>NC_044245.1:134837475-136099975 GCF_003957555.1 Calypte anna
TCCACAGTATGCAACCTCCAAGTATTACAAATGGCCAGAGCCAGACTACTGAGAGTAAGTCAATGCTTTCAGATTCTCCTTGCAGCTTCTGGCTGCCAGGCTCATTTGCACTGTGTTCCACCTCTCATCTTGTAATTACAGTGTAACACAGCTGATGACTAAGCTTGTACCAGGCCATATTATTGAAACAAAGTTGGAGATGACAAAAAATTATTTCCTGAACTTTAAAAGAAGCCAACAGTAAAGTCACATAAGATTTGTTGAAGGAAACGTCTATCCAATTAGCAAGCTGCAATCTCATGATGAACCATTCTCCAATAATTCAGGAAATTATTGGAGAAAGACAAATAGTAAGAAATGTAGTGTAAGTGGAAGAGAAGTTTGTGAACAGGAGACAATATTAATTCTTCTTGGAGACTTAATCTTACAAAAGGATTCAAGGATGAGGACTATAACTGCGATAGGAGTCACATCATGACTGATTGCCTGACTTGATCCACGGGATGGGGACCAAATTCTGAGATCCATTTGCTTATCCCGAGCCTACTCCTTTGGAGCATTCAGTGGTTTTACTTGAGTCAATGTAGATCTCTCTAATTGTTGATGCCTTAGAATAGTAAAAGAGCTGAAACAGTGTATTGTGTTGGCAGATGTAAAAGTACAGAAATATGACCAAGGACACAGAGCCCAAGAGCCTATACTCTTAAAAATATGTAAGATCATAAAATCTAAACATAAATAACATTTTACTAGTGGAATTTCAGTGTCAGACTGAGATTCACTCAGTCCAGGCACATAGTATGTGGAAAACAAAGAGTATATTTAAATACTGTCAGAGCTTTTTGTAGCTCTGACACTACTTTGAACAGTATGGCTCATCTCTATATTGTTATTGGTTTTGCCTCTGACACAATACAAGGAAAGACAAACCATAGGCCTGTAGCCCAATAGTGCTATATTGCCACTGCTAGTAAAAGGCCGCAGAGAGTCTGCCCTGTCTCAGAACTGAAGTATGTAAGCCTTGGTCAGTCTGAACTTTCCTTGGCATGTGTGCAGCTTTGTTTATATTTATTTCATCCCCAGCAGTGTTTATTCTTTCAATTAAGTGGCTACAGCTAACTTGTTTTACTTTGTCTTTTTGTGGCACAACCATAGTTCTATATGGCTTATAAATATAAGAGAAATATGAAAGAGACAGGATATAGAGAAATACAGACCTTGTATGACAGTAGAGGCCTTGAGAGGTAGGGAAATAGGATGGGACTCTGGCTCTGGAGACCTCATGACTATAAAAAGACATCCACGGTCAGTTAAAGAAACTAAGGCATCAAGATGAAGCAAATTTAGAGAGAACATGCAGAACAAATGAAGTAGTATCTAACATACATAAAAGCCACCATGTGTGGCTCAGTATTCGCATGGAAGCCAATAACAAACGGTATCTGTAGTGGAACAAAGCAATCAGATGCCTCTGATTACCGAGATGTAGGTGTGAGCCGGTATCAAATCCACCTGTGCCCAATTAGGGCAGGCCCCCTATTGAGCATGTGCAAGACCAGGGGGCCAATAAAAGGTGAAACTCAGCCACAGACTAGCTCACTCTCAAGCACTGTATTACCTTTATTGTGCCACTAGCGCTCATCGCCTCCAAGGTGAGGCTCTCTGTGGAGTCTCGAACCTGGGGCTTTCAGCATTGCAGTACTGGGTCTTAACCAGCTGCGCCACGAGAGCCTCACCTTGGAGGCGATGAGCGCTAGTGGCGCAATAAATGACACAAAGATGCAGTTGATACACTAGAAGGAATGGATGTCATCCACAGGAACCTTGACAGTCTTGAAGATTAGGCCCATGTGAAACTCATGAAGCTCAACAAGAATAAGTGAAAGGTCTTGCACTCAGTTCACAACAATCCCCTTTATCAATACAGGCTGGAGGATGAATGGATTGAAAGCAGAGAAGGACTTGGGGATGTAGGCAGATCAAAGAATTGACAGGGGCTTGCAGTCCAGAATGACAACCATATCCTAGGATGAATCAAAAGAAGTACAACCAGCAGGCTGAGGGATGTCATTCTCCCCTCCTCTCTCACTAAAATTCAGCTGGTATACTGTGACCAGTTCTGGGGTCCCCAGCACAAGAAAGAAATGGAGCCATTAGAGTTTGTCCAGTGGAGGGATACAAAAATGATCAAAAGGCTCGAACACCTCTCCTGTGAAGAAAGGCTGAGAGGGCTGATGTTCTTAAGTCAGAGAAGAAAAGACTTCAGGAACATATTTTAATATATAAAAGGGGCTTATAAGAGAGATACAGACTTTTTATTAAGACCTGTGGTGACAGGACAAGGGGCAATGGCTTTAAACTGAAAAAGCATAGGTTTAGTTTGGTCATAAAGAAGACAGTTAGTGGTGAGACAGAGAAAGATGTTGCTCAGACAGCTTGTGGATTCCCTATCACTGGAAGTGTTCAAAGTCAGGTTGGATGGGGTTTTAAACAACCTGATCTAGTGAAAGATCCACCTACCGTTGGCAGAAGGGTTGAACTAGGTGGTCTTTAAGATGTCTTCCAAATAAAACCATTTGATGATTCTTCGATACACAGTCAGTCTGGATGTATTTCGAAGCTGCTATAACAGCAATCTTGCTATAAAAATAAGGTATAAAAGTGTGGTAGTAAACAAAAAAATTACCTCAAGTGGATCGTAAAATGAGAAATAGGAAAACATCAGCCTCATATTGCTCCTGGGAGGACTCATGATACTGATGATTCACCATCAGTGGTAGCCTGAACCTTAGGACCCAGAGGAGCCATGAAAAGGTGGCCCTGATATTTGGCAAAGGAACAGAAAAAAGTACATAAAGTTTATCTGTGATATTATTGTGTTATTATTGTTATTATTTATTATTATTATTATTGAGACTTTATATTTTTATATATATGTATGTATGTATTACTGTCTTGGGTATGGTTTTTTTTTCTGGTACTTATACCTTGACAAATAACGGTTCTTGAATTAAGCTGCTCTAATTTTAATTATAGTTGCACTAAATTCCTGGGTCTGTGAATAAGGGCTTTCCCTCATAACAAGATTTTGAGTGCAACAGAACTACTTTTTGATAATGCATCCTGGACAAACTGTGCCTGGGAAACTGCTATCCACATGGCCAAGGATGACGATTGTCCTCTACTCAAAAGCTGTTGTTACACAGCATCTGGATTCCTATCTGTCATATCTTCAAAAGAACAGAACCCACAATTTACCCCTGAATAGCCATTACTTCAATATAGCATCCTCTAAAAAGGATTCAAAAGACTAAGGTTTAAAACATTTTTGCGAAAATATGAACAATATCTTTCATCCCTAAATTCCCTTAGTACTTGGATTTTAGAGCAGGAGATGTCTGCCAGAAGCATATACTAAAACATTTCAGAAAAGGCAGAAGCCTGATAGTTACCCTGGACATCTGTGTTCAGCTTTAGATCACACAAACCTGCATAATTTTCACATTTCCTCATGGTTTTAATATTTTGTCATTTTCCTCAGACAGCCAAAGCACACTCTAGATAGCTGCAGATGAAAGGGTCTCTTCTGAGGCTAGCACTGTGGGAGTACTTATCTCAAGATTTTCTCTCTAGAGAGGTCTCAGCTGAAACGTTTGTCATTTTGTTACATTAAATAGCTTGGCTCACATTCACCAAATAGGAAGGTACCTATTGAGCTACTGGTAACTATCATGCACTTTAAAAGATGTCACAGGTGCTGGAGTGGTGGATTGAGGCACCTAATGAAGCAGAAAGACTAATTATCTTGCATGATCTGGGATGAAGGGACAAGACTAACACTGCTGTCTTTTAATGTTTGTCTTCAGTATCAGCAAGTCAGCTACAGTACAGCATTCAATAATACAAATCACTTAGCACCATGTCACTTTCTTTATATTTTCGAGCCTCGAGTGACAAGATTAAGTAAATACAATATATTTTCTAGGACATTATTTCTATAAGTTATTACATTATTGTAATGTTTATTCACACTCTGGGGCTATTCTGCTTGCTTGCCAGGGGTATAAACATCTCTCTTGCTCTTTTTCTTTCTTTCTTTTTTTTTTTTTTTTTCTTCACTCGCAGCATAGAGAGCTACTTAAGCAGACTGTATTGATCCTATTGGCCCACTATGGGTAACCAAATGCTTTCTTCCACCAAAGAAAATTTTGCTTGAATAATCTTCCTTATTTTTGTAAATAATAGACATCATAGATTATAAATTAAATAGCAAAACAATAATAACAAGAATTTTCTAGTTACAATGCCGGTAATTTCCTCATGGTTTATATCTAAGTGATAAACATGTTCTTTAAATGATATTCGATCATTATCTGAACAGTGTTACTTATCATCTCTGCTTTGAAAATCCATAAAGTTGTACCAAATCAAAACACCCAAGCTTAAGTAAGTAAAATTCATTAATAAATTTCAGTCTAACAAATATTACCTTGAAAGAAATAGGCTACAGAAGGCTTTAATTTTTGTGCTATTACCTTTCCAGTTCTCTTCAGCACTCCACCAGGGTGGAGTGAGCAAGTGACTGTGTGGTCATTAGTTGCTTGCTTGAGTTAAACCATGACACCAGTTTTGTTTTTAAATTTCTATAGGTTTTATAAATCTATGATTTAATTGGTGTATATTACACTGAAATGTCATCCAGAATATTTAATTATTTAGTAGGCAACTATATTTAACAAGAGATACATAGTTAATTCTGTGGTTTTCTTTAAAGATAATAAGCTAAGTTTTACTTGGAGTTACAGAAACCTGAATGGTGGCATTAAAAGCATCTATGAATACAAATTAGCCAGGGAAAAAGGCTTGACACACCTACTGCAAAATACTAGTACACTGAATGAATGGATTATCCAAACAGATTTTGTTCTGAAATTATCTACATTTTTTGGTTTTTTTTTCCAGTAGTTGTATTCGAAAATATATCTGGATTTTTGCCTCATAGCTGAAAGAATCAAAGACCAAAATGTTTCCACAAGAAGAATCCCAAAATATCCTTTCTGTTCTCCATCCCATCAATATATTCAGTAGCTGCAAATGTGATTTGAGCTTTCTCATATCACAGGGAACGTATAGATGGGGAGGTGGAAAAATCATAACTTAGTGCAACTAATGGCACAGAAATTCACATGGCAATTTCTACCAGTGACTGTAGTCACTGGCCTGATAAAAGATTTTACTTTCTGTTGTATTATATACTTGGCTAGAGAGAGTCCAGCAGTCCTGCTTCTACTGGAACAGCATTTCCTCTTGATCACAAGACAGAAAGGTGGCCATACACCTCCATCTACACGACTGCTTTATTCAGAGGTTACTTATGTGTACAGTGTCTAGAACAGCAGAGCTCCACTCCCATTTGCACTTCAATCTCAAGATGATTAATAAATAAACAAATATGCAATATTTTTATGTATGTATTTATCTGTCTCAAGTACGTCTAGAAATTTAATGTAATTTTAGACTTATTTTTTATTGTTTGGATTAAGGCACCACCAATAAGTGTCCTTCAAGAAGCATTAGGTGATTAGCACTCTGCAAACAGCACACAGGGCTGGACTTGAGAAAATTTTTTGAGGATTCAGGTTGAACGGAAGAAAGATACATAAAGCAAAATGATAATGAGGCTGTGCAGTGGAGAAAACATTGTTATTGGTGACAAATTACATCTTGTTAGTTGTATCAGCCATTGTTAAAATGAGTGTTTATGGGAGTTTTAAGCTCTTGTGCCCTGCATTTGCAGAAAGCAGACTTGGAATGATATATTTTGATTATGATAATCAGGTTTCCCACTGAGTTCATTAGTTACAAAGTCATCTCATCAGAGAACAGAAAAAAATTCAGCACACACAGCATGCATCCTAAAGTTTGAACAACAAATTTTTTGTGAAGCAATCATGTAGAATAATCATGTAAATCCACAAATTCTAGAAATTTCAGCACCTATTAAGAAAAAGATGGTTACACTTGACAAAAATGCTCTCATTTTCATTTATTTTCTCAACTGATTAATAAATAAAATTGAAAACATAAACCTGAATTTGATATTTGCCACATCAGATACTCTGTGAGGTTTGCAGATTTGTTTTCCCTTAAAAAACAACACATCAATTTATTACTATGTTTGACTTTTCAATTATTCCCTGTGGAACTGAAAGAGACAGTTGTGCCTATTGCTGAACAGCCTTTATACAAATTGATAATGTACTATTCATTCAACCGTTTATTTACTTGCATCTGTTTGGCATCCCCACGATCTCCCAATTTTGTGAACTAATTAATTTGTATGGCTTTAATTTTCTCTGATTATGCATTTTCATTTCATGCAAACAAGGACATTTATCATTATTAATTTTAATGAATGTGATTTATATTTCATCTAGAATAATGTAAACATTAATTTGATTTAAAAAAAAAAACAAAAAACATTTCTAAAGAGAATTTTTAAAGCAAATCCAAGTGGCAAGTCAGTAGATTCCTGATGCAAATTGTGGGAAGATACTGAATTATATTTCTGGAAATATTTCATGGACAATTGGTTAATATCCTTAAATTTTTTACAATTAAATAATTCCTGGCCTCATGCTGTCCAAGCAGTCCAAGCAGTCTACTTTGGAAATCTTGTGGTTTTGCTGACATACTAGAGTAGTAAAATGTACTAATGGAACTGGCTCACATACAGATATGGACTTTTATTCTTTTTAAATATTTTTTGTCAGTTAGGAAATTCTCAACAAGCATATACCCTATCCGGCATTAAATAAATGTAGACAAATTTCTTTCCAAGTCACTATATTAGCAAAACGGTCCTTTAAGTGTAGCATTGCCCTCTTCACACTAGAAAAATAAAATTTCAGTGAAGTTAATTTAATTTTATGAAAGTATGACAGATGGTTAAATGGAGATTCATCTGTTTTATCCTTGGAATCCCCTGGTACCTGTGGTAACAATTATACTATATAGCCATTTAATTTATTGGAAAATATCTTAACACAGGCTTTGCCAGTATTTGTGACTATTTTAAATATGTAATGTATTATTTCCAAATTGCTGTGTAGGTGGGAATAAGATTGCAAATATACAGACAAACAGAATTCTTACTTATGAAAAGGTGATGTTTTGCAAGGTTATCTCAACACAGAAGACTGAATTTTTTTTTTCCATTTATTTGTTTTTCATTTAGAAACTGGGAGAATAAGTGAAATAGATAAATTTGAGAATGTTTTATCCCTGCATTTCAACATAAAATCCATTTACAAAGGAATTTGAGATCTTAATAAGAAAGCACTGTATCAGGGGATTATTTACACATTACACATTATTTATTCTAAAGACTTCGAAGTGCTGCCTATTCTGCGGATGGTTTCTTATTAAGAAAGTGAACTCTACCAAATAATACTAGAATACAGGATGACACCAGCTGTTAAATAGAAATTTCTACTGGAGTCAACTTATGATACAAGAAATTATTGTATCATTTGGCCCATTAAATTTGCACTAAGCCAAATGGAATTTTCTAGGAATTTGAAGAGCAGATGTAGATCCTGATGTAGCTATCAGGTGGAGATTGGGCTAGGTATATAGGTTAGTAGGGCTACAAGCAACCTTTTATGAAATGTTGCAGTTCCAATTAGCTCAATAGACTTGTCCTAATCTGCTACCAGTGGTTGTCATTTGGAGGACAAAGGGCAATGAGTGCAAGAATAGTCACTAGAAAACCCCCCCGGGATGTGATGCAGCCCCCATCACAGGAGGTTTTCAAGATATAATCCCATAGAATGCTAGATAATCTCATCTAGGCTTCCTTTCCCACAAAAGTTTGGGCCAGATGATCTTTCGAGGGCTATTCTATGATTCTGTGATCTATCTAGTATCAGGGTAATTGTACTTCTTACCTGCTGTATATAATTCTGGAAGGTAAAATTTTTATTACACAATATTTTCCCTGTAAAACATAGATTTGATTTGCTAAACCACTGAGGTGGTAAAATTATTGTATATGTGTATTAAAAATATATTCTGTGATGTTAATCTCAAAGAATTTAGATCTCGCCTTCTATGCTAGTGGGTTTGCTTCTGTCCTGTAGTAATTTTTCAAGTGCAGAAAATCCCTAAAACCACAGGTAGACTGTCTAAATAATGGATGGCCGCAGTGCAGCTCAGGCCATGTCTCTGGCTGTCTTCTCTGTTTCTGTATTTAACATAGATGGACAGGGTACAAGAAGCATCATTAGGCCAAGGTACTGGCAGCATCCATAGATGAATTTGCTTATGTCAGTTCCAACTTTCTGCTTTTAAACAAAGTACTCTAATTTTACTAGTTCTCCATAGAAACTCAATGTTGGGGAAATTAAAAGAAAAATAAAAAAAATATCATTTATGTTAAAGCACAGAGAAGTGATATACCCTAGCTAAGTATGTGAGACATACTTTCAAACAAACAACAAAAAAAATCCCACAACCCCACCCCCAAAAAATCCCAACCCACAAAAAATCAAAAAAAAGCCCCCACAGTCAATTCTCTACTATGCAATTAATTTCTTAAAATTTCTTGTCTGTAGAAGAACAGTGACATTGTTAAAAACTGACTCTATATTTCACATTTACTTGTCACAATTAAACCATCAGGAAAACCAGTTATTTCACTCTGTCTATTGTCTTTTTCACTTGTAATTTATCACTGGATCTCTTTACAGTGAAAGAGCACAGCTTATGAAATTTATTTATACTGGGTTTAAAAAAAAATTCTTATAACAATTTGATGTATCACTAAGCCACATTTTTGGCCTTTTTGCATTCTTAATCACTTGCCAGTTCATAAAGATTCTGTTGAAACCTATGTAGAGCAGCACCTGGATCATTGATAATTCTGTTTTGAGAATCCGTTAGGTGGAGAAAGGTTGAAAGGTGAAATCTGTCTCACACATTGCAAGAAGTGTTTTGGGATGGTCTTTTTTTTTTTTTATCTCCTTCTGTACAGAAGTATATGATCTATCTATATATAAAGAGATATTAAAAAAAATCTGTGAAGTAACCTTTCAGAATTTTTCAACTAGGAAAAACATGCTCTGAATCTCAATGTCAGTGGTGCCAGTTTAACTCCATTTTTGTCCAGAGAAAATGCGATTCTCATACAATCTGAAAAAGAATGCACTGAAATGCACTGGAGTGTAGCTCTTTCTATGGATAAAATAGAAAAATTTTTTTTATCTGTTCTACCATTTACCTATCAGAGGATCAAATACTTTTCTCCTGATTACTTAGATGAGGTACTTCTGTCAAAGTGAAATATGAAGTCTAAAATCCACATCCAGAATGGATTTCCAAAGACACTTAATAAAGATGATTGCACAGTGATAGAATAGTGCTATTTACCCCACCACATCATAATCATAAGTCATTTTCTCTTTCATATGACAAACACTACCCAGATGTCAGCTGAGAAAGATATTTTCCCTACAGCAGCATCTGGTTCATTGGCAAACTCTTCAGGCACTTGCAATGGCATCCTCTGTACTGCCTGTAGGTCTTTCATCTCACTATATAGATCATTGGTCTGGGCTATTGCGCCCTTCTGTTAGAACCTTCTTTTTGTTTGTTCTGTTCTAAATAATTTGTTCAATTTATTAATTTATTAATTAGATAATTGTTGTACACAGGATACCATCTCTGGAATTACTCATGGTAAAAATCAGTGATTCACATTTCAGACACATTTCTGCAGGGCTTCCAGTTTGCATCTTGTGTGAACCAGCTCTGGAACTAATTATGCCTCAAGAAATCCTTTAACAGTGGGGATTTCTGAGAGAAATTTGAACACCACCCTTGCTAGTCTGTGTACGTTTTTGGAAATAAAAATATTTTAAACTGAAAACTGCAACCTCAAATCTGATCAATACAAGTTTATTGCTATCAAGTGGCAATGTTTTTTCATCTTTTTAAAATGATTGAAGTATAGCTACACAATGTTTGAAAGCTATCACCTTTAATTAATTAAGCATTACACTTTAATGAAGAGTACACAAACAAAAAAAGGTAATCATCAACAAGTTTACTTGCAATTACAGCACTGAGCTACTGGAGTACCACCAGTAACCAGGAAATGAAAAAAAAATACAACCAAACAAAAAATACTAGTATGAAGTAGAAATAAGGAAGACTAACAGAGAAACTTTTTAGAGTTAGATCAAAGATCCATCCAATTTTGTGTCCTGTCTTTAAAGCAGATACATGACCACTGAAGAGTATAGGATATTTCCTAATTTGTTCAGGAATTTCTAATTTAAAAGTTTAAAATATTTCAACAATTTCAGTGTTCAACAATTCTCAAAAATTTTTCTCCACAATTTTTTTCCAATTTTCTTGGAAACAGTGCTGTCTTTTGCATCCAAAATACCCTGTGAAGGAGCTTCCATGACTCTACTTTGTCTTTATAAACCCTATAAAACATTTTAGGTATACCTTCTGTAGAATTTTGTTCAAATTGTCCCAGACATGACAGATATTTCACTGGACATTAAGCTGAATGGAAAAACATTTTTTCGCCCTTTATTGACCACATTCTCTCCACTTCCTTTTACCTTATTGCCAATAAAAAATGTACTCATTTTGTTGCACCGATACCACCTATTGCCTAATTTCCTTAGCAAAGAAGTCTCAGTTTTCTTGAGTTCTATTAAAATGATCAGATTTCCTTTGGGCCAGATGCCAGTTTTTACAGTATAATGTAGAATTCTCTTCAGAAGACGAGAAAAGGTATTTTAGAAAATCCACATTAAGTTATAGAAGTTATTTCCTTTCTTTCCATAACCATTAGCTCCACACAGCTTAATGAAGACAAAAGAATCAAGTGTAGTACCTTACCAAGGATCTTTCTTCCCCTTGAGTACAAGGCTTTCTAAATGGTTGACTACATCAGTTACAGCAATCTGCAGTGGTCAGTGTATGATTGATAACTGGTCTTACCTAGATGATTTAGGGGTTGCTTAAAAAAAAAAACAAAAAAACAGCCTTGAGATATTAAGAAATTGAAACAATTTTCAGTGCAATTCATTGACACAAGACAATGATCTCTTAAAGTCACAACTGTGTCTTTTTGAAAATTTCTTTGTAAAATTTTTACACAGGAAGTTTTAGATTTTAAAATTTTCTGTCTATTCTGAAGCTTTCTTCATGTCTTTAAGTGGGATTAAGTAAGACATTGACTTTTCTTAAGAAATATCACCGTCAATTTTTACCTTATGTAGAAGTGTCCTGGTTTGAGCCAGGATAGAACTAATTTTCTGTCTCATAATTTTACTTTCAGCTAAGTATCTCTGAAGTAGCTGTACTTGTTGAAATTAACAGCAGGTTTCTCAGTCAATGTCTGCTTCTAAGACTGATAACACTCAATGTTTACAGTTGAAGCTAGAGACTGGTATGCAGAACCAAGGCCACTGCTGAGTTCTGAGGAACATCTTATGGTCTTGAAGGAGAAAGGGAGTAAAGAGATCACACCTTCAGCTCTCCGTTAGGGATGAGAGGACAAGACAGGTGATCAAAATTAACCAAATGGAGTATTCCATCCCATAAGCATCATACTCAGTATAAATTTGAGGGACCACAAGTGTCAAGTGTTCTGTTTCTTTGTCCATAGCTGTTGTCCTGTGAAGATACTGTCCGTTCATCTGGTTTTGATCCCAATCGATGCCTTCCTGAATCTGTGTGCTCCTACCTCCAGCTCCCATCTGCCACTGACTCCAGGTGCCCAGCCTGAGACTTTTCCAGGGCTGTCTTACAGCTTTGGTGGGGATGTGAATGTTATTGGAGGGAAGGGGAAAGGAACGTGGTATTGCTTTTGTGTATATTTGTACATATTTAATCATTTTTTTTCATCATTAGTGTTTCATTAAAGCTGTTTAGTTTAGTCTCCAGCCTGTAAGTCTCTCTCCCTTCTTATCTCTCCCTTCTCTACCAGGGAGGAGAGGGTCATTAATAAAGAGTACCTGTCATTTGGTAATTGCCAGCCCAGCGTTAAACAGTGACAAGAAGGTAGAAAAACAAAAGGCTTGTAGTGTTGAATCAGTTCAGTTATTCACATTATGAACAACAGAAAGAAATATTTGACGAATAGTACCCTAAATACTGCTGTAGACTTGCATATTTAATTAGATAAGAAGTATAAAACACACTCCCTACAGTACTCCATAGTTGCTGTAGGCCAAACAAAGCATGACCTAATATGAATATGAATATTATTATCATTATTATTATACATCAAATATATTCCTTGCAGAAGCAGTTTTATACAGTGTGCTCGTTTCTTTATGTAAGTCCAATGTGCACATGATAGTGTATAATTTCTTGAGGCAAACTGCAATGTGAGAGAACAAGATTTACATTTTATGTACAGCAATTAGCTCTTCTGGTAGCCTTCCTCTCCAATCTAAGCTTCTGATTCATTCGGTCCTAAGTGCATCTTGGTGGTGTACAGTCTCATCTGCACTGAAATTTTGTCTTTATTGAAGAGTCCTAAAACACGATACAAAATGCCAGATGTGGCTTCATGATGGCCAAGTATAGTGAAAGAGTTGCTCCCTTTAGTCACTGACTATGTTCTTGCTAAGTAGTCCAATATGCTTAATCTCTATCATTTGTGAATTTGATAGATGTGCTTTCTGTTCCATCATTTAGGCTGCTGATAAGGGTGTTGAAAACAGATTTGTTTCCAGTAAATACATCTTTAAATATATCTCTCAGAAGTAGTAAGCAATTTTACTTTGAACCAATACCCTGTAACCCAACAGTCCAATTAAATTTTTACTTTCCATTCAGTACACCTATCCACTCCATATCTCTCAGTGTGACTCCCAGGGTTAAGTAAGAAACTGTATTTCAGCCTTTAGGGACCTCCCTTGGTAAGAATGACTTTTCAAAGATGATAGAGACTGCCTTAACAATCTGTCAGTTCTTTCAAATACATCCATTCTGGTCTCATGAACTTGCAAATTATGAGCTCAGCTCAGGAGTCACAACTCAGGCTCCCCTACTTTCTCTCTCAAAAACTTGGCACTAGGCACAGACACCTGGAAAACCTGGGACCTGAACTTGTTAACAAATCTTAGAAAAAGATGTAAATACCTCATCCTTTCTTGTAGTCTCTCAAAGGAGAAAACCTGTTTCAGTCAGCAGTGAGATGACTCTAAAGACAAGGAATTCCATAATTTGTCTATTTGGCAATTATGTCCATGAATTCCTTCCTGACAATGGCTGATGAAAAGCTCAACATTAGCTGGCTATGTGCATTTGTAACCCAGAAACCCATCCGTATTCTAGGCTGCATCAAAAGAAGCATGACCAGCAGATCAAGGGAGATGGTCCTTCCCCTACTGCACTCTCATAAGACCTCCCCTGGGGTACTGTGCCCAGTTCTGGGGCCCCCAGCCGAGAAAGAAAATGGAGCTGTTGGAGAGAGTCCAGAGGAGGGCTCTCTGGAGCACCTGTCCTACAAATACAGGATGAGAGTCGGTGTTGTTGAGTCTGGAGAAGAGAAGGCTCTGGGGAGACCTTATAGAAGCCTTCCAGTACATGAAGGAGAATTATAAGAAAGATGGGGAGGGACTTGTTACCAGATCATGTAGCTATGGAACAGGGCATAATATTTTCAAACTGAGAGAGGGTAGATTTAGACTGGATATTAGGAGGAAATTTTTCCCTGTGAGGGGGGTGAGACACTGGGACACATTTCCCAGAGGAGCTGTGGATGCCTCATCCCTGCTAATGCTCAAGAATAGGTTGGATGGGACTTTGAGCCTTATCTGGTGAGAGGGGGGCCCCTGTTCATGGCATAAGCATTGGAACGAAATTATATTTGAGGTCCTTTTGAACCTAAACAAGTCTGTCACTCTATAAAGATATTCAGAAACTAAAAGAATGTAATCGGTCCATACATGCCGTGTCTATAAGGATAGAGTATAATGTTGAATGTATACTTAGCTACTTAGCTGCTTAATGCCCCTCATTCACTCAACTCTTGGAAGATTGCATTGTGGGTTTTTTGTAATAAAAACGAGTAAGCAAAAATGCAGATATTCTGTATATATTTTCTAAATTAATTAAGGTATTAGTAATGAACAGTAGTGGGAGAAAAATTCTTTTTGAGTGTTTATTGAAATTAACAAAACTAATTATATGTATAAATCACATGGTTTTTGTATTTTAGTATTATTAGAAAATCTGTATCAGTGTAGTTACTCAGTTAGATTTTCCTGGTATGCACCTGTGTATTTGGAGCTATTTGTAAAAATATTTACAAAACAATCTAAATGATAAACTGCAAAACCACAGGATATTCAAGAACAAGATACACATCATGCCACCAAAGAAACAGTTGGTCTTTTTCTGTTTGACCACACTGCCTGGTGTAGATTGGCAACAAGTGGAAAGGGAACATTTTTATTCCATATCATTGTGTGCATTGTGGTCATGACTGTGTAAGAAGGCAAAACTATCTGCCCATCTGTCCATTTTGTTATGTAAAAAATTTGCAGTGCACAAACCTTCAAAAACACAGGTGTTACCTTTCATCTAATCCTACTTGGTAAATAATAAAACAAAGCACATAAATAATAGACTTTTATATGAAGTTCTATGGGTTGATGAATTTGCTGAAACAAAGCTTCTCTTCCATGTAATTTTCACCTTTTCATAAAACAAACTGCCAACAAAATACTATACATAAATTTGAACGTTTGATCAAGGAGACATGACAAGAAAATATTTTTTTCACTCATTCTTGTGACCAATCACAATTTTTAATGAAAAATCTTCATATATGCTCCTTCATGAAATTTGGTATAAGCATCATAATTCTCAAAAACTCTGCCAGTGTAACTCTAGTTGTGAAACAGGATTCAAGTTTCCATGTCTTGTTGGTGTGAGAAGTATCTCATCTACAAGACTACTGATTTCAGTGAAAAAGCAGCAGGCAAAAAAAAAAAAAAAAAAAAAGCCTACAAACAAAAAAAACCCAAATAAATCACAAAGGAAATTAGTATTTCAAGCATAGCTATATCCAGCTAAGAAGGAACTTTTTTACTTCCTGAATTAATTAAAAAATGGGAGGAAATTTAATCTTTAAGAAGCTAAATATTTCACTGCAGTGTTATTCCACATCTTTATGACTTAATCTTTCAGACGCAATGCAAGCATATGGAGTTCTGAAGGGAAAAATGGAAAAAAGGAAAAAAAGAGGGGTTGTTAGTGGTGGAAAATAGCTTCCTTCTTCATGTGAAAATTCCCACCAAAGCTTAATCTAGTAAGTGTGCTATAAACAATATTAACCTTATGTCAAGAACTGGGCCTTGCACTAAGCTGAATTTTCCTGCTACAACCAAGGGTTGCTGTTGAGAGAGCCATTGCTGGCAGAAAGTCTTCCTACATGGGAGAACACAGAGAAAGATAACATTAACTCTGTTATACAACAAGGATAAAGTATAAAGACAGGTATAAAACCAGACATGTTCAGATATCCTATATAACTGCATGTTATGTAGCCTATACCAGTTTATGAGTATAAATCTTTCTGTAAGGGTTCTAGGACAACTGGCCACCACAAACTGGCTGCTACAAACTTCTACAACACCAACACATCACCAGGACAACCAGCATCTGTGATCTCAAGCAAATGTGAACTATTTTCTGAAAGTTAAGAAAATGCACTTAAGATCATGAGAACACAGTTTTTTAAAAGGATGCTTAGGAAAGTGACCTTAAAAAGCTATCCATATTACATTTGACTGAGTTGCCTTTATCTCATAATTAAATTTAGTGTTACAAATTGTGTCATTCATACACCTAAACTCCCCTATATATATATATATATATATATATCTCCTAAATTATCAGAGCACTGTGAGCAAAGCCGTCTGTTCCTCGGATTCTACTCAAGGTGCTGAACCAGCACTACCTGCTGGTCAGCACCAGTTGTCCCAGTGGTGAGCTGGCAATGTAGAAAAGACCAGGGAACAACTGGTAGCTTTCAGTTGGAAGCACGAATATGGTGGTGGTGAGTTGGTGGCAGCCAATTTTCCCTTTCCCTCTACAAGTAACTCATAATCTTTAAAAAGGAGGTCCAAATTGCTGTCCAACTTGTAGGGGTTTTTATCCCCCTTTCTAAAACTATGTTTTCCTGAGAAAATGTGATGGTTTGCATATTAAGCTTTTCATATAAGGTCCTACAGTCTCTTTCCTGTATTTTAGCTCAGATGCAATCTCTCAGCCATCCAACAAGAATGTTTCCTGGGAACTTCACCATCCTAAAACTGTGAAAAACTTAGGTAGCTTTATTTTTGCTCCCCCTTCTAGTGCTACAATACAGGCAGATATCTTAACAGGCTTTGAAGACTTTTGTTCTTATCAAGAAGAGTTCTCATGGCATGCTACGTTATCTCTCAGATAATTTTCTTGTCAGAGCAGGATAAAAATACATCTTTATCTCAAACTCTCTTATATGGCATAGCTACAAATGACTTAGATGAAACTGGAGACACCTGGAGGCAGTCCTCCCTTGCCCTGATCCAGAATAAATTCTTACCAGACATTGGATGATAGTACTTAGTAAACTTAACCTCAGAATGTTGGCTAACTCTACGTTCTGCTCTGGTTCTGAATAATTAGTTTACGTAAGCAGGTAAAGTTCAAGGCAGGTTGAGGAGAGGAAAGTGTGATAGTATTGTAAGTAGATTAAACAGGATTTTCTGTGTAGTCTATTAACTTTTACTTAGAAAAATATGATAATGAATTTTCTGGTTTTGAATATTGTCAGATGGCCATTTTATTTGCTTTGCCTTAGTATAGTCTGTTGCGTAACATCTTACTAGATGCTTTTATATCTCTTCTGAAGTCTTTGAACAGTTGAAAGATGTTCTAACTCTGCATTTGGAACCAAAGTAACTGTGAGGTCTAGATGCACTCTTAAGTGTAGTATTCCCCAGATAACTGGGGTGGGTGCAGACCTTTCATGATCTATTTACTGTGAGTCCTGTTTGCAAAGTGATACCCTGTCATTTGTTTGTGCTAATGTTATAGGACAACACAACTGATGCTAGCAATTGGGGACTTCTTATGTAAGAAATGACACAAAAAACAGATTAAGCAAAGAGATGGCAGGGAAGAATATTGAAAGAATGAGAAAAAATTAACAGCATGGGTTTTTTTAAGAAGTTTTTTAAGTATACTGTGCAACAGTAAGCTACACATACTATAATTGTGTGGTCAGGTGTTGATAATGGACTAAATAAACAATTTAATAAAGTTGTGTTTGCCCTTGTAAAATGACTATATAGTGGAAAAGGGAATTAAAGATATGGAGTTACTGTGTTTATAGCTTTAATAAATAAGTTGGTCTTGAAGTTATAAAAAACTAACATACAAAAATATTCTTCTCTTCCATGACCTTTATTAAATAATTTATATTAAATTGAAAAATTTTCCAGTTTTGACAGCACATTGAAATCATAAAATTTTGTTATAAGAATTTTCTGAAACAAGTGTTAGAAAGCTGGGTTTGATCCTCAATTGTTTCCTCTTGAGACATAATATTAATAGAGCCTCAAGTGTATCTCAAGTAGCACTGAATTAAGTTTACTACTGCCAGTGACATATAAAATGTGGCAGGATACACCCTTTATCCCTGTTTCTCCTGTGTTCCTATTCCCACCAAGGGCTCAGGCTTTTAACATGGTGACCACTGGCTCTTTCATGCTGTTATGTATGCACCCTGGCACATACTCTTCCCAGTGTCAGCAAAAGGGAGGAAGGACCCATGGTAAAGAGACAGGGTCCTCAGCCAGAAGAATGGTGACCAAAGGAGCCTCTGAACCATGATCAACAGATCACCAAAATTCAAATCCAACCAGGATATAAAATGGGGTCACTCTCAGAGACATCCTTTAATTGATTCTCTCTGGAGAAGATGGTCTGTGTTTTAGAAACCTTTCCCTTTTGAGTGGGATCCTACTCAAGAAAACTTCAAGGACTGAGTGCCCTCACACCCTGTAGGTGATAAATGACATCTTCTAGATAACTTTAAGTGAGAGGTTTTCCTTTTCATGAGTGAGTGTGTGTGCACTTTGAAGTCTTATGTGTCATTTTTCTTACAATTTGTCATGCAGTAAATATCATCTCCAGCTGGCATATAGAGCCATAGTTAGTTGAAAGTTATATAAGTGTTATTTTGGTTTACTCCTTTGAGTCATTGGTTTCAGTTCTTTGGCTTCAGTTACAAATGAAGGCTTGTTTATTTTCTGTGTGGAGTCATTTTGGTGACTCTCGCAAAAACAATGATGAAAAATACTTTAGTAGAAGGATGAAGAATTATTGAATGAGTTGTTACTTGCACACAAAAGGTTAGATATATTTTATTATCAAATGAGCCAAATCTATTGAGTTATTATGGCTTAATGAATTATCATGCATCAGCTGAGTCCTAATAGCTGCCTGCCTTAATTACACCACTTCAGCTCTGAAGCAATTTTCTTTATCTTAAGGCAACATTATGTTTAGTCAGTGAGCAACAGTTCAGTAGGATGTGTTAAATAGCTTCCATCATATCATCAAATAGTTAATAAATAACAGCTGGCACAAGAAATCATTCTCTAATCCTGATTTTTGTGAGACAGATATAAGACTATCTATATTCTTACCCACTTAGTGAATCTATAAACAATAACTTGTAGCTGATTATCTTTACAAAATAGCAGGATAGAAATTTGCACACATCCAGATATATTTTTTTCTGTTCAAGTAGACGTGCTTTTAAATTTAACAGAACTGAAAAAAATAAAAAAAGTACTTAGTGTATGGGTAGCCCTATTAAATCAAGATATGATTTGATTTTTTTTTTACCAACAACAGTAATAATTGACAAATTTCTACAGTAGAATTACTTCACCGAATTATGAAGAAGTGAGTCCATTAGTTTCTCTATTCTATAAGAGTCACTTCCTTTATAAATGGGTATGGTTTTCAACTCCTCTGCTTTCCTCTTACCTTCAAAGAAAAAAATTACAATGGTATGATGTGTACCTATTAGCTTCTTATTTCACAAAGGAAGAAAACCTTTATGCTGAGCAATGGTTTATGAAGTATAGGTTTTCCAAATACACAATAACATTTTACTTCAAGAATAATTTATGAATGCCTACACTCTTTGGAAAGCATCTTATGTCCTACAGCTTATACAATATAAAACATCTATATAATGCTACCACTTTTTAAAAAATAAATATTCCAGTAGACTAATACAGGAAAAAACCTAAAAAAGAGTAAAATGCTTTCAGTTCAAAATTATTTAAAATATTAATGTGTATATATATATATTAAAATATGGTTAAGTGTTTCATAGTTATATTTGCTAGAAACTCAGTGTTAAAAGACACATTTTCTGGATTGTATTGAAAGAATAGATTAAAACTGGAGACAGATAAAGCTGAGGTACAGAATGCATTTTTTCTTCAGCAAAGAGAGGCAAAGAAAGGCCTTCAATTTGCATGGTGCCCCAGACCCTGTGTTAAAATAGAAAGTTCCAGGAATCAACCTTCCAGCAATGGATGAGAGGTGAATCAAGGATCACTTCAGAGAGCTTGAGACATGTAAGTCTCATGAGCAGCTTATATCCAAGGGTGTTGAGTGCTGGCCAGTGTCCTTGCAAGACAACTCAATAATTTTGAAAAGTTATGTACATCATAAGAAATGAATGGAGGAATGCAAATATTGTACCCATCTTCTAAACATTTTGAAAAGGCAATCTAGTGAAGTAAAGGCTGGTTAGCCTCACCTTAGTCCCATGGAAAATTATGCAATGAGTCCTCTTGGAAGTAATTTCTGGGCACTTGGAAAAAAAAAGGTGATTGGTAATTGTCAGCATGAGTTTACAGAGGACAAATCATTCCAGGGCACTTGATTGCTTTCTATGATATGCCTTGATTTCCAGGTAGGATGAGAGCTTTGGTTGACATTTTCTTAGATTTTAGGAAGTCTATTTATATTCTGTCCCAGAAGTATTCTTGTATCCAGATTGGGATTATGTGGTTTGGACAAATGGGGAACAAAAGATATATATTTAGACTAGTAGAGTTATGTGGAAATGAACTAAGATAAGTGACAGTGTGCCCTCATCAAGTTTGCAGGTGACACCAATCTGGTAGGTGCAGTAGCTGATACACTTTAGGATAGGGCTGCCATCTAGATGATGATCTAGATGATCTAGAAAGGCTGGACAAATTGATTAAAAGGAGCCATGTAAGTTCTGTGATAGGAGGTCCTATACCTAGCAGGAAATAATCCTTGGCAGCAGTACAGTGGAGGGTCTAATAGCCTGAGAAGTAGCTCTGCTCAATATGCCCTGGGGGTTTGCCAGACAGTGAGCTGATTATGACCCCAGAGCATGCCCCAGCAGCAAACAGGGCCAAGAGCCCTCTGCTCACTATTAGAAGAAGTAGAGATCATACATCAAGGTAAATTATTTCTCTTTAGTTGGCTTTCATTAGACTGCATCTAATTTTTGGACCCGAGCAGAAAGAAATCAATAATCTAGGGAGAGTACAGTGGAGAGCTGGTCAGGGCACTTTCCCCATGAGCAGAGTCTGGTTCATCCTATATATAGAGTGGGAAACCTCATAGAAGCCAGTAAACACCTACAGAGAGGACATCAAGGAGTTCATGATGGGAGGGAGACAATAGACATAAGTTAAAATAAGAAAAGTTCAGACTGGATATAAAGAACTTCTGAGACAATTGTTCAATCTCCAGCTCTGAACAACCTGGTTGAACCTGGTTGAACCTGGCTGACTCTGCTCTGAGTAAAAGGTAGGACAAACAGCCTCCAGTCGTCTGTCTCATTTTAAATTACTGTATGATTCTATACATTTCTGCAGAAAACATTACAAGAAAATGTTGTAAGTTATGCTCAGTTTACTGTCAAGGATATAAAACTTCCTTTTATTTCTAGCACTACAGAAAAGCACTCTCAGGCCTGGAAGCTCACCAAGAGGCTTTAACCACCCTGAACAGCCTCACATGAGACTTCCTGTATAAGCACAGACCTGGGCCTTCAGTCCTAGCTTTAGTTATTTTGTAGCTGAAATGTACATATTCCTTATATTTTGCCTTGTAACAATAATTCCATTGCCTACAGAACATTAGTAGCCAAACATGATTTCAAAGTTTCTAGAGTGATTACTTACCTTCTTCAGTTGATATGAAGTTTCTCTGAATCTGAAGTGACATAAGCTTCATAAGTAGTGTAGAACAGAGACAAGGTTTAGCTTAATTCAAAGAGTTTATGTATTATATGGGCAGATTCCTTCACTTTTCTTCTTATTATTATCTGCATTACACTGCAATCAGGTATACAGAGAAAATGGCAGAATTACTGTAATTAATCTTTTCTAGATTAAGAAATAATCCATCAAATATGCATTATACTTGTCTAATGACCTAATGGAAAATTCAGTGTTTAATCTGTACTATCTCTCAATTTATTATACTCAACTATTCTAACTTTGGTAGAAAGATGCTCAGTGCAAGCATATTATATTCTCATAGAACTTTTTTTATATTTCAACTAAAGGACAATCACAGCACAATAACTGATATAAGTAACTCCAGAATCAATGATAATATAGAAATTAATATATAGTACCCACATGGGCATCCAAAATGTGGAGAAAAAAAAGCAGTATAAGGTTCTGCATAGGCTTGTTTTTACTGTGCTTGTGACAGCATGGTTCTGCTCTATCTCTGGCATGACTGGATGTGTCTAAGTAACTTTATATAGGCTTTAAGTATCCTGTCTTCAAAAAAATCAAACTAGCAATGAAAATTCATTTAGTCTAACTAGAGTCAAAAAAGCATAGGTGAGGATAATAAATTTAGGGTTCATTCACCCCTTTAAACAGGTTTTTTTAAACACTCCAGTTTTCTTGTTTACATGTTCACGATATTTATAATGGAACTGATTACCATACTTTTTCAGAAAAATTGGTCTTTTATTTACTAGTGTTAGAAAGGAATCACTGAGTGCTCTGATCATCAGCCTGGAATCTTTGTGAAGAGAAACAAGGGATAGAGTTTGTATTTTTAGCTTAATCTAGCTCCACTGTCACTTTGTTGTGTTGATAAAGGAATGGCAAAAGCAAAAGAGGGGAAAAAAACCCCACAGTATTTTTTATTTCTATATTCCAATATCTGTAATGTTAAATAAATTTAAATTCTTTGAAACCTGAGCAAAAGTGCCCTCTTACACTGGTCCAGAGATTGTCCTTGTGCCAACTGGAAAGAAAAGGTGTCAATGAAATTCATCTTCAGAGCTGTGGTGAAATGTTTTATTCAATTAGCTAGTGATACTGCTACCCAAAGAAGCTGCAAATAAGAGCATGCTCCAAGTCTCAGTAAAAAGGTAGGAATAGCATTTGGACCTCATTGGAAGCACAGTAGAGAAGACTTTGACTAGAGAAATAGATTTTTCTGAAAAGTCATGCAAAGTCATACTGGATTCTCCTTTGTTACTTCTGTTAATAGAATGCCTGTTGGATAAGCCTAGAAATAACAAATCACTATTAATGGCTCATCAGTCGGTAGGAGGAAATTAAAAAGCTATATAGAACATACTTCACAATTGTGCTATATGCATTTAAAAATAACCATCTAAAATTACTGTATTGTAGTTCTCATTTGAGAATAAAGGCTGCCAAATGTAATGCATGTGAACTACAGAACAGTGACTTTGTGCTGACAAAAGTTAAGTGAATTTCCTACTGTGTTTAGAACCAGCAAGGCACTCTCTTTTAGCTGGCTTTGTAGTGTTTCTGCCTGGGGAGGATTGGCATCCAATTCAAGGATGGGCAGCATATTCAATTCCTGACCACGAGTACAAAGATTATTTCAGCCTGGTCAACAGATGGTATTATAATAATCTTATTCTTTTGTACCTGTTTCCATTAGAGATGCTTTCTTTTAAAATCAGTGATTAGTTTTCCCAGCTGCTACAGATCAAGAAAATATTTATTCACCTTTCCTTTTTTCACGAGTCTTATTTAAATGTAGGTGACATAATACCTTAAAAAAGAAAAGCTGATTCTTAAGTACAGTTTTACATATTTTTCGGCTGCTTATATATTCATCATAAGGAAACAAAGTTTCAAAGTTGTTAGAAAGAAAAAAAATATTTTCTCATGTCTTTTCATTATTACAATTTAGTGTAGTTAAATTCCCTAACGCTACTAACATATTCCTGACTTACCCTGTGTGACAAGGTTTGAGAATAAACTACAGAGCAGAGAAAGAATCATAGAATGGTTTTGGCTGAATTCATCTAGTTCCAACCCTTCTCCTGCATGGACAGGGAGACCCCTGAGTAGATTAGGTTGCCAAAAGTTGCATCCAGTCTGGCTTTAAACACTTCCAGGGATGAGGCATTCACAACCCCCCCTGGGCAACATGTTAAGGGACATTCTTGTTTAACAGTTGTTGCAATTATAGCTTCCTTCTAATCCTTCAAAGTGTGGATGCTTAAAAGGAAATTTTAAGCCAAATTGGCTTTTTTTGCTTGAAATAGATTAAGGTTTTGTATGCTTTTTTTTCTTCTGGCAGAACAAAAAATGAGGGGGCTTCCAGTATACAGCAGTAGCCAAGCAGCTAGAGCAGCTAAGCCTCATCTTTAATCACTCCAAATGAAACCATAAGAGCCAAAGCTTAAAATAAATTACAGTGGAAATAAATTGCTGTTAACAAGAGGATGTTCCTGAAGATTTTTCTGGTTAATATGTTCAAATCTTTTAAAGTAATGTTTCATCAAAACCAGAACATTCGCAGAAGTTGCAGAAGTGATAGTTGAAATGTTTCCTATGAGGTTTTATAACCAACTTGTAACAAAGTGCTTCTCTTCACCATTTACATATCAGAGAATGAAACCAACTGAAAAATAATTCTTGCAACCCAACTCAGATTCAAAATGCATCCCATTTTAACACTTGCCATTCAATTACATTTGGCTGCCATTAGAGTCAACGTAATAGAAAAACAGTATGCTTCTAGTGCATAGCATTTTAGCCATGTTTGCTTCTAACAACAATTAAGACCTTATTGTGTTACATTGCTCAAATTTTATAATAAACATTCTTGATACATTTTCATTATCGTGACTCTGCTACTCTTCTTGAAAATATAAAGCTATGACACTACAGCTGAAATTTCTGACAAGCTGAATATATTTGCCATTGTAAACAGGTCCAAACTTGGATCTATCCCTTAAATGTCAAGGTCACATTATCATGAATACTGCCCAGCACTTTCCTCAAGAACTGTACCTTACTCTAGTTGGTGTGCCTAGAACAGAAAGTCTTTAAATGAACTTGACTGAAAATTCCATGCAGTCTTTTGCATCTCTCTAAGTAGAGAAAAAATAATACATTGACTGGTACTAGAAAGATCTGTATAGATCTCTTTTTCCATAGATGTGTTATTAACAAACTGCAATGTATACAGCCATATCAACTAGTATTAATAGACATTTTTCTGATCACTAAGAACATTAGCTCATGGAGTTCATTGGAATGTTTTAAAATTACTAAACTGGAAATTAAAAATAGGCTGTTCTTTTTAGAGTTATTATTTTTGATTTTTCTAATGAATATACATGCCTCATGTTACAGAACATCTAATAAACTTTCTCTCTAGACTCCACTGCTTTAAAATATGCTTATTCCATCTTCTTCCTCACTCCAGTGCCTACTGAAGAATATTATTACAATCAACAGAGGTACACAGAAGACTGCGAACAAATGGATCAAAGACTAAAGTTTTTAATTTTGCTGTAACATCAAAGTAGATAATTTCTCCTCAAAATAAAGTATGCTTTTACTTTCCATGTCTTAAGTGAGGCTTCTTGGGTGTGTATTTGATTGGTTGCCTACACAGATCAGTGAGATAACAGAGACAGTATTTATAGCTATGCTATTCAAGAAAATATAATTAAGACACCAATAAAAATAGAAGTGCTTTTTCAACCATGTGGGAAATCCCAAAAGATCACTAACATATCTCTTTGTACTATATATTTAAGTGTTTTTCTTAGAAAAAACCTCCTTTAACTTTAAAGATCTTTTTCCAATCTTTTAAAATACAAAATACAGTTAACATTAAATATTTCATCTTATAATTGTACCAGATTCCTTGGTGTTAGAGTTTGAAAGCTGCATGCAAACTCTACAGAATTTTGGACAGTTGAAGATGTTATTTTTTGTGGAAGTTAACCTTCCAGGAAAGTATAACCTGCTTTAACCTGAATTTTAATGGAATATCTTCAACATTTTTCCCAAGTAAGTATTTTTCAGAGCTATCTGAAAAGCTACTTCATGAAGCAATGCTGCTAAGCTACTGGGAAGTAGATGTTTGCCTATAAAATTTCCAGTAGGAAGTCATTATTTAATTTTTCCTGTTATATGTAATTAGAGTATGATTTGACAAATCATGAAATACCACCTAGTAAAAATGAAAGAATATACAATGTTTTCCAATGGAACAGTTAAAACCATTGTTAGTTTCATGCAGTAGATGTTCTGACAGAACAATATACTTAAAATGGCAGCTAACTGCTAGCATATAATTCCCCTTGGTGTAGATATCAAATACAAATATGTGCAGTGACAGGTCAGCCCACCTTTCTTTGCCCCTGGCTCTTCTGCTTTTATCTGCACATTCAGTTTTTTAAGTAGCAGAGTAACACTTTGCAAGTTGAGTTATTATATTTAAAATAGAATCATTATGTTGCTCTCTATTTTACTTTAAAAACCAATACATTCTTCAAAATTTACAGAAAAAACTCGAATAACAAATTTTTATAGTATTAAAACCAGAAAGCTAGTATTTTCATTTTCAGAATTGAAGTACACAAACACTTCCATTGTGTCATTGTTCTCTTGCATAGATTTCAACCATTTGTTGAAGATCCAGACATCAGAACTGTATGCGCTATGCCAACAGTAGACTAATTGTGTAGAAATTAGTTTCTGCTTTATAGTCATCTGCTAAACATCTACACATTAAGCTACTTTGTAGAGCCACATTGTTACAATAGAAATACAATTGTTACAATAGAATGTATGGTTTTATATAGCAAGACCCAAAGCTTTTTTCAGAATTACATGAGGTAGCTTCCAATTACTGTATAATACCTACACTACAATGGACATAATATGTGGTTATATAAAAATTAAAGTAAGAAACATGATTCTGGGTTGTTATCAATATTTTCCCAACTGTTTTCTATGTCTTTAATGTATGTGTATTTACAAGATTATACTAGCACTGAATCTACTTTTTCATCTGGAAAATGTATATGATTTACTGAACAATATTGCCTGCAACAGATTGCTACCAGAAGACATTAAAAATTTCTTGCAGTGTTATTTTTCTAGCTAGATTTCCATTTAAATATTGTAAAGAAACCTCTGCATGTCATATTAGTTACTTTCATCATGGTTTCATTAAAAACCCAAAATCTTTTGGCATTGTATGACAAAATCTACACAGAAGACAATTTTTTTGAGTAAATTTTTCCTAGTACGAAATAGCTTTAGCATTTGCTAACCTATGATCAGTAATGGCCTACTCACCACACAGTTACCACCTTCATTTCCTCATCTCCTTTTGTATATTGTGTCCTTAACTTTTTACTCTTTTGGTACTTTTCCAGAATTCTGTATTTTCTTAAAAATCACTTTTCATGACTTAAAAATATTGCAAGACACTTCTTAAAACAAGGCATACAGTTTTCCCAAAGCTTTAGATTTTAAATGCTTCTTCTGTATAAATAAAACATAATATTTACTAATCAAAAGGGAATTTACAATCAAATATTATTGCCAATTTAACCTCAAATAATGTTATTTATAATATGTTTAGTTTCTATTCTACATTAACTGACAAGGTTCTTTCCTTAGTGAATAAAGGGAAAGAACAGGAGAATATTATTTTAACATCCTTATTTCTCTTCCTCAAGTAGACACCAAGGACAGATAGATTCAGATGCTGAATCTGAGAGTCTCAGACTTTTGCATGTCTCCCACAGCACCGATACATCTTAGTATATCCTTTCATAGGCAGACATTTTCAAATGACAGCCAAGTGGAGGAGGCCTAGGAATGAATGAGCAAAGCCAAGTAAAACAGCAAGTGTTGTTTATGAAGACAAAAGACATATAGGTTTGCCCTATGGAAGTGCTGACACTTTCACCGAGCAATGTTTTAAAAAAGAAGAAAAAATAGGTATCTACCATGAACTGCTAAAACACAAAGTAATATAGAGCTGCAATTCCACTTTGAAAAATGATGAGAAATAATCCAAGCCCCAATATCACAGTCAAAAGCTGAGATGCAGTTATTTAAAGAAATCCAGCACATAGCAATTGACAATGATAATATTACTGATTAATATTACTACCAGAATACTTAAAGCTTCAGTATTGAATTACAGACAGGGAAGAAGGTAAACCTTCCTAAATGTAAAAGTATAGTTTACATTAACCACTTTTAATACTTGATATCGAGGCAAGATATCTAGATATCACTAGATATCATCCAGTGACAGATAATACAAAACCTATCTTTCCTGAGGTAACTTTTATTCACACATGCAGAAATAAATTCATGCCCTCTTAATCACACATAAATTTGAACTTAGCGGTACACCACCCACCTTACTCTTCCAAAAAGACCCAAGAAATTAAAATCTACATTGAATATCTGAAATTTCTGGAAAGATTTATTTATTAATGTAAAATCCATCTCAATTTTGAACAAGTTCCATCACCCAGAATCCCAGTCTATAGGACTATCTTCATTAACATCACAAGGAGCTGACTGCTGCCCTAAAACTGTGGAGGTAATTACTTTAAAAAGCCTTTGACCTCAGGATTCTAGTCATGAACAGATAGTTTGCATTCCCTCTTCTTCCTTCATTCTAGACATTTTCTCCACAGAGAGCAGTCTATTTACATAGAAATTGCAAAAATAACCTTTTATGAATGTAGCACTTACTGTGTGCTTTATTTATAACATCTTTCCTCTCAGGTCTTGTGAAGGATGAATATTATATTGTAATATTGCATACATATTCATAGAGCAATATTGCAGGCTAATTCTCACTAGGCTGTTATTATTCACAATGTATAAATGAATTATTAATCACAGCTGAAATATACAAATAATCATCATATAATGGGCTTTGTTGGTCAAATTAAGTCATTTAACTGAAGTACGAAGGCTACAGAATATGAGGAATTTATTATCAAGTGTACTTTCTTTTAACATAAAAAGATTATAACATCAGCTAAACCAGATATTTGATGTAGAACCATCTAACAGTCTCTTCTGCATTAACTTTTGTCCATAAACTTGCATCATACTACCACATTACAGTGGACATATTGCTGCAGAATAGTCCAGGGTTCAGATAACCAAATACAATTATCAGGGTTAAAACTATCATAATGCACCAGTGTTACTGTTCATTAAGACACCAGTAAGGAAAAGATTTGGATTCTGTATTCATTTAAGTATCAATTATTGCAACAAACACCAGAAAGAAAAAGAGGACAGATAACATTGTATGTATTCAGATGCCAGGAATGTCAAGCTGTGCCACACTGATGGATCTCCAGCCATCCATGTTGCATGCCATTAAAGATCCGATAAGATTATGGTTTTTAGAGTTCTTACAGGACTTTCTTAGATCTAAACAACTTTATCCATCATTTTTATTGTCAAACAGAAGGATATTTGCGCTAGAACCTGCTTCACTTTTGGACAGGGGAAAGGACTCACTAGCACCGCAATCTTTGGTGCCAAATGAGAGCTGTCTACATGCTGCTTCATTACACTTAACCAGCTGATTTTCTCCTGTTGCCAGCATGGGAAAACTACAGCTAGATTCTTGGAGTTTCTTAATCCATAGGAGAGAAATAGTCACCTTAAAATGTGTCTGATTAATTTCTCCTTAGAATTACTTATTTCTTCAATTATAAAAGGAGCTTGGAAGAAAAAAAACCATACAATGTATATCTTCACACTATAGATTTCCAGCATAATTTAATTTTCTGATGGCATTACTAGTATATGTACACATTATTATAAGGTTTATAAACCTCTTTAAAATGTTTGGAGTTTAAATAATCCTGATGGCAATAGAACACTCTCTATTAGATTTAATTAAAAATGCATCTTAAGGTAGAATTAAACTTAACACATTTTATTAGAATTATTAATTTACTTTATACAATGTACTGATTTAGCTGGATGCTAGCTGACTAGTTTATTTAATTGCATATTTAGTAGAAAGATACTGAAATTAAATTCTGCTCTGTGAAAAAATGTGCTTTGTGAAATCCACAGTCTTGGGTAAATGACAAAGATTCTTCTGACACTAAAAAATCGGATGTTGATTTGGGCACACCTAGGTGCCTCCGGGCCTTTTGCATTTAAGAAGTTAACAAGCTCAAGAAATTAGGAGCCTTGCAGATGGAATTTTGCTGAGATCATCTAGACTTGTCACCCAACATGATTAATGCATTGGAGAAAGTATTAATCAAAACAACATCTCAGAATGACTTCCCAGAAGACCACTAAAGACCCCTGCCCCTAAGAACGCAAATATTACAATGAGTTCTAGGAAATCTGATGTATATTACAATGAGTTTCCTACATATGTATCTAGTAGGACAGTATAAGTCTTTCCTGCTGTCACCTACAGCATGCATGACTTTGAAAACTCTTTCTTCTGCATCCAGCTCTGTAATAAAGAATGATTGCCTTCTAAAACTTAAAGTGTTAGAGAGTTCTTTCAGCAACTGCATTCTACAGTATCAATCCATGTAGTATTTCATCCTTTAATTTCACAGGTAACAATTACACTTTATTCTGATCGGTTTTGTAGGAAATCTTGATGACATTATTTGTAGTGGGTATAAGAACAGCTGTAAATAAATGTCCTTGGCATGTCTGTTACAAACTTTTGTTGCCTGCAATACACTGCAGAATTCTTATGCAACAAGTGGAATGATGGGTCAGCTTCTCTCAACAGTTGAATGCTACTATTATCCAGACTGTGGCTTGTGATGCAAATACAGAGACAGGAGGCACAACTGCAAAAGTTTAAGTAAATCTTGGCATGCAGTTGTCAGTATTGCAGTACTCATCAGAAAGAATGCTGAAGAGAATTGGGGGAAAAGAATCATATCCTGGGAGACAGACATAATAATTATTAGAGGTGTATGATTGTCTCCTTAAATCAAGCATATTTAATGGAAATTGCCAGCTGGCAAGGCAAAAGTTCAGTCTGATCAGCCTGCTAAAAGGTAGTTACTCTGAGTCATAGCAGTGTACAAAATTATCAAGTTTAGTAATAGACAGAATTTTTTTTTAACACTGAGGCTAAGAGAAATATATATATATTGAAAAAAGAGTTAAAATTAATTTGGAAAAACGGATAGTGGAAATTAGAAAACAAAAGTGGGCATTTGAAGTGCAAAGGTGCTAACCTTGAGAAAGAGGTGTCATGGGATACAAAAACCAGGAAATTATGGTGGAGACACATTTAGCAAAAATTGCTCAATGCAATGAAATGCGTTCCTGATCAACACTCCCTGAGAATGGATTTACACAGATAAGTTACAACTCATTAAGAATAGCAACACTGAAAAGAAACGAAATTATTTTTACAAGGGCGCAATCCATTTTATCTTCCTTTTAAAGTGATTATTAACAACTGAAGCATAAAAAAAGGAAGAGGCTGAAATTCATAGTAAATTTTGAAGATTAAATGTGTCAAAAGAAGTCACATAAACATACAAGAGGCATACATATGGCATGGCTTAAACACTACTCATAAACTCTCATGAACTTTTTTTATTGTAAAGGACGTGAGAGATACAGTACTTGACTGTAATTAGATAAAAGGAAGAAGACTAATAGAAATTGTTGCTTTAATTGCACCCCTGCAATTTCTTTATAATGGTGAGTCCTGAGGAGAACTGATGTTTATCACGAACTTGCATGCAAATATGCTTGGTAAAATCTAAGAAGGCAGTGAAGACTTCTGTAGATTTTCATAAAGCTTCTGTCATAGACAGTAAAACGGTAGATAAAGTTCCCTGTTGAAAATGGTAAGGCCATTCACAAAATCATAGAATAGTTTGGGATGAAAAGGACCTTTTAACACCCCTGCATTGGTGGGGACACCTTCCACTAGACCAGGTTGCTCGAAGTCCCATCCAGCCTTGCCTTGAACACTTCCAGAGAGGGGGCACCCACAACCTCCCTGGCAAACATGGGTCAGTGTCGCACCAACCTCACAGGAAAGAATTTCTTCCTAATATCTAAATCCAGATCTACCCTCTCAGTTTAAAACTGTTCCCCTTCATCTTATCACTACCTATAACTACCTAAGCCCTCCCTCTTGTAGGCCCCTTGCAGGTACTAGAAGACTGCTATGACGTCTCCCTTCTCCAGGCTGAACAACCCTAATTCTCTCTTCCTGACCTCATGGGAGAGGTGCTCCAGCTCTCTGACCCTCTTTGTGGCCCTTCTCTGGGCTTCCTCCAACAGATTCGTGTCCTTCTTAAACTGGGGGCCAGAGAACTGGACACAGTACTCCAGTTGCAGTCTTACAGGAACTGAACAGAGGGAAAGCCAACACCCTGAAGTTCTTCTCCTCAGGGCTACTCACAATATATTCTCTACCCAGCCCATGTTAGTGCTTGGGATTACCCCATCCCAGGTGAAGGACCTTGCATTTGGCCTTGTTGAACTTCATGAGTTTGGCATGGGCCCACCCCTCAGTCACGTCAAGGTCCTACTGGATGGCCCTGCTTCCCTGTTGATAACAGCACTCACCTCCTTCTTTTCCATGTGCATTAGGACCTGTTCCATAATCTTGCCAGGCACGGATGTTAGACTGACCTATAGTCATGATGAGAAATGATGGTCTGAATCACAGTGAGTTTCCATTTCTATATTTATATTCTAATGTAGTGAAATGAGGCAATCAGGTGTTGCTAATTATGAGGTGGGAGGCGTGAACTTGTGTTAAGCCCACCTGTGCAGGATTGGGCAACCAATAAGAAGTCTGTGTGTGTGGGAGGGGGTTCCAGTGGCACAATCAGGTTAGCACACAATGCTTCTACAGTAGTACAAAGCCAAGCAAGGCCGAGGTTGTGAGTTTGAAGCCTCACCTTTTATTGGTCGCCCAATCCTGCTCATGCACAGCCGGGGTAAGCCCTAATTGGGCACAGGTGGTCTTAACACAAGCTCACGCCTCCCACCTCATAATTAGCAACATCTGATTGCCTCATTTCACTGCATTCTAGTATTTTCCCTACCTTACACCAAGGCCCCTCCTCCCTTACTATCCTTCAATGTCTTCTGTTTCTTTCTTCCTTGCCAGTCGGCAAGTACATCAGGATAGGAAAAATAATTGAGAAATACACATTAAAATATGATTACCTCACACATCTATTTGCTAGTGCTCTTGCTCTTTCCAATTATTGCAGCTGATGCATTATTTCAAGGAAACAAACAAAAACAAATACAAGCACTGAGTTCTACCAGTTTTGCAGTATAGTTGCAGTACACATTTGTGAGGTCATATGGATTTTCTTTTTTCTATCAATTTTAGCCTATGAACTCAAAAAACCGTAAATATGTCTGAAAAATATTTATACACTATATACAGAAAAAATGGTGTCACCCAAGGCATAGCTAATAGCTGTAAAACTACACAGTATATAAAAATGGCACTCAGTACAAGAAAACATAAATTATATTGAAAACAAAACTGTGAAATGTTACTGCAGAAAGTAGAGGAAATATTTTGTCCATTTAAATTAACTTAATAGTTTAGGTTGCTTCTTAGGAAAAAACAGATTGCCCTGATACAGTGAACAAAAGTACTATTACTAACCTTGTCACAGCCATTAATCATTTTCAACCATCTGCAAACATAGCCTTAACCATATGCCTCTCCAAATTCACAGATTACAGAAATGAAAACACAGTAATATAAACATTTAATGAAATTTAAAGTCTCATGGGATAAATATGTATTACATATAGAGTATCTGTTGATTTTAGTTTTGGTTTGTGGGTTTTCTTGGTGTTGTTTACTGCCTTCATCATGAAATACAAATGGAAGAGTAGAAATACAATACTACTAAAATGTATTAAAGAAATTTTGTGACAAGTACTGAAGTAATCTAAGATAAAAGTAAAGACAGCCTGATTGAGGAAAACAGGAGAAACAAGTCTTCACTGAGTAGTAGAACAAACTTACCATCTTTCAGAAAGTCCTATCTCTTGGCAAATCTAATCCTTTGTATCAAAAAGCTTGATCTTCTCTCCCATTTTTGGAATCATCAGTTATAATGCAGTTTTTCTTTTTCCTTTCTCTTTTATAGGAGCCTAGGTCTCCCATACTTGAGATTTTGCAGATTTTTACTTCTTAATGGAAGGCAAGAAATGCTACTGGAAAACACTAAAACAGGATCTTGCATGCCAGAGACACATGCACACACTATACAGCCAGCCACACAGACAGAGGCACTGCCTTTAGCAGCAGCCCCATGAAAACCACCACAGAGCAGAGCAGGATTGCTCCTCCTTCCAGGAGGACCAGGACTGAAGTGAAAATTCACATACACCTTCCTCTGTAGATACACAAACATAAATTCACAAATCCCTTATATATATATATTTATAGATATACAAGGCCTCATCTAATGCCCATCACTGGACCACAGGCCCTTTACTCAGCATGCAGGTCTCTGCTCACTAAATAATCCAGCTTGGTACTCACTAACAAACAGGTGCATGGGTGCACGTACTCACACACTTGTCCCACACTGATTTTGTACTCTCACAGTCACAGATGCCTTAATAATTAGCACAAAACTTAAATCCACTTGCAATAAACACTGAGCCCCTGGCTCAGACATTGTTCCTTTCCAGATGGTGGTGCCTTGCCTTCTGGGTAATCACCTTGATGAGATTAAGGTGAGTCAATCAAACATGAGATATTTTCTAAAAGTAATATTAAGTAAATGCAACTAAAAGACATCAAAACAAAGTTTTGAAGAGATGTTAAGCAAATGCAATGAAAAACCACCTCTAAATATTCTATTAAAGCGATGTTGAGCAAATGCAATTAAAAAACTATTAAAACACAGTGTTTAAAAGTGCTGTTCAGAACTCTGACCACAAACAAGTTGTTCACAATATATTTGACTGAGTTGACCTAATATCTTTGGGAATTTTTCAGTTGTCATGTTAGACTGAATTGCTTTTATGTATTTGTGATAACTGAAAAGAGTTGCAGAGCAAGGTGGACACCTCTGTTGGCTGAACACAATGAAAGCATGAGATTGTCCAGCATGTGTTACAAATACTGTGACTCAGACTTCAACTTCCCTATCTATGCAGAGTTTCCTTGCAGAAATCAGGGCACAGAGTTGCCCTGGTTGAGTTGCTGGTGAGCAGAGTTGCTGGTCCCAAGGTTCTGCTTCCACTGCTGAATGAGCATCACCTGACAATCCGTGCACAGTTGTCCCAGTGGGGTGTTGGCTGCATAGAAATATCCACCAGAGAGCTGGCAGTGGAGAGGCGGCTGCTGGGCAGTTGGCAGCAGAGAATTTACTCTTTCCAAACTGTTAATATCTCAGTCACACAAGACTGTAATAAAATGCTACCTTATGATTTTTTTTCATATTGACAGAAATGCAATGTATATGGATTTACAATAATCATGACAAGTTCTTCTTTTTCTCTTGTAAGTCTGTGATTTTAGTATACTTTCTTAAAGAATTTGGTAAATAATAAAATATGTTTGTGGAATTTCCCAGTTATGTGTTCCTATTAGAAAAGGATTTTATTCCATTTATGTCCAGACATTTAAATGATGTCTGATACTTAAAGAATATCAGCATAATGTAAATATCTGAAGGATTTTATTGCTTTCATTAATGGATACAGTGTTTATCTTCCCTTCTGTAATCAGAATCTTACAGGAGATCTTGAAAATGTAATGAAGTAGAAAAATCAAACTCCAAAGTAATATTCTTAATGGAAACTTTCACTGCCCTGCACTTTTCTGTGTACATCAATGATGACTTAAGCTGTCTGATTATTTTTAGGGACAAGGTCACCTCTTCCACACAGCAGTATAGATCCCCACTTAAATAATTTACCTGAAGTCAAGACACTTACACTTATTTTAATTAAGAAGTATTTATAATCAGAATCAAGTTCTCCTACATATAAAATAAATATTAAGTAATGGAAAGTCAGTTTGGCAGCATGTAGAAAAATAGTGACACCCTGAGAAATATCAGACTCTTATCAGAAATTTATCAGGAACTTTTGGACCTTTGACAAAATCTAGCATAGGGTGAAAAATCTTGGTTCTACAAATATTTCATGAAAAAGGTTAATCAAAAGGTAATTTGAGCTATACAAATTAAAAAAATTAGAAGACTAAATAAAGAATTTTTAGACCTTTTTGAGATTGTGTTGAATTCAGTTGCATTGCAGTTCTTGTGGTTGCTATTTATCATAATATAATCTATAGAGTCTTTAAGTTAAATCCTCATTAGCCCTCTCCGAAAGCTGATGAGAATCTTGGCGTTAAAAAACGCTTCATTTCATTTACTTACATAACACTATAAGTTCTTTCCAAAATGACTGTGATCCTATTGTCAGGGAAAATTATGTGAGCATTTATCTTTTATTGTAAAAATTGGATACACTTTACCTAAATGTTTTTGAAACTTCCATCTGTAGGTTTTTTTGCTGTTGTTTTTCCTCATTTCACTTATTTGGATCATTTTTTTTCCCAGCGTAATTAGCTAATTTGCTAAATGCTAAATTCTTTCAGTAGTATGCTTTATTTTGTTGTTAATATATTATTTAGCTTAAAGTTTTGTATGTCCAGGTTAGCAGTATGCTCTGAATCATGGATCAAATGTACATCGCAGAAGGATGAACAAATACAGTCTAATCTGTCATTCCTAAACCCATGTGAAACACAAGTCAGGTCTTCAGTAATAGAGCTATTATTAGTTGATTCATTCAATATGTGTGAGCAGAGAATAGTGCTTCCAAGGCATTGCATATTACTAGACAAAGTAAGACAAGGAAAAATAAATGGCCATTTTGCTGAAAGGTAAAATGTTTTCCTTTTAATTTGTTTGTTAAAACATTCAAAGAATGTTTTCTAATAAAACATACACTAGTTGGTATACCTAGAGAAGCATATTAGTCTGCTACGAAATACGCTGAATCATTTTGTTATTGAAGAAAAATAGTTCTGTTAGTTTAATAGTGACATCTTGGAAAACATTTCAGACATACTGTTTCGATGCCCTGTCATACTAATAAATTCATTCACTGAACAGATCATACTGAGGCTATTTATGGACAACAATACTACTTAAGGAAGTATATGTCTTTGTCATATATTAAGATTTTATCACCTTTACTACTTTTACACTCAGTAAGCCTTTTGTTTAAACAAGATGAAGCTTGAGCACATCGCAAAATCGCTTTTTCTTGTTCCATCTAAAGTCACTAGACATAAGCTTCTCACCCAGTTTTAAACATTAATTTACATAAAACTGGCTAGAAACTTCCACACCTGTTTAAGCAATTATAGTGATAATAATAATGGTAATAGTAGTACTAATAACAACAACAACAATAATAATGAGATAAAGCTGAAGGGATTTATTTTAGTAGCTGAGCATTCTAAAATTCTCCAAACAAAATTACTCAAAGCAGTCTATAAACTTTTAATTTAGTATTCTAAGAATTCCTAATAACAGCCAGTCATTTCTGTATGAAAAATGGAAAAATAATGTTCCCTCTTTACTTTTCTTGATCAACTGTTCATTTTTTTCAGGAAGAATGGGAATTTGAAGATCTATCTGTGGCAGAAAAAATTGTTTAATGTATCAGCAATATTATTGCAATACATAAGGAACTGAGAACAATAAAAAATTGATATGTCCCTGAAGAAACAGTTAGTTGGATTCTTTCCATACAGAATGCATGCTATATTCCGATTAACATAATTAATAAAAAGTTATCAATATTGCATAGTTATCTCAGTGTAAATCTTTAAAATTTATCCCTGTTTCACAGATGTTCAGAAATCTTTACAGTAAAAATTCTAATTATTTTATCCTCTCAAAATGCTCTTATGCAATTGATCTGCAATGCTATATTTCTTTTAACAGTCATAGTAAGCAAAGATTTCCCTGATGGTGCCTTAAATTCTGTAACTTTTTCAGTACCCTTCTGCACGGGGGTAAAACTATTTGCAAAGCCACCATCTGCTTGTCAGTAATTATATTTTCCCCGATACATCTTTAGAACAATACAGAACAGTCTGTTTTAAATGCATACATTTGTTGAAATAAAAGCTATTTCTTGATACCTTGAGTACATAAAAATGTTCTACATACTATTTTAGTCACATTTTTTTAAAGCTACCGTTTCAATATGAGGACATGAATTAAATTGTGAAGTTTCATGTTTCAGAGATAGAAACTATGTATAGCTGTAGCCCTGAAAATGCAGATCTTTTTCTTATGGTATTTTTTAGTATAATTGTTTCAAACATTTACAAACAATATTGTTTATTCATCATGAACTGAATCTCAGTTTAGTGGAAGTACAACTTGCATTAATTCAGCCTCTTATTACTTAGAGATATAACTGTTGCATCACACTAATTATTGCTCTCTTTCAAAATAAAACCTCTTTCAAGAGCTATACCTTTGTCTTCCTGTAGCCCATTAATTTTTCTGCCTCCTCCACCTAATCACTTCCTTTGCTTTTCCCTCTGTCTTCTCCAGCTTCCTCATATTTCAGATGTGAGCCAAAAAAGAATGCAGAATGTGCCAAATCAACATGAGCAATTACAGTTCTGTTAACCAGGGGGTGACATTTGCTCATGCAACCAGAACTTTTTCCTTCATGTTTTTCTGCAACAGACATTTAATTTGTTTGATTTATCTTCTTTCTTTGTACAGCCAAAAAAAGCATCTGTCTATGCTCTCCAAACTTTACAGTTTTTCATCTAATCTTACACAATACTGTGGGTGGTTAGCACCATTCTTCAATTCCCACCTAGTAAGAAGTCAAGAAGAGCTGATATACTGTTGTGAAATTTGACAGAGCCTGCAGGGTCACACTTATATGAAGCAAAACATGAGATGTGTCTTCCCAGAAAAGGTTACTGAGGGAAGATTAAAAATTGAAAACAAAACCAAACAAAAAACTCATAAAAGTTCCACAGCTAAAATTCCTCTATTGTATTTTTTTTTTTTTTTTTTACTTCTGACTAAGAAGGAAAAACTGTGGTAATGGTTTACAATGCATCTTCTAATCTTTCCTATGCAACAGCAATGCATATTAAAATTGCTTTGGGTTTTTGGTTTGGGTTTTTTTGGTTTTTTTTTTTGGTTTTCTTGAAGCAGAGTCTGTTGTTTTCTCAATGTTGCAATTCTCCCTGTATTAAACAGAAACTTAAAATGAAATACTGGACAAAAGGTAACATGTTCTTTGATTTGTGTTTAGTCTGGTCATTTCACTACTTAGTGACCACCAGAAGGAGCAACACAGAATGCACACATACAAATTTCTGCAAACCACATCAACCTCTCATGCATTCATACAGGGCCTTTCCAGGAAAGCCTTTGTCACCATGTCATCTGCCCAGTGGGATTCAACTGCAGGGACTGATAGATGTATTTCATCCACATTGCAAATAAGGCATGCGTGGGGTTTCCCCTCTGTGGGATTCCAAGGACTCATGGTTTCTACCTGCTGACTCTTCAGCTGTTCTTCAGTGGTGAGATTTGCCAAGAGGTGCATTTGGCCTGGAGTACAATTAAGCCCTCAAAAAGCCATCTAAACCCTGCCTGTGTATTTTCTAAATTGTTATATTTGTAGCCTGCTAGTCAAAGAGCAATTAGTGAAATGTCAGGTTTTGTAAGGGATACAAAGATCTCAAATGCAATGTAAATCAAACGAAAAACAGTGAGAGACCATCTCGACTGCATAATGTGTTTTTTGACTCTTTTATTCCTGTAAATGAGTAGTGAGACAGTTTAACTGCACCTGTTGTTTCTCATTTGATTTGGTGTAGTCACTTCTGGTAAAAATCATACAGTTGATATATTTCTTCAACATTCTTTCCTAACGTATGTGCTCTAAAAGTGTTAAAATGAAAACTAAAGCTTGATTGATGTTCCTGATGACCACAGCAAACAAATCTATGTACAGCCTGCAGTGACATGAAAAATGTTCAATACTGTGTTGCCCTGCATATAACAAGTGCCAAATAAATCTGACAAGAGCGCTTTCCTTAGTCTGTTTTTACTATGTCAGATGAGTCCTAATACTTCCTGTCTTAGACAACATGTCCCTTGATTTTTACGAACTACTCACAGTAACTCCCATTCTTGTGGTTTCAGACCTGCCCTAGATAGGCATTACACCGTGTACAGAATGAATAATGTGTAAATATAAAATTAATCAAATTCCCATTTCTTTTGGAGGTAAAACCTCCTTTTAAAAGACTCCAGGCCCATCCAATATAATTGACACATTTTTCATTCCCTGTGCCTATCTGTTGACACTAGAAAAATAACCTTCAGTGGTCAACAGCTTAAGGAAATGAGAAAAATTCATTGCTTCATCCCCTTAGCTCTCATAATCCCTATGTAAGACTCACTAGAGGAGGGTTTTTTTGCATCTCTTCACTGTACAGCAGTGCTTATTCATAAATTGTCTAATATACTACAAATTAGTGGTAGAAACGCATTACCTTACATGAATAATTCATATGAGAGAGAGAACTTCAGAAAAACTGATAAAACTCTTGCAATACAGTTAATGAATTTGGCTCTCTACTCTGCCATATTGTGTTTAATAACTTTGTTGTTTGTCTAACAACTTGTTTAATGAACTTCAAAGGATTTAAAGTTCTTTGTTTTTCTAAAAGTAAACACTCTTATTTACTTAGGAAAACAATCCATAAATATGTGTGGAAACCTCTCTCTCCTTAAGACTGTCTAGCTCATGTTCTTTTTTTCACATAATATGCAGCTTTCACATGCTGCCAAGTCAATAGCAGGATAAAGACTTTGGCAATGGCAATAGAAAAGTTCAGTATAGTCACAGCAACAAAGCAATGGGAAAAAATATTACCAGTTGTTCATGAGAGTTTTTGTGAGTTGTTTTTTTCTTTTTTTACCTGAGCTATTTCTATAGTGCATCTGTCTTGCTTAGTTTTGCTTAGGTTCCTGTAAGACTGAATATTTCATACCTTAAATAAACTGAAAAATGCCTAGATGACATAAGAATAAAAGTTTTAATTTTGCTAGGCTTAAAAAATAGATAATTTTTTTTATTTTATTTAAAAGTATTTTTACTTGTGATAAGTTGGGATAAAAAAATGGGAAATTCAGAGGAATCAAACCCTGATGAAATTTAGAGACATAGACTGAGGATGAGGAAAGAGGGACTCTCTATAGGGTATTCCCATGCCCACTCCAAAATAAATTTTAATTGTTCCTTGCACACGCTAACACTATTTATTGTCAGTTAACATCACACTGATTTTAACAATTGATAAACAAACTATGCAACTTATATTCCATTAACTATAACACTGACAAGATAATCCTTACCAAATCAAATTGCCCTAATGCAATTTGCACATTTTGTAAGGAAGTTGAAGTATCCTCTGAAATTTATTAACAAAATAATAAAATTTCAGATAATATTATGGAAAACTGTAAGTTATACTTGGTACTGGAAGTTCCACAAAGTAGTACTCAAGCAGTCAGTGACAAAAAGACTATGAAATGCAGTTAATAACTCATAAAACTGCATTATATGTAAGGCATAAGCAATTCAGGAGGTTCCTGGAATGCTTTGATGATAATTTCCTTCTCCTAATGATAGAAGAGCCTATGAGGAGAAGTGTCATGCTGGACATTATTCTCACTAACATGGAGGGGCTGGTGGGTAACATGAAGATCAAGGGCAGCCCTGGCTGCAGTGATCATGAAATGGTGGTGGAGTTCAAGATGCATGGGGCAGCAAGGAGGGTGTGCAGCTATCTTGTTACTCTGGACTTCAGGAGACTGTGCTTGCTAGGATACCATGGGATAAAGCACTGGAGAAAAAAGGTGCCCGAGAAAGTTGGTCAATATTCAAGGATCACCTCTTCTAAGCCAACAAACAGTGTGTCCCAGCAAAGAGGAAGGCAGGCAAGAATGCCAGGACACCTGCATGGATCATCTTCTGGACATTCTTAGGTGTAAATGAAAAGTCTACAGAGGGCAGAAGCAAGGATAGCCTGGGAGGAATACAGAGGAATTATCCAAGCAGACAGAGATCAGGTTAGGAAAGCTACAGCCCCAATAGTATTAAAGCTGGCCATGGACATCAAGGGCAACAAAAAAGATTCTGTGGATATGTCAGTGATAAAAAGTAGGTGTTGTCCCCTAGGGATCAGTTTTGGGGCCCTTCTTTTTCAATATCTCTATCGATGATTTGATGAGAGGACTGAGTGCTTCCTCAGCAAATTTGCAAATGACACTAACTTGAGTGGGTGTTGGATCTCCTTGAGGATAGGGAGGCTCTTCAGAGGGATCTGAACAAGTTCAATTGATGGGACAAGGCCAATCATATGAGGTGCAATGAGGCTAAGTTCCAGGTCTTGCACTTTGGTCACAACAACCCCAGGCAATGCTACAGGCTTGGGGAGGAGTGACTGGAAACTGTCCAGCGGAAAAGGACCTCGGGGTGTTGGTTACCAGCCAGCTGAATATGGGACAGCAGTGTGTCCAGGTGGCCAAAAAGACCAACAGCATCCTGACTTGTATCAGGAATAGTGTGGTCAGCAGGATTAGGAAGTGATTGTCCATTTGCAATTGGAACTGATGAGGCTGTACCTCAAGTTCAGTGTTTAGTTCTGGGCCCCTCCCTGCTAGAAAGACATTGAGCTGCTGGAGTGAGTCCAGAGAAGGGCAACCAAGCTGGTGAAGGGTCTGGAAAACAAGTCCTGTGAGGAGCATCTGAGGGAATTTGGAATGTTTAGGTCAGAGAAGGCTGAGGGGAGACCTTACAGATCTCTGCAACTACCTGAAAGGAGGCTGTAGTGAGGTGGGTGTTGGTCTCTCCTTCCAAGTTACAAGTGAGAAAAGAAGAAATGGCCTCAAGTGCCAGGGGAGGTTTCAAATGGATATTAAAATTTCTTCATGGAAATAAAACCCCTTTTATCAGACAGCTACAACTTTCTTCCACGAATATGAGGTATTTACATGTAACACTTAACACTTGTAATCTTTTAATACTAAATATAGCATGTTACTACAGATATTGGATACCTTTATTACTGCAATCACATTTTGTACTTATCTACATCTTTCTGGAATTATGATGCTGTTACAATTTGAAGCAATAAATGTTTTGATGGAAATAATTGACTTAACCACATATGTAAATGGATATATGTGTGTATATATACACTTCTCTAAATATTTTTATATATTTATTATACTATATTCACTATATTATATAACCTACATGCATATACTCTGTTCTGTACAGTAGGGTGATATTTTTTATACTGAATATAGGGTATGTAGTATATTGCATACATTTTGGTTTTCTATTAAAGAAAAAAATTGGAAAATTTCACTACCATTGTTTCATTTTACATTAGATATGCACATAGACATATACAGTTCTTGATTTTCATATGTATATACTGTGCATGTAGTGCATATATATTACTCAATCTTCTGGATATTATATGCCTTATTATGTATATCTTATTATATAATTATATATTTTAGTATATGTCTTATTATATAAGACATCTGCCTTAACTTGCTGCTTATCTATCCTTAACTGCTTTTGTCACTTTGCATTATTCTCTGGAGCTCATGGCCGTGGTGAGGACAGTTGCCTGCTTTGAATTTTTCTGATGTTATATAATCTCTTTCTCAAAGAGCAACTGACAGTTCTTCTTAGTTCATTAACATGTATTAAGTATCAATTTCTTTATTTGTAGGAAAGCTATCTCCTGCAGGCCAAATATACTGGGTTTGCTCATACTAATGACAAAGTCCATCATCATCTTGTTTTAGAATCATAGATACAACAGATACTGAGCAATTAGCCTTTTCCAGATTTGGTTATATCAATCTATTATCATGTTGACATAGTTTCAGCATCCAAAGAAGATAATAAAAGGGAGAAGTCACAGTCACTTTATTGGAAATACGTTAATCAGTCTTACATCTATCTAGTTTAGATCCTACTTCATCTTTAGCAATCTCAGACATATTCATAGGCAAAGTAAAAATAGCAGTAGTAAGTGCAGTGAGAGCTTGTTAATATAGACCATCAATCTAGTTATTCCTTTAAGCATTTTTAAATGGACCTTTAGGGTTTTCTGAACATTTTTCAGGCATCAACCTATTTCTGAATGCATGAGTGAAAATAAAAGAAATAAACTTAGAGATTTGTTACTAAAATTGCACTACTGGGCATCTTCTTAGTGGGCTAACCATAAATGTGATTCCCCATTGATTTGCAAATTCTTCATTTGGTAAATGGGAGCAGAATCTCTGTGTTATATTTCTCCCAGAGAAGAGTCTATTCTTCAAAATCTGAAGAGGTTTTTATTTTTTGTTTCCCAGTTTCTGTATTCTAGCACTTCACTGACTAAAATCTTATCACCGCAGCATGTGATAAAACACCAAGCAGAATGTATAAAAAGAATCACCACAGAAGACTTAAGAGTTATAACCTCCTGCTATTTACGTATTGGTAAAGAAGATTATCTATATAATTAATTTATCTCTACATATATAGCATTATTTGTTCTAGGAATAGAAATTTTTATCAGTACTAGTAATTGGCATCAAAGTTAACTGCGATAAATGTTATCTATATTAATAGGAATGTGGTCATGCAGCTAAAAGATAGAAATCTGGATACTAGCTGATGTGGTTTCAAATGTTACGTTAAAATGGATGAGGAACTTCTTTAATGGAAGTTTCCTTCTCTTCAGGCTGTTTGCTATCTAGGGCACTTCCTGCAAATCTGTTCTCAATGTATTTTCGAGTGAGTTTAGAGAGGTATTTTGACATAATCAGCCTAATTTAGCATTACTTTGTATACAGCAAGGTATGGAGCATTGAAATGTGCTCACTGGATACTTGATTAATTGCTAGATAATGATAGGTGTCTTCAGGATTCATAATTTCTCTCAAAATGATGGGACCTTCCTTTCAGAATTCCTAATATATTTACTTCTGATTGAGCAAGTCAGTAAATCATATTGCCATAGTTTCAGCATCAATAGGATAAATTGTGAAGGCAACTGCTTCATTGCAATACTTTTATATAAACAAATGTTCATATAATATTGGTCCTGCTTGACACTATAAAATTTTATGCAAAATTATTTGCCTGAGCTATTACTCATTGTACACATTATGCTTCTCTCATGTGAATACACTTTACTGTAAGTTTATTATTTCATATATAAAGATATAAAAGGAGGGAAAGAGGTAGTTGTTAATCAGTAATACAGATTTTATTAACTTACAACTTTACTAGGAGATCAGCCCAGTTGGCTTGATAGAAATTTTGGTGACTGAATAAAAATGAAATCACAGGGAAAAAAAAAAAAAAAAGAATTTTGGGGTTTGAGAAATGTTAAGTAGATTTTCTGTAGTCAAGACAGTAAGACTACTAATAACATGTGTCTGTGAGGAGCTCTGGAACTTGCTTGCTGAGTTTGCCATTGCTTGAGTGGTCCTCCTGAAATCACAGACACTTCATATGCCTCATTGAATCCCTACTGACCATTTGAAATCAGAAAATTCTTCCACAAATTAATCTAACAAAGCTTGTGAGGCTATAATATAAAAAATTATACAAGCCATATTTTTCTCCAACTCTGGTCATTCTGTGAGGACACATGCTGCAACACATACTGACTTTCTCACTGTGGAACAGATAATCTTTTATAGAAAGATCATGGGCAGATGTGTACATGATAAACACTTGGTATATTCTTGCACAAGAGACCTATGCTTTACTGAGATATTGTAGTAGTCAGGTGGTAGTTGGGGATCTACAATTGGATCTTCTTACAGGGATACAGATCATCTGATGCCTTTGTGCAGCAATATTTAAGATTCAAAATTCCCTGTATTTTGCTAATGTTGGAAAAAATGATGAATACTTCATAATAAACCAGCCAACTGTACTAAAGGGTTGAGACATAGGCATTTTGGGCCTGTTAAAGAAAAGCTGTCTTTTACCTAAATTACAGGCTTAATGACTTGGCTATAGTCATATAGCTCTTGTCCAAAGTAGAAGTAAAATCAGATATTTTTAGCTCTATTTTATGATGATTTAGTAATTTTGAGTAGCTCTACTATAAATGTAACTTTGATAAGTCTTGGGGGTATCATGTTGTTTCTGGATTCCAATAATCAACCACATTGTAGTATGACTTTAATAATATGAAGTGTACCAGCTGACTCTTGACATGCATATAATTTAGAAATTAAGAGGTTCATGCATTTTTAGTGGCTGTTGGTTATAGAAACTTAAAGTTTTAAACCTCATTCTGTAGTACTGCAGAACCAGCCTTAATCTTCAAAGAACCCACAGAGCTGCATAACAATCTTTGTATTCCTGCACATTTTCTCTGTGTAGTGTGCTTGCTTGAATAACATAGCCAAAGTGCTTGAAGCACAAAAAGTCCTATTAATTTTGACTATATTCCTGAGAACAACAAGAAACAGTAAGACTGGTCTAACCAAACACTCTGCTAGCAGAAATTTAAACAGTTCGTGAACAATTTATGAGTCAAACAACTCAGGAACTACAGTAAAAAAGAAGGAAAGAAACCCCCACAAAACCAAAGCAAAATAACCTCCCCACAAACAAGTCTAACCTAACAAAAAAATCCCTAATTTACTATGAATAGGTGACTCCCTGTTACAACCAAGTCAGTACAATTCTTGAAAATTGTAAGCTGTACACTAGCTTGGAGTATTAATAGAATTGTTGAACAAGTTCTGTGTAAGTTTTATTTACTTTTACATGCTAAAACATATAATGCATATACCCCAAAAGGAAGAACTTCAGATTCTAGGTTGCATATAAAAGATTAGACAGTGTAAAATAGGATTTTTTTTTTCTTTTCAGAATTAACCTATTTGCTCTAGAACCCCCTTGAAAATCATTAGTGCAGAATACAGTATAATTTTTAAAGTGACTTTCTGCTTCTCTTTCCAATGCATTTGACAAGTTACACAGGGCACCAAGTTAACAAAAGAATATTAAGACTTTTTTTTTTTTTTTTCCCCACAACTTATCCTATTAGCATTTCAGATCAGGGTTTGTCATCCAGGCTTGAAAGTAAATGAGGTAGTCAAAAGACAGTTTCAAATGTATATTAAAATAATTCCTCCTCTGAAGTTCAATGTTGCTAAAAGACAACACTGGGTTTTTTTAATGATAAAAAATACTGGTACTCCCTGTTAACATGTAAATCCGGCACATTTCTGCAGAAAAATAGCAACAATAATGTGCAAAGTAGAAGGCTGTCCACAGACTTGAGGAACACTAAGATTTTCTCATGTTTTTGTTTTTTTTTTTTAATTTAAAGTAAAAAAAGGAGGTTTCTTTGTGCTTTTCACTGGCTTGAGAAATAGAGCCCTTTTTTTCCCCCCCTCACAAATTCACAGAATTACCAGAACTGGTACCTCTAAAGACCATCTAGTCCAACTCTCCCTCTAAAGCAGGATCACATGGATCACATCATACAGTACTGCATCCAGGAGGGTTTCAACTATCTCCAGAGACTCCACAACGCCGCTGGGCAGGCTGCTCCGGTGTCTTGTCACCCTCAGAGTAAAGAAATTTTTTCTTCTGTTCTGATGGAACTTCCTATGTTTCAGCTTGTCCCCATTGCACTGTTGTACCTTGTCCTGTCACTGGGAACTACTGAGAAGAATCTGGCTCCATCTTCCCTCCATCCACCCTTTACATACTTATAAACTGATAAGAATTAACTCAGGCCTTCTCCTCTCCAGGCTGGAATCTCAGTTCTCTTTCCTCCTGAGATGTTCCAAGCCCCCAGTCATCTTTGTTGTCTTCTGCTGAACTCTCTCCCATAGTTCCCTGTCTCTGTTGAGCTGGGGAGCCCAGAACTGGATGCAGTATTCCAGCTGTGACCTCACCAGGGCAGAGTAGGAGAAAATGACCTCCCGGGACCTACTGGCCACTCTTCTTTATGCAGCCCAGGATTCCATTGGGTTTCCTGGCAACAAGGGCACACTGCTGGCTCATGAATTATTTACTATCTATCAGTACTCCCATATCTTTCTCCTCAGCACTGATTTCCAGCAGGTCCACCCCTAGCCTATACTTGTGCTTCTGGGCTTCCTCTCCAGGTGCAGGAGCCTACATTTGCTCTTGGCGAACTTCATTAGGTTCTTCTCTGTCCAGCTCTCCAACCTACCCCTGCCATGCTAGATGGCAGCACTACCCTTGGGACTGTCAGCCACCCCTCCCAGCTTTGCATAATCACCAAACTCACTGAGGATACACTCTATCCACTTGTCCAGGTCATTGATGAAATCTGCTTCAAGTCCAACAGAAAATTCATTTTAGTAAATAAGCAATTTTACCCATGGTGCTCACTGCTTATTTGTGAAAGTGATAGTAGTAAGTAGTTGAAAGTAGTAAGTCTTGCTACTACACCTAAAATTCTTGCAAAGATTCAGAAAAAAATAAGATTTTCAGACCCATAAAAACGCCAAGTTTGAGTTACTGATTTGGTTAATTTCTCATCTTCACAACTGTGATGAGTTTAAAAGCTCATTTTCCAATGAAAAATGAAGAAACGGTTTAAAAAAGCAATTGTCCATTTTTATTTTGTTTACATTGCACTGAAAATTTACATCATACTTTTACAAATCCTTTTTCATAAAAATATACTTCTTTACAAAAGTGTATGCATTAATATAAGAGGAGTAGCCAGTTGCAGAAGAAACATTTTAAACGATCTCAAATGTATTAACCTTAACATTAATGAATGAATCATAGTTATTGCAGTCATTTGAATAAACAAGAATAAATAACAACCAATGGTATAAAATATAAAACAGCATCCTTTTAGTAGAATACAGTTTGACAGAGTTGTATGAATATTCAAAAGAAAGTGTTGTAAAATGGTTTATAAGAAATTCATCAAACATCATAGAAATCCAAGCAGCAACCCTGGGTACAATGATTTTTGGTAGGCACTCTCTATTACGGTAATAAAAACTTTAGATTTTCACAGAAGTATTAATGTCTGAAAGGGACAATAACAAATAATTCACACTGGCAAACACACAGCATTTGTGAGTCATGCTATGAATGGAAGACGATGACCTACATCAATTAAATTACTGAGTTGCCACTGAATAATTCTGGTATGAAACAACTGAAAAAACAAAAATTACATTTCCTTAGAAGTGATTCTGGAATGTCTAAAACTTGTATCTGAAGACTGTGGAATCTGAATTGTCCCTAAAATAAATGGATTGTCCCTAATAAAATCATGGCTTCATATATATATATTTAAATATTTTGTTTGTTTTCATTGCACTGTGGTAATATATTCGGTTTTTAATAATTAAATGTAAGGATTTGTTACCATAAAGTATGTAATATATAGACAAAATAGATGTGAAAACCCAGAATTTCCGAATTATATCTTCCTCTTGCCTTGAAGACCTGATCCAAAGATCAATGAAGTCTGTTGGAATGCACCAACTTCAATGGGATTTCATTGTGTTTTGTGCATGCATTTTGACAAAAAGCTGAAGGAATAAACTGATGGGATATGGTCTAGATTTAAATAGCATAGATTGAAAACTGGACTCTTAAATTTTTGATATTTGATTGTGATTACTAATGTTACTGTAAGCTGCACTTTTAAATTGGAAATATTAAATTATGCTTTCATACTTGAAAAAAATCTAAGATGGTCACTTCGAATTATCTTCAACAGTAAAAAACACATGACAAATCTCAATTCATACTGATTTCTTGATTGTGAAATTTGTCTAGTTGAATGATTGACAAAAGAAGTGTAGTCACATTATCAACTGAGGGTACTACTAATGGAAACAGAAAAGGAGCTTGGCTTAGGACATGGAAAATTTGAAGAGGGAAAGGCAATTCATTAAATAAGAACACAACATTTTAATTTTTCTTCTGTGATGTAAATAGAGTACATTGTACTTGCTGATTTCTAATTAATACATCCTGGACTTAAAAAATTACCTGTTCTGAAAAAAATAAAACAGTAAATCGGCTGAATAAATGAAAAAAAAAGGTACAAACTCATGAGATGTTGCATACAACTGTTAAAGAGATGTCAGTGACCTATTGTCTCCTGTAAGTATAGCTCTTATTTTCTACCTATATCATTTTTTTAAACCCAGTCCCTCTATTATAGTTTTTATAAAGCACAGAAATACTGATAGTGGATGCTCCTCCAATATATGCAAATATGTTTTATGTTTTAGAATAACCTCCTTTTTTAAAAAAGCAAATAAACTGTGAATAGCACTCATGGAGTGCAGCAAGTTTTTTTAAAACCCTCCGTGGTATACACGAAGAAGAATTCAGATCCAGTTTATGAATAACAAAATCAAAACAAAATAACCACAACCCATTCTTTTCTATCATCCTCAGGAAAAGGTGACCCAGAATATCCTGAAAAGTGTGCTTTACTTTTTTTTTTTTTCAATTTTTAGATTTTTTTTTTATTCAGTGAACTGTGTGTGCACTGTGTTGTGTGTCAATTTCCAGATGCTGAAGATATATCATTACCACACTATACCATTGTGCAAACAGTGTTCAAGTTGGGGTCAAATCGTACCGCTTTCCCTTCCACAGACTTTGCATTTGTGTCATACATGGGGTTTTCAAAAGCAGCTTGTCCATTATTATTTTCATGTACAGAGCATCCTGTATACTGTGTTTTAGGTGCAGTCCTGTAGAAGAAAGACAGATTATCTGTAACTGCAGTTTGCATCACTGACTTGATGTGGTCTAAGAATATGAACAAAATTTAGCTCCCAATTCCAGTAAGGCAATCTGAATATACCAGCTCGTTTCTTTACAGTATCTCTGCTAAGAATTAGTACACTCTTCAGCAAAGTTTAAGGGATTAATGATTCATTTAAAATGATGCTCACTCAAAAACTAATTAACAACCTGAGCAGAGGTAGGTATTTCCACTTGGATGATAAGATGATAAATCATTAGGGTAGAACAAAAACCTGTAAACATGTAATTATTGGCAAATGTATAAAAAATTTACATGAGCCTTTGTTCATACTTCAAAGTAGTTCAAAACCAAATGGCACCATTGAAAAAAATCATGGTACGTGTTTTAAACCAATGTTATCCTGAAGAGTATATTAAAATTATTATCGTCAGGCTAACAGATGTAAATAATCATTTTGACAGTTAGTAGTCAATGAGTTGTCATTAAAGTGATTAAATGTTCTTTAGTCATATAATGATTTAAAGGTATAGGAAAAGATTACTTGACACTAAATCCAAAAAAACTAACACTGGTCTCAGTAACATGAACAAAGCTGTTGAACTTAAAATCATGATATTGGCATGTAACTGCATACCAATGAATAATTTCAGAGGCAGAGTTCCATGATGAAATCTCTCAATGACATGTTTGCTTATACTTGCAAACCAATAAACAGAGCAAGCATCAAAATAAATTACTCATTATATGGCTCATAATTCTGTCATGTTGAAATAAAATAATACAGGCAATCTACTCCATGTACACAGAAAGTCTATTTGTTATATTATTCCCTTTATGCCAATAATTTACAGCATCCATTTTGTTATCATAAAATTTATAACATTTAGTTATATATTTATTTCACAGGTAGGAATGAAAGCATAACATGGCAAAATAAACTGATCTCTAAATCTTGTACCAGACCTTGATGAGGTAGGAAGTTAGGAGGATCTGCCTACATAGATATTTTAAAAACATTTTGTGATTTTACATAAAACTTTGTTTATACTAATGAAGATAGAAAGCAATAAAACAAAAAAATCACACAGGAATTCATTCTATAAATGTAATTTGTGCTTACCTTTGTTTATAAAGATAAAAGCCAAAACCAGCAAATATAAGGGCAAAGAAAGGCACAAGGATAGCAATGGCCACTGAACTACTATTTGTACCATGTGGTTGATTGGAAGAATTTGAACCCTCAGACATGTTAAGACCTACAGAGAACAATAAGAAAAAACAAATACAATATTTGTATCTGTTACCCTAGGCACAATTCAGCAAAACTCTGTGATTTGGTCACCAAAATGTCTTCAGCTTTATACATGCAACATTATGCTGGGACCACCTGGAAAGTCAGTGTAGTGTGGTGTATCATATTCTGATTAATAAATGGATGCAAAATGTCAGGAGAAAAATACATTCTCTCTGGTTGAGTAAATATCTTGCTGCATAATTCTGTAAGGGATTCAAGTTTTGGATGTTAATAAACATTAATGTACCATGTTACAAAAAATGATAAAACCACATATGTTTGATTATATTATTGATCATTTTTTTTATATTTCAGAAATTAATAAGCATTGTATGTATAAAAAGCAAACATAATTTCAAGGAAAGGGTAAATCACCTAAAGAGGCAAATTGAAAGATCATCACATGGACTTCATTAGCCAGCACTATTAATACACAGAGTGAAAGAGGTATGAATAACTTTGAAGAGATAAAGCCAAGTATTGGTGGAAAAAAAAAACCAAAAACAATCTGCTGCATGGTTCAGTAACATATTATCTAGATTATTCATACAGAAACATATAAACCTTTTTAATGTGAGGAAAGAAATACTGATGCAGCTTCAATGTTATTTTTTAAAATTTTGAACCAGACCTTTTGAAAACTGCACAGGTCATAATATCTTCAGATTTTGTTGATCTTACAAGACAATATATAAATAAACTGAAAAAAAATCAACCAAACAAATAAACAAAAAGAAGCAATCAGATAATGGATATGCCAAAATATAGAAAAATAAAATATTGTGAAGAAAATTGTATAGGGATGTCAATAAGCACATTTTGTTCCAGAGAAACTATTTTTGTGTTTGTGTGCATAAAATAATGAAGTATTAAATGTGTTAAACAAAATTGGTTCAATGATTGAAAATCTCTCCACAACTGCATTACTGACTATAATAACTACAATAGATTCTTGTACAGAATTTAATCATTCTGTTCTTAGAATATATAAACTAATAAAAAGTCTCCTCAGTATATGGACACTGAAAGAGGTTGCCCAAGGAAGTTATGGATGTCCCCTCCCTAGAAGTGTTCAAGGCCAGGTTGGATGGAGTCCTGAGTAATCTGATCTAGTGGAAGGTTTTCCTGGCTGTGGCAGAGGGGTTGGAACTAGGTGATCTTTAAGGTCCTCTTCAATCCAAACTATTCTATGATTCTATGAGATATATTGCAGTTCTTAAGTAGCAGTAAGTGAAGTTATTTATCTTAAAAAGCATTAGAGAACCAGAGTTCTGTTACCAGACCTGTCTTCTCCAAGAAAGGACAAATAAAGAATATTAGTTTGGTGTAGAAATTAATGTATAGAACCAAAAAGTCAATTTTAAACAAATAAATGTTTATCAAATAAGACTTTGTTCTTCTTAAGAGAAAAATAAAGAATTACTTGCAAATATTTAGCAGTTTCACTCTTCTAGCAAATGTTTAGGTGAACTGTTTCAACACCATGAGTAAGAGATCAGCCTAACAGAGCATTCTATAATATGGGCTTTCTAAATAGCTATGAAGATGTGAAACTAAATCCATTTTACACATATTCATAGAAAAACATTGCTCAAAACATTGTAAGTGTTTAGCTATACTAAGCAGTACATTGCAAAGCATTTATAACTCCTTACAACTTCTGACAAAGCACACTTTCTAAATACTACTTGAATGAGATTTTAAAGATATAAATATCTCAATATTATTTCATTAAATGTCAATACTGACAGCATCCTGCAGCTACTCTTATATTCCTGGACTTACTAAAATAGAACATGAAACAATGAACTGGTAAAACTTTAGAATTTTCCAAATACCTAATCTTTGAAGTCCAAATTGTCCATAATCTTTACCCTGGATAAATCCTTGAAAAACATATGTTGCTCCATCAGGTTCAGCAGAAACCTGTAAAAAAAAATGCTCTGAATTAAATAGGGAAACCTTTGTTACAAGTACCTATTTAGAAGAGAGATATCCCAATATGCTGGACTGGTAGCTGTTAATCCCCATTAAAAACATTCTCTTTCTTTTCTAGGAAATAAAAATAAATTCAAAAGACAATACTTCACAATTCAAATTTTCCATAAGACTTGTCTTCTACATCTTACAATAAAATTTGCATTTCATTTAACAAAAGATTCCATTTGATATGTCTCAGAGTTTATTGGGTGTAGAGCACCTGCATAATTTCAAACAAACAAATCTTACTTGCTTTTTTTTTAACAAAAATATACTCACAAAACCATCCATAGCCCATTTTTCCTCTTTCAATTTGCTCGCAGATGCATGGGAGGGTGCTCTAATGAGATATATGTGGAGCATTAGCCGTGCCTCCTGGCTTTTATACACTCCTGAAGAATAAATTTTAAAAATTTTTATTTGTGTTGAGTAGAGAAATAATTTCACCTTTAAGGATAAATTCTTTATCTCCTATCTTAAGAAGGAAAAGCAGGCAGTCTAGGCAGCATTGTTACCAACATTTTAGTTTAGCTAGATGCATTCTTTTGTGAAAATATTTCAATTACTACAGGATTTAGTATAGGTTTTTAGCTTAGACTGTGGAGAAGATAGAAGGGAAACCCTATATGCACAACTGTCACGTAATAGAGTAACACACCTTACGGAGAACAAACATTGACAGTAATTGGATTTGAGATGGAAAATACTGCTCTCACTCAGGCAGAGTGTATTTGAGCCTCACATTCCCACTTTCAGTATTTGCAATTTAGTCATCAGGAATACTTTCATAAAAATTATTTTGCAAAATCTCATTCTAAATTAAAACTGTCTCAATTTAAAAATCTCAAAAATGTCATTGCTCTTCATCAGTCAATATTATGACCTAGGTTCTTCCAGACATTAGGATTTGTATTTATTTTGTGGGTACAGTTAATTATTCCTGCAGAAGAAATACTTAGAAGCCAAATAACTTTGTTAATTTGTACAATGAAAATAAAATAGTACGATATACTTAGTGATTTAATCTTCCATTACAAAGACAACAGTGAATAGTGAAAATACAGTCTAGATTTGTCCCCTCACATTTTCAGCCAATGTTATCAACTAATGGTTTAAAATTTCAGATTTTAAATAGAAGGCCTATTTCCTGTTCATTTCCTCTGTGGTAGAGCACTGTATTTATTGTTCATTTCATGTGAAGTCTTCTAGTTGTAGAAGCACACAAGGTAACTTTACATAAAAAAAGCTGATAATGGGTAAAATTTTACCAAACTGAACCAAAATTTTACTGAACCAAACTGAAAACAAGGAAAAAATAAACAATTAAACTTTTACGTACAGAAAGTCCAATAAGCTGAAATTTAAATTCTCTGACTTATTGACTTAATACATCATAAAAGAAATTTCACACTGTAAATTAATATGACCTCAACATTTGCTCTCATCCCTCCATTATTTTAAGATTTATTTTACTAACAACTGTGAATTATTTCTGACTAGATTTAGTCATCATATGTTAGCTATGCACAAACTAAACTATATCTTTTTTTTTATTAACTGAAAACTCCAGATAGATAGCTGTAACCTTAATTTTGGCAATTTCCCATTTTATGTTAATTCAAATTCTGAACAAGAACAGAAGACAGAACTAAGATGTTGGAGAAGGTACTGGCTCTCTATATTAGGGTTTGTATGGCAATGTTTTGGTAGCAGAGAAGCTGAACAGGTGGCTACTGTGAGAAGCTGCTAACAACTTCCCCTACCTCTGACAAAGCCAAGGCCAGCCAGACCCAAGGCCAAGCCAAGACCTGTTGCTGGACCCATGCTGGACTGTCAAAGACCTACATACACCCCATGGGAAAGACCCAAGTGTCAGAAGCTCATGGAGGACTGGCTCCTGTGGTGGGACCCAACACTGGAACAGGGAAAGAGAGGAGGAAGAAGTACCTGAGACAATGTGTGATGAACTGACTGAAACCCCTGTTCCCCATTCCCCTGTATCCTTTGGAGGGAAGGATGCAGAGAATTCAGGAGTAAAGTTGAGCCCAGGAACAATGGAGGGGTGGAGAGAAGGTGTTTTTAAGGGAAGGTTGGTTTTATTTCTCATCACCCTACTCTCATTTGGTTGGCAATACATTACATTAATTTCCCTGAGTCATGTCTGCTTTGCCCATGACAGTAACTGGTGAGTAATCTATCACTGTCCCCATCTTGATCCACATGCCTTTCATCATATTTTTCTTTCCCTGACCAGCTAATATGTGACTCAGTGGGCATCTGGCATCCAGTCAAGGTCAATCCACAACACTCTCCAGTGGAAAAAAAATCTAAGACTGCAAAAAACCCCAATTAACACTGTAGCAGACAAATTCTCAGGTACTTAGTGCTCTTTGCATCTTGGGGACATCTCCCACAAGACCAGGTTGCTCAAAGCCTCATCCACCTGGCCTTGAGCACTTCCAGGGAGAGGTCATCCACAACTTCCCTGGGCAACCTGTTCCAATGTCTCACCACCCACACACTAAAGAATTTCTTGCTCATCGCTAATCTAAATCTACCCTCTTTCAGTCTGAAACCATCCTATTGATACATGCCCTTGTAAGAAGTCCCTCCCCACATTTCCTGTAGGTACTGAGAGGCTGCTTTACAGTCTCACTGGAGCTTTCTCTTGTTTAGGCTGTCCACCCCAACTCTCTTAGCCTTTCTTTGTAGGTGAGGTGCTCCAGCCCTCAAAAGCTTTGTTGGCCATCTGGACTCATTCCAACAGGGCTGAACTTTCACAGGTCTTTTTCCAGTAGGTTAATGTTCTGTCACTTCCATCCTTGCTAAAACCTCTGAGCTAAAAATTGTTGTTAAACTATTTTAGAGAAAGAGGATCTTAAGTGATGAACAAGATTCAGACCAGCAGTGTTCAGCCTATAAATTACTGTGAGATTTAAGCTTCTTTAGTCCTTGTAAAAAGTGCTGTAGACAGAGTAAAGTTCCAAGAAAGTTTCAGTGCTAATATTGATTTCTTTATGCTTATTCATATCTCTGTGCTATAGCCTGCTACTCCTCTGGTGTGCCAGGCCCATTGTCTGTGTGGCTAAGATGTCTCAATTAAGGGATTGACAGAGTTCTAAACACCAACAAAAACTATAAACCCAAACATTTTTTACAGTATTTTTTGTTTGCTTCCTTGTCAAGACATATCAGTAATTTCTGTTGATGGCTCACAGCATAAGAATTGTTCATGCTGTGCCAACATAACCATGGCAACAGTACTCTGTGCTTCAGGGACTATGAAATAACATAAACCAAGATTACAATCAAGGGATTCTGAAATGACAACATGAAGGATAGCTACCTGTTTTAGATCTATCAGGTATTCTAACAAGTGTCATCTCTCCTTGCTGTCCATGTTCATTAAGTATCTCTGCCTTGTTAAGTCAACACATATAAATCTCATCATAATGCTTATTAGTCATTAGTGGGCTATTGTGGGGAAATTGCATGATCAACACTTATGAAAATCTCAGGAACCTAAGAAAGTTTCCAGATGTTAAAATTTTAAGCGATAGGCATAATGTTAGAGGGAAAAAATGTATGTAAGGCAAAAGAAAAAAAAATGGAAATGAGTTGTTATTATCCCATACCTGATAGCAGCAATTCCATATTGCTATTTGTAAGTGTGGCATTTACTCTTCCTGAAGTTGCATTGAAACTGGTGACTGTCAAAGTCATGGGCTGTTTCTTGCTTTTGTAATTGTAAGATCCTTTCCATATGTAATTTTGGGCAAATACATCATCAGGTACTATAAAGAAGTCAAATATGTTTCAATACATTTCTGCAATATTTAGTACTTACGAACTCAAGCATTCAGCAAAATATATGATAAAATTAGCATTTTCTCTATGTTACTCTCTCTTTTTTAAATCAATTAGGCATAATTTTCACACATAAAGCATAAGACCTGACATGAACATTTATCAAAGAAAAGTGTTTGTATTGAAGACTATAACCACAACTTCATTTGCTGCCTTCCACAAATGTGGACATGTCCTAAAATTAAACCAACTTCACAAAATCTAATTTAACAGCTGTTAAAAAAAAAACAAAACCAAAAGACCAGATTCCTTTCATTGCAGAAACTTTTCTATGTGAGTGAAGACAGGCAGGTACATAGAGCTTGGATTAAATTTTGAAGAAATTAGTATCAATTTAGATATAAAAATATGCATATTTAAATTTCATTTAAAATTTATAAGCATCTTATGTATTACCTGGTAACTTTTTCTGATGAAAAATTTACAGAAGAAATTTTGTCTAGTCTTCAAATGGTAAAGACATTAAGGGTTTCAACAGGAGAAAAAAAATCCTCTCATTTAAAATTAAAAAGAGATCATAAACTTCATGGACAATAAATATGCTAGTTTATAACTTCACATTTAATATTTATCACTATGCAACTGTAAAATAATCAAAGTAATGCTAGTCCAGGAATATAATGGATTAAAAATTATAAGTATTTCCTACCTGGTAAAACCAAGTACATTCAAATCTTTAAAATCTTAACATGAGATAGCATATAAACAACTAAATTGAAGGCAACTTAGGATAGGTTTACTACACTCTCCAAAGGAATTTAGCCCTATAACATATAACCACTATTTAAAATCAGCATACTCACATTATTTAGAGTCTTTCACAGTAAAATTACAGGTCTGGGTTTGTGCCTGTACTGCCATCTCATGTCAGATGAGCACAGGAAAATATTTATCCTTTTATCTTTCATGATATCTCAAAACTCCAGACTAGAAATACATTAAAGTCTTCCTCTGTAACTTATGTGTTACAGATACAAGTTGCCTCCCCGACAGAGAGTAAAAGAGCTCTTCTTGTTTTTTATTTGTGTTTATATATATATATATATATATGTTTTTTACATATACATAGATGCATACATTTTTTGACAAGTAAACACATAAACCCAAAGCAACTAGACATTGGGTCTGCAAACTAGAAGCAAGGAAACTTCACGTGTGAACAATCTGATGCTGTTGGATTTGTGACCTGCCTGAAATTTATTTCCCTACTTTCAGGAAAGCTCATCTTCTCATCTTTATGTACTTTATTTACAGTTAATTTGGACTGTAGAAAACAGTTTCTGAATGAAGTGGACAGAGAAAGGTTTCTCTTGAGTCTAGCCAGAACATGCAAAGACAGACTTCCTTATCAAATATGTTAAAGCTGGAATTGACTTTAGCCTGAGTTAGAGAGATTACCTTCTCTAACCTAAAATTAGGTTTTTTGAAAGTTAAGTTAATGGCTAATACTGAAATATTTAGGAAAAGCAATTAAAATCAGCAATATATAAAAAGAAGTGCAAGACTGAAGAAAACCTGTGAAACATGTCTTTAAATTATTCCTGGGTGAGTAATATGGCTTTAGAATGGTAGGAACTGTGTAGGATCTTGCACAGAGCTCAGTGGTTTCAGTGAAGCAAATAAAATTCACCACAAGACAGTTAGAGATTGTACATGGATACAAATAATATCATATAGTCTAGACAGATTTAAACATTGGGGAATAACTGAATTACTGATGCTTTTGTTCTGTTCATGTAAAGCCTAATCTAATATTCTATATTCATTCTAAGCCACTCGATGCAGTCTCATTAAACTGATTCTCATTGTATTTTCCACAGAAATTGTTTAAAATCATATATATTTCAAAGTACTTACCACTTAGTTTGGGACTTGGTGTTCCCAAAGCTGGTCTGGGGTCCTTCACTAATATTTTGGAACCAGCTATTAGGAAGAATGAATGACAAGAAAACAAATCCATAGCAAATTTATTACTCAGAAACTAGGAGATAACTTCCATAATGGAATTTATTTGTTACAAAAGATGTATGATGATGTTTGAAACTCAAATTCAAACAAGATTTCAGTAAGTATCAAGCCTTATATCAGTAAAGTCAGTCACCTAAATGTTACCAACTCATTTGCAATACCCAAACAGTGTAGGCTTTCACTTCAGAATTCACAGTCACTGTCTATTTAAAGAACAGCAACAGAAAGGAAGGAACAAATTAGACTGTACACAGTGGCTCCAACTGCTCATGTGATCTGAGCACTTAAAGACTGAGAATTTCTTTTCTTCTCTGCTCAGAGTAGGAACTCTCCCACTCCTGGAGATGATGAACCAAGTTCAATGCGACAGCATCATATGCTGCAGCTGAAGTTATTTTATTTTGCAGAAACTAATTTGGATTCACTGAACCATAAAGAAGACACATAATTCTGTCTTAACATAGAACACTCTCATGAAGCCCTAGGTTCCATTCCTTGCTCCACTATATATTTCAATATTTTGTATTTTGCATCGAGTCTTTGAACAGAGACCTTTTCTCTACAACCAATATTCTAAAAAACAGACAAGAAAGTAACTTCCTTCCCTGGGTAGAGTGTATTTCTGCATAAAAAGGAAACTTTAGCCTAATGACTGAGAATATTGCTCTTTATAAGAACTTTTAGCTTACTACAGAAGGCTTGTTCTTGGTATACAGATTGAAACTGATAAGAAACAAGGTCAGGGGTTGGAATTCAACCAAAAGGTCTCATGATCTGCTACTACTGACTGATTAACCTCTGTTTCCTCTCTGTTTTGAAAGAAACTTTCTAAACTTCACTGAACATGACTGACCTGGAGGGCATGCTTCAACAACATATGATTTTTGACTACATCAAGCTCAGGCTAGAAATATCTAGATCAAACTTTCCAAAGGGCCTCAGCAGAAAAAGGTCCGAGTTAATTAGACTTGTAAAGGTGAATATATTTCTGGTCAAGATCAGAACTAAAATTTCAAACACAAAATAAAATTTAAATACAAATGCAAAACTAAAACAATTTTTTTTTATGGAATTTAAGTTTCTAGGTCCATATACTTGTTGAGTAGGACTTTCAATACTGTATTTTTGCACTGTAAGGACCAAATTCTGGTTTAATTCCTTTATGGATTCTTTTAAAGGTCTCTACTCCAAATGTTTTATTTCTTTCCATCCATTCCTCAGTTATTTTTGTGAAGTTCACATTCAAAGGTGAACAACCTGACTTGATGTCTTTTTCCCTTCCATGCTAGAGAGATTTTTCACTCCTTTGTAGCAGGTGAAATTAAAAATATTGAAGATACATTTTACTTTTTTTAATTAGTTAATAATTTACAATATCTTCCTCATTCTTGGATGTCTCCAATCCTAAAACATAAGAATCAAGACCTCTAGCGTAGACATATAGTTAACACATAGTATTCTTTTTTTAAAAAATCTCCCATAAAGGTTCCTTAATATCAGAGAGGACAGCTTATACTTGCTTCAGTATTATCAGCAGAAAATTCTTGGATCAAAATACATGAATCACATTCCTACCTCAACACTTCCTGAGTACTGAACAAGTCATAAGCTTCCTGTCAACTCTCTAACACTTTCCCACAGTGCTGTTTTTTTCCAGCATTTGCCTGGTGTTATGTGCCAAGACACATTTTTTCCAGTACTACAAAATATTAATTTCATATTCCCCTTCCAAGTAGCAGTGTTAAGCTATATAGCCTTAGAAAGCCTATAGAAGAGCCTTGAAGATAACCAGGTATCAGTATGGTTAGGTGTTTTAATCTGAAAGGTGTTTTAATGATTTGGGAAATAGAATTCCAGACTGTTGAAATATTTGAAGATGTTTCTTATCTCATATGAAAAAAACCATGAGGTTTTTTTATTCCCTGCCATGACAATGTAGCATAAATTAGGAAAAAAATAAAATTTTGGAACATCAGGGACAAAGTAAATACATTTTGTTTGCAAGTAGCCCATTGCTGCTCACATACAAATAAAAACTCATTTTAAACACCAGGGATTAATTCCATGAGAAAGGAAAAGGCCTTTAGGATCACCAAGTCCAACCGTGAACATAAAAATTCCAACTCCACCACAAAACTCAGCCACTCCTCTTGTGTTCTTTAGACTGTTCTCTAGACCTTTCATCAGCTTCATTGCTCACTGAACACCCTTCAGCACCTCAATGTCCTTCTTGTACTGAGGGCACTAAAATTGAACACTGTACTTGAGCTGTGGCCTCACCAGCTGCTTACAGAATCTTTCATCTGCATCTTAATCCTTCTTGAGTGGTCTGTAACAGACTCCCACCATGGTATCTGTCTCACTGCCCTTCCTCCTGATTCTTGCCCTTAAACATCCAACCTTATTGTCACCATCATTAAAAACTCCCTAAAATACAGAACTACTCCACCATCTCTCCTTCTTTGCCTATTCCTCCTGAAGGGTTTATAGCCAACTATTGCATCACCACAGTTGTGCAAAACATTCCATGTTTCTGTGATGGTGACTATTTCATACTAGTACAGCAACTGTCATTGCTTTCTTGAAATTGGCACAATTTCTGTAAATAAAATTTAGAGGGCATTTTGAAAAACATCAAGATTCCTACTTCTGAGCTCATGAGAAGGTAATTCATACCTGACACAGTGAGAAGTCTAAAAGCAGATGTTACCCAAGTATTTAGCCTCCAGAATTATATCTGAAATTGACATATCGAGCATGCAAATGAAAGACAAGTACATAAAAGCATATGTCCCATTAAACACCACTGACAAAGGATGACAGCTTCTTAGATGTTCTCCCTTCTAATTCTCCTTGCTATTCTGCCTTATCTTATTAGACTGCAAGTAAAGAGAATCACTGAAATATGACAGATGAAAGACACGATGAGAAACAGAAAAATATACCTTCACAAACTGGAACTTTCCCAGTCCATGTGCCATCAGACCTACAGGCTCTATGCTCTGATCCCCCTGCCAGGAAGAAGCCTGGCTGACAAGTGTAAATCAATGTATAACCAAGTGAGGGAAGATCCATTCCTGCAACATTAGCATGTGTTGGTATTTCTGGTTGTTTACAGCTGTGAGCTACAAAAGATAAGATATCCTTCAGTCAAAATGGTGAAAACATTTCTGCACAAAGAATCTACACCCATTCTGATAGGTACCTAATGAAGAAAAAAGCCTCAATAAATATAACATATACTAATATATTTTAAATTCACATTTAAATACTGTCCTGAGCCTCTAAATACACTCTTGAAAATGAACCTTTCAATTTAAGGGCTCAAAAACCCACCTATATGGACTTACATGACTAAAATCAATTGTCTGCATATATAAACACAAAGAGCATACATCTTACCACAGTTAAAAGCAATCATGACTTGTGACTTCATGACTTAAAACACCTATGTAGCCTTGAACAACAGTAAATAAATGGGTCATTTGGAAATCATGAAAAGTCAAGGAGAAATTGGACATGAGTTTTAAATATCAGGCAGAAAAATTAATTACTCTTCCTAATCTCATGCAAGGTGCCTTGTATCTTTAAAACCTACCAGAATCTGAGAGTCTTGTGTTATCTCAAAAAACAACATACCTCTAAGAGCAGAGTTCACCTTTCAACACACTGAGTTACTGATTTGCTGTTTGCTTAGGAGGAATTCCAACCTAAAACATTAGTGGTTTTTTATTGTGTGGATATGGTCTCCATACACTTTAGTGATTCTATACGGTCAGACCTATTTCCAGAAAAATAAAGCTGGCTAGCTGAAAAACTAGTAGGATGAAAGATGATGTTGCATCTAAGAAATGAAATACTAACTCAAGCAAAAAGATTCTCTGCATTTCAGATAAAGATATTTCCAGTTACAAAACCTTTCTCCACCTTATAAAAATATATTGATTCCTTAGGAAACAACTCAAACTCTTTACTAGAAGAGACTGTAACTCTCTACTACAGTACAGGTTTGGGTTTTGCAAGACTGGCCTACATGTCCTACATAGTATGCCTACCTCCTCCCAACGCTTTCATTCTCTAATTGGAAGGGTTGCATCCTCTTAAGACAGAAATTTACTATTTCCAGACTCTCTCTGGATGATCTGTTTGGTATTCTAATTATTTTGTGGCTGTTCATTTTTGTTTTGGTTTTGTTTGTTTGGTTATTTTTGCTGTTTAATTCTATAAGCTATTGCAGAAAAATTCACTCACATTTCTAGCTACTGTAAACTAGTAAAATGTGAATTTTTTTAGCATTCAGTTATTAAAATATATAAATTAACTTCATAACTATTTTACTGTAACTAAACAGTAGTTTAAAAACTGATAGCTAAAAAATCTAACATTTACTTACGTATGCATTCTGGCTGGATTCCACTCCATGTAAGATCAGGAAGGCAAGTTCTTGTTGTTGAGCCATGAAGCAGGTGTCCCTTTTTACACTGAAACTGAACAACATTTCCCACCTATTAAAAAGTAGAAAACACCATATTATTTTTATAAGGAAATATCAGTTGTTTTTCTTTTTTTTTTTCAAATTTGATTGCAAGTTCCTTTACATCATACAGGCTTGATCAACTGTGATGGTCTTCCTGCAGAAAGGAAATTAATTGCACAGTGGTTTGTTATGAAATAAAATTTTTCTTCATTCTCATTAAAATTACTCTCCACCCAAACTGGAATCCTCCACAGAAAAGAACTGAAACCTCATCTCTTATAGTCTCTTTGGTTTTTGGGCCTGGAGCAGTTTAGGCACTCTGAGTTTGGAAACCAAGCTTACTGTGGTTTCAGAGATCTGAGTCAAAGGGGTCAGTCAGATAATTTTTTAGCAAACCATAGAAGCTGCAGGGAAGTACTACCTATTTCAATAATTTCAGTAATAGGTAATAGATTCTGGTGGATCTTTGCTGAAATTGACACACTTTATGGTGTGCTGGATGAACTCACAAATTATAATGAAAAATATTTCATTATGACATGCAAGGCCTGGTCAGTAACACTGTCTCATGCTTCAGAAACAATGATGTTCCTATAATATTTATTTTTTTTAATCACAAGAAGTAAAAAAAGAACAATTTTTTTATACTACAGATAAAAAATGAAACAAAAATACTTTGCAACTTACAATATTAATTCATCTGGGATTAGTTTTTAATTATTCTTATTATGGGCATGTGTTGCATAAAAAGGAAAACAGAACTCTTTAGTCAGTAACAGCTTCTGTACAAACATAACATTGTTCAGCATGTCCAATCATGGTGTTACTGATGAAAATGCAAGTAATTCTCTGTTTCCATCAAAACCAGGGAAATTAGATTACATGTTTAACATTCAGAGAGTAGTTTATTGCAAGCTGTGAACTGTTAACTCAAATATTAAGGTGCATAGATCAAATCTACTATTTGGCAGTGACCTGTACTAATGTATTTATCAACCCATACTTAAACAAGAGGCTGGTATCTCTGAACTGTATGTGACAGCATATTTATGATTCTGGTATTGGATTGTTTGGGTGCCTCTTTTTTTTTTTTTTTTTTTTTTTTTTTTCATTATTTTCTTAAAAGGTATAGCATTATATTCAAATAGATGCCCAAAGGTAGAATGTGAACACTTTCACAGTAGTTGAGTTCTGAAAAGATTGCTTACAGTGCTACAAATAGTAATTTGAAACTTCATAGTGCTACTCTGTTACAGCTCAAGGTTCCCATCAGAATTAAATTTAACAGTAGCCCCGAACTACAGATAGTAGCTCATCAACACAGTATGTGATATAAAATACATCTCCTTTTTTTCTCTATACTGTGCTCACTGTACTGTGTAATTACTTTTAAAAGACTGAAGGAAATACACTAAATAACTTTCACAATTAAGCAGAGAATGGGGAAACAGTAAAAGTTGAATAAAATAGAAATAAATGTACTTATTTGTTTAATAAAAAACTTGATTAAGAACAACCATCACCAATGTATTACTTTACAACAGCTGCTAGTCTTATGACAAATCTGTTTATTTCAATAATCTGTCTCTAGTGAGGCAGTTTCTGCTCACAGCTATTGAAGGAACACCTGCCCAATTTAATCTTTAGTTGCCAAGGAAGACAGTACTTTGACAGTAAAGACCAAGATTTGGTCACCCTTGCTTACATGACAAATAAAAAGCAACCAAAACCAGAAAAATCCAGCCAAAACCAAACCTCATCATAACAGTTATAACACAGTTTATTAATGCACATATGAATAGTAACTTAATTTTCATTACCCTTTATTCTTTCAAAGTTGACTCTATGATCTTCCTGAATATAAAATATTTCAGAAAAAATGTAATTGTGATGTCAAGCAGCTGGACATCATAGAAGTCAATGAAGAGGATAACTGGCTATTATACTTAGATAGCTAATTCTAAATTGTAACTAAGAGTTTAAATTCTAGTTGTCAGTAGTAACTCCAAATGTAGCTACTGTGTGGCCTTAACTGCTTAGTTACACCACCTTGTTTACTTTCAATTATCATTTTGTGTGCTATTCTTCTATTGTGTGCTATTCTTCTATTATCATTTTGTGTGCTATATTTCTTCTTCTTTTTTTTTTTTTTTTAAATACAGGGTCATCTTTTCAGAATTCAACAGCTGTCACAATGTGATTATCACTAATACATTAAGTCAACACCAAGTAATTATGGACAATATCAAATTGATCTTACAACTGCCATCCTGAAACTTTCACCTACATTTTCATAGGATATTATCTAAAATAAATTTGTCATTGTATTATATCACTTCAGAGAAATAAAAAAATCAATAGATGAAAAAAAAAATCAGTATATTCAGTAAAATTCAGTATATTGTCGTTCTACTTGTCAAGAAGTGCCTGAGAAAGAAAGTTCATACTTTATGAGTTGAAAGGGTTGCAAAATCATGTCTCTAAAGTCTAAAGTCTTTAGATATTCAGGACTCAATGGGTAACAATGAAAAAGGAAAGCAGGTGTGCTTTTTTGAATTTTGTCTAACTTATCTCTCTTCTTTACTTGCCTAGTTATGATTTTGCAATAGTTCTTTATGAAGTGAGTCTTCTAGACAGATATGCTGGAGGAAAACTGTCCTTCTGAAGAACTAAAAAACTGATAGAAACTTTTTCACCATCTTCACTATGGCTCTGCCTGCCTCATGCCTTCATTGATGCTTGGCTGCCAAATCATCAAATCACTTCTTTAGTACAAGAAATATATCAGTGAGATACAGATTTGGCTCCAGTCGATGAATAAGTGGGAAGGTGGTTGAGTTGCTAGCTTTCTGTAATTAAAAATAAAGCATCATCTCAAACAAACAAAAAAAAAAACCCCACAGCAAACAAACAACACTCAAACCAAACCACTGTTTATATTGCAAGCAGTTTGCACTGTTGTTGCAATACCAGATTTTCTATCCAAAAAAACAGTTATCAATGAAAGTGTTTTCCTTATTTCCTCAAAAACAAAACAAACAACAACAAAAAAGCAAACCCCAAACATGGATGTCAACCATATTATCATTGGTAGGAAAACACAATTTTTACATACATGAGCCCCAAAAGTAGCATAAAAAATACAAAACCCTGCCCAAGTGATGAAAAAAAAAGTTTTTAAAACTGCTGCCATGCTATTCAAAATACTAAATAAATTAATAAAGGAATGAGGCTCCCTGATCCTTAAAAAATTAATAAGTCTTACAAGCATATTAAATTACTAAAAATTAAAAAAACTCTGAAAATAGTTTAAATAATTTTAAAAATACATTTCATGGTCTATTTTTCAGTATTCTTGTACCAGAGGCACCAGGTGGCGCTAGAATACAGCTTTCAGAGGTCTTAAAAGATTGCCAGTCTTGAGATGTCCAGATTCGTTCAAATTTTTTGTTAACAGTTTATATAGAAGCATTAGTGGTAACAGCTGGGGAAACAGCTGATCTATCTTTATTCACTGCACTCTTTTTTTTAGGGAAGAACTGCCCTATGTGCAACAATGCTGGATTCCAATCCTGACAAAAAGTTATTTCTTTGTATACAGTTTGATCATCTCTGTTCCAGAGCTGCTTTTTCCATAGTGTTATGGTTTGGATATTCCCCAATTGAAGGACACTAACCTTTACAGCCCAGAAGTCCAACAACATCCAGGGCTGCACCAAAAGAAGGTCTCCTGTAGGTCAAGGGAGGTGATTTTCCACCTTTACTTCAATCTCATGAGACCCAACCTAGAGTACTGTGTCCAGTTCTGGAGCCCCCAAGAAAAGAAGGACATAGGGCTCTTGGAGTGAGTCAAGAGGAGAGCCATGAAGATGATCAGAGAGATGGAGCACCTCCCGTATGAAGACAGGATGAGAAAGTTGTCAGTTTTCATCCTGAAGAAAGTTCTGGGGAGACCCTATAGCAGTCTTTCAGGCCCTGAAGGGGGCCTACAGGAAAAAGAGATTTTTTATGAGGCCTTGTAGGGACTGGATGAAGGCAAACAGTTTCAAGCTGAAAGAAACTAGATTTAGATAGGACAAGGAGTAACAGCTTTAACTGGAAGGAGGAAGATTTAGGTTAGACATTAAGAAGAAATTCTTCACTGAGAAGATGGTGATACAGTGGAAGAGGTTTCCCAGGGAAGCTGTGGATGCCTGCACTCTGGAGGTGTTCAAGACCAAGTTGGATGGGGTTTTGAGCAATGTGGGAGAGCTGCATCTTCTCATGCCGGAGGTTCAGAACCAGCTGATTTTTAAGGTCCCTTCCAACACAAATCAGTCTACAATCCTATTATAATTCATCAAATAATATAATAATATATACTAATTATAAAGATAATAAAATAAATTGTTGATTTTATTATTGATTATATTCCTTATAAGAATGTAAGATATTTCTAACTATGATAAGTTAGTCTTAGACTTAAATTTGCCAAATAACATGAAAGTACTGGAACAAGCATCTCCATCCATACCAATTCATGCCAAATGTCAATTATTTTTCTTCATTCATTTTTAGTATTTTATTTTAAGTGAATAAAAAAGCAACTCACTAAGTCTTTGCTATATTTGCAGTTTGGTAGCCCAGTAATAAAATACTGCCACTCCGAGTAGCAGCCTAATGAGTCTGCAAAACCTACTAGGGCAGAGGGCTCCCAAGCTTCCTTTTTCTAAAGTGTCTGGAGCTTTGTTCTGTGGCTTTTTTTAAACTTGGTTTAGTTGTAACATTAAATCTTGAGTTCATATGGTTTTGACTATTTTGATTTTTTTCCTTTATCTTTGTATGATACAACCATAGGTTTATATCCACAGTAGCAACAAGGACCTATTATATGCAGAATGTGCTATTTACAAGTAATGTAATGGGGTACAGAGAAATGCAGACTTGGCACTGGAATGATAGGAAAGGCCTTGAGAAACGGAGACACAGGGTACTGTGAAGAAGACTACAGGATGGGGTGTGATAGTAGATGTGTCACAGGCTTAGGACTGGATCCCCCATTGCTATGAACAACTTACTTAAAGAAAGTCAGTCCTAACAAAATCAGTTTTCAGGGATGAAAAAGAACAAGTATCTAACATAGGTGAAATGTGCCTTATAGAACAGACAGAAATATAATGTGGAGCTGCAGTGTGAGTGGTGTAAAAGTGTTTAAAAACATCATAAACAAGCTCAGGTGGAACCATAGACTTCAGGATCCTGAGAGGCAGAAGGAACCAGGAAAATTAAATGATGTCTGATAAGGTTTAAACTACATTTCCATTGATGCACTGATGATGCCCAACTGTGCTAGTGGAGTTTTGCTTTGGCAGTATATGTATTTTTGCTGTATTAGCATAGCACTTCCCCTGAAACTTCATCCTACAATTCAATTAATAGTAACTTTTTAAAAGGATTAGATTCACAGGTGATAATTTGCAAGGCTGCTCTCCAACTGCAGATCAAATTTCAAATGGTATTTCATAAAATGAAACCCAAGAACTAACACAAGGTTAGGACAACTGTAATGTAGCTATTTTCCTTTCAAAATTCAGACTGCCCTTTGGCTCTCTTCAGGTTTTAACATAGCAGAAAAGAGCTGAATTTCTATAAAACACATGTTGGAAAAGCAGAAGTAATAAATCTTATATATATGACTGATGGTTCTAAGCAGTTCTAAACTGTTTCTTCAGTAATATCTTGTGTTACAACAGTTTATGACGAAAGTGCTATAAGCAATTTTCTATGTTACTAGAAGTATACCTGAAGAAATATTTCAAAACTACACTTTCTTTCCAAGCAGTTTATTTTCCAGATTACAGACGAAATCAGTATTCACTAAATTCTACAGATATTTTGTTGTCATTGTAATACACTGTTCAAATCAAGGTCTGTCAAATCAAAAATACTAAGATGAAAGGTAAATATTCTAAGGGTAAATATTCATAACAATTAATCCAGGTCATGTTATTTATTTTTATGCCATGCCTACTATAAAAGTAGCATTGAACTGTTTTTTAATGTTATTTGAACACACAAGAACCTGATCTAATTCTGCCTTCTGAATTCAATACCAAACAATAAAACACATGGAAAATGCTGTTACCTTTTTCTTACAAAGCTCTTACTCAGCAGTTCAAACAACATTCAGATGTGAGGTGGTATTATTTGTACATTTTATTAGTGTAGGTTTCAGGAGGCCAGGTCTTGATATGCCTTTTAGTTAAACCTGAAACTATGTTATATATGCCTGAACTTTCAGTGCAATCAATGAGACAGGAAAACAGATAATTTGGAGTTGAGGAAACAAGAACTAAAAAATAATGCAGAGCAAGTTCACAGCCTGATGATAGTATTGTTAAATGCAAGTGACAGTCAGTGATACAGTCAGGTAAAAAGAGGAGGTATTATAATTTGTTGAAGATCACTTCAAACAGGACTGAGTCTGTATATAAAGACTTGATTCTACTGTTGGTTACAGATTGATTTTTTTGAATGACATAGAGACATACATTTAAAACAACAATTAAGGCAGGCTACTTAAGTGACTCTTTTAATAGTAGTTGAAATGTGAAGTATTTGAGGGAGCCAAAAAGAAAAAAAAAGCCATCAAAAAATCCAATCCCACACAAAAATCCATAGCCCCCCTAAAAACCACCAAGCCCCAAACAAACAACAACAAACCTCCTGTACCCCCAAATGAGAAAAAACCCACAACCTAACACCCTGGGTCCTTGGGTTAGAGTCAGCAAATCATCTCGTATTTTCAACAGTTACAACTTCTTATGCTTTTACTAGATACAAAATAATTGCTTAATTTTGCATAAGTTCTTCTGGTCTATTGTTCAAAATGGTAGATGACTGGATATATCAGACAAAAGAAAATAAAAAGTATTTCATCTTCAGTGTTTTGCTATAATTTAGCAATTTTTTTTAATGCTTTTACCTTACTGCTATGGATAAAAGTAAAAGTCATTATTATCCCATTCATACAGGGAGTTAATTATGGCATAATATAAATGCATTCATAATATTTTTGTGTTTTAAATGAGTCAAAACATTATTGAATACACACTAATATATTTCTTTCCAGGATCTACAGACAATAATTTTCTAGAACCAATAATTTTTGCTGTTATTTACACCCAATAATGAGCTAAAGCGAGCTTCATCTGTATGAGTGATACCCCTACCCTGTTCTGTAATAACTACGCAATGACATTTGTATTAATCCGAAGTTTCGTGCAGACATTTAGCTACTTTATAAAACTAAATTCACTACCTGAGAGTGAGGATAAGTTGCTGACTAGGTAAGGAGTAGTTTAAAACTGTAGCAGTAGCAGTCTAAAACTGCTAGGCATTAACCTTACAACAGTGGGATCAAGAGTGTAAATTCTGCCAGCAGCTACACTTCTTCTAGAAATTATTTATCAGTTGACATTTTGCTTAGTATTTTGACAGTTCCATGCTAGCTGTGAGTAATGCTTTCATTCACAGCTACAACTACACCACATAAGAAAAAGTCTGCATTAATTTCTTCAGTTATAGAAAGCTCACCAATACACTAAAGAAACTGTGACAGTAAAATTGCAGAAAATAGTCATTGCAATTATTCATTTCTTACAAAGTTGAATAAAGAGTTGTTCTCTATCATAGTATCATATTATATCCAAAGGAAGTTTGCCCAAGGACTGCCCCTCCATATTCCATCTTGGCACAAACTAACATGTCATTCCCTTGAAAAGTCTGAGACAATTATATAACTAGTCATATGTGACCTGTAAAAACCCAAAGGCTGATAAAACAGTCACTAAGCAGAAGGAGTGCTGTGTAAAAGGCCACCAAAAAGAGAAATCATAAGAATTTTAAGTCATGAAGCTGAAAAGTCTTTAGGTATAACCTTTTTTTTAAAAAAAAATTTCAAGTTGTGAATCTGTTCAAATTCCAGTAAGCCCTTTCTTGCATTTCAGGGAATCTGCAGCTTTTATTTAACTCCTGCCACTAGACAGGCACCACATACAACTAGGCAGCTGCTAGGTTACTCTCTGCCTAGTCCTCTTCCCATATCTGATGCTGAAAGCTTCAAACACAGATGTGACAGGATAGTTTAGATGGTACAGACACAAATGGGTGCTGGGTCCAGTGCTGGGCTTATCATTGCATGGGAGACAGGGACATATTGCAGTAAGTTCAGTGCTGGGCCACAAGGGTGATTAAGGGGCTAGAGTATCTAGCATAAATGGAGTAGCTGAAACAGCTGAGATTGTCCAGGCTGAAAAAGAAAAGGCTCAAGTGGAATCTTATCAGTGTGTATTAAAACTTACTGGGGGCACAAAAAAGCAACAGAGAGAGACTTTTATTCAGTGGTGCCCAATGACAGGCAAAGAGGCAACAGGCACAAATTGAAATATAGGAAATTCTGTTTAAAAATAAGACAGAGCATTTTCACTGAAAGGGTGATCAACTTGGAACAGATTGCCCAGAGAGGCTGCGGAGTATCCATCCCTTGAAATACTCAAATCTTCTTGACTACAGTCCTAAGCAAACTGCTACAGCTCACTTTGCTTTGAGAAGTGGGGCTCAACAAGAAACTTCCCAGCCTCCATTGCCAACTTCCATTACTTTGCAATTTGTTTGTGCTCACACCATTTCCAAACATAACAATAGAATGACTCTCAGAAAAAAGAAATTCCAGAAGTTTTTAGAGTATGTCGAAGCAAGCAATTTGATACACAGCATACACACTTTTTAGGGCAAAAAGTCTGCTTGATAAACAGTAGAGAACATTAATATATTCCTTCAAATTTAAAACAAGCAGAACTTGATCCACCAGGGTTTCACATAGTGCACTGTTAATTGGGACACCAGGTCAATGTAATTCATCAGCTACAAATAAGGAAACACAGAAACACTTCAGCAAGCAGGTCTTCTAAGGCATGAACAGGTTATGGACCTCTTATAAGAAATTTCTAGACTTTGAGGTGGTATAAAAGTACTTTAATATGCAAGTTAATAAAAAATAGTATATTCTACCTGATATCCAAATGTGTTGTTTTGTGACCCGTGCCTTGGAACTCCTGGATTTTCACATGATGTGCGAGTAGGTTCTTAAAAAAAAAATTACAATAAATAAAGACAAAACAAATTACAGTATTTTAATAAAATACATGAATCACAAAATTAAGCTTATACAACAACATGCAATAAGGCAATATAAGAGAAACAAACAAAAAAAGAAAATATTTGATTCTTAAGGGGTATAATGTAACAATTAAAGTAGTTGTAAACACCTGGATTAATTTAGCAAGAAAAGGAAAATAAGCACTTCAATAAAATTTCAATAATATGGGTGTTAACCTTACCTATACACCGAGGAGAACCACCACTCCATGTGCCATCTGCTTGGCAAATCCTGGTGCTGGAGCCAACCAAAATATAAGGAGGATTGCAGCTGAAAGAGACTTCTGACTGATAGATGAAGCTTTTCCCTTCTCTTTTCCCTTGAGCAGGAACCCCAGGGTCACCACAAAACTTTGCTGTGAGAAAAGATATTATAAAAAATTAAATGTGTCACTTATTAAAATACACTAAAAATAACACTCAAAGAGTTACTCCAAATTTTAAAATTTTATTAAAGACAGGTCAAATACAGGCTTGAGAGGTGGCTGCATGCAAACTACATTAAGTTCAACAAAGTCAAGTACAAGCTCCTGCACATTTGTATAGGCAGGCAGTGCCAAGCACAAATACAGGTTGGGCAGAGAATGGACTGAGAACAACTCTGAAGTGAAAGACCTGGGGGTGTTGGTTAATAAGAAGCTCAACACGAGCTAGCAAGAAGTGCTTGGAGCCCAGAAAGCCATCTATATTCTGGGCTGCATCAAAAGAAGCAAGGCCAGCCACTCAAGGGAGGTGATTCTCCCTTCACTCTTGTGAGATCCCATCTGGAGTTCCATGTCCAGTTTTGGAGTCCCCAAACAAAAGAAAGAAAGCAGTCAGAGTGAGTCCAGAGGAGGGCCACAAAAATGATCAGAGGGCTGAAGACAGGCTGAGAGTTGGGGTTTTTCAGCCTGGAAAAGGGAAGGCTTCAGAGGGACCTTATATAGCAGCCTGTTTGAATTCATCATCACCCCAATTCATCTGCTCCAAACTACAGCAAAGAGCGTACCAAACTTTCACATCAATCTCACATCCTCTGCTGCTTTCTGCCACCTACTCAGTATTAGGGGGGTTTGTATGAGTAAAGGTTTTTTCAGACAGATTTAGGAATTTTAAATTCTTACTTCTTCAACTTTCACTGAAAGATAAGATTTGGTATGTATGGAAATACAACACCTGCAAGTTAGTACAGCTAAAAAAACCATACCAATACCCCAAACCCAAACAAATAGTAAAGAAATTCCAGCAGCAATATGAAAGTCAAACACTAAAAAGTTGTTATCAAGAGAGATAAATTCCAGTAATAAGAACATATTCTTAAATTGATCTTTTTATACATATCCTGTAAAGATTCTTTATGCTCTATAGCATAGCACAACTAAAAATAATGCCCTGCTGGGAAATTTACTGACCTTCTGCAATATAAAGTAATGATCACTGTCAGAAGCTGGATTGTAAATAATTGATTTGGGAAATGAAATCATCTATGATAAACCCTGTTCCAGCAGACAATATTATCCCCTGATAAACCAGGAATTCTAATACCACAGAGTATAATTTCATATCAAAGAGAAAATGAAGTAATACATACAAAAAAAAAACCCCACTATCACGGGTGTCTCCCCTGCCTCTCGTACAAAAACAATTTAAATGATGTCTCTTAAACAAACACCTTCAGAATGCATTTCTAATATCTACCTTCATCACTTATGCACTAATCTTTCCAAATGATCTGCTTACATGAAATATTCCTACACTCTAAATCTTACTGAGGACAGTGACTCAACAAGTACTACATGCATACACATGCTAAAGAAAAATGATTAAATCTATGCATACCAGAAATGTATACCATTTCATGACTTTAAGTGAAATGAGAATGTCTGAAGAATTATAGGTCTAATTCTGAAAAGATTTGTGTACTGGGGATAGTGTCTGATTGACAAGTTATGGTTGCAATTAATGTTTTCATTAGAAAATATTGTAGAATTCTTTATTTCTGGAATAAAGTCTTTTTCTGAAAAAAAAAGTCTTTATTTTATGAAAATACATGAAACACTTACACATTTTTTACACATATGCTTGAAACTGTGTCTGGAACAGTTCTTTGTATCAATCAAGTAGCAACTTGATTGAAAGTAGCACTTTCAAGGAAAAAGGTTATTGTTTTTTTACAAAACTGAGTAAACTATCACTTAGTTGGTCAGCCAATTTTCCCACTAGCTACTGAGTATGTGCTTTCTATATAAGTATCCATGGATATTTTCTTTGATACTGGAATGGACAACTACAGAACAAACTAAAATTGCAGTGAATTGGAGGCTCTGTGAGTGCTCCCACACCCAGTGGAAACATTTTCCTAAATAATGACTCGGAGAGCCTTTAACAGGGCCATGGAGCTGTGGCACTGAGGCTATGAGGCTGGTCTCATTCTTCAGAAACACTTAATTGATTAACAGCAAGTTAGGAATATTCAGGGATAGGCCTGTATTTTTTTCCATCAATTGTCAAGCTTATAAAAGCAGCAGTCCTTTACTCAAATTACTCTATGAATAATTAAGGAGATTAATTTACTAAATCACAGATTATAAGTACTCAACCAAAACACAACTATATTCCATCCCGAATAATTATTCCATGTTATAACTATACCTTGCGTATCTTCAGCTACAGGCACTATGGAACCAAGCTGGGAACTAAATTTCTGATGTCAAGACCTGCTTAAAGATTGCTCACTGAGAGTGACTTTCAACAGCTTCCTCTCATTTCTGCCAGCTGGCAGCTAGTTTAAGCTCTTTGACAAGCACTGGCTGCCAATTGATTTCTCTTGCAAGCCAATGGGTAACCATTGCACATCAACAACATTCAGTTAATGTAATCTCTGCATGAACAGCCTTCAATTCCCAGGCAGATGCTTTCTGTGCTAAGTATACCTTTCAAAAAGTTTAAAAGGTCAAGCCCCTTTTTCAGAGTATACTGAAATACTGAGTATTCCAACCTCATGATGACAAACAGCTTGTGGGATCCAAAAAAAATGAATGTCAGGACACAAGGTTTCAATCAAGAACAAATGATGAAAATATTTTTTCTTGGCCTCTGCTGCTTATCATATAGTGGATTCTAAAAGAGCTCCATCTAGAGAACTTAACAAATGTTGGGGTTTTTTTCTTCCACAAACAGTGCCTGTCACCATGTTCCACCTCTGGCATGTACATTTTTAGCAGCGCTAAGCAATTGTTGTTGAAGATATGAGAATATCATTAGTTAAAAAAAGGAAAATAAAAGATCATCTCTATTATATGCTTTCACGTAAGATATAGCTAAGACAAAGAACATTTTTGATAGGAAGACATGAAGAATATAAAAAATGGTAGAAGGATAGAGAACAGCATTTTCCAGCACTTAGCAAGCTCCCTGCCAAGCTCTGCTACTCCACAAGCTGGAATTAATCTTCAGAATCTTTAAAGCTATGAAGATTAAATTATCTTATTCCAGATAAGACTCCTTGATCAAGATCATTACAGTTTCAGTGGTAATGCTATTCTACAAATAACTATCAAACCTCCTATCTCTCAGAAGAATCACAAACACTGCTTCAAAAAGGTTTTTTAAATAATGAGTGGGATGACACCAACCTAAAGAAAAACCTTTTTTGCTATTGTAATGAAATTTGCAGCAATATAAAAATCCACCAGTGTAACAACTTTCTAATTAACAAAACATACTGCATAATTTAGTGAAGGAAAAAAAATATGTCAAGGAATCAACCTACAGCCCAGTCAACACTAGTGAAAGAAAACCTGTAAAATCAGAGAAAGTTTAGGATGAGTAATGAGAAAATAAAAGAGATTATAATGAAACTTTCCCTATTCTATATGTAGCTGGATTTGAAAACAAGACAGCACCCCTAAATCTAGTTTCAACTTGACTTTGTCTTGTTTTGATACAGTGCCTGTAAGTCTTTTTGTGTTCATGTTTAAGGCTTCCTATAGGTTCACAAATGATTTACATATATTCCTATGTCTTTCTCAATCTACAACCTACATTGCAATCTTGGAAAATATTGAAGGATTGTATTTGTCCCAGATTTGAAATTAACTGAGCCCCTGCATTGCAAGGGAAAAAAAAAATTGAAAATTTTAAAGATGGGTAAAAGCACTAAAGTTGAGTAAAGAAATAAGATCATAAAGTAAATACATACGCAAGCACTGAGGTACTTCACCACTCCATGTTCCATTCCCAACGCAAGTTAAAACAGCAGGAAAAGAGAGTTCATATCCTGGAGAGCAGACATAGCTAACGCTAAATCCCCAGTCCAAGTTTGTTCCTTCCAACCTTCCATTAGAGATCTGCGGAGGAGTTGGGCAGGTAACAGCTGCAATAATATCAAAATAATTAGGCCCAGCTGCTGTAAATATCCCCAGTGCACACAATTACTAGAAGAACCATATGTGCTAATTTAACATTTTTTAGAGGACAATACAGTCAGGACATGCTATCTCCCTCACTTTAATCTTGACATATTTCCTGAAGTTAGTACTTCAGGTTTCCTCCCCTTAGGAGACAGTGGCTGAATGATGAAATGTCTTAAATAAAAGAGGATGCTGCAGCAAACCAAATAGGAGGAATACCTAAAATTCAGTATGGAGACATGGAAGTGCACACCATTAAGTACTGTAGTATACTACAACATGATTTTGTTTGTTTAGACAACAGCGAGTACAATTTTCTTTAGTTACTGTGGTAATTTTCTTTAGTTACTGTGGCAATAGTCAAACGCTTTCTTCCTCTTAAGCAGCTTATGCATTTGCTAGATAGGACCAGAGATGAAATTCCAGGAAAACTGCTCTAAAACACAACTTGAAAGCCTCTTTCTAAGTACCACAGTTTGGTTGGTATTTGCTTGACAAAAACCTTGCTTGACCAAAAAGCATCTAATTCTATCTAGAAGGATAAAATCTAAGGATTTTCAAACTCTTGAAAATGTCTGTGTTGCTGCCTCTGAGAAGGCAAACAAGAAGTATTTCAGTGTAGTTTCTCCCTTTCAGGCCTCCCAGGAAAAAAAAAATAGAAACACCTTCTACTCTACCGTAGGAAAGAGGACTGAAAGCTACCACAGGAGGAGTAGAAAAAAACAGATACAACTGTCAATAACTAAGACAAAAATGCTATTTACTGGATATAGGGGTAGTACCAGACAACTGCTAATTTAGAGCTGAGGAAAAAGGTGTATAAAAGAAGGTAAATGAAAAATAATCTGCATGAAAAAGAAAAGAGAAACAGGAAAAATTATGCTAAGGTTACTAGAATAAATGAGAAAGACAAAAGGGGTAAAAAAGAGAAGAGTTGGGACACACTTCCTAGCAAAAGAGAAAGAAATAAAATGAAACTTACATGGTTTAATTTAGCAGAGATGGGTAAATCAGAGGAGGTGGTGACTAAAAATAAAAGCAGAGAGCACACAGGAGACAAGAACAGAGAACTCATTACCTTTAAACTTATGTGTAGACAGCTGTCATCTTAGAGGCTCAAAAGAAGTCAGAAGTACTAGAACACTAGAATGCAGGAGGTGCCCCATATACTAGTTCTCCATTCTTATAATACACTCCAGTGAGAATCTCAGCTGTGTACACCACAAAGATGCTCTGCAGCATCATTAATGGCTTTATTGCTTATTCATAGCTTTTATTGTTATAAAAAAATCCTTTGCCAACCAGTAAGCCAAATCTAAAGTTTAAGATTTTAAGGCCTTTTTTTTTTTTTCTTTTTTGGTATTTTGCTGTTTCTTTTGCTCTGTTTTTCTAGTTTAAAAGAAAATACCAAATATCAAAAAAAGACATGATAGCTTTTGTCACACTTCCATGATGCTTTAATGATAATCAGTCAAAATAAGTTCTCCAAGCTGAAAAGATCTGTCTGGATTCTCCAAGAGCTTCCTAACTAGAACTTTTTAAAAGATCTGTATATTTTAGCTTCTGAGTCTGGCTGAGAGCACAATGAAAGTAGAAAAAATGTTTAATTGTTAAGGGGATCTCAAAGTCTGACATACTCAGTATGTGTTGGGAAAATAACATTAAAATTGCCATTATCAAATGTGAATTAGAATCAACCTGGACTTGATAAAATGTTGAGAGAATTGCACTCAGAAAGTGAAGTAACTGCAAATGGGTCAGACTGAAATTTATTTGAGTTGCTCTGATAAATGAATTCTGGGGAAGAAAATGAGAACTGCTGAGTATGCATGTAACTGTACTTCTGAAAAAGAAACCCAAACCAAAACAACCAAAAGAAAGATGGATGAGAACAACATAAGTACAAATTTAGCAAACTAAGATTTAAAAGATTAGAGATCAGACATATTTAGGATGAACCCAGGAAGAAAATACCAAAATGGTAATAATGCTTTTCCACAGCTCTGGTATCAGGAAGAGTGAGAAAAACTCTCTACAGAGAACTACTCTACCCTACTACTCTACAGAAGGGTTTCTCAGAGAAATTAGTTAACATAACATTCAGATTTTTGTTGTTTGTATTTCAAGAAAGAACATTTTAAAGATTCCAGTAAAATAGAAAAAACAAGAATGCAGTCAGAGAGAGAAAAGGAAGCTCTTGATATTAATCCTTTCAGGTTTCAGTTTTCACAGCAGAGAAAAATAAGAGGGAGAAGAAAAATATTTATCAGGAAATTTGCTAGAAGGATTATTCTTTTTGCTGAGTGTGTCAATACAGCATGGTGATGCTTAAAGGTGCATGTCTAATGAAGGAGGGATCGAAGAAAAAAATCTTAGTATTATGGTAACCCAGAACTATTTGCTTTTTACAGAGCTCAATTATATATATGCAGACTTCATGAAAGTGTGTAGTGTTCTTGAGCGGTCTTTTTGTAAAGACAGGGACACATATAAGGTAATTTTTTATATGACACACTAACCTTAACAAACAATCTAAACCATTATTTCAAGGTGGCTAATTCATTTTAGCAAAAAAGTAAAAAAACGTTCTATGAAGCTACAAAAAATTGTTAAACATAATGTACTGGTATGAAAAGTAAAAGGGCAAAGTAGCAGAGACTGAAATCACCATTCCTGCAGCCAAAAAATCAATTCCTAACAGTGAGTTAAATTTCTCTGGAAATATTTGACTGACTTATTACAATAAACAGTGGATATAAATGTCATAGAAGAAACAGTTGACAGCCAAAACAAACATTGTACCTTTGCATGTTGGAATAACTCCGCTCCACGTGCCATTGCTAGTACAAGTTCTAATGAAGGAGCTATTAGATTCCATTGTATAACCAGGTTGGCACATGTAAGTAACATTTTGTCCAACAACATAATCATCACCATATCTCATGCCATTGGCTGGTACTCCTGGATCTCCACAACTGATAACTGCAAGTAAATAGTTGAGGAACAGCTTTTGAAACAAAAATGTGATTTGTTTATTTTTAGGTGGAAAAACAGAAGGCAAATCTAAGAACTTATTGGGGAAAAAAGAGAAGGACAAAGTATCAGAAATCTCTGTCAAAAGAAGATAAACATACATGTCATACGAATTAGCAGGCAAACAGAACGCGGTTTGGTATAACAGTTACATTTGAAGACCATCAATACATCTGTTCTACTGTTCTACAAGAGTAGAAGCAATGAACTGTACAATTCTGATCAGTAAAATGTCAAGGTTATCAAATGGAAAAAAAGAAAAAAAAAAAATCCATACATCACAATATCACTTTGATACTCTGACACTTTCCTATCAGTTCAGAGCTTTGCTATTAAAGAAGCAGATATCTGTTCTTTAGTTTACATTTCCCTGGGTACATCTTGAACGAAAACACAGTCTAGAAAATTTAAAGAAATACCTCCAAAAAACTCTCCTTTTTAAAATGTTTATGTGGTTACCAGGTACATAAACAGATGAGAATGTTCAGGCAACCCCCAAACATGTACCGTGTCTTATGACAAAATTAGGCCTACAATAATTCAAGGAATAGGTATGGTTGTAAAACATCTTGTGACTTCTAGTGCTAGCAGGTAATTTAATCTCCCAATGAGATTATTTATACATAAGGAGTTAATAAAGAATTATTTTAATATACTCTGAAAATAATATTAAAATAGGTATGTTTTTCTCAAGTCTGGTAAACTGGATCTATCAGTGTTTGGAATAGCTTTCTTAAGAACCCTATTGGTAATGATAAAAAGCTGTTATTTTCAGGAAAAAAACAAACACCAGGATAAAAAAAAATCATTCATATGAAATACAGCACTCAAGTCTTTTACATTTTATCTTATAATAAACTTCAAAATCCCCCTACAGCATTTATTACTTCTGTAGTAAGTAATAATAATTTATTATTACTGCAGGAGGCAGTTTACTGGGCAGAAAGCACATCCTGGTTACTTCTAACTCAATGCCAAAGCACCATTGATGTGAATGGCACCCTATCTGTATGCTGGTTTCCACAATGACAATATCCATGACTCCATGCCTGTAGTGAATTCTGGCAAGGTCCCTTGATCTAAATAATTGGGGATCTGAGAATCCAAGGTAAATATACCTGCTCTACAGTTTATCACAGTCTGAGTGAGCAGATACTAATTAGCTGCATGTATCAAATCTTTAAAAAAACCACAAAAACACAAATACAAAACCCACACACAATAATTGTCTATGCACATAGAAAAGACTAAGACAGGATTCTCTGGGTTAGTCTAAACATTGCTAGTGCAGTGACAAGGAAAATTAAAAATAATCTTAGTTTATCTTACTATAGTGGGAGTGTCCCTGCCCATGGCAGGGGGTTGCAACTAGATGATCTTAAAGGACCCTCCCAACCCGAAAATTCTGTGATTCTATTTTACCTAGTAACACTGTCATTTTAATTTTTAGAAAAAACTTTAGAAGTCATGGATTTTTCTTTGCTATTCTTCAAAATACATAGAGCTGTGAAAGACAACTGTTACACAAGTATATTTAAATACTCTACAAGATTTACTTTTCTCTATGTGACATATTCCATTTACTATCCTTAATGCTGAGAATTCAACTAATATAATCCTCTATATTTTTCCAGGTATACTATTGCTTTGACTAAATTATTAGGGTTGGACTCAATGATCTCTGAGGTCCCTTCCAACCCAGCCAATTCTATGATTCTATGATTCTATTATGAAAGGTGGTAATGGAACCGAAGCAGGTAGGTTGAAGTCAAACATTAGAAATTCTTCACTATGAGGGTGGTGAGAGACAGGCAAAGGTTACCCAGGGAAGCTATAGATGCATCCCCCCTGGGGGGGTGGATTGGACTTCAAGCAACCTGGTCAAGTGAAGATGTTCCTGACCATGCAGTGGGGACAGAACTAGGTGATTTTTAAGGTCCCTTCCAACCCAAACTGTTCCATGATTCTACTACTTTCTTGTGAATTTGAGAATGTGGAAAAACACCATCTACCCTATACAATCAAACAGCTTCACAAACTAGCCATTTACTTCACACTGTAGAAAATGTGTTTGTGCATATAAAGTCATATAAAACATCTTTCTCATCTTTTTTATTCACCTTCCTTACAATCTCAATTTCTTCTTTTCAGTCATTAATACAAATGCTTTACATCTTCCAGTGTTACTGTTATTTGTGTATGATGTACCCTTTCCTGCTACAGACATTTTAATATGGATCCATTTTAAAGCAAGACCAACTTCGGCTTTAGCAGATCACTAGACTGTTCTGTCTTCTCAAAATTCCTACCTTCCCATTATTAACTTTTCACACCATATTTCAAAAAAAAACAAACCACAAACAACCAGACCTGATTTTCTTCCATGTGCTTTTGCCCTTCTGTACCTACTTGTCTTTATCTTTCTACACGAAAAAAGACTACCATGGAAGAAAAGACTTAGGTGTAAAAAAAGAGTCATTCTTCATATTACTGTGCTGTAACATTAAGACTGTTCATAGAGGTAGGAGCAGTAAATAAAAGATCCTTTTGCTCTTTTGTCTTATACTGCAGCATTTGACTTTTAAAGGAAACAAAAGCAGATGAAAGAAGGTGACCTAGATTTTACTGAGATGCCGTGCTTCATAATAAACATAGGAATAAATCTTTAACTAAAAGAAACATGTAGTAGCTACTTAGCAGGCTCAGTGGCATTTTCTGAAGTTTACAGATTTGGTCAGAGAAATCACAGGATGGTGAGGCTGGAAGGACCCTCTGGAGGTCACGCTGTTCAAGCAGCCATTCCAGTGACCCAAAGTTGGACCACCCCCACCTAATTGACTGTGGCAGGCAAAAAAAAAGATTACATTGCTATAGTGATACTGCCTAGAAGACCACTGTGTGTGAAGGAGTCAAGGATTCACAACACAGTTAACCCAAGGAGCCCCAAGCCTGTGGTGCATATCCAGCATGGCCTCTGCTGTGTCACATGGATCCCTTGGCCAGGGCACTGTCTCAGTCTCATCAAACAGCAGAGCTGCAGGCAGCTCCTGCTCAATATCTGCACTTACACCAGCTGCATGTCCTTGCTTTTTACCTATCTGTGCAGCTAGATGTCCTCAAGAGAACACTGTTACTGTTTTACTGTAGAAACGATACTGTTGTTTCCTTGTAAGAAAATCCTGTAATAGCTTGAACAACAGTCAGTGGAGAATTACTGCCACAGACAAAGTCTGCAGGGCTTGCTGCATGTGGGTTAGTCTTGTTTGATGCTGCACTGCTCAGGGCTCCCAGCATCTAAAGGGGCATATTCTCCTCTTGCAAAGTTAGCTCTAAAAAAATAAAACATTTTTCAATTATATGCAAGAAGTAACCGATTATTTGGTAGCTGTAGTAAGGATGGGCTAGCTGGAAATTTTGTTAACACCTGGACTAAACATAAGTGGCTTATCTTAACCTATTCTTTCTATTAATAGAGGCATGAGCCAGAACACCCAATTAGGATGCTGATTTGTGTCATCTGTCTGCTTAGGGTGGTGTTGAGGACTAGAAAGGCAGTGAAGATCATGTCTAGAAAAAGGATCCTGGACTTGGTTAAGGTCATAAGAAAGGAAGAGATAGGTGAAGACAAATGGCAGGCAGGGGAAGACCCTGACTGATGACACCTGAGTTTCATACAAGCAGTGGCACAGCATGAACCATCAGGACTTTGAACACATCCTTCCCAAGACAGCGGAGAACTCCCAAGAAGGGGAATAAGGGGGGAATAAGGAACTGTGAAATAATCAGGCAGGTAAGAACTCTAAACTGCATGGTTCTAAACAGATACCAAAATCCAGATCTGTTGTGGGCTGTCACTTACTTTGTGTCACCCTTGACAGTCACTCAGGGCAGGTGCTTGCCTAAGTGGTTCTAGAAACAGAATGTAAGAAAACTTTGAGAAATCTTGTCATAGTAAAAAATGGAGAGCGTATCTACTGGTTTTGGCTGGACAGAGTTAATTTCATTCATAGAGGCTTGTATGGTGGAATTGTGATGAAAACAGTGTTGATAACATAGGGATGTTTCTGCTATTGGTGAACAGTGCTTGCACAGCATCCAAGGCCTTCTCTGTTTTTCCTGCTGTCTTGCCAGTGAGCGGACTGGGGGTTTTGAAGAAGTTGGTAGGGGACCTAGCTCAGAGTGCTGACCCCAACTGACCAAAGGAAAGTTCCATACTATATGATGGTACCACATTGGGTCAGCGTATAAAGCTGCAGAAAGGGAGAAAATTTTGAGTTATGTTGTTTGTCTTCCCAAGAAAGCACTATGCGTGATGAAACCTTGCTATACTGGAGATGGATAAACATCTGCCTGCCAATGAGAATTAATGAAATAATCCTTCAACTGCTTTGCTTCCATTCACAGCTTCTGCTTCACCCATTAGACTGTCTTTAAGTCAAACTACACTTTGACCTTTCCAATTCTCCCTCCGATCTCACTTGGGGGGAGTCAGTGAGTGAACAGCTCTGTGGTGCCTGCCTGCCTACCAGGGTTAAGCCACTAGGAGCTAGGAAAGAAATATAATAAAACCTGACCTCTCAACAAAATCTGCTGGCACTGACAGTTCTACTACTTTGGATACATTTTGAAATCATTATGAGAAAACTGTTCCCTTCCAATAGATAATATACTTCAGGCATATTTCACAGACCTGGAGAGAAAACTGGCAAAAGACAGGGAATTGCTAACTCATCCTCTGTTAACTAGTTATTTAGCTAATATTGTCCATTAGCTCTTGTTAATTATCTGTTAGCTAATTAAAATTAACATATTGTTGTAAGACTGAACATAGAAAGTTAAGTATGATGAAGTTTGAAATATTTATATGTGCTAGAGAACTATGGAATTAAAGTCCTGTGCAGTGGGACACATATTAGACACAGCTCTGGGCAGCCTGTATAAACTGATCTTCTCATAATAAGAAGAGTTGGACAAGACAAAGTTCAAAGGTGACTGCAAACCTCAGATATTCTGTGATGTTGCAAAATGCCTCTCTATTACTGAGTATCTTAGAGCTGTTACTATTATACTATTACCTATGTCAGCTTAGATACAAGTTGTAGCACCTCCATTCCCCTCCAGGAAATGGTCAACAATGACCAAAAAGGCAGGCTGAGATTCTCAGAGCTCATAGCTCTTTTGCTAAGATTTTCATTCAACTGTTCTTTTCATATTCTGACCATTGCTGGGCACACATATAAGATTAAAAACCCCTAAAATACATTATAACGTAAATAAACACATAAGGGAATATGCTTTTTAGATATGTAATCATAACAATGGTGCACCATGTCAATAAATGTGTAACAAAGTTTAAATACTTACATATTAATTAATCCTGAAGTATTTTTCCAGTTACATATAATCTTCACAATGCCTTTGTTTTATTAGCATATTTCTGTTAAAATCTCTTTCTAGGTTTTAAGCAAAAATCCCAAATTTCTACCTGAGTAGTCCTTTTGAGAGGACTGTTCTAGCATGTACTTCAGCTAAATGTCATTCTAAAATACAGTAAAAAAGTTACAGGCAGGTACGATCATTAAACACCTTTATTCTTGGTACACTTAATCTGGGTCTCATCATAGCTTGCAAAATAATAAATTAAAACACTGACCTGTCTCACAGGTTTTGTGACTGCAAAGCAGCTGCTCACATCCTTACCAGTATTTCTTTACCATCTGATTTGTGGCCTCTGTTTGGGTTGCTAGGAGTGGGAAGTTGCCATCTCTAAAAAATCTAGGGTACTAGCTTAAAATTTAAGCAAGAATTTGCCATACCTCTGAGTATGAAATGTTTCCCCAATATGATAGATAGTCTAATGTGTCATATAAATTGAAAATTTTAATTAATATTACTAAAAGATTAAGTAGGACATGTAAAAAAGCAGGAACAGGTGGGCCTGAGAATAAACTGTTGTAAAGGCTTATTATGAATGTTAGAGAACCTGAATTATCTTCTGTTCACTGAGTAATCGAAACAAGTATAAGGTTAATGAAGAGGCCAAGCGGAAGATGTTTTCTGAGAGCAGGGCAACAGCTTTGACCTCAGAGTCACTACAAAAAGAATTCTCAAGCATTCATTTCAAGGTTTTTAATTTTCTGCCCTCTGGAAGCAGAATATTTTACTGCTACGTTTTCATTATGAAGAAAAGCAAATACGACATATCTATCACAATATATAAATTATTAAAACCACGCCACAGGAGACTACTAGAGTTAGATAGATCAGGTAAGCATACAACTACTTTAAACTGTAACAGCAGTCTGTATACTTCACTATATTGTTCATCTTCTTCATCTTCTCACAGCACTATATTTTAAAAAGCATTTTATGTATAAAATTGTGTATGATGCAGTAAAATAAGACGTGAAGACCTAAATTATTTACATCCAACATCTGTATTTTACTTTATTGTGTTTCGGAGGAGAGAAAAACAAAGACAAGTCATTAGAGGTGTGTCTTACTTGTGCAGTTTGGCAAAGATCCAGACCATGTTCCATTGGCAGTGCATTGTCTTACAGATGATCCAGAAAGAATGTATCCTTCCATGCATGAATAAATTACTGAATTAGAGAATGTAGTTCCATCGATACGGAATACTTTTCCATTAGCAGTTGTTCCTGGATTACCACACTGCACAGCTATAAAGCAAAACATTGAATATTTTTCAAGTGTAGTAAAGAGAATTTTTTAACTAGTAATTGTTTGATGACAATGCTGCTGCCAGCAGTGTTATGTGGTGTTCTGAAAAACTCTAAATTTCACCACCTACTGTTAAGGCCTGTTGTATACTAAAATGCTGGTCGCATTGATTTTTTGTTGTCATTTTGTGGGTAAATACAGACTGTGAATTTAAATTCTGCAGTAAAGGAAAGATAGTTTAGCTCCAAAGACAAACTTCTAATTGTAAGAAAAACGGGTTTTCTACAATTGTCACTAGATTTAATTTGACTCTATCACAGATATGATTTTGTATGATCATCAGATTAAGTTTCCTACCTAATTCAAAGCACAAAATTCAAAGTCAAACTAATATTTCATAGGTAAGCCTGGTGTTTCCTAGTTCTTCAACAATCAGCTTTGGAATTTGAATGTGTCCTGATGAGACTGCATATATCATCTAATTTATACAACTTAAACTGGAGCAATATACCTCTGTGTGCATTACACACACCTATATATAATCTGTGAACAAGATTCATCATTTCAAGATAGTTGGGGGAAAAATTAAAACCAATGTAAAAGAGGTAATTAATTTCTGTAGTAGAGAAGATCAAAGAACATAAAGGTTCAGTCTATCGCTTCAGATAAAATTATATATGAACACACATATATATTTATATTGTTAGGTAATCATTCAGCAAAAAGGATATTACAAAATCAGCTCATGAGATAAATTTTTAAAATGAGATGACTATTTCATGGAGGTAACACACCCAACAGTATAATAACACACCCAACTGAATAATAAAAGTACAGGTTCCCAAATTATTTTCTGTTTTTCAGGAAAACTTTTTTGAGGAAGAGTCTGTTGGGATTTATTGTCAATGCAATTAATGTAATAAAATATCCTCCATAAATATCCTGTTAGATCATTCTTTTATGATACTACATCTACCTAGAAATTTCTAGAATGATTTTTTCCAAATAAACCTTTTTAGCTTTTTTTTGCACCATTTTTAAAATTTTAAAATTACAATTATATCAACAGTATTAACAAATAAATTTTTATGACATAGGTGAATCTAATGAAATCCTGACATTGACATTTTGTCTCAAATTAGAAGTATAACACTTGTCATTAAAAATCAGCTTTTTAAGGGAAAAATTGTCAAGACAAAAAATTAGTTTTAGAGGCGTCCTCTATTTTTCTGCATAGTTTTTTTATGGATAACACATTGAATTGACACTGATACAAAACTGAAAAGAATCAATTCAACATAGTTTTTGTTTCTGAAAACTTTGCAAACATGACCTTTAATATATGCCAGGAAATTATTTCAGATTTGTCACCTGATGCCTAGCCATGGCTATGATGTCACAGCTTATTCAAAAAATTGAGCGGTCAGTCCAAATTCACAACATAAAGCAAGTAATGAAAAATTTATTTTCTAATTAGCATTTTTACAAAGACAGTTTAAATAAAAAAAGAGTGGTTCTGTGATTTACCTTTGCACTCAGGTTGTCTTCCTGTCCAACTTCCATTTGCCATACATGTTCTTTCTTCTGAGCCATGGAGTATATATCCAATATCACAGCTGAAATGTACTGTGCTTTTAATTTTAAAATTGTTTTCTTCTCTAGACCCATGACCTGGAATTCCTGGATCACCACAAGAACCAGCTGCATCACCTAGAATATAGCATACAAACATTAGGCTAAGATGAAGTATTATCATAATGCCACATTCAAAATCTATGTTTCTATTTATTTATAAGTAAATTTATAGTTATATTTTTAGGACTAAACCTATACTTTAGTGAGTAGGAAACCAAATAATTACAAAATTTACTCTCAAATAATTATTTTTTTATAATTCCATAACAGGAATTATAATTATCATATTATTTTCCTTAGACCATACCAGACTTTAGGTAACAGAAGAGGGAAACAAAAAGAAAGCCACAAAACCTTGGTCATTTTTCATTTAAAATACTGAATTCTGAGGAATTCTGTGATCAGGATCACAAAGAGAATTTTCTTGTTTACCTATTGTAAGTGTTCATAAAATACTTCCTAGTTTTATGGTATCATTAGAGTATTAACACTTGTACCACTGAATGAAAGATCTAGTCAACAATTTATTGTATATCTGATGAAGCATTTCCTTTATAGAAATGTTGAAGGTTCACTTCAAGACAGGCTGACAGTTCACAGCTCCCTCAGCTAGAAATGTTTAAGCAAATTCTAGAAGAGAGAGTTAATGTTTTCTATCTTTTATGTATTTATGTTAAAATAATCAATATAATAACAGTAAAAGTATGTAATTTTATACACTTAAATCTTCATATATATTGGGAAATTTTAGCAAGTTCTAGGTAACACTGCATTTGCACAGCAGGTCTCTTGTTGAAATCTTTTATAGTTAGGATCTGTTTTATATTTTTAAAGATCTTTAAGCTTTTCTATGTCACATTACTGTGTTTCAACACTGCCCAGAAAAGGGAAGAACTGTCATTGGAAATGCAAAGGAGAACAAACCTGTCAGTTCATACTACCTAGAGCCAGCCCCATGCTGATGCAGCTGACAAAGACCTTTCCAACCTCTTGCTGAAGCAACTAATTGTGAACCATACTAATTAATTCAGGAGCCAATTTTATCATTAAGTTAACTAAGCTTAAAATGACACCTTTTGTTTGAGAATAATCAAAGAATCTAATGCAGTCATTCCTATTACACTGTGAACTTTCATAGCATGCATATGTGAGAAGTACATAGTTCTATCTATCTTAGCGCTTTCAGAAATAACAAATTAGCTCAAGTAGGTGTAAGACTTTACTGCAGCCTTTTAAAGCTTAAAGGAGGCTTATAAAGACAGGGACAGACTTTTTATTATGGCCTGTAGTGACAGGAAAAGGGCAACAGTTTTAAACTGAGATGTCAGGTTTAGATTGGACAAAAGGAAGACATTTTTTTTACAATGAGGGTGGTGAAACACTGGACCAGGTTGCCCAGAGTTGTAAACACTCCATTGCCCAGAAGTGTTTAAGGCCAGGTCAGATGGGGCTTTGAGCAAGATGATCTAGTGAAAGATTTTACTCCTGTAGCTGAATGGATGGACTAGATGTTCTTTAGAGGTCCCTCCTGACCCCCAGAATTCTATCATTCTATCATTTCTTAACAGTGTAAAGAACCTTGAATTTTCAGTGTGAAAGTGGTATTCAGTATTGTCAGATTTGCATAATGCCTTTGAAAATACCTAAGTACTCTGAATTACACAGGACTGAATAAGGTCCCAAACTCCACTAATTTCTTTATAAACACTGATTTCTTTATAATGGAAACATGAAGATGACAAGAACGTTTCCCTAAAGCTCATGGAGAATTAAAACTGACAATATGATTAACCTCACTATCTGGATTTACATGCTTGAAGATAAGAAATGGGATTTAGTCAAGTCCCCAGATTTGTGTATGACTCAGATTTCTGTTTTTCATTTGATCTCTACTCCTCAAATGAATCAAACTGAAGTTGTGAAATATAACACTCCTAAGCATTAAGTTGTTCTGAAAACATATCTCTAGTTTGGTAAGAGCTAATTATAACACACATTAGATGCTCAAAACTGAGCATCCTATCCTGAAATGATATGAAGCCCAGTGGGTCTTATTACAAAGATGGATATATTATGCAATTAAAACATACCTGAGGTGTCACCAAGTCAGTTGATGTTTTGAAAGTTTAAAAGAAATCAATCCATCATTTTGAAGAAATAATGATGTAAAGTTTCCCTGAGGAAATTAATATGCTTTCCAGAAATCACATAGAAAACATTTCCAAAACATGACAGTTCCTTTAACATTCTAGTGAATGTCCTGTTTCCTAGTCATGTTAAGTATCACTGACAAAGTCAGTTCTATACATGATTTTCCAGATTTTAAAATGGCCTTCTGAAAAAATGAAAACAAATTCAAAACAGCTTCAGGGCACACTTATTAGTTCAAATATATTACCTGAGCAATGAGGAAGCGATCCACTCCAGTGTCCATTTAACTGGCACGTACGGGATGACTGCCCTATCAGCGATCGTCTACCAGTGCAGGTGTAATGAACAGTAGAGCCAAATGTGTATTTATCTCCAGAAAGGACACCGTTAGGAGGAATGCCAGGATGGCCACAGTCAATCACTACAATGCATAATTATTGAAGATAAAAGAAGGTTATTATTACTGATCAAGAAGTTCAGAGTTACAATTCTCATAACTGCACATATGAATTTTGTGAAGGGGCTGATCTTTTTAGTGTTTGGAGTAGGAAAATGCATTACATACTACAGACCAAAAGCTATGAAACAGGTGTTTGGAAGTGTCAAAATGGTACTTTAGATATAATATATAGATATTTTACAGATTCATTTAGTTGATCTTTAGGTCATGAGTACATTCTCACACACACATTCTTGCACATACTCTTCAGAGAAAATATACAGGAAGACAGTATCTGATAACATCACTGTTCAGGTACAGAATATGCAGACTTTCTCTCATCCACTGGTCCCAAATAATTGGTCATGAAGTCCATTAGGTTTATAAACAAGAGCAGTTTTTCTAAATTTTGCTACGAACCTTAATAATAACATACTAATTTTATATTCATGGTTTTGGTTATTTAAAACACTCAATTGGGTAAGTAAAATATTTTTTGCATATTTTCAACATTTTTCTAGTCATCATCCATTGATGTTAACTGCACAAAGATGGGAGGGAATTTTTATAAGTTTCCAACTTAAGAAAAGGACATGGATAAACTATCTATCAGTTGTTTCTGGATTAATTTTCAATAAATAATGATAGCGTATTTCCATACTGGGATTAAATGCTAGAACTCTTAATCTTAGCAACTGCACATAAGGGGTATCCAACAATTGTCTTATACAGACCTAATCTTGCTAACTGGCTCAGATGTCAGGAAGTACATGAACTCAGGAAAGAAAATGAGAAAATTAATCATACTGTTTGTCCTTTAGTTGCTTATATAGGAAATTATGAGAAGTGACTTTTATTATAAGTGGTGAAAACCAGACCTTTTTTTAGGAATAAAAACAGGCTAAATGCTAAAAATCTGACCAAAAATCAGGATAAAACCACTGAAATAATTTCAGCAGCCTCCTATCTACTAGAAAGTTGTGTAAGGCAAGAGTGAAACTACCTTGGCTACATCTACAGGAATCTAGGTACTATGTAAGACTAAAGAAAAATGACAAAAGGTCTTATGCGTCATTATTGAGAACATTATCTACATGGACAATGTATGTAATGGAAATTAAATTCTGTATTGAAAAGAAATAGCTAGTCTGTCTTTTAAGATTAAAAGCACATATCAAAAGCTTACAAAATGAAACCTCCTGCGCATTGAATTATTATGCAGAAAATTTATAAGAATTCACGGCAAGGACTTAATCTAAAAGCAAGTTACTATGTCAAGTTTTTTTACAGCTATCTGCAAGGAGATTATAGTGAGGCATGTGTGGGCCTCTTCTCCCTAGTGACTAGTGATAGGAAAAGAGGAAATGGGTTCAAGTTGCACCAGGGGACATTTACATTGGATATTAGGAAAAATTTCTTTACTGAAAGAGTGGTGAAGCACTAGAACAGGTTGCCAAGGGAAGTGGTGGAGTCACCATCTCTGGTGGTATTCAAAAAATGGGTAGACACGGTGCTCTGGGAGATGATTTAGTGGTTACAATGGTATAGGACTGGCAGTTGGACTCAATGATGTTGAACATCCTTTCCAGCCATGATGATTGTATAATTCTAAGTTTAGGAAACACACAGTTAAAATTTATTAACCATGTGAATGTCTGACCTCACTGATTTGCAATTGTCTCAAAAGAGCAATTTTAAAGTGAATAGCCTTGGGTAGGGTGGAGCCAGAGCTAAGCAGTGGGTGACACCTCAGGAAGCGATAAGAACTACTGGGTGGAGACCACTCCCTTTCCTGAGGGCCAGCCTGCAATGCTGGGTGGTCCCTCCAGGCATGACTGAGCCACCTTGATTGTACTTGCTAAGTACCTGGCTAAGGTGGCTTTAACAGAGTGGGGAGTAGTGCCTGGAAGAAGATAAGAACTGATAAGTGGGTGGAGACTACTCCCCTTTCCTGAGGGCCAACCTTCAATGCTAGGACGCCCTTGGAGGAATGATTATGTACCTGACTAAGGTGGCTGGAACAGAGAAGGAGTGGTGCCTGGAAGAAGATAAGAATTGATGACTGGGTGGGGGACTACACTCTTCTGCAGAAGCTCCCCTCCAGGCAATTTGTCTTCTAGCGAACCTGGCTGAATGACAGCTGATTGACAGCTGCCCCTTTGGAACAAAAGGAACTCAGGGTTATATATGGCTGTCCATGCTGTGGCTGTTTCATCGTCTCCTGACCCACCGCCGTTTTGCATCGGACCCTGTCCAGGATCAGTGCCAGCTTGAAGAAACTTGCTGGACAACTGGACTCCTGGTGGTGATTCTGTCTTTCGCTCTCTCATTCTTTCTTCCCACTTTCTTACCACTTCTCTCTCTCTCTTATATCTTCGTTTCTTCTCTCCCTCTTTTGCCTGGCTCTATATTTTTGCCTGTGTCAATTGTCAAATAAAGTCTGCTGCACAAGACCTTTCTACGGTTGGAATTTGTTTCGTGGATCCAAAACAAAAATAAATTTTAATGTTAACTCAGACCATAACACATCATATTCACACTGATCACAGAATGAGTATTAGATAGCATGGTTGACATCTTTTAAACTCACAACTATCAATGCTATGTGTCATATATTGGCCAAAAAATATTTGTATTTGTGAATCACAACCCCCACACGATACAGCTGCAATTACCAGGGCACTAGAAGCAGCTCCCCAAGTTGTAAAAATGTATTTTTTATCAGTACTTCATTATCTTCAACACCATAATATTTTTAGCAGGATTCTTTTATGTAAAAAAGCCAAACCAAAAAGTTGGTCAGGGTTGAGGATGTATTCAGTACCCTAGCACTTTAGATGCATACAATAGTAAAATGGTTGTACACTATATAACTATAGTCATGTGTGATGATTCATCTTGCTCTGAGTATTCTGTCTTCAAGCTTTAAACTTACATAGACTGGTCTGTGTTCAATGACATGTTCTCTTAGGAGTTCAGCTTGCAAGAAGCAGAACCTTCCTGATAACCTCACAAAGGATTTAGAAATGTGGTATGAGGTTGACTTTGATTACTATCTAGTGCCACAGACCCCTGTGACCATTTTGTAAGTTTGCTGGACTTTAAGTAAAATGGGAAGAATAGCCAGCTTTGCAAACTGGGCACCTGATGTTTATATATGTTTAATCAGTTACTTATAACTAAAATCTATTATCAATTATGTATGGCTTCAGAGAAGTCAAACTTAGAACATTGTTGATAAGAAGGCATGTTGGTCATAAAGACCAAGTTAAAAGCTTTTCAGTGTTAGGTTAACAGTTGTACAAGATCTTGAAGGTCTTTTCAAATCAAGGTAATTCTGTGACTGTGTGAAATGAAACTAGTAAAAAAACATTCACAATTTTTGTGGTTTTTTAACCCATATTTTTCTTGATTGATTCTTTTGCTTTTTTTAAGATGTCATAATGGAAAAGATGGAAAATTTAATTTCACACTAGTAGTTTACAGAATTCAGTTTTGAGCTCTCCTATGGATACGTTTATGTTTACAATTATGTTTGCAAGTCCTAGATTTCTAATAATTGATTCAAGAAATTATACCAGCCTGTAATGTCACCCTTAACTTGATAATTCATTCTACAAAATTTATATTAATGTTCTCAGGTGGGGATTTTGTGTGAAAAGCTGATGGTATTTCTTCTTTTTTTCTCCTAATATTAATTAGTCTTCCATTTTATTTCCATCAACTTCTTCCTTTCTGCCTCTCCGTTATCTGCTCCTATTCCATCACATACTTGCACGGTGCAGTTTTATAGCTGTGCAAATGTAATTTTACACCAAGCTTTGAGGCAGATTTAAAGAACAAATAATAGAGGAAGAAGAAAAGTGAAAGAGCGTAATATTATTCATCTTCTTCAGAGAATGTAAAAATGTCAGGTCAAATCATATTTTTACAGTATTATGGAAAATTACCAATCAATTCCTGCGACACCAAAACCTCACTTTCCTTAAAAAATAGTAATTATGAGAGAAAGATATGCAAATACTTCTTTTGCCAATGTGACATTTCAACAGCTATTTCTTTTTTCTTGAAAAATCCAAATAAAATAGCTAATACTTATTATGAATGAGATAAATAGCACTCTGGAAATAGAGAAATAAATATAAAATGTCAGAACAAGGCACTGCAATAGAATATGGAGTGGATGGCAAAGAAGCCAGAAAAAAAAATCTGGTCTGTATTGCTTAATTTCCACTTGGAAGATGCAGATTGCACACACTCAAATCTCAGCAGCTTAAATTAAAAACTACAAATTAGAGCATGTGTCTGAGCAATAAACTGAGAATAATTTGCAGTATAAAAACCACTGATGTGGTCATTGGAATTCTTTGAGGTGTATTTTCAGAACATGTCTTTCATTCTGAGTATATTTCAGATTTAAAGTATTTTTCTAGCTACATGTGCCGAAGTAGAATATGCCCCTGATTTTAATTCAAAGGGAGAAATATGGTCTAGGTGAATACTGAATTCCACTTCCTACAGGATTTATAGCAGCCAGAAGTACTCTAGCTACCACACATTTCAAAGCAATAGCGTCACTTTACAGGTAAACAATTCTTCCTTTTCATTATGTCTCTTCTACTCTTCTACATTACTCTAGGAATATTTAAAAAAAAAAAAATTTTTTTTTTAGACTAATTAGAGAGAGACTGAAATCCAGATAGAAAGAAGTAAGAAGCAAGTTTTGTGTTTTGTCTTGGTTTGGTTTTTTTTTTTTGAGAGAAGAGCAGAACTGGAGAAACCTCAATTAAGGAAGACTAATAAAAAGTGAAACTGAGAATTAGTATCTACAGCAGTACAGCAAATGGCAATCTATGGTTCCTAACTAAGGAAACCTTCATCTGTTTTCCCTTTAAATCTCTAGAGAATGAGCTCTCAGCCCTTCTGACAGAGATTTTGATCATAAACCAAAATCTTTTCCACAGACTTAAAGAGAAATGCGTTAACCAGCTGTCCCAGACAATTAAAAACCTATTAAACACCTGTGGCTGTATCAATGTCACAGTTAGATAGATGTTCATTACAAGCCAGAAAGAAAAACACCTCCTTGTGTTGACTTGCTTGATTCAGTGGGTAGGTTGTGTAAGATTATGTTGTTCAGGTACTTCTGGTAGTGTGGTAAGCTGAGGACATGATTCAGAAGACACTTTCAATGGTCTATACAGTCATTACTATTTGGTTTCTGTCTTAACAGTATGATTTTCATGTTGTCCCAGGAGAAGTCCAGAAATTACTATGGTGACATAAGTCAATGATTGGACACCATAGGTTTTAAATACCAGTGTGACTATAGCTCTGCTGCCAGTGGAGGCCACATATTGGCAAATTCAGTTAATATGTTTTATCTCTGTTATCACAGATCATTGTGCTGAAGCATTCCAAGATGCTCGTTTCAGTTATTGCATTTCTCTGCCTTTTTGTGTTATTTGCTACATAAAATAACAAGGTATCTACGTGACTACAGCTGCCACCCAGACCTTTCATCATTACAGCACATGTGCAAATGCATATAAACATTATTCTAATTATTGTCATTAGACTGATAAAAATGTTGTGTAAAATAATACCTAGTCTACTACACATTCTTTATAGAAGCATACACATTATCTACTTACTGATGCATTCAGGTAGAGGTTTGTCCCAGTGGCCATTTGGCTGACAAATCAAAACGGAAGATCCAAATAAAGAATATCCAGGATTACAGTCATAAAACACAACTGTGCCATATGTGAAATTTCCGTGTTCGATTTTACTTTCTCTTATGGAATTTGCAGGAATTCCAGGATCAGAACAATTGACCACTGAAAAGAAAAAGAACATAGACTTGTGACTCATGCAAATACAGTCTACTAAAAAGATCTTTAAATGGTCTCCTATCCTTTGTGTGAAAAACTTCCAATATATCGCTACCCTGATTTTATGTATTCTGACTTTATATATAATGACACTGAATTAGGAAGATGATATAAAATCAGGAGATGCTAAAACCAGGAGATGCTAAACTCAAAGCAGATAAAATGTAATGTTTCTTCACAGTGTCATGATGCTGTGTAAGTATTTGCCACTATAAGTGACTGGACATATCAGTTTATATTCTTGCCTTGACATAAACTATTGCTCACAGCTAGAAACAGGTTATGGAGCTAGATGTGCCTTTAGTCTAATCAACACAGGCATGCACAGAAGTTTATGTTCCTATACCAACATTTTAATATGAGGCAACGTTGGGGGAGGTGTTTTGAGCTAAAATTGACATGATCTCAAGACTGGGGTGATTTTTATTAGAACAGGGAAATATCCCAACAGATATGTATGTTATTTTAAAAATCTGGCTACACTTTCATGGCTAAGAATATTGATAGATTTTTTGAGTCCTAAGCTACATATTACCTATGTGTTCAAAAATCATTTAAGATCATTTTTTTCCTTCTTTTTTCTTTTTTTTGTAGTGTAAATTTTTTATAATTTTTTTTGTAAATTTTTTTGTAACTTTTTGTAATGTAAAAATTTCTGGAGAGGGAAGTATAACACTTATTTTGGGGATCATGGAGATTTTTTTTTCACAGTTTCCAGTGTCTCTGGTCATGTTTACAAATCATCAGCTATTTAAAAAAATAGTAACTTCTCATCAGAAAAAAGGCCCTTGGAAATTTGAATACTGTAAGCTACTTGCCAGTATTGCTTAAGGCAAAATGATCAAAGAGAAGGAGGGAAAACCTGCTAGAAGGAAAATACAGTGAATAAAATTACAAGATATACATAAGATGATTTAGCCTGTGTACAGGCTAAAAATCCACAGAAGGTTCTACAAAGATGCTGAACACAGTATCAATCAAAAGTACATTTTTCTAAATGAGGATAAATATAACATTTTAAAAGCACATAACAGACTTTAAAAAAAAAAAGAAAATTATGATAAAACTCTCTAAAAGTGCTTATAAAAATTTAAAAAGCAACAATTAAAAATATTATTGTATTTTCAATGAAGGAATTTAAAATATAATAACAGAGGTGTTAACAACCAAACCAAAAGGATCATGTTAAAAAATTAGAATAAAAAAATGAAGAAGCTAAATAATCAGATCAATGGAAATGTAAAACAAAATTTACAACAATGGAAACGAAAACAAATATGTTTTCTTATTCACCTTTCAGATCTATACTGGCTAAACATGCAGAGAACAGTATATCATTTAAGCTCTTGATTATCTCTGTATAACTTTGCTTAAGGAACGGGTAGAAACCACTTTAAATATCAATACAAACTATGGGCACATAAGAAAGTTTTTCTGCATCAGTTATCCTAGCAACCTTCTGAATGCAGAAAAGATCTAACTCAAAAAATGAAATATTTTTTAATACTTCAGTGCATAATGATAATAATAGAATGTCATAGAATTTTCAGGGTTTGAAGGGACCTGCAAGATCATCTAGTTCCAACCCCCTGCCATGGGCAGGGACACCTCCCACTTGATCAGGTTGCTCAGAGACCTGTCCAGCCTGGCCTTAAAAAATGCCAGGGATGGGGCTTACACCACTTCTCTGGGCAACCTGTTCCAGTGTCTCACCACCCTGAGGGTGAAGAACTTCTTCCTAATATATGAAATACATCTTTTTGTCTTGACAGTTTCCTTTTATTTTTCAAATTTATCTTTCAAACTAAGGTTGGGAACTGTAAATGCTTGCAGTCTTACCTTTGCATATAGGAGGTGGGTGGCTCCACTGTCTGTTAGCCTGACACTGTGCTTTGGTTGGCCCTTGCATAACGTACCCAGTATTGCATGAGAATGTCACAACGTCATTGAAGTTGAAACCATTTCCACTTGTTCTTCCATAAATAGGACTTCCAGGGTGACCACAGCTAATGGCTAGCATTGCACAGAATTAAAAAAACAAAATGAAACACAAAACAAAAACCAAACAGAACCTGCTGTTATCACTTTTTTTCTGATTCATGATAAACATTGTGTGTTCATGGTAAAATACTGAGTACTTTCCACAAAAAATGACATTCCTCTGAACTGAATAAGAACAAAGTTCTATTTGAGTAAGCATTTCAAGCACTTATTTAAATATTTAAATGAACTCAATAGAATTTGCCATGCAATGATGAAGGCAAATGCAGAAACTTTTCTGATTGATAAGGAGAAAAGCAACAATTTTCATTACATATTGTCTGAAATGACAGGAAATATGCAGTACACTAGTTCCTCAGGAATTATTTCTTACAAATACATCTTCATATGAATTCACTTGCTTTTATTTTAGAGGCCTCAGCACTTAAGTATGTTAAAAAGTTATAACTGGATATATGAAATATTATAGACATGGTGAAATTTTTCTTGTATTTATAAAAAAACTGACTACAGAAGGCAAAGTTCCTTTTCTGTGTCCAAAAAGATAAAATACAAGAATAGTAAGGAAAATAAATAAAAAACTAATTTTCCTCAAATCATTTAAAAAATGTATATTTTCTTCTATTGGGGTTTATGAACTCCAGTAGTTGCTAAATGAAATGTTAATCTGCAGTTTAGAATTAGAAAAAAAAACCCAGTTTTTTGCAATATCAAAAAAGTGCAAATGATCCTTAAAAATTAGTATAGCAGATAGATAAAGTATATAGACACAGTATATTCTACAAATGAATGTAAAATTGAGTTTCATATGTTCTATTAATATTGTTAAAGAAATTATTTTCATTATATATATATATTATCTTTATGTTACAGGCATCAGAATTTTTTATGTAAGGAATTATATTTTTCTCTAAAAGAGTAACTGTAATTGTACATTAAATGTTAATATTTGTAAAACTACCAGACAAAGATACGTATTCAGCCAACACAGAAGCTTTTAATGTAAATACAAGAACAATAAAAATGATCTTGTGAAAATAGCAGTATGAATTTTGCATAAAATTGTGATTAATACCCATGCATAAACAATAGCAATACAATACAGTAGTAATACGTCTGCCTACTGTATAGGCAAGAGGAACAGTAAATATAAAAGTGAAAAGTCAGAAATGATAAATTTAAACGTGATCTCAAAAATGCAATTAAAATAACTATAGTTAAATAAATAAATGTGAGATTATCACTCTATACTTTATTTGTACCTTTGATCAGAAGTGAAGTGATTCCTAAGCATCTATAACAAAGTTAGTCAGCTGCTGTTCACAACAGCCTTTTGATATTCTAATTTTTTTCCTACATATTGTGTCACATTTGGAAGTGCACATCCCCCTGTATTCGAACCTTCCATTTAATTAGATGGAGAAAATACATTATTAAATAAATTCTATGCTATTAGCATATCCAATTTTTTTCCAGTTCTAACAATGCTATTAACATTTTAATTTAGAAATTCTTGAGTAAATGTCTGATTTTATCACCGTAACCACTACCTATGAAGAAATGAGTTGCTCTAAGATGTAATATAAAGAAGTATAAATCTATTACTAGATTATAAAGTGGAAAAAAAATTTAAAAATGCAATTACTATAGTATCGTATGTGTAGTTCTATGTGAAACAAAGCAAAGAGTGAGCAGTATATGTAATGAATTATCAGTGTGTATTGAAAATCCATTGTGAGCTCCTAAGTTATCTGAAATGGAGTGCAGTATTTTCTTTATTACTTAATGGAATTTTAGTTGGTATGTTGATATACTTATCACACACAAGGAGCCTCAGGAACAAAATATAAAAATCATGACAAAAAACCCAAACTCTAAACTGGAAAGCAAAAAAACAGTATCTTTGTGAGGAGACAGTAAGGGACATAAAGACATCTTAAAATTTGAGTAACTGGGTGTCCAAGTCCCACCACTTTTTGAAGAAGTTTATTTACATATAAATGGCAGGCGTTTAGTAGCCAAAAGATGCAATAATCCAGCAGAAATTTTAAGGGACAATGTTAAACTTCACTGGAGAGATGAATTATAGATTTTAGGTGACCACATACTTTTTGAGGGCCTGTTAAAATCTCTTTTATTTTCTTTCTTTTTTTATTTTTAATATTTTTTTTAATGAATACTAACTTGCAAACTTACTCCTCATTTTGTCTGATATAGACATTTCTGCAACATACACCAGCAGTGTTGACATGCTTACTTACGCACACAGGATGGAAGCTGACCAGACCAGTTGTGATCCTGCTGACATATTCGTACAGAAGAACCAATCAACCGGAAACCAGGGCTGCACTGGTATACAACTGTGTCTCTATAGCCATAATTTTCTCCAATTACTTGACCATTGACTATAAGGTCTGGAGTACCACAGTGACCAGCTAGGTTTTTAAAAGTAAATAAAAACAAAGATCAGTAAATGTTACAGAGAATTTTCAAATATACCTTCAAACTCCCTTAATTAAAAAAGAAAAAAAAAAGCGCTGAACATTTTTCAATTTTTTTAAAATTACTTCAGTCAAAGGTTTATTGTTATGAACTTGAGGAAGACTGCTTATTGTAATTGTATAAATAGGACTGTAAACATGTAAAAAATTACAAAAAGAGAGTGCAGGAAGATTTAGTGCCAAATATACTAACAAATGTCTTTTCAAAAAATAACTCCTTTTTATCAAAACCTGTAAAATTCTATATTAGAATAAATAAATATAAGAAAAATAGTATAAATATCAACCCATTATAAATATCAGTCCACATGGATGTTTCCAACATAGCCTTTGTACAACGGAAAGAAATTAATTTGGACTATTTATTGATGGAATCTATTTCTGGATTGTACTCTATGCTTTCTCTTCTATTGATCTGAGGAATCACAAGCAGATTAATATATTTGAGCTAAAGGTAATCAGTGCAATTACATGCACGTATCTTGCAACAAAACTTTCTATCTTGGACTAATACTAACCTGTATTCTCAAAGTATGAGAAATATTTTATTTATACTGTGAAAGTCCCAAATCGACATTTAATCTATAGAGAGGAAGGGAAAAAGAATGAACCATGTATCATTTGTTATATGTTACTTAATGAACCCCAGAAAATGGGCACTGTGACTCAGCAGACAGTGTTACAATGGAAAATCCTCGGACAATGGTTGACATCATGGAGACTGTAACATATGGCAGAGAACTCACTGCAAAAACAGGTAAGCAAGCAAGAAAAACAAGTACTGTTTCAGCTAGTACTTAGTGAAAAAAAAAAAGAATTACCAACCACCCAATCTCCCCTGCTCTCCTTTTCTCCTCTAATTCTCTTAAAAAACAAACCATCATAAAAACTCAACAAACTAAAAACCAAATCCAAACCAAAACATACAAGTACACCCTTAAAACATGGGGCTGCTATAGCTTTGATATAGTTTGGATTATTTTTTCCTGTGAACTTCTGAGTGTTTATAATACTCTGATGCAAATTTTCAGCATGTTGCCTCACTCTTTCAGGGCTAGAAACTTCCTGTTAAAAATTTAAAAAGTGAAGCTGAGATTTCCCTAAAACTTGCATCTGCAATTTCATCTGCTTATACCATTTAATCATATGAACTTCAATAAAACTGTAAGAATTAACAGTAATAAGCAGTATGTGACCCTTTACACAAATTAAATTGGAAATTGCAATTTCTACTTTATAGTACAAATTCTGGTACTGTTCAGGGATATATTGACCCCTGTATTTGCCCCTTCCCCATTTCCCTCAGTATTACATAAGGGTCAGGCACACTTTAAAATTATTCTTTTATTTTCTGAGATAAAATATAAAATTTTTGCCAGAGAACTTCTTGGCTCTCCAGGAAAGTTGTAACCTTTTCAGCGCATGGTAGTATTCTTGAACATGCCCCAAAAAGCCCAGGTTCCCGTTCCTAGAACGTTTGTGATGATAAATAAAACTAACCAGGTGAGACTTATCTGGAAAAGATCAGTTTCTATCAGATGTACAACCAGGCAGTTTGCACTGAAATAATCTCCTATTCCCCCTCATTACAATATTTGATCTAGTTCCTAATTAAGATTATAGTTACACCTTAGAGCAGAAGAGTGGAAGCAACACACATCACCAAATAGGTCAAGCTCTGTTTTCTGTGCAGAGGTCCCTTTAAACTTGTGCTGTTCTATGATTCAATTACTTCAAACCCCTCTGTCTTGAGTAGCTCCACCCACACTGCATAACAGTTAAATCTTTGAAGCACTATCTATATTGCATAATTAATTGTGAAATAGTCACAATTAGTATTAATTGATAAGAGGTGTATTAATTAATAAGAGATTTATTTTTTAAATAGTAGAGACTACCTCTATTGCCACATAAGGTTTCTAAACTGAAAAAACCCAGTCTAAGCATATGAAGACTATTATAAAACAGTAGTTCAATCATATCAGAATTCTGTATCAACTCATTGTGACAGAGTTAAGGAACTACACCCAATTTTAGCATAACTTTTATATACACAGGACATGTCAGACTTGTGATGCTAATTTCATGGCAGTTTTAAAACAAAATGAAAAACATTTGGGATTTTCAGGATCGGTCTCCAGTTTTCACTCTCCTTTCCAGGGGAACCTTTGTCTGACGGACATTCAAAAATTCAAAATATCACCCCTTTCCTAACTCCTTCAACCCCACCCCCCAAAAATAGGATCTACTCCATTTGTTCCATTTAAAAAATACCATCTGTCATGTAAGTGCATGTGGTAAGCAGTTCAGCATATTTGCTATTGAAAGTGTATTTGGTTCCTGTTAAGAGAAATTTTGAGAACATTACTGAAATTTCAGCTAATTTATGCAGCCAAATAAAATCTCTAAGCTGTAATAAATTCAGTCATTAATATTTTCCAAAATTTGCTTTATTTTCCCACCCCACTCATTGACACAGCTGGCCTCCCTCAGAGGAAATAAAAACATATCACTTACAGTAGTTGCTATCACTGCTTATCCAATGCTAAGAAAATAAATAAAAAAAACCCTAACCAACAAAAACTCCCACCACTGTCCACGTCCCGGTCTGAAAGAATAATTATTACTGAATTGCTTTTCCATTCTATTCTGGTTTTGTTTAATTTCTTGTAAAAAGTTAAGTGTTTATTTGTTTTTCTCATGACTGTTAGTAGTATTCTTCCCTTTTGCCATTTTTCTCTAAGGAATGTGTGAAGAAAAGAATTTTGAAATTATTTTTGATATATTAAGGGCATGTTCATAGTCATTATTGCATGTCCTGGTAGTTTTTATGATAATTCTGCTGCTAATTGTTTTTAAGAATTTGCATTTAAAATTCTTGTTTTAAAAGTTGCATAAGAAATAAAGACATTTATTTCCTCTTATTAAAAATCTGACATAAAATTTGCAAGTGCCTTTCAATTGCCTTTGATGTTGCTTTGGTGTATTATATGCCTATATCTATATATACAGGTGCATCCATAAATGTATATATAATAGTGAGTTTGGGGGTTTGGAGGAATTTTTGATTCAGGAAAGTTTTCAAAATTGTAATATTCCTGCAGGCTGTTTGGTAGTCTGAGAAAAACAAATAATGTACCTGTATGATTTTCTGAGAAATCGTCTCTGTTTCTGAATGAGACATATTTTTTGTGCAAAGGTATCAAACATCAACTCTATTCCTTCACTTTATCTCACAGCTGTATCCCTTAAATCTTTTTCCATTCACTTTCTTGTATTATATGGTATACATCATGTAAAATGTAATTGATGCCATTTTTCTCACACTGTTATATACACAGAGTAAAGAATGACTTTACCACGGCAAAAAATCATGCAACACTGTTTAGTTGTAAAGGTTATTGTAATTAAACTGAATAAATTATCACACTTACTGTTGTAATAACTAGCCTTTATTCAATGCAATTATAAGGTGTGGCTGTCTTTTGCAATGAGGTAGCTAAATTATTCTTCCTCAATACAGATACAGAGCCAGGAGCTGAGCTCTGCAAGTGAATTGTTTTCACTGAGGATTGAATGCAAATATGAGAAACTGGGTATCATAATGAGAGCTCTCTTTGTAGACAGGAACAAAATATGTCACAAAAACTGTGGCAGACAACTGAAAATACCTGCAGAAGGCTAAGGATGTGGAAAGCAATGGGCTGCTGAGAAAAAACTGAGTACCGGTATGAAAACAAAAGTTCAACTACTGGAAACAAGGCTGCCTCTCTTTTTTTAAAAAATATTTTTGTTTTACAGAAAATTTATTTTGCAAATAGATGAGAAAGTGTTTAAGAAATACTAATTCTATTATCAATTTCTGTTTAAACAGTCAATAAGTCACTCAATATTTACTCGTTTCCACTCAGTATTTATGATAGATAAAAGACCTAACAGTCCTGTTATTATCTAATGGAATATCATTTTATCTCCAAAGTAATATTCTGATTTTGAGACTAATTACAAAGTAATATTAAACTGTTTTTTCTAGTCACCTTGGAAGGCTATTGGAAACAAAAAATGAAACATAATCATGTATGACTTGTGGGAAATACTGGATTGACAAAGTGGTTCCAGCAGTAAGCTCAATGTTTTAATTTCTGAACTGTGTTTGTCAGAATGAGTGGAAAAAAAAATACACTGTTGCATGGTACGTTGTCACATAGAAACACACAAAAATTAGGTAATTTACTGCACTACATTAACTGGGCTATGGATAGAAGAAAAGCTGAAATAAAATTAGCAAATATTAAGTAAAATCTCCATTCAACATTTTGCAACAATTCAAACAGGTTATAATAGTTACCTTACTAGGGTGGAAGTAACATAGCTGACTTCACAGTAAGTTAGGATTCTAAACTATTTTAGACTAGGCTATTCTGGACTATTTTCAGGACAGCCTTGTTAATTGTCAACATCTTTATTTTAGTGCAAAAATCGTAAGATAGGGTGTATTTCCTTCTTTTCTATGATAAGGATATAAAAACCTACACAGCAGTTCTATGAATCCATTTGAGTCCCCTAGGTCTTAATGTAACCCATAACTTATAATACTGAATCAAAAGATACCACTTCTGTAAAGGCACTGAGTGCACAGTACAAAGAAAAAGATTAAATTTGAAGGTTTTCCTGAGCAGCAGATTTGCAGGGGAAATAAGTACTATAACATTCTCAATTTCCAGCCTAGCAAAGCTTGAGAAGAAAACTACATGAAATATTATTAAGAAATTAAATTAGTCAAAAAGTACCAATGAAAAATATTAATAACGTGAGCACCAAATACATTACCTAACCTGACATGAAATCCAGCTCTAGCAGAGAAGAATGAGCATAATAACTTGGTGTCAGCACCTCAGAAACCTCAGCTGCAAATGAGGTTTCTTTTCTGCAGGTTTCTCACTCAGATGCAAGAGTAGGAATAAATGAATACAGAACCTCTACATGAAATGGCAAAAACGTGCCTATGCTTATTTTAGATGTCAGTAATGTCAAGCATGAGCACAGTAGTTAGAGAAATGTAGGTACCATTACCTTATTGAAAAAAAGAGATTAAGTTTATTATTCAAAAATAGTTAATTAACGTGTCAAGATGACCTCAGCTGAGAATGGAAGAATCATTTGCTGGAATTTCTTTCTTCTCTACAGGACTTCCGTTTCTTATGAGGATATATATTTTTTTTTACATCCTCCTATTTACAAATAACCTTTCTGTAGAAAACAGGTTCTGAAACAACACTGGTGTTGCCCCAGACAAAACACGGTTTGGGGTCTTTCTCCTGCTTGTTTCAGAAGAACCTTTCCTTGCCTACTGATCAACTTATACTAAAACTGCTCGGGGTGAATGGCAGCCATATTTTAATTTTTTTTAAATCCATGGTCCAGAGATTGAAGTTCTCTGTTTAATTCCTTGAAATGGCTGAATGAAGGATGAAACATCTGAAAGTCTATTTGTTTTTATGATATAGTACTACTGAAGAACAAAGAGTAGCATACAGGTAACTTTAGATATATAAACTCAGTATCACTGGACATACAGATTCTCTTCTAGGAGAAATATCATAAGTGTGAAAAAAAGATGTTAAAAAAGTGAAGAGGAAGGACTGATTTATTTGTATGTTTTTCTGAAAGTTTTAAGGATGAAATCATTGGCAGATAGGTTATACTTTAGAGGATACATATCCAAAGAAATAATTCAGTCGATTAGGAAAATATACAAACTAAGGATTTTTTGTCCTTACCTAATAAAAATTTAAAGGTTCAGTCACTCCTGAGTATGCATATCGTCCTCTCAAATGAAAGAATTCAAAGATAGCTTTCTAGCTCTACTTCTCTACCTTTCTCTTCCAAATATATTATTTGCATATAACGAAAATATGGATACATTTAAGTTCCTTATTTACTTGATTCACAGTATACATAGATTTAATATATTCTCACTACTTCTAATTTGATCATCTAACCTCCCCACTGTACTTTCATTCAATAATCTCTACATATCTTATAAAATGGACATAAAAAAAAACTTTTCACCCCTTATTAAATTATGTTTCAGTGATAAACTGGCTGGAGGTGCTGAATGTCAAGGACTCTTACCTGTCCCCCATACCTCTCCACTGCACTGCATACTCTTCACTGTCAGTTTACATGGCTGCTTGACCTCAGCTGGTATGACTGTCTCTTTTCAACTCGTTGACAGAATACTACTTTACAGAACCACTGGATAACTTTTTTCTCATTTGTCTTAAGGCTGTCATGTATAACTCATTAATGTTAGAACTTGTATTTTTGGATCATGAAAAAATAAAGAGGTTACAGACAAGGATGACCTAAGTGATATTATCTCTCTTCCTTCAATAATCTGCTGCCATTACAACCTGAAAGGTATTTTTACATTATTAAAATAATGTAAAATATACAATAAACAGTTTTTCTTAACTGTTTATTGTTACTAGACATAACAGTATACAAACTTAATCATACTGAATTTCTTCTGAGAAGTAAAAAAGTTTTGTTTCATCTGAAACTTGTTTCCTTCAGGTTTGTCTTAAGTTTAAAGTAAATGCTGTCTTCATTTTGTAAGCTGGTCGTTCACCCAATGACCTCTGCTCATTGAGAAGGGAAATCAGGAAAACTAAATGAGATCCACATGTTGAAATGTAAACTAATATTAATATCAGTTCTAAATACTAGACTCAGTCCATATAGTGTCTGCAAAATGCTAAAGATCTGGATCACTGTAGAAACCCACATACCATATCTGGCCATTAACTAAATCAGTGTCTTATCATTTTTGTTCCAACCAAATATGATGTTCCAGTCCTATCAAAAACTCTGCTTTCCTGAACAGAAAATTAAATCCACAATTCCATCCCAGTGATGGCTACTACTAGGCCTGTGTTATATTTTTCTTGCTACAGGTAAACATAGAATGAAGTGAATTTCCCCTGGGTTAATATTCATTGGAATAAAATACTTTTCACAAAATTCTTATATTTAAGCATTTTCCAAGGTGCTATTCATAAAGAACATACAATTTCGCTGGTTTAAAATAAATATTTCTTTGATGAAATTCTTTACAGTTTCCAAAATCCGACATCTGTAATCTTTGCAGATAAAACATTATAAATTAAGAAGTCAGAAGACTCTGATTATACAATGAACTATGGTGCTCCAAAACTTTAAAATCCAAAACTGTCTTACTATTTGTGACAACTTAGAAATCTAAGAGGATTCCCTCCCTACCCCCCATCTGCTAGGTGATTTTCATTGTCTAAGAGAAACATAAACAAAGTCTGTCTCTTCTCCTCAGCTATGTCAACAAACATTATACCTTCACACTTTAGAGTGACAAACAACACTTTCGCTCTTGAACATTTAAATTATGTGTAACTGAAGATTTGCACCAAATTTACACCAAAAAGGTAAACAGCAATCTGCACAAAGAGATACTGCAACAAATTTCTATATTTTGTGTATAAACTAAGATTCATCTAAAAGTCTCAGTTTATGGTAATTCAGTTACTTTCATATGCCTCCACAAATGGAAAGGTGCAACTTTCATATTGCATTCTACAACCAGAATATTATCATAGCTTTGATTTCCACAGAAACTGAAAGGTTAATTGCATATAGAGTCAAAATCAATGTCTCCCCAGTTAACAGAATAACCTGGGATATGTACACATGATAATAACAAATTAAGAAGAAGCCCAAAAATTGTTTCCCTGAGCTCTCATGTTCATTTTATTCATAAACTATTCAGGGACAGGTGTCTGAGTATTTTAAATAAATGAAGATGTAAATATGTAAAAATAAAGGGTGTCAAATTCTATATTTATAATTCTATAAATAGAGTTTGAATAGCAATTTTCTCTCAAATAAAAGCTGCATTGTTCCTATCAAAGCTTCTGCAACTCCCCCTTTTACAAACGTAGAGATTAATCCTATAAGATAATCACTGTCTATTATGCATGTATTTAACTGAGAAGATTCATTAAAGCTGATACATCTGGCACCAGTCTTGCTTTTTATGCACAGCATAAACATACAACAATCCAGTGACACAGGTTTTGCATGTTGCGAAGGCACTGAAAAAGGGATTCAGTTTGTGGAAAGTTAACCGTAGTCATACTCTGGTGAGAAAAACAACTCAGCAACACACATTTTTAAAATGCAGGATTCTTCAATGTTTGTGTTAACAGAAAAAGACAAACCAGTTCAGTTTGCTTACTTTTTCTGCTAGTGACAAGAAAAGAATATAAGCCATGACAGAAGTATCCATACCTAAACATCTGGTCTCAATTCCGCTCCAGAGTCCAGAAGACAGACATTCCCTCACGGCAGAACCAACAAGCATGTATCCGGAGTCACACGTAAATATAGCTGTTGATCCATATGTGATTTGAGTTCCAATCTTATTCCCATTTGGGGGGGTAGGAAGTTCTCCGCAAGAAATAACTTTATAGCAAAACCAAAACAAAACGAAAGTGCACAGCTGAGTACCAAACACATATATAATAACACTTTTCAACCAGTCAACCAGATTAAAAAAATCTCACAGTTGGAAGTATTTTGCTCAGTAGAAAAAATAAAGGAAAAACTGCATAAACAGACTATTCCTCTCCTGAAAATAATACTTTAGGGAATGGGGGGTACCAAACAATAAAAATTGTCTCTGTAAAGTTAAAAAAGTCCTGCCATACAAAGCATTATTAATTGTTATTTAATTACCTTGGTTTTATCAATGACATTTTCTTAATATGGTAATATGACAACTGTGCCATTTTAAAAATTATCTTTGTTTCTTTGGTAAAATGTCATTTTAGACTTCTAGTTCATAATGAACTGGCATTCACACGATACTTTGTTACAGTCAGTGACAACTGCATGGAATTCCTTGCTATTAATTTACAATTCAAATAATCTTTTCAAATATTATCATAATTTTTAAATAATTCTTAAATAAAATCATTAAAGAACTGTACTAGTAGTAAACAAGATAGTGGATTATCAAAGGGTGAAACCAGCTAGTGTACTTTCTGTTTAAAAAAAAGTAATAGTTGATATTGCAAGCAAACCTACCCAAAACATAGTGAAAAATATTTATTGTCACAATACGTTTAGTATCTGAATATTCATTACTTATTTTCTTAAGAAGTATCTATTGCAAGTTATCAGGAGACCACCTGATGGTAGGAATGACGTGGACTTACACACTGCAAGGTAACCAGATGAAAGGAGTGATTATTTATTAAGTATGCAGACAGAATATAAAATGTTTGCATTTTTGTAGACTATATAGTATTCTTGACCTGCCAAAATATATATGAAAATGTTCAGTATTACTTATTTGTACCTTTACAGATTTAGGGATCTTTTAATCGAGGAGTGTGCTTACAGATATTTCCTTGTCACTAAACTTTCTGGACTGTATTTGTTAATAATATCTTTCAGGACACCCAGGAATTCCAGCCAGGAAATATTTTTCTAATTAACTGATGACAATATTTAATTATTTATTTTATAATTCAGTGAAATACAAGATTTTTATCCAAAGTCTGTAAAGCAGACGCAGGTATCTTATGTACTCACTTTGGCAGTATGGCCGCTCGTTTCTCCAACTCCAGGTGCCATTAGCAAGACACTCGATAGATGCTGGTCCCAAACCATAATACCCTGGATCACAGCTGAAAACTACTTTTGTTTTATACTCATAATGTGAACCATTCACTATTCTCCATCTTCCATGTTCCAGTGTAAAAGAATTGATGCTTGGACACGTAACAACTTCCAGAATAACAAAAACAGTTATTTGTGGCTTAGTACAGTCAAACAGGTAAAACGTGTACCATCATTAATTCACAAATATATTTTAAACACAATAACATAATGTTTAAAGACTAAAGCTGCATCTGAAATTGCCTGTGGTTAGCAGGTACAAGTTCTCTAATTTAATTAGTAGCAATCAATGGTCCAGACACAGCATAACTGTAATTGGTGTAGATAGACTTTGTACCATGGGTGAATTCACTGCAGATTGATAGTCATGGAACCCCTGCGATGACACTTAACATTAGTGTCTTTACTTCAGTGCCAGGGACATTTCAATATAGGAATTTTTCTACCCAGGTAAATTCTGTGAGATCTTAAAGACTCACTTGGAGAAGCTTCACAGTAGTGACAGATATAATAATATCAACATGCAAGATGTTTTTTTCACAAGCTACAAAATTTTATCTCATGTCTAAAATCTACATCTTCTTTCTCTAAAAACAAACAAAAAAATATTTTACAACCCTAATTTAAAAATGCAAACAAGTGTTATTATATTTTTTTCTCTGATTGAAAGGTAGAGAGGGAAGATTTGCTGGATTCTATTTGCTTTCTCTCAGTTTAGATTGGTTCTCTAGATAGAGAAAATGCATGAGGGAATGAAATTTACAAGCACAGGGGAAAAGAAAGGGAAAATCCTTTAAAGGAATTCCAGGGTACATTTTCTTTCCTTTCCAAAATTCACTGGGTTAGATAATTCAAATCTCAGTGTGCATCAGATTCTTTGACATTTCTGAATCATTCTTATTATCACCCAGGTTTTCATGTCCCATGTGTAACATTCATGATATCAACTTCTCTTTTCTACTGAATGTGTATTTTCTCTACTGTGATGTTGCCCAAGTTTAGATTGTGTAGTATTATAATGTTGGGCAGAAAATAGATAATTTAAAACAAGTATACCAGAGTAACAGAGACTTTGCTATTCCAGATAGTAAATATCCTTTGTTAGTATTACATGAACTGTGCAGCTCTCACTGAAGAGACAGCTTTTGCAAAAATCTCTGCGACCATTAACTTTGATTTAGCTGCAAATTAATTATTGGTTTGAGTGTATTCTATAATCTCAAATTTATTTCTTCTGCTGTTACAGAATGCTTCAGTATTTATCTCATATATATGTCAAATATGTATTTCAGAATAATTTAATACCATTCATTCACACATTAAAGTAACCTGAAGCTGAAAGTTTAAGTAATGTGAAGATCCTATTGGATAAATAAATAAAATGTACATCCAATTTCCTACTCACTGGAGATATTTCATGTTACTTACCTACACAGCGAGGAGTTTTATTGTGATTGCTCCAGGTGCCATCTGGCTGGCAGACTGCAGTAGTAAGTTCCTTGGCTGATAGCCTGTATCCATCATTGCAAAAGTAAGTAACCCGAGTGCCAACTAAGTAATCTGTAGTTAATATCCCACCGTTTAATGGAGCTTTAGGAATTCCACAGGATATTGCTGAGTAAAAAGAAAAAGTTATTTTAGATCTTCACTATATGATTTTACTTATCTCAAAACATCCACTCCCTAATTTTATACACTAACATCATCAGTCTAAATCAATTAAAAAAAAACCCAAACTCATTAATATATGTTTTAAGCCTAAAAATAAATTGCCTTAAAATTTTAGGGAATCAAATCTGAGGAAATCTTTTGATGGAGAAAGTTAAAAAGAGGAAAAATGGTAACTCTGAAGGTATCCACTAAGAATTTTGGAGATGATAAAAGAAGAGACAACAGAGAATATACGGAAAAAATATGATCAGCATGGTTGAATGACTAAAGCACCAGTCTGAAACACTCTGAATGTAGTTTATACTTTAGACTTTTTCTATATGTACTGTGTGACTTCTGGGAAAGAACTAGAATTAAATTTCAACACAGGCTTGTTCTTCTCCTGCAAAGCAGAAAGAAAATACCCTTCTTGAAAATACAGACAGTTGGCAATTTAAATTATAAGCTTTTTTTTTTTTTTTTTTTCCTTTTAAATTATTCAGTATAAAGGAAATATCAAGAGAAGACACAATTCTATAATGTTAAATAATTAAATAATGTTATGTCTGGTTTGGGAACAAAATCAAAACCAAGTATTCTCCACATTTTTAACATCATGCATTGAATGCAGGTCAGATTAAAATAAAATAAAAAATTAAAAAAGGAGATAAAAACAAAAGAGGGGTGGTTAGGTATTTAATTCTTAAGTAGTTTCCTTTGCAATAGAATTTTGAACCCCAAGAGACCACCTATGTTGCCTTTGCAGAGACAGGAAAAGTTAAGCCTCTCCAACTTGAAAAAAGAAGAGTAATGTGTTTTTTTTCTCCTCCTGCTGTTGAAATGATCTGATCAAAAACAAATCCACTTCATAAGCAACGTAAGTGTGAAGCTGTACCAAAACTAAAAATCACAGCTGAGATACATGTAAACCACTAATGCTATCAAAACTTGCAGAACTGATGTGACAGGATTGTTGTTAAAATATGTTTGAATTGGGAGAAAACAATGAAATCAGGACACCTGCACAACTTGCCAAGATAACCTCTGCCTTCAAAACCATGAAAGAAATTTCAGACAATATTCACAGTACCACAGAATGGTTTGTGTTGGGAGGGACCGTAAAGGTCATCTAGTTCCAATCTCTCTGCCATAAGCAGGGACACCTTCTACTAGACCAGGCTGCTCAAAGCCTCATACAACCTGGCCTTGAAGACTTCCAGGGACAGGACATCAACAACTCCTCTAGGCAAACTGTGTCTCAGTGTCACCAGTGTCTCACCACCCTCACAGTGAAGAATTTCTTCCTAGTATCTCATCTAAATCTCTCCACTTTCAGCTTAAAATGTCTAACCCTTGTTTTATCAATACAAGCCCTTGTAGAAAGTGCCTGTCTAGCTTTTCTGTAGGCCCCTTTCAGGTACTGGAAGGATGCTGTAAAGTCTCCCTGGAGCCACCTCTACTCCAGGTTGAAGAACCTCATCTCTCTCAGCTCTCACATTACAGGTGCTTCATCCCTCAAATCAGCTCCATGGCCCTCCTCTAGACTCACTCCAGGAGCTCCATATCTTTCTTTCACTGGGGGCTCCAGAACTGGACACAGTGCTCCAGGTGGGGTCTCAAAAGAAAGGAGCAGAGGGGGAGAAACTCCTCCCTTGACCTGCTGGTGTCTCTTCTTTTGCTGCAGTCCAGGATACAGTTGGCTTTCTGGGCTGCAAGTACACATTGCCAGATCACATGAAGTTTTCAATCAACGAACCCCCCTCTGCCCCACATACTCCTACTTACGGCTGCTGAGGAGGTGCCAGAAACAAGTCCACTTCCAGTTACAACAGGTACACCGTTCAGCAGGGTTTAAAAACTAATAACCATCTCCCAAAGACATGTAACGTTCTAGTAAACGTTCTGTTGCTTATGATCCTGAGTATCAACAAATGCTACAGCACTACTTGTTCTCATACTGTAAGTTCTGTCTCCTTCAGCAATCAACAATGCCCTTTATTTTTGTAATGCTTTAGTAAAATTTGCATAACAATCATCAGTTATGCAACAATTGCATCTGCTATTTTGGCTAATTTAGATTACTGAGCAAGAGGATTCTTCTGGATAGTGTTATGTTTTAAACCCTACTTTCTTAACATCTCTACCTTGAACTCCTGTAAAAGCATTCGCTTCTTACCCATAGAATCATAGAATCATAGAATTGGCTGGGTTGGAAGGGACCTCAGAGATCATCAAGTCCAACCCTTTTACCACCGTTGCGGTTGCTAGACTATGGCACTGAGTGCCACATCCAGTCTCTTTTTAAATATCTCCAGGGATGGAGAATCCACTACTTCCCTGGGCAGCCCATTCCAATGCCTGATCACTCTCTCCATAAAGAAATTCTTTCTAATATCTAACCTAAATTTCCCCTGGCACAACTTAAGACCATGCCCTCTTGTCTTGTTGAAAGTCGTCTGGCAAAAGAGACCAACGTCCACTTAACACTGATTTCTGATGAGGCCTATCTGAGACATTGTTTACAAGGAAGTATTTCATAATTATAATCAAGAATCATGTAATGTTGGGAAAAAAAATAAAATTTAAAAATAACTGGGAGAAAAACAAATGTTTTAGAACACTTTAAACAGAACAGTAAATGTCTAAAAGTTAGAAGATTAAACATTTGTGATTAATTTGTATTATTGTTACCATTATAATAATACGATATTAGATTCTGAAACAGTTTCCCTTCACTTTTTTCTATGATAGAGGAAGGGTATTTTTGTATTAACTTTGAAACAGGTTTCAGGAAATTGCTGAAGTTTGGCTTGAGGCCTTTATTTTTTTAATTCTGTACTACTGCTTTGAGTCTCTTCCGCTAAGATATGTTTAGTCCTGTAAATGATGTAAAATAATGTTTTCAATCGAGGTTTAAGTGTGCATTCAGAGTATTAAGTTTCTGTCAGGCCTGTAGCACAAGTGTTTTGAAGACTACTTGGTATTACCTATTTAGAGGTTGAGAGACCAAGCTTTCTATTGTTACAGATATAGGAATGACAACATAAAAAATGATGTTACTCATGAACTCGGGTAAAAAGCTGTAGTGCAGAAAGCTACTGGCATTCATTAGTCACAGAGAGGATTCAGAAGAGATAGTAATGGTACAGAAACAAATTTAAAATATAAAGAGAAAGCAATAGTAGCACCTGGCAAACTAGTCAGTAAATTGTAACTGAACATTACAATAGTTAAAACAATGCTCATCCTCTATAATATGTTGCTCTATAAAACACTAGTACACACTTAAAAGACTTATAACTATTTAGTGGTGAAGCTGTATATCTCAGTAGCCAAGGGAATGGCAAAACTTGTCTTGTGGGATATTTACTGATGGTGTTCTCAACCTTTTGATAAAAGAGATTCTAGTGTAAATCTTGGGTATCATCCAGGTCTAGGGTGTAATTTGCATGTCACCAAGACAATGTGTATCTTAAAAGTACAACTGATGTATGGATGCTGATCATTTCTGAGGGTTTTTACAGTAATAACGTGACTTTAGGTTGAAATGAAGAGTCTGCTGTTTTGAGTTGCATCTATGTATCATGAACACAAAACACTCTCCACACCTAAGGAATTGCTGGAATAATTGAAGTTCATATAATGCGTCAAAGCTAGTGTTAATTACATGCATTATTATAATTAATAGTTAATTAATATGTACATTAAGTAATCCTCAGGATACTAATAGCTGGTACCAACAGTCTTTGTGCTTGATCAGACACCACGAGACTATTAGGCAGTTAACTCCACTTGCTCCTGAAGTATTATGTGAGTGCTACAAGTATTTGCATTATTGAACTCTATGTTTAGAAAAATATTCTGCTTATTGGATTTGATAAGTTGTTTGTTTCAATTTTTTTTCCATTCCTCATTGTTTGATATGTCTGATCAAGTTTCACAAATAACTATCATGAAGACATCTATAGATAACTGATAAGAAAACACAGAAGAACGATATGTAGCAAATGCACTGCCTGTAGTCTTTGACAAGGGGTTGGCAGTTTTACTTTAAAAATATTCAGTTTAAAGATTTCTTATTAAAAAAATTAAAAACCAGGAAATTAGCAAGAAAATTCCTATAGCATTCATTTCCACTGGTCAACCAGAGAAAAATATGTTATGAATAAATACATCTACATATTTTACTGAAAAAACTGCAGTTAACGCAGTGAATTTTCTTTTAAATTTCAGCTAAAGCCATGAAAGATTAGAATGGCGTTACAGGCAATGTTTTTTTGGACCAGTTTCCTGTTCCTAGATATGTAGTAAGTTTCAGGTACTTCTGGTTTCTATATAGTTCTTGGATCATGATAAAAGAATTTACAAAATAGTCTAAAGAGAGCATTAGGAATAATTTCACATTTTATATTTGTAAGATCTCCCTCCCACCCCCCAGTAATGTAGATTGGTTTTAGTATCTCCCAGTCATACCAAGTTCTGTTGACACACCATCTTTAAAAAAAACATGTTTTCTAAGCTTTACTAGGAGGAAAAATTTCTTGTACAGAACTATGACCATAACTTATTACCTTCTATACATTTTAAGTCAGAAAAACAACGACTTACATTATACAAGAGAAAAGGAAGTTTGTTAGGGTGTGTTATTTGATAATAAAAGAATTTACCTTGACAAGCTGGGACTGGAACATCCCACGAGTAGTAACCGTATGGAGACTTCCTGCATACAGCAGTACTTTTCCCAATGAGACGAAAACCTCGATCACAAGCCCAGCGAACCATGCTGTTGAGCTGTCCACCTGTCTGACTGACAATGAAACCATGTGGAGGGGACTCTGGAGTACTACAGTAGAGAGCTTTAAACATAAATATTGAATAAATAAAAGATGTATTTAGAATTCAGGTGAAAATTCTTGAAAAATTCTTGTTAAATTAAGTGGGTATCTTGTAACAAGCTGAGAAAGCATCACTTGAAGTTGTTGTATTTTGTATACAGATTATGCATGCAATCAATTTCGCTAAATATAAAGAGGAAAGAATAGGGCTTTTTATATATATGTGTGTGTATTTAACATCTCTGTTTTTTTTCAAGGACAATTTTTCTTCTACAAAATGGGAAAGTAGGCATCTTGGCTAACCCATCTTGGATTAAATTGGAAGTCTGTTTCGAAGTGCTTCCTTCATGCTTCCAAGAAATATTTCTAACTATTGTTATCTGTTTTCTTAGGCAAATAGAGAAGTGCTGCTTCACTTGCTCTTTAAGCCTTTCCATGCCCTGTGACTTTGTTCACATAAATGGTTTTCTCATGTACAAGCTTTTCCTGGTCAGGGGGGAAGTGGCTGTTCACCAATTATTAAAGCAAGCAGCAGAATGAGAAGCACTATCTGATGTTTCAGAGCACATGGTAGGAACGGATTTTCTTCCCTATATTAAATTGTTCTGGCCTTATACCCTTGGAACAACTAGAGATACATAACACCTCTACATCTTTATGAGAAAATATACCTGTATTTTTTGAGTGAAACAGACAACTAGTAAACTCTTCCTGTTTACGTCTCAACAGTTCTCTCACTGACAGTAGGAAAAGGCCTTCTCTTTTAATGGATCCAGGAGTTACTATACCCAGTGAAAATAGGTACTTATATCTAGCTATGCAACAAACACTGGATCTCTGAGAAAAATGTCCTCTTCTGAAGGGAAGGATGACAATGATATTTTTGTAGAAACTTGTTATTTTTTAGTATGTATTGAAGTAGGCAAAAATAGAGTCGGGAAAACAATAATCTACAGCAGAAAGAAGAATTTAATATTAATTCTCCATTATTTTCTCCACTGTTTAAAGGAAACTGTTTTATGCCAATAATTTCTCAAGTACTTACAGATACTATCTCCAGTACTTTTCATTCTGCATATTTAATGTCTTTTGTCATGTCAAAAAATCAAATATATTTTTTGTGTAATTTCAGTAGATTGCAACAGAACTACTTTATCTTTATTAATGAATATTATTACATTGTAAAAATGGATATTGTGTAATAATTCTATGAAAGCAATTATATAAAAATCAGTCTTTGTTAGGTATCATATTCATGTACTATTGTTAAATATGTTCATTTGAATTAATAATACACACAATGTTGGCTTTTTTGACAATTGATCTCTTTAATACAGTTTCCTACTTCTGTTGAACCTTAAATTAAAGAGCTCAGTCCTTCAGGTTCTCACAGTTTTTTCACCTTATAGCTGTTCACTGCTGCCTTCTTGCCACCTCTTTCTCTGTCCCTCTAGTGGTGATAAATGATGAAGAGCATAAAGACTCAGTATGAAGAGGAGAGGTATATAAGTGCAAATAAATGATGTGAGAGAGAAAACGAAGGTTCTTCTACCTTTAGTACCAATTTGTGCCATTTTAAGGTCCTGTGAAACATTTGCTGAAATCTCTACAGAGCACGTGTTTCATATATCCTACTTATGGTATGAGGCTTTTTTTCTCCTGACAAGATTAGTATCATCAGGTTCATATATTAAACAGATGGGATATCCTCTCATAATGGTCAAATAATGTTACAAAATATAGCTTCCATTACCCTTTTCATACAAATAAATGTTACATATTTAAATTATACACACATTAAAGAAAGTCTTATTTACATACCTATATATCTTATCCTGAAGCCTTTTTTATTGGTGCCATGATCTGCTGACCACCGGAGAAATACCTCATGGCTGTTGCTGGTTATATTTAGAGAAGATGAATAGTCCCCACTGAGAGAAATGAGCAATGGGCTATGACTATTTGGTCCTTGATACAAAGAAAAAAAAAAGTTACAAAGTTTAAAAAAACATACAATAAATTATACGCAAACAATTAATATACATAGAAAACTAAATTACATTTTTATGAAGCTAAAATGGTAAATTAATCTGAATTAAAAATCAAAATTGTCATTACACGTTGTACAGTAGAGAGTATATATTTGTTCAGAAACAAAATTATTTCTAAACATAATTAATGCAGGACAATTTTGAAACAGTAATCCAAGAGCTTTTTTCAGCACAAGTCCAAATAGTTACTTAAGATTTAAAAATACATTTAATGTAAATACATTGCAGATAGAATACATGTAGATGTAAAATGCATCTATAGAGAAAAAGTATCATTCAAAGTTGTGTATCCTATAATTACCATCAAACACCTCAAGTATATCAAATTCCTTTTCAGTCTGGAAGAATTCAAAGAACATGCTGATATTATAACCCTTTTCCACAGTAATGGTCCATGCACACATCTGAAGATTTGGGTAGCTGTCAGGATATCCAGGGCTCAGTATTACTCCTGTTGAATCCAGACGTATTTCATTGGCTGGACAGAGCACTGTGAAGCAGAAAGATTGGTTAAAAATTTAAAGTTCACTATTTCTGTTTCATGTGGGTGACAATTTTTTCTCAAGTAAAAATGATCTGCATTACTAATTTTATTTCCTTAAAGTCTGACAACAGATCTTCAACAAAGGACGTGCAGGAGAGGGGTGCAAAAAAGCAGTGCTCATGCCACCATCACCACTACAACTAACTGGAGAATAAACCAGGCCAACTAGAGTAGTGTAAAATGTGACTCAGCTGTCTCCCTAAATGAGAATCAAAAGACCAGTCACATAAACTGTATGAATGTTAACACACAGTCTAGGAAACAAACAGGAGGAACTAGACCTCTGTGCCTGGTCAGCAAATTGTATTACAGGAATAGCTGTAACATGGTGGAACAACTCACACAACCAGAGGATTGTGATGGACAGCTATTCTGCAGCCCTCAGAAGTTACCATGGCATTTTTCTTCCTAAATTCTATAGAAGATAGGATATTATGGTAGGACTTCCTTAAGTGCTGAATCTCTGCATTGTTCAAAAAAACCAAACCTTAAGGTTCCTTAAGATGTCTGTTACTGTCAGCAAGAGTTCGAGGGAAAGTCTTGCACTGAAAGCAAAACTTGAAGACACTGCGATTTTTGCTTGTCAAATTCTAAATAAAGAATAATCAAACCCTCCCACAACCTCTAGAAAGCAGCATCTGAATCTTAAAAGCATCAATCAAATGTCAAGGACATTGATGTACCTACACACAGTGTAAGTACTATTTAGACATGATGCCTTTGGTCTAGAAAACAGAACACACTCTTCAAGCTGATGTTTTGTTGCTCAATAGGACTCAGTAGAACTAATTAGAGAAGAAGATGATTTGTATTAATTCACCTACCTAGTTTTTAGAAACAGAAATGCACAATACAAGCAGAAAATGTTAAGTTGTTGCATTTACATGAAATAAAGAACACTAAAATTCAAATTTTACTTTGCCACACCTAATACAAGTTCCACTTCTTTCTTTCATGTGAAGAAGGTTCAAAGAAGAGTTCTTAAAATCAAAGCACATGACTAACAGTCAATACATTGGTTTTGTAATTCAAAATGACCTAGAGAATCTCAGGCTGGCTTTTGGTAATTAAAATAATTATGCTTCCTTTTAAAGACAGGTGCAGCAGTTCACAATATGACAAATATTTTCTGAGGAAATAAATATCAAATTAGGAGGAAAAAATAGGTAATTTCAGCTCCACTTAAAAACAGACATCCAAATATCATCATGAGATATACAAACATATTTATTTTAACTTTGTATTTCTCATCATCCTTTAGTTCTTTGGGAAGCATAACTCATGTCTAACTGTGCCAGCTATGATATGTGCATATTGAAACCATATCTACAAACCACTTCCTTTTTTTTGTGTCTGTGTATGAGAGATATTTGGTTATACAGTCATATTTCTTTCTAGTGAACTCAAGTTCAGACCACCGGATACTTTCCTCCTTCTAATACAGAGATAGACTATTTCCCTGATAAGTAGATCTAAGTCAGCTGAATGAGAAATTAGAAATATCTGATGTTCTTAATTTCTGACACTTAAATTTCCACAATTTAACGGTAGGAAATAAAATAAAAAATAAATGTGCTCTACCATTTTGTCTAAAACATTGCTGGGAGAGGCTAGACCCTAAAATAAAATAGTGTTTCCTGCAGAGTAAAAGAAGACATCTCCTCCATCCCTGCTAACTTCTTCAGCAGACTACCATATTGTCACATACTTCTAAAGAATCATTATTTCATATATTACACATCATATTCTGAAGTTATTAATCTCCCACTAACAGCTGTGCTGGAGAAGATTGCTTATTTTTAGAAGAGATAGAGAATGCTAGCAGAATAAATGCTCCTTTGTAAGTAAGTTGCTACTACAATTTAAAACAGTTCCTTAAACTGAGTGAAATTATGTTTAAAAGTATGATGAAGAAGTTTGATTTTGAATTTATCTGAGTTCACTAGGAATATATAGAATAACAGTCTTACTAAAGAAAAATATTTAATATTGCTATCTTATTGGAATCTTTTTGCAGGAACTGGTTTTGCTTCATGGTATATGAACAAGTGCCTGCAGTTTATTCTGAACTGAATGCTGCTAAACAGAAGACTTAAAAACAGGGAAAGAGAGAGAAAATGACTGATCATGTTCATAAACAAAACTTTAAAATTCTATTATAGAATTTATAAACCAAACCATAGAATGGTTTGGGTTGAAAGGGAAGTCTTGGGCAAGAATATATTTCACTAGATTAGGTTGCTCAAAGCCCCATCCAGTAAAACCTTAAGAAAGAAAAAGGAATCTGTCCATATATTTTAAAATATTTATCTCTCAAGTTCAAAATTAGCATCTAAGAGCTAAATTTAAATAGTTGCTTCCCATGCTCTATGTTTGTCTCAATTAATTAGTAAGAGACTGAATGCAACACCTCTGCTCCATATAAGAAATTCATATCTGTCAAACTACAGTATGAAGCCAGTCGTGATATAGACTTTATCTCAAGCAAATAAAGGAACTGATCCTTTTAAGCTTTATACATAGATATATATATATAAGAACATACAGTGAGGTGTGGCAGGTAGGCAGGAAGAGCACCCTATAGTCATTAGGCTGCACTAGTTTATATACAACTAGTTTTACTGTCTCCATATACCTCTGCTTTGCAAACTGTCCCCAATTTCAGGATTTCCTTATAAACTTCCCCCAAGAATTTTATAGGGAGCTTTAAGACTTATGTCTGTGAAATGGAGTCCATTGGGAATCAGGTAGCCAATTTTTTCATGAATCTGAGCTAATACTGCTGAGATTTAGCTGAGAGTCATCATTCAAGAATTTTCTCAGGGTCCTCTAATTATGATGCAAAATACAGTTTGAGTCTTCTTACTTTGAAGCTTTCATTTTATCCTCAAAGTAGAAGCTAATGTCAAGGAAAACTAAGGGCAAAGTTACAGAAGATGATAAGCATTTGCATAATCTAGTGGAAGTTAGTGGGTTTTTTCTGATCTTAAGAAGGATATCTTCAAGAATTTTAAGAAATTATCATCCAAATGGTACACATTAGAGAAAAATGGAAAGAAGGCAACATAATTTTAGATAGTTCTACATGGTGTAAACTAACATATAACAATTAAAGTCACCAAATTAAGTCTTAAATAGATTTTGTTTCAAAATTTTCTACCTTGCTATGGAGTACTATATCTTTACTGCAATATATTTGATTCAAAACTAAATCATTGTAATTTAAATTATGCTAAGCAGCATGCTTCAAATTCAATATATAAAACAATGTTGAATGTTGAATGTTGGTATTAATTATCTGAAGTCAAAACTTGAAGCAAATTTCAACCACTTAACCATTTCAACTCAACACTGACTAGAGTCTGTTATTCAAAAGCTTAAGGTAACAGAAGTTAACATCAGGAATCCTAACAATAAATATATGCTTTGGCTGGTAAAAGATTTAATAAACTAATGCAGATTTGAACCAATAGAAGAGCTTAGTTTATTCCTTGAGACTGATCCTTATGTAATGTGTTACAGACTGGACAAATAAAGATAGTAGCTGACACATAAATCAGTGTAGTATTCTAAAATAAGGTAAACCAGAAATTTTAGGTATATAAGTTTGCTGCCTCTAGAAGTCAAAAACCTCTCTATTGATCTGTGTTTCAATATTGAAATTCAGTTTACATATTGTTATCTTCAAACTTGCATGCTAAATATATAAATACAAGAGAAAATTATGTTGCTGCTTGTTCTGGATGGCCAATGTGAATAGTCATTTAAAACATTTTTTTTTTTTGTTTTGTTTTTAATTCATCTTTAGACTGAAATGGTAAGAACACTAATTTAGTATTCAGTATTTGATCCAATATCTAGCATTTATATGTGACAGAGGTAAAATTAGCTATGGTAACTGAAGTCATAATTCCTGTGGTTTTGTTTTGGGTCTTGCAATGATTATAAACATGGTTTCAGCAACACCTGCTGAAAAAATGCCTCAAGGACTGCACATATGTTTATGTTTCTCCTGTCTATTATTACAGCATTTTGAAATCTAAAGCATTGCCTTGAGGTTATTAGTTTTCAACACCTTAAATGCCCCAAGCCAACTAATTTAGGATTTTAATTTAGATTGGAATGTTGAATTGATAGCTATTCCTAGATACAATTATACCAAAATAAATGCCCATATTTTCAGAAATTATCAGTGTTAAAGTTCCTCTAAAACTCACAATAGAAGATTACATTGTTAAGGATAAGATTAACTGTGATGAAAGATTTTGACTTTTGCATAGTTTTGTGTATAAAACCAGGGAAAAATAGTCAATTCATTAGCAGTAGTTCACTCTTCCAGTTTTTCAGGAGTGTAGGAAAAGGGTATATACATAAGACAGTAATTTTTCAATTCTCAGCTAAAAACTGAGTTGACCATTGTAGTCATCATTAATTTTTAAAAATTGATAGTCTGATGTATAAATTCCTATCAACTAAATTGTGTTTGAAACTTCAGAAAATACTAAGAAATGGTCAAAATTCACTGGTAAAGTTAATAGATTTATTCACAATTAATTTTTATATTTCCAAACAAAACTTTCATCATGAGTCTTCCATAGATATGCTGATTAACTAAAATTGATGCGTTAAAAAAACCCACAAAACTGTTATCTGATTGGTAGAAAACCCAGATGGCACTATTTCTCATTTAATACAAATGTAAATCAGCTGCATTTATAAATACTGATTTGCAAAAGTATGTTAATCTTGCAGTAGATGTTACAATATTAAGCATAGGACTAGATGGATCACAAATAAATAGCACAACAACTAGCAAGATTTAAAATTGCTTTAGTTTACATAAATTAAACTTTCATGAGGCTGTGGGTTTTTGGTGGTTTTTTCCCCTCAAAATATCTTATCATAGATGTTTATAACTTTATGTCCTTATTTATCTTACTGGAAATAAGCAGAAGATCTACTAAAAAACCATAAATTTGTGCCCACCACTGAAAATTTAAGGATAAAACCTATTTTTTTTTTAAATAAATCACATGTAAATTTTATCTGCATTAGCTCCCTAGCTGGTTCAGCATGAAAGAAAACTGGCACTTTCTTCAGAAATGATGGAAAAATTCTATTCCAGCATAGCACATAAAATGTCAGCTTAATAAAACTGGTTTATCTGTGATGGTAGTAGTTGGCAGTAATATAATCTCTTTTGAAATTTAACAATGAGATAGTGTTATATCTCTTTCTTCACAGTTTTCAATTAAAAGAGGCAAACATGAGTACACACAGGTATACACGCACACACAGAGAAAACCTATTATTTAGAATACACTGAATAAAACCATAAGCACTTAAAATTGCACTGAAAAATAATGTTGTGATCTTGTTGCACCCAAAAGCATGCTTTTTTTAAAAATTTCCATATATTTTTCTACTATTATGTTCTAGATAAAATGAGGTTATCTCATTATTTATTAAATTTATAATTCCTCTAAAAGAACTGTGAAATTATTTTCACAAAATAGATCAACATTGCTTTACACTCATCACACTAACAAAAACATTACTAACTTTTTAACATTAATTATGACACATATTCAGCAGAACAAACACTGATAATATTGGAAACAGCATAAAAAGGCTTGAAATATTTCCAGTATGGTATCTTATGTAAAGAGATAGTGGTGGGCATTTAAGGAATCACCCTGGTCTGACAGGAGGAAAAGAAAAAGCAGAAAAAAACCTTGACATGTAGGTGGTGCTCCATCCATCTGAAGCCTTTCACCTAGTCGGCACGTCAGAATCTCATTACCAACCAATGTAAAGCCTGGTTGACACTGGTATCTTATTATGTCTCCTGTTTGGAAAATAAGACAAAACACAGGCAAACAAAAGAAACATTAAACTGCAATTAGCTGGGACTTTTAGCTTTGAAAACAGTATTGATTAATGAAGTTTCTTGCGGCCATATATAATGGGCTAAATGACCTCTGGCACACAACTTTGATTAGTGTAAGAAATGTGGTAAATGAGCATCGTGTGGCATACTATGCTGCATCTATCACTGTTTTCCACCACATTTCTAGTTGGATAGTTTGCTAATGTGTCTGGATTTGACTGATGCTGTGTGAACCATGTGTCCACAAAGCTTTAAGCAATAAAATTTACTGCATAACCATTATGGAACTAAATAAAGACACAAGATCAGGTCAGTAACCCATACAACCCTGAGGGGAAAAAAATAAATATGAACTGAAGTTAACCGGTGATATCTAAATGGTGGGAAGAAGAAATTGTCATTTGTTAAGCTAAGAAATAAAAAATTCACATACTTTTTATGTACAAAAGGTGAAAAGTTATTTCCCTTTGTTACTAATATAATTAACCAAAAATTGGAATATGTCAAAAGTAAATTTATTTGCCTTACTGTGAGTAAAACTAGCTGGTCAGACATCTGATGTCTGCTCATGTAAGTCATATTTCTTCAAATGACAGGTGGCTGAATAAAAATATAACATCTTAAAAGGTCTGAATGTCATCTGTGTCGTACTTTAAAATGAAGGTCATTAGAAAGGAGTTAACTGTGTTACTTATATGTGATCCCTGAAACATACATGAGATCCACAGAGTATAGGGAAAAGGAATGCCTGAAGGCATGATTTGCATCCTTTAAGCAAGACATTTCTGTAGGTAGCAGTCCTCTTTTTTGAAACAAATATTGCTTTTATTTTCTCTTACATTACCTATTTCAAATTCATCATCCTCAGTTAGAATTTCAGCATTTGGTATATTTGCTGGAGGCTGGCAGACCCGGAGCTGATAGGCTAAGGGAAAAAAAAGTGCAGCTGATATTGACATACTTAGACAGTGAACAGACATGCACATATAACTGTGTTAATGTCCATATTCAAAGGATAAAAATAATCATCTATTCCTTTACTTTGAAACTTTCAAGACAATCAAAAGAAAGAAAATACCTGGATTTCACAATTAAAATCTGGAAACTGCATCTTTGTTCTTAATTGGTTATTTAATTTCAGTGGCAAAACTTTCTTCATAAATGAACTAAGAAACTTTTAAGTGTTTGCCAATCTTCTCCTAAGTCATCTTTCCTGAAAAGCAAATACTGTGCAATTGTTAGTTTTGCTTGGTTTTGGTTTTTTTACAATATATTTTACTGCTGAACTCTTCCACTTCTGAAATTTTGCAAAAAATATGAGTTTTCAAATCCAAAAGATACTATACAGAGGCAGCATAACTGATGGACAGAAGCACTTTGAATATGAAATTTCCCAATAAATGAATAGGTGTGGAGTACGTCTCACCTGCAGATAGGGTCAGAGAATAATTCTGTTTCCAACCTCTCCCTTGAAGTCTTATGTGAAATAATTTTCTCAGTTATAACACATGTATGCCACAGCCAGTCTAAGTAGTTTTTTGAGACAGATTTTTTAAAAGGCAAGTAGGAAGAGGATGCAGAAATTGTACAGCTTAATTTTTGGGGGGGGGATGGGCCTGTGTTTGAACAACAATACATTTCCCTTCAATCTGAACATAATAAGGACAGAAATCTGGCCAAAACCAGTCACACTGAAGTATATACACAGTGCAGACACTGTGGTCTTCTACAGTTTAAAGTATACTCAAGTTGACGAATGAGTCAAGTATGCCTGGTTTTCACTGATGGTTTTCACAGTTTTTTATATAGCACTGTTTTATAGAATCATTCATTAGCAAGTAAGCAGGATCTACTTGTGGAAAATTCAGCTTCAGTTATACACATCTTTTTACTTCCTGTGCTTGGATCTTTTGGATATTGAACTGGTCAAATGTTTGTCAGCCAGCATTTCTATTTTATCCCTGTAAGATCTTTTGTTGCTACTGAGTCACTTGTATTTGACATCTTCCTATTGCATTCCTTTGTGTCAATCATATAATAAAGAGACAATTAAATCAGTGAATCAGAAAGCTAACATCATGCCTTAGGATAAAGTAATTTTAAATAAAGCATACCAAGAAATATGGAACAGCTGTGTTATTTGCATTAAAAAATCACCAACATAATTTAAAAAATTATGCAAAAAACAATTTCTATAACATATCTCAAATGTCTCTCATTTAAAGATATCATTCATTTTAATTCCCAAATTATCTATTTTAAATAAATTTGATTCCTCTCATTGCCTTGTCTTTATTGCTATAAATTACATGTGGCTGATAGGAAGAACCACAGACTAACGGATAGTGAGATTTATTTATAATTCCACAAAGTGTCTTAAGTTTCTTAATTACTAATCCTTTGGGCTGCTTGGTTTTGCATCTTTATTACACATTAGAGCCCACACTTGTGGAATGACAATTTCCGCAATAACAAAAAAAACAAGTACAAAGAAATCAAATTCTTTAGAGAAACTTTATTACAATGTATGAGTATTTTTACAAGTGTTTGATATATCCAGATATACTGATATATATATATAATATATATATATACACACATATATATTAATATATATCAATACATATAAATTCATATCTTGATGAACAAAAAGGGTCAGTTCCTCCTTCCCAAACTGCTACATGCAATTTAGATGCCTAAATTTGGAATGAAATTTCTGACCTTCTTCTACCTAATCCTACTGGAATCTATACTGCACAACCAATTCAAGTGCTGTTGTTATTTTCATTGTGGGATTTAAATATTTTTTTTTATTATTGTTTAGATTAAAGCTCCTTTAATGCCCCTGGTTTTATCTATATGTATTAATTCCGTATGTATTCTTTACTATCTCAGAAATAAGATCTTTCTAGTCCCAAAATCTGATCAGCATACAGAAGACAGACTATAGTCTGTCTATGGTTCATGGAATATTCAGTCTAACATGTAGTCACAGAGCACCTAAAAATGCCCTTGCTTTTGAATGTTCCTTGTAGTGACAGGAATTCAGGAGAACACTTGGCCACACAAGGTGTGAATGACTTACAGAAAGAGGCAGAAGTTGGTGCACTGATACTTCCTATTCCTCACTATTTAATTCAAGGGTAATTTAACATTAACTACACAATATAGTTCACTGTCACTAAGATTTCTACATCAACAGTAGTTTCTTCAGAATGTTCAAATATGTATGAGAAACCTCATGAACAACAAAAGAAACCCATTTAGATTATAAAGGAATTTCAGAAGCATTGTAAGCAGTGAGGAGATAAGCACCTTGAACTGTAAGCTCATGATGCTGCCTTCTTTGCTCATGTCTTGTCACAGTGCATTTTTTTTCCTTCGCTACAAGCCAATTTAATATCTGGTCTAGAAAATTGCTTGTTTTCATTACTCACATTAGTCCTTCATATATTTGTATTACCTCATGGTGTTCAGTCATGTTAACAATAAGAGTAATTAAAGTATTTTTTTTCAAGTTTTCTTCTCACAGTAATCAGTAAAGACAACAAAAAAATGCAATTTGTCACACTTACCGTGGTAACTAAGGACGAAGAAGCCACTGGTTGTAAAGTCACTGTGGAACTTGATCAGAATCTGATTGGAAGTGCTATAGACTGATTCTAAGGCAGTGTTGCCACTAAACTGTCCAATTTGAGGAGAAGTTTGGTCTGGTCCATCCCTAAGAAAAACAGAAAAAAAAAACCCAAAATAATTTTATTTCTACAAATTTTCATAAAAAGTAGAAAAAATTCTCTAGATTACTCTGGTAAGTGTGAGTCACTTAAAACCAGTTAACACAGACATTACAGGCTCAAAGCCTTTTGAAACTGTATGTATGGATTGAAGTATCGTAGGTAGTAACACAGAGGACTGTAAAAATTCATTAGAAAGGAAAATACTCCATTCAACCACCTCCTGAAAGTAATATTCATATTTTTGAGTAAAATTCATAGCAAGCTCAAAATGATTGATTTTTTTATCATATTTCATATTCTTGTTATAAACTCTGCTCACATTTACATATCCATGCTTTCAAACATTGCTATCAGAAAATAAATAAACCTAATACTGCTCATCTCCCATCAGCTTCTGAATTTGGTCATTTTCAGGAAAACTGATATGAATACTGTTTAATTTTTAAGACTTCACTAAGAACTAAAATCAATGCTTATACTGTGCTGAATACAAGATTCCGCTCGAACTCTGCACTCAGACATATATAAATGCAGATTTTGTTTATAATTAGTAAGGATGATACTTTCAGAAAAGCTCTAATGGCAGAATTTTTCAGCCTAGCTTGGCCCCCTAGCTCATTAAATATTATAATGCTATCATTTATATTTTACAGTACATATGGACACATAGGAATTAATTTAAGGTTTAGGTTAGATTTTTCTGAATAAATTTCTTTCTGAGAGAGATGTGCCATACATTTCATATAAATTATGTATCTCTGGCTCAGCTGAACATTCATATGAATGCTGGTATTTTTAAGCAACACTAAGTATGATATGCAGTTGACTAATTTCTGAAAATCTTGTTCACATAGATTGAACAATATTAGTTTTAACTCTTTATTATGATTTAGACAATACTTGTACTGCTACCTTATGGAAAAATGAAATCCTCCTGTACACAGAAATATGGCTTAATTCAGGAAGGATTCTGAAGGTCAGCCTGAATTTGATGCACAAAAGAAGTGGTGAAGACTTAACGGGATTCAGTATCTGAATTTTACCAGGGCAAAAGTCTGGGTATATATTCTGATAGAATTTTGTTTAGAAGGGCAAAGCAACTGGGCATCTGGGATGCTGGACAAGAGAGTTTGTAGAACACAAGTTAGAGAAAAAACAGGACCTACAGAAATTATAACAAAAGTCTATAGTGAACTGCTTATTGTTTAGGAAAGTAGGAATGAAATAATGAGTTTTATGAAGTTAAATTAACCCAAATTAGATTTCTGGACAACTAAACAACAAAATGAGTAATTAATATTTCAAATTACTTCTCATTATTTTGCACTACACAGACTAAAAACTACTCTCTCAATTTGTGGATTTCAGTCATCAGATGCTATAATCACTGTATTATCATTTCAGGCAACCTTTTGAAAGGTCTTAACAGGACTTCCTGGTAATAGTTTCAAGATTACTATATGTGACAATGTACTACCTGCTTGCCCCCTGGCCCCCACCTGCACCAGTGGCATTGGATGAGTCCGTGATGGATGCATCCTGCTCGAAGTGGATTCAGGAGAGAAAGAGAAACACAACAGCCAAGAGCAAAAGTGAGCAGTGTGCCCACCTAACCACAATGCTGATCAATGTGCAAATCAAGCTAAATTTGGAAGAAACCTGTTTAAACTATCAGTTTAAAAGAAGCCAGTTTGGAAGAAATAATGAAAGTGGTGCTTCATTTTCTTATATTAACACTCTAAAATATTACAATTCATGAAGCTGCAACTGCTTATTATAATTTTCTGAAATATTACTTCTGTTGTCATAAGGTACGTCTGAACACCTTTTTTTTCATATAGAAACTGAGTCAGAGTATTATTGTTTTTGAATTCTTAAGACAAGGACCATGAAATTTTATGTCCAGTGCTATCTAGAGAAAATGGTACACTGGAAAACATGCATTACTGAAAATCACTCACTTCCCCAAGACAGAACAGCAGTGCCAAGGGAGAAATCACAAATGTACTCTAATTCATAGTTTGTGCATAGTGTCACATGAAGTTTAAATAAATGACAAAAGTGTTTTCTTACCAGACAGTTATGAAATCATATATTGGCTCTGTTTGGAGAACTGTGAAATTGATGTAGATTCCATTCCCAGGTGGTACCCTTACAAGCCAGAAGCAGTCTTGAAAGTTTGGATACTCATCAGGGTATCCTGGAGAATATATGGTGCCATTCATTGCAGTTATATTTCCTCCACAGAGGGCTATTAAAAAGATATTTGTTTTTAAAATGTATTAGATGCTTCTTGCATTCTTCTTAGACCATGCAAAAGCCATACTTTTAAACACATTTGGGAAAACGTTACTACATTATCTAAAACCATTGCTGCGGATAGAAAACATATTTTACTAAGCTTTTTACAAAGAGTCAGAGATCTATTTTGACATTATTAGTCAAATCTAAAAGAAAAAAAATTCTGATGTCATAGGTACTATCAGAACTGAAAATAAAGTAATATTTAGACACTGGATTAAATTATTCCCTGCACAATTGAAAACTACTTTGCTACAGCTTTGTGTAAATGCCACCTACAAATCAGCAGTGAAACACAATAATTCCTTTCATTTACTGTCACAAGAATGAATTTTCACCCAAAATTATCAGGCGAAGGAAGAGATGTTAAGTTAATGGGTGGTTGAAAATTAGAGGGGAATTTTAAAATAAAAAAACTGTGTGCAACAGTATAAATAAATGTTTTCATTTCCTCCAATAAATTCTGGAAGAGAGAGCAATATTCTTCTCATTCATATTGAAGTGCAGTGATTTTAGACAGCACACAGTGCAAGACTGACCATACAGCTTTAAGACTTTCATAACATTTCAGAAAAGCTACTTGCTCAAACTGTATTATTTTCTTCACAAAGGTTTCAGATGCATTTTGAACATGACACCACCCTGTTACTACAGAAGAGAAATTCTTTTATAGAAGCCTAGTTCTGGAAAAGTGAGCAAGCCCTAAAACAGTATAATATGCTTTATTTTGCATACTTTCCATGTCACTTCATATCAAATGGATATGGGGTGGTAACCCAGATTCCCTAAAATATGCTTAAGAACCTTTAACCAGTGAACAGGTTGCTGGAAATAGAGGTTTAAAATACAGGAATTATGCATTGTTTGTATTTAGGTAAAGCAAGTGTTATGGTTTATAAATATATATACTTCAGTGCTGAACTGTAAGGTAAGGAGACTTTCATAGTCACAGCTCATCCATTCAGACTTGACAGCTGGCATACTGCTTTCTTCAGCTTTTAACTTCAAAGTCTCAGTGCACAGAATTGATTTTGCAGCAGGGTCTTAGGGGAGTGAAGACCAGGACTGGTGACTGTCAGGCAATGAAATGTCATGGAAACTGATTCAAAAAGGATGAAAGAGTGGGAGACGAGTTAAGAAGGGTTGGAGAGTGTTAGATGATGCTCAGTCTAGGTTAGTGGGATTTAAGGTGCATGAGGAAGCAATAAGAAACTGTTTAAACAGGAACCATATTTAGTGGTATTTGATTCAAATGGTCTGTTTCAAGAAGTCCAAGGCATTAAACAAGCCTTACCATGTGTTTCCTTGCAATAAAGTTATTAAAGCAAACACAAACTTAAATCGCTCTTCACTTCTGGCACCATATGTATACAAAAAAGCCCACTTATGCTTTTGAACACAATGCCCTAATGTCAAACCAAAGACAACTAGAAGATACCTGATTATATTTTCTTGAACTAGAAAAAAAATACAAAATTAAATAACATCAGTAACATATTAAAATGTCAAAAACTCTTTATAAATATGCTACAGTAAAGATTTTTGAACAACCCACACATAATTTAAGAAATTTTTCTAGGGGATCAAGTAATATTGTCAGTCTGTAATCCTGCACAGAATATATGTCAGATCTCCATTATGAACTGGGTTATGTTTTTAATCTGCATCCTTTCATATCACATTAGGAAGAAACAAAGTATTTCCAGCCACTGCTCAGGAACTTAATCAAAAGTGATATTCAGAACAGCAACATACTTTAGACATCTTAGAATTTATTAATTAAATTCTTCATTCCCGTAAGGTAATTGAAAGAAAGAGAATCATTCTGTTCAGAAAATTATTTGTCTTCATTCTGAGACACAGACAACACAGCTCGAACTAAGTAATAGGGAGAAGCTAAGCTGTTTAGCAATTAATACATGAACCATTACTATTCCCTCAGGATCCAGAAAATGGGAGTTGAAACTTAATTGTGATGTATTATCTTCTTTCCTCTACAAAAAACAGGCAGTGTAGGTGTCATCTCTGTTTTACATGATAAGGTTTTGAATTCAGTATCAGATACATTCTAATTTAGTTACCATATTCCCCAGAAATGCCTGTGGCTCACTGACTCCAGAAGGAATTTTTAATAATGAGCATTCTAATTTTAGTAAATTTACCTATATTTAGGTAGATGATTCAGATTTCAATTCAAAAATCCAGAAAATAAGTGTCTTTTTTTTTCTTTTTCTTGTTTTTTTCTTTTCCTCTTTTTTATTTTTTTCCCCTGGACTTCCTATTCAGCTTGCTCAATACTGAAGATATGATTCAGTACAGAGCAAAATTAAAGCCTTTAATTCAGGTCCTGAAACTGCAGAGGGTCTTTCGGGCACTCAACATCTCCCCTTTCTGGAAACCTATGCTTAAGCATATAGAGAACTTTACAGTCAATAACTTAATTGTTAAATGTGTTTGATTCTTGTGCTCCTGGGAGTGTAGGCTTTGGTATGAGAGTTCTGAAAATTAGTTGTCTTCTCTTTGTCTATTTTTTTCCAAGAACCTCATATCACTCTCTGAATGTTGCCACAATAGAAACAAACCTGGATATTCCAGAAGAAAGTTATTACTTCATATAGAGGAAAATTCAGTCCTCAGTTCCACAATACATTTTGTGGTGCATGTATATTTCTCAAAGAGAGTTCTTTGTGCCAAAGAATCCATCCTTGTCTGTTTCAGGGAGGCACCATTGTCTGCCTAGCCCCTGCCCTGGAAGTGTTCAAGGCCAGGTTGGATGGGGCCTTGAGTAACCTGGTCTAGTGGGAGGTGTCTGCCCATGCAGGGGGGTTGGAACTAAATGAGCTTTAAAGTCCCTTCCAACTCCAACCATTCTATGATTCAATATTCAGTCTGATGACACTGAACGACTGACCTTCTTTGGCCTGGTGCTTAGGTACAGGTTCCTTTCAGCATAGTTATGGGTAAGATAAACCCCTCTACAGAATCATTGTATACACTGAATCTTTTTACTGTATGGATCTTTTTACTACAAGGTATCAGTGTAAAAGAAAGTAAAAGGTTAAAATCCATAATTCTTAAAAATTTCTCATTCACGAAAAATGTAAGTAGAAAGGACTCCACAAATATTGATTGGAAGAAAACTGCACTTTATGCCATTTTTGGCATTTCTATCAAACTAGTAAGACAGAACATAAGTGGCCAGAGTAGCAAAACTGGGGGTTATTAATCCCTTTTTCTTGATTCAGTGTAGAGCTTTTACTCTAACCTTCCAAACATAAACTTATTGTCTTAGGTAAGTTTTGAGAGATTTCACTTTTCCATGAAGCATTTCAGCTTCTCTGCCAAAATTTTCATGAGCAAAATTGAATAATTCCTCTGCAAAGACAACAGTATAAAAATACAGGTCTTTATAAACTGAAAATAGAAATTATTTCAGTTAATAGTCCTTGGGAAAACTTACAAAGAAAGAAGAGTTCATAGGTGATCCAGAACATACCTTCACATCTGGGGAGAGGATGATTCCAGTTACGGCTGATGCCATGGAGACAAGTCAGAGCTGAACTTCCAATTAATGTGTAGCCAGGAAAACACTCAAATGAAATAGTTTGTCCCACAGTAAAGTCATTCCCAATGACAAAACCATTACGAAATGGTCGAGGGTCAGGACAACTTTGTAGCTGATATGCTGAAATAAATAATGATAACAGGAAAATATTAAAAACTCATGGGCATCCCACATGTCTTAATTTTTATCATAGTGACAATCAAAATCATTAGTCCTACACTAGGAAAAGCATAGTGAAACATTACCAAAGCAATTCTAGAAATATGCATAAATCCTAATTTCCAATTCCAAACTTCGTAAGAAAAACATAAGACTACATCCAAAGCTTAAACCATCTCAGGTTCTTTACACTTTGATAAAATGTTTAAATGTGTGTGTGTGAAAACAAATATCCCACATCCTGCCCTACATGTTTTTGGAAGACTCTGTGAAGGCAAAAATGAGACTAGACTCTTTTTTAATTTTAGTAAGTACAGGAGTACTGCAATAGAGTGTAGAAAGGAATTTAGACTTTGTGTTTTCTCCACTTAGATCTTAAAAAAGATCTTCAAAGACACTGACTAGCTCTTAGAAGACTACAAATCACTTCCAAGGGCACACCTAAGCACACTCTAATCAAAATGAATCCAAGCTGTGGACAATGAAAATGAAAAAGGCTGTAGAGTATCTAACCTAGGAGCATGGCAAAAAACTAAAAAGTACAGAAGACTAATGTGATGACATGACAAGAAGGAGGCTAACAACTAATGCACCTCTAAAAATCTGGAGAATTTCAAGCACCAGAATCAAAATAAATAAAAAAAGCCTATACTGGATGGTCAGTGATGCATACATTGTTAAGGAACAGAACAAGGGCCAAATTAAGAAGCCTTTTCACATGAGCATAGGAACCTAAAACACAGGAGGTGGGATATAGAATGTTTGAACCGGGAGCCCTAAAGTGAAAGGCATGGCATAGAGCACAAGGATGAAGTGATGCCAGGTAACTACCTTTCCAAGACTGAGATGGCAGAGATTTTCAAGTGGGAAAGCAGACCTGTTGTATATAAGTTATGTGTCAGAAGTAGGAAAACAGAAAAAAACCCAACACCACCACAGCACTTTAGAATACTTAAAGGTGGATATTAAAACTCCTGAAATACAAAGGTAGGACTGAGCTCCTTCTATGAATGTCTAAACAGAAAAATTACAGTGAATAGGAAATGCTATGTAAATTTAGAGAAGCTGCAATAATGTGTTAGGAAGTACCCACTGAAGTACTCAAATATCCACTTCACCAGGATGACCTGAAGAAACAAAATTTTGAATGCAGGAAAAAATTGTCCCCTACAACAATCTGTTTGAAAGCCCACAAATGCTATTTTATATGTGTACCAGCTTGGTACTTGCATGGCTCATTCAGTTCATTGTTTGGAAACAAGTTTTGGTAATATCTAGTCCACAGAGGCAGCTGACAGGGGCTTGTGAAAGTGACCCAGCCTTGGATCACTTTGGGGCTCTGTTTGCAGAGATGACCCACAGGGAGCTGTGTAGATAGCTCAGCCTTGAGTTGTCCACAGCCATAGACTGAATATCGTGGTGCTGTGTCATTCAAAGACCTAAACCCTGAGTTGAGCCTTGAAATCCCTCAATAAATAATGTGCCCTGAGTCTCAATTCAAACCACTATTCACTTGCATGAGAAAGTGATATAGAGAAGATAAAGAGAAGTTGGGGAGGGTTTAGTTCTGGCTTCAGCTGACAACCTTGTACTCAGACAATCAGAATATAAGAAGAAGAGAAATAAAAACTAGAGCATACCAAAGTGAACCTCCCCATAGATGAATAAAGGAAGATAGTAGGCAGCCCCACCACTCCATCTAAAATAATGATATTAGCAATTTAGGCATAATCTTTCCCATGATCAGGGGGTAAAACCCCCCAAATTTGGGTTGGGAACTGGTAGTCCTGTCTCCAGCTACACTGATGGCCTGTGTGAAGACCTTTCCCCTCTGATGAGGACACTGACCAAGGACACTTTCCTGACTGACAGCCCTTACCTGAAGTGGAAAGTGATTATTTTTGCATGGTATTATTTTGTAACTGTGGTTGATATTCAGCATGTTTTATAGGTTGTGACAGCATGTTCCATGGACCTTTATTGGTTGTAATACTATGGCCCATGAAGCTTTACAGGTTGTAATACTGTGTTCCATTAATCTTTACAGGTTATGATAGTTTATTCTTGCTTTTAATTTTTAATAGTTCATTCTTCTCTTGTATCTGTGAAAATATGCAATTGTGGTACATTAATATACATGTGAGGTTCAAATACACTGTTTGCTTCAGCCTTGCAGTTAAACCTCTAAGCAAAGTCAAATAAAGGTTTTCCTTGAACCACACAGTCTGGTGGTTTGATTTTTTTTTTCACTGTGTTTTTTTTTTTCACCTTAGTTTGAGTTTTCATGGCAGAGTTGATCTATGGTAGCTGCCATAATGCAGTTTGATTGTACCAGGAGGGAGCAAGTGAAATAAACCAAGTACAGGGATATTCAGTTTAGTGGAAAGGGATTTATACAAAAACGAGGCCATGTAGATTGGAATCTGCTAATTTAGACTACTTTAAAAGACCAGGTAAAAAAATGTTCTACAATTCAGATTTTAAAAGAGCCATGAAATGGTTCAGAAAAAACCCTGTATGACTCAGTAGATAAATCAAAGAAGCTACAGTGGAGGCTAGGCTGGCATTTAAATAATGAAATTCTGTCTTTCCAAGAAGTGATAAAACATTACAGGTAAAATTGAAATAGAAAATAAAGAGATCAAACATAAATTGAAAAATGTCTTGCAGAAGAGGTCTCAGCTGATCATAAAAAAATTATTTGAGAACATCAGAATCAAGAAGTCAGCTAGGGAACTGGTGGGACAACCTATGATAAATTAAAAAAGAGGAACTTTTATAGACTAGGATGTCACAGAGAGAAAAACTCAGTGGGGTCTTTGTATCCATTTTTATTATTGAAGATGTAGATATTTCCAGACAAGATATGCTGCTTGTATTACACAAGTCTGTGACACTAGGTCAATTTGAAGTAAATACAAAAGTACCAAACTAAATAAGAAGGCAGAGGACCAGCAGTGGATGGCTTTCACCCACAAGAGCTGCTGAACCGAGATAGATACGATTTCAGTATCTGATCTAGAGAAAGGGGCCATTTCCCAATGTATATCTCATCTATCTTTAGAGAGGATCCTTCAAATTATGGATCAATGAGTCTCATTTCTATGCCTGGTAATATGTCACAGCATAAAATAATGAATAACATTACTGAGCACATGGTTAACCATGTTTTTTTGGGAAAGAGACTGGGGGTGATATGACTGAAGTTCTCAAATATCATGAAGACAGTAGAAAGGATAAATGTTGAAATGCTATCAAGTCCCACAGTAACAGAATTAAGAATCTGACAACAACTGTGAATGCTAGAAGAGTACAAAAGAAACTAGCTAAGCTTCTTTGCTGATACTCAGCATTTCTCTTTGACATTTGGAAATACCATATTGTGCTAGGTGGAGTTTTTTCTGATCCATAATGAGTTTTCTGGTTTTATATTCTTACGTTTAAGAAAGAGGAGAAACAAAGCTGTCTATAAGAAGGCTCTATAGTGAACTATGAATATTAAAGATTTTACAACAAACAAGAGGAAGCCTCTTGCACACATCTTGGTGATCTTCAATATTTGAAACACTAAATTCTTGTTATAGAACTGAGAAAAAATGTGCTAAGCAAAACCTGCAAAATCAGAAGATCACAGACTGTATGCTAGAAAAAAAAAAAAGTTCTCTTCTGGCTAACAGCACAGACAGGAATTTTTAATTCTTTGACAAATAACAGCATCTCCAAAATTATTACTGTTGCTAATAGCAGTAATAATATATACTCTAAAATCTTTTACTGCCCTCTTAGCAGTAGACTTTAAAGTTTCTTTACTCCTACCAATTGTAGGTAGGAGTACCTATATAGTTGTACCTACCTATATTTGAAATAAGAACTGAATAAAAACTTACCAAGCAATTTAAGTCACGACTGACTTATTATTTAGCACATTTTACAGTGGCTCACTTCCAGAATGTTACATAGATTTCAAGTCAATTTGGACTTGGTATTATTGAAGGAATAATAGAAGACTCTCTTAAAGTAATCTTAAATCATCTTTAAACCCTCTTTATATCATCTTTTGCCATAACTCATGAGAACATGTATAGTTCAAAATATATATTTGACCTTTTTGTGAACTACAATGATCTAATCTCTTTTAAATTAATCTTATATAAGTAGAATTATGATCTAGCAATCTGCACCACCTCAACATGGCCTATGTGGTTAAAACAGAACAAGAGCCTTCCTGTGATATTGTCACCTAGGAAATAAAATAGATTTGGACACTTGTGGGTTGGCATTATTCAGAACTATCTTACAATTCAGTACTTTAAAACAATAGTTAGATTTTCTGCTTCCAGACCCCAAGACACAAACTGAGATTCTCATATGCTTATAAAGGTCAAGATGTTTACTTTGTAAATACATTCAAGTAAATTATTATGTCAACCAAGTTCAGATATGGAGAATTATCTGTTTGCCTATATTTGAACTGCTTTTTAAAAAGAATATGCAATTATTTTTCTTTTTTCATCTTATTTTTTGGCATTATTCTCTATTATGTTGATGCATGACACCCTGGTTTTAAACACACAACTGTTTTACTTCAGGTTTACCTTCAGTTTACCTTTTAGGACTGCCAAAAAAAAAAAGGTAACCTTCCAAAGCCACTTTGTTCTCACATAAGAATTTCAAAATCTCACCTTGATATACAATGTGAAATCCTTGTTTGTTCTGTGAGTAATCACTGTGAAAGTATAAGCTGGTTTCATGAGTTGTGCTGAACAGAGAGGCTGGCAGCTGAGGACCACTTAATCTCCCAATAACAGTGCTTGTTTCTGTAGATCCACTTCTAACTTCTAAGTAATCATGTATGGTCTCCGTTGAGAAATTCACAAATTGCAAATGGACACCTGAAAAACATCATTATTAGTAAATAAAACCCACCATTATCAATACCAGCAGCAAAATAAAGCATGCACATTTTATACTGACAATATCAGAAAATATTGTAACCAGAGGAAATACATGTGGAAATACACTTCCAGGTGCAGTCCAAGGATTTCAGTTTGAAGCATTCTTTCTCCTCATGCATTACCAGTTCTGAGACAATAGCAAGAAATGCTAAACCTGAAATATTTGCATGATTTAAAGCACTGAACTGTGGGTATTCCACATTTTGGCAAAGTTTGCTGTTTGTACATTTACAGCAAATCAGTGCTGAACAATAAATACATTCAATTTAACTAAATCTTTACTTTTTTCAAGTGTATAAAATAGTCATCAATTCTAGAAAAATATTTTGTGTGCCACAAAAAAACCCAAAACACAGCAGCAGAATTCTATCCCAGAGGTATCTGCACTTCAGTTGTACATCAACTGATATCTCTCTGCTTATGTATATCTATATATATGAGACAGTAGTAATTATGTATGTAATATGGTTTATTCATATTGTAAAGGTACATGGAAGGAAAGTGTCTGCTCCTTTATGGGTACCTGATTAAGGACATTTTCAATGAAGCAAGGGAAAACAGGAAAAGGAGGAAGCCATAAGCAAGAACAGATGGTTAATCACACTCACTGATGAGGTCAAATGAGATTGTGAGAATTTTATTCCGGTGAGACTATCAGATCAGGGACTTTATCAATTGGGAAACAAACAGAAAAAGGGAAACCAGAAACCAAATTCTGCAAAGACACAAACCTGCAAAAACAAACATGAAGCCACTGATGGGAAACAAACCTTGCCAATCACACTACACTGGGAGGGGAGCGGGAATTTGATAAGACTCATACAAACCCCTGAAGGGATGCACAGGAGAAAGGGAAGCATGGAGGAACAGAGGTGACTTTTAAGACTCTTTAAAGAGTTTTGTGTTTATATATATTTCTATGCAAGTTACAACAGTAGAATTTGTATTTTGCTGGCGTTAGTGCACCTATGGGATGATAATAGAGTATTTTCATTAATTAGATGTTGCGTTCCACTGCTGTTCCTGTCAAAGACTATCAACACAATTTCATGTAAAGTTGAAAGGAAAACACATAATGTCAGATTAATTATTATTGAAAAGTCATCAAGAATTTTGTAACTGTAATAGCTAAAGTATTTGTCACTGTCATTTAGAGTTTTCTCCCCTCATATCATGTAAAATTTATAAATAATGTTTTTCTGAACCATGTACCAATTTATACACTATGGAAAAAATAGTTGGCACATAATTATATTACTATTACCTCCGTCATTTCAGTCTCTATATAAAGATAATCTAAATTTGATAAGAAAGCTTCTGCTTATAAGTGTCATTCTTTGACTTTGCCAGCCTTCCAAATATTTCCTACAGAGAGAATCCAGTTATATTCCAAGGTCAGTCTTTCTCTATCCATGTTATTTTTAGGCTCAGACTTTTATTTGATCCTGTGACCCAAATAACTGTCCAAAGTGTAAAGTGTCAGTAGCTGCCAACTCATTCTGTCTCACTGCCATTTAAATTCTTTCACCCACTTTGATACAAAACCAGCTCTAATATATTTTCACCCATCATTCATCCTGCTGTACTACACTGTCTTCCACTACAGATTCCTGAACCATATCAGTCTTCCAAAGTATTAATTCTTTTCTCAGATTGAAGCTCCTGCCTATATTTTGCCCAGCATCAGTTATCCATCACTTTTTCAAGATTTTTTTAAATTTATTACAATGAAATTTTGCTTTTATTTTCAATTTAATTTTAACGTATACTGATTAGAAATGGTAAAAAATGTCAAGTGCATTTAAATCAGTGCAGTTCCAATTTTTTTGTAGAAAAAGGAGCATTTTGTTTTCTTATGAGTGAACTAGCAGGTATCTTAATGGGATCTGAAGATTCTAGACAGCAGTGTAACTGATGATCACAGAATCACAGATCATTATGGTAGGAAAAGACCTCTAAGTTCACCAAGTTCAACTGTCTGCCCCCACTCCCCCGCCATAGTATGTCCTGAAGTGCCAGATATAAACATATTTTTTAATACCTCGACTGATGGTGACTCCACCACTTCCCTGGGCAGCCTGTTCCAGTGCCTTACTACTCTTTCAGTACAGAATTTCTAATATCTACACTATACACTAGAACTGGTGACATCAAGGTATCTAAAATTCAGATAATGGCATAATTAAAATACCAGTGACATAAAATGTTATAATAAAATATCTATAAAATGCCTATAAAATTATTAATTGATTATAAAATCAATATTCCAGCTTTTAAACAAAATGCAAACATAACAATTCAGTTATATATGGAAATGTCTGTCCTGAAATAATGTATTTCTCAGAGTTGCTCCAGAATTTGGCCAATATAACTGAAATGCTAATATTGCCTATACAAAATCATGGTAAAAGTAAAAAGTTTTGGTAACCAGAAAAAGTCTGAAGATATATCCACCTTCAGGACTAGAAAGTGGGCAATGGCAACTGTAGATTACACTTCAGACACCACAGAAAGATTACTCCAAACTAGCGGTAATTTCCAAACACATGAAAAACAAAAAGGGACTCAAGAACAGTCAACATGTATTTACTAACAGAAAATGACAGTTGATCATTATTTCCTTCTATGATTAAATTGAAAAACAAAGAATGAGGGTTACAGTATTATCGCACTCTGCTATGACTTTTGACTCAGTCTTCTATAGCATTCTCATCTGGAAGATGAACATAGATGAACTTGATGAATGGACAGAATGCACACTAAGAATTGATAGAACTTCAAGACTCCATGAAAGATAATCCATCACTCAACATCTATCCGGTAGTCAGTAACACGTCCAATATTCAATGGGTTGATATGGGAACTTAAATTATTCCATGTCTTCATGAGAGACCTTGAAAATGAGAATGCATCCTCAACAAACCTGTGGAGGACACTAAACTAAGGGTTGTGGATTATATACCAAATGGTATAACTTCTCTCCAGAGAAACACCGGAAATGTTGAAGGTTGAGTAAGAAAACCCTTCTTAAGGGTTTGCACAAGAAATGCAAAGCTCTGCACCTGGAATGGGAAATCCTTCTGTTACAGACTGGGAATTGATTCCACAAGTAGCAGTTATGGTGGATTTGATTTAGTGCTACCAACTATGAGTGAGAAGCCTGACAACTTAGGGTTAAGTCTTCTAGAGGTCTCTTACAAGAACATTGTTGCTGTAATATCCACCTAGGATATTCAAAGAAGCTTAACAATAATATAATAAACTCAGATATAGCTTTAGCTTTTTCTAAACTGATACCAACTTGGCTTGAAGTATTAGCAATGGATATTTGATTTTGTTCAGTTTATGGCCTCAAAAAGACAAATCAAACCTGTTAAGTTGGAAATTTATGCTTCTAAATAAACAACTTTGTCTTTATCAGAAAATGGTACTATGTTAAATGAAAAACAAGAACTTTGCTTAGGTTTACTTTGCTTTTTTTTTTGCTTAGGTTTTTGGGAAGGGTGTTGGGTTGGGGTTTTTTTATTTGTTTGCTTGCTTCAGGCTTTGAGAACTTTAAATTAATTATAATTCTTCCCTTTTTTACCAGGATAAATATTTGCATTATTTTAAAATCCATGTTCAGCATTTTGAATGTAAAACAATCCCAACAAATCTTATCCATGAAAGAACACATACCAAAACCAATAGGCAGCTTTATTGTCCATGTGCAATCCAAACTGCTAGGATAGTTACCAGGAAACCCAGGGCTGAGGATCACTCCACTGAAGTCTGACATGCCACCACCACATTGTGCTGCAAAAGAAAAACCCAAGCAAAGACACTTTTCAAATGAGTAGAATGAGATAAAAATTAATCCGGAATATTGAATATTCTTCCAATATTAACAATATAATATTAACTAGGCTTACATTTCAAGAAATAAATAAATGCTCTTTAATCACTAAGTATCTGTAACAATATTATTTACAAGTAGGTGCTTAAAACATATGTATTTATCCTCAATTGACCTAAAAGGAGAATTGATGTTTACTTTATGTGCACCACTTGGCATGTATCAGCTCATAGCAATGTTAACTCAATTCCACATTAGTTTGCAAAGGAGGCATCTGAATAATATAAGACAAAAACATGTTTTTCAAAGATTCTGTAATCAAGAATTTCAAGAAGCCTGTTAAAAACTGCATTTGTTTCTTGCTAGTCTAAAAAGCAGATAAACTAAATGAACTTAGAAAAACTACACACACACATTTCCCAAAATGGAACTAAATCCATATTTGAAATTAATTTTTTTCAAGCATTACATCAGTGAATAAAGTAACTTAGATTTTAAGTTGTTAATTATGGTAAACACAGATTGGTTTTGTCCAATTACCATTTGCTGCATCTTTTGAAACAAAATTCTAAACAATTACCTGCGAAAATAGAAAAAAAAGGAAAATACCCTCCAAAATTTCAGCACAGCATTTTTCTTCAGAATTTACTATAGAGCAGTGTAATTAAAGTATCAGACTTCCTGGACATATGTTAATACATAATGATGAAAATGGAAGACTAACTCCTAAAAAAATTGTTACAAACATCTGAATCTTCTTGAATATTTATAAATTCTAAGCTGAGGGAGCTCAGTACCTCATAGAAGGTTTTAAACACCTCATAGGATGAATAAAGGAATTATGTGAAGCAGCTCAAGGGGATATATAATCTATCTTGAAGAAAAACAAAGTATAAAATCTTTGATGAGTTCTGCAGTAGTCTACTTTCCACATATTGAAGATTACAAATACAGGTAACTTTTACAGCCAGGGAATGAAAACAAAAAGGAATTTCTGTTCAGTGGAAGAAAATGCAAACAGAAGGAGTTTTACGTCCCTTGCATTTATTTTTCATATTACAGGACTATATTTAAATGCACTTCAGATGTTTCATTTGGGCTTTTAGCAGGATTTCATTGCTTTTTCAACGAAGTTAATATGGTCATGTATATAGTTCAATTTGAAAAATTATATATCTTCCTGAATTGGACAGACATGCCTTATGTTGAACTTACTTGAAATGAAAATTTCATGCCTTTTTATTTTCATATTTTCTATTATAGACATCACTCTGCAGCAGAAATGATTCATTAATAAATTAACTGTGTTTGCAAGGGTCTCTGGAGGTCTCACCACTGACAGTGAATTGATGATAGATTCTGACTAGAATATACTTCATTATTTCTTCTTCTGATTAGACATTTCAGAAAACTTTTGTCAATCTAAGTGTAAAATATACTTGAAAATCTTCAATTTTGACTTCTGATTAAGTTCTTTCAGTTTTGCCTGTTCTCTCCTCCAGTGTGTATATCTTATCTTTTGGGTTCTCTGGTTTTCTTCTTCTGTTATATTTAAGAGAGTTTATGTATGCTGAACATACCTAAGCATATTGGAATTGGATAATTCCATCTTCTTACTGGTCCAGGCATACAGGTGATATGTGAATGTCCCTAAAATGACACAATATTTTCTAAGTCATACAACAAAAATATGCAATTTTCATTAATATTAAGAATAATACAGGCTTATCATTAGTATTAAGAAATATGATTTATAATTTTAAATGCCATCAAACATGACATTAACACAGATTTTATCATATCTTCAATGTAACAAAGTCTATAATCTTAACTATGTGACTGTTAGCCCACTAGAGAATTCTGTCTATGCCCTTAATATTATTTTAACAGTATAACAGTATCCAGATGAATTCTAATCATATCAGCTTTTGTTTAAACCAAAATCTAGAAAGTAAAGGTCTAAATGAAGCAACATTTACATTGTATTGATCTGCAAAGTCTATGGAACATGAAAAAAATATATGAACTATATACAGTATATAGTACTGACTTCACATCTTACATTCATAATAGCTATTCTAAATGCAGTCATTATTCTTACCCTGAAACATTTGGCTTACATTGCCAAGAGCTGAGATATTTAAGGATATTCTTGACTACACAAGTCCCTTTACAAAAGATGAGGTGTTACGATTTCAAGGCAATCTATTACAAATAAATTCCAAGATGGGCCGGTGTGACCATCTGTGCTATTTATCAGCTTCATGTAATTCTAATTGTCTTCCAGAGACAATCAATTTTCAAAAGATGAAAAATCTTAAGAGAAAACTGTAATTGGGATAACTTGCAAAACCATACAGTATATACTCTAAGGTGATCTAGTACCAAAAAAAATTAGTAGTTTTTAGCCTGTTTGTTCAAACTTCATACGAAGACAAAAATTAGTTTTTCATGTTACATCTCCTTATCAGTTCAGAGGCTGTAGCATTTGAGGGAAGCAATTATCTCTAATTTATCAATCTGCAACCCATTTTTTTTCTCTCCTAGAAGAAAAATTAACACTTTCTCCGTTGTGCAAGTAGAAAAAAAGAAAGGGTCAAGACATGTTGTAAAGCCAGAAAAACAGTATGGAGGGAAGAGAATTTACATGTGTGTTTGCACATTCTGTGCTCCAATGTTCTTTATATTTTCTTTATATCAGACCCTTATGGTGTCTTGTCTGCTCATACATTTGTACTTAAGTATAAAAAAATAAAAAAAAAAAAAACGGAGGAACAAAAAATGACAGATTGTTCCCAATAATGACTAGAGAAAATCAAGCCATCCAAGAAGTAAATTTCAATAGTCATTTTCAGAACTGAAATCACAGAATTTGTTAGTTCTTGAAATGCTAGAAGGCTGCAGACAAGACTAAGAACTCTGCCTTGAACTGAAAGCTTGGATACTAGTCCCATATCCAAACAGGAATTGAAATCTGGAAGCGGCCAAGCTTACTTAGTTTTTATCACTGTACATAAACTGAAGAGTTTTTTAGTCCAAAAAAGTAATTCAATTCCTACTTTGATTCAGTGCATATGATCCCAGTATTTAGGTCTTTGCAGAATTATGTCAAATAAATATTTGAAATTGTTAGCATTTTTAAAACTTCACTTCAGTTAGTTAGTCTGATACTCATCAACATATGTTACAGGCCAGACTAAAGTTAATGAAGATAAACAGCCAAGTTAGCTTTTTGTTATTTTACTCCAAAGGTATCAGTAGCTCCATTAGCTTTTAATCATATGTTTATATGTATATGTATATATATATATATACACAAAACATTTTCTCCCTTTAAGACTCTTTTTTAGTTATTATGGAATTGTTTTCTCTCTTTTTACACTCTCAAACAGCTAGAAAAAGTGGAGACTGTTGTCTGCTGAGTCACAAATGTGAAAAACATAATTGCTGAAAATAATAACCTATCAACTGGAACCACGATACTATTGGTCAGTGGCTGAAGCAGAAAGAATACTCAGTATAGGATTAGGTTCTACAGTGTAAATGCACAAATTTTTGAATGCGTTTTGAAGATCCTTCCTGTAGGCAAACAGAGTCCTACTGGTTATGTATCATAAGCAACTCAGAGAAGGAAAAATAGCCACTGCATGGCTCATCTATCAATACCAAAGATGCCACCAGTAACAGGTAACAACCTATAGTCACTATTGCAGATGAACCACAGAGCCATACATTTCTGATGGAGCATTTGGGTTGCTGCTAATTTAAAATTTGGCAGAAAAGCCTACCAGTCATGTAAGGTTAGCACATTACATATATCATATTTAAAAATCCTGACCGGTCCAGTGTCCGTTTCATATTGACACACTTGCACAAAACCATATTAAAGAATTAAGAAGTACCATTTGAAACTGGAAGTTTGGCTCACCTGAAGAGAATAACCCTGGTCACACTGGAATGACACTACATCTCCAACCATGTATCTGTCTCCAATTTTGATCCCATTGCTTGGGGTCTGGGGCTCAGGACAGGAGTCTAAACCTATAGCTGTGAAAAATTGAGAAGTTTAGATATTATAAGGAATAGGTATTATAAGGAATAGATATTATAAATTCATATTTTGGAACAAATGTTAAAAAAAAAAAAAAAAAAGGAGAAAAATCTTTCCTGAGTATAGAAAAATTAAGGAATTATCAAGATGGCAACAAACATTTCCCAACAATCTGCAGTCTCAACTCAAATTCTCTAAATTTGAACTATTTCTTGGCTCTGACTCAAGGATTTTCACCTCTAGTCTCACTGCTAACTCAAACTGGGAGCATCCCCATGTTCCTTTTTTAGCCTTTGTTGTGAGGGGTGCTGGTCACTTCCACACTACGGGCAAAACACAGGAAAACAAGTGCAAAATATAACTGTTTCCATGCTTTCAATCCTTCACAGGTCTGACTCCTATTCATATACACACACACAAACAGAGTAAACATTTACATCTGGTTTCACCTAATCTGTTTTTTTTAATGAAGCATTTAAGTATCTATCTTTCCTATTGCAGTAGAACTTAGTTTGCCAAGAGACTGTAGACTATTTCATGGTCATCAAAAAGAGAAATAATAAAAATTCTTCTACATTGCATCTTCCAAGGAAGATCCATGAACATACAAATAATGTGCAACATGAAGTCTGAGCAGCTCAGTTACTCGCTTTGCCTACTGTAAGAATTACACCCTAAATAGTTGTGAAACCAGGGCTGTGAAGTAATGAAACATCAGTACATAGGGAATTCAACAATAGAATGACTTCAATATACTATCAATATCTGCATGCTTAAAAGATTATTAATGTAACTGATCACTTCATGTAAGAACCTCACCAAGTAACAATTACTTGTTAAAATCTCTTAAAATGGTGTAATTTAATATTATATGTGACACAAAAGGAATTCTAAGGAATTTATAGAGCATACATAATATTTTTTCTCTATAAGGTATGTTTCGTGCATCAATAATAATTTTCATTACCATAATTTTACAGTAACATCGCAATGTAAAAATGCAGTAAAAAATAGAGTGAGTACCTGGCATCTAGTAAGTAAGTAGACATAAAAATTATAATCCAGTTTGCAATTTCTGTTCTTAACAATGTATTTGATATATGAGAATTTACATAAAATAATACTGAAAGAAAAAAAAAATGAACTAAAATAATTGGAATCTAGAATCTCTTTGTAGAAGTAAAGCTCAGGACCATGAAAATATAAACTTTGTGCTATAAAGCATAATTCAATTCTAAACTGCAAAAAATCTTTAACACCCTTGAAGTTCTTATTTTCTCTGCTGAGATCAGTAATGAGAAGTAAAAACATACTTTTTACTTCAAATATCTGTTAATGTAAGTAACAAATAACTCATACAGATCCATCAACTGAGAAGTTGTACTCAGTATTGTTTGGTTACTATTAACTTTGTGAATGTATTTTTTTTTTAATTTATACTTTGGTATTGAGAAAGGGAAAAACATGTTCTCTACAATATTCGATATTCCTTTGCATATTTTTTGTGTGGAAAATGAGCACTAAATTAAGATCTATAGTGGCATAACACATATGAACCAGATGTGTTCAACAAAGCATTCTGGGGCGCTCTTTGGGTATACAATACTTCAGTTGATGTGATATATTTTCATATTTAAGGTACCCATTGGAATACATAAATTGCATGTTACGAATAGAGTAAGAATTTATAGATTTTACAAAGAAGTAAAAATATACTAGGAATAAAGATTGATAAGAACAATATTCAGTTTTGGAACATGAATGTTTCTGTTGTTTCCTTCCACTAATGATCAGAAAGTACTGTTTTTTAGACTAACTTCCTGTATCAAATTCATGATTCAGACCACAGCAGAGTTTTGAATAATTTCTCCTGGAAAAAAAAATATTAAACTACAGGTATAAAAAACCTATATAAATCAGAAAACTTTCCTCCGATTCACAGGTACAATCTGAAGTTGTAAACAGCCAAGAGATTATCTGTGTTTCTAAGTAGCAGGATAATTCTAATCTGTAATTAATGTTTAATGATAGACAAGTGATCAGGCAGCAATTTTATAAGGTTGTGTTCTCTGACTGGCTAATCAGACAACCAGGCCATGGGATTTGCATACTGTAAAACTGACAAGAAATAACCATGACACAATTATGAAGATCAGACACCAGAACCAATACAAGCTGAGGGAAATGCTAGGGAAAAAAAACAACTTGCAACAAATTATTACTGATTGCCATAATTCCTATCATTCAGCTAAGGCAATCTCATTCTGACAGAATGTTTATAATTACAGTCCTTTTCACTGGTGAGGTACTCAGCAAAAATAAAAACATTTGAAATAATTCTGCTGGTTTTTTCACCAACCCATGAGTACTTATCAGTTATTTAAGAAGCGCAGCTGCTATTTTCAGTTTATTCATTCCCCTGTTTTCACTGAGGGTGATTTTCACGTCCTACACCTATATACAAAATACATACAAATACACTCTATAGTAGATACTAAATAATATATATATATTATTGTATTTGGCATAATTTGCAGATTTTGGTGGAGGGTGGTGCATTGTGGCACTGCAAGGGTTGCATCTTTGGAAGAGACAAGAGGCTGTGCTGGATATAGTTGCTTCCAGCCAGCTCTGGCCAGGTCCTGTGCACCCACCAGAGGACACAGCTGCATGAACCAGAGGAGTTTGTGTTGCCTCTGAACCACTCAGATATGCCTCTGTGAAAACATAATTAAGAAAATGTGTTAAACACCAAAAAAAAGGAACAGCAAGGCTAGAGCACAAGGAGAAAGGAGACCTCACTGGAGGATGACAGAGAGAAAAGCATGACCAAGCAGAGGCTGCAGCTGCAGCTTCTGGCTGAGCAGGGGCTGGAGCAGGCACTGGGAGGTGGGAACCTGACGGGACCACAGGAACCATGGGACATTAACCCAGCCTGCTGCTGTACTACCCCTGCCTCACCAAAGGTACAGTGTGGAGCGTGGCAAAAAATGTGGAGAAAAAATGTGTGTGTGTAGGTGACTGGAAGGAGTCAGGGGTGTTTTCCTAAGGGTCTATCTGTTATTATTTTATTCAATTCAGAATTGGTCATTAAGTTATAATTGTCAAAGAATTTTAATTAAGAACACCTAAATGAGTAGGCTGGTTTTACCTGAAACAATTCTATACATACATTACATCTTGCTATTCTGATTGTTATATGACCATATCTGCATTTACTGATAGCTGCTCTATGTTCAGAAAAGCTTTTAAAGAGAGTAAAACCAAATGGAAGTTGAAAACAAGACAAACTAAACTTCCTGGTCTTTGTAGTACAGGTTTCAGGCCTGATTTTCCTCTCTTGGAATTAATTGAGGATTTTGCCAAGGACTTTGGCGTAATGGCATGTAGCTTATTATGTGCAATAGGGCTGAATATTCCTCTTTCATATAATTTATAGAATTCTTAAGGTTGAAAAGACCTCAAAGATCATCAAGTTCAACTGTCAACCCAATGCCAGCATGCCCACTAAATCATGTCGTGAGATTCCAAGTCTATACATTTTTTTAACATCTTAAGGGACAGTGACTCGACCACTTCCCTGGGCTGCCTGTTTCAGTTTAGGTGCACCTGATGTGTGAAACCTGCCAGTACTCTCAGTTTTTGCATTACCTGTATACTCAAGATGAAATCCAGCAGCTGAAACGCTGATATCAGACTGAAAATTTAGGTAGAGATTATTTGATGTGCTGTTGAGAAGTGTTGGTATGGTTATTCCTGAAAAGAGATATCAAAATATTACTGAAACGCACAGACTGAGATAAATACATACGCAAATATGAGTATGTGTATAAAAACAGAGAAACAGAAAAAGAGCAAGAGAGAAAGAAGGGAGAGAGGATGAGAGAAGGAGAGTAAGGTCACATAACCAATTCCACCATCTGTGGTCATCATGGATGTTATCAAATATTTGGCCCTATGAGAATTCTGTTACATTTTCAATCCACCAAAAATATCAGAGAAATGAAACGTAGGTAATCAGGGAATCAGAGTCTAATATAAATTTCTGTTACCATAGGATCATTTATGTTAGGAAAGACCTTTAAGATCATTGAGTCCAGCCATAAACCTAAAACTGACAAGTCAACCACTAAACTATGTCCCGAAGCACCACATCTACACATCTTTTGAATACATCCAGGGCCAGCGACTCAACCACTCCCTGAGCAGCCTGTCCCAGAGTCTGATAAACCTTTCCATGAAGAAGTTTTTCCTAATATTCAACCTAAACCTCCCCAGTGCAACTTGAGACCACTTCCTACTGTCCTATCACTTTACTTGGGAGAAGAGACCCAACATCCACCTCGCTACAAAATCCTGTCAGGTACTTGTAGAGAGCAGTAACGTCTCCCTTCAGCCTCCTTTTTTTCCAGACTAAACAACCCCAGTTCCCTCAGCCACTCCCTGTAAGTCTTATGCTCTAGGCTCTTCACCAGTTTAGCTTTTCTTCTTTGGACATGCTCCAGAACTTCAGTGTCCTTGTATTGAGAGGTCCAGAACTCAACACAGTACTCTGCTGTGGCCCACCAGTGCTGAGTACAGGGAGACAATCAGTTTCCTAGCTCTGCTGGCCACTCCACTTCTGATAGAAGCCAGGATGCTGTTGGTCTTCTTGGCCATTTGGGCACACTGTTGGTTCCTATTCTTCCAGCTGCTGATCAACACCTCCAGGTGTTTTCCCTCTGGACAGCTTTTCAGCCACTCTTCTCCAGGCTTGTAACATTCCAAGGGGCTGTTTTGACCCAAGTGAAGGACTGGACACTTGACCTTGTTGAATCTCATACAATTGGCCTCAGTCCATTGATCAATCCTGTCCAGATCCCTTTGTAGAGCCTTCCTACCCCCAAGCAAATCAACATTCCCACCCAAGTTTGTGTCATCTGGAAACTTACTGAGGGTGCCATTGATCACCTTGTTCAGATCACTGATAAAGATAAAAAAGGGAACTGGCCCCAACAAATACTTTTGGGAAACATCTTTTGTAAACAGCTGTTAACTGGATTTAACTCCATTCACAAGTCTCTGGGCCTGGCCATCCAGCCAGTTTTTTACCCAGTGAAGTATACACCCAAATTTTACACATATGTATCCACAGAAGGAGAAATACTCTCTAGGGTTTTAATAAAAGCAGGAGAAAGTCCTGTAAATGGAATAATTTTAAATGTAACAGCCAAATATTTCATGCAGATCTGAATTTACTTTGTGGGGCTATTCTTAGAAATGTGATTGATTAGTTATTTCTGTTTCAGCAGAATACCAGACAACAATCTTACTCTCTGTGATCTCATTCAATTCACAGTAATGAAGAGGAATAAAGGAAAACAACAAAACAAGAAAAAATAAGGCAAACAGAACTTTCTAATTTATCTAAAATAACAATAAAGAATGCTAAAATAGATATCTAGTTCAGGAGTCTCTGAATGTTATTTAATTTCTAACACTTTTAAATATTCAGTTTTATGAAAATCTGCTAGTGGATGATAGATTAAACAAATTTATTACTGTTGATTATATGAGAATAAGAACCACACACACATATACATACACACAAAAGAACTGGAAAGAGTTGTGTACAATAAAAAGTTGAAATTGTGAAATACTTATTATTGCAAAAGCTTCTCAGTTACCTGAATAACTTCCAAGCCTTGGAGCATTGTTATCAGCACCATCGTAAAAGTCTAAGGAATCCCAGTTGTGTTCTGTGGCAAAACTCACCACTTGCACCTATAAAGAAAAATGAGGTAACGAACATAAACTTCTTCCCCTCTATATTCAAGCACTAAGACAACTGTAAGTTGTAGCCTCTGTTACTTTCAGTCATAAAAAGTTGCATCTTGCTCTCATTGTTAAAGAGAATGAAAAATCATCATTAAGTTAATAAAACTGCATTGCAGTATTTTTTGTATTTAATTGCCAATTCAGACTTCCAAATTCTGTTACTCTACTGACAACTATATTTTACCTCTGACAAGAGCCACACAACTCTGAAAATCATCGAGCTATAAAAAAGAAAGACAAAACATGGTATTGTTAGTTACTGCCTTTTCTTTGTGATTATCTCTAGTTTATCCAGGGCTAAAAACAGTCCCATAGTGATTCACACTGCTTCATCTATCTTGCCATTTTCAATTCTGCCTGCAGGTAAGAGCAACCTCGTGTGCTTGGTTACCTTCCTCATTGACTTATAGCCTGAGGAGAAGCAGTCACTAGCATGCTACAAGCAAAAGGCAGAACATTCAGTTAATTACTTCCAGAGGTAACAACATACCCACACTCGTAAGATGGAAAGCAGTGAGCAGACAGACTGCAAGAGGGAAAATATATCTGTTTCTCATATAGTGAAAACACTTCCCACAGAGTAGAGACATACCAAGTTCCTGGTATTTCCCTCCAAGGAGGAGGATCTGTTAGTTTCTTATTTTAGTGAAATAACTTTTTAATGAAAAAACATTTAAAGACCAACAGAAGAAATGATGAAATCCCTACCACCCTCAAAAGTGGCACCTTAGAAACTAAGTTACAGAATTATACTTTTACTATTCTTCTGCTCTGCTTTTTCTCTCTTATTTTCTCCAAAATGGAGTAACTTCAACAGAATAAATAAGCACAGTAGGCCTAGGTAAATAAGTTATTTTTCATGGTGAAATATTTGACTTGGACCTTCCTCTACGTAAAAGGAAAGTTCAGTTTGGCTATGTGTTTCTTAGGTGGGGGTCTTAAACAATGCAGAAATTGTTCAGATAATACAGCCAAAGGATAATCTTGTTTTTTTTTAAAAAAAGCCAAAGTAATGCAGAGGCCCTGTCTGTTACAGTGTTTTAGACAATTTCAGGAGGCTCCTGGATATGGTATCTCAGGAAACCATTTGTTTATTTTCTGGTTCACATGGGATGTAGGCAAAATTTACAAGTGTTGTCCCTGCCAGGAATATTTCTGAAGACATACAGAACTGAAGTGCAGGCACCTAGGAAACCTTCAGAATATCTAATGTTTTTTCAATGTGTTTTTAGGGCTATACTGCTGCTGACTGCAGTTTATATCTTTGTCATAAAACCACCTAATTTAAGACACCTCTTTTAGTGCAACCAATGCTAGTTACCCTAACCTCCCCATGTAGTCAATAAAGCATAAGACGTATCCTCAGGCAGTAATACAGAGCTAGAGTCTCTATTACATATTTCGAATTACTGACTCAAGGTGCCTTTCTGCCCTAGCTTTATAAGGAATCATGGTAGATTAATTTGCTGATATAAGGTACTTAAGTTGGGTGCCTGAAGGTAGGCTTTTAGTGCACACTCTTTGTATTTACCTAAATCTACTAAATGTCTGCCTTCTGATTTCATATGAGACAACAGCATTTATATCCAATCTCACTTTTTCAACAAATTCAACAATGTAATAATACACAGATAGCAGTTAGATCTAAATAGCTTAACATTCCATCTGTACATTTCACAGATGAATATGCATCGGTGATACACAGCTTTTATCTACTTCAAAGCTGGGAAAGTGTCTTTGTTACTTTAAGGGAATAAATACTGCTCAGGAAAAAAGTCCAGGTATTTGTAACATTTATATAAACACAACAGCAAAGCTGTCACAGTATCTTGAATATCTGCATGTACATGCACTCTCAGGTTGGAAAGAATCAGTCACCCAAGTTTTCAAATGTTACCTCAAGTAGTTGAATTTCATGGTAGTTATTACATTTTTATATGGGTACATTCAGGATTTTAAACAAAACCAAAGAAATTCTGATGCCATTAGTAGGTATAAAGCTGAGTTGTGAAGAATAATGCAGTAGAAATGGTATGATGATTTCTGATGCATGTTCTTTCTTACTCTTCCTATATAAGCTGTATTCAGTTTACTGAATCAAAGACTTCATCTTCCTCAGACCTATCCTTAATGGATACTTTTCTTCTGTGTGTTCGATGAAGTTCTTAATTTCAATTTTAGGAAATAAGAATTCTGACAATATTTAAAAGGTCAAATTCCCATCTCATGATGAAACATACTGAAGCATCTTTATATCACAAGGAATTTCTGTAACTATAACTAAATAACAGAGTTTCTAGGAAAAACATATATAACTGGTCCATGGAAGCAACCCATTTAATTTCACTCTGTTAGAAGAGGCTTATCCATGTTAAGAAAGGGGGAAAAAAAGAAAAAAAAAAAAAAAAAAAAAGAAACACAGGAAAGCTTGTCTATTTCCTCTGGCTTACAAGCAGTTGCCCACCTGCTGAAATAACACATTTTAAATTATTGGTGTATTTTTTATGTTGTTTGTAAAGCTTAAAACTTTTAACAACTGCATGAATAAAAGGATATACAATAAAGTCCATTGTGAAAATCAGTAGTGAGACAGGAAAATATATGAATAAATGATCTTTTCATGTTCTTCCATGAAGAAAAAAAAATTTAAATACCATGAACACAAGCAAATAGCAAGTATACTTACTTGAATCCCAGCTCCCTCTGGTACTGTAATCTTCCACACACAATTCAGATTGTTGTCATAAGGCTCAGGGTAACCAGGGGACAAAATTGTCCCTTTGCGCTTTGTTAGAATTCCACCACAAGGCACTGTAAGGAAATGCACAAGGCAAGAACATAAACATGAAAATTCAGAAATTAGAAAAGTTAACATAAAAGCTTACAAAATGGTCAGCATATTATGGCTGAAAACATTTATTGATTTATGCTACATGGAGAAAATTATATTTGTTGGGGAAACAGTTCAGAAATATCCAGGTTGTGAGCAATCCTGACTTACTTCAATTTAGGCCACATTGGGTTAATGGTTATTGAGGCCTAGTTAGAGGCTTTCTGAGAATGAGCTAATGGGAAAGAGATAACTTAATTGGCAACAGAAGAGGAAAATAATTATGTGAGAAGAAGGTTCCGTGAGAATGGTATGTGTAATTGGAATACAAAGCCACCTGCATGATAAGATGGTGTAAACAAGACTTCTCTATATAAGTGAGTGCAAGTTGTTAATAAATGATTTCATACAATCATATTGATGTGCACATGGAATCCTTAAGCCTCCGCAGACTTTTCCCACAATATTCACCTCAGGAAAATATCTCAAACCACTTCTTTTAAATGACCAAATAAAAAAAGCCCAAACAACAAGGAAAAATTAGAATTATGTAACTGTTCTACCTGACAGAATCATGCTTAAATTCCCCTTATTTGCTGGATTTTTAAAAAAGTAAAACCCATTCCATTTTCTCCTACCAATCTTACAAAAAAAGAATTATTTTCAAAGGTTAAGAATGAAGTTTGAACAGTAGTGTATTGTATTAGTATAAAAGATACAGACCTGTAGTAGAAAAGACATTCTTTCTTAATAATGATACTTTGGTTTTGCCTGAATAATTAATGCATTAGTCAACTCCTTGACTGTTCTCTTTGCTTATGTGAGTTATCCCATTACATGATGTTGATATATCTTTGAAGAAATAAATGGCTAACAGCTTGCAAGGTTGCACTCACCATATCCATGGCTACGGATTTATAACAGTGTTGAACATGAAATAGGACAGAGGCATTCAGTACCATCATGTTTCTCTTCTGAATATTCAGAAAAGAACATTGAAGCTTAATCTAGATACAAAGGTTTTGTTGGTTTTTAAGAAGTTGCAGGAAAAGACTGATGAGATGGTTTATCAAAACCATTAAAAACTAATGTTTCACTTCTATGCAACACTACCAAGTTCTGTACAGATTTCATTAGGTAAAAATAAAAGGATTTAGAAAATAGGTAGGAGAATGCAACTTATCTCAATACTGAATTCCATTGTTACATTTTATGTGGCATATAATTAATAGAATCTGTTGGGAACTACATGGATAAACTAAAGGTCAGTGTGACTTGAAGTCTTTAAATAATTACTCATAAAAGGATGAACAGATAGAATGATTGATGTCTACTACCTGTAAGGAAATATTCCAGCATTCACTACAGTTTAGGAAACTCAATGTGGTGATGTCTACTGCTTAAATTATTTAACTGATTTAGTTTAATGTAATTTTCACCTCATCTATGTTTTATCACCTTTATCAGCACAGTGATTTTGACACATAAAGTGGCCTGTAACCCTTTATCAGTTCAGCTTGCCTAGAGAAAGATACTTTTCCACAGACTAAATTGTGTACTAGAATATCAATAATATATTTTGATCAATGGTCAAAATAACTATTTGAACACTTTAATGAGTTGTTGTTATATCTGACCAACAAAGGGAATACATTTCAAAAGAGTGAACAGTACATCTATACTGATTGTAGTCACACATAGCTATTCACTTCAGCTTCTTATTGATATATAAATTCCTATACTTGAAACAGTCTACAAAAACACTATTTGTGTAGAATATCTGGTTAGTCACATTTTATAAATATTGTCCAAGTTGGAGAAAATATTTTATTTTACTGAAAACCACTTTGAATCTACCATGCATGATTACCTGATTAGCACAGAAGATTCAAATCACTTTAATGAAAAACTGTTCTCTTTCCTTTCCTCTGCTCACCTAAACTCTGCTTACGTACTTCTTAAAGCTGGAGCCAATACCATAATGTGGTTTTAGAAATGGGTTAAGCTCATTTTTATAAAAGAATTTGTTTTCTGCCAAGAAAATTAAAGTAACTTTAACTCACATATAATTTACCCTCTTTGGGGGGGGGGGTGAACAGAGTGTATCACTTCTTCATCCTCAAAATATACAGTTTTTCAATGTTCTCAATTTTCTCAAAATTACTGTTTAAAGTAGTCAATATGGCAACATAATTTACATGTGGAAAATTTTGATGGCATTGCAAAAACATCTATTAAAATTATAATAATTTGTAATTATTTTATAAACAACTGTTTTTTCCATATAAAAACTCAAGCCAAACTAACAAAACTCAATATATAAATGTGCCTTATTTGCCCTTGACATTAATTTATGGCAAAATGTACCCTTAGAATTTTACCTCTTTACTGTACTGATTTTCAGGGCAGGACACTCAGAAATGCATCCAAATGGGTCTTGAAAGTCTCCAAAGAAGGAGACTCCAAAACCTACCTCAGGAGCCTATTTCAGGGCTCTATAACCCTTACAGTAAAGAAATTCTCCCTCATGTTGAGGTGGAACTTCCTGTGCTCCATCCTGAATCCATTGCACATTATCCTCTCACCGGGCACAAGTGAGAAGAGGTTGTTCCTTTCTTCCTGATGCCCAGCCCTCATTTATTTATACACATTAATTAGACCTCGTCTCAGTCTTCTCTCCAGACTAAAAAGCCCCAGGTCTGTCAGCCTTTCTTCATAAGGAAGTGTTCCACTCCCTTAATCATCCTTGTAACCCTCCATTGTACTCTCTCATGTAAATCCCTTCTTGAACTGGGGAGCCCAGAACTGGATGCAATACTCCAGGTGAGGTCTCACTAAGGCAGAGTAGAGAGGGAGGAGAACCTCCCTAGGTCTGCTGGACAGACTCTTCGTAATACACCCCAGGATATCACTGGCCTTCTTGACCACAAAGGTATATTGCTGTCCCATGGATAACTTGTTGTCCACCAGGAGTCCAAGGTCGTTCTACATGGGGCTGTTTTCTAGCAAATCACCTACTAACCTGTACTGGTGTATTCTGTTACTCTTTTCCAGGTACAGGACTCTGCACTTTTTCTTGTTGAACCTCATTAGGTTCTTTTGGCCCAGCTCTGCAGTCTGTCCAAATCTTGCTGAATGACAGCACAGCCTTCTGGGGTGTCAGCCAGTCCTCCCAGTTTTGTGTCATCAGTAAACATGCTAAGAAGACACTGTCCCATTATCAAGGTCATTGATAAAGATGTTGAACAGGACTAGACCCAGAACTGATCCCTAGGGGACTCCACTAGTTATAGATCTCCTACTGGACTCTGTACCACTGATCTACACTCGTTGGGCTCGACTGTAGCCAGTTCTTAATCCATCTTATTGTTCATCCTTTAGTCCCACATTTCCTGAGCTTGCTCATGAGGACTTTATGGGAGACCATGTCAAAAGCCTTGCAAAGGTCAAGGTAGACTACATTCACTAGACTCCCTGCATCTACTCATTCAGTCACAACATCAAAGAATGCTACCAGATTAGTCAAGCATGATTTCCCCTTGGTAAATCTGTGCTGACTACTTCTGATAACTTTCTATTTAAAATATTTAAAATACTAAATATTTAATAGCTATTTAAAATATTAAATTTAAGAATTTAAATTTGAGAAGTTTAATCTTGTATGAGTAGAACCAAAGCATATTTTCTGATCTGAAAACTGCCACTTTTTTCCTGACAAGAAGTGAAATATTAGCATAACTATTTCTAAAGCTTTCAATATAGTAGTACTTTCTAATAGCTTGCAAGATCTTGTTTGAGATCTGCAAGGTGAGTCTTGTAAGTAGTCAGGGCAAAAACTGGTATTTCTGATTTAGAGACAGACAAAGACTGTCACTGATGTTAACATAAAAGAAGTTAACAAAAAAATTAAAACAGAAGAGTATGTTCATGAAACTTGTCAAACGTCTCAGCAAGGTTAGAATAGAAAGGGAAATACAGTTTTAACCTTGAATGAAAAAGAAAGTGAATAGAAGTAAGCAAGAATAAAATACTGGAGAGGTGACAAAAGAACACATTCAGCTGGAGAGAATGGTTAACACTTTCAGCAGTAATTAGTGCTATTAAAAAGCCTTAAGAACTCACCAACACATGTAGGGAGTGAATCATTCCACTGTGCCAATGCATTTGGTACTGTATCACATCTAATTGCTGTTGACCCATGGAGGATATAGCCTGGATTGCACTCAAAGAGAACCAATGACCCAACTGCAAATTCATTTCCAATCCTTTTTCCAAATCTCGGTTCAGGCACAGAACTACACTGTGTTGCACTTGTTCTGGGAACAGCTGCAAACATACAGTTTAGATTTGGTGAAAATACAGATTTTTGAACCTCAAATATTCCAAGTTATAGGAATTAACATGCAGTTATTTACCAATTAAGAACATTTTCATTATTTCCAAATGAATAATCACATTAAGATTTGCATGCTCTTGATGTCTGAGTTACTGTTTATAAGAACAACATAGTACTGAGATCCTTGCCAAGATGAAAAAAAACATGTAAAATCCAAACTGAAACCTTTCTAAAATGGCACTGGAAGGAAATATTAGTATGAAATATTCAGCTAACAAATTAATAATTAAGTGTCAGAAAGATAAGTTTTTTATGGATTTCTGAATGTGCATTCTGACTGTCAGACCAGGATTTAAATTTAATGTAAGACTGAACTCTAATTGCAAGTCGTGACGTATAGCTATTTCTGTGTTTGACCCATAAAAAGGCAAATAATATAAACCAACAAAAGTATCCTGAAACAGCAATATCACAGTTTCACCCACAGGTAGTAACACTTACAATTACTCATATTTAAATTGAGAAATACACCAGTTTGAGCAGCCAAAGGGATCTAACATTAGTCAGCCAGATTAGCAAACAGAAACAGCTGCTTAGAATAACTGTTGTCATAAATATGGAACCTCTCTTATGCTTCTTAAATATTTGATTTAAGCTTTAAAATATAGATAAAAGAATGACCTGAAAGATTTTTCAAAACATGCAGAAATAGTGAAACCTGCTATATTGTTAACAGGCTATTATCTTCCTCTACATTCTCAGTCTGTTGCTCTCTGATCATTTACAATTTCCGATAACAAGAATAAATGTACACATTTTTCTCACCTTGATACACAAAATGAAATCCTTTAGCTGTTGCTGGTCCAACTGAAGTAAATCTAACTGTGATCTGGTTACCTGAGCTCAATGGAAGGGATTCACCTACTCAAACAGAAGAAACACAAAGCTATCATAACAATTTTTTATGAAAAAACCCAACATTCAAAATATCTCAACATATTTGCAGCTAGAAATAACCCTTTCAAAACTCTGTTCTGGTTCAGTAAACTTTGCAAGGTATAAATGATTTCAGTATTTTATGTTGGTGGCATTATGTTGTTCTAGAAAATGGGGACTAAAATAATCTCAGATATTACAAATATTTGTTTCTTCCTTTACCAAAAACCTCCCAAACCTCACTGGCTTTTAACTGAGTCAGCATGCACAGAAGGCATACCATCTTACTTTGCCATTAATATATGCTTTTGAATATGTAATATGTAATTTCAGATGCCAAGTAGATAAGTTATAAAGGCACAGAGTAAGAAGTCAAAAGACTCACTATAATAGTTAAGTATCAGAAGAAAAAAAATCCAAAGAAAATAGATTCAATTTTACTTCATTTTATTCATTTATGCAGAATTTTGAGTGATTATGGTTTTTTTTTTCAAAATCCAGATTTCATATGTTTGCCTGAATTTTATCAAAGGATATATGAGGAAAATGTTTTCCTATTTTTTTCTGACTACACTGTTTTCTAAGTTTGTAAGTAAATGTTTACTGACAGTTATAATAAAAGATACCTGAATGGGATCCAGAAAGAGAGGATAACAAAGATGACTGCAGAGTTGGGCCATCATATACTTCAACTACATCATGGAGTGATGTCTGGAAAAATACGAACTGGCCAAAAACCACTGATGAAGCAGAAAGCAGAAAAAGCAAGAGGCACCAGTGGTTAAAAAAAAAAAAAAAAAAAAAGAAAGAAAAATAAACCTACATTAATACATTGTTTTTAAAACATTCAAATATAATTTGTTAATTACAAATTGTTTTTTTGATATAATTCTATATGCACACAAGAGGCAAGGAAGGCAAACAAATCATACTTATCCTCATTAAAACATTCTATTAATAAAGGAAAAAAAACACTTGTTCTGCTGCTGAATATACTTCCAAATTTCCTGCTCTCCTACACCAAACATCATGTACCCAACCCAGATAAATTCTTAGTGCAGTAACCTCATCCATAATTCTAGGCATGTTGCTATATTGTGTTTAATTAATTAGTTGATTAATTAACTTTGTTGATAAGCCTCTGTCAGTTCCACTTACCTTGGAATGTTTTGCTTTAAGGACATTAATATTCTGTGCATTTTTACTTCTGTGAAATTAATGAAAAACTGATTCAAAGAAATAAACAATTTTTGAAATACATATACTGAATCACTAAAATTATTACTTTTAAAGGCATGCTAGTGGGAGAGATTAATGCAAGACTGTAATTTTTGCACTTAAGTTCAAAGTTTTGTGCGGCACATTCACAGTGTTTGCACTTTCAACAGTGAAAATGACAAAGAAGTGTTTGGACTCATTATGCTGCCTAGTACCTACAGAATATTTACATTCTAATATTTTCACCATTACTAGAGATGGACATGAAAATGGCTTAAGGAGTAGAATGGAAAAAAGGCAGAAGCATTTAGATTTTTTTAGCCACTGGACCACCTAAAATGAGAAACAGAACCAGTTTGGGTTCATTATCCAGGTTAGCATTTTGGTGTAAATATACAGCATCCTGCTACTAGGTTATATTAATTTGCCATATGTTCTAGACTATTTTTATTTTGTTATAAAGAATGAAGCCCCTACAATTTTCCCAACGCATACACCCTTAGCACATTAAAAACGGTATTTTTAACATTTAAGGTCTTCACTTTTTCTCTCTTTTTACTGATTTAAGAAAAAGACAGTTCCACCTTGCCAACTCAAGATCCTGTCATACCCTCTTTTTGGAAAGAAAAGTAATTTTTAAAAAAGAAAATATGTTTTTGAAGGGAAGGACTGGATATTTTATTTCTAAAATGTTCAAACAGATAATTTTAGAAGTGATTTAGAACTAATTTTAACAGTGTCTGTAAGATACTTCTGAAGATTATGTCCATTTTTAGGAGAAACCAAAAGTAAGATTCTAAATTATCTCCATAATTTTTCATCCCATCTCCAGAAATTAAAGAATGATGTCTTTATTAGCTCTGCTGATTTTTAAGATATTTATCTGCATCCGTCTTCTCTTTAACATTGCTAAAGATAATTAGCAAAATTAATCCAGCTAATTGTTTCTATGACATCTGTACTTTCATAAAATCTTATTTTCTTACTGGTATATTTCATTTTACCTTTGACCCAAATAAAGTTCCTCCTATTGCTATTTCCCATTATTTCAGTTATAAACTATGTATGAAAAATTTAGACAAGTGCTGAAGCATAACTTCAAAGGCACACAAAAACATTATCAAAATCTGTATCCTGGGAAAAATGTAAAATTAGAATTGATAAGCTATATTTGTGTTTCGATGGGTTATTTTTAAAATAACTATACAGCAATTATAATGAATAGTATGTCAAATTCAAAGGTCTGTTTCAACATTTCATAAGTATTTCAAGATTGTCTGAGACTGAAACACTGCAGGAAGTGAACAAACTTGTGACTTAAAATCAATCATTCTGAAAAAAAAAAGATCCACATATCATTCGTGTTAACTGTTTTTTCACTATCAGCTCTGTGTTTCCTAATAAAATAAAGGTAAAATCTGAGAAGGCAACCAGAAGTTATCATTTGCTTCAAGCCAAATATATTATGAAGAGATTTAAGGTGATTAGTATGGCTGAGACATTACTTAGCACAGACAAATGAAACTGCTTGCAGGAAGTGATAAATAGTAAGCATCAGCAAGCTCAAGTAAAGGTTTCTGAGTCCATGGTTTTATCATTCAGTTTCAATGAATCAGTCTGCTTCCTCAAGTCAAATACCATCAAATATGGTGCAAGTAGTAGCAGAATCAGAATATAGGTCCTCTTCCTTCCTCTTTCTGTGCCAGGATAATTATTTTATATTAAATCAGATTTGAAATATTGTATCATGTCAGTGACTTATACTTGACCCGTCTGAGATAATGTCATAAAAAGGGAAATCCTGATTATTAGAAATTGTTCATTATTCCTATATTTTCCCTGAGTATTGGCATGACTCTATTCTGTTTATTTTATATTATTTCAAAAGAATTTTCTTTAAAAACCTCAAAACACACCAAATATAGTTTGAAGATAATGCCAAAATACCTGCTTCAAAATCAACAGACACTGATAAATTATAAATGTGAACATCCAGTATGATCTTCCCTTTGCGAACTCACTAAAAATAACCACATAGTCCAAATAAGGATCAAATAATTTCAACTGAAGAATTTTTTGGGGGGTAATATAATAATGGATGAATTAGTATTCTCTAAAGAATGACTCACTCTCAATCATCTGCCAACTATTATGAAAGACTAATAGCCATCAGTCCAAACTTGATGTCACAAATTATTCCTAAACTGATATTCATCTTGGCCTTCACTGCTTTGTAGCAATGTTCTTTAAAAATAAAAATTTCTCTGTGTTTTGTGACATAGCATTTTTCTCAGATATTTAGATGTTTTATATTTTACAAGGTGTGCAAAGAAGCTTACTTACTCCTGTTCGCTCACAAGTTTTGTAGTTACAACACCAATTTACATATTTCCTCAATGTAAATAAGATACATTTCTTTGGTCTATACATTTCTACACTTCTCCATTTGTATGAGGGGTTTTTTTTGGTCAAAATTCCAAGGAAACTGTGAAATTAATACTGTAATTAATTTAGGAAGTTAAGGGAATCCACTAATTCATAACTCATCAACACAAGTAGTCTCCCTTTTAACCACTCAAGAACTAAACAATGGATCTTACCATGCCTCTAAATATCTATAAATAGATGATTCCATTACCTTCATCACTATAACATCTACTTTAAACAAACTGGGAAAGAATCTAATAACAGATGGAACTGGCATGAAATAGCTGATTGATTAAAAATTTCATCAAGGAACTTTCATTTTCATTTTTTAAATGAGAAATAAACATGTACAGAGTTCACTTCTGTCTCCTACTTCGTCTGTTTGAAAAATAGGAAAAAATGCTGGTATAATATAAATAACATTAAATTACTGAGAAGTATTCTTGGTATAATCCCTATCACAACATCATAGAATAAATGAGATTAGAAGTCTCCAGAGATCATCTAGTCCAGTCTTCTTGCTCAGAGAAGTTCATTTAGAGAAGATTTTTCAGGCCAGGGATGGAGATACAGCATCCTCTCTGAACAACCTGTTCCAGCCTTCCTTCTCTCTTATAGTAGCAGGTTTTCCCTTTTGTTTTAAGGAAATTTCGTATTATTCAGTTAGTGCCACTACAGACAAGTCTGGTTCTATCTCCTTTACTTCCTGGGTATTTATACACCTCAATGAGATTCCCCTGTGCTTTCTCTTGTGTAGGCTCAACGGTCCCAGCTTCCTCAGCTTCTTGTTGTCCATCCTTTGCTCCAGTCCTTTAATGATCTCCATCACCCTGCACTGGATTCCAGTATGCCCATGTCTCTCTTCTACTGGGGAGACCAGTACTGGATATGACACCTGAAATGCATCTCACCACTGCTGAACAGAGGAGAAGGATCACATCCTTTGAACTGATGGCAATTCTTTGCTGAATGAGTTACAGGAGGTTAGCGGCATTCTTCGACATAAGGGCATGTTGCTGGTTCAAGTTCAAGCTGATGTCCATCAGGACTCCCAGAACTTTTTCTGAAAATGTGTTTTCCCGTTAGCTGGCCCTTGCTCTTTCATAGAATCATAGAATTGGCTGGGTTGGAAGGGACCTCAGAGATCATCGAGTCCAACCCTTGAACCACCGTTGCGGTTGCTAGACTATGGCACTGAGTGCCACATCCAGTCTCTTTTTAAATATCTCCAGGGATGGAGAATCCACTACTTCCCTGGGCAGCCCATTTCAATGCCTGATCACTCTCTCAGTAAAGAAATTCTTTCTAATATCTAACCTAAACTTCCCCTGGCACAACTTAAGACCATGCAGAGTTATTCCTTAGCTGCATGACCTTTCAAAGGTAGTTGACCACCTCAGACCTCATGGATGCATCCCACCAGGCCCCACCTAAATGATTTAGAGTTCCTCAAAGCCCCATCCAACCTGGCCTTCAAAATTTCCAGGGAAGGGGCATCCACAACTTTGCTGAACAACGTGTGACAATTTCTTCCCAGTATCTTACCCAAATCTACCCTCTTCCAGCTTCAAACCTCTCCCCCTTGCCCTATCATTACACACACCTGTGAAACAGTTTCTCCCCAGCTTTCCTGTAGCCTCTCTTCAGATACTCTAACACTGCTATAAGGTCTGCCCAGAGCCTTCTGTTCGCCAGGCTAAACAACCCCAGTTGTCTCAGCCTGTCCATGGTGCTCCAGCCCTCTGATAAATAATCAAAATAAATTTTGACCAGCTCACATAAACAAATGGGAAGGTCAGATCTCGTGCTGCTCAGTAGAATACTTCAGTTTGACATAATAATAGCTGAGTACATTTTTTTTTAATATCTCTCCTTTTATACTTGAAATGTTTGGTTGTCTGCCAGTTACTCTTAACACAGTCAGTCTACTCTGTATCTGTAACAGTAATCCTTAGTGCTGTTAGATTTCTCTGTGATGGTTGACACTTTTTAGCATATGGTATAACAGGAAAAATATTAATTGTTTGTGAATACAAAGTGGAGTTCCTCCTAGCAGTATCCTGTTGGATAAATCTCTATTCATGTCAAAGCAAATGCCAAAACATAACAGCTGCCTGGTGTTCCTGAACTTGGAAAAAGTAAAAATTAATTCAAACAGTGTAAGCTGCCAATGTGCACTGATGGCCCAGAAGGCTGACTGGACCTTGGGCTGCATCAGAAGTATGGCTACCAGGGCAACAGAGGTGATTCTGCCCCTCACTTCTGCTCCTGTGAGATCCCACCTGGAATACTGCATACAGCTTTGGAGCCCCCAGCACAGGGAAGACACAGACTTGTTGGTCCACAGAAGGGCCACAAAGATGATCAAAGGGCTGGAGCACCTCTGGAATATGTTGCCTAAGAAGGTTGCTGATGCCCCCTACCTGGAAGTGTTTAAGACCAGGTTGTATGAAGCCTTGTACAACCTGATCTAATGGGGGTGCCCCTGCCCATGGAGAGGGGTTGGGTCTTGATGATCTTTAAGGTCCCTTCCAACCCTAGCCATTCTATGATCAGCCTTTTGAATTGCTGGCAGAATAGATGTCAAGATGACAAGTGACGGGTTTAAGTGCAAACCACTAGGAGAAGCACCTTTACTGATATGAGTAAGGGTAGAGAACTGCTTATCAGCAACAGATTATTATTAAAAAGAGCGAGTAGATCTGGATCTGCAACAGCTCAATAGAAGAGAGAAAACCATCAAAACATTACATTTTATTTAAACACTATGAATATGATACTTTATTTATTATAGTGCATACTATTTGCAGTAACAATTAATACTACTATATAGCAACTGCTATGTAATGCACAACCCCAAAAGAAACATCACACTAGATTGCATTCATTTCTCTGTAGTGGCTTGCTTCAATTTGACTAAATTGAAAATCAATCATCTGTTATTTTCATTTAAACAGGCAACATCAGTTTATTTAACCCTGCAGACAAAAACTGTATCTTACCTTTCAGACTACCTTTAAAGCCCTTAAGATTGATTGTGTACCTAAAATGTTGAATTTATCTCATTTTCCCTAAGCTACCTAAAAGTCATATAGTTTTGGGAGCTTATTGATGTAAATTTTTCCTTAACTGGAATGAATTGTGTTCTTGAGGGCCCTATCTTTCTCCATTAACTACAGTGGGAACCTGGACAACTAGTTTAAACTAGATATTCAATTTTTGGATGACTGAAGCAAGCTGAAATGAACCTCATCCATAATGTTTTGACTGTACTGACAAAATAGATTCTTCCTGTTTTCTTACAAAGCAATCTTTTAAAAACTTGACTATAAACTGAAGACCTGAAGTTATATCTGACTAAATAAAAAGTAAATGTGTGTTAAATGAACACAATTGTTTTTAACTATTCATAAGCAGACATTTTATTACACGGGCCTGATTCCCTGGCTTTCCTGCACTTGCCATGTGAGTACACTGAATATGAACCGCTCCTTAATTTTTCCAGGCACTGAGATCAGGCTGACAAGTCTGTAGTTCCCTGGATCATCCTTCTTGTAGATGGGCATCACCTTGGCAAGCTTCCAGACACCTGGGACCTCCCCTGTTCATTAAGACTGTTGGTTGAGGATGGAGAGGAACTTGTTCAGATCCTCTGCAAGCTCCCTCAACACTCTCAGGTGGATTCCATCCAGCCCCACAGTCTGTTAGGTGTGTCCAGGTAGTGTAGCAGATCCTTAACTGCTTCCTCCTGCATTACAGGGGGTTTGGTGGTGTGCTGCTCTCTGATCTCATCTTCCATCTCAGGGGACTGAATACCCTGGGGCTGTCTGGTCTGACTGACGAAGAAGGAGGCAAAGAAGAGAATAAGTATTTCAGCCTTTTCCTCATCCTTGGTAGCAATGATTCCTCCTACATCCAGTAAGGGATAGAGATTCTCCCTGGCTCTCTTTTGATATATTTGTAAAAACTTGTTTTGTTTTTCTTTATGGCAGTGGCCAGATTGAGATCCATCTGGGCTTTTGCCTTCCAAATTTTTCCTCTACATGACCCACTGCAGGAACCAAGAAAAAGAAAAATACTGATGTTTTGAAACATGTTATATTATAAAAATTACACCATTTTCTTTTAGAATTGACATACAGAAAATCATTAAAAGCTTTTCTAAAAAAAAGGTAAGAATTTGAATTTATCCTTTTTCTCAAGGTCATTGTCCCATACAAATTTGTTTTTAAAAAACTGAAGCATTTATATTTTATGATCATTTATACAATCGTGATCCATTTTGTTATCACCTTACCCTAAACCCCAACAGTACAATTACATCCCTAGTGATTAGAAAACTGAAGGAACCCTGAAAAACACATTGATTTAAGAGGTTTTTAGAAGTATTCTTAGGTAGGAAAATATATTTTTCAATTTCTTAGTATATTTGATTGTAGTGGAACAAAGCAATCAGATGCCTCTGATTACCGAGAAGTGGGTGTGAGCCGGTATCAAATCCACCTGTGCCCAATTAGGGCAGGCCCCCTATTGAGCATGTGCAAGACCAGGGGGCCAATAAAAGGTGAGGCTCACACTCACCAACTAGCTCACTTCTGAGCTAGTCAAGAGTGTGCTGGTAGCTCACTGAGCGGCAGGCCAATCTTGCTAGTTCCACTTTGTGGGCAATAGACTTAGAGCACAGCTCACGAGTCTATATCATGACACCGAGAAGGCCTTGAGGCAACGATCCCTGAAGAAAGGTTTGTCTTGCTACACGTCTTGCTACATTTGGTGATAAAAGAACAACAATTTTTTGTCATTATCATGTGGAAGTAGGTAGGATACCCTGAAAAAGGAAAGACAATTAGGTGGTACTCTTCTTTCTTGGGCTCAGCAGTAGCAATCTACAGGTAATATGGTGGGTTTTTTTAATAGCACTGTGCAGTGGGTCTGTGAACAGGTTGAAGGAAAAAAATTGAATGTGAAGCTAGCAACTGTTGACATTTATTTAATTCTGGAGAAGCTCTTATTCAGGATAACAATATTCTGAGACCAGGATATTAATATGTTCTATGGTCATCTCTTTTGATCATTTTATGAACAAAAATGAGTGGAAGAAGTTAAAAGAAGCACAGCATAGGAGGCATTTGCCCTGCTACAACAAAAGTATTTTGAACTGTGTCTGCATCTGGGAAATATGAAGATCCTGATAATTTTTAACCCAAGCACAATTTTCCCATCCTGCTTTATCACTTTCTTATAAAATTCCTTATTTTCTTTTAGAAAACAAATCTGAATCACACTTGCATAGTACTCAACTGTCTCAGCTAGTTTTAAAAAAAAGAATATGCTAGTAAAGCATCTGAATTTTGTTTACTGCTTATTTTTATATTATAGTCTCTGGACTGAATTAAAACCAAAACATGCCTGGAACTTTTTGTTTTCCTGTAGATTTTAAGTGTTCTATATAACACAGAAGGAATATTGTTGGAAATGGCAGATTAATACATTTTTTTTATTGATGGTTCTTAGGACTCTAATCACAAAACCATTTATAAAATTATGCCTCTAAGGACAGAAACAACAGTTAACTGACTCAACTCTACAAACCTCTTCAGTATAATTCTGGAGAGAGCTGGTTTTTTGGTGTAAGAAAACTTAAAAAAAAAAAAAAGTGTAGTAAGGGAACATGAAATAGGTCAATGTAGTATTTCAACAAGGTGCCTAAATCTGAAGGCTGGTCTCCCTTTAATAAATTTGTGGTTAAGCCTCTCTCTAATGCTTTTGTATGGATCTCTTAAGCAATACACAAAATGAAGGAATAAACGATTTTGACTCCAGAATTTTAACTCTGACCTGGTGAGGCTGCATCTGGAATACTGTGTTCAGTTCTGGGCCCCTCACTTCAAGAAGGATGGGAACTGCTTGAAAGAGGCCAGCACAGAGTGACCAAGATGATTAAGGGAGTGGAACATCTCCCTTGTGAGGAAAGACTGAGGGAGCTGGGTCAATATTTATAAATATGTAAAGGGAGAGTGCCAGGAGGATGGAGCCAAGCTTTTCTCAGGGGTGACTAATAATAGGACAAGGGGCAATGGTTATAAACTTGAGCATAAGCAGTTCCATATAAGTATTAGGAAGAATTTTTTTCACTGTGAGGGTGACAGAGCTCTGGAACAGGCTGCCCAGGGTGGTTGTGGAGTCTCCTTCCCTGGAGACATTCAAAGCCCACTTGGATGTGTACCTGTGTGACCTCCTGTAGGTGACCCTGCTCTGGTAAGGAGGTTGGACTCAATGATTTTCAAACTCCCTTCCAACCCCAAACTTTCTATGATAACAATAACAATAATAATAACAACAACAAAACCAATCTAATGTTATTTTTTTTGAGCTGCAATTAAGAATAAAGTCTTATTAGCATGCTAGATATAAGTCAAGCTATTTTATTAACTAAGTAATAAGGGTTCTAGATTTAATGGAAAAGTTACTCTGTAAAAGCTGTTCAGTTCTTCAATCACTTCTCATCTAATTTAAAGCTACTAATTAAAAGTACAATCGCTTTCTGAGCCGTATAATTATTTAGTATTATCCTAGTGGTAAATGTTATTGTTTAGGTCAGATGATTCATCAGTTCGTTCATCTGAGACAAATTATCACTTTGGCTTACTGAATGGTGTAGATGAAATTAATACTTGAATATTTTTTCTTGCAATTAGTAGGCAAACCAAAACAACTCCCAGTGGAAAATAAGAAATCAAGAAACACTGAAAAATTCCTTCATATTAATTATCAAAAGGCATATGCAGAAAGACTTTGAAAGAAAATAATGAAAATATGTCCACCATTTGATAGCTGCAGACAGAAGAAACAGGATTTCATCAATATGTTTCCTAAAGTAGACCTAAACTATGTAGGGAAAGTTTCCAACTGAAATGTATCAAAACCTAAAAGAGAAATTTTGTGTTTGTGGGAAAACCAATCCTTGGTAACTGTAAGCTTGTAATAAGCACAAAAGTGATAAAGAATGCATCACAAATATAAGAACATTATTACTGAGGCTTTTATTTTCTCACTGAAATTACCATACTATTGTAATTTTAATTAATAGATGTTAATTAATTGTAATAATAATTGAAAGCTGTAAACATTAAGATATTGTGATTCTCTTTATTCATGTTATTCGCTCTTTATTCATCAAAGTGGTATGACTGAAACTGCTTTAATTCTCAGTTACTAATGGTAATTGTCTTTATCTAGAGTCACCATATTAGAATACTTTGTATCTTATCTGAGAATTTTACCAAACATTTCCATACACATACTTATTATTCAAATTAACAATACTAAAAGTTTAACCCATAAACAGAATTAGGTCACTTTCATTTTTGAGGTTCAGTATTACCATCACACCACTCCTTTGGTCTGTATTTTCAAGTGCACATCCTATTTCAGTTCAGAATCTGACCTTTTAAACAGCCATCAAAATAATTAAATGTTAAAATTTAGCTATCTCCTTCACCAATGAGATGAAAGACAACTTATTCTTCTTGAATCCAACATAAAGATGCTGTATCTTTGCATAAGCTAAGAGTTCTCAGACCTGGTTTTGGACAGTATGACGCTAAATGAAAACATTAGAGAAATCAGATTGAAAATCTCATTGATATTGTGATAGAATGTTGGGTTGCAATTAAATTAATTATTTCAGTTAGTCACACCTCTCCAAGAAAAACCCAACATAAAACCAAAAACTGAAAAGAAATATTTTAAGCTTCCAAATGTCCAAATGCAATCACCCAAACTATCTAATAAACTTAGTGATGTATACATACAGGACATCCATGGTATAGTGACAGATCTTAAGGAAAAAAGGAAGCATACCCACTAAAATTACATGAAAAGTGAAATATTGCACGTGCTCAAGTATAGATTGTGATTCTATTGAAACACTAAGAATATTTGCACTTAATAAATAAGCCCAGACCCAAAATGTTTCATATCTGTAAACTTCATAACTATGACACTATCTTTGAAACAGAAGTTTGTCAAGTGAAAGGAAAGAAAATTCCCCCAAAACAAAACTAAAAAAAAAAAGGAAAGAGAAAAAAAGAAAAGCTTTATTACAGTACTACAAGACACTTGTGTTCCTCTTCCACACTAACAGACCAATCCTGACTGATCTGATTTCAACAGGATGATCAATAAAATCACCCAAGAGGAACCTGTAATAGTCTATCAGCAGTCTTGGCTAATCAGGAAGGTCACAGCAGACTGGAAATGGACAAATGTGACAACCATGTACAAGAAGGGCTGGGATGAGGGGCTGGGATACTATAGGCCTGTCAGTCTGATCTTGGTGGAGAAGGTTATGGAGCAGATTTTCTTTAGCATCCATCATACAGAACATGCAGGAAAAAAAAGGTGATCAGGCCTAGACAGCACAGGTTTATGAAAGGAAACTAACTGCTTTAACAAACCTGATCTCCTTCAATAACCCACTCAATGAATGACAGAAAAGCTGAGGATGTTGTCTGCCTGGACTTTAGGAAAGCCTGTGGCACTGTTTGCATAACATTATCCTGGAGAAACAGGCTGCTTGCTCATGGCTTGGATGGGCTTATTCTTTGCCAGGTAAAAAACACGGACTGGATGGCTGAGACCAAAGAGTTGTGGTGAATAGAAGTAAATCTGTGCAGCAGTTGGTCACAGGCAGTGTTCCCCAGGGCTCAATACTGGGGCCAGTTCTCTTTAGTATTTTTATCAATGATCTGGATGAGGGGCACCCTCAGTAAGTATGCAGGTGGCACCGAGTTGGGAGGGAGTGTCAATCTCCTTGAAGATAGGAAGGCTCTACAGAGGGATCTGGACAAGGCCAAATCAATCAACCAGGGTCAATTGTCTGTCAGTTGTTCAACAAGGTCAAGTGCTGAGTTCTGCACTTGGGTCACAACAAGCCCAGGCAATGTTGGATATGAGCCAGCAGTGTGCATAGGTGGCAAAGTAGGCCAACAGCATCCTGGCTTGTATCAGAAATAGTATGGCCTGAAGGATTAGGGAAGTGATTGCTCTCTGTACTCAGCACTGGTGGGGCGACACCAAAGTAGTATGTTCAGTTCTGGGTACCTCAGTACAAGAAGGATACTGAGGTTCTGAAGCATGTCCAAAGAAGAGCAACAAAACTGGTGAAGGGTCTAGAGCACATCTTACAAGAAATGCAAAGTGCATTTAAAATTCTAAACTCTTACAGAAAGAGTCTTTAATTTGACACAAAATGTGTGCAGAAGTCTGACTTCCAAGTTTGTTTTTTCCCTTGGAAGATTTAATCATATTTTCCTGAAATTTATTGATGTTAACAGAGTGGATGCAATTCATCTCTATACCAAGTTTAACTACAATATTTCTTTTAAATGACTATAAATAAATAATTGCATACAAACAGCAAACAGCCAAAACTCCCCAACCTTTCTTCAGTAAAATAGATTGCTCAGGGATTCTGTTTTAAGCATATGAAATAATCTCCTGTTCCTGCAGTCAGGACTGCAATTGGAAGAAACACAAAGCAAATTGTAGTGAGGATTGTAAATACTTTTCAATTTGCTTTCTAAACAAAGGTAATTACAGGGAAATCACTGAGAGAAATCCTGGATCTTTGAAGATTTTATCTGTATACACAGTGGTGAACACAAGCATCTGAGTCAATGCAGATAAGCTTACCTGAGAGAGGAATGGTTTCTCTCTGAAAATATAATGGACAAAAAAGGGTGAAAAGCAGGCATTTGAACTACATGAGCAAGGCCTAAGACTGAAAAGTTTTACAAGTAAAAACTTCGGTAAAATGATTTTTTGCAGTTCCTTGATCATAGCCTGATACTAACAAACTCCTTTCCCTGATACACAGCAGAATACCTCAAGATGGAAACTTGGCAATGGTCACAATGACTCCTGGATTCCCTGGCCAGGTTTCTGTTTCCTACTGTCAAACAGTGAAACATGTAAAAGGGAGTAGGCATTTGCAGATTCCTCAGTTGTTTTGCTGGGAGACTTCCCTATTGATTTTTGCAACTACAATGGTGTGAAAATGCAGGAAAAAAGAAGACCTTTATCTACTGATTACTGGAAATATATTTAAATTTAAAAATTTAACGTGATTTATAATTATGAACATCTAAATAATGATGACTCTTAGTTGCTTTTACGAAGCCAGGAAAGCTTATTTCCAGAACATAACACCTGATTTATATGGCCAAATCCATCAGTCCTAGTAGGAGAATAACATTTGCTTAGATTAAGTCTACACTGGTTTGAGGGGCTGATATTTTCATTTTCCATAATTTTGTATAGCCCATTAGTTAAAGACCTATATGAATATATACAAAACTAATATTTCTAGAATAATCTCAATATATGAGCTTTTTTTTTCCATCACAGGAGACTGATGTAACCACTTTCCCTTGATTATTTTTTATCTGTAATTCCTAGGAATGAAAATCAGAACCATACATTTCCACTGCCTATCTAATCCTTGAAGAGTCAAGGCTCTCCAGGGAGAGACTGCTCTCTGCCTGGCTTCACATGTAGCTAAGTGAATTCTGAGGTGGACAGTGACCTAGTTCCAAGATGAGGAATGAGGAAGGCTCCTGTCTGGTGCAGATGTTTTTGGCAGGATGCTCCTGAGGAAGCAGGTTTTCACTCATAGACATTAGAAGTAAAAATGACACCTTCAGTATGAATATAATTTTATGTTAAAAGGAGGTAGTAAATGATAATGCAATCTTTTGATATTTGCTGTTTAAGTACTCCAGTACTGTTCTGAGAAGTGAACCTAAGAAAAAAGTAGAATTTTCTAAAAAAATTGCCACCACTCAATCTCCTTTTCATGATAGTAGCGTATTGGGAAGGATGTGACAAGTGTAATATAGTTTGTCCTCTATCATTTGGAATCAGGAATCCAGATTAATATAAGTTATTTTAATAACACCCTTTTCTGTGAACAAGCTTTGCTAATTAAATATTTGAAGCAGCTGGAGCCACACTGCTCAGAAAAAGAGAAAAAATATATTTAGAACTCTCATCAATTCATTGGTATTATAGTTAAATTATTTTACTTATTGTGAAGCCATGAATTTCTTCGCAGAACACAGATGTGAGTTTATCATCATTCCACTTTATTAAGCTATTAAAAAGACAGCTATAACTGTTGCTGTATCTTTACAGTCAAACTCAATCACTTATACTATTTAGTGGTCTGTACTAAATTGACCATTACTATATTAAAAGACATCATTAGTATTTGAGCCAAAACTAATCATTTATATTGAAAAAATCTAAAAGTAGCATTGAAAAATATTACTTCAAATCATGTTAAGCAACTAAAAAAAGTAAATATCTTCAAAATTTAATTGAAAATAGATTGAATGGTTTGATCGCCTTTAAAAGTCATCCTATGATGACTTTTTATTGGCATCTGCTCACTTGGCAAGCATATTAAGCACTGAACCAATGACTACAATAGTCCCCAGCTGTGAGTTTGCATATACAAAACCTGCCAGTCCTTCCTCTCATTTACCTAGGACATTGACAGATAAGTGGAAAGTGCTGTGAAATGACCTTCTTGCACTTCTTTAAATTATATAGTTATAATCTGAATGACAGAAACTTGACCTTGGATTAGAAAAGCAACTCAGAATGCTACCGCTGTTCTTGCAAAATCTTAAACCTGCAATCTCAGGCTACTTTATAGAGAGCAGGTAGTAATTCCTGCTTAATTAACAGTATGATAAAAGACATTTTCACTACCTACCAGGTATCTTCAATATACAATATATAATTAGTAGCCTATTTATACACTAATTAAGTAGTTAGCATTAATTTTCTGTGTTTGAAATGTAATGAAAAAAAAAATCTTTTGCATGACCTTGGTAAAACTTGCAAAATATTCAAGGAAATAAATTTGTACATCAAAGGGAAAATAATTTTCTAGCTTGCATATTTGACCTACAATTAATTATAATTATTAAGCAATTATAATTAATTTCATACTGAAATTTGAAAATATTTGTTTTAAGTCGCACTTTAAGATGTACTTATGATATACTCTTGGAAAGAAAATACTTCATACTTGCTTAAAAAAAACCCCAACAAACCACAACAGTAATTTTTCCCAAATATATCTAAGTCCTGTCTTTTATTTTTTCAGATGACAACATAAATCAATTATGTATAAATTGTGTAGACAGGTACAGGTCACAGTTTCCTGTTCTTATAGAATACCCGACATAATGAAGTCCACCACCTGAAATTCTTCTTGAGTACTGAGTATCTACCAACATTCAAACAACCACGAATATTGTTGTCTAAAGCTTAATAAGAAGACAGATTTTGTTCACCTCCAATGCTGGATTTAGATTTAAGGATGAGAAATCACCAAGTTGAGCTTGAATTTGAATCATCCAAACTCAAGACCATAAATAGATGCTGAGACCTATGTACAATTGCCAGCCTTGCCATGCACTCACAAGATAAAATCATGAAACTATGTGTGTGCAATGTTACTACTGGATAGATGTAGATTACATTAGCAGCAGTGTTTGTGAATTCATTTAACCCCTGGCAGCTGCCAGAACAAATATAATACAATGAAGCTATGATGTTTATTTAAAATCACAGAGAATATATCTCCCACCAAAAACTGCAGATAGATGTTTTAGAGGGGATGAATCACGCCATGGAAATATGTCTCTATCTGCTTAGAGCAAGTATCTGAATGGCTTAGACTTAGACTAGATATCTAACTTCCACAGTTAGTTATTGAACTAACCAAGAGGAAATGTAACCCACCAAAGGGTTAAATTACATTTATACACACCCATTTGCTTTGCATGGAAGCCTGAAACATACATGCACATAAATCAGCAATGATTAAGGGCAGAACTTTGAGGCAAGATACATTCAAAGAAATAGAGAATCCCCATTAGCATTTTACAAATTAAAAACCAAATCAAATCACTGCATCTGACTATAAATGTCCAGAACTTACACTTTTGGATTACGATTTTTTTTTTTTTTTTTTCATTAGGGTTATTGTGTACATATTTTGTACAGAAGATAGACTTCTAAGTTTTCTTATTTTTCTGGTTCACCAGAAAAATTTCCATCTATACATTCTTTTCTTCCTAAACTGCATACATTACAATAAGGCAGATTCTACCAAGTTTTATTGTATTTATTATATAGCTATATAATCTTCTTACTTTATCACAGGTTAGCCCACAGGAAATTTTCAAATCAAAATAATATTCTGGCAACGAGCTAAATGAACAAAAATTGAGCCTCTAAACTAATGTTGCAACTGTTTCCTTTCCATAGTAATATTACATTTAAATATAGAAAACAAAACAAAAATAAAAAACAAACCAAGAAGAAAGAACAGTTTGCTACTTAAGGAACATTTGTATGCCTGATCAAATTTTAATTTAATTAGGTTTACAATCTCTGGGATGAAAAACTTTTCCGTCTGTGTGTATGTCAGATACTCTTAGTCCACTGAATTCTCAGTTCTGTCTAGTTTCTAAACTCTATCACAGATGACACTGCTGTTAATGTACTTCTGAATGAAGTTTAGTTACCTGACTGGAGAAAATTTCAGGAAAAGACCTCCATACATTTTTGAATGCTGAGTTCTCAAAGCTCAGTTTTAAGAATTTACTAAACATCCTTCTAGTTTTCAGATGCTAGTACAAGATCCTTATAAATTCATGCCTTAAAGGGAGGCTGGTAAGAAGAAAAAATTACAACAGGGCAACAGGGTTGAAAGAATGTCAAGAGAAAAGGTGAAGGGACATGAACTTTCTGTCATCTACTGGTTTTACTCATAAAGTAAATACTTCTATTGTTAATAATAAATATTTGCACATACTTAGTACTGCATGATATTCACTCTATACTTCCAAGAACTGACAAAATAAGTCAGAAAACTAAAGTACCATACTCCTAATCTAACTAATTGTTGTGCTCAACTAAACTGGATTTCTTTAAATTTCTGGATTTAAAAAGGATTAATCTTTTTAAAGTATTTTTAGTTTTTATATGAAGTGTCCTGTGATACAGTCATTTTTTCTGTCTCCATGTCAAATCCTCCTAAAAATGTATGTAAAAATTAGAAGAGTGTTCCTTAAAAATATGTGGGAAAAAAATTAAAAAAAAATAAATTAAAAATCTAAAAATAAATAATGGTCTTTTTTGTGGTAGCTGTGGTTTTGAAGGCATTCTCTGTTTGAGAACAAACGGTGGTCTTACTTATTATTTATAAAATACATGGTATACAATGGATCATTGTACCTTTCTTCTTAAATTAGTGTCTTGAGCCTTCACAAACTTGAGCATACAAGCATTTGGAATAACTACTGTTGCCATTTGCTGAGAAGAAATGCTTGGATAATGCTGTCCCACGGACTTTGAAGAGAGGATATTAAGAGAAGGTAGGAAACAGAATAAGATTTCTGCCTATAGTAGCATTTTGATGTTTCAGATAACCCTCTAGCATCTCTACCTCCCATTCAGAAAAGTACTGCATAATATAATAATTGCTTAGTTCATAGATAAAAATACTGAAGTATGAAAATATTCAGCCAGATGTTTCCATACATTTTAATTTAACACAGAGAGTTAAATTCTCCACACTTTAAAAACATCAATCCATTCATGCCTGCCACATTTCCTAAAGGGATGTAAGATGTATGCAGCAGTCATGATGGATTCAAGTTATTAACAACAAATGTTTAACACACTTCAGTGTTATCATAAATAACATTTGGTTCTTGTTCCCTCTGATATGAAGTTGTCATTTGGGACATTCTGATACTTACGATCTGTCTTTGTCTATCATTCTCTCTTTCCAAATGTAAACTTACTTTGAAATCAACTCAAATAGTATCGAAATAACTCCAGTGTGACATGGCTTTTAAGCTGCCTTACCATGCCTAGGTGCCATGAGATAAAAGAAAACACATGTTGACAACATTGTCCTGTGCATGTCTTCATTGGAACTTCACTAATAAATAATTATAGTAATAACGATAATAATTAATCCCAAACCCCTGCTGCTTGGCTCTAGTTGTTCTTTCCATTGCTTATTCACAATGACTCAGGGCTACCTCGTAACACAGAACCTCAAGAAAAGACAGGAAAAGCTTAAAATGGTAATGTTTTATGACAGAAAGGAGCTCATGAATACAATACAAATTATTCAGGAATTGAAGAGAATAATGTTTTTTAACTTCCCTGCATATAGTAAGCAAACTGTCTCTACCTTCATTGGCAAAATTCTAAGAAATCCTGTTCCAAAATGTCATATTTATCAATAAGCTATGTGTAATTTTTAATAGTGTATCTTTCCGTAAATATAAAGCAAGCGTACAGTTCATGGAAAACAGTAATTATCTCAATTATATACAAGTATTTTAGCATCTTTGGATGAAAAAAGAGCTGTTATTTAAATTTCATATTTTAGATAACCTCTGAGAATTGATACTTAATTCTCTGATAGCATAGCTCAGAAACCACTCCTATATACCTTACTGTGTATGTTCAATCTATATTTTTGCTCTAACAAAAAGGAAAGCTATTTGTTGAGGCAAGTTGATGTAAGATTTACTTTACTGTTAAACTGTTACTTTACTGTTAAAAAATATCAACTTAAATAATTGGATAGGATTATGCAGAGCAGAGCACACAAATTAAGTCATGTGCATCAGAGTAACAAAATAAAATCTTAGCCTTCTACATTTTAACTGTAGCCAGTGCTGCATTTCAGTGTTGAACAGTTAATGATCACTACAGCATTTCAAAATATCAGAGTGTCAAAGAAGATGAGTCTTCCATGTTTACAAAAGATTTTGCTTATGGCATACTGTGTGCTTTTGTGAATCATTTATCTTCTAGCTTAAACCTGTCATGGTATGAAATATTGCAACTGTGATTCTGCATGACAGAATAATGGAATAGTGAAAAAAAAGGCCATAATAAAATGACTTTTCCACAGAATTTTGGGCTTGAGAACTTGAAATGCTGCACATGAAATAGCTTTTCTTTTCACTCCATCAAAAACTAATTCAGTCCAATGAGTTCCTTTCTACGCAATGAATATGCTATTACGCTGTTTGTATTTTTTTCTATATTGACTTAGGTTTAGCTTTTAAAAAAAAACTTGTTCTCTGTTGTAAGACCTCATATGCTGTACTGGATACCAAAATTGTTCCTGAAGAGGTTCCATTCAGCAAATATTTGAATTTTATATTTAACATTCTGCCTTTATTTCCAGAAACCACAAAATTACCCTTCTATCCATAATATCAAAGATATGTAGTACAGTACATTAATATTTTAAATTCTTTATTGTAATAGTTTTAACTCTTTACATGTTGACATCTATGTCATAAAATAAGAAGTATTAGAACTGATGGAAATGAGAGGACACAACCTTTCCAGTTTATCTAGAATGAAGTAGCTAGGTTAAAAGCATATGCTCAAAACAGCTAGAATGAAATTAAGAATGGTGCAAATGTGATTTCTTTTTTTTTTTTTTTTTCTGAATGTTTAGAAGATTAAGTAGAGATTACCATAACTTAGGAGACAAAACTTTAAAAAATAGCTATTTTGTAGTAGGCTGTGCATTTCTATGCTATATATTAGAACAAATTAATTGAGTATTAAAGGCGTTCAGTCATCATGGGTATGGCAGATGGATACACAGCATTTCAAGCATTGACTTTAATTTGGGTAAAATATTTGCAGAATCAACATTAATGAAGATTAATAAATACACAACACAAAGCACCTGTTATTTGACAACTCAAATGTAAACAGTGGGCCAGAACAAAGTCCTACTTATCCAAGTATAATCTGAAGCATTGCTATTTAAAGAATAAATGATATTCGGTATGTGGCATACTGCATACCAAAGAGTCAGAGTGAACAACAAACCATCATGGCCATTGTTTAATTATAAAGTGAGGAAAAATCATTAATAAATCCAGAGAGATAAACGGCACTGCAAAAGCCCTTTCTGTGTGTGGAACAGGAGACATCCTCAAAAAATTAATCTACTCATCTATTCATGCTCATGTTCTTGAGTGAAAAGGAAAGGTAACTGATACCACTAATATATTTGTCTAGCATCACAGCAACATTCCAGTTTTCATGGTGGTTGTCACAGTGAGACATCAGTAATTTCAAAAGCTAAAGGTAAATATAAGCATTTTGAGAAAGCAACACACTATAAAAATGATAAAAGTCTAAACAGATTTTTCAGTTTAAAACAGCTTTTTTGCCATAAATACGTTTAATGCAAAAGCAATCATACTAAATAATCTATAATTGTTGAAAGTATCTAACTAACAAAAATATACGAATGAAACCAGATTCACTTACCAAATTCTTTAGGAACAGTGATAGAATAAAGACAGTTGTGACCAACACTGTAGTTCTTGGGGTAGTTTGGTGACAGCACAGTGCCTTCAGAGCCTGTTGAGCGGCTTCCACAGGGTGCTAGAAAGTAAAAATAATCAGTTTTGAATAACAGAATATGAGAAAAAAACACAGGTTTTTGTGATTTGTTGTATGGTACTATGTGCTCTTAGGGTAAATTTTATTACATTTCTAATTGGATTTAAGTTGTATATCCTGTGAAGTACTGAGAATGGGCAACTTTCTCATATATCAAAAGAGAATTGATGTCTCTCTGTAGTTTTCCAGATCAATTATTTTTCTTTACCATTTGTCAACCATCTTAATAAAATAATGCATTCAACACACAGTATGCTATTATTTACAGCACACAAAACTATTTATTCATATGATGCTTTATAGTCTGATAAAAGCATAGCATGCTCAGAAACTCTTACTCATGCCAATAGATTCATAATTCAAAATAGCGTATAGAACTACTGAAATAAGAAAGTCAGGATTCCTTGACTGAACATGATGTACCACTTATTTATAGGTCAATTATTTCTAATATCATATATATGAAGTTATGAGCAAACATTTTCTTTTTCACACAAACATGTCTATTCTACAAATAATAGGTATAATAACTGAAAAAATGGCAGATAAAGATCAAGGTTATTTACCACAATGATGTATTTTTCTAAGGTTAACAAGTTAGTATTTGGCATTATTCAAAACTGTCAGGCAAGAATATGTTTTTTTCTTTTTCAGCTGTTCCAGTACATTTATATGAAACAGTCCTATACAGCCATATACAACACAACAGTCAGGAGTTTATGTTTTCCCATATCTATTACTTGCTTCTCATACACACTCTGCAGTTCAGTAGTTTAACCTGCTGTCAATATCACAGCATTTGTTTAGAGTATTTCTTCTAACCACTATGGGTAATAAAACATTTCTAAATAAGTTTAATGTTAAGATTTCTACATAACAAATCTATTTCCTTTGTTACAATGGGACTCTGTGAGTAGAACTCAGTGTTTCATTTGCTAAACAGAAAAAAAAGCTTGTTTTTTTTGGTATGCTCTCAAAATGTTAATATCTTATGAACTACATGAAATAAGAGAAAGGCAGCTCTCATTATTTTAGAAGATTGTCTTGTTACTTGTCACAGTAAACACAAGTTATTTATTAGTAGAGCTACAAACCACGTTTAAGACTTCTATTTAATTCACACAAAATGTATGGTAAATATACCATGAAAAGAACACATCTTCTAATCCTAGCAATTTAAGCCCTGTTGCTTTGGGCATGAGTTTCTGCAATTAGCATTAACATGGGTTCCTTTCAGTATGATGTAGCTGCAACATTTGTCGGATTGTGTACCTGAAACAGGAACAGATGGATTACAGCATGAATTACACAGAGCAATACCTATGGTTCGAGTCTACATATACAATTTGCAAATGAGGTAATGGGTAAGCATGAAAGTCATGGTATTTGAAATAGGTCAGCAGAAGGATCCTGACATTTGCTTGTCATTGTGTGTGCCCACGCTGCAGATGTGGCAGATATATCAGAGAGTAGTAAATGAGTCAGAATACGACATAGTCCTGGTGATGCTCAGTTCAGGTTTACTTTACACTGAGATACTGAGTAGGCACTAAGACTATCATACATACAGAGAATATTGTTCTCTATTGCTATAAGAATAGTATCAGTCTCTTCCCTCAGTCCACTGTCATGTGAAATATCATAAATGTTTGCTTTCTTGAGAAAATGAATTTTGCTTATAGCATTATTGGTACTTTTTGCCAAGAAGCAATAGTCTTGGCTGAGCCTCTGTCCTGGTTTGGGCCAGGAGAAAGGTAATTTTCTGTCTTGTACTTTTGCTTTCAGCTAAGTCTCTTGTAAGTGGCTGTACTTGCTGAAATTAACAGCAAGTTTCTCAGTCAGTGTCTGCTTCTGGGACTGATAACGCTCGATGTTTCTAGTTACAGCTAGAGACTGGTGTGCAGAGCCAAGGCCACTGCTCAGTTCTGAGGAACATTTTGCCCTCCATAAGGAGAAGAGTAAAAAGGTCACACCTGCAGCCCTCCTTTCGGGAGGAACGGACAAGATAGATGCCAGAATTGACCAAACAGAGTATTCCATCCCATATATATCATACTCAGTATAAATTTGAGGATCACAAGGGTCAAACCCCCTCCTGCTTCCCCTTCTTCACCTGTCCCTGTTTCCTTCAGCACCCTGGAAGGATTTCATCCATTTGTCTGCCTGTGCTCCTGCTCCCTGCCAGCCTGAATCTGTGTGTTCCTGCCTCCAGCTCCCGACTGCTGCTGACTCCAGGAGTCCAGCCTGGACTTTCCCAGGGCTGCCGTGCAGCCTTGGTGGTGATGTGAGGGTTAATGGGGGAGAGGAGGGAGGAATATCAATTTTCCTGTATATTTGTATAGATTTAGTAATTTTTCCTTTTTATCATTAATGTTTTATTAAAGCTGTGTAGTGCAGTTTCCAACCTACAAGTCTCTCTCCCTTATTCTCTCTCCTTTCCTTATCAGGGAGGAGAGGGGGATTAATAGAGAGCATCTGTTACTCAGTTTAATTGCCGGGCCAGTGCTAAACCATGACAGCCTCACATCCAGGGCATAATTTGCCTTGATTTATTTGAAAAACATAAACTAGAAATTCTTCATTAGCTCAATGTGGTAAATATTATCAGTGAAAACAGATCTGCTAACCAGCTTGTAATTTCTTAAGTTTTTCTGTTCCACATTTTGGATGAAACAGAGAGAATATGGAAGAATGCAAGTAAGAAAAGCACTAAAAGTATAGAAATAAGGTTGTCAAAAAAGTCTATTAATTCTCTATATTCCTATATTCAATATATTCCTATATATTCTTTATTTCAATCTTTACTGTTTGCAAGTCAAATAACCGAGTTACTGAAAAAAAAGACCAATAATACTGTCCCGCTTCAGCACTCATATTATTATTATACCTCTCTAAACATCTGATATACAGTAATGAGCAAATTCATTCTAAAATTATGCTTTCACTGAAGTCAGTGCCATTGACACCAAAAGCAACAGAATTTGATCCCTAATTTTTAATAAAACTCGAAATACCTGCAGAAAATAGAAATAATTAAAATTAATAGATACGTATTTAGCACTCAACATAAAGTGGGCCATTACTTATAAATTCCAATTTTATTTATACAACTGTTCCTTATTATTCCTATAAATCACGCAGTTACGCAAGGTATTTGTGATTTCATAATACTGCTACCATAATACTGCTATCTTTTGCCTTGTGGTCTCTCCCATCGATTTCCAACTGCTGCTATAACAACTCTTTATTCTTCCAAGAATTCACATTGCTGGTATAAAGGAAAGTTGAATCACGAGGTAAGCACACAGGTGAAATTTGAAATCTGATAAAATGTTTTTAAAACATTTGAATGTGTTTAAACATTTTATGTTTAAAATGTCATAAAATCATTTTATGATAGGTAGTGTATCACCAGTAGGTGGTATATCATTTAGTTCTTAGAGCATCACACTGTCCTCCAAGGCATTCCTGAATGGTACAGGAAGGATCAGGAGGTTTACTTAGTATTTTAGCAAAATGATAAGAGTTCACAGCCGAGATTCCTTCCTTACCCTTTCAGAAATGCTTACTTAAAAAAACCCAGAAAGTTAAGGAAGGATTCTACCCTGACCATTACTAAACATTATAATTAAGAAATCAAAAGTGGATTCAGATACATGGAGCCATAGCTATCAGTTTTACAGTGCAGGCATTTAGTTAATTTCCTAATAACTACAAAGTTAAAAACTTCAAGGTTCTGGAAATCAACATGTCTAATAATTATGCTGTGCAATGAATGGTCTACCAACAGTAAAAATTCTAACAGGACTCATCAAATCTACAAATGTAAACTGCAGTACAAAAATAGCAACAAATACTGAGCATCATTTTCCTGGGAATGAAAAAAATCCTGCAAAAAACTCTAACCAACCAACGAAAAAAAGAATTCAAAAGGCAATGATATTGTCTAATGTAATTCTTTAATAGGATTCCAGTATCTTTGAAAAGTGTTTGCTTAGACTCTGAAACACTATCATTTTCTGTATTTATTTCTGTTTTAGTGTATTCTCTGACACATAAAAAGCCTACTCAGTATGCTGTCTTTGTCCTTCTTTACGGAATCATCACTGGAACACTTTAATAGGAGAGAAAGGCACTTGGCTGTGGTAAAAATGTGATAAGAATCTGCATGTGGATGCATTACTCAGTTTCCCTGAAACAATATTAAACATTAATGGCAGAAAGTTTCTTCTCTCTGTGTATTAAATTTACTGTAATGGTATCTTGTCATTTAATATAGCACTCTCTGCAGCCCTTATAATAACCCTATAATAGCAAAAACAAAGTATTATCAATACTTTATCTTAAATTAGTAAGATTTTGTATCCTTATCTTTTATCTTTATCTTTTTTACCCATCTTGATCATTAGTATTCAGGCACCTTTGTCATAGAACTAAGTTTTATCACTCTAGAGCAATGCACTAGTAAATAGAGAATACAATACAAAACGTAGTGCCACCAGCAGTGACACCTTTATTTACATTTCAGCACATGGTAGTTGTTAAAGAAACATAGATGATCACCACAGAGAGGCGAAATCACACATCAAAACCACAGATCCCTGTAACTTAAACCCAACTCCAGGTATAAAGTAAAATTTTCTATAGTCCCAGTGAAACATAGAAGGCCTGCCATGTGCTTATTGCTCACATTTTCCACTGTCTTTGCAGCTTAACCAAAAGAAAGAACCCATAAGGAAAAACTTCAGTAAAAGAACTGTGAAGAATGCACTAGTAAGCCTGAGAATCAATCTTGGATCTCTTCATCTTCTGAAGAAATGAGTATTTTTGCTACCAAGTATTTTTTCTGCAGCTTGAAGCTTTTAATTCTTACTACTTCTTTCAGATTACCTACTTTATAGCTCTTAGAGCTAAAACCTAGTAGAATTTAATTGTAACTGCAGATTTAAGTGCTGTATTGCACCATCAGTTTTTAAGTAGTATTGCTCAGTGGAATCAAAGGGGAATACTGTTTAAAAATGAATGGCACAATATGGCTTTATGTCGTACAGATAAATCTGGTTATATAGCTACAAATACAATAAAAAGGGAATGAACTCTGCAGAGGAAAAATATGCCTAGATCTACTAATGAGATACAGACTTTTTACATAATGGCCCACTGTTTCAAAACCCAGACTAAGATGGTAGTCATTACAGATATCTAATGTTTAGTTGTCTAAATGAGTAGGTTCAAATAATTTTTTCAAGGCACAATCTTTGTCTTTAGAATTTAATATATTAAATACTTGATTGATGGTTTTTCTAGTTTTATATAATATAACATAATTCTATTTATACTTTCTACTCCAAATGACCAATTTTTCAGCTGTAAGAAACAAGTAACAATAAAATAATTATATCACCACTAGGAAATAAAATATTAATTTTTAAAAAATCATGCAAAGGAAATTGTAAAGAGATAAAAATGGCAGACAAATTTATTCTGAAATTCAATTCCAAAGTACAGATGCTTTTGTTTTGGATATTAGCCTGCAAATGTAAATGTAATGAGGCATCTAAAATTTTTTTAACATTACAATGAATATGGAAAAGATCAGCATATATAAAACAAAATGTTTTAGTTGCAGTTTGGAACTACAGAATTACATTAGAAATGAAATTATACCATTAATTACAGGGAGAGACTGCACCATGCTACAGGAGGAAAGCAGTACCAAAGTGAACAATAACACAAAGTACACAGAAGCTTTCCACGCTGTCATCTTTTCATTCCTCAAAATACAGTCTAATTGTGGCAATCAAAATTGATTTAAAAAATGAAATAGAGGCTCAGGGCAATGTATGTTGATAGTGTTTGAAAGTGGTTAGTTAAAGCAGGAGCTGGTGAAATCCTCTCAGGAATTAAAAAACTTATCAAAGCAGGTCCTAATTCATAACAGAAAATGGATAAAATAAGAAATCGTAAAACAAACAAAAACAAAAGAAACAAACCAGAGAAATTTGATCAATTAAAAAAAGTTATTAGCAAATGCAGAAATGCAAAACCCAAAGCAATTAGCTAGATTTTGCAGAAAAAAATCAGCAGTTCTAATACTGAATACGAGTTTAAATGAAACGTTGCTTTAAACAAAGAGCACTCTAAGCTCAGCTGTCATGTGTTCGACATAGAAGGTATCATTTGTACTCCATTCAAGAGTGGTAAAATCTCATCAGGAACTTCCAAGTTTCTGGAAGTAAAAAAAAAAAAAACAACAAAAACAACCAATTCAAAAACCACCCAAAAAACCACCCTCTAAAACCCCCCACCCAAATCATACAAAACAAACAAGCAACCCCCCCCCAAAAAAACACCCCCAAAAAGCAAATTTTGAAATAATCAGTTTTGTTTTCTCCAGAAGATAAGAATGAGATAATGGGAAGACTGGACACTTTTTGGAGATGTGGTAGATTAAGAGAAAAATAAGAGAATTTTTCTCTTAATCTATAAATGATAGGACAAGAAATTAATGCTAGCAATTTTAGTGAAATCATTTGAATTTAGATATTCTCATTGTCACTTTTGTCGAGTTACTGAATTATTATTTTTTTGTGATTCCTGAAAGAAGATGGCATATAAATATCTGCCATACGGGGTTAAGTATATCTAAGCAGGCAGGAGACAGTGCTTCACCTTTTTATAATTCGTTATGTATTTACATCTATATAACACGAAATTACTTGATCGTAGCATGAGAAAGGGGGACATTCAACTTTCTTCATGCTGACAATGGTTAAGGAAGATATTTCAAGAGCAGAGAACCTCTTCAGTAAAAGAAGCAAATTAAAAATTAGCAGAAGATAAATCTAATTTCAGCTTGTACTTTTGTTATGCTATGCATTTAGTATCTCTAAATATATAAAATACAATTATTCTCCTTATCAAATATTTTTTATGCATATTTATTCAACATTTCACCAATTCCTACCTCTAAAACCAACAAAACCAATAACAAATCCAAAAAACTTTAGCTAACAAATATTCATCCAAGAAAGTGAGGAACCACAACCCAACTCAAACACAGGAAAGAAAACAGGGGATTAAACACCTCTTAATATTAAAATAAAAACTGGTCAAAATAACTGGTCTGTGGAATTCAGTTACAAGCACAAGTACCAATTAGAAATACATATTTAAAAAATTCCACAAAATCCATTGATCTAATCTAATGTAGACAGCTTTTGCTAGTGAAGGTGGTTCTACATGCAAAAGAAACACCATTTCTGCAACAGCCAGACACATTACCCTGACAGTACTACTGATGTCTACTTGATACTGAGGAACAGTGCTGCCTGTCAGCACATATTACATTTCAATGAGTGGACAGAGACTTACATAAGACTAAGAATGGACATTTTAACACAATGGTGGCTTGATTCTGACTAGATGTCAGGTGCCCACCACAGCCGATTTATCACTCTGCTCAGCTGGACCAGGGAGGGAAAAAAAACCAAAACTTGCATGGGATAAGGACAGGGAGAGATCACACAGCAATTACCATTCCAGTTAAATAAACTTGACTTGAGAAAGTAATTTATTACTAATCAAATCAGAACAGGGTTGTAGAGAAATAAGATAAATCAGGTGCCTTGAGTTGCCAAAGAGTGGGTGTGAATCCACCTGTGCCTGGTTAAGGCAGGCCCCCTATTACCAGGGGGCCAATAAAGGTGGGACACACCCACAGAGGAAGCTCACTCTGGTGCGAGGCATGGAGAGGTCAGCAGCTCGTCGAGCCTCTGGAGCAAGAAAGGCTCTTCCTGCTACACTTCTACCCTGGAAGCGCTGTGTGGTGGCTGGAGTCCTGGAAGAGACCAGCAGCTCATCGAGCTTCAGGAGCAAGAATGGCTCCTCCCGCTATATAGGGTAACTGAAATAAAATCAAAATCCTACATGACCTTCTCCCCATCCTCCGCTCCCTTCTTCCTGGCTCAACTTCACTCCTGATTTTCTCTACCTCCTTCCCACCAGCACTGAAGGGCAGGAGGGTGAGGAATGGAAGTTGGGGTCAGTTTCACCGTGTTTCTGCTACTCTTTCCTCCTCAAGAGGAAGACTCCTCACATTCTCCTGCTCCGCTGGGGGTCTGTCCCACAGGAGACACTCCTACGTGAGTCTTCCAGTGTGAGTCCTTTCCACAGGCTGCATCTCTTCATGAAGTACCCCAGTGTGGGTCCTTTCTACAGGGTGCAGACCTTCAGAAACAGACTGCTCCAGAGTGGGTCCCCATGGGATCACAAGTCCTGCCAGTAAACCTGCTCTGGTGTAGGTTCCTCTCTTCCCCTGGTTCACACATCCTGCCAGGAGTCATCTCCAGCATGGGCTTTCCACAGGTCAGAGACTCCTTTGGCCATTCACCTGCTCCAGCGTGGGGTCCTCCATGGGCTGCTGGTAGGTTTCTGCTCCTCAATGGGCTGCAGGGGGACAGCCTGCCTCACCATGGTCTTTACCATGGGCTGCAGGGAAATCTCTTCTCCAGCACCTGAGGCACCTCCTTCCTTCCCTTCTTCACTGACCTTGGTATCTGCAGTGTTGTTGCTCTCACAAATTCTCCCTTCTCCAGCTGCTGCTGCACAGAATTTTTTTCCCCATTCTTAAATATGTTATCGTAGAGGCCAGCAGTAGGTCTGTGTTGGGGACATCTGGCATTGGCTCTGTCTGATACAGGGAAAGCTTCTGGTATTTTGTCACACAAGCCACTTGCTATCTAGACTTTGCCACGCAAGTCCCATGCATTTATTAATATGGCCCCTTGCAAAACATGAAACAGGGTGTTTCTCCATGTTAAAATCTCAGATTCCTACTTCTTGGCCAAGCTAAAGAACATCTATGCATAGCGGGGTTTTTTCAATCTTCTGTTACTTTCTGGTTACACTGTATCTGTTGCTAATTCTTGAATGGTTTATTATATTTAAAGCAAGACTAAAACAATTATATTTCTGATTTCTAATGGTCTAATCATATCTATTGGAAGTCAAAATTTGGACACACATAAGGAAAGCAAAAGTCTAGGATAGCAGATAGACTAGAACAAGAAAAATACATGAAAAAAATGTATGTCCTGGTTTAAAATCACACAGTTCTGACAGTTTCTGTTTCAAGTTTATACAGTGATGACAAAACTTGGAAAGACCTCAGCTTCACTCCAAAGAACATCTTTCATTCAGAGCTCATTTTTAAAACAGCAGTAATATGATCTTATGTGAACACATATCTAGATGAACACCAGAAAGATTCTGAATAAAAATTTGAGTTCCTCTTCAAATACTTCTTGGGGTATCTAAAATCTTCTTTTACTTAATCTTTCTTTTGATTTTCTTAACCATCCTTTTGATTCCTTATATTTGAAATATAACATTAATTCAACATATTATATATGATCAATTTGCAATAAACTGCATGGGTTAGAAATAATTTAAACACTTAGGATTTATTTCCTATTGAACCCGGATAAATCTAATATTTGGTAATTTTCTTTTTAGTTTAAGAAAAATGGTCATTACAGATAATGTGGTTTTTTGTCATGAGAAGTGATTGTAGTTTTTAGATGGATAACTGCAACATCATTCGAAATTCAGTTGAGTTGCCAGATTGAAACACAGAAGCATATATATGTCACTCGTATGAAGTAAAATCTTGTAAATCACTATCCTTTTTAGAGTACCTTGAAACAACTTCACAGTTAGTGCATATTTTTACTAAAGAGCCTTCAGTTTGGAACATGCCCATGTATAGTCTATTGAAGTTATAATGTCCAAAATTAAATATTTACTTGCAAGTATCTTTGATAATTTTGCCAAAACTAAGTATTCAATTGATGCACAAAACCCAAGTATCTACTCCCTGAAGAGCAGGAATCATAACAGCTACTTTTTGCTAAGATTTTTAATAGTCTTTGAATTATGTTATTCGAGGATGGTCTTAATCCCTAGAGATGCCATAAGACAGAAGAAATTGCAAGGTTCCCAATATTTGTGTGTCTGAAAGACCTTCAGAGGTCTTTACTTGTATCACTGGAATTCTCTAGTGATCAGCACCCCAGAGAATCCAATTTGATGCTGTCATGGCTTAAACCCACTGACAGCTAAGCCCTACATAGCTCATTGGTCACTTTCCTCTGGTGCAATGGGGGAGAGAATTGAAAGAGTAAAAGTGAGATAAATCATGGATCGTGATAAAGAGAGATAATTAGGCAAAGCAAAAGCTGCACACGCAAGCAAAGCAAACAAGGAATTCATTCACTGCTTCCCATCTGAAGGCAGATAGGTGTTCAGCCATCTACAGAAGAGGGCTCCGTCACATGTACTGGGTACTTGGGAAGACATACACCATGTCTCTGAACATCCCCCCTTCCTTCTTCTTCCTCCAGTTTTATATGCTGAGCATGACATTGTACAGTATGAAATACTCCTGTCATCAGCTGGGGTCAGCTGTTCTCTGCTGTGTTTCCTTCCAACTTCTTGTGCACCCCCAGACCACTCACTGGTGGGGTGGTGTGAGGAGCAAAAAAGGCCTTGGTTGACTAAGCACTGCACAGCAGTAACAGAAAACACATCTGTATGATCAACACAAGTTTTTTTGCTCAAATCATTGAACTGAAGAAAGCATAAGGTACAGATTTATTTAACAGTTTCAGACTGAGAGATTTAAGATACTTTGATTCAGCTATTTAAAAGTATTTTAATTGCAAATCTCAGCAATCTAAGATTCATTTGTTTAATTGTAATAAAGCTTATATTTGAAAATTTCAATTTAATTTTTCATTAAACTATAATCTCTAACAAATATCCTATACCTGAAGGAAAAAAAAACAAGCAAAAAACCAAGCACTACTTTCATGTTGCATTTATTTGTTCTATTGTTAATACTGACTCATCAAAATATATCTTATGTGCTAGGATGCTCTACAACTTTTTAAATAGAATCTTGCTAGAATTTCACTAATCTGAATAGGACTAGTCCTTTTACCTAACTACTAAAACTCAACTGTAGATCAACACAATCCAATACTTAGATTTATTTATCCTACAATTACCAAAAGTGAAACTGATGAACATTTTACTCTGAAGTCACACCGTATTGAGGATTAATTTTTGTGTATAACTTTGTGACCTCTATGAACTTTGACATCTCATTTTTATATGAAGTTGTATCAGATGGCATAATTCCCAACACAAATTTGCATGGGATCTTTGTGGTAACCTTTCTTTATTGTATTTTTTTTAAATTTTCTTTTTCTTTAAATAACATCACCACACCAACAACTTTCAATTCTTACCTTGTAGTAAAATACTCATCTTAACATATTGCATTACATTTCCCTTAACAAGTAACCTTTCTTTGTGGAACTCTGTCAGAAATTTTTAAAAATTCAGTGATAGGGTATCAACAGCTACTAAGTTCATTCATATGTTTCTTGAGTTCTCAGGCTTCCCATTAAGCTCCATAATCTTCTTTGAAAGTTATACAGATTTTTCTTCTACATGTTTAACCATGTATATCCTAGTTCTGTCTTTTCTATAATCACCATCTATTTTTAAGTGTGGAAATTGGCTCATTGCTCATCACTGAAGAGTTCTGACATGTTCATCACCTTCTCTTAGTTTGAGAGAAAGGCTCACATAAGCTTATAGGTCAATGTTTGTAGTTCACACAGTTCATATCTAGGCTCTTTCAGAACTTCTCAGAAACAAGTATCTAATCCTACAAACTTATGTTTCTGTTAAGTGATTTCCTTTAACATGTCTTCCAGAAGAGCTTCTGACATTGTTCCTTAGAGTCAGAGGAATGGTTCTAATACAGGACTTCCCTGATTACTGAGATAATGTAACATAGCATAATGGAATATAATGTAACATAATGTAATGCAACATGTAATTTACTTAACTTTTCTACAGTGGCATTGTCCTTGAATGCAGTTTTGACACTGAACTTCAGTTCACACCTTAATACATTTCCTACTTTTCTCATTTGATCTACAGCTGTTTCTCAAAATCCTCCTGGACACATTTCCTACTATCCTCATTCAAACATGATTTCCTTTTCCTGGAATACAAATTTTAATTTATTTTAGAATCATAGACTCTCTTGTTTCACCACCTCTTTTGGTGATTCTTTTAGATTTTGCTTCTGATTTATGAGACTCTAAAATTTTACACAATTTCCAGGTCAGCAGCAAATACCTTTTTGTTGTTATCTTCAAATTCAGTTCCATTAGCTTCATCAGTTCAATATAGTTCCTCATATAAAATAAAAAACTACTTTTAGTTTTTTCTCTTCCCTTCTTCCCAGGGTGTTCAATTTGAGTGCATTTTGGACATGTTTGGATACATTCTGAGTACATTACAGTCACATTTACTCTCATTGAGAAAATCTGCTCTGCTTTTGGCTGTTTCTGCATTCATTTGATACTTTTATCTTAATATTGAAACAAAAAGATGTTAAGTGAATCACTAATATTTGAAATGGGAATAGTGAAAAATACCCCTGTTATGTTTTCTGACCTCCAGTTATTTATATGTGCTCTCAACTGTAACTCTTAGTATAGCTTAATGTATAAATATATCTTTGTTCATGAACCAAACTGGTGTGTTTCTTGATATGCTACATAAGTGAAGCTTCAAACTAACAACTTTGTCAGTAACTTATTATCAAAGCCAGTAGGAAAATAAAAAAATAATATAACAGGGAAGGAAGTGTAACATTTTGAATTCATAACAACAAGACTTCTGTGGTATCTGAATACTCAAATGTGTATCAGATAAGAGTTGTGATTCATTATATTAACCTAAAAACTAGAATTAAACTGGTTTGTTTGGGTTTGTTTTTTTGTTGTTGTTTATTTTTGTTTGGTTGGTTTTGGGGGGGTTTTGTTTGTTTTGGTGGAAAATACTTTTCTTTCAAGAGAGCAGGAGATCAGAAAAAAGCTGGAATAAAGCTTCTGAGTGAAACATCAGGAAACACAAAACATTAGAAGAGGATACTATCTTCTTTTGTACTGGATGATCACCTTGCTTACCATGCCTATAATAACTGCTACCTGTAGCACAGTCGAGAAACAAAAGGAAACTGAATTCCATATTAAAAGAATGCATTCTATTAATTGCAATTTTTTCTTTTCTGCAGACCCTGCCTTAGTCCAAACTGTGACAGTCAATGTGAAGACGACAAAACTCATATAAAGAATGAAATATGACTCTTGTACAGGTAACCACCAACATACACCACCTAAAAAAAGTGTTCCATCCGAGTGGGTTACTGAAGTCTTATTAGACAAAAGTAAGGATATTCATACTGCTGCCGGAGGTTAAGTTAGAAACGTATTTTATAAGGTATTGCCAATGCAAATGACTAGTTTCTTAATAACTCCAGTTATTAATAGATTGACTTACCTTAATTACTGACAGATACTACATAATTCTATCCTACTTCAGTGTCTTGCAGTCCTTGGAAAATAAATATTTGCTTATCTGTGAGAATAAATGGTGGGTGTTTTTTTTCCTTTTAAGAACAGAATACACTGTAGCCATCTTATCTATTAAAAAAAATACTTAAATATAATCTCTTAATATGCAAATTAACTTATATAGGTGCTAAAAATTGCTTCTCTCTCCACCTCAAAATACATGATCAAATAAACTTCTTTTATCAATCTTCTCCTGGAAGATTCATGTGTTGAAAGGAAACGTATTTTGTAATTTTGTATTTTGTAAATGTATTTTGTAAAATATTCTGAATGAAAGTCACATGCTTTATTCTGTACTTTCATTTGTGCTCCATCTGCTTTTATTGCCTAAAATTAGAAGAAACAGTATGCCTGTCACCATACATTTTATAATTTACATACTATTCTCAATAATACTAAAGTTCCCTGTTCCATTTTCCTTGCTTATTCATGATATTCAAAATAACAGTTGCATTTCAGCAGACCTATTTAAGGTCTGGCTTGGATATCTATGCTTGATTTTAGGTAACTTTTTAAATTAAGGAATATATATGACTTATAATTTATAATACGAAATATAAAACAATAAGGTTAAAACTGAAACTATTTTTCCTTTCCAACATTTCCTTCTTTGAATTATGCTTTAAAAATTTGGCAGCAGATTTAGTTCAACAGAGGATGAAGTACTTGGTTTTATAGTGCACGCTCTTTAACTAATCCTTTAAATACCTTGGAAATTAGGATTCTCTGGCAGCTGAGGTTAATGAGATCATTGTAATTAACTACTGTTCTTCATTTCCTATGCTTTATTTACCATTATATTACATTATCACTTCTTAAATAACAGCTTAGAATACTTACACACAGCATGTATTATTCAATGGACGTTGTAAAGCCATATTATGAATTCCAAATATACAGGCAAAAGGTCAGTCACTTAAAGTAATGTTTGGTGTGTGTATATGCATGTCTCTATTTATTTCAATTGTTTTCTCATCTTTCTAGAATTATTAGCCTTTATAGTTCATACCAGTAATATTTTCAAAGTTCCCTTGCTATTAAAAGAACAGCTTCAAGAAAAAAAATCTTTTACAGTCAATAGTTTGTTCTTAAAAACAGAAGCTTTTTGGCAGGGCTTGTAGTGACAGGACAAGCAACAATGGTTCTAAAGTAGAAGAGGGTAGATTTAGACTTGATATTAAGAAAAAAGATTTATGATGAGGCCAGTATTGCTGCTACACAGTGTATTCAGATAATTCACTTCAACTAGTATTTACTATGCTGCTGTTCTAAGTCACACCCTGCTGAGCATTCAAATGCTGTCTAGATGCAAGTGGCAACACCTACCTTCCTAACAAGCTCTTTGACTCCCCTTTGGCGATCTTTTAAGAAACCTCTCTCTCTCTACTGACTTTACTGGGAGGAAACCTGCAACTGATGAGGCAATGGATATGTATTTTTTAAAAGAAGGCAGCAGAAGGTTGGGAACAAAAAAATTAACATTCAGAAGATACTTCAGTCACAATAAACCAAAATCCTTTATATTTTCTTTAAAATTCCTTCACTTGCCTTTTCAAATCTGGTAAGAACTAACTTTTCAGAGTAGGTAGCATTTGAGTAGCGTTTTATGTACTCAGAACACAAACCTCAATTCTACTTAGAAGTACTCAGTTCAGAGTTTATATAATCCTATAAAACATATGTGCTATTTTGGGGAAAAAAAAGAGAAATGCCTTTTAAGTAGCCAACAAATGAGAATTTTAAGTAAAACATGCTTCTTAAGTGGTTAAACTGAACATTATTTTGGAACTATAAACTACAGAAAAACACAGTCTCATTCACAGTATCATTCAGCTTTACAAGCTGTGCCTTCTACAATTGCATGACTCATTCCTTACACACTTTCAGCCTTTGAAACAGATGAAATAGTGGCCCTTCATACAGGGGCTTCAAAGATAAGCAAGTCTTTATCTGGGTCAAAACAGTGATGCCCTCTCCCAACCACAGCAGCATACAAGATCACTGTTGAAGACATTCCAAACACACCTTCACCTGTATGACAGCCCTTATTCTGACTGACTAAGTTTTCAACATTTCTCAGCCTAAAGTGTAAATCTTTTAAAACATAAATACCACACCAGTTTATTTCTTATAATGGCACAATACTGTTATTCACACAACTTAAGTATTGATGATGATTCAATACTTTTTTATATAGCATGCTATACAACAGTCTTTACTAATGGATACAATTTTTTATTATTTTGAATGACTCATTTTCCCTCTCTACACACCTCATCTTGCCTCTCCTTGTGTCATTTCACTCTTCCCAACTTCAAACACAAATAATTATACAGAGTTACCAGAGTAACTGGTGATACTGCAGTGCCACAAACAAAGCCGCTCCAAGGGCCTATGGCTTCTACACCCCCTCCCCCTTCCCCATCGATTGATTTGTCTAGAAATGTATTTTGTTTAGTTGTTTTTTCCTTAATAAAGATGAAGATGTTAATATCACAGATGGAAGTTAAGTTCTCACTCTATGTCATTGATGAAGATATTAAGAGGAGAGGACATGTAGTCCTCTCTGTTCATCATAATGCATAAGCTTCTGGGTTTTAGCATGGTCTTTAATCATTAAATCATTATGGCTATAGAATGTAACTGTGTACAACAGACTGGGAATTAAACTTTCTTGTTACATACATAATTAAGCATGCTTCTGATGCTTTTAAATCTCATAGTATGGAATCGTTCCGTGAGCAATCCCAGGACGTTTTTTGTTTTATTTTAAACAAAAGACAAACATGAATATCTGGAATAGTGATGGTTTGTTACCAAAAAAACACCTAAATCTTAATGAATCATAAGCAGTTCTTTCCACAGGTGAGACTGTTAAGATATATCTCTCATATAAAGGTATTTGTAACCCTGGACTCAAAAGGATTAAGCAACAGACTAAAAAGAAGCAGCAATATTTTTAGTGATCAATAAATGATTTCTTCTGGTAGGAGCATGGTTTTTACACTTGGTCATAAACACAATTTCCTACTACAGGGCTTTTTGTTATTTTGTAAACCCATAGGTTTTTCTACAAATATTTTAAATTAATTGTAGCTGGTAAAGCTGAGTGAAGTCATTAATAATCCTCTCTGTCACAGCAATATTGCATCTGATGTTCATCACATCCTGCTCTTAACATCCACCATGAAATGCCAAATAGCTTCATATTAGCCTTCATGTTAATCTCTGAATGTGTTCATAAAAGAATTAAGCCAATGATTTGTCTCCCTTCCCACTCTTATTAGAGAGACTGAGGGTTATTTAAAATGATTTCAAGCAAATGAATGTAATGCCTAATGTACATTTGACTAGGTCATAAAAAATACTTGGTGCATAAAGGTACAATTGCAAAACATTAGCTTTATGGACTAAGTACATTTAGAAAAACTAGTCCTTTATGATGCTGAAAACGTCTGCTCAGCTTTTATCTTTCTCCAAAATCATCAGTTATTGACTTTTAGGGTCTGTAGACACTCACATTTTCTAGTTTTGCACATTTCCAGGAAAGAAAGTTTTGACAGACCAAGCAATTAATAAGCCCACTCATGGAGAAGCCTGACCAGACCAGAAACATCAATGTTCCTCAACAAAGCTTTCCTATAGGGTTTGCTTTACCAGACATTTTCAGAAAATGCTTAAAGACATCACAAGTGGTTGCCCTTCCAATATAATAGAGCCATGACCTTCACCTTGGTTTTAATTTTGAATGGAAAATGGGGTTTTTGCCCACACTTTATCTAAAAGGTTAGATTTCAAAACAAGCAAGACCCATAACTCTTTTTTTCTACATGGGCCGTTCATACTCATCTACCATCTCTCAGAGGTATGCCTTAAATTATGTCAACTTATTCAGAACGGGCATAGAGATGGTACACTGTCTTCTTCACTGAGATTCTATTATTCAGTGAAAATACCAATACTGATTGTAACAAGAAAGGTTTTTACTTAATAGTGTCTGACTCTGAACTCCTGTATCAGTTTCACAACAATGCTGTGTTATTTATCTAATAATTTTCTTAATGGATATGATCAAATATTACTGACAAAATCTCTTAAAGGAGAAATAGCCTTTCTACTATCTTTGAATTATGCTTTTTACAAGACATATTCTATACACTGTAACGCACGTTCTTGAGAGCAGAGAGACATTGGGAGTGTTGAAACTTCTGTATTACAAATACATATATTTGTAATATATTTCTTTTTCATATTCTGAGATATATCACTTCCCCTTAAAAGCTGTACATTACAGAAGAATTTAACGGAAGAACCTCGACTCTAAATTGATGTTTAATAAGTAAATGTTTAGAGATAATGAGGTAAATTTAAAGTTGCTTTTTTTTTTTTTTTAGTTCATACCTGTAGCATTAGATTAAAATATTAGAGGTATAAAGGGAGTTCAGGTTCTCAATTCTTCTTCTTAAAAAGATAAGGAAAAAGAAAAAATACATACATACTAAGGTGTAATACTTCATTATAACACTGACAGTTTCAATGAGGAATGAAAAATACAACTGGCAGAATGGAGAAATTTCATTTCATTTCTCTAAATAAATTTTTTACATTGGTGAGACTGATGGTCCACAGGCCAAATTCAGCTCTCAAACTCTTTCTGTCAGCTCTACGTAATTGAAAGATAATAAATTGATACTGTCTTTCTCACAGATATATAAATGTTCTACTTTTCTTGTGCTAATTTTTGAAAAAGTGGAAAGCACTGATTACATGGTAAAAATATACGACAATAACTTGTAAAACATGCTGAGATCATTAAGTCCAACCTTAGATCCACTACCACTGTGGTTACCAGACCATGGCACTGAATGCCACATCCAGTCTCTTCTTAAAAACCTCCAGGGATGGAGAATTCACCACCTCCCTGGGCAGCCCATTTCAATGCTCTCTGTAAAGAATTTTTTCCTAATATCTAACCTAAACCTCCCCTGGCAGAGCCTAAGACCATACCTGGATACCCCCCTGGCTACACCTTCCTTCCAGCGAGTTGTAGAGAGTGATGAGGTCTCCCCTGAGCCTCCTCTTCTCCAGGCTGAACAGCCCCAGCTCCCTCAGCCCTTCCTCACAGGACTTGTGCTCGAGTCCCTTCACAGCCTCCTTGCTCTTCTCTGGACCTGCTCCAGCACCTCAATCTCCTTCCTGAACTGAGGGGCCCAGAACTGGACACAGTACTCGAGGTGTGGCCTCACCAGGGCTGAGTACAGGGGCAGAATCACTTCCTTGGACCTGCTGGCCACACTGTTCCTGATACAGGCCAGGATGCCATTGGCCTTCTTGGCTACCTGGGCACACTGCTGGCTCATGTTCAGCTTTCTGTCAATCCAGACTCCCAGGTCCCTTTCTGCCTGGCTGCTCTCCAACCACTCTGTGCCCAGTCTGGAGCTCCCCATGGGGTTGTTGTGGCCAAAGTGCAGAACCCAGCACTTGGCCTTGTCGAACCTCATCCTATTGGAATCAGACCTATTTACTAATGGTGGACTCAATCCCCTCATCTAAATCATCAATGCAGATATTAAACAGAACTGGGCCCAACACTGATCCCTGGCGGACACCACTACTGACCAGCCGCCAATTGGATTCAGCACTGTTCACCACCACTTCCTGGGCCCAGACCCATTTTTAGTATGAAAATACTAAAGTTCTTCAAATATTATAATATTGGTTATTCTTTATAGCTGATGTTTTCTTTCCTGTTTGCTGCCATCCACTTTGCAGTAGAAATTTAAGTACACACAATGAAAATCCACATTCTATTTAAAAACATATATATTCAAATTGGAAATTGACTTAATAGCTTTTTTGCATTCAAATTATGAAAAGGAACTGAAATAATGAGATAATGAGATTTTATTTTAACTTATAAAGTAAATGCTCCTTTTACTATTAGCATTTTTATATGCGTGAGGTTTTGTGCTAAATCTTACAGAATATGTGAAAAGAATATTGCTTTTTTTGGAGGTGGCTATCAAATGTTGACGAGTATGAACACCATATCAGTAAAATAAAAATTCAGTATTTTCTTTAATCTGGAAATGTTTATACTTGAGATGGTAATGGGTGGCAAACCTTCATATGCATAAAGGTTTGAATGACTGGATGATATTTTGTTTATTTCAAGGCTTTATTTTTCAGGAGACAACACATTTCCAACAGGTTAAGTGATGATGTTGTATGTACAAATATTACATCTATGTCGTTTAAAAAACAGTAATAAAAAACCCCAAACATGTACATTATGACATGCAGAGTATTTTTAATGCTCTGCTAAAGTGTCTATAAATGGTATTTAGCTCTATACTCAGTTTTGAACCTTGCTAAATCAAGAACACCAGTCTGCACAGAGGATGACATAGTTATCAACCTCTATCTACAGTAATAACCTGTAGCACTATTTATCTTGTGTTATTAAAAACCTGAAACTGTATTTATCCTGACTTATTAAATATATTGGTTATATTCAAGATAGCATAGAAAAAGGCTTCATCCTAGAAGAGTAATTTTTTGTTTTTCAAATTGCTTCTTCTAATTTTGTACCTCTTTCTTCCATTTGACAAAGCAAGAATAATAACAACAGCAACTATAATAAATTAAAAATTTCTCTTACCATGACAACTGGGCAGGGCTCTGTTCCATCCAGGTCTTCCATCATCCCCCATGATACATGTTAGTGTAGAATATCCTTGAAGGACATAACCTGCATCGCAGTAATATGTGACAGTTGATCCTAGTTTATAATCCATTCCAAGTCTTGTTCCATTCATTATATTTCCAGGATCAAAGCAAGACTCACGAAGCTTTGCTACAGAAGAAAGAAATGCAAACATAATTCTGAATAATATATAAAATAATACAAATATTTTCTGGAGTTCTCTCAAGGTCTTTGAGCACCCTGTAGACACATAATGTTCCTTTCTCTTTCTTTTTAAGCATCTGTCTAGAGTGCAAATATTCTCTCTCCATTTTTACGACTGTACAAATTACTATATAGTGAATATATATCTCCTGTATTTGTCCTAGGTAATTCCTGTAGAGCTTCATTATGTGAACTGTTTTTCCAGCATTCATGGTGACCAGTGATGTTGTTAGATGAAGGTAGATGCCTATGGACACTGTTACAGGAAGAAAGCATATTCTGGTTTTAAAATCAATTGTCTGAACACAGGTAAGTGGAGAACACAAATATTAGGAGTTGGATTAAAAAATAGAAGTACAGAAATGATAATTTATTAAAAATTAATAAACTACACATGATTATCAATACCTGTGCATGTGACATACACTTTCACACAGTTTTTTTTTTCCTCACTAGAGCAAAAAGCATTAGAATATTCTTCAATTTTATCCTCTTTTTTTGTAATTTATAACTATTTGTTTCAAAATAATGAAATAAATTCAAACATATACATATGCTCTTATCTTTCTACCCTCTTTTTTCTATGGTGTGAATATCTATGTTTAATGCCAGAGACTAAACTGCAAAAATAATCACTGCACAAATAGCACAAAAATAACTATTCAGAACTTCTAATTAACAACATTACTATGCAGAAGGGGAGAAAATGTAAACATTTTAGAAAAAGTTGTAATGTTTTTCCATTAAGGAAAAGTCAGTAAATATATAAGAAACTGTCAGAAGCTGGAATGAAGTAGATTATTTCTTGATATACAGGATGGAGTTTGAAGTAATTTATTTTATCAAGCAGAAGATAGAAATTCAGATTTTCCTTTTTACGATTTAAGAGTTTTGTAGATCAGTAGAGAACACTTACTCATTCTGTGCATGAAAACTTTCTAATATATCAAAGGAGATGGATTTTTACCAAGTGCATTTGCACTGTGGAACTTTTTGCTAAAAGTAGGTACATTTGCCAAAAGACTGAGCTTTGAAGTTCCTGGAAGGTTACTTAAGACCTCTGAATAAAAGGACACTTGATCTGATCCTGGCAGTACCTAAGCTGAAGTTTCTGAAAACTTACAGATAATATGGAGAAATTATTATATATTTGACTTTTATATAGTTGAGTCACATATATCAGCTATTGGTCACTAATTGAGATATGCTAATGAATTGCGAAGTTTTTGGTTTAACGCTCTAATGCCATTTTTATTTTATTAGAGTATTCCTGAGAAGAAAGAATTACATTGCAAAGCCATAAAAGTACATTTACATTTGTATATAGAAACATGGAATAATTAATTTGACATTTCAATGACACATCTTCCAAAATACTGTGAAGAACTCCAAATGTGGTTATCAATTTCTTCGGATTTGCATATCTAATCTGCAAAGCATACTTCTGATATGAAAAACAAAATAATAATAGGTAATAATTACATTACATAGTTAATTACTAATAACAGGCATTCGATATTCACATTAATTAATTTAGGTAGTGGTAGTGTGGTACTTGTAATATCTGTCACCTGTTCTGAATGATGAGGCTTCAAAATACAGTGTGACATTACAAAAAGAAAGGATAAAACTTTTTGAACAGTCAAATTCAGAAATTTGAGTGGAAATCAGGACTTGAAAGATACAATATACTAGAGAGTCTTTAAGATATAAGATAGATATCCTATAGATATAAGTAAGGCATATGTATACCTATAGGTAATACGTAAGGCAATAACTTTGTCATTTGATAAGCCTGGCAGACCCTGGGGCAAACTAAAAATTTTTTCAAGCCCAAATTCTCAATTTGAAAAGGAAAAAACCTCACATTTATTTCATATTCACATTTTGAAAATAGTATGAAATTTTTTTTGTCTTACTGAACAGGTATTAATGTGTTTCTATTGATACACAACTGATATTGTGAGAACACCACTTGAGTTTTCAGTAAGAAATCCACATTTTTTTAATTCTAGATGATCCTTGGATAAGGTAATTAATAAAACATGAGAAAATAAGGAGAGACGATAAATTAAACTATTATGTCTGGTACATAAATCAAAAACTGAGGAAAGACATGATCTGTCACAGCACAAATTTTCTCTAGGGAAAAATCACAGTCCTGTAATTTTCTTTTCCTCAAAGGTACAGTTGTGACAGACTCCTGAAGTTGCTGACTAAACAGTAACAATGTCACTATAGAAATACAGTTTCTTAGTAACTATTCTGAAAAATAAAGCCTGAAATTCTTAGCACCTTCAGCTACTTCTGCAAATCTGAAGTAGCTGCTAACTGGAATTGTAAAGGAAGTCAGTACACTACGCTGCAATATATAAAAAAGGAAGTCAAACATGGTAAAAAGATTCATAAGGTCTACCTGAGAACCAGTAAAAAAAGACTGCATTAGCAAATTTATAAAAACAAAAAAAGAAGTGATCCCAGGAGATAGGAGGGAAAATCCTTCAACATTAAAATGTCACATTGCTTCAACTGAAGAACGGCAGATCCCTATAGTCCTCTCCCTTTCTTTAACAAGAACACTAGTATCATTAATCTGAAAACATTGAAGACCACTGACTAAATTCAGAATATCAGATAAAATGCTGGAGGGTGTGTGCGCTACATTTTTAGCCGTGTTATTATGAAGACTTTTTTCAATAGTATCATTAAAAACATTATTTTAATAATTAGGTAGACTAGAAATACTTGTTTCATTAGACAGTTAAGATTCGAGTTACGGCAAAATTTTATTCTTTGTGTATACATGGTGTAAATTCCTTTTGCCTATATTAAATTTTGCAACAAGTTTAAAGAAAAACTTACTTCTATGATATCTTTGGCATACCACTGGATCACTTAAGACTTCTGAAATACAGGCTGAAAACAGGTAGTGACATGTGCTGCCACAATCTCAAGTTCATCAAGGAAGACTGTTGGCTAACAGATGGTAATAATGCCAAAAGCCCTCTAGAAAAATTGCATCTCCATGCATGGAAACAACAATGAAAGCCAAGAGAGGCAGGTGCTTTTTCCAGAACTTGATGACTTCCTACTCCATTGCTAAGTCTTACAGAGAGAAAATCCATAATAAACTTCTTCAAGAGAATACTACAGGCATACCTAACGATAGCAAACATTCCATAATTATTCCTAGAACACTTGCTAGAACTAAGAAATTCCTCCTCCACTATAAAATACAACTTAAGGGAGGAAGGGAAGAACAAACACCAACAAAAAAATTATTACAGACCAGACCTGAGACACGGGTCAGGTCTGAGATTTGCATCTGAAAAATATAGCTTGTCAATGAGGTATAACTTGAGTACTACTGCTACTTAAAGCAGGATTAGTGTACACACAGGACACAACTGCAGCTGTGTGAAAAAGTTTAGTTCGTTGAATGAGAGCAGTTTAGGTTGGCAAAGATGTAGCACAAACCCTATGCAAAGCAGCACAAATTTCATTATGTTGATAAGGCCTTTGTCCAGTCCAGTTACAATTTCAAACAATTCAGATGACATGATCTCAGGGTAATCAGTTCCACTGCTTGACTTCTCTCAGAGTGATTTTTTTTTAATATCTGATTGAATTCGCTCTTGTTATAACTCTTGTCAGTTGTATCTCATCACAATGTGCCCCTGAGAAGAATCTGGCTTTATCTTTTCTATATGATCTCATTAGGTAGCTGAAGCATATAGTTCCTTCAGCCTCTCCTTGTACATTTTACATTCCACCCTTCTAATCAACCTGGTGACTGTGCATTGGACTGTACTTAATTCTGTGTGCCAAAATTGTTCCAGCGCTGGTGAGACCTTAAATGTACTCCAGGTGTGATATCAGAGGATCCAGAGGGAAGAATCACTTGCTTTGATCTGTTGATTCAGCCCTTGCTTCCCATCTTCCACTCTCAGCCTGGAGGGCTGCTTGCCTTCTTTACCCCAAGGACACAAACTGCCTCAAGGTCAATTTGTATACAAGGACCTCCAGATCCTTTTCTGCAGAGCTTTACCCTATTCAGTCAGCCCCCAGACTTCAGTGTTGAATGGAATTCCACGAAGATGCAAGACTTTCCATTTGCTGTCGTAAAAGGCTCTTGTCAGCCTCTCCAGTCTCATAAGATCCTTTTGAATACTAACGCTATCTTCCAGAGTACTGATACCTTTCTGTACACTGATGTTGCCCACAGACACTGTCCCATCATCCATGTCATCAATAAAGAGAACACTTCTCACATTATTAGTCACAATTAATGTTAGCCAAGAGTCTGAGCTTATCAACCAAACAATTTTCTACCCATGCTATCAATACACTTACCCAGCCTGTGATTCATGTAATTGAGCAGTCAGGATACTGAGGGAGAGTGTGCCAAAAGCCTTTCTGAAGTCAGGGTATTGAATATCCACTGCTCTCTCCTTGTCCAGCCAGCCTTTCATCTCACAGATGTGTTGGTTGGGCACTATTCCCCATGGTAAATCTATGGAGGCTGTTCCCAAACAGCTAACTGTCCTTTGTTTTGGAAATGGCTTCCAGGTGGTTTTACTCCATAATCTTTCTAGGGATTGAGTTTTAAATGACTTGCCTGCTTCTTCCCAAAGTCTTGTTCTCATTCTTCTTCAAGATGCACAAGAAATTTATCTTTTCCAGTCACCAGGAAATACTGTGACTGCCATGACCTTTCAAGATGATGAAAAGCAGTGTTGCAGAGGCATCAACCAGATTCTTCAACACTCCAGGGTGCATCTTGTCTGTCCCAACGGAGATACAGACAACCAGATGGCTTAACTGGTTGTCTACATTAGGAAATGTTGCACTCCCACACACCCTACTAGTGGGTTCAGGGAGTACTGGGAACAAAACATACCAGTGAAAATTGGTAAAAGGCTATTTTCCATTTTCCCTTCATTAGGTCTTCAGCCCCAGCAGGGAGTTTGCCCTAGTTTGCTGGTGGATCACCTGCCTAAAAAAATTGTCATGAACATCCCTTTGATTGCTTACATGAAACCACACTACCCTTGTGGCAGCTACTGGACTGGTTACAATTCCCTGTGAATATCAGGGCTATGTTTCTTTCAGCTATCAATACTCTCTTGCCAGCTGGTCCTTCAGGCACCTGCAGCACTATCACTTATGGTTGTTTTCCTCAGCTAAAGTAACCATTCTCTGCTCTTGAAAACGTTAATCCTTAAAAAAATGGGAGCTCTTATTCAAGGTAGTTCAGAACTCCTCAGGTGTACACTTTAAATCCATTCTTTACTTTCCTCTGCTTTTTCCTTCCTATTTATGAAGTATCACAACACTGATAATTCCTCCTTCAAATCTGTTGCTCTGCTTGTTTCCTTCCCAGTCACATATTGTAAGTGAAAAAGACATTTGGGTGATAAAGCATTCTATTAAGATTTTTCTCCTCAATAATGTCATTATTAATTTTGGCTAGTTTAATTTTATATATGCTGTTACTTTTTGTTACTGCATCATTATTTTTTAAACATTTAAACTTTTGCCTTTTCTTTGATACAGTACATTTAATATTATCATGTAACAGCTAAGCAAAATTATAATACAAGCTTTATCTTAAATTACTACCCTCATAAAATTACATTTTTTATGTATAGATAATACACATTATCATACTCTTAGGCAAAATCAAAACATTACTAGGCAGAAAAATTAAAGAAAGTAAAATGGATGAAAATTTACACTCATTGATTGCATTTTTATAACCAAAAAGAAAAATAATTTGACCTACCTTTGTACTCTAGGTGGAATCCTGTAAAACTAACAGATCCATCACTCCGAAAAGCCAGATGCATGGTATTTGAACTGCTTTCTATCCTCTCTGGCAGCTTGCTATCTTGGAAACTCCCAATCAGTGGGCTATTACCATCTGGCCCGTCATAGATATAAAGAAAATCATAATTTGGTTCTATACTGAAGCTGCAGGGAAAAAAAGAGAAATATAGAAATATTAGAACATGCTTTGCCTAATGTTTCCACTCTTACTAGCTTAAATAAAATTCCACTATCACTCTTTTCATAAAAGGAAATAAAAGGAAAAAAAGCCCTCCATTATCAGAACAATAGTTTGAAGAAGTGTTACATTAGAAAACAACAGAAATATATTATTTCATCTCTGCTTAGAAATGTTTTTTTTTTGCTGATAGCCAGAAAGAAAACTTTTTTGAGTAGAAAAAACCTAGTAAAAGTATTTCTAAAGCTTTAGGAAAAAAATAGCAACGTAGATCTACTGGGATCTGTGATAGAAATGCTTTTTATAACTCAGTCAGCTGCAGAATAGAGCATACACAGCTTTCAGTCAGACTGAACACTTACAGGCAGCCTCCAGTAACCCTAAGATCAAGAAGTATGCTGCCTGAAATAATTTTAAAAGAAAAGGTGTAGTATTTAAAGATCATATTTTCTTTTGTACTTAATTGTAATTAATTAAAAACATCAATTAATTAATTTTATTAGTTATATAACTACAGTTAGTTACCTAAGGTAATTAGGTTTAATTTTAGTTAAGGGCAAAGAGTGAACCAAATTTATTTATAAAATTGTCTCATGTACCAAAAAAGTTTCAAAAAAGATTGCTAGTAAAAGAATGAAAATGCAACCACTCGGATTTTTTTTTTCCTATACTTGAATGATTAAAATAAATGTATGCACTGAAATCCTGACCCTGCTCGTTTAGGTAAAATATTTTTTAATATCTAGATTATTTAAAAAATATTTCCTTACAAAAGATATCCAAGACAACAGCTTTTATTTTTATCATGCCATGTTTTGCCTTGTGTTTAAAAGGGCTACCTGGAGTAAATCCCACTCAAAAGAATATTTGACAGTACTCAGTGGAGTATTCACAGTTCATCTTATACAGGAAGGATTTTTTCTGAGTCTGGAACAGTCTGTGTGTCTTAAGTGAAGCAAGGCTCAGTAAGTATGCAATCTGCTTTGACCAACACTAAGCTTTTCAGCTTCTGTCAAGAATTACAGCAACTGTCCAGGTTTTAAGAACAGCTTGGCAATATTTTGGATCTATAAACTGTTCACATACTATACTGAGTCACATTAATATTGGGTTTTTTTCCTAAGGTGGAGAATCTCTTATATGTAAGTGCATAATTTAAAGAGCAAAATATTCTTGAAATTTATTTTGAAATGTCACTCAAGAAGTGACACTCCACAGTAGAAAGTTGCTTAGCAACACCAACAGATTAATTATGTTTTTATTTATGCAAATATGATTATGTGATTATTCTGCTTGGAAGGAATAATTCAAGACATACTATATTCCTGAAACAACAAGAATAGAGAACCATATGACATATATATGACTAACAGTAAGCTCATTATCACTGATTAGAACAATAAGAACACTATTGCAGACTGTCCAGCATAAGAAGGATGTAATTTGATGGGACATTACAACTACAATTTTTAACTTTTCTGTGACATCACTATATGCCCCATCTGGGACTTATATTTTTCACACATGTATATTAATTTACTTCATGGGCTGCATACAATGCAGACAGCAAAAGCTCCTCTGTGGACTCTATTAAGCTCAATTTGATCTTGCATTGTAATAAAGGAAAATGCTAAAAGAAATCCATATAATAACCAGAACAATAGGAAGTATCCTGCTGAAGTACCCTGAAATGATACAGACCAATACAATTACATATGAGGATTACTTTTGCAATTTTGCTTAAATAGCAGTTGAGCGTCTCATATAAAAGATGAATCAATAGGCTCCTTCATTAAAGACCACTGTCTTGGGCTGGGGATGATTCAGTGAGTTACTACATGCTGCCTTCTCAAGAAGAGAATTTTGGTAAATTCTGTACCACCCACTTCAAGCTCTGTGAATTTAAACTGACAGTGCTTGCAACTAATTTAATAAATAAAACATTTTTAAATTTTTATTGAGTGCATTTTAATTCTATTATATTCAGTGAGACTGCTAAAAAAATTAATAATTTCTAACCCCTTAAGGTGATATTAAGTGTACATGTTAATTGCAAAGCTCCAAGGAACTGCCAATAATAAAGTTACAAACATGACTTCAAAAATTATGAGCAAGTAGCAGTTTACCTGATAAATGCTAATGATATAACATAATCATTATTAACAGTGATAGTCCAGTCACAATCTCTGCTGTGAGGATAAGGATGAGGGAAGTTTGGTGAAAGTATAAAACCTGATGAACCAGTCAAGTTTCCTCCACAGGGAGCTGTGAATAAAAATAAATTGGAATTGAGGAAACAAGGTAAGAGAAAAAGAAGCAAGTACCAGCAATCTGTTCATTGACATTTAATGTCCTCCAAAAGTTAAACAAGAAACACATGAAGTATCTACAAAGCTTTAATAGAAACAAAAAATGTATTCACATTTCTCCTTAGACAAATACTAATGCTACTAAGTGAAGAGATTATTTTTGAACTTCATGTCCTTTTATTTGCTTGCATAACATTATGTCAAGGTTATTCTGAAAATATTGTGAACTTGAAAAATGATCTGGCTACAGACATAAAAAACCTTGAGTGGATATGCATTCCACTTCTTGTTAAAATCATTCTAAAAGAAGCTACATAGGTTATGAAATACAATCTGCTTAAACTGATAATGTAGCAACCTATATTTTCACCTGACAGCACTGATTAGTAATTCTGATCAAGACTGATATAATATAAATGGAAATAAAGTAACCATTCTAGTAAATTCAGTTCTCAAACATAGAGACATATAAAATACCTTCCAAGCATACACATTTCAGGTTCCTAAATGTTTTATGTTTGTTGTACAGAAATTATACGCATGATAAAAAGAATGAACTTATCACCACCCTCCAGAAGTTTTGTAATTCAGCATTTTGTAACGGAGACTTCATACAAGAATTACAGAATATGCATGTTTTCTAAAGATCATATTTGAAAGAACTTCTTAAATTTTATTCAAAAGACAAGTTTTATAAAGACTAATCATTTTGTGAATTGAATTCTACAAAGTGATCATTTGCATTTCCAGGGAAAGGAATCATCATCCAGGTTTTATGTAACAGATTCTGAAAAATCAAAGTTTATTTAAATCACTTACAGCATTATAGAATAATTTAGGTTGGAAAAGACCTTTAAGATCAGAGTCCAACCATTAACCTAAGACTGCCAAATCCATCACTAAACCATGCCTCTTAAGTGCAACACTTAGTGCAACACATCTTTTGAATACTTTATGTTGACTCAACCACTTCCCTGCACAGCCTGTTCCATTCCTTGATTATGCTTTTGCCTAATATCTATTCTGAATGTCTCCTGGTGCAACTTGAGACTGTTCCTCACCCTATCAGACTTGGGAGAAGAGACTGACACCAGACTTACTATAGCCTTCTTTCAGATACTTGTCGCAAGTGGTAAGTCCAGAGGATGGCACAAAAATTATCAGAGGGCTGTAAAGCCTTTGCCTAAATAATCACTTCCCTAGTCCAGCTGGTCACACTACTTCTAATACAAGTCAATGTGCTGTTGGCCTCCTTTGCCACCTGGGCACACTCACACTGCTGGATCATTGCCAATAGCCTGTCAAACTGCACCCCACAGGTCCTTTTCTGCGGGGCAGGTTTCCAAACACTTTTCCCCAAGCCTGCAGTGTTGCATGAAGTTGTCGAGACCCAAGTTCAGGACCTGACATTTGGCCTTGTTCAGCCTCATACAATTAGTTGACCATCGGGGTACAGCCTGTCCAGGTCCCTCTGAAGAGCCTCACTATCCTCAAGTAGATCAACACTCCCACCCAACTTCGTGACATCCACAAACTTACTGAGGGTGCACTTCATCCCCTTGTCCTGATCATTTTATATAATATAAATATATTGATAAAGATATTTAAAAGAACTGGTCCCAGAAACTCAGCCCTGGGGAAAACCACTTGTGACCAGCCACCAACTGGATATAACTCCATTCATCACAATTCTTTGGGCCCTGCCACCACCTAGATTTTTACCCAGGGATGTGTACACCAGTTCAAGTCATGAGCAGACAGTTTGTGCAGGAGAATGCTGTGGGAAACTGTGTCAGAGGCTTTAGTAAAGTCTAAGTAGAAAACATCTACAGCCTTTCCTCATTCACTGATTGAGGACCTTTCTTTCATAAACCCACAATGACTGGACCTGATTATCTGGGTCCTGTATGCATCATGTGATGGCACTCAAGATGATCTGTACAGATAAAGATTTTATGTATATGTATAAATCAACCGAGTGGAAGATATACACTGTACTTTCTACTGTCACATGAAATAAATCACCTAATTTAAGAATTCAAGTCAAAAACCTTAGTATATGAATGTACCCACATTTACAGTCTTTGTACTCTTTACATATTTTTCTTATATTAAAAAGGACCAATGGATAGCTAAATGAGAATTTACAGAATCAATATAATAGTCCGTCTAGAAAGGCTAATGTCAACATGGTATAAAAATATATTTTTAATACATTTCACACCTCTGTGTAGACACAGTGGTAAGAATGCACTGTGCCAGATGGTCTGTCTGTATGATGATGAGACATTCATTGTTTCCGTGAGAATAAGTACAGGTTGGATTGCCTTTCATCTGAAAACCACCTAGTCTTTCTGGAAGGAAACAAAGTTCTATTTCCAAACTTTGTGGCTTTCATTATTTATTTATTCACTGAAATGCAACTGCACAAAAGAATGTATGGTTTCATCAAACAAACAAACAATCCCTTCTGCAGATATAAAAGTGGAAACCAAGACCTTGCTTAAAACAAAATAACAGAAACACACATAATCAAGCCACAATTAACAAAAACATTTAAAACAAATGACCTCCGCATTTCTGAGAAAGTCTGAAACTCCTGGGAGACAATCCTTACTTCACTTAAACGTACAGTAAACTTGAATCCTTCCATTCCGGTATTTTAATGTTATCCCTGAGTAAACTAAGTGAACACATCTGGGCTGGGGCAATCCCAAGCACAATTACAGGTTGGACAGAGAATGGATTAAGAATAGCCCAGAAGAGAAGAACTTGAGGATGTTGGTTAATAAGCTCAACATTAGCTGGCAATATGCACTTGCAGCCCAGAAAGCCAACCATATCCTGGGCTGCATCAAAAGAAATATGGCCAGCAGGCTAAGGGAGGTGATCCTCTCCCTCTGCTCTGCTCCTGGGAGACCCCACCTGGAGTACTGTGACCACTTCTGGGGCTACCACCTTCAGAGGGACAGAGAGCTGTTGGAGCAAGTCCAGAGGTGAGCCACAAAGATGATCAGAGGGCTGAAGCACTTCTCCTGTGAAGACAAGCTGAGAAAGCTGGAGTTGTTCAGCCATGAGAAGGCTCAGAAAACATCTTACAGCAGCCTTTCAATATCTGAAGCTGGGGGCCTAGAGGAAAGCTGGGGTGGGACTTTTCACGAGGGCATGTAGTAATAGTGCAAGGGTTACTATTAAACTGGAGGAGGGTAGATAAAGGTGAGCCATTAGGAAGAAATTATTTTCTTTGAATGTGGTGAGACACTGGGATAGGTTGCATAGGGAGGTTGTGGATATCCCCCCCCTGAAAGTGTTCAAGGGCAGGTTGGACGGGACTCGGAGCAACCTAGTCTAGCAGGAGGTGTATCTGCACATGGCAGAGAGATGGCACTAAGTGATCTTTAAGGTCTCTTCCAACCCATACCATTCTATTATGATTCTGGTATTTCATGGCTTGGCTTCGTGAACGAAGATTTGTGAAGAGCTCTCCCCAGGCTTGCTGCAAGCACACTGATGGCTGATAAAGCCCACGTGGAACAGGCAGTGAAGCTGCAAAAAGCACAGCAGAAAGTCTCCTGTGAGGGGACAGCCAAGGCACAGTTCTTTCTGTGTTGTCTTTTCTCCTCAAGACTGAGTCTCCATTGTGTTCTCAAAGGAGGCAGCAGTGTTATGGATGGTGTCTCCCTGTCTCCTAACTGGAGGCAAGAATCAAGCACTGATGGCAGTCAGTATGGACACAGCTGAAGGATTGTTTCAGGGAGTCCTTGTATGTCCTCTCTGGGGCTCCTCTGTTGTGGCAGCTGGTGGCAAGTTCACCATAGAGCAAAATCTTAGGGAGGCGGTGATCCTCCATCCTGGAGATGTGCCCTGCCCAGATCAGCTGCATCCTCAGTAGCATGGCCTCAATGCTGGTGATCCCTGATTCTGGCATCTAAACATCATAGTACTGGTGAAGTCTTTGGAAAAATCCATCTCTTTTGGACACCACAAGCATGAGGAGAAACATCCATCCCTTTTGGCAGAGGCATATCTTGAGATTTATAGTTTGTCAGGATATCTTCAGCATAGAAGAATCTCTGATTTTCCACATCCATTCAAATAGTTGAATCAGTATTAAGCTCTTTGTAATTTTCCCACTACTATTACCTTTGAAATTAATATTTTCTTAAAATTGTGTTACAGGCAAGACTGAAAGAATATAAACAATCAAGGCAGTAGAAAATTAAGAAAAATTAACAAGTACATTTACCGAGTTTTGAGCATTAATAATTAAGGTTCAAGAACACACTTTGGAGTGTAAAGAACAAATAATACTAATATATAATAATAAAATATATAGTATATTATGTAAATATAGAATAATATGGGTGTATGAAACAACTGTACACCTCATGAATTATCACTGCATTTTATTCTTGCATCAAACAATGTTTTGTGTTTTTTTTTTTAATTAACCATGATGATGTTGAAGCTATGTGTAGAATAAGCCTTATGGAATTTTGATTTACAGTTACAGAAACATATGTGAATATATTAAAAGTTTGGAAAAAATATATGAACTTCAGAGTGTACTGAACTGCAATGGACAACTCTGAAATCCTGGAGCTCTAAGCTAACTTCTCCTCACTCTACTTTAGCCTATTAGCAGCTCATATTACCCAAAAAATGTAACATCATAGGAAATCAACATAAAATATTTGGCCTGATATTTGGTTTTTGAAGTCAATATATTATGATATATTGACTTATATATAAACACTCAATATACTTATAAGATAGATATTCAATATATCACTATATATTGAACATCATAAAGTCATTCTTGCTGCTCTGTGTAAAGTAGGTGCTTATGTGTAAGCTATGTAACTTACAAGTATTAGGCAAATGGATGCATGCAGTTAAGAAAATAAGTGCATTTATATTCACACGTATACCAAGGACAGAACAAGAGGTGAGCACCTACATTTAATATATTTAATAATATAATCTAAGCATTCAGAATGATTGAAACTGCTAGCCCTGTTCTTTAATAGGGTAATTATTTTTTAGTTGAAAAATTATTTTTAAACCAGCAATATCAAGTTAAGGCCAGTATGATACAATACATTCACTATTTGGCCTGTGTCTAGACCTTTATAATTGCTTTTACTTTTCCCTTTAAGCACCCATAGATGTTCATTTATCATTAAAAATCAAATACATATTTAGGCATATAAGAATAATAGGAGGTGAGCAGCAAATAATGTAGACAATTTTTCTCCTCAAGCCAAAGGCATAGTATTAGAATAACCAAAGAGAAAAAATAACACTTTGACTTGGTAAACAGAATAGCCAATATCATAGTATGTTTGCAAATACTTGTCTGCAGACATGCATGGGTGGGATGGTGTGTGTGTGCTAGCATGCATGCATACCCAGTAAGGGTGCAGATTTTATTTTTCAACATCTAAAATCAAGTTAAGTACATTAAAGGCAAGAAAGTAACTTAAAGCTATTTAAGTGTTTCTAGCAGTTGCAGTCTCTGGCCATGCTTGCCCATAAGCAGACTATCACAGATAGTAGAGCAGTAAGAATCCTTTTGAGGATATTATGTTCTTCCAGTTGAAGTGCCTAATCTACACCAGTCTGGGCCCAAAGGCTCTTGTCTGACTATTTTAGGTGCCATTGTTTTACCCTCCTGTTACAGACACTCCTTTCAGGCAGTTCTGGTTTTGGACAGGACAGTAAGCACAGTGTCTCATAATGATGTGACTCAAGGTTATACCACTACAATTTCCCTACTCAACATCTACTCTGCTCTACTCTACTTCAATTCTACTTCCTTGCAGTGGCCCACTACTTCTTTTCTGCACCATCAAATTTGAAAATTCTATTGAACAGGCTACCTATCACAATCCTTCCGGAGCCTCAAGACAGCTGTCCTTGAAGACAAAGTTATATCATTCTGTCATGATATCACATTGAACTATGTTAAAAAACACACTGGAAATAAGTATGATTACATTATTTATCAAACTAGCCATATGGCAAACCCATGATTATTTATCACTCTACATCAGGTTTTAGAAGTGGTAGTTTACTTATTTTCTAGATAATAATAATGATTAGGATGGCCTCAGAAAAGATTACTGGAAGGCTACTCTAGAGACCTTTGCAATTTCTTACTATTGTTCATCATGATTCAGTTAAAGAAGCTGCATGCTTTCAAATTCCATTTAATATAAGCTTAGGTTAATCACAACAGCATTAGAGGCTGAGACAGTATTTCCCGAACTAAATGGTACATTATAGCTTTTACTAATGAAAATGTTCCTCTCTCTAAAATCATGAAGACTGACAGAGAAATTAGGATACCATCTTCTCATTCTTTCTTGTTCAGTCCTTTAGCCCTAACATAATTGTACCTGATCTATAAATCTACTAGGTCATCTGCTTGTTTTTTTGTACAGGCATAGAAACTTTAACAGAATCTTTCACACTTACCACTATTTTTCAAGTTTTAAGCAAAGCTAATAGTGTCATTGACATTGACTTTCTTGCTTTCTCTGTCACAGATCATCAAATTATAAATTATATGGCCTTGAAAGAGAAAGGATGAGACCTATTATACTAACAACTAGAGAGGAAAGGTTTTAGTCATGTTCATTAGAGCTTTACACAATAATTTATTGTATGTGCAGTACTTGTATGCATTTGTTCTTCAAATAAAATTCCTAAAGCAATATGATTCATTACATGAGAAATTCTACATTTAGGAAAGCATAATTTGATTTTTTTCTGCATACCTATACACACTGGTGGGTTGGGCTGCCAGAAGTACCGATTTTCTACCTGAATGCAGGTTATTCTCTCATCTCCTTGCAATTCATAGCCAGGGTCACACTGAAAAATGACAGTGTCTCCAGGTTCTCTGCCATCCCCATTCCTAGTTCCATTCATAGGGACGCCAGGATCACGGCACGCAGTAGCTACAGAACCTATCACGGAAGAGAAAAAACAAAATAATTTTTTTTAAAGTCAGGTTTTCACTCTATTTTTATATTTTTCTAATAAGAACACTCTGCAAATATGAATTTTTCCTACTCTCATCTAAAATTCTGAGAAATTATCCAACAGTCTGCTGCTTTTATACTATTAATTTTTGCCATGTGGTTTAATTTCGGAAAGTATCTAATTTTTCACCTAAACTTTTTTAGAAGAAATTCTGTGAAGCATTGCAATATATAAAAAGTAAAGTAGGGGAATCCCTAGTACCCTGGACACTGGGGATACTAAAGCTAGATCACACGGATGTTAAATTTTATCAAATATGGAAAGGTTCAGAACATTAACATAGGTCAGAAGTAAAAAAGAAATCCTTAAGGAAAACTTAGACTGCAGGCAGTAGTATAACCAGTCATATATCAATCTGCATTCCTTCCTGCTGAGAACACAGACTGCACTGTATCTTTTGATTAGTGTTGGCGAGTCAGATCTGTCCATACTGAAGAGAAGCTTAATACCACGTTGCCTTGAATCTTGCTACAAATAAAATTAATAGTCCTGTGAATAATTTAGAACATGCTGAAATCAGTTCTATAAGACCTAGGGGTCATACACAGAATTTGTAATGAGCCTTGAAATGCTCAAGAGATAAAGTTGTTGCAACAAAATTTGTTATTAACCATATATTATATTGTTCTTACTAGAATGTATCATTCTGCAGAAGAACTGTAAATGGATGAAAAGAAGGTAAAGAAACACCCAAGTCTACTTCTGTCACAAATGGTTTGTGGTTTTTTTTTAATCACTTACCAATACCTTATTATTACTAAGTTGTAATTACTATTAGTATTACTACCATGGTATTCTACTATTATAATACAGAATTACTACTGATATCACTCAGTAATACATGCACTTTATGATATGGCAGAAAGACACCAAACTGATAATATTTTTTTCCTTATTTGGCATGTATGGCAACCTTCTTGCGTACTTGCATTGTTTTTCAGCCTCCTTCTTGCTGTTTCAGCTCTGTAGCCAAATTGGTGAAACATGGATACAGTAAGTAGTTTAAGGTTTGTTGTTTGCCCTGTCACTTTCTATAGTCTCATCATTTTTGTAGGTGGAACAGTGAAGATCCAAGCTCTTCCCTGAAGAACTTCATCTGATATTGCTTTAGATACATTACAGCTCTGAGGTAATAGGCAAAGATTTAATAAGATAACCTAATTTTTTTCTTACTGTTTGCGTCGTCAGTCTACATTAATTTGTAGAATGCATTTTGTTAAAATGGTCTGATGTACTACACTGCTCTTATCATGTCTTATTAGAGATTAAGAGCTATTTTTGCCCATTTGTAAGTATATCACTTTTTCCATAAATAAGAACTCTTCAGATCTGAACATCTATTATCCCTTAAGCATTGCCTTATTGGTTTGGCACTGAGTATGAAACCCGACCCCAGATAAATTAATAGGCATACGGTTTGAGATAATTGCTGCAACTCAGCAGAAAATGGATACTGTGACAATATGTAATCATGCTGGAAATTCATTCCAGCAGGACGGAAGTGTTTTGAAAATCTTAGTTTCATGTAGACTGCATGTTTTAAGGTTTTTTGAACTACAGACTTCTCAAGCTTTTTTTTTTTTAACAAATCTATCCCTGTTTCACATGCAATATGTGTGTATATGAACACAGGGAGACAGAAATAGCTTCTCAGAAGGAAGCAATCTGAAGGATCCTGGAGCACACAAAAGGGCTACTCATACCTTGAAACATCTTGCTAATTATCACCTAGGTTTCAATACCATTTCTACTGAAAATATCATGAAGATGATCTGAGTGAAAACACATCTGTTTAATTTGATTCTTTCCAGAACAGTGTGCAGCTTGTTCTGATGGATTGTTGTAACTGTTAAGGATACAGTTGTGGAACAGAGAACAGCACTGATGGTTTGCCTTGCCCTTGATTTTGCACTCAGGCTGAACTGAAGTCCTCTGAAGAGAGGGGAAGTTTGCTCCTGTCTTAAACCTTTTATTTCGTCTTTTAGTATGACAAATTGTATGTATATATCATAGCCTTGTAGTTTCAAAACTCCATAAATAATTTGGGAGTTCTTAAAGATAGAGCTGAATTCAAAGTACCCGATTAAGGTACCTGATCAAGTTACCTGATTAAGTAAAAAGATTTTTCAGATATGATTAAATTACAATTCCATACATTTCCTTCTAGTACCAAACATGCAACAAGATACCATACTGCAAAATCAACTCAATACTGCTCTTCAAGATGAATTTCACATATATTTCCAGACATAAAATGTCACTTTACAAAGTTTCAAAATTGTGCCCTTAAACATCAGTTGATGAATTTGTCAGTCACACTGCAGTTCTCTGTAGGCTTGCAAAAAAGGACTGTTGAAAGCCAATGTTATGTATGAATGCAGAGACTACTTTTCTGGTGAAATGTCCACAAGACCAGTGGTTTGGGAGATGCTTCTTTGTGCATGGAAAATAAAAGGAAGAGAGCATTTGCTTCCTAAGAGTTGTAGAGACATAGTACTTAGGGGTATGGCTTAGTCAAGGACTTGTCAGTGTTAGGTTAATGGTTGGACTCAACAATCTTGAATGTCTTTTCCAACCAAGGTAACTGATTCTGTGATTCTCATGCAGTTTTGCTCTCATATTGCTAATAATAGAAATGCAAGGAAGGGAAAGCTTCAGTCAGATTATACTCCTTATCCAGTCAATCAAGGCACATAATTATGGTAAAATTAAGAGCTAAAGAGATAAACTGTATTATTAAGCATAGGCTACTACATGATGACCGGGGTTCCTTACCCCCCCATTCTCTGATTTCCTACTGTGACTAAACAATATCATTGTGTATACAGATATAGACCAAACTGTAATGCCCTTTTACTGATGCCTTCCTAACTATTTGCTAGGAAGATTTGTTACACAAAACAGCATAACTTGTGTATCTTTTACTATATATTTTGCTGAATAATACAAAAAGGAAAGCAAGCTACATACTATTAATTCAAAGTACATTAGCTCGGATAATTTTAAAAATTTGTACAGTGGCACTAGTAGAAAAACATTAGACTTTCTTGTGCACTATTTCAACCAATAGTTAAACTCGAAGAATTTCATGAGAGATTGGATTAATCAGAGAGAAAAAAAGAGTGAGGAAGTGAAAAAGAACCTTTTTATGAAATAGAAATTAGTTTCATATATAACCTTATGATTCTATATAAGGATATTTTAGCACTTCCACATTTATTTTGTTTTATAGACAATTATAAACACTTTTTATAGGGATTTTATTCTCAAGTTAAATGACCCATTAGAATGACAATTTTACCTAAGAAACCTAATGTACAGTGTTCAAATTTGAAAATATACCAGTAGATTTTTCAGATCCCAAGAATAGATTTCACACATATGAAATTGAAATATGAACTTAAAACATTTATCCAAGACACATGACATTCCCAATTTAGAACAAGATCAGCTTGAGCTCTCTGCCACAAGTCAGACAAAGCCTATTTTAAACTCTACATCTGTAAATTTAGGGCAAGTATGTAGGCTTTGTGTGTAAGTTACAAGGATTTGCAAAACTACATTGCTTGTGGTTTAAATTAAGGAATTTCATTCTTCAGTATAATTAGAATTTTATTTTTATAATGACCTGACCAAGACAGCTATTTATTTTTTTGTCATTTCAAAAGTACTTATAAATTAACCTGTTTCTTTCAATACTTCGTTTCTGCTTCCAGCTATCCATACCATAACTCCAGGTCTCTGCAAGTACAAGCTATTAGTAGGACATTGTACATGGAGGAACTCATTATTAGTATTTGCCTGCATAAAATACACATATACTATAGATTACTGAGTATTTAATGTAATTTGCAAACCTATGACAGGAATGATACTTTTGTCATTGAAAGACCCACAGTTGGTTTTCCTTTTACAAATATCTGCTACTTGGAAGAAAGGCAACAGCTGACAGAACTGAAAAAAATATTCAGTGGCTTCTTTGTTGTAAGCCTCTTGATGCTAAAAACAAACTCCACAAAAAAGCCACAACCACCCACAGAAAAACATGCATAAACAAAAATCCCAAGAAAGCACACACCAACACCACCCTCAGCAAAACAAAAACAAAAAGCACTGGGCTAAATTTGTAAGTGTGAACATTGACAGTTATTTCAGATAGAAGAACTGTCACCCTGAAATCCAAAGGATTCTTCTCATAGTTGAAAGAAACCAGCAAACTAGAGCATGGAAATATTTTTGATGAAAAGCTGGTTCTGCTATGGCATAGACACGACCAAGAATAAATGCTATCACACCGACTTCAGAAAAGTGAAGAAGCTATGTTAGGAAGTGACCCTGTACCAGCAGAGGTATAGAACAGCACTCTGAGAAAGAAAATGGTTAAATTTCCTAAATCCATTCTCAAATCATCTTCAGGTTAAAAATGTCAAAATTAGACATCTTTGTTGCTGGAAATCCAGTGAAAAATAAAATAAAATAAAAAGTGCTTTCAGTATCAAAACATCTTCCTAAATGAAACTGTAGTGAATATGTTGTTCTCTGAACAAAAGTATTCTCCCCCCCCAAAAAAAAACCCACAAAAACCAAACAAAAAAACCCCCCAAAACTCACCAACTCCAACAATAAAAACAACCACCCAACAAATCCAACACAGTACACTTAGAAGAGGCTATAAAACAGTGCTAAACATAAACACTGAGAGCTAACTTGTAGGATTTAATCATTATATGTAATCAAAGTAAGCAATATCATGAATTATAATGCTAGACTGGAAATTAATACAGCGAAAATTAAGCCATTGAGGCAGTGTAAGCCATTGACATAAGTGTTCTAGGCTTTTTCTGTAGTCTTCTGACACAAGTATCTGCGAAGGGCTATTCACCCAGTTTTAGAATAACTAATTTGACAGTCAGAATCATAAAATGGCTGGGGTCGTAAGGGACCTTAAAGATCATCTAGTTCCAAACCCCCTGTATGGGCCGGGACACTAGACGAGGATGTTCAAGGCCCCATCCAATATGGCCTTGAACAGTCCCAGGGAGGGGGCAGCCACAAATTCCCCAGGCAGCCTGTTCAAGTGTCTCATCATTCTCTCAGCGAAGAATTTCAAGGAAATCCAAGCATTTTACAGCATATTGTGTTATATAAAAAGTTACTGTTACATGATATAAAATACTAGTAGAATATCTATTTACATAAAAACTCCCAAATACTCAAAACACATTTACAGGTTATTTCTGCTCAGACTGCCTCATGATGCTCCAAATATGCTCTATATTGTATACTGTTTAATTAGTCAGAACTGTGACTGCACACTTAAAAATGAGGAGAATGGAATCTGTAATGCTGAATGACTCAGTAGTCAGTTATTCAAGGTGAAATAATAATGGCCTGTGAAAGATGAACACACATCCTTCCTTTCTGCATAGCTGATAAACGACACCTGAAATGTTGAAGCTAGAAGAGGAAACTTCCCTGCAATAACATATTCAAAAGCCTTTGAAAGCTATGTAAATAACTTAAACTTGGTAGATTCTGATCTGATTTTACACACTTGTCACATTTTAAAGGGACTAAAATGATTATTCTAAGCACATGTGATTATGATTACCCAATGTTTTGCACTTTAATGTTCTCTCTCAACTTTTTTCATTTCTCTTCCTCTGTCTTTTACTCTGGGAGCTTCTATTTTAATTTTGGTGACATGAAGAAATGTCAACTGAAGAAAATGTTTCATAATACTTATTACTTCTGTCTGACACTGAGAAACACAGCTTGGTCCCTGGCAAATACGTGCTTATTCCCTTCTCTTTCTCAATCACTTGCCAAGGAAATCTAAGTTACAATTTTGTGAAAAAAATTATTGAAAAAACGAAGTTACTGCTGACCTATGTGGTGTTTTTCCAGTATGAATTGGGCTCTTTATGCTCCAGCATTTCAGAGAAAATATGCTGTAACAGGCACCTCCTCTTTCCATATTGCTTCTGATGTGTTTTCAACCTTTAACTCCTCTCCTACTTTAAGGGAAGACCTCTGACACCTGTTACTTGTCAGCTACATCTGTCACATTTTAGCTATGTTTTTCTATCAATTTATCGCATTTTTGGTGTGTTCTTTTTTCTTTTACATGTATATGTAGAGTTTTTAAAATATTCTGCTTTAATGCACATCTTCTTGTACTTTGTTTCTCAGGTTCTGTGGGCCCTTTTTTCTATTGTGTTCCTTCAGTGTCATCTCAAAGACCATTGAAGAAACTCTGTTTTGAAGAAATTTTAGAGTTTATATGAAGAGATTCTGCAGTCATGGTTTGCACATAACCAACAAGAAAATCATATACTACACAACAAAGACGATACTAGACCAAATTTTTGCTCTAGTGATGAAAAGTCAAGTCACGAGCAGTGAAATTTATTTTCTTACATTAGATGTATAAAATGGGATGAACTTTCAGTAGTCCCAGATTCTTGATGGTGGGGCTAAGTACAAAAACATGAGCCGTCTGAGCTCCTAAATCCATCACTTTCTCTTCTACCTCTCAGAGCAATTCACATTGCTACTAAGAAAACTTATCCTCGTCAACAGGTACCCAGGACTTGGGACTTTTAACTTGATAGGTATAGAGTAGAAGAATGAGATGTACTTTTGAAATCTTTTCCTAGTTGCTTAATATGTGTAGTAGATAGATAAGCACACCTTGAGGCACTATCCCTTGGGTTGGGCTGATAAAGAAAGCTACATCTGGATAGACCCATTTCGAGTAGGTAAGATGATAAGGATAAGACAAAGGATGGACTGAGCATGCATAAAGACTGAGTTCAATTAGCAGATACAGTGATAATGACTATGGAAAGTTCTTTACCATGAGGGTGGTGGAAAAATGGAATAAGGAAGGTAGTTAAGGCCTCATTCTGAGGCATTCAACATGGGGTTCGTGAGACTGAGCAACCTGATCTACTTCAGGGTGTCCTTGCTTACTGCAGGGGGCTTGGACTAGGTGACTGTTAGAGGTCCCTTCCAACCCAAGTTGTTCTACAATTCTATAATTTTTGGGAAAGATGTGACCATGTAAAACATTTCTTTGTTTTGTTTCATGAATATGTACTAATTTAGGAAATTAGTACTAATTACAGAATCCCCAGTGCAACTCCAGTGCTGTAATAAGGAATACTGACTTAACAGTGCCAAAGTGTTGCTGAGGTGAATCTCTTTGGTTCACAACCATAAAGAAATCTTCAGTACTCCTCAGAAGTTCAGCCTCATTTCTTCCACATTAATTAATTAGGGAGATTACAAATGTTAAAATAATGAAAATAGTTCTACTATTTCAAGTAACTATATGTATGTATTTATCTTCCTTAGAAAAGGAAAGTAAACCTAAAGAAACAAATAAAACAAATTAATTGAGGCAATGGGCAAGAAAATCTCCTCTTGATTCTCTTCTTGTTCCTATCCCCTATATTTTACAAAAATATTAACAACTTCTGTGCCTTGTAAAGGGTTATATTTGGCAGTCGCATACAGGGACAATTCCAACACTACCAGTTGTAATACATAATAATAGTTAAATTACTATTCTCTTCCTACTGTTTATATAACATTACAGCTTCCCTAGGCTTTCCCTCCCTCTCTGCCTTTCATCTGGTGAAAGATGCTAACTCACCTGTACTTTCTGTTAAAAGTTACAAATTAGTTTTCTGTAGATACTGGATGACTTGTAAAGAATTCAAACTCAAATTATACTACATTGTCAATGGTGAAGATTTTCACTCTAAATAAATGAGAGATGAAGAATTATGTATGCACAGTTGATAAAACAAGAACAAAACCTTTCAGGGATTAAAGTAAGGCATGGTTAATCCACTTTTTAGAAAAAGATTTTTAGTTTAAAGATTAAGAAAGTATTCAAGTTCTTAAAAAAGTTTAAACATAAAATACCTGTTGTCATTGAATAACATTCCTCTTGAGGTAAAAGGGCAAATAATCCAGTTAAATACTCATACCCAATTTCATGAAATGGCAAGAGGAAAGTAAAAGCAGATACCTCCCCTGTGTGAGCTTTCTGTTTGTTAATTACACTGTAGCTTAAGTATCCAGACACCATCTGTTTCACTCAGACAGCATTATTTACTCGAAGGAAGTAATTGAACAACTGAAAAAAACTTAAAGAGTTCTTTTTTCCCCTATTATATTTCTTTCCTGATTAGTAAAATAGGAAGTCCATGCAGCAACAGCACAATTCATATTGTTTAGTTACTTACACATTATTTTTCAAATATCAGTATTACTTAAAATATTACTAGTAAAAAAAAAAAAAATTATCTGCAGTGCTATATAACCCAAACAATGCAGCAACAAGTGTTTGAGGGTCACTGGGACTTTGTGAACCTGGACTGAAGTGTAAGAGAAATGCTGAGGCAGTAACACTTCATGGATACTTTAAACCATTATCATTAGATCTCAATAGACTGCAAGGGCATGGAGAATTAAATGAAATCCCTCTCCTTTCTGATGACACACTAAAAACTCTTCAGACTTTAGTCCCATGTCCCGTCCACTTTTCCTTGCAACTGCATTCTTAGTCCACATCAATCTCTTTTTCCTTAATAAGTTCTCCCCATTACCAACCAATTACCTTTCATGAAGCACTATGCGTGAGGCTGTAATACACATATGTGAGACTTTCCCAAACAGGCTCTGAAAGAATGTAAGGTGGTAAACCAGCAAAAATACCTTGCAGCCAAGGAATTAAAAACCCTACTCATGGCTCCAAAAACCAGCAGATGGGACAGAGGCACTCTTTCACTACAAAGTAAATATCTTTAACTTTGTCCTCTCATTTATATACTACGTTCTTCCTTCAGGATACTGTGTACTCACATATATATTTGTCATACACAGAGAAAAAATGAGGGTAGAGGAAAACGGGCTAAAACAACTACCAAGCATAGGAAGCAGAATTAGGTAATAAGTCTCTCAGGGGGTGCCAACCCATGTTAGAAACATTGTTATTAGAAAAGATCTTGCTAATCTTGAGAAAAATATATATAAATTTCACTGACCAGGGGAAAAAAGTGAAAATGGACCATACTCAAAGATTTCTTCTGTTTCAGCACTAAAAATGTCTAAAAGGATTTAATAACACTTAAATAACTGCTTAGATTTGTCACCATGCAGCTTGTAATAGGATGAAATTGTGGTAGAAGGCAAAAGGGAGAAGGACACTGCTGTTCTTCCCACAGTGCCATTTCCCACTTCATCCTATGCAAGAGCAGCAGGAATGAAAACTGCACAGATGGCTCTGAAAGCAAAAACTCTTATCGATTAGAAGAGGATGGAGCCTTTGATGTGCTTACATCACCTCCTCTGTGAAAACCACTAGTCATGATTACGAACATTCTGGCACTGCCCCAGCTGTCCTTGAAAAATGAAGACAAACTAGAAAAGGACACAATTTTTATTTTTTTTTTTTTTTCAGATAAAAATATAGATTTACAGCAAATCTGTATGTCTGGGCCCATTCTTTCCCTAACAAGGTCAGAAATGTTGCCACTGATTTCAGTTATTCCCAGCACTAAAATTATCTGTGAGTGAGCTACTTCATTTAAAAAAAAAAATTAAAGTCATAAACTTACTTGAAAACTGAATGGCGAATCCGGATTTGCTGATGTAAAAATCTGTGTCAAACTGGATAGTTACTATGTTGAGTGTACTGTGAATGCCTTCAGGAACTAAGGATCCACTGACTTCTTTAAGTAACATCTCATTCTCAGGTGGACCATCCCAAACTCGTAGAATGTCATGGGATGCTTCAGTATCAAAAGCAAGAAACTGGAGGCTGAAAGAATACGATTGTTTTATTGTCAGCTTTCATATTACTCAACAACCTATATTTAGCAACAAAACTGCACCGAAAGAGCAATAAACTTTGATTTCCAAGGGTGATTTTCCATAATGCTTTTCACTTTACTTTTGGATGCGCAGAAAATAAAAGAAAAAAACTAACAATATTTGAATTCTTCTATCATGAAATAATGTATTACTCTAGCCATTTGAATTATCTATACATATCCACACAATCTTTTCAGAAAATAATTTTTTTTTTTTTTTTTTTTTTTACTGAAGACAGTATGAAGGATCACATTCTCATCAGAAAAAAATAAACAGAACGGTAAATGTATGCAATAGGAGTTACAGTTGAATAGATGTCTAACTACAGAAAGTACTGAAATGCAGGGTTTTAAAAAAATTTGGACTTTTCCACTGGACAGTTCTGTTGATGCCATCAGTTTTACATACTCAATCTTACAACTTTGGCATTGAAATAGCATTCCTATTAGGTATTTTAAAATCAGATTTCTAGCTAACAGTTCTAATTCTTATGTATGCTTGCATATTTACATATATTAATGGCTTAAAATCTGTAAGTGCATCACAACACTATAATTTTGAAAATTGAACTTCATCAGACAATGTTTATTTAAAAATAGACAGTTTTAACATAAAACCTTCATATTCAAACATAAAATGCCAAAAGTATGGATCACAAGATCTTAAATTAAAAATTCTAAATCCCTTTTGTCTTCATAGTACAGGTAAGATTTGTTTACTGTACAGTGGAAAAGATGTTATAATTGTAAGATTTGTTTTCAGTACCTGACAATATTTCCTGGGTCTACTTCAATCACCCACATACAACGCAGGTTGTTGTCATAAGGAAAAGGATAGCCAGGAGATAAGATTCTTCCTGATGATTCTCCTTTAAAACGGCCTCCACATTCAGCTAATAAAAAACATTAAGTAATGTGTTATTTTTAATTCATTATAGATGGTCTTCCAGCTAATCAGCTGAGCAATCAATTTATAAATCTACTCCCTTGATGAATAAGTAACACAAATAAACTGACTGAACGTCCGAAAACTGTAAGACAACATATAAGGACTTGAAGCGTCATAGAAAAGAAACCTGTAAATGTGGTTTTGTCTGAGTATTTCTGTATTTTCCTTTGGCATCTATGTTTTTCTAGTAATATTAGATACAATATGATAATTAGAAAATGCACCATTATATAACGAAAGGAACGTGGATTCTTACCTAAAGAAAAAAAAAACAAAAACAGAAACAAAACAAGAACATCATACTAACCTAAGGGAGCAGAACTGCATTAACAATATTAAGTTAGTAAGTACAGAATAATATTTATTTTCTTAAAAGCAGGTAAAATACTGAACAAAAACTAACTAGTCAGAGAGAAAATCAGCCTCTCAGCCCAGGGGAAAAAAAAAAAAAAAAAAAAAAGAAAGAGTTAAAGAGTTGTAAGACTTCTTACTAAAAATTGCCTTCACAGTGAAGCTATAGTATTTCTTAGAGGAAAACAGATGGTAAGTAGCTCCCTTTTAGATGGTCTCATCCAGTTATTAAGCAAAACTGAGTATGTAGTAACCTTAATACCTAACCTTTGAAAAAACATGAGTTTTTCAGAGTAGATCCCTGAGATCCTACCACATTCCTATTTTGCTTTCCTTCCTTTTAAAGTCCCTTTAATGCTTTGTCACTTGTGAAGTGCAAAGCCAAAAAAAAATGCCTTGACTAGATCTCTTTGAATACTTAAAATGCAAGGGTTTTTTTATATAAGATTACCTAAAATACTTAGATGAGAGATTTATTACTTTATTATCTGTGAATTCTATGATAAAATATAATAGAAATGTTACTCTTGATACATTTTCTGAAATAATAAAGACAATTTTCTAAGACAGGTTGTCTTTCATATCTTTATAAGGACTTTCCCAATCTGTTAATTCCTATATACTCTTTAAATAAAACAAAAACTAATTACTCAACTCAGAGGATAAAATAGTCTATTATTGTTCTGTTACAATAAGGATACTAAGAGAGAACCCTATAAAGACGTTCCAGCTCCCCGGTGTTGCTGGTCGCTGAATCAGTTGTGCAAATGGTGACTTCTCAGAAAGTAGCATCCTCTCAGGTTGCAGCCATGAGCAACAAAGCAAAACCTTTTTTAACCTCTTTTTATCATACAATTCCATATAACTTACTGTGAAGACAATCCTAACTGAGTCCTAATTTTGCCTCCAAGTGTCAAATCTAAGCATTCTTACAACAATGTCAAGTTAAAGGAAATATATATTATTATATATTATACTACATTGCTTCCTGCAAATTCCATGGGTAGTATTTCATTGTGACATTTAGTATAGGTTTAAGATTTATGATTACTGTAACTGCTTAAAAACAATGTAACTAGTTTCCTGCCAGTGTCACATTCTTCCATAAAATTACAGTAAAACAACAACAGTAGCATTTTAAAGCCAATTTCTAATAGCAGCAGTAAATTAAACAGTCTGTTGATTAATGTTGCTCATAGACATACAGGGAATAAATTTATTTGTTCATTCCAACCCAAAATATTTCATGCAAAGTATCAATGTTTTCATGGATTCTAGAGATTTGCCTAAGCAGTCTGTGAACCCTCAAAGATCTTGTGGTGGGATGAAATCAAGTTCTTCCACAGAAGAACCAGAGTGACAGTTAACTCACTCAGGAACAAGTGCTGTGGAAACAAAGGGCATCTGTGTTGCAAGAACTTTTTTTTTTTCCTATTTTCTTTCATAGCAAAGAAACTGTTTCAACGTGATTCCAACCAAGTAAATGTTAAAAGGATTCCTATAAACCAAAAAAGTTAGAAGAGTTCTAATACTGATTCATCTTCATCTCCTGAAATTTAATCCATTACTAAACTTTAAAATCTCCAAAACTGTTTTGATCGCAGATCAGTAAGAGATGTGACTAAGGCTTTTGTTTGGACAAATTAAAGGTCTCAGGCCCGTACAAAAACCACTGTGGTGCAATGCTTCTTCTTAATGATCTTGTGCATTTCTTACCTGCCCTCCTTCCCAGTTCTGTTCTAGCCAATTTCCTCATGTTCATCATTACTGAGATATCATTAGTCTTAAACTATGCAATTTTCAGCTCAAGAAGAGATCAACTGATACCTAAAGCATTTTATAGGATTCATACTCTACCCCTTAAGAGTACTTTAAAGCATCTGCAGTGATTCTTAATTAACATGAAAAAAAACAGAAGGTAAGTGCAATTCAAGATCATTATTTACAATTAGTAGTAAAAACTTTTTAAATTTCTTAAACCTATATAAAGAATAATGCACTTGTTTTAATTAAAACTCCTTTTAAATCTATGTAGCCAAACCTATGCAATCTTTAGGCTGGGATGGATACTATTTCATATACAGACAGCTTTACAGATGTTTAACTCTTTTCTAGATGCAAATAGAATGTTTTACTACTTGGAAATGGAGAAATACCTAACTGATAGAAACAATATCAATAAAAATGTTATCTAAGGTTGTTTCAATGACAACATCTGTGTACTCTTGTTTTCTTAATGAAGAGCAATTTAAAATTCTGTTACTGATACACATTCTAAATGGTTTTACCTATACAGAGCATTTTGGAATAAGTATTATGTGAGAGAGCCATTCAGGTTTTGTTTGTTGCACATTTTTCCTAAATGGGCTTTATGTCTTGATAAAGGTACACCAAAGTACATTGTTATCTGAAAAAATTAAATCTAGGTACAAAGTACATTTCAACCCTTGTTTCCTCTACTCAGTCAATTCCATTTTACCTTTACTAAGAATAAAAAGGAAGAAAATTACTAAAATACTTGTCTTTTTGCTCTCCTGTGGAAGACATTGAGCCTGTAGGTAATTTCAAAACTTACAAAGTTATTGTAGTATCATAGTAAAGTGTATAATATGTTATTCATCACACATAACAAGTGACAAAAATAAAATATTATCTACATCTGTTCTTACAAGTTTTTGCTTTTTTAAAATTGTTTATATGTAAATATATCAAAAGTTGTCTAGCCTAATGATATTTAGACACAAAAACCCCAACCTTGTTTTATAACCTCTCATAAAACATACATGGTCCTGACTCCGATTTAACTGCCTTTTTATGTTGATTAACTGTTGACTAAAGCTGGATTTTCACATATTATGAACTTGAGTATGCATTTCCAGTTCAATAATATCTTTTTTATACCTAAAAAAAAGGCAACGTGACTTTCATACTCTTTGATAACACTTATGTAGAGATCTGTAAAAGTATATGTAAATCTGTATACATACAGATCAGATTGCACACTGATCTAACGAGCAAATAAAGTTACATAGATCTAACAAGAAAAAAAATCTTACGTTTTTTTCTCTCTTATTTTCAGATAATAATTTAAGTAAATAGTAATGATTTTTGAAAAGTCTAATACCTATACATGATGGCAGAGGGTAATCCCATGCCCTTCTTTCCCCAGTCATACACTTGAGAAGGCTACTTCCGTGGAGTGTGTAACCTGGATTGCATCCATAAATTATAGTACTTCCAGCAAAATGGCCCTGGTCACTGATTTTATATCCAAACTGTGGCACACCAGGGTCCTCACAATGTGAAAGCTCAAAACCTGTGGTAGGAATAAAACATTGTCATTACAAAATCAGACCCATAAATACATTAATGAAAGTAAATTGTTTTCTGTTTTCCAATGTCAATCAAACATTTTCATACTTCATATTAACAACATATTTAATTTTTCTTCTCTTTTTTTAAAATAGTCTAGGTAGGAAAAAACTCTATACCCTCTACTTAGAACAGGAAAACCAAACTGGGTCATTACATCACTTTCCAGTTAAAGACTGAGAAGGAAATTCATTACTACTATCAGTTATAAGATTGATTATAAAATGGCAGGTAAAGTGACTGTCCATTTACTTTGATGACAGTCTACTTTGTGACTAGACATTTTAAGGCTCATAAACAAAACTATACAGCAGATTTGTTTTTGTTACACCAATAGCACCAATGGCACCGAAGAAATACTGTTCATCAATCCCTACTACCCTAATCCTCCTTTCATTACTTCGTAAATTTAAAAACTACATGCAGGAATCAATAATAATGATGATATAGACAATTCAAGCTAAACAAATTTCATATTTTTGAGAGTTAAGACATGGAGCAGGAAGAAAACAAATTCAGTATATAGTAATAGGGAAGAATATTTACGTTTAGGGAAAAGGTAAACTGCAATTTGAGAAAGATTTTTCAGTTCCAAATAAGGTTTTTCATTATTAAATGAGAATCAGCTTAAAAATTCACTTTGTTAAACCAAATGTATTTTATCAATATCATACAGGTCAAACTGTAGGTAAAAAAGGTATTCTGTGTTATATTGATATTCCAATATCAATATTGGTGACAACGGAGCAAACGAAGGAGTTTTCATGTTCATATTTTTTCAGTCAAGTCATTTACACAGTATTTGTCCATCTGGTTAACAGTTGGTAGCCTTTCACAATATCTGCTCAGGTACTGAATCAATATTATTGATTAGTTGAAAAAATGTTCAATATTTATTTGATAGACAAAATGCTTCAGGTTGGATACCGCTTTTTGCTCACACAAGTAAAAAAAAAATTAGGTCAAGTGGTGTATCTTCCCAATTGTTCCTTCAGCACATTTCATGTCTCACTGAAAATGGCTCACCCCCTGAAGAACCTCCACAACAACTGAGCTGAATTTTTCTCATTCTTACCTAAGCTATTGCTATTGTTTCCCAGCATAGACTGCACTGCAGAGGCTATAGAAGAGGCTAACGTGAATCCCATAAAAGAAGCTAAGGCTTAGCTGGGACAGATGACCCCAATTGATTGAAGAAGTATTCCATGCTATACAATGTCAAGTTGAGCAATAAAACTTGGAGACAGTCTTTTAAAGGGGCTCTTACCCAGAGACTGCCTAGGCAGTGCTCAGCTTTGTAGAAGGTGGTAACTGATTGCCTTTGCATCACTTGGTTTTCCTATCCTCTTTCCACCCTATCTTGACTAGTCTGACCTATGAGTTTTTCTACTTCTGCTTCAGTTCTACAAATAACTAGAAAAGTTTCAACACTGTTCAGATGTTTAATTAGCCACTAGCCAGAAGAGCTACTATTCTGGCTAGCAAAGTGTATTCTATGAAAATGCTTGTCTCAAAAGCCAGGAAATGTTTATGATAAGGTTTAAGTGCTGGGCTTCAACATACTCATATAAGAAAAATTAAATAACTTGACAGTTACGTGATAACACAGTACTGAAGGGCCTATCTTTAATCACAGATTACAGTCCTATGCTATCCTAGGCTATTATGTAGTTTAATTATGCAACATTCACCTGAAAAATAATTATAAATTCTCATAGTCTCTTGAAATATTTTCCTTCCATTTTGCTAAACTTGCATTATTTTTATTAAAATTAGTTTAAAAAACATGACGGAAGAGTCTTTGAAAAATAAGAAATTTTTTTCAGCAGGTGAAAAAAATTATTTAAGCACAGGAATGCTTAAAAAGGAGCTGGCAGCTGCACAGCAGAATTTCTAAAAATTACTGTTCTGCTTGTTAATAATTCAGTTTATACAGTAAAGTAGCAATGATGAAAAAATTATACACTAAAGAAGTCATATACACTTTGTGTCAACAGACGTTTAAAAATCACATCTATTTTCAGAAGCAGCCAATTGATTAAATAGATGAAAATTACCTTATTTTTCCTTATCCTTTCCTAGACTAAAAAAAACCTTCAAAATAACCCTCAAGAAAAAGAACAGAGGTTTAAGTATTGAATTATGCAAAGTACTGTCAAAGCAAGGTTTCCTTACACTACATGTTTTGGGTTTTTTAAGGTAGAACTATGAAACGAATTATTTTGATAAGTGATGAGTGATTTGCTGTTGATTTATCTTTGTCATTTGACTGTATTTTCATCTTACGAGCAAAGAACTTCCACTCCTTTAAAAAACATAAATCTATTGGTACTGTTTTTTCAAATACTTACTGGTATACACAAGCTGAAATCCTTCATCAGTGCCCTCCGTATCTGAGTTAAATTCCAACCACAAATGATTTGAAGTACTACTTAGTGTCAGGCCTCTTAATGACGCTCCAGTGTACGCACCCAGCAGGTGAGCAGTATTGTCTTTGCCATCATAGATCTGTAAAACAAATGCAAATTTTACAGATATGGAGAAAACAAATTAGATATTTGATTTAAAAAAATAATTCTGTGCATGTCCACTAAGAGGCACGACAGCTCTGCTAAGGGAGATTTATTGCCAGTCAACCCAAAGCACTATTTAAATATGATGTATGCCTCTTTTGCAATAAGTTGACTGAACTGTGGTGTCTGCCTTGTCACTAAGGTGGCATATTAGAAAAGTTTACACACTCCCAACCTTAGCTTGTTAAATCAACTTCTGATTATTTTTTTTTCTACTGGAAGAGAGGTTCAAATATAACTATAAAGTGAAAGGAGACTACAAAATAAAAGAAATTAGTCAACTGCTTCTGTAAGTTGAAAGAGTAATGTAATCTATATGGAAATTGGAAAACAGCACTTTTTTATTTATTTTTCTTCAAGAGCTGTTCTTTTCCATATTTTAAGCAGCAACTTCTGTCACACTATTAAATACAGAAAAAAAAAACCAACAAACCTCCTAATAAATCTCAGCAAATCTCCTTACAAGCTTGGTTGCTTTAGAATATCAGTTTTCTGTATAAATATAATTCCTAAAAATAGTTAAAGTATGTAATTTAATGATAATTGTTAACCCAACAATTGTCTTGTAGGATTTATTTAGAGTCTTCTATAATAAATACAATTTTGATAATTGGATTTTAAGAAAAGTTGCACTTGCAAAACAGTAAATTGACCTCTAAATAGTCTTCCAATTGCAACATAGAGAAATTATAAAAGGTCAGTAAAGAAAAATAGGGAACTGACTCCAGTTGTAAGATCTAATTGTATTAATTTGAAATGTAATTAAAGACACAAGGAAATCAAAACAAATATACCAGCAATAGTATTAAGGCAGCAAAATTATTCTGAAATATTATGATGCCTGTTCCCCATCTGTGAGAATGAGTTATACACATAAATCCTATTTTGCAGAAATCCTAACATCCCTAGTGATAATAAAGGCTTCACACTTAATGACACGTTGAAATAAAACAAATGAGCCATTTTTAGGCATCTCTAATGACTAAATAATTTTACAACAGTTTAAGAAGTCTAGTGGAATGAATTGGCATCATTCCTTGTTTTTTACTGAAACAAGCAAATAAATTCCAAGCAAAGCTCACATTTAAATGTCAATTTCCTTCAACGTAGTAAAATTAAGAATTTATAGAAAAAAAAACAAACCAAGATGCCATTAATGCTTAATAACTAAAAAGTAATTTTAAAATATATGCAATAGTATTAAAATAGATTTATTAATTTTATTTAAAATTTCTTTAAAACTAGACTGAGATCAGTAATCGAGCCAGAAAAAAAATATCCATTCCAGGAGAATTACTGCTATCCTATGAAGATATTGCATCATGAAAGACTTAATGTAACCCATCTTGAATTTGATGTTCTTTACCCTAATCTCTCCAAGCTACTTATAACTAATAACAACCCGGGATTCAGGATTTATTTTATTTTTAAACACTACATAAGAGTAATCCACTTCCTGCTGCGTGTGTATTACGAATAATTAATCAAAGGAAGCTATTTGTAAGTTATACCAACTATTTTCTCAATATCTCAGCAGACTTTTCCATAAGGCACTCCATGACATAAATTTTCTTCAAGTCAGAATATCCCCATGTATACTTCATTGTCACTTTTTTTAACTGTCCTACCATATTAAACTTTTCACACCAGCACATTAATGTCTCTCCAGAGCTGACACTAATTCTGCTTCATGGGATATCTAGCTGTCCCACTGTATAATACTTCTTGGACTATTTCATTTCTCTGAAGGAACAAAACTTTAAGTACCTCAGCACTTCTGAACTGATTTTTTGAGCAGGAAGACTGCATTTGCATGAGAGTGATGAGATTTATTTGAACATGAAACTGAAAATTTCTTTTTGGTTGCTGTTTTTCAAATATTCAAAGTAACATATATTCCTTCCTTGAGATAGGAGGTCTTGCTTAGGACAATAAATGCATATTTTGTAGTATAATTCTCAATTTTAGTAACATTGTCTTTTTTTGTACTTCATTCAAGCTCATGGGTACTAAATAGAAGTATCTAGATGAACAATGCAATTCAGAAGATTAGAATATGTGTGATTTAAGGCAGAACCATTATCTTCTTTTTAATACAGGAATATTCTTTCCTGGACACTAAATGTATGGGGGGAGAATAATAATGGCATAATTATAATTTTGTCAATATTACATGGTTGGATGCTTTTTCCTTTAAGCCATCCTGTAGCAATAATGCAAAGATAGTTGATTCATGAGTGTATAATGTCAGTGAGAAGCTATTCAGAAAACAACTTTATAGCTACTTAAAAGTCTGACCTGTTCAATGATTAATTCACAAAAAGGTGTAAAGGCACAGAAAGTTGTGTTAATGTTCTTCATATCACAATGATATTTTGAAATGTTAGGGAAGGATGCTAATATTGAACACTTTACATAAATATGATCTGAACTGATATAAGTATTGTTTAATTTAGGGACGAGGCATTATCTTTATATTCAAGGGGCTCCATTATTAACAAATTTTAAATGGAAATTAATGGCCTTTTTTCTTCTGGCTTATTTAACTTAATAAAATTTTAGCAAGGGAATACTATAAAGTGAATGTATTAAATTTGTGCATTTTAACTGAAGTATTTTTGAGATTTGCTACTGAAACATAAAAGGCATATGGATACAAAGTTGTGTGCCTTTATAAAGAGAAAAAGTAACGCAGAATCAGCAGCTCAGAGTGGAGGCTGTCAACACCCTGTCAAATTTATCATTTATACCACATGCAAATAGAGGTCCTAATATAAAGCCAGAAAAGGGCCCATATGTTTGGGGGTTTTTTTGTCCCTTGCATTTATTACCTGTTTCTCACTCTTGCTTTCAGGATGCTGCTGCTAAAAAGCTTACGATAGCAAGTACAGAGATTCTCAAAAAAAAAAAAAAAAAATTAGCAAAAATCCCCAAACATTTTCTCCCTTTGAAGGCTTTGCACAAAACCCCTCAAAAACTGAATCATGGACACACATTTCAAAGCTGGCCCACAGATGAGATGGCAAACAAATTCAGTAAAACTGAATTCACCATATTTTGCAGGGTCATTGAGACTTGAGCTAAGCACATGGGAAGGAGACCCTAGTGTCTGTTCTTTTATTTAGTTTACTCATACACTGCTCCCTGCCTGTTGCTGCACTGAGTATTTTAGTAGAAAAGAATGATTGCTTCATTATAGTATCAAAAGTAATTCTTAAAGCCATTTTTTTTCCATATGGGCGCAATCTCATCTGGCTAATGTTAGGTGAGCTCAAACTCAGTATGAATTGTAGTCATTTCTTAGGATAAATCTTTCCACAATCCTCACTTTCATTACCACATGCTAGAATATGGCATAAATATTTTTTGAATCAAACAAGATTGTCATGGTTTGTCTTATTCCTTTGATTTCTGAAAAGCAAGTTTAATTAAATTGAGTATTCTGAAAACAATCAGGCAATTACTTCATCCCTTTTATGGGTATCTTATTGCATTTAGATGGTATATGCTCAAAGAGACCCATCCTGATCACCAACAGCTTTGAATGTGCAGTTGGCTAAGTGTAGTGAAATGAGGCAACCAGGTGCCACTAATTGCCAGAGAGTGAGCATGAGCTTGTGTCAAGCCCACCTGTGCCTAATTAGGGTGAGCCCTCACTGCGCATGAGCAGGACCAGGGGGCCAATAAAAGGTGAGTCCTGAAGCACAGGCTTAGCTCAGTCCTGAGCAATTAGTGGCATCTGGTTGCCTCATTTCACTACAGCTAAGCAATGCATGGATCTGGAAATTTATTCTTTGAGGAATACAGTAATACAATCTATAAAAAAAAAACAAAACAACAATGTAAATTCTCCTGAATGTAAATGGTGAAATCAGTCTCTAAAACTCTGGAAGGTTGTAGTATCCTGTTTTTCCTTTTTCAGATGTGTGTGTGGGGGCGTGGGCTGTTTTGTTTGGTTTGGTTTAATGCAAAACTTCTCTTCACATGCAACTGGAACCTCAAATACAAAAGGCAGTATGTAGACAGTGTATTAAATAAATCTTTTAAGTGTAATGTTTATTATGGTTAGATCACAACTCAAGTTATGAATATACTGAAGAAGGAAACAGAATTTACAAAAGATGTAATTGTTGAATATTTAACACTAATAGGATACAAATAAACATTTGAGTTTCAATCTCTTTTAATTTTATCTTGTGAGAATAATACGTTTTAAGAAACATTGCCTCACGTTGCCTTACTTTAGAAATAGAATGCATTTAGTTTTATCTTTTCTAAGAGATGCTTAATATAAACTTAGCTGATGCTGTACTATCACAGACACGTAAACTTCAACAATATGAGGAACTACAATCTTAGAAATAACAAATAAATTACATTATTACATACCTTAAGAACATCTCCTTGGGCTAAGTGAAATGTTCTGGCAGAAATATTGATTCCTTTCCCTGCTTGTACCTGAATACTATAAATACATTCATGGTTGTTTTCATAGTTAAGAGGATAATTGGGGGACAGTAAGATTCCTTCGTTATTTGTCGTGGAGGCTCCACATTCAGCTGCAATTAAAAGAAAATGTTAAGGTATATTTTAAAAGAAAACATAAATATTTTTAGTGATGGTGATAATGGGAACGTTAATGTAACCTAGTTCAACATTATCAACATTCATTGATAACTAAAATCTAGTTTTAAACACATGTTCATGACAGTAATTGAAGACTACAAAAGAATTTCTGCATTGTGATACTTCAACAAAAGTATTTTATATAGTATGGAGAGTTATAACTATATTAATAGCACATTCCACAATCATAATGTTTTAAATGTTCGTTATTGAACTTTGTTTTGGAGGAAATATGCTTGTTTTTCTTTCTCCAACATAAAAATTCATGAAGACTTGCAAATTAAATGAAATTACTCTAGTAATTTATATGTGTATGAATTCATATGTACATGCACAGGTATAAATATACGCACATGAAGATACACACATTTTCACACAGATTGATGAAAAAAAGAGATTTTTTTTTTTCCAATATTAACTTATTTAAATAAACAGTTTAAAAAAAAAGTTACACAATAATAATACTATTAAATAATATACCATCTAAAAATAAACATTTTATTAATAGACAAGCAGTTAAAATAGTAAATTACAGTGAAAAAAAATTTTTAAAGGGGCATTGAGTGGGTTTAAGATTAAAAATTAGCAAGAAAAATAAGACAGTATTTCCAAGTAATACTGTTAATATTCACAAACCTTGTAATTGAGGACTTCGATAATTCGTGTAATCACATAAAAAAAAAATCCTAAACCATAAAAACTTCTGCCACATTAGGCACTAATAAGCAGCTTCCATTTACTAGCATATTTTCTAATTTAAGTAGTTCAAATTACAATACTTAGTTTTAGTTAAGATATTTTAAGGTATTTCACATTAACATTGACACTGCCTCTAGTGTTAGTTTTATCCACTATGTATTCAAAGAAGTCCTTCCTATTGTCCTTAACCCCTCTTGCAAGGTTTAATTCCAAGGAGGCTTTAGCTTTCCTAGTTGTTTCTCTGCATTCTCAGTCAACAGTCTTATGTTCCTCTCAGGTGGTCAGCCCCTCCTTCCACAATCTATAGATTCTCTTCTTCCATTTGAGTTTACCTAGCAGTTTCCTGTTCAACCATACTGGTCTTCTAGTTCCCTTTTCTTAATTTCCTTCCCACTGGGATGCATCAGTCCTGAGCTCAGAAGAAGTGGTCTCTGAATATTAACCAACCACCCTGGGCTGCCCTACCCTCCAGTATCCTGTCCCATTGGATTTCCCCCAGCAATTGTTTAAAGATGGCAAAGTTGGCCTTCCTGAAGTTGAGGGTTCTAATTCTACTTGGAATCCTTTTCTACCACATAAGATCCTTAACTTCAATATCTCGTGGTCACTGTACTCACAGTTACCCTCAACCTTCACCATTTTAACCAGACCTTTCTTGTTGGTTAGGACAAGATCCAGCAATGCTCCACTCCTAGATGGTTCCTCCACCAATCGCATCAAGAAATTATCATCAGTGTACTAGACGACCCTCCTGACCTGTAAATGGCTCCTTAGTAGGCCTTTCAGCAAATATCTGGGTAGTTAAAATCTCCCATGAGAACCAGGGCCTATGAGGTTGCTACCAGCTGCCTGTACCTCTTTGGCTTCCTCATTCTGATCAGGTGGCCTGTAATAGACACCCACCACAGTATGTCCCACATTAGCCTGCCCCTTAATTCTAGCCCACAAACTCAACTTGTTCTTCATCTACCCCAGGACAGAACTCAAGACATTCAGGTTGCTCTCTTATGTAAAGAGCAACTCCCCCATCTTGCCTTGCTACCCTGTCTTTCCTTAAAAGGATACAACCATCCATGACCGCATTCCAGTCATGTGAGCTGTTCCATCGTGTCTCTGATATCACATCTAGATCATAACCCCTTGACCTCACATAGATCTCCAACTCCTCCTGTTTGGTCCCTATGCTGTACATTTGTGTACAGGCATTTCAGGTTACAGGCTGAGCCTGATGACCCCAACTGTGGGAACGGGAGTCCTTCTGGTCTACATTCAGACTGGTACATTGCAACGCTGGTGCATACCCAGCTACACCCCCTTCATTACCGATTTCCCACTCAAGTGGGATGGCAGACAGAAGGCTATCCCTAGGCTTGTCCTCAGTGAGCCTGGCTTTATCCCCCTCCCCCTGAAGTCTAGTTTAAAGCCCTCTCAATGAGGGCTGCTAACTCCTGGGAGAAGATCCTTTTCCTGAGCTGAGACAGATGTACCTCATCTTTTGCCAGCAGGCAGTGATGTATATATTGATCTATGATCAAAGAACCCAAAGCCCTGCTGTTGACACCAGTCCCTAAGACATGAATTAACCTGTCAGATCTTTCTGCTAGATCCTTCATCCATTCCTGTAATTAGTGGGGTGGAGGAGAACACAACTTGCATGCCTGATCTCTTAACTAGTTGTCCCAGGGCCCTGAAATCTCTTGTGACTGCTTTTGTAGTTCTTGATACCAATTCATCACTCCCCACCTGGAAGACCAAAAGCAGGTAGTAATCAGAAGGTCTCAACAGGGTCGTAAGTTTAATCATGAAACCTACTGAACCTATTATTCATTACTTTATCATTTCACAGAGTAAGAAATTGTATTGTGCAAAACCATGAGGTATACTTATAGTTTGAAAAGATATCTAAACAATCTATAGTATCCATTTTAATGCTTATTGTTTATGAACATTACTGCAATTTCCTTACCAGACCTGCTTGAGCTACATCCAGGATATTGAACATATTTTGTATATGTATCTTGTACATTACATGACACAAAGCCCACACACTGATTAACTGCTCTTTCTGTATGCTGCTAAAACAAACTTTGTACAGAAAGCCAAATCAGGCACAGAACAAAGCAGAAGAAATACTTGATGAATGCGTAATTAACACCAATCTAGAATAAGCACACAAATAATTCAGGTGTCATCACTTTGTCTTAGAACAGTTAGATGCACATAAGCTAGGCAGGAAAGCTTTGTAGTGCACATGATCATGTCTATCCTTTTATTTCACTCTCAAATAAGTGAGTATTTGCTGCTCCAATGATGCTAAGGTCAGTTTGAAATGCAACACATAGAAGTAAGATGACTGTAATTTCAATTTTGTGGGATATCCTTTCCCATCTCAAAGAGATAAAAAAGTCAAAAGACACAAGGTAATCATGGTATTAAGTTGATCCAACAACTCTGGTTTCTTCAGAACTGTAATTTAAAGCAATTTTAAAAAATCTGAACGCAGCAGTGAGCCAACTGCTAGGACAATTTTAACTAGTATTTGTGAACCATGTTATGTATTTTATTAAATATAACAATTTTTTTCCTGTCATAATATTTATTAATCTGATTGCACTTTTCTTAATTTAGAGGGAGAACATTGTGCTCCAAGTTGTGGATAACACATCACTGGAAGTATCCAAAGCCAGAATAGATTGAGTTTAGAACTATGTGATCTAGTGAAAGATGTACTGCCCATGACAAGGGCATGGACTACATGATCTTCAAAATTTTCTTCCAACCCAACCCAACCCATTCTGTGATTCTATGGACAATCTCAAAACTTAGATTACCCAACAAGAAAGCAAATTTAGTAACAAAAATTTTGAAAAGCTACAGTATAAAAGTATTTCTTTCACAGGATTCAGTTATGCCATTGCAGTTCCATGGAAGCACACGCTGCGGTGTACAACAGAAGCTTCTGTTGTATTCTCCCAAAATCAACAACTAATTCCTGGCTTCTCCACTTGCCTCCTTCTATGCAAATTATGACTCAAAAAAACCAACCAACCAAACAAACAAAAAACCATAAAACACCAAGCACACACATAAAAGACAGAAGTATAATTATGAATAAATGCTGAATCAAACAGGTGAATCCTGTAAGACTTTCCAGACTATACCATAGACAGTTCTATATGCCAATCTCCACTTCTGTATGTAAACATAGACACCTATCTCACTTAAAATTACATGGAACTTCAGGTAACCTATGGTTGCTTTCTATTCTTTAATATTAATACTATAGAATAAATTTCAAAAGATCAAAATTCTTCTATTCGCAGTAAAGCGCTGAATAAAAAGTGTCAGGAAAAGAAAGTTAAATGACTCCTTAAGTTCTTAAAAAAATATGAATATTAAACATACGTACTTCATTTAAAGTGTCTGGAAAATAATTTTAGCAGGCATTAGAGTGATGAAGATACCAGCCAGGATAAAATTAAGGGAAAATGTGTAAAGAGAGAAACACAGAAGACTGAAAAAACCACAAACGCCCACTATTTCAGAAGTAAAGGAAAAATCACAGCATAACAGTAAGTCTGTGTCCATCCTTTAAAAAAATACTGAGAAATTACAGTAATTTCTGCACTGCCTTCCTGTTTCATCTTAGTAACATTCCCTATTCAACAAAGATGAAATCCAGGTTGTTTTAATAACAAAGTTAAAAAAAAAAATCCACTTACTTCAGATGAAACTTAAAACTTCCCCATACATTTTGCTTGTAGGGAAAATATTCCCATATCCAGCTATGTTTCCACAAAGACATACATAAAGTAGAAGGCTGTTATAGTAAGACCGAAGTAAAGCACAGTTTCTGAATTTTACCAGAAATACGGAATCATTTCAGTATTAAAAAAATAAATAAAAAAAAAACCAAACTCAAAGAAGAATAATGAAAATACTCGTATAATGTGCTCTGTATTAAAAACATCTGTTATGGGTTTAGTTATGTATGTGTGTTGTCTGCATATTTACATAGTAGAACAGATGAATTTAAACTACTGTTTATCAATGTATTTAAAATATGTAATCATGTAATAATTACTGTTACTGTAATGAAGGAATGAAATGCATCTGTTTTGCTAAGTTAACTATTTGAAAACAATACTCAAATGAATGGCTTATTCTTAAAAAGAATATGCTCTATTAGAAGAATTTTGCAATATTTCTCACAATTCAGCTGATGAATTGCTCATGATAAACAACTATAAAAGAAAGATCTATGATGTACTGCTGCAGATTGAAATTCAGCCACTGTTTTCTTCAAGACAATCCCTTGGAATCAAAAGATAAAAGCTACAAATAGCAGTTCTGTAGAGACCAAGATAGTCTCTCTTGGTTAGGAGCGTAAGTGCACTGCAATAGCTTGACTGGGCAAGTAAATGGAAGTCTCCTAAAAAAAATCTTATCTTTAACCAACAGTGGTAGTAGACTGAAAATCAAGTTACTTCAGAAGCTGTCTAAACTCAGTGCTCAACAAACTACCTCTTCAGTTCTACCTCTTCAGATGAGGCAGATGAAAGCAAGAACATAGTCTTGTCAGAACATGACAACAAAACAGAGGGTAGCAAAACAATACTGGAGGGATTAAATTGTGACTGAAGTATTCTTTCCCAGAGTTATGAGATCATCAAAAATTTTCCATCAGGTGGTTTTGTTATCCAGACAGAATTAGGTACAGAGAACCCTATGGCGATGAGGAAAATGAAAGGAACATTGTCTTTTTTTATCAGTAAGAAGAGTGGTTTTTACTTTTATGTTATATTGTTCCAGAAGATCAAATTTCCTTTCATGCAGCCAAAAGTGAATAACTGTGATTTCCTATTATTTATTGGTAGTATATGCATCTACATCACATTTGATCTGAACATGAAAACATGAAGATGTTTTTAACATTTACTTTCTATATACTTGGCACACACTTTTTTGGCTTATTTGGCTGCATTGCTTAAGTTACAATGAACGACAGTATTGCGGGATTGTGGAAGGACCTGTATTTAAGACCTGCACATAATTTTACAGCAAGCTGATATTTCTACTAAAATTGAATATGAAATTAATAATTGTGAGAAAAATAATTTAGATTATTGATATTCTTTTTCATATTTAATAGATCCAGCTAACAAGAGTGTGGAAGCGTCCCATATATTTCAAACAATATGCTCTAGCATTGCAATTTAGCAAAGGAAGTAGCATGGCAAATGAACTTCTGCATTAATATTAACGAGCTAAAATGTACTAACAAATATACATTCTACATGGGGAGAATTTAAACAACCCACATACACCATTTCCTTTAAACCAACAATAACATTTCTCATAAACAGGCAAGCAAACCCCAAAACATGAAGGTCCAAAACCAAAACAAACAAAAAAACCCCTGAGAACTGTAGTTGAAGAAGTTGAACTTTAGTGAGAATTTCCATGCAGTGAAAAGGAACAGCAAAGGCATTTAGGTAATATATGAAAATATATAAGAAATGCTAAAAAAATGCTTATTACATTTTAATGCCATTATACTAGCACATAGTGAGCCCCAAATGGATATATTTTGCTTGGTTCAGGGTATCCTTTCCCTGAAGAAAATAGAAGAAATTAAAAATATTCAGAAAGGAGAAACATTTAAAGGAATAAATTTATTTGTCAGATATATTATAAATTTCTGACAAGCAAAACAAAACCTGGGATATTTTTATTCTGAAAGAATCAATGACATATTTACAAGTGAACATCATAGTCTTTAAACCAAGAATTCATGCTGTGCAAACTTTCCATATATTAAAAGAAAATTCAATTAAACTAAGAAAATGACACAGCTCAAACTCAAAATATTAAAACAACCTTTGACTTAATTATCTGTATGCACAGTAAAGCTGTGCAGCAGGACTCTAATGACAATATCAAGTAAGATGTGGAGAGGGCTCTCCTGCTAATTAAGGGACAATTACTGTAGACATATCTGTGGTAGAACCTTCACTTCAGTGGTTACATAATTGTACTTCAGTTCAACACTGAAATTAGTTTTTCTATCATACAAAATAACCTTTCAGATTGCCTGAAAAGTACTTCACCTCAATCATGGAAAAGAAACTACATCATCACACAATAAAAACCTATCACCTTAGCAAAAATCTTTACCAGCAGAGATACATATGCAATATTATCTGAAAAGTATTCAATAAACATGACATAAATGAATTAATTTGCCTCTAGAATTTTTATATCTGTTTCTCTGCTTTGCATAACTGTAAAGCATATATTTCCTTGAAAATCTATATGACCAGAATATCAGAGAGACATACTGTGGAAATAATGATAAAAATGGCTGAAAATTGTCACAAAGAGAAATATAAGGGGAAATAGCACATGAGAAAGAAAATAACATTATAAACTCAGTGTCTTCCATCTAGGCTTGAGCAGAATGAAAAGAAATTTTATGCCCATGAGAAAGCCACAGGAAAAGGCACACAGTTGGGAAGCTATGAAGGGACTAGATTATTATCTTTACATAGATATAGGAGTTACAAATTCTGACATGGCAGCTATAATAAAAGGCAGTGAAACTGGACTATTGGACAGCCTCATAAGGGAAGGAACAAAAACAAAACCAAAAACAAACAAACAAAAAAACCATGAGGCATTTTGACATAAAAGACACAACATTTTAACATTTCACTAGAAACAGTTAATTCCAAGAAAAAAGTGTGCGTGCTGAATAGGAAAACTGTATTTCATTATTATTCGGTTTCATAGCACCTAAATCATGTAAAAAATTTCTCTCCCTCCAATGTGTTTGGATCTGTCCTAAGACTAATCATATGAACAATTTTATATGTTTTGAGTAGTTGAGACGAGGGAGTAAACAAATTAAAGCATGAAACTAAGACATGACAGTATTCTTACAGATCAGATTACTATTCATTATTGATTTTTCATGCAGGCATCAAAGAAATTAGGTTAGCAAATATTAGTTCATCTGCACAAATGACTGGAAGAAGGATCCAGTGAACTACAGGCCTGTCAGTATGGCCATGGTGCTGGAAATGGTTGTGGAGCCGATCATCTTGAGTGCCATCTCAGAGCGCATGCAGAACCACCAGGTGATCAGACCCAGCCAGCATAGGTTTATGAAAGAAAGGTCCTGCTTAACTAACCTGAGCTCCTTCTATGAAACGGTAACTTGCTCAGTGAATACAGGAAAGACTATGGATATTGTGGATATTAGGAAAAACTTCTTCACAGGAAGAATAATGAGGCATTGGAACAGGCTGCCTAGGAAGGTGGTAGGAGCACAATCCCTGGAAGTGTTCAAAAGATGGGCAGATGAAGAGCTACAGTGGATGGTTTAGTGGTTAGGCATTGTAGGGGGGATGGTTGGACTAGATGATCTTAGAGGTCTTTTGCAACCTTGATAATTTGATGATTGTGATTCTCTATGATTGTCTACCTAGACTTTACTAAAGCCTCTGACAAAGTCCCTACAGCATTACCTTGGAAAAACTCTCTGCTCATGGCTTGAATTGGTGTACTCTTTGCTGGGTAAAAAAAAGTGGCTAGCTGTCTGGGCCCAAAGAGTTGGAATGGAGTTATATCCAGTTGGCAGCCAGGCAACAGTGGTGTTTCCCCAGGACTCAGTTTTGGGACCACTTCTCTTTAACATCTTTGTCAATGATCTGGACAACGGGTCAAGTGCACCCACTGTAAGTTTGTGGATGAAAAAAAGTTGGGTGGGAGCATTGATCTGCCTGAGGATAGGAAGACTGCAGAAGGGTCTGGACAGGCTGTACTGATGGGCTGAGGCCAAATGTATGATATTCAACAAGGCCAAGTGTTGGGTCCTACACTGGGGTCACAACAACCCCGTACAATGCCATAGGACTGGGGAAGAGGGCTGGAAAGCTGCCAGGAGGAAAAGGACCTGGGGATGCTGGTCAACACTTGGCTGAACATGAGCCAGTAGTGTGACCAGGTGGCCAAGAAGGCAAATAGCATCCTGGCTTTGTATAGTCTGGCCAGCAGGACTGGACTATGGAAATGACTGTCCCACTGTACTTGGTACTGGTGAGGCTGCACCTTGAATACTGTGTCAAGTTATGGGCCCTTCACTACAAGAAGGACATCGAGCGTCTGCAGCATGTCTAAAGAGCAATGAAACTGGTGGAGGTTCTAGAGCACAAGTCTTTTGAGAAGCAGCTCAGGAACTTGTGTTGTTTACTCTGGAGAAGCAGAGGCTGAGTGCAGACTATCGGGAGCTACCATTTTTTATTTCTAAATTAAAGGTTACTGATATATAAAAGACATCTTTGCATTAAACATCTGATAAAAATCTGTTAGGTTTCATTCTAAACCAACGAGCTATAAATCTTATAAAATTCTCAAGAAAACAAAATAACAGGTATGTAAAAATGAAATAGAGAATGAATACATAAATCCATAAACACACATTACCAAAATAAGGATTATTTCTTTTAACTGCATGGAAAATTTAAATCAATCCAAAGGACCTGATAACTTAAGTCATTCTGAATTTTCAGCACTAGAAACAAGAAAATCTATGTAAAACTGTTAATCCATTAAATTCAGTCTCTTTCTGTTTTTTTCACAAAGTATTTATGATTCCATTGATTTTTTAAATTTTGAACATAGTAAAGTTCTTGTTTATTACTAGTTCAACATACTGTAAAGTACATTTGCAGCCAATTAATGATATAAGAACACCACTGGAAAAACTAATTTTTATGGGTCCCATAACAATGCAGAAGCATGTGAAATAGGAGTCAGGTGTATATAGCAAGAATTGTTCCGACATCTCATTTATTTCAATACTTTCTCTGAAGGCCACAAACACTTTCTCCCATCACATGACTAGCAGAACTATGACCATCTTGTGAATGGAAGCTCTTCACTCACATTACTGTGTCTACTCTGCTAAATGCTAGAAGAGACCCCTGACTTGCAGGCTAAATGGTAAAGTACAGTGTTAATCAACATTGCTCAGAGGTAAATCTGTCTGTAACAAATATACATGGGTTTGGGTGTTCTAGAGGTTCCGTGTGGTGCCCCTGTGGCCCAAAAGCTTAACAGCAATTTTTTTCTGTGTTCAGAATATCAAAAATTAATTTAAAAGTGCTAATTGCATAGAATACTAGTCAGGATTTTGTTGTATGAGGTTACACAGATGTGCAGCATGTCATTGTTTGACAATTGGCATGATGGTATGACGAAACAGGCTTTGATTATACACGTCATCAGAAGTGCTGTTAGGAGGTCTCCACTGGCAAACAGGACCAACACTCCTGCAGTCTTACATATATCACCTTCTGGAAGGGTATTCTGTAGTGATTTTGTCACTATATCTACAAGGTTTTGTTTTAATCAAAACATGTTTCACATACGAAAAATTATTAAATTTTTACTATCAAAAGGCAAAGTCACAGGTGAAAGTAGAGAGCTAAGATAGATAATGATGCACAGCTATCTGTTATAAATACTTAATGTGACAATATGACCCATTGGACTCAATTATACCTATTGAGAGAATATAGGATTAAGAACACAGGCAAATTCAAGTCTGAAGAGACATTGGGAAATTTCTACTCCAGCCTCTTACTCAAAGAATGTTCAACCCTGATGTCAGACTAGGTTGCCTAGGGATTTACACCAGTTGAACCTTGAAAATCTGCAAGGATAGAGACTACAAAACCTCTTCGGGCAATACGTTCCACTATCCAATATTTTCTTTGTGAAAGGTTACACTTCTTTCTAGTCATAAGCTCTCTTATTTCAACTTATGCCTTCTACTTACACTTTTGGGACAGAATCCACTGTGAAGTACCTTGTTCCATCCTCCTAATTATATCCTCACAGATATTGAGAATTGCTATTAGGTTCTGTCTTGGTATCCCTGTGACACAATCATAGGCCAGCCATGGCCAGCAGGCCATTGGTAGCCCTGAGTCAGCTGTGAGCTTAAGTCAGAAGAGACCCAAGCTGACTTAGATGTATTCGATACTACTTACATCTGCCCATTATAAAAGGAGGAGGTAGGCTGAGGGCAGAGAGGTCTCTTTCCTGGTTTTCCTCCCTCTTGGTCTGCTGCTCCATTTGCAACTTGCAAGGACTAGACAGAGCACAAGCTTCTGTACTTCAAGTTGATATTTGTACTAGCTTTGTTCTTTCATTTAAACTATTTATACTTTTACTCTTGCGGCTGCTCTTTGCCCTATTCCCCTTTATGGCTGGAGAAGGGCCATTAGGTGAGAGAGCAAACTGCTTCAATTTACCCCTGGATATGGGCTAGATGAAAACAAGTTCTCATAAAGATGTCCTCCTCAGGCTGAAAAGCTGTTTCTCTCACCTCCTCGCAGTGAATCAGTGCTCCATCATCCAACTATCTTGATGGCTGTGGAATAATTGCTAGACATGACCTAGACTACATTTGTATTTTTTAAGTAAAGTTAAAACTTTTGGAGCCAGTAGAATGTGGCTAGTGTACCATGACTACCCTAGATGTTGGCATTATCAGGGATACTCAGTGTGCTAATTCCAAGAGAAATTGCATGGAGGGTGAAGCAGAGTGGAGATGCTATGGCCACACTCTGTGGCAACAATACCCACTAACTACACTTATGATACCCTGGGCCAACAATTTGCCACACTTTGACAACATCTGTCAGGTAAAATAGTAAAAAAATAGCTAATATGGGAAAGGATGTTGTGAGGTTTCAACGACAGATGCCAGGGAACATACCATTGCAGGGAAGGTACCCCTGCAGAGACACCCCTGAGCCCTGGGACGAAGTGATGGCTGAGCCTCTCTTGCCCACCACTAAGATGCCTTTGGGTAAGATTCTAACAATCAAGTGCCCCCCTCCCTTTATTTTTCCCTTAATTTTGTAGTTTCTGTTTAATCATATAAATCTCTACACTCGTGAGTTTGGGCTAGCTTGGCTCCCCCAGGACATCTCTATAGAGTACTCTAAGTATTTCTCATGTGCTTCCTTTGCAGACAGTAAATTTATCACTGGAAATCCAAAAGAATTTGTATGCTGTTGCTTTATTAAATCACACAGATTCATTAATCTGGTGTTAAGAAACCTCATTTAGCACTACCTAATTCTAGCACATGCCCATGATAATTTCTTTACTAGCATGGTGTCAGTAGTGCATCCAGACCCTTGTTTTCCAGCCCACTTTGAACTGATCATCACTCAGAATCTAAACCCAGTCAGCCCCAGCTCTTCTAATACCTGAGGGCCAGCTGGATTGCAAGGGAGGTTATTTTCTGCTAAATATCTTTACACATTTTAACACAACAGTGGCCTGCTACCAAACTTTCAGTTTCTTTGTGTCTTTCTTGAACTGACAAGCTGAATAACTTGAGTCCCAAAAGTGTTTGGTTCCCAAGTGAGGCAGTGTGTGTTTAAAAGTGTATGTGATATCAGAAGCATTAAAATTCATCAGCCACTTGGGGAGAAAATGCCAAACATGAGAAACAGTAACAATATTTCTGAAGCCAATAAAAGTGGTCAACAGGAATTTCTACTTTCCAGTTGTTTGAATTTCATAATTGTTGCATATAAGTTAAACACAAAGTTGACAAAGGCTTATTTATGGGGAGAATGCACCTTTAGAAAGTTTGCTGATGACACACTGGAGGGAAGGGATGCCATCCAGAGGGACCTTGACAAGATCCAGAAGTAGACACATGCAAACTTCATTAAGTTCAATAAGACTAAGTGCAAGGGTCTGCACCTGGGTAGAGGCAGTCCCATGACTGAATGCAGGTTGGGAGGAGAAAAGAATACATACAGCCCTGGGGAGGACTTGGGGGTGGTAGTGGATCAGAAGCTTAACATGAGCTTTCAGCCCAGAAAGCCAACTGTTCCTGGGCTGTATCAAAAGGAGCACAGACAGCTGGTTCAAGGAAGGTGGTTCTCCTCCTCTACTCTGCTGTTCTGAGACCCCACCTGGAGTATTGTGTCCAGTTCTGGACACAGCTCTGGACAGCATAAGGGGACATGAGGCTCCTGAAGAGAGTCCAGAGTAGAGCCACTGAAATGATCAGAGGGCTGGAGCACCTCTCTTATGAAGACAGGCTGAGGAAGTTGGGGTTGCTCATCTCAGAGAAGAGGAGGCTGAAGGTGACCTATAAGAAAGCTGGGGTAGGGCTTTTTACACAGGTGTGTAGCAAGAAGACAAGGGGGAATGGTTTCAAACTAGAGGGGAGATTTAGGTTAGACATTAGATTAGCCATTCCATGAATCTACGATCAACATAGTAATAATTTGGACATGACATTACGATAGAGTAACTAACACTAGATAAGAAGAAGTACATAATCAATCAGTGGTTACTATACCATCAGATTTTGAAATAAATTTATGTTTTACTGTCACATAATTTAGTATGAAAAAAATATTCCAAATGTAAATTGATACCAATATCTTAATCTATAAACCTTTCCTCATAGCATATACTCTTAAATACACAAAAAAGAAAAATCAGAGACTCAGGTAACTATGATACATTTTAGAGATCTTGTTGTTAACAGTTCTCAAAAAATCTCTATGTTTCTGGAATGAATCGGGAAGAATTCAACTCAAACATTATTAGCTATTAGAAGTTAAGTTTCTAGCCAAAACTACCTATATCATTTACCTGCACAGTGAGTGGAGAGTGTTAGGAGTTATTAGAAAGTGTTTCCTCTCAGTTATCTTAGCTATCATTTTAAAACCAGAACAACTATCCCTTAACACAAATTAGCATAACAGATTATCACTTGGAAGCTTCCACTGACAAAGAGGAGTCATCTGAACTGGTAAATGATGATTTAAATTTATACTCAATTTTCCTGTTAATCTAATCATTGCATCCTCAATTTAAGGACCTTTCAGGTATAGACTATGAAGTCCACTGATAGTTCAAATACTAAATAGATTAAGAAAAGATTAAATAAATTTGACTAAGGAGATATGGAGAATATGAGAGTACACTAAAAAACAAGAGGTGTATTACCATGCTTTTCCATGCTTTAACTCTGCAAATCCATGGACAATGACTACACATACAAGCAAATGAAAGCAGCTGACCACGTACCCACACACCTTGGCAGAGGTGCACTCCATACTCGTCGTCCACCACCAAGACAAATTATCTCTGATGATCCTTCTAAACGATATCCAGATGAACAGGAGAATGTCAAAGTATCTCCCACTCCAAAATTAAATCCTACTCTGTTACCAAACTTTGGGATCCCAGGATCTTCACAAGGTTCAAGATTATACTCTGAAAACAAAAGATAAGGCAGCTTGTACAAGTAAGAATAACCAGTCATATTTGCAGTGTTGCAGTCTCTTAATTTCTGTCTATTTCCACCTGACTAGCAATATCAAATTGCCAATTATACAATATTTAAAAAATAAGAATAATTAATAACAATGTTTTGAAGATGCATAACATGACATGCTTTATAACTCTTGTGATAAAGCCATAAATGTTGCAAGTATCTAAAACAAATAATTGACACATGGACTTTTCTGGACTTTGACTAACTGAAATTAGACTAGTCCTGTTTCTTCGCGTCACCTGATAATTTCTCATACAGTTTACTGCCACTTTATTTATCATGTAGCAGAAATGTCCCTACAAGATCACAGAGGTTTGGTTGCTTTGAAATTGATGAACTTCAGAAACAACTTACGTAACTTCATGACTCAGTATATGTACTTATCAAAATCACTTCAAAGTTAAACTTTTATATATATATACATATTCTTTACATAAAATACAGACATAAAGATTTTTAGGAGCCAGGTATTATAGAAATTTAATTACCAGAGAATGAAATATTAAATCCTTCATACGATATTGAAAAATCTGAAATAAAGCGCAACTGAGCCCTGAAATTTCCATAGAGTCCAGCATTGATTGGTGAAGGAAGCTCTGAGCCAGTGAGACGTGCTAATGGCTGTGTGAAACTCCCATTCTCTGTTATTAGTAAATAGTCATGATGGTCCTCTAAATGAAAGGTGTAGAAGGTGAACTGCACTCCTATTAGAAAAAAAAAAGAGAGGTCTCTTAATAAGATGTGGCACATGTCAACAGTATGTTTTTTTTCCCAACCATCAGACACAAATCAGACATCTAGAAAGAAAGACACATCCTGAACACAACAGCAATGAAGATTTACAGATTTAAACAGACAATTAAACTTTTTCTGTTTGCTTGTTTACATTTTTGTAGTGAAGAGTTAGGCCATGATCTCTGATTCACTCTATGATCTTTGAGTAGAATGCATAGACAAGTGAAAAAAAAGGAACAGAAGAAGACACTACCTAGCTTAAGTGATTAATGAGACCTGCAGTGTAATCACATTTTCAGTTTTATCATGTAAGTCATAAACTTGTGATTTCGGCTCCATAAAATCTAACGATGTAATGCTTAGGAAGATCCATTGAAGTGATTGAAGATTAACATCGTACATGAAGACTAATGATCTCTGGGTGCTCTCATGGACAGTAGATTTTTAATAATAGATATAATTTAATCAAAAAGCAAACAAGTATTTTCCCTTCTTACTTTCCATTCACTTCCAAAAACTTCCAAATAGGGCAACAAAATCCAAGAATGAAGCTAAATATACTGTGCCTGACTCTGTTTTCTAATGATAGAAATCTTGTGCCCTGATAAGAGTTAGAGGCTATCTTTTCCAGAGTTCATGTGCATTTTTAGAAGCTCTTGGTATAATTCTTCTGCAATTCTTCTGTATTTTTTTTGCTGGTTTTGGTTTTGTTTTGTTTTGTTTTGTTTTGTTTTTTTTACTGGATCCCTGAGGTTGACCGAAATGGTATTAGACATTTACACTGATACACTTCAATCACGTCTTGTGAACAGACCTTGTTAGGGTATCCTGAATGTACGGACACCTGGCTTATAAGGACACCTTGTCACAGACCTTTCAGTAGAGAAAGCAAAGACAAGAAATGAGGGAAGCATTAAATTATAAAATTATATACACACATACACTGGATATGAGAGTTGGGCTTGTTCAGCCTGGAGAAGAGAAAGCTCCAGGGAGATCTTAAGAGCAGCCTTCCAGTACCTAGAAGGGGCCTACAGGAAAGCTGGGGAGGGACTTTTACTGAGGAGAGTAGTGATAAGACAAAGAACAATGGCTTTAAAGTGGAAGAGGAGAGATTTAGGTTAGGTGTTAGGAAGAAACTCTACTGTGAGGGTGGTGAGACACAGAAACAGGTTGCCCAGGGAGGCTATGGATGCCCCTTCCCTGAAAGAGGGCTTGAGCAACCTGACCTAGTGGGAGGTGCCCCTGCCCATATCAGAAGGAGTAGAACTAGATGACCTTTAAGGTCCCTTCCAACCCAAACCATTCTATGATTCTGCGATTCTACATAAGAAGACCTAGTGGAGATAATAACAAAGACCAAAACTGACTGGTGGGTCAGTGAATGTATCCCTGGAATACGGGAGCAGTCCAATGAGATTTAGTAACTGATTAGAATGATGAAAAGAAGATTATCTTGAGTCTAATAGAAATCAGAAACTCACTGTGGAGAATTTTAGGGAATTTGAGAGATAATGTAAAACTTAATATGAGATTTTAAATGGTATTTGGACACTGCAAAACTTTTGCTGGGATACTTAGGGCCAAAGTGAGATAGAGTGGATCACAGTGGATAAGGAAGAAAAAAGTGTGGGAGGTAGACAGAGTTAAATGTCTCTTAGTAATCCCTGCACCTAACCACAACAGCCTAAAACTAAACCCTGCTTAGTGTGTAAGTATGTTCTCTGTACAGAGTGTGAGTAAATATGTGACTGCTAGTGAACATCAGTATGGACTGCCTGGTGCCCTGATGAGGTCAGGTGCCAACAGCTGGAAAAAAAGGCTACTGGACACAGGGGAAACAGCATCTGTAGGGAATAGGATCTTGGTGCCAGCTCCTGGGCCAGAGCCTGCAAGGTTGTGGGTGTGATACATGTGTATGTGTGAGTCTGCATCATCCCAGCAAATTCTTATTCCCTTAAACCCAACTGTAGAAAAAAGATTTGGCTGTCTGGGGTGTTCTTGTCTGTTTCAGTGCTGCTGGTGTTTCTGTGTGTGCCAACAGAGACACTTGTATCTGTCCTGATTAGTCTGTCTGACAAAATGCATATGTGCATGTACATATTGGTGTCTTTGGAATACAACCCTAGTCTTGCTGTTAGCTGGACATGCAAACAAGAGAAACCCCTCGGACCTTAAGAGACTTTTAGATTGTGCTTTGCTTTAAAGAGACTACAAACTATACAGCTTTTTCAAGAAGATACCTCCTTCTCTTCTATCGCCCCACTGCCCTCCATGCACTTGATGCAGTTTGCAGATCCAGGTAAACACTCCCTTACTTAGTACCACTGATACAGAAATTACAGGATAGAATCATGCGTTATGTATAGGATAAAAGTAGATAATCCAAGAAATCTATTTTGTATTTTAAATATTCTTTGTTTAACAATTAAGATAATAATAATACTTAATTTAATAATGAAAGGTGGGTGTCAGGAGCATGGGGACCAGTCTTTTTCCAGTGGTGCCCCATGACAGAAAAAGAGGTGACACAAACTTTAACATAGGAAGTTCCATCTAAACATAAGGAAGAATTTCTGTGCTTTGAGGGTAGTAGATCATTGGAACAGGCTGCCTGGAGAGGTGGTGAAGTCTCTAGTTCTGGGGACATTCAAACCCTGCCTTGATGCTATCCAGTGCAACTTGTTCTGGGGGAACCTGCTCTGGCAGGGGGTTTGGACTAGATGACCTCCAGAGGACCCTTCCAAACCCTAACATTAAAAGGAAAACAAAACAGAACAAAACCCAACACTATGGGCAAATCCATTGTTCTGTTTGTTCGCCCAGACTGCGTGACAAATTAGCAAAAATCACACACTGAATTTTGGAATCAAGGTTATGCTACATATCTTCTGAACTAACGCATATACAATTAGTTTTTTGATTGATAAAACTCTTAAATGGTTTAATTTTTTATCATAGTTTTACATAGAAGACAATGTTGATCTGACATGGAAAAACTGAGAAGAGAAAAATGAAGTGTATACAGAATGAGGCTGGAATTCAGGCCACATTTGTTGCATTTACTGCACTCCAAATTAATTTTGGCCCTTTTTATGCATACATGTAAACTGCAGCAAGAATATGAGAAATGCCAAGCACAATTTTACGGCAGTAACACAAAATAATGGAATTCCTCTGAATCACAGCTGAGCTTCACTGAGCATTGTTCAAACACCAAACTCAAGGTTTAACACAAGGGAATGTTTCAATCAGTTTTCCAGATTACCATGACATTTTTAAGCAAAACCCCAAGGTATATCCAGCAGCAGCTATACAGTTTAGTTTTCTTCAGAATATATTCTAATCACATTAATTTATGCTGTGTGACAGATTGTGTTTTCTCCAGAGAAGAATTTTAAAAGGTATGTTCAGGTAGATTCCTTCTCATTCTGCCTCACATGCCCCTTTCTTTATAATGGGAATATTTTAAATCTGAAACAAAGACAGGAAGACTTAACACTCCAATTTCGTTTCTCCATATTACAATCCAGAATGTTGGGGGATAGGTAAGCTAACTATACCATTAGTAAATAGTTTTAAATACACCACTGATATACCACAAGTTTCACTTCACTATGTATTGAATTGCATGTTAGTCACAGCAAAATTTGGGTAATTATAGATGCTTCCTTTCCTTTTCATAAGTAATACCAATTATTAGACATTTTTACTATTTAATGTGCCTGTTCGTTTCCCGAGTTCACACACTTTTTATAAAATAAACTCGTACCAAGATTTAATGTATATTCAAGAGTCATAACGAGGGTTTACAGGACTACAAACGAAAAATCATTCTACAGGTTTCAATATAATTGAACAGTAAATTAATATATATATTAATATTGCAAATTATGCTATTTAAGCTGTATACGCAAACGTAAAAACTCTTTCTTAGCAATACAGCTTTTGCATATGTTAAATACAGATTTTAAATAAACATGCATTTAACTGCTATTATATAACAGTAAGAAGATTCAACATAGAAATGCGTGTTTAAGAAAGTACTTCATAGCGTTCTGATGAGGTATAGTATTTATACATTTTTTCAGCAGTCTGACATCAAACTATCAAATCTTGTAAAAACAAGGCTAATGAAAACTTAGGTTTTTAATATTTTTTAAAATCATATCCCTAGTTAATGGCTAGTAGAAGATACTTCTTGAAATTCTAAAGCTGGAATTTTATTAGACATGAAATAGATCAGAAAATGAGATCTACAGATCTCAGTTTTTCTCCCTAAATTTAAAATAGCCCACTCCTGTGTACTGGATTAATTTGCCCAGATGGTAACTATCTAAAATGTAAGTCAGGCGGTGTCCTCATGGTCAACACAACTGGGAACTATATCAGTCCCCTGGACATCAGATGATAAACAGGCACCTTCAGAACATGGCTCATTCTACTTTTAATACTTTTTCAGCATGAGGTAACTCATCCTGAAGATATATGCATTTATCCATTAAATACAGTAGTGGCCTAATTCTATAGCTTTCTCAGACTAATATTTCACAGTTAGAAGCATGAAGTTCAATTAAGTAAGCCTGTGATTTATTGTAAAAATACAAGAACTAGCTTCCTCATGCTGTACCTTAATACAGGAATAAGTTTTTGCCAACAAGAGCAAAATATTAGAAATTTACACAATTTCCTACTCATAGCAAATCCTCACTCTTTCTTTCCAGCAGATCTTTGAACAATATGAATGAAAATACCAGTCGTATTAGAACAAAACATTCACCTTTTGTGTTTTCCTTAATGCCATTGATGTAGAATAGAAAACTTACACAAAAGAAAGTGCTTGTATTGTTATATTTGTATGTCAGTGCATATGTGCTTATAAATGTGTAATTTTATATGACTACTCTCTTTCCTTATATAGTTTAGTTCTGAATAATTGTTTTTTTCTAGAATCTCATTATATATGGTATTTTTTTTTCAGAAGCCTCACATAAAATTTAATCACAATGAATTCCAGCTTTTATTTATCCTAAATTTTAGGTACTTCTCCCTGTGAGAGTTCAAGAAAAAATATAAATCACAAAAAACATACTTAATTTTATAAAACTTTGAATGGGGGAATTTAGACATTAGGAGGGCTGCCCCCTCCCTGGGAGTGTTCAAGACCAGGTTGGATGGGGCCTTGAGCAATTTGGTCAAGTGGAAGATTCCTCCATGCAGGGGGGCTGGAACTAGATGATCTTTAAGGTTCCTTCCAACCCTAGCCATTCTATGATTCTATGATTCAAGTAGTTCCACCCACAATCCTGCATTTAAGAAAAATGAAAATGTTAATAAAATATATGTAAAGATTCCTGAAAATATGGCTTAACCTGAGCTCATGTTTAGTGTATACTTTATGTATACATATTTTTCAGTCAAATGAAGCTAAACTCTTCAATCTCTACTAGTTCTATATCTTCAATGACCAGATTATACAGCTTGGCCTGGTAAACCAATGGCTCTTCAGATAGGCTGCAAACTAAATGTCTACAGGGCTAATAGTTTTCTTACACTTTCTATCAAGCCTTTCTTGCTTGTCCAAAAGAGTTATATTCTTAGCATATCTTTTCTCCTTTGCAGAAGAGCCACAGTACCTTACATTCACGCAGTACAAGCCATGTATCACACCTAGAGGTAAGAAGGACAAATGTACCATCTGATGTAGGCTCATTATTTTCAGAATGCATTTTTACTGTGGATACTTACAAGCAAGCTATATCAACACAACGGCATCATTTGGTAGAAAGGGAGACTGAGGAATAGCTGGAGCAATGATTTTGAAATATATCCTTTGTCACTCTAACACTTTAAGGAGTTTTAAATGGGACATCCAATTGGAATGATTTAACACCTAGGTGAAGAACTACTGCATTATTTGTACAAAATAGAACAAGAGAACTACAGATCAGCACAATTCTCTGCGAGTAAAGTCTTATTTTTATGTTATCAATAGCTCTTTCTTACAGAACTACATCATCAGTATACTTTGCCACATTTTTCATGCCCTCAGACAAAATCGATGAAATTCAGAACTAAACCTGCCTCCCTTCTTCTCCTGTTCATTTTTTCTACTGTATTCTTTCTGGTGCCACAGATGCAATTTTCCTTCTTGTGTTCATATCACCTCACCCTATTTATAGTCAATTTAGCTACCTCTAATTCTCTTAACCCTATGTTCTCATGCTTCTCTAGTTCTTTTCCTAGAGTACTATGCAATCACACCCATATTTAAAATTTAAAAGTTTGACTCATCACCTATAATCAAGTTCCACAACCTTTCACATGAAAGCTATTACACAGTTATTTCAAGGAACTTTTGCTGCCCAGAAATCCCAAATTCCATTTCTGTCTTAAGCATTTCCTTACTGTTCCTGCATGTCTTGCATTTCTGTGAAATAATTCTTACTCAGGTCTTTTTGCAGATAAAACTTAAAACCCATTTTGCATTTTATCTTGAAATCTGCCTCCAACAAATAATCATCCTTTTCTTAAAAGTCTCCTATACCTTAGATTCTGTGGTAAGTCATTATGTAATTCCTTCTTACCTCTACAAATGTTTTCTTATTGAGTTCAATCATTTGCTATTTTTCCCCTCTACATTTATTTCTAAACTGCATTATATATTCAATCTATAAATTCATATTACACTGTCATTTATATGCTGTCATTCTGAGAATGTGTTTTGGTAAGCTGAAATAGTATCTTTTCTTCAAAATAATAGGACTTTTCTTTCTGACATTTCCTTGTCAACAGCTATTTATAACGTAAAACTTAGCATGATGAGCAACCTTTTAAACAACTCCTCTCTCATTAACTTAATTCTCTTTTATGCCAAAATATCGATAACATTTTTCACTTAAATCTTCACTTCAGATTCTTCTGTTGATACCATCTAAATATCAGCTACCTTCCAGCTAATCTAAGCTAAAGCATTTCTTCATCAGCACAGAGAAAGCATTCATTCTCTTTAACCTGCACATATCAATGTGTACACATTAAACTATCTGTTACTTGGACTAGAAACTTAGAGACTTTCTTTTCTATGAAAATCATTAACCTAGGAATTACTACCAAAAAAAAAAAAAAAAAAAAAGTCTACATATGTAGCACAAAGTACTGGACTTACTTATTTTTTTTAAATAAGTAGAAAAATTGAAAATTATTTACCTTTTCCATGGGTAACATCAACAGTCCATGTACAATTCAGCGAATTTGGATAGAGATCAGGATAACCAGGGGATAAAATTGTTCCACTAGGTCCTCTAACATCTCCACCACATAAAGCTAGGAATACAAAGAAAGTAATACAAAAAATATTTAATACAGAACTTACAAGTGAGAAAAAATGTAATAAAGCATTCTTTAAAAACTTCTGGCTTCAAAATGACTTAAAAATAGTTGTTGAAATGATTTACCACTTCCTTATACAACTACAGTCCATTTTTACACACTATAAAATTAATATAATCAATTATTAATTAATATGTATTTTAATAGGTACTAAGAAAAATGAAAAGCAAGTTTCCCTAGCTGCTTTGTCATATTTGATTCAGACTCTGAAATCAACAGAAAGATCAAGAAGAACAGTATCCCTTTTGTAGTAAGGTAGGGCTTGAGGGTTATACTGTGTAGAGTGAATCTTCTCACTGAAGAACTACTGACTAAAAATACTATTGCAGAGAAACATAACATTCTTTTCTGTATCTAATTATTTTATATGCATCTGTATCAATAATGCAAATGATAACAACTGCCAATAAAAGAACACATTTTTCTATAGTATTAATAGCAACTTTGTAAAAGTAATCAGTAATTGAGCAATATAAAACTTAAATTATAGCTTGGATTAATTCAAAATACAAAAACTAAATCAGTACAACAATGACAAATAAATCTTCAAAATTCATCATTACATTTTAATGGTGAATTTTCCACTGCAGAGCCTTTGAAATATTAAATTAACTAAGTAATTTTTAGTAATGAAGTGGCCTGTATAGAATTATCTTTCAACAATAACAATGATTAAAACTCAGTACTAAGAAAGGTTAGTACACCATGGCTCTCTGAATATATATTACCTCAGAAGGGCACACCTTACAAAAAAATAGTAGTTCTACCTTTTTCTAGGTAGTTTAAAGAAATCTATTCTTTTTTTTCATATCTTAATTTATATGCATTACTCAAATTATTTTGTAGAAATGACCCAACTTCATCATTGTAGCCAAAGGGGAATAACTTCCCAGCATACTAATTTTCCCCCTCACTTCACTGATGAAGGGACAGTGAAGATAACCAATGTCCACTTATTACCTGATCTTGTTATATTTAAACATTAGTAAATGGATTCAGGTCTATGGCAGCATGTTATTAGAGCTTCTGATGGTCACTACCTGCTTTGTCCATGCCTCAGGTCAGCCTTATTAAATGAGATAATGCAATCAGTTTTTAAGCATGAGAAGCTTTTTTTTTTTTCCCCATAAGCATGGGAAACAGTCCAAACAAAAATGCATTTTACAGTGGGTGTTTGAAAAATTTTTCAGGAACACAAACAGTGACAGAAGATCTATGGCATGCCATCAGGTATTCCGTGTAACTCCATGAAAGCAAGCAGATGGCAAAAAAAGGCATTTAGGGACCACCTTTTTACAAAACAAAGCCAAGCTGACAGATGTGAAAGATAAAATGTTCACTGGTCCTGATATGATGGCCAACAGCCCAAGCATATAGCATCACTAAAAGTATCTGACTCTTTTCCAGAGTGCAAAAGAAAACAGAAGCACATGAAAATAAAAACAGCAAAAACTTAAACTCCAAGCATTTTTCCAGATTCTACAATGAACCTTTATTTCAGGTCATCTCATTACAGAGAGATGGAGGGTAGAAGAACCAATTATAGAAGGAATACTTAGGAAAATACCTGAAGCCCTATCTTCATGTTTTAGTGTGGAAAATGGAATACTGTACTACTAACACACTAATTAACAATTTCTTTCTTATGCAAGCTAAGAAGTTGAATCAAGAGTTATCTTTTTCCCTAACATACAAAAATAAATCTCTATTTTTTTCAAAAAGAGAAAATACACTTAAGAACAGGAATCTTCAGAAAAAAACCCCTCTTTAAAGAAAGGTCAGATTGATGCAAGTATTTATAAATGAAACTATTTTAAAAGGTAGTAGCAAGACAAAACAGCATCTATCATTCATTATTATCCTTCTTGTAATGAGGGGCACCAAGTATTCCAGGTGCAGCATCATAAGGGCTGAGTACAGGGAGGCAATCACTTCCCCAGTCCTGATGGCCACATTATTTCTGATACAGGCCAGGATGTAGCCAGCTCTGGGCAACTTCCCAGCCACTCTTCCCCAACCTTGTAGTTTTTTATGGGGTTTTTGTGATCCAATAGCAGAATCCAACATTTGGCCTTGTTAAACCTCATAAAATTTGCTTCATCCCATTGATTCAGCCAGTCCACATTCCCTCTCAGAGACTTCCTACCTTTAAGCAGATCAATATGTCCACTTGTTTTAGTGCCATCCACAATCTTACTAATAATGGTTAGCTCTGCAAATTGTTTCAAGCATTGTCATGAATGAATGATAACATGATAGTTAAGAATCACAGAATGAAAATAAGACAAGCCTATTAATATATAGATGTTTGTATAAATCTAAATACAACTATATATGCACGCAAAAATACACCAAAGGCTCCATTATGTTCATTTACATAATGAACCCTACCAACTAAAAATCTAATTCTACAGTAATTTTCCTCTACTGTGTAGTTTGATAACAAAAGAAAAATGTAGTTAAAAATTACTGAAACATTGAATTAGGATCTTATATACTGCGCTATAAAGACCAATAAGCTTCAGCGTGTCTTTCCTAATTACAGAAGATGTGATGCATCTTAAAATGGGATGCAGCCAAGCAGTAGTAAGTAAGTAACAATATAGACATCAAATTATTATAACCAGCTTCTGGAATGAAATCTTGGACTTGAGTTATGTTATACAATCGACTTGAGAGAAACTAGTGTAGCCTAGATTACTCAGATAAAAAACCTGTGGCTTTACCTTCTTATTTAATCTAAACCAGACTGTTACATGCAATCCATTACTAATTCTGGCATCCACCTACCACATGGTTTTTGTAACAGTTGCACTTTAATAGAAGTATTGGTGTTAGTTTAGATGATTCCTCAAAAATGACACAACACCTATGCCATGTTTCCTGGAATATGTTCCTTGTAGGACTTCACAACTCAAATTTGCCAATTCAATTCAATATCTAGGTTTTTTCAATATAAACATTAAACATTTTCCATCTTGCTCAGATGTTTTATTCTTATTTGTTTTTTTTTAAGAAAATGAAGAAAATTTATCAAGTGGAATGACAGTAAGTATTTTTAATTCTAATAATTAATAAGGATTGTGTATTAACATTTGATTTCATGCTATGATGAAGGGAATAAAAAGCACTTTTACCCTCTTAATTAGCTATCTTTAAGATTATTTTTCCTGTCATTTGTAATGGGACTAATAAAACACTTCATAGTTTGGGTAGAAGAGGTTTTCTCACATATTTTTAAAGATTTGAAGCAAAATTCTATTACAATATTCATGTAGTATATTGTGAGAAAAAACATTTTCCTACATGTTAAGCTCTGGAATTAGACTGCAGTCTAGAAATTCAGGGCTGTCCAGCCAATTATATGTGGATGTTGGATAAGAGTGGTGTAAACGCAATGCAAGTCATATTTTCTAAGCAAAGCCCAAAACCATCTTTTTGATCTGTCTAAAGTATGACTGTTTTCTGAAGGTCTCTTCATATTCTTATTTTGAAGACAATGGTTGCTATTTATTATTTTACTAGGTAATGTGTGCCATTTTTATGGTAAATAGGCCAAATCGCATCTTCAGATGAACAATTTCAAAACAAATAAATAAAAAAATGTATATAGTAATGGCAATCATTTTTCTCTGATCTATGTGGATGAAAATGTTGTTTACCCATGAACTGTAAACTCTACAAGGGAGAAAAAATTGGAAGTCTAAGCCTCGAGGCCTTGATCAGCACACCTCTTTTGGAAAACAAACAAATAAACACAAGTATTTTTCTAACACAGCTATCCAGATTTTGATCACACTTAACAATACCAAAGTACTTTTAACAATATCTTCCTGCAGGCCTACAGATTAATTTCTTGAAAAGATACTGATAGTTTGATAAAGCTCATAGTTTTTCAATTTTATTTTTTGGAGAAGCCTTAATTTTATGGTTGTATAATTTATTTTAACATGATATAATTGCTGTCTTAAAAACTGTAAAAGAATTCAAAATGTATGGCTTTGATTCTGTTCCACGATTCAGAAGATGCTTTCCTTAAATATTTATTTTTGAAGAGCTGGAATAGGTTCTGCTGTCCTCAAAGGTCAGAGAGCTCTAAATGTTTTTTTCAAAAATATCTCGTCATATTTCTGTATATAAAAAACTCTGTTTGCATATGTACACCCTGTCTGTGTACGTATGTGCACTGTGGAATGCTGTGGGTACCTTATCTATGTAGATTCATACAAAAATCAAAACTGAGAAAATTACCTGTGAAATCCCTCATATGCATCAATTATAAAAAATATACTAAATTATATAGCTTGTCATAATCACACCCTCAGGCCAGTGTTTGGGGAAAGCAGCAGTTTGCTTGACCATTTTTAAACCACCATTCTCAGTATTGTAGAAATGATCTTGTACATAATGAAGACCCTTAGCTTTTTTTTGATGCTTATCTGTGTAACATCCAAACAACTAATGAAAAAATTAGTTTACACCCCTTCAAAGAAAAGAATATCTGTTAACACATCTTCTTGTTTGAAGAAGAACTTGTTCTAAATGTAAATTTTCTTCCTTTTCCACATCCTTCTCATAGACAATACTTACACTCACAATCTGTCTTGATCTGTCTGGACAATTATAGTGGTCTGTCTGCATGTCATTACATTATGTAAGCATCAAAAAGAGATGTAATTATCAAAAAGAAGAATCAAAATATTCCTCAGAAACTTCAGAGTAACATATTAAATGAGCAGGAACAGTGACCATTGTGTTTATTAGTGGCAAGAGAAATACAAGCCTATACTTGCAGTTTATCCAAACAACAGCCCATTTAGCAAATGCCTTTTTTTCCCTGCGGGTTCAAGGACTCTGGATCCTATTTAAAAACACTCTGCCAGAGAAGAAATTCAGCAGTGAAATTAAAATTAGTTCAACCATGAACTGATTAAATTTACTAGAATAAATGTACTCAGTCCTGCCTTAAGAACATATTTATTCAATGGACAATTACCACTTAGCAATGTGCTCTGGAGACAAAAAAAAAAATATCTCATTTACTTAATGAATTGCATGCTAGTTCAGCATGTTGAAGAAGGAATTTAACACAATATGTAAGTTTATTACAGAGCAGAACACAGTGTTCACAGAGTGTGTATAATACTGTTTGTCTTAGGTGGTTATCATCTAGTGCCTGTCACTATGAAAATATATCTCACATTCATGGCCTATTCAAAAAATGTAGTTCCATTGACTGTGGGTACCCTGCAATTCTTCATTCCAAGAACTCACTGAGAAGCAGAATCGTTTAGGTAATGGACTTGATGAACTACAAAGTACCATTTTGCAGGAAAGTGATTACCTATGCCTCTTTCTACCACCACAGATTTTGAGTATCATCGTATACTGACATGTTCTATGTATCAAAATTGAAAACCAAAACCATTTACTAACTACATAAGCTGGAAGCTAAGAAAAATTCTACCATGTTTAAAAGAAAGAAACATTGAAAATTAATTAATTTTCAGATGGCAGATCACATATGATTGAGCAAACTTTTTCATTCTTATTCACTAAAATCCAGCTTTCTCTTTCTGAGTGTCCTGAGACATTAAGACTGTTTTAGGAAAATATACTACCATGCATTATGTAGCTTATAAAAATTCTGTACATTTCTTTTGAATTTGACTCCAGAAGTAGGTAAATATTCCTAATACCATTTTTATCATCAGAAAATCGAGACTCACGCTCAAAAGAAAAAAAATATTTCAGAACAAAAACATCTCAAATACACAACCTTCTTGATATTAATTATAACTTTTGTCATCCTTACTAGGAAAACAGATTAAAATGCATAATTCAGATAACAAGAGAGGAATGAAACTATGAGATAAATTTTCAAGCAGATTTGTTCAGTGATACAATAGAGACTCCAAAATGTTTGACACTTAACTTGATACCATTTTTGCCTGGCTTAACAATCATATGCTCAGTCATTAGGTATGATGTGGTCCTAATCAGTTCTTCCACTGATTGAAGAGGGTTAAGTTCTCTTAACAAGGCAGGAGCACACTGATTAACTTCCAACAGGAGAAAATGCAGGTTTTGAGTCAGATATAAATAAACCATATCTCATGTTTCACAGAATCACATAATTTTCAGGGTTGGAAAAGACCTCTCTAAGAGCACATAGGTGTCCATTAGATGGACACTCAAACACAAAGATTTGTATTGTGTAATAAGTGTTTTACAAGCAGATACGCTTTAACCGTACATGCCCTGAGCCAAGTGTCAATCAGTTACCTCACAGTAACATATACTCAGAAAGACATCTTCAGTGATCTGTTGATTTAATTCTATTATTAAATATCTCAGTGCACAGAGATATGTAACTCTTTTAATTGTTCTTTTCTTAATAAGAGGAGGTTTTTCAAGCTCCAACATTTAACTCATTTTGACTTATAATAGTTCGGCAAAATGTACGTATTTTAAGGTATCCGTTAATTCTTACCATCACAAGTTGGGAGTGGGTGACTCCACCAGTGATTTTTTTCACATAGCAAAGGCTCCTCATGACTCAGTCTATAACCTGGATCACAACTAAATGAGACAGTGGAACCTATGGAGAAGTCATGTCCATAGCGGCGTCCATGCACTGGTATGCCAGGATCCAAGCAAGAGTAGGTATTAACAGTTACACCTATGTGTATGTAAAGGAAAAAAAAAACATATGGACATTTTAATTAACCTAAGTAATTCAATGGGGGATAAAGGCTTCATTATTACCTATTTTCAGTTACTTATACTTGGACTTCTCTGCGCTACCATCATAAGATGCCATAGGTAATGAATTGCATCCTGCCACTGTTGCAGAGAAACGCATCACGGATTTACAGGATATTTAGTTTAATCCTGTCTCAGTAACATTCAATGACTTTGTCCCTGATGCTGATATTTAAAAGCTTTGTTATCCTAGCTAAAACAGCTGTTGGGTTTTTTTGTATTTATACTTGAAATATTTATGTAGCTCAATAATTTACACAACTAATTCTCATACCTCAGATTGCTTGATATGTGAGATACTGAGAAGAAGATGAATGGCAGAAAAAGGAGTATAGATAAATTGACTTCATACAGAGAATTCTAATCTGTGCTAAAAAATTAAACCTTTTGGATGCTTTCCAGTGAGATGTTTAACTTCATTATAAAATAATCAGGAAAAAACAACAAAAAAAATCTAGAAATATTACTCAAGCTAGTAAATGAAGAAAAAGTATTCAATGTAAAAATTTTTGAGTGTTATTCCTCTTATTTCTACACAAAAGCCATAAAATATCCATTCTTACAAAAAAAAAAAAAGATTCAGTGTGGAAAGAAATATCATAGAAAAAAAGAACATACAAAAGACCTCAGCTTTTAATAAGGTTATTGAAAAAAGAAATGCTAAAGAGAGGACCATCTATTATTGCTATTATTATTTTCCATAAAACAGAAATTAGAATTGTGTTGTATTTGATAATGAAGAACCAGTAAGAATTTAACAAAAATAAAATGAAGACTAGATTTTTCTACATAAACAGAGAATAGTAGGAAGAAAAAAAAAAAAAATAAAACCAACCTACTGAAAATGGCTTAATTTATATAGTAGGACTAAAAACGTGATTTTTTTCTGTTATCTGATAGTATAAATTTAACTTCTATTATTCACTAGTGTAAAAAGACCTGTGGAGTGGGGTTACATTTTAGAATAAATTCATTTTACAATTAAGTTGAAAAATTAATTTCTAATGGAATTTCAGATTTCCTTTCCAATTTTATTTAACTGAAACAGTTTGATATAAAGATATTTGTAGTAAGTGCAGCTTTTTTACTGTTCATATTCTCAGCATAATTTCTACCATTTAACATTATTCATTTAGTGAATCATTCTAAGAACTTAATGGTCTGTGCTGGCAATATAAATCTAACTTTCCTGATGCATAAGGATAATCATAACCATCCTTCAGACTTCAGAATGGATGAGAACTTGACAAAATCATCACTTCTTCACAATGTAGAGGATGATACAAATGGCAGTATGCAGGTGGAGGCTAGGACAGTAAAAGATTTTGAAATTAATTTTTTTTTTTTTTTTTTGTGTGTGATAAACAGCCAGAACTTGACTGTGATTCTCTAGAGTTATCTAGTAAAGCCACCTTCACATACATTGTATTTAATATCACAGAATCTAGAACGTCATGTTGGAAGGGTTCTCAAGGATATCTGGTCCAACCCTTCTAATAATATTGTTTATATGATCAGTCTCAGCACCCTGCCAAGCTGATCCATATTGTTAGTGTTCAGAAAAAGTGAAAATGGCCAAAAATAATGCAGAGAAATTAAGAAGTCTGAAAAATGCTTGATGGTCATTCCAAAAAAGTAGGAGTATGAAACAGAAATGGATAGAAAACAAGGCTCTTGTGACCTTTTTACTTTTCAAATTGGACAGCGGTTACAGAAAAATATTATTTCACATGAAAATATGACTTACTACAACAAAAGATATATTTAGAAACACAAAAAGCAAACAATATGATAACATATCAATTGAGATAAATTTTGGAGTTTAGATACAAACACACTGCAGTGTAGTTTATATGATTATAATAAAGGAAAAGAATACTTCTGTATGTCAGAACAAATCCCATATGTAGGTTTTCAGTTCCATAAAAATCTATAATCAAGCAATATCAAAGCTTGATCTTCAACTCATGAAACTGCATTTTCTCAGTACAGCTGCAGGTATATCAACTACGACATTAATTCAGTTATTTCCTTATATTTTCATAATCTTCCTGTTCTTATGCTGTTTTACAAACAAAAATATTTTGTATAATAGTATACAAATAACAAGACATAAAAGAAACACTGAGAAGGCATTTGCTTCCCATTCCTGTCTTCCACTTCTTAAAGTACAGCAATGCTTACTTCTTAAGCCATACAGCAATGACACTAAACTTAAAGGGAAAATACTAGTCATCTGTTTGTAGTTTAACATCATAAAGTCTTTACAAGTTTGAATAGTAACAGAAATTTACCATAGATGACACTTTTATATATACATATACAATTATAATAAGCACTCACGGGGAAACCAAATAATACATATCAGAATGACTTACTTTCATAGTGAATCTTGAATCCATTGTTAGAACGGCTGTTGTCAGTGGTAAAGAGAAGATAAATGAAATTACTACTGCTAAATAGGAATTGTGGGACCTGTGTACCATTATAAGATCCCAAAAGTGGAGATAATAAATTCGGTCCATCATGAACTTCCAAAACATCATAATTGAGTTCTGTCTGAAATCTGGAATTGAGGAAACACACAGAAGCACAAATATAAGATGCAGTTAAAAAAATTCAATAAACCAATTGAAAGTAAGCCATATTTTAAAACTGTGGTCCTTTCCTGATAACTTTATTTTTTGTTTCTCCACATATCTATTTTACAACGTCAATATTGTATTATTACTCCTTATAATAATACAATAATCAAATGTCAGGCTAGTGCCTTAGTAAGACGAGAAATAAATTTAACTCCCTTGAGCTGGTTTATGTTGCAGGAAACAAATACTAGAAACATAGTTTGTCAGCAAAGATTAATATTACTTGTATATACTATTTTATGGCACATAATTATTATTCTTTTGGGGGGGGGGAAGGGAGATTATATAGAGGACACGTTGATGCATTCTTTTGATATATCCATTTGATTTGGCTCATATATCATAAAGGTACTTTATCTGATAAAAGAATCATACACTGAGTGTCTACCTTTAAAAACATCCCTAAGTAAGAACAAAATTACGTAAGTCTGCACTGAGACTTCAACAGCTTTTTGCCATTTGAAGCTCAGTCTAACAGAGTCACGGAAATTGTGCAAAAAAAAAAAAAATTAAAAATCCTATTTAGAAAGGTCTGTAGCACAACATGCCTGTTTGCACGTGTCCTTTCTCTGTCAAGGAAAAGCTGGGTTTGTCAGCTTGTATCACCTTGCTTGCTTTAGACAGCATAAGCAGTCCCAAGGATCTGGTATTTTAAGAGTGGTTTCTCTCTTTCTTACTGCAACAGACATTACAGCAATCATACTGCTTTAGTGGACTCTCTGATGGATTACTGAAAAACTCAGAATTAAAAATAAACAATAACCAGCAGGATCCTACAAATAACCCTTCAGATATTCATAATTCTCTCTCTGATTCACTTAGATGCCTAAATTGGTTTTGTGAAATCCATTCAAGAAACTGCATGACTAATGCCAGTATACTGAGGAACTCTATTTATAAAGTATTTATGTCCCATGAGGCTGAGCCTAGAAATCTAAAGGAGATAGTGAAAGTCATGAAGCCAGATTAAACATCCAAAACATGTATTTTCTTTTATCCATGTCCCAATCCTATGAAATAATAGAGAAAAGAGCAGAAATAAAGTAATAGGTAGTTATGAAAATGAAAGCCTAGAAGCAGAAGAGCTGAGGTTTTTTTTTCCTTATTCCCACATGAACTCATGATTAGATTTTCTTAAAAAGCTACCAGGCTATAACTTGCTTTTTTGAGTACTTGTTTTTCCCACCAATGCATACAAAACAGAAGCAAGCTTGGAAACAGATCATTTAGTCTTGCTCTGCTTTCTTAGTTCCTTTATCAAAAGAACACGAGACAGCATGTATAAAAAAAAGGTATTGACCTCATAAATAGAAAGTCACTAGGAGGCCAGTCAAGATATAATGAAATTAGCTTGAGTTTCCAAGGACATAACAGAAATGCTCTCATAACTACTTCTTGCTCAAAGACTATATAACATGCCACAAACAGCATGAAAAAAAAACAAAGGAGATTAAAAAAATGAGTAAAAAAATGAGTAAGCACCCCAGAGAAAAAAAATAAAGACAGTTCTTTATTGAGGTGAGATGAGATGGAAGAAATTTGAAGGGGAGGGATACTTACAATGTCTTTGTTTGGTTGTTTGGCTCAGAACAGTGATCAATTTAAATTTAATTTATAAGGGTGATGTTTATATAATTTTTCCTTTAATGTCTTCCCTCTTGATGCTCAACTTATCTGACGTATTTACATATCACCTTGTTTTTCCGTGGTGTAAGAAAAAAGTTGGGATTTATAGAAAACTGAATAAAGATACTTTGGTCTCTTAAGACTACTCCAGTGTTCTTTACTACTTAAGTAGTCGCTACTTTTAAACTAAACTGAATCGCTTGTTATTTGAGGTCTATTGCCTGGGAGGACTCCAAGAACTAATTAAAACAGACAGGAATGAAACAAACTTTAACACAGGAGATGACACACACTTTTTAGTATTATCTTCAGATATAAAGCTGCTTTAATATTTACATCATGCATCTTGGTTTCTAAGAGACACCCTATCAAATCTGCTCACTTCAGGGTATGAGCAGAATATCCTGATTCACAGTGTATATTCATTAGTCAAACGTGACTAGTACTGCAATCAGTAGTTTGCTGATTAACATCCCTAGCATTTAAATACTCGTAATTAGGCTTCATGATAAACAGTTCATAACAATGAAGAACGGTGCTTGTATTTCTTACTTCTACCATTTCAGTTCAGAGTAAAAAAATGATTTCTAACAAAAGTCCACCAAATTACCTATCATGGCTACGCCTGTACAACAGAATTAAATTCTTCAAAGTACCCATGCATGATCATTAAAAAAAAATCTGAAAAAGTTAGTATGAAATGTCTGAAAGCAGTATTATTCATCACCTCTTTCTTTTCACCAGTGTCTCTGGCTCTATGGCACAGGAAAACTAGCATGCAATCATAGAATGCAGAACCTTGCACACATGCAATGTCATAAGAGAGAAGCCATAAGAACATAGGAGATTAACAGAAAATAAACTACTGTGCAAATGATAAACTGACATAACACTGAGGTGTCACTCTGCAGGAAACGTGTATTAGTAAGAACTGCTCTCTTACTCCTAGAAAATCCAAAAAGAAATGATGTAAAGATTCTAGACATGTACTCTACATGTAGTTTTACACTGAGAAATCAAAAATCTTCTGAATAACTAACACATATTGTGGAAGTCTTAGTATTATCACCAAGAAAGATTTTCTAGAAAAAGCACTTCTCTTTGTTTTTCAGGACAAAGGTAAAATGTGAAAAGCTGCTCAAAATATGAGGATATGGAAAAGTCATTTGGTTATAGATTTAAAAGTGTGTATTGCAACAAAATCAACCTTCTATCTTAAGAAAGTCCAACTGAAGATTTGCAAGCGGTAGAGCAAAGAGATACAGAATAATATGAGTCTTATAAAGAAGTTAATTTACTAAGGCATCAGAATGTAAATTTAAATTTTGTGACAAATAAAAACATATAAAATATCTAACATTAGAAGCTTACAAAATATTTTCATTCAGTTCACTATAAAGATATATTTCATTCTTTGGTTTATAACTATTTCTACAGGTATATACAGTAGTGTGTGTGTATATATAACGTAATAATTTTATGCTATGATCATTAAATTAGATATGTAAGTGTATTTGTGTGAGCATGTATAGGGGTATTTTTACATGTACTCCTGCACAGATACATGTAGGCATGCACACACCAATATGTAAGTAAAGCTTCTCTGGACTGTTTCACTGTAGCACTATGTGTATCAATCCAATTTATGGCAAGTGACAAGAGTGTCCATATCATCAGCAAGGGAAAAAGAAGTTTCATAATGTCACAATGAGATTAGGCTAAAAAAAGGATAGAAGCTCTCTCTCTGCAATCTGAAGAGAACATGGCTTACTGTTATTAGTCTTCTCTACAAGAGTAATAGAGGTTGTGCAATTTTATGACAAGCCATTAATGCATTACAAACAAAAGTGCACACGTCAGAGTTAATGAAACTCAGCTGAAAAGGAGAGAAATTTTGCTAAGAAAAGATGGTAATTTTCATACCCTGCTTAAAGGATACTTTTGAGTTGTATGTCTTTTCTTCTAAGTTGAGTGTGACCAGGATTAGTCAAACTATGCTGCATAAATGGAAACTGAAAAGTAGAATCTTAGAATCATAGAATCATCAAGGCCTTCAAGATCATTAAATCCAAATGTCAGTCCTACACCACTAAAACCACTCAACCATCTGCTGAAGCACCACATCTACCGGGTTTCTAAACACCTCCAGAGACGGCAACTCCACCACCTCCCTGGGCAGCCTGCTCCAATGCTTCACTACTCTTTCAGTGAAGAAATGTTTCCTAATATCCAATATGAACCTCCCCTGGTACAACTTGAACCATTTCCTCTTGTCCTATCACTAGTCACTAGGGAGAAGAGGCCCACACCTGCCTCACTACAACCTCCATTCAGGTAGCTGTAGAGAGCAATAAGGTCTCCCCTCAGCCTCCTCTTCTCCAGGCTGAACAGCCCCAGCTCCTTCAGCCTCTTCTCATAAGAGCTGTTATTCAGATCCCTAATCAGCCTCATTGCCCTTCTCTGCACCCTCCCCAGCACCCAAATGCCCTTCCTATACTGTGATGTCCAAAACTGCACACACTACCTGAGATGCAGCCTCATCAAGGCTGAGAATAGGGGTAAGATCACATCTCTGGTCCTGCTGGTCACATTATTCCTGATATGGGCTAGGAAGCTGTTGGCTTTCTTGGCCACCCAGCTCATGTTCAGCTGGATGTCAGTCAGCACCTCCAGGTCTGGGCAGTTCTCCAGCCACTTCTCCCCAAGCCTGCAGTATGACTGGGGTTGTTGTGGCTGAAGTCAGGATCTGACATTTGGCTTTGCTGAAACTCATACAATCAGCTTCAGCCCATTGATCAAGTCTATCTAGATTCCTTTTCAAAGCCTCCCTACCCCGAGGCAGATCAACACTTCCACCCAGTTTAGTGCTGTCTGCAAACTTCCTGAGGATGCACTCTATCCTTTCAGCCATATCAACAATGAAGAGGTCAAAAAGAAGCAGCCCCAGCAATGAGCCCTGGGGATCACACTCAGGATCAGCCACCAGTGGGATTTAACTCCATTTAACACAACTCTTTGGACCTGACCATCTAATTAGTTTTTTATCCAAGAAAACGTATTTGCATCCAAGCCATGAGCAGCCAGCCTCTCATGGAGAATGCTGTGGGAAACTGTGCCAAAGATCTTGATGACATCTGCAGCCCTTCCCTAATCCAGTAAGCGGGTCACCCTGTCATAGCAGGACATCAGGTTGGTCAAACAGGATCTACAGTTTATGAACTCATGCTGACTGGGCCTGATCACCTGGTTGGCCTGCATGTACCCCATAATGGTACTCAGGACAATCTGCTCTATCAGCTTCCCTGTTACCAAAGTCAGACTAACAGGCCTGTAATTTCCTGTATGGAAAATTACCTAAGAGGTTATATACAGGGTTACGTTGGCTCATTTCCAAATCTGCTGGGTATGTCTCCAGCCCTCCAAGACTGCTGGAAAAATGATGGAAAGGAGTTGTGAGTGGTGAGTCTCCCCTGCCACTCTTTCAGCACTACTTGGGTGCATCCCATCCAGGCCCATAGATCTGTACACAGCTACATGGTGCAGCAGAACCATCTCCTCCTGGACGGTGGGGGGTGCAATTCTGCTCCCAGTCCCTACCTCCCAGCTCAGGGAGTTGGATTCCCTCTATATAACTAGTCCTGTACCAAAGACGGGAAATAAGTCATTTATTTATCTATGCAATTACTTGCATAATATTTGTGCACTATAACTTTTGATCATCAAAGACCCTTTTTTGCCTGGATTCATCATCTTACTATTAATATTTACAATAATAAATAATCTAAAAACATCCTTTAAAATATGTAGAACATGTAGTACTTTTTAAATTACATTTTCTGTTTTGAGTTCTTTTGTAAAAAGCTTAAAATGAAATGCCCACATCATACTGCCCTAAGAAATTTAAAGTGTTCAGCGCTTTTCATCCCCAGAATCAGGAAGTAACAAGCAGTAATGCAAGAAAAGTGGAATGCTGCAGTGATTTGCGGAAACCACAATTACATTCTGAGAGCAAGCAGTCCTTTTACAAAAATAGCATCAGCTGATTTGATAATTAAATATTCACGGTGGATAAAAACATGAATGCCTTTTCATAAACTGATGCAGACTTTTGGAGCTGAAGATTTCATGGATCTGAGAAGAAAAAAGTACTTTATAAGTATAGTTCATCAGAGCAACACAGTTAAGAGCAGATGAAGCATGTTAATCTTTATAAGAAGACAAAAATTTTAACTCGCCCAGACAGACCTAAATACATGGAAGAGGCAGGAATCTCTAAACATTTTTAGTGCTACATATAGAAATTACACTGAAGGTAAGTTTTGTGCTCTGAAGGCATTAAGGTTTATGGGACACCCTACCATGAATAATACCATTGCTTGATTTTTGAGACAATGCAAATTTACTGTTACATCAGAACTAAGAAATTCCTGCCTCTAGGTAAAAACCTGAAAATATTAAATAAGAAAACATTAGCCAACACCTTTCAAATGTAATTTTGATGGAGTGTCCTGGCTCAGCTTCTATCACCCACTCACAATTCAAGGAATCTTTATAATACCCCCGGCCAGCCCTGGAGAGAGGATTACTCCACTGGGAGATGAAAAATGCCCACCACATGGAGCTAAAAATGAAACAAACATAAAGTTATAATGACAGACTTACTCTATGTAATCCACAATTATTAGTTTCAGTATAGGATATATAAATATAAGCAAATTTTTTAAAAAATTAAAAAAAAACTGTCAGGAAGAAGCAACAAGACTTTGAAATTGAAAGATTTCAAGGGCTTCAGAGTAAAATGGAGGACAACTGAATCAAAACCTTAGGAAAGTAAAATAAGCTGTTTAATAAATTCTGACCAAAGCTTTTTATACTGAATTCCTACAGGTACAATCTATGTTTCTATAATACAGGACATGCAATACAAAATAGTGTTTAAAAAGTGTTTATCACTTCTGTTTTTTATTATGAGCAGCAAAATTTTGAAAAACCTGTAGTAGTTTTGGTTGAGTATCAAGATATAAACTAATGAACTGTAATTTTAACTGTGACATCCATCCACTGACAGACTCCATATATTTTTCTTGTCGTGGTGGCAGTTCAAATTCCTCACTCATGAAAAAGACATACTACTCTTATAAGATGAATTAGGTTTTTAAGCATTTAGGAAATATATACTAAATGCTGTAATAAATACATCTGCATCCAGAATTACTAGAAATAATATGTAGTTTTTCTCTAACAGGGAGTAAATGCAAGCTAGGAAAACAGTATTTAAAAATAATTAGTAGACTTTCATAAGAGTTTACACATGTAAAGCTTTATTTAGCATACCCAATTATAATTTAGAACCTGTGAAATGTAAGCTAGATGATATTCACTTTCTGTAACAAATATAGTTTCTGTGATGGTTAAATACATTTATTTTGCTCTCTTCAACACATATTCAATCTAAAGATCATGAATCATGATGCGTTTCTCTGATCTTAATTTTTCTGCTGTACAGAGGTATTCTGTATTTTTAAAGTATATAAAAGCCCATATTTTCCTACTGTATAGGACAAAAGGGGTTTCTAAAAGATATATACACATAAAGCTATATATAAAGTACAGAATTCAATATGTTGCAAAAATTTCTAAATATGCAGATTTACACTTTTTTTTCCTCACTTATTATTAAAATAGTGTTTCCTAACTTTTACCCTTAAGTCCCTTTTCATAACACCTTAAGCACACAGTACTTTAAACATGTATTTACCTCAGCAACCAGGTTAACTACAGCATTCCTTATCCCTACATTTTATTGCATATAACCACTTATCCATTTTCATAATTCATATAGAGCCTATAAAATACAAAATATAACAACAGGAGGAATACCAGATGGCCTTACTCAGAGCCAGTATACTCAGAATATACCATATATAGTGGTACTCACAAAGATTTACAGGAAATTGTTAAAAATTATTTTTAGAATATTAAAAAGTAACTCTTTTACAAAAATGCTCTTATGAAGATTATAAGTAAAAATAACACCCACTATAAGATTGCCTAAATTTAGAGTAATTTCTTGTTGCATTTCACATCTGAAAATAATAGAATTTTGCTGCTGTTTGTAATTTGTGTTTTTCAAAAGAAAGTATTTCTTACCCTTCCTCTGATTATGGTTCTTCCTGGTGCCTGCAGTGCAAGATTATTAGAATTTTTTATTTGACTTTCACCATCACATGTTGATTTCCTAGGCCCAGGAGTCCTTCCCTTCAAGATAACTGGGTGACTGTGCTTATCTTGGAAGAGCCTTATTTTTTCAGAAAAATAAAACTCCAGGGTCATTTTTCCAAAGTATTATTTCCTTGACCCTTTTTCCACATAATTTTCAGCCCCTGCTCTTTCTTCCAAATTCTATTTGATGATTGCCTGGCAGATTCATATTCACTGTCAGTGTGTTAAACACAAAATGCTAGAAATATAATCTAACTAGAGGTTGTAATCAAACAGAATCAATTTTTTAAACACAGGTGTATACCAAATACTAAAAACCCTATCTTAGCCTTACCTAAAAATTTTAACAAAGTCATTTCTATTTACTCCTTTACATAGTAAGCTGCAGGAGTTGAGGCACAAATTTCTGTAATTCGGTTATGAAGAGAGCTTTGAGGATGACAGACTAATCAATAAATATCTGGTAGATTCAAACTTTTAAACCCTTTTTTCAAGAGCTTATAACCCATGCTACAGAACAGCAGGATATTAAGCATTACAGGAGTCAGGCAGGAAGACCAAGGTTACAGCTGCAGCATCAGTAAAACAGCATAACATTCAAGACATTATGGAAAAATCCTCCATGTAACCCTCACACAGGAAAGGATGAAAGGAATGAGGACCAGAATATCAAATGCAAAAGCATCAGGAACAGCAAAAGCAGGGTTGCTCTGACAGAGATGAGGAGCCAGGAGCCAAGGATGAAATCACACACACACGCATAGAGGCACGGTGCCTTCACAGAGAGAGCAGCATCCACCTCCACCTGAGCAAGGTCAACAGGACTGGATTCATTACAGAAAAAAAGTCTGGTGACAATAAAGTGACCACTAGATAAACACAATTTGAAGAGTTAGGTCTGAGGTAAAAATAGGAAGTTCCATGAGCATGCTGAGATTAGCACAGAATAGGGCTGGAGACCAGCACCACTTTAGCATTGCTGGGGAAGGGACTGACAGCCCCAGGTAGAACTGAAATGGGATCCTGGGCTATGGGTAGGGCTGGGAGGAAGGCACAGAACAAGCAGTCTTTCTGCAGTGGAAAGTCAACTGCACAGAAGTCACATGCAGTGTCTCCTAGTCAGTATGTGGAGTTCATGCCTCCACTTGATATATAAGAAAAAGAAAACATGAGGTGTGTGCTGGGTCAACAAATTTCACCTTATATGAAATAACTAGGTGTTACAGGCAAGTGTGAACTCACATCTATAAAAATTCTGAACCTCTCAAAGGACCAAATTACATTATTATTAAGTATTGTAATTTCTCTTCAAATTATATCTTAAATTTTAAAAAATATATCTAAATATATATATCTACATATATCTATATATCTGATAAATACTTCTAATTCAAAGTATATCTTCCATTTTGTCTCAGACTAGCTAAGGATCAGGACATGATTGTAAAAATATTAATATTAATTTAAGTTTTTTACTTTTTAAGTTTTCTAGCACAGAAAATGCAACCTAGCATTTTACTAGCAGGGTTATAGAGATCAATGATCCCTATAATAGAGCCTCTTATATATTCTAATCTTGTCTAGGGAAAGATATCCAACTTGTCTATCCAATTCTTGTCTACGATATAGTTAGTCAACTAATATCTATGAAACAATAATAATTTATCACAGAAAATAAACTGGATGCAAAGTGTATTATAGACAGTCACATTCGTATATGAAAATAAAGCAGATTTTATTATGAAGACAGTTACATCCTGAAAATAAGAGCTTTTGTTTAAAATGAAAAGTAACAAATTATAATTCAGAGAATATATAGTTATTTGTAGTTATTTATTAAATTAGGTGAAGAGATCTAAAAATACAGATAATTAATGAAGCATAGATTACATTTACATCTATTAGTATAAACAAGTCCCAGGAAATACACATAATGCTGTTTTTTAGAGCTTGTAATGTACAGAAACATTCAATTTTTAAAAGTAGTAAAATCAATTGTTAAAAGAATCTTCCCCAGCCTAGATGCCACTGTGGTTAAAAGAAACATAAGCACTGCAACAGATAGCTAAAGCTGCTCACACATTTTTAAAAACCACAGCTGAAGAACTGGAGATCAACATATTCATTCTAATCTAATGTACCAGCAAATGTAGCTGAGAACTCAAATGATTTTCAGTTGTTCATTTGTCTGAAGTAGGAAGGCAATAGCTGTGTTTTGAAGAAAATCTTCTATATGAAACTGCACGAAAATAATTCTAAAAAATAATAAAAAACCTTGAGTGACAAATTGAGCAAAGGACTTTCAACATTTTCTTCCTTACTATTTCTTTCTCCTCAGTACTAACAAGACCAGTTGTGATAGTGATTGGACTGGAGTTCAAAAATGCAGAGATGAGTATCACGATGTACTGCTAGCACTGAACCTCACTGCTTTAAACAGCTTCCCAAATTGGACAAATACATGCTTTATAAAGAAGAATAAAAAAAATGCAGGAGTCATCTTTCAAAGATAAAATGTCTTTGGGAAACTATAGTTCCACCAGTGCTAAAAGAAAGCTATCTGCAAGTATGAACAGTGTAAAAAAAACCTATCCTCATTCCAGTCCTAATACGTTTCTTAGATGAGCCTTTATTTTTACTGAGGTTATATAGCATTGCTCACATTCACTGATGTTTATGACAATCTCTTCTGTGTTTTTTTTTTTTTATGTCCTTGTAAAAGTTATTTAAAAACTCACTCCTGTAGACAGGTTTATAATAAAAGCTCAGGGCTCACTAGACTCCTTTATTAAGGACTAGGTTTCACAGGAGTTTTGTGCTATCCATTTGCAAAAATCTGAACTTTATTTGGTGACAACTTAGAAGAAATTGTATCAAGTTCACCTGAATCAGAAAAAAACATTATACATACCTCCACATTTAGGAATAGGTCCACTCCACATTACTTTTCCATCCATTAGCATGCATGTAATTGTTTCAGTTCCTTGTGTTTTAATAAATCCTTCCTCACATATAACAGAAATCGAGCTCCCCAGCTGGAAGTTGTCACCAAAGCGCCGAGCATTGATAGGCACTCCAGGATCAGGGCACTCATTATGTCCAAATGCTTTTCAAAATAAAAAAAAAAAAAGGGGGGGAGGGAAAAATAGAATAGTGTTATAACTCTTGCAAGTAAGATGACATTTTTAGAATTTTATTCTTCTAGCAAGAACAAACTAATTACATTAAGAAATAGAAACAAAAACTTGAGAAACTGCAGATAATTTATATTAGTACAAAACATTGCTTAAAATACTATAAAGTTCTACCAGTAAGAATCTCAGTTTGGAGAGTTAGGCAATGGTAAATCTAAGCAATGTCTAAGTTGTTCTGTTCAACATCCCATACTATCTAATGCCACAATGGGACAGAAGCATCCATCAGAGCAGGGCAAGCATATAACTTCAGTCATCTTTTGTATTTTGAATTCACTGTCACAACCATTTGAGATATGCTGATCTCAGAGTGCCTTATAAAAAAAAGGTGATGTAGGTGAAAGAAAGAGAACCTGAAAATTTAAGCTACTATTTAAGACAGTCTATGTCTTTAACTACAGAATACATCTTACAATGGAGAATAAACAAGTTCATTTTCCTACCAGAAGTGGGAAAAGTCATATTGTTGGCAACCGTCAGTTTAAATTATATACATTAATTAGATATAATATTTTGATGTTGTCCTGGTTTGGGCCATCCTGTAATTTTGCTTTCTGCTAAGTTTCTTGTAAGTAGCTGCACTTGCTGAAATTAACAGCAAGTTTCTCAGACAGTGTGTGCTTCTAGGACTGATAACACTCTAGGTTTATAGTTACCGCTAGAGATTGGTGTGCAGAGCCAAGGCCACTGCTCAGCTCTGAGGAACATCTTATGCTCTGGAAGGAGAAAGGAAGTAAAGGGGTCACATTTGCAACCCTCCCGTAGGGAGGAACAGACAAGATAAATGACCGAAGTTGACCAAACAGAGTATGCCATCCCATGCATGTCATACTCAGTGTAAATCTGTGGGATCACGAGGGTCAAACACCTTCCTGCTTCCCCTTCTTCACCTGTCCCTGTTTGCTTCAGCATCCTGGGAGGATTCCATCCATTTGTCTGCCTGTGGTCCTGATCCATGCCAGCCCATATCTGTGTGTTCCTGCCTTCAGCTCCCGACTGCTGCCGACCCCAGGAGTCCAGCCTGGACTTTCCCAGGGCTGCCCTGCAGCCCCAGTGGTGACGTGAGAGTTATTGGGGGAGAGTATTTTTCAATACTTTGCCCACAGCTGTCACTTTTAGTGAAGGGACTGATTGTCTGCTTTTCTTACTAGCTGCAGATGACACAGAGAGAGATTTTCAATATTCTTATCTGTGAATGTAGATAAATGTTGACTCCAGCTATAGCTATAGCTTGCCTGTGGATGACACCAGTTTATTAAGGATGCAGAATCAGATCATTGCTCTATATTTCACTTTAGAAACAGACTTGTGGCTGCTCCTGCTGCTTCTGTGGAAGGGATTGTATTGTACAGGATGGCTATGGGAGGCAGGAGGGTGGAAAACAACCCTTTCCAACAATAGCAGCCTTTTGTACTTTTGTACTTTACTTTTATAGCCTAGCCAGGTAGCAGTTACACTACTTGATGACTAAAATTCCATCTGCCTGTACTTAAAAGCTTCATGGCAGAGCTGTAATGTTATACACAAGCCTTAAAATAAAAAGAAAGAACACAGGTATATCCTTAATATTTTACCCATCATCAGTAAGTCAAGAAACCATGGCCAAGTTCTTTACGAAATATTACATGTAAAGAGATCCATTTTTCCTAGCATTTATACTCATCAGCTATCATTCTTATATTTTAAGTAGATTCTGGAAAAAAGCCAGGCAGCATAATCATAGCACAGGGTGACTGTGAAGTACTTTCAGTTCTGATATTGACTCAGGATGTTAAATTGTGCATTTTTCATCAAAATATTTGAAGGAGAGGAACTGCAGAGACAGGAAGACAGGAATGAAGATGTTCATAACTCATCTAAGTCTGCTCTGAAAAGGTCCTTGGAAATAGGGCCAAAAATGAGTGGTCAACTCACATGATTAATTGTTCTGGTAGTCTGCCCTACAAAGACTTTTAGCTGTTAAGTCTAGCAGTGGAGTCAAATGTGGAAAACGGAGTAACTGGCAAAAATAGCAAATCTAAACTTTTTTAAAAATATTTGTCCAGTTCTTGAAGCAGGCAAAAAAGAGACTGTTAGCTCTGAAATATGTAAGCAGGAATGTTAGCAGAAAATGGGTATTTTTAACTATTTTGAGGTTTACAAAAGCCAGGACAGAGTGAAAATCATATTAATACTTTTTTACTGTCTCTCTTGGCTCTAAACTATTTATTGTGGAAAGATTACTCCTGTAATTTATCAGACTGCAGCTGTCTGCTGAAAAGATCTGACGTGTTTTCTGAAGTTGTTTTGCTTTTATAAGTATATTTTAACTACAGACTTTAACACACACATCCATTCTAGCTGGAACAGACCCAAAAAAAAAAAAAGAAATGCAAATGTGTTAAACTGCTCAAATACAGAAAAAAATTCTTTGAAATAAATCTTTTCAGAATTAGTGGGTGTTCTTATGCAAGTGGAAAAACTACTTTTGCTTTGTTACTTCTTTATAAAAATTAAAATTGTACAATTTGGTACTCTCAGTGCATACTTGAAGTGACTGTTAATTGAGAGATATCGTAGTAAGACTACCACACGTCCAAGGAAGTCCACAAATTTTTTAAATTACCATAATGTATTCTGACTAATATATTTATATGGCACTCAAATATTAAAACCTGAAGTCACAACAGTGTGTGATGAATTCTCGTGTTTCCAAATAAACACTAACTATAAGGATTACTCCATACTAATTACCTGTATCTTTCATTTTTACTATAAACTGTACTTCAAATGGCCTATATCTAGTTTTAGTTCTGCAAAATAGGATGACTTTAGAATATCCATTTCTACACAGGCCTCATCTTTATTGAAGAAGACTGACAATTTATTTTATTTGTTGGGTTTTTTTAATCTCTGGATTTAGGCTCGATATCACTAAGCACACTCCAGTGAAACCTTAAAGTAGTAAGCAGAATTCATAAATCTTAACAGGACATGAAACAGAACAAAAACAGAGCAGATGTTACAATTAATGTTAAGGAACATAGATTCACTGTCTCATTTCCATTTTAACTGATTTTGTATTTCCCTAATATTGAATAACAGCAGACTTTCCAATATTTACATTGCTAAAAAACCTAGAGAAAGCTCATAGTTTACCATGATGACCAGTAACTACAGGAACTAATAAAAAGATACCACATTTTCTTCATGCTTACATTCTACAGTTGTGAGAAATGACCCAGGGATGAAGTATCTTCCATATGAGACTGAGAGCTAAAACCTAAGACATTATCAAAATAAGAATGTTTACACACTACTCTGTTGTCAGTTTATCTCTTTCCTATCCAGCCAGCAAAGTTCATGATAAGCGAACTATTAAGAAATACTTCTCTGAAATAGTGACAGCCTAAAACAAAACAGAGGGGAAAGAAAAAGGTGGAGAGGTGAACTATGAAGAGAGCCAGAGGGGAATTTAGTCCTTGCAATAGTATGAAAATAATATTAATTATTAACATTTCTCAGAGAAAAATGTGGACTCTGGGTCTTTCAATTTCCAATCTCACTTAATCTCACTTCCTTCCTGGTTTAATTAATACTTCTTGTTTTATTCAAAGTAAAAGATCTTTGACAATATAGACCATGGCCAAACATGTAATACATTCTTCTGAGGAAGGGAGATGTGGATATACAGCTCTCTTCCAAATCATGCACTTGAAGATTCACATTCATCCCAGCTGAACCTCTGGCATTACCATACTCTTAGGTGGCAGGGAGAAAGACAGGTTACTCATGACATCAGATTTTTGGAATTATCAAAATAACCATCATCTTTTGCCTGTTTATTCTACCTGTTGACATGGAAAATTCTGCTACCTCTGTTGTCAGAATGGAAAAGAAGAAAAAAAAAAATCTAAATGAGTGAGATAGAAAAGGTCTGGGTGGGGGATCTGATAAGCCCCCTAACAGCTACTCTGTTATCCCTACCATCCTCTAGTAGAAGGCCTGATATTTCAGGCATTTCCTTCTGTTTTCCTTCCAGATCCCCATAGCAAACAGCTTGGCTAAGCCAAGTTCTCACTTCACTGCTGGGCAGTGTCAACATTTATACATACTTCTGGGTATATCCTAAACTATATGTTGAAAAAAAATACATACACATAAATAAAAATTCCCATTACTCACTGTTGTAACTGATGTTAAATCCACGTCCTGACATTGAGTGGTCAGCTTGAAATTCCAGGCGCAAAATATGACCATTACTGGTAAGATGGGAAGGAACTTCAGCACCAGTAAATGTTCCTATTATGGGGGAATCTGGAGAGTCACCATCTTTAACTGCAAGGAAGTCAAACTGAGATTCCAAGTCAAAGTCATTAAAAGACAGATGGATTCGGCTTCCGGGGTCTGAAATTATTGTCCAGATACAGTTTAAATTATTCCCATATCCCTCTGGATAATCAGGTGAAAGAACTGTTCCCATTGGTGCAGTAAAATTGGAAAGGCAAGGAACTGACAACAAAGAGAGAAATAAATTAGATAACAGAATAAAACATCTCGATAATAATTACAGTAAGTTTTTGTAAGAGATTCTTTAACTTGCTGATTACCTTAATTAAATAATTCAGTATTTGTTATCATCTGTGAAGCCAGAAAGAAGGTGTTGTTTTTTTAAATCTTCTTTTTCCCTTCCCCTGAATAAAACTACCTCCCAGGCAGAGCCCCAAGGTAATAAAGAACATTCTTCTTGCACTGGAAGCCCATGGCAGTCTTTACAGTTTACCCATGTTCAACAACTCTGGATCACTTGGCACCACTTATTTTTCTCCTTTAGGCATCTGTCTAGATCAGCAGACCTCTCACTGAGCACATTAAAGAGGCAGAAAGTCAATAGTGCCCTTATCATTTGTTGTTCACATAGAAGCTCAAGCAATTAACCAGCCTCAAAGAGACAACAGCCTTGTGTTGTTGTTATCAGGATAATATTTTATAATCCAACATTTCAGTTAGTCATATTAAATTGAGTTGCAGGGATGAAAGCAACTGGCTGCATTTTGAACATATTTGATCTGCACTATTTTAGCGGAAATATTAAGAAAGGTGTTGCACAAGTTTATATCACAGCATTGGTTTTGCTTATGCTGTATAATGTAAATGGATGAGAGCTATAAATGTCTAGGATCATTAAGTACTAAAGGATACTCATGTATAATACATAGAGGAAAAATTTAAATAATTTCAAACCCCTGATTACAATTGATCAATTTCTAAAGAAATATATTAACTTATAAGAGTAGTTGTAAGAAATGTATAATACATATAAAATCTAAAGTACCCTACTAAAAGCAATAACAAGCTTTATCAAATCACGTAAGATAACTGCTGTAATACTTGTTAATAAAAGAAAAAAGTATTCTAGCTATTCTAGAACTGTCTTGGGTATAATTGTTAGGCAAAACCACCCCTGAACAAAATTAAATCCATCCTGTCAACAGAATTATTTTATCATGCTAACTCTGCAAACAATCTCACAAATTAGTACAATACAAGGAAATATTATCACAATGTTGTGTATTAAAAATAATAGTAACAAAACAAGATACATACAAATACAGATTGGTATGTTTGCAGACCACTGGTTGTTTTCTTGGCAAATGATGGATTTCTCTCCTATTAATTCAAATCCGAACTGACACTCAAACCTTAAAACATCACGGTTAGAAAATCCATCCCCTTCTCTGATACCATACAATGGTGTTCCAGGATCCCCGCAGCTCTCTTTTTCAATTTCTGTTGAAATAAATGACAAATTTGTTCAACAACAAAAAAATAAAACTCCCTGTGTGTATATCCTCACATTTCGAAATAACTGTACATTACTACAGGCAAAAATAAAAGCATCTGCATAACAACAGTCGCTGAAATGCACCACTGAGTCTGATTCTATACTCAAGGTTACTAGGGAGGAAATTTTATATAAGAATGTTTAAAAATCATTGCTTCTTGTGTTACAAGAGTACTTGAAATTGAAAGGATATGAGGAAAATTATTGCTATTTTATTTTGTTTTGTAAAACTTTAGGCAATAATAGCACTAAGTATCACTAGTAGTATGTGGCTGCTTAAAACCACAAACACAGATCACTATCTCATGGCGTTAATATTGGCCATTTTCCAGTTCAGCTTAAATACATTAAGTAATACCATGGGAAAAAAGGGAGTAGAGAAACAAAAGAATTGCCCAAAGTCAAAAGGAAGAGTCAAGACGCAAGAATATATCCACTGTTACATATACACACATTATGTACACACATCCAAAAATAACTGCATATATATTCAAATAACAATTCACCGCAGCAGACTTAATTAAAAGGCATCTAAATTATTCTCTCTTATTTCTACAATTGCTACATCTATGATATTCCCTCAAACTGCATACCATCTTGAACTGTCACTGCTAGTTACAAGTATAAAGGGATCTTTTTAAAATAATTTCTCACGCAGAAGCTCATAGGACATTTCAGGCTGAAATCACAGAATGACTTCAGTTGGAAAGAATGTTTTAATACCATCTAGTTCTTCCAACCCATCCCATAGTGTTAGCAGGAACACCTCACACTAAAGGAGGTTGCTCAAAGGCCCATCCCACCTGGCCTTCAACCCTTCCAGGGATGGGGCGTCCCCAATGTCCCTGGGCAACATTTTCCAGTGTCTCATCACCCTCAAAGTAAAGAATTTCTTTTTAATATCTTCAGGACTCTCCTCTGGACCTGCTTAGGCAGGTCCATGTCTCTCCTATGCTGGGGACCCCATAACTACATTTTACTCCAGGTTGCGTCTCCTGAGAGTAAAACGAAGCAGGACAACTGTCTCCCTTGACCTGCTGGCCATACTTTTTTTTGATGGGAGTCCAGGATGCAGTTGGCTTTCTGGGCTGTATATACTGCCAGCATATGTTGAATTTTTCATCTACCAATATCACTAAGTTCTTCTCTGCAGGACTTCTGTAAATCTACCCCTCACCCAGCCTCTATGCATATTTAAGATTGCCCCATCCCATGTTCAGAACCTTGCACTTGGCCTTGTTGAACCTCATAAGGTTCCCATAGACCCACTTCTCAAGTCTATCAAGGTCCCTCTGCACAGAATAGGGCTCTGTTTTTTCCTAATTTATATCTTCATAAGAGGTATTAATTATTAAAAAGGCAGACATCTTAAAATAAAATTATTTTATCACATGTAATACTATTAGAAACATCTATCCCTAAACCAATTCAAAGATCTTTAAAGACCCTGCAGCCACTTATTTATGTTTCCGCATATGGTTTTTTGCCTATGATAAATAAATCCAAATGAGCAGCAAGTGTTTTGATTTCAATCCTAATTTTTCTAGGGCAATATTGCCAGTAGCTTGCACCTCATTTCTCAAAGCTTTCAGCTATTAATGCTTTGAACACAATTGAAATGTGACAAAAAGGAAATAAAGAACATCCCATTTCACCAAGGAAATGACTTCACAGAAGTTTGAAAGGTTCTATTATTATTCTGTTTGATTAAAGAAAAATATTAACAAAAACAAAAACAATAACAAACCATCTAATAAAAAGCACAATAAATATCAACATTTCTTATTGCTTTATTATTATATGTTCAAACAGTTCTAGGAAAGGAATGAAAAAAATCATGCTTTTTTAAAACTACAAAAAAAAAAACCAGCTTAAAACCCTTCCCAGAATCACAGAATTACAGAATTTTCGTGGTTAGAAAAGACCTCTCAGATAACAGCATCCAACCACCAACCCAGAAGAAGGAGAAAAACAAAAAAAACCACCACAACAGCACCATTCCCACTGGAGGTGAACATCTCCAGGTGCGGTGATTCCACCATCTCCCTGTTCCAGCACCTGACTACTCTTTCCATAAGAAATTATTCCTAATATCTAGTCTAAACCTCCCCTGGAGCAACTTCAGGCCATTTCTGCTAGTCCTGTCATTATAGGCCAATCCCCACCTCACTAACAACATCCTTTCTGATAGCTGTAGAGAGCAATAAGGTCACCCCTCAGCCTTCTCCAAACGAAACATTCCCAATTCCCTCAGCCTCTCCTCACAGGACTTGTTCTCCAGACCCTTCACCAGCTTGGTGGCCCTTTTCTGGATCCAGATCCTCTATGTCCTTCTCATAGTGAGAGGCCCAGAACTGAGCACAGCATTCAATGTGTGGTCTCAACAGTGCCAAGTAGAGGGGGACAATAATTTCCATAGTTCTGCTGGCCACACCATTTGTGGTACAAGCCAGGATATTGTTGGCCACCTGGGCACACTGCTGCCTTATGTTTAGTCAGGTGTTGACCAGCATTCCCAGGTCCTTGTCCAACCACTGCTCCCCAGGCCTGTGGCATGTCATGGGGTTGTTATGACCAAAATTCAGGACCTGGCACTTGGCCTTATTAGACCTCATAGAACTGGCCTCAGCCCATCGGTTCAACCCTTCCAGATCCCTCTGCAGAGCCTGCAGAATCCTACCCTGTCCTGGTTTGGGCCAGGATAGTCTTAATTTTCTGTTCTAATTTTACTTTCAGATGAGTCTCTCCTATGTAGCTGTACTTGCTGAAATTAACAGCAAGTTTCTCAGTGTCTGCTTCTAGTACCGATAACACTCAATGTTTGTAGTTACTGCTAGAGACTGGTGTGCAGAGCCAAGGCCACTGCTCGGTTCTGAGGAACATCTTATGCTCTGGAAGGAGAAAGGGAGTAAAGGGATCACACCTGCAACCCTCCTTTGGGGAAGGAGGAGACAAAACAGGTGACCAAAATTTACGAAACAGATTATCCCATCCCATACACATCATACTCAGTATAGATTTCAGGCATCACAAGGGTCAAACCCCTTTGACCCTTCTTCATCTCTTCCTGTTTGCTTTGGCATCCTGGGAGGATTCTGTCCATTTGTCTGCCTGTGGTCCCGATCTGTGCCAGCTTTAATGTATGAATTCCTTCCTCTAGATCCTGACTGCTGCTGACTGGACTTTCCTAGGGCCTCAGCCTCAGTTATTTGGGATTTATTGGGAGACCTGAGCGTTATCTGGGGAAAACAATGCCTTGCTTACATCACATTTCTACTCTAAATTTCACATTAATTACAGTTCACTCCTGAATTTGAAACAGAGTATTTTTGTCATTTCTGTGTTCTCCTTAAGAAAAGAAATTACAGTTACAGGGGATTTTTGATTTGAAGAACAAATGGGATTTATATTTGTTTAGCTAATGTCCACAAATGTCCTCTGAAACTGACAAGGAAAAAAAGGGCAAACCACAAACTGGGCCTTTGTCAGACAAGCACATTTTATATAATGCAATTTTAGGAAACTATTTCATCTCTTTCTTTTTTTAAAAAAAATCATTAAGGAGAAAGGAATATTCATATTCACATCTTTTACTTACTGCTAGCTCTATCACTCTGGTTTCAGCTTCCCTGCACCGCATAATTGTTTCAACATCTAAGAAATTAAGTTCAGAGCCTGACAGTTTCATTTCTTGATGAAATTCACCCTAATCCCTAATTGTAAGTAATTGGTTTATGAAAATCAACCATAAAATAATTACTGTTTAAGAGTAGCAGAAGAAACAGTAAGTTTTAAAAAAACTCACTTGGTAATGCCATAATTGCAATTTTAAAAAAATTGTATGAAATTGGAGACTTTTGTGTGAGTCACCAAATAGTGAAGAGGAATAAGAAGTATTTTGAGCTTCCCTCCTGGAAAAAGCCTGAGTATTTACCCATAAAGCTATGTGTAAGAATCCACCACTTTCTTTTTGTTTGACTAAAAATGACAGTAACTATAATAAATTCTTTCGTATTATGCACACATATAACAAAGTTGCAATTGACAGCATGAATTATTATGTCATGACTGTGAAAAGTCGAAAGTATTACTGTTATTGCTCAAGCACAGTTTTGTATTTTATTTTCTATTTTGGTAACTTTGTATTTTTACATTTTAATTTAGGTTCTCTTTTATGATTTATTCTGCTTTCTGAGATTTGTAGTTTATGTTGGCTACAATTAGAGATGGCTGAGATGCATTTATTCTTCTCCTGTGGTCACTATTGCTGACTTCTAAATCTGTCATGAAAAAGACCAATATTGCTATTTGTGCCTATGAAAGGAAAAAGCACTTATGCTTAATATTATTTCCTTTAGATAACACTTCACTTCCTTATAGTCTTATGAAAAAAGAGAACCTCTAAGCACAAATATAGTTTGTTAAATGTGTTAGCAATAAACTAGGTATGACCTTTTGAGGTTTAAGGCTTTTGAGAGAGAAATAAATACTATGTTTTTATTTTCAGAAATTATTTTACATATAAAGAACATAAAAAGGCACTATTTCTGGTGACGTTAGAGTTATAACGTTTTTTGAAAAATGTCTTTTGAGCCTGTTTAGGATGATTATTATTTTGGAAAATTAATCATAGAGAATCGATAAGTGTGTGGTCACAGTGGAATAATGGAGCTTTTAACTGACAATATAGTTTCTAACAAGATCTAGAAAACCTATTAAAGTAAGGGAAAAATAAAAGTTCAGAGAAAATTAAGGTAAGCACTTAATTTTATTACTTATTATCCTTCTGGTATTTTTTTGTGTATCTCACTGGAGAATTCTGTAGATTTCCAGTCCATATGTACTTAAAGGAGAGTCCAAACACTACAACAGCTGGAAGTATAGGGATATCAAGATAAGAAAGTTCTTTTTCTCATATCCTCTGCCTTTGTGAAGGACAGACACATTCTGTAGGTGACTTAACAGGCCTTGAGGAAAATAAATGGTGACTCACTATACAAATGCATTTTGACAGAGTGCCACTGAAGTTAGGGTTTCAAGAGGTAACTTGTCTATTTTTTCCCTTCTGTAACTCATGGGAAAACAAAGGTAAGAATGTGATTCCTGTAAGGATAAATAAATTTGAAGGAAAAGAGACCACTGGTGCACAGTGAAAAAGTACAATACTGAAGACTTGACATCAATCCAGCAGAGATTCAAAATCTATAGTTCTGGGAAATACCAGACAGAGAACAATCACTCTTTACCTTCACAGTATCTTAGTGTAATGATCATTTTTTGTTTCATTGGTCATATTAATATTGATATGACAGACATGTAGATGTGTTTTGTCATTAGTAAAATTCTCTTTGATTACATTATTTGCTGCAGCAAAGCACACTAGATTGACTAAAGATTAGTGTGTAAAAAGAAACAGTTCCAGTATGTAATTCAGGAACAATGCTGGCTGTTTGATATTTGAATTTGCTATGTCAAAAGCTACATTCATCTTCATATAGTGACACACTGACATTTCACAAGAAAATGGGAAAAATCAATATAAACCTACTTTGAAATACAAGAGTATGTGCAATCTATATGCACATTACAGATCTAACTTGGTTGTGAAATTGACATGTCAGCATTCCCACTGCAGACTTGCTTATTCGAAGGAAATAATAGGAAAAAATATCATTACATATTTGCACAAATTCTGCTTGCAAAGCACAAAGGAATCTGTAATAGTATAATCTTACCTTCAAGGTTTAGAACTTGAATGATAAGAGGAAAAGCACTCGAAAAGTAGAATTACCACAGAATCACAAAACCATAGAATGGTTTGGGTTAGAAGGAACTTTAATGATCATCTAGTACCAAAACCTCTGCCAGGGGCATGGACACCTCATACTGGACCACATTACTCCAAGCTCCATCAACCTAGCCTGCAACACTTCCAGGAATGGGACATCCACAATGTCCCTGGGCAACCACTACACTCTGTCACACCACTGTCACACTCAACAATTTCTTCTTAATATATCATCCAATCTATCCTCTTCCAGTTTAAAGCCATCACCCCCTGTCCTACCACTACATGACTTTATAAAAAGTTCCTCCCCAGCTGCCTTACAGGCCCTTCATATACTGTATGGGAAAATAACAATAAATAACACAAATCAAGAACATGTATTTCTTACTGTCAGTTAGGATGACAAATAGTACAAATAATGGGTAAACTTGTGGTATCTTCATGGTTTGTATATTCAAGAAAAAGAATCTTAAAGATAAAAAGCAGACAAACAGTTCTGGACAAATTTCAGCAAGATCTTAGACAATCCTTATCAGCTTACAAGGGAAAAGATTGGAAGCTTGGTAACATTTAAGTGTAACAGGGCTTAGGTATTGCTGTGATAAGTAAAAAAATCAAAAAACAATTTGAATGACCTAGGAGATGATACTGGAGATGAGTACTTCTCCTAAAAAGTACTGTTTACATGTATCTTCAAACAAGCTGTCTGTGAAGTTACAGTTAAAACATAAGTATTTTTACAAAGGATGGAAGTTCCCTTCCAGAATAAGTGAGGTGTGCCATGTGATACAGTGTCATGTTACTTTCAGCTATATTTTAAACGTAACCAATGACTTTGTTTCATTCTATCAGATTTTATCTACAGATTCTATGCTTTGGGGATTCCTGATACATAAAAGACTTCCCACCTTCAGCAGTATTCTTACCCAGAACAACTACTGTAATTTATTTAGCCTCAATTCTGATCCCAATTGGTTTCATATTTGCTTTGGCTTGGGTTTTTTTGTTGGTTTTTTTCCTAAAAGATAGGAAAGAAAGACCTCTCTTACATGTGTTGCACCTATTTTTCTACCAAATAGCAAGTATGATAATATGGAATTAATTTTGTATTGAGTGAAAATAAAACAGGGTGGAATGACATCTGTATCAAAACTATGAGAAGTTGCACTCCACAGAACCCCCAGCTGTGCCTGACAGCCCCAGGTGAGAGACTCATCAGTGCATTGCAGCACCTTCTTTGTGTTCCTGGGTTCCCTTACAGAAGAAGCAAGTATGCAAAGGAAGGAAAAAGGATGAGGATTTATACATACAGACAAGTCTTCTCCCTGTATGAATTCACACGATTTACAGTGTGTGATAATGGGTGATACAGATCACCCATCCAAGGGTACAGAATCAGTCAGTGAAATTCTATGGGGGGGGAAGTTCTAGAAAAGAAGCAGCTGCTCATTACCTGCTATTTAGGCAGTGATACCACCCTTGCTGAAGTGTGCCACTTGTCAGGGTACTTCTCATTTCCTGACCACATGCAGTGACAAGCCAGAATGTGAGTATTTCACAAGAAAAAAAAGCATAACTAACTGAGGGAGGGCAATGGGGATAAGTTCACTTATGGGAAAGTCAGATGAAATTCCTCTGAGTATGCTGTAGGAAAACAATTGCAGTCATAACTAAAAATAATATCTTATGTATATCCTAAGTGCTGAACATTTCTAATGTAAAGAAAAATTAGTTACAGCCATTGTCCATGACAACAGATTTTTCAAAGACAGTAGTTTCGTCTACATGGATTTATTTATCATTAGTGATTTTTCCTGGAAGCATAATATAGTTCATAAGTATTTTGAATTATATATTGTAGGTACTTAAAGACTTCATGGATATACATGCTTCCTCTGTTTCCTGTTAATTGCCATCTTCTGTCTTCTTGAAGTTAGACTTACATACTAATCAGCCAGAAATAAGATGGCCCAGATAATGACTGAGTTCTGTGGGGCTTTACATAAAAACCGCATCTCCAATAAAGTAAATTACTCTCCTAATCTTGATTTAGAAAATTAACTCTTTTACAGTTTAATAGCACCATGGGACCTACTCATATAAACATTCACAAAAGCTAGGGTTCAAGTACATATATTATGGAAAAAAAAATGGCAGTTGTACATAGAAATTGAAATAACACAGCACTGTTTCAAAAATAAATTAAAATGGCAAAATCCCCTCAAGTATGGGTGGTATCTTTCTTCCCTTTATGGAATTGCCTTTAGAATTTAATTGAGGATGGTATTTTTTCCACAACACTCTAAAACTCATTAAAATCTATAGACAACAGTCTTTATGAAAATTTCAAAAGTCTGGCAGCACAATATGTCTGTTTTGAATATCTTTTCTAGAACATTTTACCAGGTATTACCTTGTTGCAATCTCGCATTATTCATTTTGGTCAAAAGCTATTAAGAAAGTTCATCTCCAACTGTCCATATAAAGAGGACCGTATAAATGAAAATGAAGTATTTCAGGGGATTTTTTTTTTCTGGCACTATGGGAGTCAAGCAGACTTATGTATACACTGCTGATCCTTCTGTTCTGAACAGTGCTATCTTTTTTCTTCTTCTGTGGTAAATGTATGTAGATAGAAGTACAAACTGAAGATTCTTGACGCCTATAAACCAGAATTTATCTCTTGATACATCCTGAGTTTATCTGTTGACAACTGAGAATTTATTTGCAGCTAGTTTATAATCTGTAGCACCTTTCAAATCTATTGATGCTATTCTTACAGATCCTTGGGACCTGTGACCCTGTGAAGAGGAGCCCAGACAGCAGCAGGTTTTTGGGTAGGACCTGTGGTCCATTGGAGAACCATGAGGCAGTGCATGGAATAACTAACCTGAACCACAGAATCTCAGCATGTTAGGGGTTGGAATGGACCTCAAAAGAGTCCAAACACCCTGCCAGAGCAGGATCACCTAGTGTAGGTCACATTGGAACACATCCACGTGGGTTTTGAATGTTTTCAGAGAAGAAGATTCCACAACCTCACTAGATAGCCTGTTCCAGTGTTCTGTCACTGTCACTTTTCTTTATATTTACACCAAACAGAACCACAGAATCATCTGGGTTGGAAGGGACCTCTGAGATCATCAAGTCCAATACTTAATCCACTGCCTCTGTGGTTACCAGACCATGGCACTGAGTGCCACATCCAGTCTCTTCTTAAAAACCTCCAGGGATGGAGAATCCACCACCTCCCTGGGCAGCCCAGTCCAATGCCTGATCACCCCCTCTGTAAAGAACTTTTTCCTAATATCTAACCTAAACCTCCCCTGGCAGAGCTTAAGTCCATGCCCTCTTGTTTTACTGGTAGCTACTTGGGAGAAGAGACCAACACCCCCCTGGCTCCAAACTCCTTTCAGGGAGTTGTAGAGAGTGATGAGGTCTCCCCTGAGCCTCCTCTTCTCCAGACTGAACACCCCCAGCTCCCTCAGCCCTTCCTCACAGGACTTGCGCTCTAGTCCCTTCACAGCCTCCTTGCTCTTCTCTGGACCTGCTCCAGCACCTCAATTCCTTCCTGAACTGAGGGGCCCAGAACTGGAGACAGGATTCAAGGTGTGGCCTCACCAGGGCTGAGTACAGGTGCAGAATCCCTTCCCTGGACCTGTTGGCCACACTGTTCCTGATACAGGCCAGGATGCCATTCACCTCCTTCGCCACCTGGGCACACTGCTGGCTCATGTTCAGCTTCCTGTCAATCCAGACTCTCAGGTCCCTTTTTGCCTGGCTCCTCTCCAACCACTCTGTGCCCAGCCTGTAGTGCTGCATGGGGTTCTGCAGCCATGAAGGACCTCATGCCAGAGAAGGTGAGTGTTCCCAAAGAAGTGACTGTGTGGCCAACCAAGGCTGGAGCAGTCTGTTCCCAAGAGGCTGCAGTTGGTGGGAGGGACTCATTTCAGAGGGGTTGATTGCAGGTTACATTACTTAAATACCTTCAGGGATAGTGACTCAACTACTTCCCACAGCATCCTGCTCCAGTGATTGTAAAGCCTTCTGGTGGTGGAATTTTTCCTAATAGGTAATCTAAAACTTGTCTTGTTTAACCTGAGGACACTTCTTTCATGTTGCTACAGAATTTGACCTTAAAGCTGTCATTTTAAAGCTTTAAAAAGCATTAGAGAATGCTTTATTAAAACTCCTGAATCTTCTTAGAGTTGAACACATCAATATTACAGACAAATCTGAAGAAAAGGAGTATTCATGTTTGTGTGGAATCAGGTAAATCACTTACTGTGTACAAGATTATCCTGCAAATAAAAACACTGAAAAGGTTATCAAGAGCCTTGTTCCTGTTGCAGAGCAGTTGTTTAACAATTCAGAAGCCCTGTGTCATGGAACTGTAAACCTGTCCTGATCAAATAGGACAATTATTACTTTTGAACCAGCAAAAAGGACTGATAATAGTCAAACATTTACATTGCCAGAACTTGTATTACTACAATGTAAGTAGTACAGTTGAACAAATACCGCTTCTATGTCTGATTATGTGCCTGGGCCAGTTCTTTTTATATCAAAGAACTTCACGATGCAAAAACTTTTACTCAACTTCTGCATCCATCACATGACAGCCCAGTTAAAGACTGAAGAAAATGATAATGTAGATAGCCTAGTGGCCAAAAAAATTTATCTGCCTATTACCATTTTCATTTACCGATTACATAAAATATCAATGATTAAATGGGAAAGTGAAGATGAATTCTATTTGGGAATCTGTTATTTTTCTCAGAAGCTTACATGATGTAAAAGTAGTGGTAAAGACTGCAAGTAGATTCAGGAGAGCAATTATAGATGCTGGCTTACAATTTCCAATTCAAGATAAAAGGGCATGACTTCCTGACAAGATGGCTGAACGATCTCAAATGCTGTATGCCACTTTTGCTACAACACTGAGATTACAGCATAATTCTCTTCTCAGCAAAGCAGTTGGAGATAAAAATAAACATTATTCTAAGTGATATGCCAGCAAGTATAAGATACCCAAGACATGAAAAATCAACAGACTCTTAGAACAAAACAGCAGTTATGAAGCAATTACCTTCACTTTCACTCACTTGGATGAATAACTTGAAGCTGATAAAAATTGCTGTTTTCTTTCTAGTCTTATGCAATACCTAGTGAATTCATTGCATTTGAATTCTGTTCCCTTACCCTAATTTTATGTAGGAAAGGAATTTTTGGTATGACGACTTGATTACGCACACTTTATTATTGCCATAAATGGTCAGAAGCAGTATTTTTGTTGCAACATTATCTGCTACTGTATAGTTCCATTCTTCCAAGCATTATTTTCAAACAAGTCTGTTGTGAGATAGATAAACATGATTCAAAGATTATTGAAAATGCCTCAGAAATGGAAAGTGTTCTGAAAAAGAGAGTTGTACAACCACATTGTCACTGCTCCACTCCCAAACTAATGCAGAAACTGAAAACCTCACAAGAAAGCTCGAGTTCTGTTTTGTAAAGGGAAATCATAGAATCACAGAATTGGCTGGGTTGGAAGGGACCTCAGAGATCACCAAGTCCAACCCTTGATCCACTACCTCTGCAGTTACTACACTATGGCACTGAGTGCCACATCCAGTCTCTTTTTAAATATCTCCAGGGATGGAGAATCCACTACTTCCTGGGGCAGCACATTCCAATGCCTGATCACCCACTCTGTAAAGAAATTCTTTCTAATGTCCAACCTAAACCTCCCCCGGCACAACCTAAGACTGTGCCTGCTTGTCTTGCTGAGAGTTGCCTGGGAAAAGCCCCCACTTGGCTCCAACCTCCTTTCAGGGAGTTGTAGAGAGTGATGAGGTCTCCTCTGAGCCTCCTCTTCTCCAGACTGAACACCCCCAGCTCCCTCAACCTCTCCTCATAGGATCTGTGCTCGAGTCCCTTCACCAGCCTAGTTGCCGTCCTTTGGACCTGCTCCAGGACCTCGATATCCTTCCTGAACTGAGGGGCCCAGAACTGGACACAGTACTCAAGGTGTAGCCTCACAAGCGCTGAGTACAGGGGCAGAATCACTTCCTTGGACCTGCTGGCAACGCTGTTCCTGATACAGGCCAGGATGCCATTGGCCTTCTTGACTACCTAGGCACCCTGCTGGCCCATGTTCAGCTTCCTGTCAATCCAAACTCCAAGGTCCCTCTCTATCTGGCTGCTCTTCACCCACTCTGTCCCCAGCCTGTAGCACTGCATGGGGTTGTTGTGGCCAAAGTGCAGGACCTGGCACTTGGCCTTTTTGAACCTCATCCCGCTGGAATCAGCCCAACGCTCCAGTCTGTCCAGGTCCCTCTGCAGAGCCCTCCTGCCTTCCAGCTGATCCACACTTCCCCCCAGCTTAGTGTCATCTGCGAATTTGCTGATGATGGACTCAATCTCCTCATCTAAATCATCAATAAAGATATTAAACAGAACTGGGCCCAACAATGATCCCTGGGGGACACCACTAGTGACCGGATGCCAACTGGATTCGGCATCATTCAGCACCACTCTCTGGGCCCGGCCCTCCAGCCAGTTCCTAACCCAGCGTAAAGTGCCCCTGTCCAAGCTGTGGGCTGACAGCTTTTTCAAGAGTATGCTGTGGGAGATGGTGTAAAAGGCCTTGCTGAAGTCCAGGCAGACGACATCCACAGCCTTCCCCTCATCTACCAGGCAGCTCACCTGATTATAAAAGGAGATCAGGTTGGTCAGACCTTCCTAAACCCGTGCTGGCTGGGTCTAATCCCTTGCCCATCCTGCAGGTGCTGTGTGATTGCACTGAGGATGATCTGTTCCATAACCTTGCCAGGCACTGAGGTCAGGCTGACGTGCCTGTAGTTTTCCGGGTTTTCCTTCCAGCCCTTTCTGTGGATTGGCGTGACATTCGCCAATTTCCAGTCATCTGGGATGTCCCCAGTGAGCCAGGACTGTTGGTAGATGATAGAGAGGCTTGGCGAGCTCTTCTGCCAGCTCTCTCATCACCCTTGGGTGGATCCCATCTGGTCCCATAGACTTGTGGGGATTCAAGCAGTTCAATAGATCACTGACTGTTTCCTTCTGGATTACAGGGAGGCTGTTTAGATTCTTGTCACCTTCTATAATCTCCAGAAGCCAGCTGTCCTCAGGATAACCTGTCTTTATGTTGAAAACTGAGGCAAAGAAAGTGTTAAATACCTCAGCCTTTTCTTCATCTTTGACAACAATATTCCTCCCCATGTCCAGTAAAGAATGGATGTTTCCTTGCCCCTCCTTTTGCTGTTGATGTATCTGCAGAAGGACCTTTTGTTATCCTTCACAGAGGTGGCGAGATTCAGTTCAAGTTGTGCCTTTGTTTCTCTAATTTTCTTTCTACACAAACTAACTATATTCCTAAATTCCTCCTGAGTAGTTAGCCCTTTTTTCCATGCTTGAAAGACATTCACTATAGATTTTCTTTGGTGTTCTACATTGTCAGAGCCTTCTTGTTAATTTATACCTAAGAATTTCTTCTACCACTAGGAAAAGTCAGTAAGTCAAGAACTATTTCTAAGTTCTCAGAGTTTACTTTAAAGATGTTCTATATGCTTAATAAAGACAAGCAATAAGTATTTCCAACCTTAAGGTTTATTCACAATGGAGCTATGCTGATGAAGGCCAGCATATTTTTCTCAGGGAATGAAGTGAAAGAATGTTAGCACCAAGCTAAAATTAAAGGGGTGCATGTGACAGATAAAATTTATATGCAGCTACCCACATCACAACGTGAAATAGAAATAGTCAAATATTATTCTAGAGTAATGCAAAGCATGTCAAGGAAGTTTCAGGATGGTATTCTGATGTTCATTAATCTCTGTGACATTGTGAAGGAAATTTTTAAATTTATTTTTCAATATTTTAAAATTATTTAAATATAGATTAAAATATTTAAAATATAAATATTTCAAATATTTTAAAATTATTAGGATTTTTAAAATTATTTAATTTATTTGAGTTACATGATTTCACCTGCAGTGATTACCACTGGCATTTATTTTTCTCTTCTGTAAAAACACACATCAGAAAGCTATGTGCTTCTCTGACAGAGTCTGCACTTTTCAGATTAAAAGTTTGCCTGAAACGTGTGTTTCATGAAAAAAATTAATTCTCTCTTATCTATCAATTTAATGCACATAGTCCAAAAATAATTGTCTGAGACTCTAAGCTGGGGACAACTGCTATTTTCTAATGCGGTAGAATAAACTGTTTTATGGCAGGGAAAAATCTCAGAGGAAAACAGTGCAAGACAGACACTGTATGCAAACAACAACTGACCCAATACAACAAGTGAGAGAGGCTGTGAAAGAGTAAATTTTCCCCATAGCAACTCTCATAGTGCTGTGCTTTGTATCTGTAGCTGGAACTGTGTTGATAGCTCAGATGTGGCTGAGCAGTGGCTGCACAGCCTCAGGGCTCTCTCTCGAACCCTTCCTCACCTGCAAATAAGATTGGGAATGGATCAGCATTTGGGAGGGGTTATAGGTGGGACAGATGACCAAAACTCATCAAAGGAATATTCCATACCATACAATATGGTGCTCAACAACAAAAGCTAAAAGAAAGGAGGAGAAAAATTGGGTATTTTTATTGAGGTGCTTCTCATCAAAGCAATCCCTATGTGTACTGAGGCCAGCTTCCCAGGAAAAGCAAATGGACATAGCCTGATGATGTAAATGAAGTCGTAAATAATGTGTGGTCTTTTCTTTTATAACTGCCTTTATCTTTCAACACAAGTTTTGAATTTTCTTTTCTCTCCACCCTGCTGTTCTCATATTGGCTTGGTGGGCACTTGGTATCCAGCCACGCTCAATCCACCACATCAAGATGAAAAGCAAAAGGGATAATTAGCTGAGAAAAGATAAGGGTATAACCAACAAGAAAGAAAAATATTGAGTGAAAATTACGATTTGTTCAGTGGGCAAACTAGGTGGCTGCCTCATGCAGTAACAATGAAAAAACATTAGTAAGGTAAATGACACTCTGCATAGTCAGACACAAGTGATGTAATGAACCATAAATTATATACTAGTTCCATGGTAATAGGTAAATATTTTGCTTGCCATCTTACGCACATTCTGAACAATTATGTATAATATACAAATCATGATTTAGCAATTACGAAAAGTCCCTAAGTAATAAAACTTTAAAAACAAAAAAGGTTCTTGGACCTTAAATATCCTTGGGCTTCAATGTAGTTGTAGACACTGGCTGTAGCTATATAGGCTTCATTTGAAAACCACAGGTGCAACATTTGTTTAGGATTACCATATTTCAGTGCCAGTGTTCCCAACCTTGCTCAGTATTTCACCCTGGTTAGCATGCTTAAGTGTGATGAAGCACATACTGGTTAATTTCTTACGATGTTTTCTGACTACAGAGTAGAAAGAGAAGCACATGCTGCAGAAAATAGTAAAGTAGCAAGAAATAAGTGTGCATGAGACCAGATTAAGCAGTCAGTAACAAAGGGCATATCCTTTCAATGTTAAGGGCTGTAGTTTAACCCTAGACTAAAGCCCAGACCCTTCCTCCATCAGGGTTCTGGACAGAGATACTGCTCATCACTCTAGAAGAAGTTGCAAACTAAATATAAAATAATTTTTAGAAGCCCAGGTTAACAAAGTCACAGCAGCTTTACAAGTACCTTATCAGAATGCCAATATATTCCCATAGCCACATAAAATTGTGCTATCGTGTTAGAGCATTTTATCTATTGCACTAATTTTTGACTCAACCAAACAATAAAATTACTACACACTATTTTTTTATATTTTCTGATGTTATTACTTCTAATGCCCAAAAAATGTCATTTTTTTGTTAAAATAATAAAACAATCACTGAAACATAAAGAACCTGATTACTGTATGTGATTCATACAATTTCTTCTATTACTCTTAAGTTTTATTTCATTTCCTGAACACTCATCAGCTATGAAAAGTCATCAGTGAGATAGTTCCTGCCATCTTTAACTGGTAAAAGACACTGAAAACAAACTTTGCCAGTTACTAAGCGAAAAAAACGGTGATTCTGTGTGTTTACAGTGTACTGAGTAGAATAAAAAAAAAAAGAAATTTGAGGGGTAAGGCAGCTAACAGCTAAAGACAACTAGATAATTTTTAAGTGGAAAGAGGTGCTAAATGATAATGCTAACCCATGAAGTAGAGGGCAGCAAGTAAAGGTTTAAAATAACAATAATGAAGTTTCCTTCAGACTGCATATATTACTATATAATAGAATCTATATTCTTAACCAGTGACTGTCCACAAGCCTGATGTAACCCTGTTTACCACAATCCTTTGAGCCTAACCCATTATCCAATTATTCACCTCAGGTATTATTGATTTGTCTAGCTGTAGGCTGGACATCTTGTCCAGAAGAATATTGTGAGAGACAGTATCAAAACTTCAAATCAGAAACCACCAGATCTACTGTCTTCTCTTATTTAACTAGATGGATGACCTCGTCCTAAAAGGAAATTAAGTAGGAGTTTCTCCTCATGAACCCATGTTGGCTATGACCAATGACTGCATTCTCTCAAGTGTTGTTCAGTAACTCCCAGAACAACCTTCTCCATCATTTTACCAGGCACTGCAGTGAGTCTGACAGACCTGTAATTACCAGGGTCTTCTTATTCTTACTGAAAAATGGAATAATATTTGCCATCTTCCAGCTGATCAGAGTCTCTCCAGTCTACCAAGATTGTTTTGCCTCAGAGTAGTCCAGGAGTCCACAGTCATGCAGGGAACAATATCAGACTATAACACCTAGGAAGAATGTCATCAGGCTCCACAGAACTATGTGCATCCAGCTTGAGCAGCAATCCTTAAACAAGTTCAGAATCAGATGGGAGTTTATCATCCCTTCAGTCACAGGACTCTGAGGATCCAAAGGCCCATCATCAGTGTAAAAGACAGAAGCAAGCAAGGCATTAAATGTCTCTGCTTTGTTTACGCCCCTGCTTGTGAAGTGACACTGTTATCCTCAGTTTGCTGTTAACATATTTGAAAAAGTTCTTTTTGTTGTCCTTCCAGTTTTTACCAGCTTGAACTCTAATTGAGCTTTGGACTCATGAATTTTCTCTCTACAGTGACAAACTCCCTAAACATTTCTTTGTGTCCTGTCTTTGCTTCCAGTGGCTATATACTTACTTTCCTTTCCCACCAAAGTTCTGGAAGAAGATCCCTGCTCATCCAAGCCCCACTTTCTTGACATCTGACACTTTGGAATTTCTGCTTCTGTGATCTGAAATGATGGCTCTTAAAAAGTGAGAGGCTATCATAAAAGCTCTATCACATGCAAGTCTACAGTGTTCAGTTATCTGAGAAAGCAAAAGAGAATTATTTTTTTCCAATGAGGAATAAACCATTAGATGCATAAGGTGAGAAATAAAGAAGGGTCTGGGCATACAGCTGTTCACAACCACAGCTAGACCTAACAATAAGACTATTAAGAAAAATGCAGAACTATTAACATTTTAATCAATCTTATTGTAATGGTGCTGTATTTTGAGGGTCTAAGGCCATAGGCATGGAAGGGTTTGGAAAAGCAATTGGAAGCGTTTGAGAAAAAATAAACAAAAATAGTGATCTTCAACAGTTTTCTGTGGTCGAACTAGAAGTTTTGTTAATCCTGACATGGTACAGTAATGGTAATGAACTTTTGTATGTGCATTTATCACACTGAAATTATTAACATTTGCTTCAATCACAGACTCCTTAAAGAGCTGTGAGATTCCACTCTGGAATTTTTCATTGCCTCAAAAGGACAATTTTAAAGTGAATAAGCCCTGGCTAGAGTGACTGTACTTATGCTAATGTACCTGGCTAAGGTGGCTGGGTGATGCATAGAAAAAAAGAAACTCACCCTTTCAGTGACACACTGGACTGGACTGAAGCCCCTGCTCTAGGCTAGTCTGTTTTCAATGGCTCTCATGCTAATGACCCTGGCTTGGCTTGAACAGAGCAAGGAGTAGGCAAAGATAAGAACTGACTGCTGGCATTGCAGGCTGCTACTCTCCTGATAGTTCCCTCCAGGCATATCTGTCTTCAATGGCTCTGGCTAGGCTGAGGAGACACCTTGGTGGTTCTGGTGCTAATTAACCTGCCTTCTGAAGCAGCTGACAGGTGAACAAAAGGAACTCAGGGGTATATATGACTGTCCATGCTGTTGCTTCTTCTTCATCACCTGACCCACTGCCATCTCCCATCAGACCCTGTCCAGGATCAGCGCCATGTTGAAGAAACTCACTGGACAGTTGGACCCCTGGTGATGACTCTGACTCTCTCTGTCTCTCATTTGTTCTTCCCACTTTCTTACTCTTTTTCTCTCCCACTTCTCTCTCCCTCTTTTGTATCTTCTCTTCCTCTCTTCCTCTTTTGCCTGGCAACATATGGCCCATACTTTCACAGGTTTCTATCATTTTGCTTGTGTCAGTTGTCAAATAAAACACTATGCTTGCACCCAACTCTTTTAACATTGACTCTGTTCTTGAGGATCCAAAACAAAATAAATTTAAAGTTACTTTGGACTGTAATAAGAGCATTCAGATTTAATGGCACTATATATAAGCTACATGCTGAGTGAAGTTTTCTTCACTGAGGCTTTTTGTAACCTTGATAACACAGATTGAATTTTAAATCCACTTTTCCCCTATTTTGTTTTTCCACCCTCACCCCTAATCTGACGTATGTCTCAAAAACATGCTCTTAAGTGTATGGAAATAAGGTTAGAACAATGTATTATTACTCTTCTCTTATGTAGCAATACGCTCAGCAGAAGAAAAAAAGTATACAGGTAAATGAACAGATACCTGCAATACACATGAATGCAGAAAGCAGAATTCATTAGGCCCTAGAATTCATTAGGCCTGCTAGACATAGAGATCAGTATAGCCACAATTAGATGTTAAATCTGCTAAACAAAAGAAGTAAGCCAAAAAGGCTTACTGCAGGGAAAAATGTTGATAGAGTAATGTTTATTAAAAGCAGTTCCTCAGATACTGGGCTTATGAGTGAATTTAGTTTTATTTATGTCAATTAATATAGTTTAAGAAGCTGGGATATGTTTATAAATCAGCTCTAAATGTCATTTTTTTATACACTGTCAACACAGAACAGAACATAACATGAGTATAATGTTATCTGAGCTACCTGAAGACAAAAGTATGCTGTTGCAGTTAAATGAGTGATAGGATGAATCTAAGAAGCTGCAGTTTACCATTTGTTGTATATGCTGGCCTCAGTAGATAAATTAATCAAATTGGCTTTCAGAGCTACTTTATTTTCAGAAACTATGTAATTTTTTGAACAATTGACTTTGTAAAAAAAGACTTCCTACAAAAATAAATAAATAACCCTAAAAAAACCCAACAAAAAGCCAAAACAAAAAACCCACAAAGAAACAAAGCAAAACCACCAAAAAAAAAAAAAAAAAAAAAAAAAAAAAAAAAAAAAAAAGAAGAACCAAAAAACCTAACACCAAACTGCACTCCAGAATTCTTTAATTCAATATGCTCCATATATAGCTTCAGTATTCGGATAAACTGTAATTATGGCCTCAGTAAGAATTTAAAATAGCAATTACATTTGAGCTAAGCTTTCCAGACAGGATTTTTAAAAATGTCATGAGAGAGACACTCACTTTCATAGAAATGTCTAAATCTTTAAAAGAGTGAGCACACAACCAAACCCACTAACATTTACAAATAGATGTTTTCTTTACAACAGGTTTTTAAGGAAAAAAACTCTCTTACTTTCTGAATATTTAAGCAGGTTTGTGTATGCTTATCAGGTATTAGAAATCTTGTAAGAGATGCAAAGGGATGACATTCAGATTTTATTTGCTTTCTTAATGGTCCAGACATTATCCCATGTTTTTATCCAAACTAAGCTCTAAAGATTATAAAGATCAGAGATAGAGCTAAGCAGTTACCGGTTTTCTTAGGGGATAGGTTATTAGCAATTAAGAATAATGCTTTAATGGTTCCAGGGGATAAAGGAGATATCAAAGTTACTGCCAGAATATTTACTGCAACTTTACCTTATTCTGTTGAGATTTTTAAGTACTTACTGATGTGCATAATGTGGTATATGCAGCGTCTTTAATTATATGTAAAAGGTTTACTATGGTAGGACAGCATCTCCCTTCACAGACTACCTTTTTATTTTTTCCCCCCAAAATATAGGCAAGCAGGACTTTTACTATGTTTGATGCCTACCAAAGACCCAACACATTCTTCAATTTCTCCTTGTTTCCATGTAATCTAAGTAGATTAACAGTTTGTGAGATACCTCTCAAATTATGCAGCCTGCAAAACTTCATTTGCTAGAAGAATTGCATAAACATAGATCATGCATTTTTCACAATAAAAATTAAATCAATACAGTGTGTCTGATTTTTAAAAGAGGAGTTGGACTCCTCTGTTGGAATTACAGTAGGGATCATAAGAAACAAACAAAAAAGCCCCCACACAATATAAAACAATAAATTCCAGTAAATAGCTTGTCTTCCTTTTCACTTTCCAAACAAAATTACTTCCCACCAAGACTGATCATTAAATTCAACTAAAAGAGACTCTCTCACATTCTTTTAATTTTTTTAGTGATACCATGTATGTGTCCCCTGTCATCTAAAGGAAAACTGATAAAAGACTAAAGAAATGTAATACAAAAGAGTGACAGGAGAGAAGACTGTATTATCACCAGCGGGTCCTAAATGTCACTTACAAATGATGTCAAGATATAACTGAACTCCTTATGTGAAGACAAAAAGAAAGAAAAATACTTAAGACTTGTTTAACAAAGCTGGCAAAAGAAATGTCCTTTGTTCATGGGAACCTATGTAGATAGAGAGGAATCAAAGTTGGGATTGTTTTGAGTTCTACAGCTGATAACTGTGTTGCCTACTTGCAGACTAGTACATATTAGAGAAAAACTAAAAATCAGATAAATTCTAGCAGATGCCAGTTAAATAAAAACTTGTTCAACAAATTTTGTTTACAAAAGTATATTCCTACACATTTTTTAAAATTATAAATATGAATGTTAAATGAAATTCATGTTTACAGTACCAAAAAGGCTAAATTTTCACCTTACAGATCTGACTAATGCAAATGACAAAAGAACTCCAACAAGATCTGAACCACTTAGCAGGAAAAAATAAAGGTTCACTTCATCAGTAATCAGCTCACGACCACTACTGAACATAATTCTGTAAATGGTGTTTAAAGTAGGAAAATAATAAAAATGAGATTACAGTAGAAAGCACGAAAAATGAGAAGTTTAAAGAATGACATTTATTCTTGGATCATTTCAGTGAGATCTCATGGGACATTACCCACACTTACTTTATTTCACTAAAAACAGTAAATTATTTCAGTTCTGCAAGATAGGTTGACATGAACCACTGTCTTTATAACACGCTTTATCATCTGCCTTTGACTGATAATTCACCTTGTCTCTAACATTTTCAGTTCCACATCCACATTACAATTTGGAGATGCTGTGCTTTAGCATGGAGTGCCAATCGTGCTTCTGAATATTAGTCCTATGAAACCAGATAATAAAACCATCAAAAAAGTATTTTTGTAGGCAATATTAGATTGTATCTCTCTAAAAGTTTTAGGAGTAAGCAGCCCAATTTGTGCCATTTTTTTTTCTTTTTTTTTTTTTTTAAACATACTGACCAAGTTTGGGCTTTTTTGTTCCCACTTGCTGAATTAAAACATATCTAAACCACCATATTTTAAAATTACCCATAAATTAACCCAATTAAAACTTGCAATTTTAAATACTCAGAAAAAAAAGGTACAGTCAGGAGAAGAAAAATAAGGAAGTTGAAAAAGATGTTGGTAGCCTCACTCACAACTCACTTACTACTGGATAGTATAAGCATATCACCAATAGATGTGGGGCATAAAACTGTTGCAAGTCAGTAAAATTTGATGATCTGTTTTTCTCAAAACCAGACAGTTAGTGATTTAATTGACTTGGCAAACAATGTATTACAGTACACATCACACTAGAATACGTGATTTTGTTTCTAAGAAGTTGCAGAAAAGGTGCCTTGAAGCTTCTGGATTATTCTTGCTTCTTGGTGGTTGTATTTTACAGACATTTTTATTCTGACAAAAACTATGCCCAGGGCTTAAATTCTTCCATGTGGAAGTCTTTTTAAATGCAGTGCTGAAGTAGAAAACAATGCACCGTGTCACTTTGCCAAATATTATTTATTATTCTGTGTCCATGCTTTCATTTTATAAAGCATGAGGCTGGACTGTCAAATTTCAGGTCTCCTTTAATATATATAAAAACTTAACAGTAGAGATGGCCATGTTAACAGAATACACAGTAACTTCCTACTGTTCAAGTGTAGGACATTTTCCCAGCTTATAGATAAGCTAACACATGTATATTTTCAGGATTATTTTCCGCTCAGTTTCTCTGTTCTTCCTATACATTTATACAGTTAAGCATATGGGGATTTAAATTGGGGGGGGGAGAGGGGAGAAAGCAATTTGAAGCAAAAATAATACCGTAGTAAGTTTTAATATGTAAGTTGTAGCACAGTATCTTTAGACAGCAAGAGTACTCAGCAGCTTTTATCATTGTAAATGAAAGCACTTAGTAAGTTAAATATGATTAACAAATGTCATATAGAAAGAAACCAAAAAACATTATGCTGTAGCTTTACCATGCTATTTATGTTTATAACCCACATCTTGGTTTAAATGGTATAAACCCATTAAGTTTGTACTTTTTAAGTAACTGCAAGATACCTGTCTAAATATAATGCATGGTTGTAGGTAATAAGTAATACATTGGTGTTGGCCACTAGGCCTTACCAACATGAAAGAGACTGCACTGAACAGTTTAAACTTTTGCCACTGAGAATGATGCCCACTGTTTGTTTTTTTTCATTCAATGCAGGCAAGAATTTACACTAAATTTCCTCAACAATCTTTTAATTTTTTTTCCTCATTACTATTGACAATGCTACTGTCAAAAAAGTTTTTTATAATATGCTATTTGTCAGATAGTCGAGCACAATTTTTCCCCTTTTCAAATTCCTCACTTTCAGTGCTTCCATTTTCTGTATAATTTACTGTAAATCTAGTCTATAAAACCAGTAATTTATTTCTTTAGTTATAACGATCTCTTATACCTAACTCATGGCATGTGAGATGTCAATTTATTTTTTTTTATCCCCTCAGAATAAAGAAAAAATGGTCTTAACATCCTTTGTTTTCCACATAAATAATTCAGACACTTAGGCATTAGAGGATTTTTAAAATATATATTAAGTGTGTGTTTGGCCTGTTTATCACCATCACCTAACCAATACCTGCAGAGAAAATGCGTTTGGATCCCAAGCCTATAAAAAAATTTGAAGTCTTGTTTTAAGGAGCTTACATATCCTAGTAAACATGGTATCTACCACACTAATATTAAATGGGCATAGGTGTTGCATGAACCTACCACAGCAGGACTCACTCCTTGGCTGGTTTTGCCTTGGATGCTTCTAAATGGTTTCACCAAAGCAGCAATTGTTTCTTAATGGATCAACTATTACTTACCCTATCTGAACTTAAGTTCTGTGACAATCTGATGTAACGAAGCTCTGACTAATCCAGGAAAAGACTTTATAACATTCAGCAGCCCTTGCTGTCCATAAGAACAGGGAAGACTATTCTGCAAATTCAGAAAGTAACTGGGAATCAACGACAAAAAAAAAACAAAACAAAAACCAAAACCCCTGGCTGCTTAAAGAAGCATGTGAGAATAATGGCCTCAGAAAGCCCAAAGGAGAAGAAAACCCTTCTATAAACATCAGACTCCTCCAAGCACCAACTTCATGATGCTGCTAAATTGTAGCAGGCTTCTCCCCACTCCCTTCTTCATGAGGAAAGCAGATGTTAATGTTAGGGTACAAAGACACACTGGAAACATGAGCATAATTCCAGAGAAAAGGAGCATATACTAGGAAGATTATATACCATCTTACAGGTATTGTTAATAAGATTTTTCTGTGTTGATCTAATCTGAATGTTAGACTTAAAATATGAATTGGACAGAGAAGAAGTTCTTAATTCTTCTTATATTGTGCTCCCTTTTGCTTGTAACTAGACTGAATTGGACAACAGTTGTGTAGTGTTAGTTACTCCTGTATCACTTCCTTTGATTGTGACTGGATAACACATCAATCCAAGGTTTTTTAGATCACCTCTTTCTCAAGGAGCAAGAATATAAAACCCCACTTTTGGGATTTTAAGATTTTAGAGATCAGATGTTCTAAATTTCACTAAGTTCTCAAAATACCTTCTTTCAGTTTGAAACTATTCCCTCTGATACAATCACTACATACCCTTGTAAAAATTCCTTCTCCAGCTTTCCTGTTACAGTATTCCTTCTTATGGCAGATATAAAAGTTGAAAAATCAAATTAAATTTCACAAGGTTTCAATGGGCAGAGAAAGCTTAAACTGTTTTTTTTTATATGTAAGAAAACAGTTATATTATTCATATTTATTATTTTTGTCAGTGGATAACAATTTTTTTTTTCTTATAACTAGAAAAAGTGGTAATTCATTAAATTTTTTCTCTAATTCTCACAGCTGGCTTGTCTATTTAAAGGATATGTCATAATTAACATTACAATACTTTTTAAAGTTATTCTGTAAGGTAATGTCAAATTCTGACTTCACCATTATATCAATCTATTAATGTCAGTTTCAAAATCCACAAGTGGAAAAGCTTGCACTTGAACTTTAGAGATTCAAGAAAAACAATCCCATTCTGAATATTCATTGTCTTTGTAGAGTGAATAGGATCAAAGACTAAAAGCACTAAATTCCACATCAAGTTTTCTGGAAAATCTTTTAAATTTGCCTAGTCATATCAACTTGGAACTCCTTGGATTTCTTTGCAGCCCACCTTCTCAGGTATTCAATCAGGCTTCATAAATGTTCCTAAAGCTGAAAGGAATTTTAGATCATCTCCTCTCATCTTGCAACACTTCAGATGACCAGAAGTTCACTTTTTAAAAGCTCTGCAAGAGTTTTGATAGGCAAAATATTGCAGCCTAGAGGGTGAATGAAAAAGAAGGGAAAAGGAAGAATGAGAGAGAGGAACGAGAGAGGAATGAGAGAGATGAAGATATTTAGTAACAAATCCATGGCATAACAGGGATCTTCAATTTGATATTCTGTCACTTTCCTTATATCATCAAATATTTTATGCATAGAAATACACTATGCAGGAATTAAAGAGAGGAGAAAGAAAATTTAAAAAAAGAATGCACAACTTTCTGACAGTCTTTCTGAGAGAGAGTGCAATGGGTAACTAAAAATATAGGCCATTAATTAAACATGGTTCTGTATTTTAACCAAAGGATGAGCTTTTATTTGTATTCCTTTTGCATCCATTACATATGTATTAAAAGCCATGTATTCAGTGCTTTATTTCATATATATAATTTCTGTAAGAATATTACATTCCAATAAATAAGATTTCTTATTTTAGATATAGTGATAAAAAGGTATGGTCAATATATATGTCAGATATACAGCATGAATTATCAGTATATCTAAACCTAAAGACGTTGTAAATTAAAAAATAAAACTCAACACAGATTTTATATATATAAAAAAAGACACATCAAATTGAAATTCATATAATGTTCTCTATGACATAGAAATTAGCTTTTAATAAACAGCTGTTTCAGCACCAGAAAAATATTATCAGAATTAAATCATAACAAAAAGCTGGCAATATTCCAATTTCTATTAAAGTATGGATTCAAAGTCCATAAGATTATGTGTTCAATGCAAAGGAACTTAATATTCAGTGTTCTATCTGTACACCAACTTTGGAAGCAAGCTCCATCATTTTGTGAGCTGGTATACAGGTTTTGTTCATATAAGGTAACTATTCTCCTGCCTGGAGAAAGGGACCTGAGAGTTTGGATTGACAGGAAGCTGAACATGAGCCAGCAGTGTGCTCAGGTGGCCAAGAAGGCCAATGGCATCCTGGCCTGTATCAGGAACAGTGTGGTCAGCAGGTCCAGGGAAGGGATTCTACCTCTGTACTCAGCGCTGGTGAGGCCACACCTCAAGTCCTGTGTCCAGTTCTGGGCCCCTCAGTTCAGGAAGGAACTGAGGTGCTGGAGCAGGCCCAGAGAAGAGCAAGGAGGCTGTGAAGGGACTAGAGCGCAAGTCCTGTGAGGAAAGGCTGAGGGAGCTGGGGGTGTTCAGTCTGGAGAAAAGGAGGCTCAGGGGAGACCTCATCACTCTCTACAACTCCCTGAAAGGAGGCTGGAGCCGGGGGGGGGGGTCAGTCTCTTCTCTAAGGCAGCTACCAGTAAGACAAGAGGGCATGGACTTAAGCTCTGTCATGGGAGTTTTAGGTTGGATATTAGGAAAAAAACCTCTTTGCAGAGAGGGTGATCAGGCATTGGACTGGGCTGCCCATGGAGGTGGTGGATTCTCCGTTCCTGGAGGTTTTTAAGAAGAGACTGGATGTGGCACTCAGTGCCATGGTCTGGTAACCATGGTGATAGTGGATCAAGGGTTCAACTTGATGACCTCATAGGTCCTTTCCAACCTGTCTGGTACTGTGATTCTTCACATAGTCTCATTCAGTGCTATGTTTTGCAATTGTGATGAAAATGGTGTTGGTAACACACTGCTGTTTTACCTACTAAGCAGTGTTTGCTCAGCATCAAGGCCTTTTCCACATCTCACACCACCAGCAAGTAATCTGGCAGTGCACAAGAAACTGGGAGGGAACACATCCAGGAGAGAACCAGATGGTATCCTCGGGTCTTTGTGTGTGCTCTTTTGCTTTATTTATGAAACTCTCTTTATCTCACTCTATGAGTTTTCTCACTTTTTTATATCCTCTCTTGCCTTCTCTTGGAGGTCGTGAGCACGTGGCTGCGTAACCCTTAGCTGTCTGCTGGGATTGATCCACAACAGAAGGGCAAATCTAAAGTTCACAGACATTCTCTCTAGAAATACATTATAGAAAATGCCAACCAACAGCAAACTGCGATTAAAAAACCACCAATAAAAGTAAAATGAAATCTAAACTAATACAATATAATTAAATAATGAAGAAAACATGAAGAAAATTTTAGCATATCATCACTTACAGAAATTAATTATTACTTGGGGGGAAAAAAGAAAAATAGTATATGATTCTTGATAATATAAAAAACTCAGAAGTCCAAGTAAGAGAAGTGCAAAACCTCAACTGGTTATGCTGATTCTTCCAACTGTCTTAGCTGGAAGCATTTTGAAAAATCTGAATACATACAATTTAAATTCAAGTTCTGACTGTATTTTAAATATAGTGCCTACATGCTTATAGCTAACCTATATACTGAAGTGTGCAAAACCATAGAAGTAGCTTCACTCTTCACCCAACAAAGTAAAATAAATTTCTAGCTCTCTGTTCCATGAAATGCCAAAAGCTAAAGAAATTTAGTACAATCGTGCCATGACGTTACTTCAGCAGACAAACAGGTGAAAATCTTGCTTCTGTGACCCTTTCACAGACTGATGTAGCAGGAAATGCATATTAACATTCTGAAAGACACTGCCAGAGGCTGCCACACGGTCCTTCACCACCTAAGAAAACTGGGGCAATGCAGCCCTCCATGGGGCACGTCCATCAACTCAAATTCAAGTAGGGTAAAATGAGACTAACCAGGCATGCCAGGTACTTTTTAGAGCTCTTCAGGTCAATGTATTCTAATTGCTATTCTGTCATGTTGGCTTTTCAATTCTAAACTTTGTTAAGGGGGATCTTCCCAAAAGCATAAAGTGGTTTAATATCAGTCTATGGGTTCTTGCTTTCAGCTACAGAGATGAAATTATAATGTAAGCTCAATAGGCATTTAAGTACTCAGAAGTAACTGAGGACCTAAAAAGTAACAAATCTTTTGCAACATTTGTTTGTATTTCTCTCTTTAAAATACATGAATAAAGTATATTCTTTGTAACAAACATTATATACTAACCTTTTACTTCTCCTTGGACTGTAAGTTATATGAGCATGCTTAAATACACATGTATACAGTCAAATTTCTGCATCTAGTCTTGGCTAAGAGTAGAAAGCAAGTGGACGTTGGTCTCTTTTGCCAGACGACTTTCAACAAGACAAGAGGGCATGGTCTTAAGTTGTGCCAGGGGAAATTTAGGTTAGATATTAGAAAGAATTTCTTTACGGAGAGAGTGATCTGGCATTGGAATGGGCTGCCCAGGGAAGTAGTTGATTCTCCGTCCCTGGAGATATTTAAAAAGAGACTGGATGTGGCACTCAGTGCCATGGTCTAGCAACTGCAACGGTGGTAAAATGGTTGGACTCGATGATCTCTGAGGTCCCTTCCAACCCAGCCAATTCTATGATTCTATGATTCTATGAAAACCGTGTATCTTGAGACAGGAAAACTCTTATCTCAGAATTATAATAAACATAAACTTCTCTATTAATAAAGATGAACATTCAAAGACAGAGAATGTCAAAAGGCCTACTGGAACAAATTAGTATTAATAAGAAAACAAACAAAACTCCCCCACAAAACACAGAAGCACCTGTTTTGGTGGTATGCATCAAAGTTTTGAAAGAACTTAAATTTCCAGCAACATCATATATGATTATTCATAAACCACATACCCCCAACAAGCAAAACACTTACCAACAATTGATAGTTTTTAAGAAATAGGTTCTCCATCAGAAAGAACAGAGAATTCTTATTTGCCTAGTTGTTTCTGTGGATGCTGTAAAGCATTAGCAGAAAATGACGGACTTATGGTCATAAATTTTTGGACCTATGGTCACAGGAAAGAGCTTGGTTTGGGGCCTTCTTAAACATACAACTTGAACTATGAGTGGAAAACCTTAAGAAACTTTGACATCTCCCTTAAAGTAATCTTAGTCAAATGTAACAAAATGGTAGAAATTATCATCAAGAATAGATTCAGCTGACACAGCAGACAGTCCTGCAAAACTGAGAATGCAGTAAAATGGTAGATTAAATACACTGTATTTTATATGCAAAGAATGACAAAGCAGCAGATGAAGCCAGTAAAATCACAGCAAAGAAAAGGAACTACTTCCTCACTCCAACACCTTTGCCATAAAATGTTCAGAGTACCAGGAGTGCCTATGATTTTAGGAATTCCAGTACAGTCATGGATGAAAAAAAACTGTCAGAGTTACTTTCTATAAACAAACTGGATTTAAGAAGTCTCTGTGCCACGAACTAATTTTAGAGTTTAGTTTAGTCTGAAGAAGTACCACTGTATCATTGATAGCTCTCTTTTCCTTCTGTGACACTCCGTTAAGTGGATCTTTACTATGACTCTGTACAGCTGTTCTCATAGCTTTACAGTCTAGGGATTACAAAAAGATCTTACACCTTATGTCAAATACACTGAGAACTAGATAGATTAATAAAGCAGTTGGATTATACTGACGAAGTATGGTCAGAAAAAGCTTGCAGTGAGTTGAGGCCACCAAAACAGTAGGAACAAAGAGAGTAAATACAGCACCAATTTTCATCTTGGTAGTAAGTTAACAAGTAAGGTGCCCCAGGTTTCTGCAATGAATGCCTGTTTGCTTAATATGTACAAGAGAGATCTGAAATAGGAATGAGCTTCAATTACAAAATTTGTTAGAAACAGACTTTTATCAGAAACACAACCAGGTACAAAGTAGTGCTGCTTTTGCAAACTGTGAATTGGTTGGTGGGTTTATAAAAAAAGACGTTGCTTCGGTTTGGGCTGTTTTGTTTTTTTTTTTTTTAATACAAATCAGTACTTGTATTTGAGAATCTGAACTAATCACTAGACTTACAAGATTTACAATTATTTGCATTGATTTAGCAGAGGGGTCTTTGCCATTAAGGTGAATCTCTGTCATTCTTTCTGCAAAATGAAGTTAGGAATATACTAGGAATACAACTGAGGTTATTAGAATCCAATTAAATAAATCATTGGCATAATCTCATCTAGTTACTGCACCACAAAACGCACACAGTCAAAAAACACATGATGAGAAACAAAGAGGAGAGTGGGTACAAAGGCAACAGAAATCATTCTACTAGTGAAATATCACAAGACAATATAAACTGAAACGTGCAAGACTAAACAGTTCAGAAAAGAGAAATGTGACAGAGATTTAATTCCTGAATTTCACGAGCAAAAAGTACAAAAGCTTCACTTCCCCCTTCCTCATAAAAAGGAGCATAAGGCAGTACTTAACAAAGGCACCTGACTTGTGAAACCCCAAATCAATTTGACTGTCTATTGTCTCACTGACTCCACCGAGTTCAGTAGTTTTTTTAAAATTAATCTGTAACATGAACAACAGGAATTAAAGCTATAATTTTCTTAGCATAATGGACACTAACATGTATGTTTCATAGATACTCTCACAACCTTCCTGAATTATGGCAAATATATTTTACTTTGCACATACTTCACTTGTTTCCTAGACATAGAGGACTAAGACTGTATTAAAATGACTCCCAAATTCAGACCATTCAGTGTTCTGTCACCAACAGAAAACCAACTGATGTTGAGCAGTTGGTCATGGGAAACATCTTTGTGCCACCTTTGACAAAAGAAACCTAATACGTATTTGCAAGTCAGTGCTCATGGCTAGGAAAACAGGATGAAATATGGATCATATAATCCAGAAGGCCACATCAGGCTGCAATAGTACCCCCCAGCACTCAGGACCACAAGTCACACTGTCTGAAGAAAGATCAAAGTTATGCTTTAAGCAAAAAGAAATCTTATTACCAGGTGTTACAGTGTAAATCCCATATCCTAAAATAAAGAGTATCAGTGCAGAAAACTGAGAAAGCAAATCCACTTCAAATTTACTTTTTACCTACACTTCTATCTACCTCAGCATCATATGTAAGCCTCTTAAAAAAACTTATCATTATACTCCAGTCAAAGTAACCTCTTACTTAATTTTCTTATGCAATTAAAATTAGAGTACACCTGATTATTCTAATTAACTACAAAATCACACAGATTTTTGTCATGACAGGAAGAAAAGCTACTGGGAGACTCTACGGAGATTTAAAAGGTTTCATTAGTGTATAGCCAGGTATTTGGAGAAAAAACACACCGAAAAAAAAAATACCTCAGATCTGGCCACGGCTAAGAAAACAGACTGTTCTGTGGATAGCTTCCTTGGTTTCAGAGGACTCAAATCTGGGCTAAAAAATTGACCTTGCCTGTACTATATTTATATAGGAGGTTTCAATACTACGTTTACTTATTTTATATTACTGATTCAATTCCTTAAAATATTTTTTCCTATTAATTTACATTATGATTATTTGCTTTATTATTTAATACCACAATTTCTGTGATAAAACGTTTATTTTGGAATAGCGAATAAGGTATACTTTCTGTTTAATTTATTCTTTCACATGTCCAAAATTAGAAAAAGAAGTTATTGTATATGAAAGCTATGGCAGTTCTCATTTATAATTTTCCACTGTGAAATTCCACTGCTAGATTGTCTTATAATTTTTTGCAAAATTAAATAAAGTCACAGTTCTTGAAATACTTATCGTCTTAGAAAAATAGGTTTCTAGTCTTTCAAATCTATGCCCCAGTTTTATCAGTTCATTTTGTACTTTGTCCATCTGTTTTATGCTCAACGACAGATGAATACCATTCAGATGGTGATTTTTTTCTCCACTATTGTTTAGAGAGACACTTCTTTCCTCTTCACCATGACTTTTGGAATAAAAGAGAAACTGTAACATATGGCACCATTTCCTGAAATACTGAATGATGCAAAGCATTCATGCAGCTCGTCATCAGTAGTAACTATTGACTTGTAGTTTCCTTTCATAAGACTGATGTGGGAAGCCTAAAAAGAATTCATTATTTGTTTCGTTTGGTAATTATACAAGCACCTGTCTAATATCACATCTAAAGGAAGAACTATGCTTTTCAAATAATCCCCAAAATTATGACTTGGAAACAATGCACTTAAAATACCAGATTGCTAAAGAAAACATGCTGTCACACTAGAAAAATCTACACATACATTTGAAGCACGAAAACAGCTTACACAACTGTAAGATGACAGGTAAAATATATCTCTAAATGAGTCAGTGCTTGTACTTTTGTCCTGCCCATTCTTGATCTTTAATATTCTATCCAAGCATTTTTATTTCATAGGATACTGGAAAAGGAATTTCAAAACAACAACAAAACCTTATTTACTTTCACATGCTTTCTCCAATATTTAAATCTCCACTTTATATATAAATAAATGTGATCTAGCTATTAAAATCATAAAAGAGCTCGATATGCAACATCCTAATCCAGACAAAGAAAAAGATTTTCTTATTTTTTTCCACAAAGACTTGCTTGATTTTCTCAAATGGCAGATATATAAAAGACAATAAACTGTTAGTTCCTGTAATAAATTTTAAAAAAATCTTTAGCTGAAAACTTATGAATACTTATGCTAATGCATAAGTATTTAAAAGCTCATTTGTCTGTTTCTGTCAACATAAATGATACAGATTATTCAACTCTATTCCATTCAGAAAGGACATGACCTATCCTGCACCTCAAGCATGTATACAGCTTTGGAGGACAATGGGTATAAGATTCTGAAGTGAAATCCTATGATCTTCTCTTTCTCCTGTTATATTCCATGGAGGATTAAGAACAACCTATATTCTTGAAAATGCTGGCCAAATTGAGACCTAAAGGTGACCTAGATTGAAGAATGCCTTGACAAATTCTGATGGGATGAGGCACACAGGTCTCCACTACCTGTGTAGTTAGTTGAGTCTCAGAATGCACAGAAGCAGATATTCAGGCAAAAGAACATTTTAGTGGGAAATTATTTTAGCCATTAGCAAGTACTGTTACTAAGTACATTATCAAGTAATTAACTCCAACATAAGAAAGTCTGTAAAATGAAACAACAGAAGATACAGTATCCACAAAATCTGTAAGAATCTCATTATGGTCTAGTTGTTTTACTTTGGACAAGCTTTATTAGGTCCTTATAAAAGCTCAATAGGAGCTGGAGCACACAAGGAGTGAAACGGATGGTGCTATTCAAGTGGATCTTATATATTACCTCAAAGGAATGTAATTCGTGCCTTTCAAGACTTTTCTGTGATGAAAACTAAAGCAAGGGGAATGGAAATGATCAGAAGAAGATTCAGTGCAAAAAAATCACAGTTGGATCTCATCTAAAATGGTAATGTAGTTGCACCTCATATAAATATAAATTTACAAGATCTAAATATATAATACATAAAAATAGACAGTATAAGCCATAGTTGGGTGTCTGAGTGCATAGCAGAAGTTTTGAAGTGGAAGAGGACAACTTACAGGAATAGAATGTGTTGTAGACCATTAAAGAGAAATACAAGCAAGTATATATAGTCTTAGTAATTCATGTAGTCATTTCAACTAAAACACCCCCTAAACTTTAATCCCAGAAAACACAGTTCTCTTAAGTATCTGAAGAATTCTGAAAGAAAACCCTGCAATTTTTAGATACTATTAGTCATTGACATATCATAGCCCTGAATGTACTAACTCCATTACTCAGTTTACTCAATGGACTTCCTTTCAACTTCCCAATTTATAAGTTTCAAAACATTAACTGCAAAACAGCTGCTTATCCAAAACACTACCTGTTTAGACATTTCTCTTCAGAGCCCACCATCACTAACAGAAAGGATTTAAACACAAAGAAAAAAAAAAAAATCAGCAACCTCCCATACCTGCTTTTCCCTCCTCTCCCTTCACAATTTATTTAAGGGAACATTGTCTGGTTTCTAGCATCTCTAATGAATACATCCTCTCAGGGATCATAGCAAAGACAACTGATATCAAAAGGTTACCTTGAACTGTGTGGGTGGGGGAAGCAAAATACAACACAAAAAAGCTACCACACAGTACCTACCCATTAAATGCTTGATGCATTAAATGCTTGGTGCATTTAAAAGCTATTCAGTGAACCAGCATACAGTAACAGTGCAGGGCAAAAGAGAAATACAGAATCAGTATCTAGGTGCAATCACTAAGTTGATTATATGGTGATAAGACTGTGAATGTTCACCCTTTCTGTCGGTCTTGTGCCTATTCATATTCAATTAATTTTATGCTTGCAGAACTACAGCTTCTAAGAATAAATGGAACTGATGAATAAAACAAGACATAGCAGTACACTATAAAGCACTAGACAACAATCCTTTGTCTTCTTCAAAGTAAAAATTTTTAAGTTAATTTTACTAGAAAAGAATCCTGTAAATAAAAGAAAAAACTACTTGAGCTTTGCAAATTATTTTGAGTTGAGCTCTAAACAGCTTTTCTAGTCAGCTATGGTTCAAGGTTTGCTATATTAACAAATTCTTAAACTTGTTAACACTGATCATTTCTATTGCTCATTTCAAAAGCTGGAATATTGAAATCCTGGGTCTTAATAACTACCATAAAACAAAGTAGCAGGATCTTTCTCTCTCAGTCCCCTGGATATAAATCTCACAAGTGCACAAACACTTGTGCTATATCACTGAAGAGCTTAATATATATATATATATATCAACAGCCAAAGGAAAGTTACAGACAGAAAAAAACCCAGCAAGTAACATTCTGCAGGTTTCTTCCAAATACCCATATTCATTCCATCAGCTCATCCTTAACATCAGCTCCACTTCTAATACATATGGTTGTTGCTTTAACTTTTGCCTTTCCTCTCTCTCCTTTTGATGAATAATCATATTTTCTACCATGTGGTTAGGCTGGTAGGCAAGAACCATTCAGTTTAAGATTTAGTTGCAATACATTCAACTATGTAAAAAGTAACATAAAACTAAACAAAATAATTGTGTAATAGTACAGAAATGAATACTTGTATGCTACTATAATTTTTTGGTTGATTCTGCTGTTCATGCTATGTGAAAACTGCATTTCTTCCAGAAGCATCAAATAGTAGCAACTATTTTATGTAATGTATTATGGAACTCTCTCATTTTAAGACAGTGAAGAACAACATGATTAGGTTGGGGTGGTTTTTTTTTGGTTGGTTGTTTTTTTCTGTTGAAATAAAATGCTCCCCTAATATGAAAAAACAATATTAAATAATACTGGTGTAATTTTTGCTACACCACTAAAACAGCTTCTGATAATGCATTGTTACCTTTGTAGTTAACTTTGAAACCAATTGAACCCACGCTTTCATCCGTTTGAAGGTGCAACCACATCTGATTGCTCATGCTGACAATTAAGTCTGGTACAAAGCTCCCGGTCAACCTATAGATAGAAAAAAAATCTGTTAAGCCACTAAGTATTAGATACTTTTTTTCCTTTTTGTAAAGAATGCAAATAACTATTAAGTTTTGTTTTGTCTTGTTTTTAAATTCATTTTATTCAGCTTACACCAAACTAGTTATCTACTGGCTGGTTGGCCAATACAGCTCTCAAAACTTTTTCAGCATCTGCAGATGTAATAGCAGTCTATAAACACAAGCAACTTGTGTTGTACTGAAATACTTAACCTCACTTGTCCAGAAAGACATGAATGTCCCCTGAGCCTGACTTTACCTGGCACTCCTGTGTGCATGATCCAGATACATGCAGATATATCAAATGGAACTAGAAGACCATAATGAAGCACAACTTTCTTTAAAAAAAAGTATTTCTCTCATACGTAGTTATCCACCTTTTAAAACATGCATTACATACTTAAGCAGAAGTTGTAATTCTTAAACAGCACACGCAAGTCCACGTATTCCCTGCACTCTCGCCTCCCTTCATCACCTCCAACACACCAATGGAAGCATGTGCCAACCAGACTCAGCTGACATTCATTCTTTCATTAACAAAAATACCAGATGTCACAACTTTAGAACTTCCTGATCTTACAGGATGTTGATAATTAGCAAGACCTGCAAGTCAATGCAGTCTTAAACCCTGTTCTCTTTGCTAAATGAAAGAGTGTGATAGAAAAAAAAGGGAGGTTGTAAAAGTTGAAGTTTGATGTTATACTGCATTTTTTCCAAAAATTTTGTGTAACATTTTGTGATACAGTTTTCCTAAAATTTTGTATCAGCTAAAACAGAATAGTGGAAAATACCAAAACATTTTTTATTTTTGTAAAATAGACCACACTAAGCACAAGACTGGCAAGAGTGAGAACTGTTAGTTTGGTTTTGCAGTTCCAACCATTCTTAAAAGCTAGCTGAAACTTCAAATGGACTATTTTAAATATATTTTGCAGTTAATTTTAGCTCTCCCTTCCAGTCTTTTTCAGCTTGTGTCTGTACAGAACACTCTGCTGTGGGGAGAAATTCATGTCCAATTCCCACATCTGTGTTCACAGATGCAGCTACTACAAAGACTCTTGACAGAATTGAACAAGTAAATGCCTGGCCAAAATAATATTCTAACTGCTGATTCCTGCACTAAGGGAAAGTGTCTTCACTGAATTCAGCCTTTGCCAAATTAACAGATTAACAGGATGCTCCTCAGAAACTAAACTGATGTAATGGCTAATAGAGGTTTGCAATTGCCACTGGTGACTGACAGTACATTTTGGGAATATTAAGGCCACTGGGAATAACAATCTCTTTGTTGTGTCAGAGAGAATAATTCCTGTGATAAACAGCCATCAAAAATGTATAATTTCTGTTTTGCAAAGACAATTATAAACACTTTGTAAAAAAATTATACAGCTTTCATAAACAATATTTTCCAGTTAAATAGCATTTGAAAACACATTTTTGTAACCAAGAATCAATCAACAGAACATAGAAACCACTACTTTCTTTTTTTTAAATTGTTAAGGATCCCTATACTTTTCAGCTGTGGAGCAGTGAGATCCAGAAAATCATCATTATGTAAAGGAAGCTGTTTAAAATAATAATGAAATTCCACAGTTATGTATTATGTTTTCTTTCTTACTGAGGTTTATGTGACTTCCTCTACCGTAAATTCATTATCTACATTCCTTTCCTGGAAGTAAGTTCTTAGACCTTCCCTTCAAAAGCCAAGCAGTGAACACTGCCAACAGTAGAAATGGACTGATTCAATTATGATTCCTCCTCTCTTATTCAACAGCTTAACAGATACAATACTCAGCAGGGTGTTCTCTGTCTCTTCCTCTAAGATTCCAGAACTACCTCTCCCATTTACTAGGGACACACATTTTCTCTGAATGTGTACACTGAAAACTAGGCTAGAGGTTATTCAGATTTTAACACACTCCATCTGCAGCCTGTAACATGGGAGGTGGGATACATGTACATCCAACACAGCAAACATACTAAAAAAGTAAAAATTAATTTCATGCCTTGTGCACAGGGTTTTCCCAATGTGTGTCACAGGAATCAGTGCCCAGATGTGTATTACATTAAGAGTCAGCTGTGGCAACTGTCACACCAAGCTGCTAAAAGCAGACTTCCAAACTTCCTGAATAAGTGTTGTGACCGATGTCACAAAAGAAATTCTTTGTATCATGGTGAATTATGGAAAATTTCAATATATAAAATTTATCTTTCATATAATGCAGAATCATTCTAAGCAATCCTTACTGTGCTATTCTTTTGTGTTTCTTTATTAAATATGTTTTATTATCATAAATATGATAAATATGAAAATTTATCCCATTTATCCCATGTTCAGTTCTGTGTTTTAAAACTAATCCTTTTGAACTAATGATAACACAAGGTATTTTCTGAGAGGCTTGCTTATTTAAAAGTAAGAGCTAATTATTATCTCACCTTTTCCAAAAATCTTTTCTAAACAGCAGACATTCCTATATGGCTAAATATGGTTTCTAACCAATGAACAGCAGCTTTGGGATGGTTTTTTTTATAACATTTAGTCAGATTGAAAAAAAATAACTACCAATATGTTTTAAGAGGCATTCATTTCTCTAACAAAACATTATTTACTCAAGAGTGGAACTGGAGCTACATAAAATGACAGACTAGAAGTAATACAGAATTACAGTGTTCTGTATATTTTCACATGACTGGGGAACAAACAGAAACATTGGATTAAACTACTGACCTCAAAATGTTACAAATTAGATTATAAGATTCTGAGTTAAACACCTTGTGATTGTTATTACAAGGACAGTTATCATCATAAGCATTTGAAAAAGATGGATTCTGAAGTTAATCAATAGTTGTGTGTGTGTGTCTATATTTAACAATACTCCTACATTCTAGAAGAAGTAAATGGATGATAAAAATCTTATGTAATAGTACTGTCTTATCTGTAATCATGGGTGTTTTAGGATATATCCAATTCAGATTTTCCTACAGTAGTCAATAAGCACTTAAAAGTCAAGATTCTATGGTACATCTTCTGTCATGCTAAGCTTGTTAGGAAACTATGAGAAGTTTATGTTTAAGTTGTCCATTTATCTATTTTTCATCTATTTTTATTTTAAAACACAATTATAAAGGGAAGAAAATAGTCCCTAAAAATTTGTATGCCTACACATGAACATACAGACTATGTCTTTTAAAATTTATGATTTTAGTTTATCTTCTTCTTTTTTGATGTTTAACCCACAACTTTCAGACTTTAGAACAGTAAATATGTAAAAATTTAGTTAAACTGCCACCTTCAGTAATTTTAAAACCTCAGTAAGAATTTGCTGAGATATGCCTGATGCTGATCAGTCTCATCAAATAAACAGTAATGACATTTTGTAATGCATACCAATTGTAAATACGAGACTTACACTTGAAGTACAGTTTTAGGATCACCCACTTCTCCTCCATCACCAATTGTCAGCGTATCATAGCCAATCTCCAGATCAAATTCTTCAAAATTTATCTGAATAACCTAGGAAATGAAATAGATAAATATACTTGAGATATAATGAAACATATCAGAGAGATTAATGTGTAATGGAAGTTAGCAGCAGCATAAATGTATTTTTGAAGTAATAATAATGTTACTTTAACATATTTTATAATAAATTATTTTTATAACCCAATAGGTTTGATTCATGGAAAACTAATTTGAGTAACTTCAAGGTATCAACACGTTGCTGACCTCCTCAAAGCATCATCATTTGGCTCATTTCACTTATTTATGTAGTTTTTACATGTTTAATATGGTTCCGAATAATTGCCACACATTTCAAGTAAAGATATACTCAAAGGGAAACAACTAATTTCACTTCATGCAATGCAATTGTCTTCTAATAGAAACATGAATAATCACACTTCATTGAGCAAATGCAGTGAAGAACATAATTTACTCCTGGCATCTATAATTTGGATCAATTAGGATAAAGCCAAATCAAAAGTAAATTTTCTTATTTCATGAACATAAGTAAAATGTAACTTTTAGAAGTATGGGTATTTTTTATATCCTGAGCTTTAACCTGCAGCATGCATATTTCATGCTGAAGGACAAAAAATTTGTTTCTATTTTAAGTATACAATAAATTTTTGCTGAGAGCTAATTAGATTACTATCTGATAATACCATATAATTAGATAAGAAAATAAAGCACCTTGTTTCCACTAAATCAGTCTTTATGAAAGTAATAGAAGTTATTAAAATTTTCACTTAGATAAAAATGACAGAATGCTTACATGCAGTAGTTTTTTTATATTTCTGTCTTTAAGAAATAATCCTTAACTATGTTGTAATTGAGAATCAAAAGAGGTTCTGGAGTGCTGATAATTGTTTGAAGAAGGACATGTTTCCATTTCAAAAGCCAGCACAGGAAAGTTAGAGACACTGATGTATTTTCTGTAAATTTTAATATGTTTTGAAGAGAGAAAAAATAGTGAGTGTGTGTGCACGTGCCTATGTGTGAGTGTTCTACACCAGGGAGCATAATCAAGTATTGAGAGTTAAGAAGGCCCAGATGGAGAAGAGATGAAAAACTGTAGACAAGTAGATGAGTTGCTCTAACTGTCTGAGTAAAGTGACAAAAGCAAACATACATCTTTTTAATCTTCTTAATGAAAATAAAATATTCTGGGTATCTTGTGTAGTTCTAGCCAGAAAATTTGCCTGTACATAAGAAGTTAGCTGAAGTTTGTAACTAGATTTAAGGCAGCACATATTTCATTCACTATTAAAAATAAAGGAAAAGAAAATATTCATTTTTATGTACACATAAATTATTTGCAATTAATGTGTGGTTACCTCAGAAAAGGACAAATACTCCACAGAAAAGCATGGGATTTTCTGGGCATTTAATATTAGTGTCGAATTCAAGTTGAAACTGTATTTAACTTATTAAAAGTAAAATACATTCAGTAATAATATGAATATGTAGAAGTGTGACAGCATAGAAAAAATTACATTCATAATAATAAGAAAACTAGAATTAAGAAAATTTGAGTAACTAGTTCATTCACCAACTCCTAATTCCGTTTTCTAATCTAATGTCATTATAACATATTTCTTGGTAACTGCAACAGTGATTTTTTTAAATTAATATCCAAGTATACAAATTATTATTATTATTATTTATTATTAATTATTATTGATTAATATCCAGGTTATACAAATTATACAAAGCTTCTGTTTTTTTGTAGTAGAATTACTTCTATATATAAGCAGTTTCTTTAGCACATTCAAAAATATTTCATGCTACAACTACTTCCCCGGAGAGAAGAGGATAGAGGTTAAAGAAAACGTAAGTTCTGTTACAAGTGTTTCAAGACACCTTTTTTTTTTCAGTTATGGCTGATGAGAAAAATATACTAATCTACTCAAATGACTGAGATTCACTTTACTGAGTGTAAAGTATGTGGAGGGACCACAAACTATGTGCAAATGCACAGGTATACTTTCACGCTGTAATACTATGAACAAACATATATTTTTCCAATGTTTTTCCTGAACGACAAGATTCTGGATCTGAGTATGATACTATCGTGATCACAACAGGGAAATTTCAAAGATGCAGAATTCCAGCTGAGACAGTTCACAACTCTGGTCATGATCTATCATCTCACACATTCCAACTCATCTAATTATATCAGCCATGTATCTTGTATGGCTTCTGTCCATACCAGGAAGACAATCTTTACTTAAAATAAAGCAATACAGTAATTGCTATTCCCCTTGTTCTCAGACAGAGCTATGCAGTAGTTCCTGAAATTCTGTACCTTTAGAGTAGCTTCCACAGTGTACACAGCAGGTAGCTGACTACAGTAATTATTTGTATGCAGACTAATCATGTGGAGGTTTCTTCAGAGATTATTATTAAAATTGTCCCTAGACAATACTGTCAGGAAAAAAGGTTTTTTTCTTTCCTCTTTCTCCATATACAGACATATATATAAGCAACAAATTTAGTTAAAATAAAATATGCTGAGCTGTGCAATACTTACTCACCAAAGTAAATATGGACATTGCTAAAAGGAAGGCAATAATCTCTGTACATTCTGGTCTGCTTTTGCTGTTTATAAATCCAGAATCTACAAGCAACTTATAATTGTTGAATTAAATTGTATTTATAAAACCAGAACCAAATAAGCAAACAAAGAAAAAAGGTAACACTAATGATTATTACCCAAGCTATGCAGAAAAAAAAACCCTACTTCTACTTGAAAATTTCCTTTCTGAAAATGAGTTTGGTTTACTTTGGTCTCTAATAATTTTGCAAGGACTTATCAAAAGGAACAAGTGGGAGCAGAGCTCTAATTTGTAACAGATTTCAGCAGTTATACTACTTTCTATGCCTTGGAATTTATTCTTTGTGACCCACTCCTTGGGCAAATTCCAGTCTGTTATCCAGGTCAGAAGTAATATGGGACAAAAATTTATTAAATAGTTAATGGCTAACCTGAGGAATTACTACACCTGTTCAGAGAAAGAACATGCTTAGAACATGCATATGTGATGCAAGGCAATCCTTCCAGGCAAGTTGTTCAGTATGACTGTATGTCTAGTTTCTGATGAAGTGCTCAACTTCTAAAAATTTCCTTATTTTCCAAGCATGATAGTGTGTAACAGAAGCAAGCGTATGTGCTTCAAAACTGCTTCTAAATGGAAAGTGTAAAGATTTAAAATTGTATGCATTCCCATACATGCATCTGTTATCCTAAAGCTTCCAATGCAAATTTAATTCTAAAAATATTTTCAGATATATAGCAATGTTTTCACTCCATCGAATTTGAACTGGAGCAGTAAAAGAATGATGAAGATTCTAAAATGTTTTGAATAATTTCTCCTTAAAAGAGTACTTAAAAATTAAGCGATAGTGTAAACGAGCTATAATTTAGTATTAATAGCAAGAAAAAAAAAATAATTATAAGTTGTCAAGAACAACAATATCACACATTGGTTTGCTGCCTCTCTATATAATTCAATGTTTCAAAATTTCCAAGAACTGCTGTACAGCATAATATTAGTTTTATCATGTCTTTGGTATCACCTCTTATATGGACAAACCAACCCAAAAAGAAACAGCCTAAATGTATAATCACCTCCATCTTTTCAAACTTAATTTAGTCTTTGAGTATCAGAGGGGATGAGAAGAGAGGGAGAGAGGGAAGAAAAGGAGAAAGAAAAATTTAAAGAACATTATAGAAAATAGAACAGGTGACACAATGCTGTACGACATTTTCAGGAGAGGAAAACTCTCTACCTGAACTGGAAAGTTCTTTCTATATTGTTCAGGATTCATCATACTGAGAAGTAGATAGCTACAGAGCAAACATCTAGATTTGATGCAGGCTTCTTTATACCAGTGAAAAAAAACATGTCCAGAGTGTAATCGATTTCATCAAATGGTAGATAACACACAATGGATCAACCAATGCTAAGTACCTATTCTTCTTCCTTGACTATAAAGTGAGAATAAGAATTTTTATATAAATTACTACACTGTGGACATCTTAAATAGAATTCACTCAGATAAATAGTTTTAAGTAGCATCATCTGAGATGCTGTAATACAGCCAGAAGTTCCACACAAACCTGGCATATACAATATCTTCAGCAGAACTGTTTTTTTGTTGGAAGGCAGCTGAAGCCAGGTAGGGTTATCTGTGACTATCACATCAGTGGTTGCCAGTAATCTCACAGAATCACAGTATTTCAGGTTGGAAGGGACTTGAACGATCATCTGGTCCAACCTTTCTTTTGGCCTGTATCAAAAACAGTGTCACCAGCAGGTCCAGGGAGGTGATTCTTCCCCTGTACTCAGCACTGGTTAGGCCACACCTCGAGTACTGTGTCCAGTTCTGGGCCCCTCAGTTTAAGAAGAATGTAGAGGTCCTGGAACAGGTCCAAAGGAGGGCAACCAGGCTGGTGAAGGGACTCGAGCACAGGCCCTATGAGGAGAGGCTGAGAGAGCTGGGGCTGTTCAGCCTGAAGGAGGCTCAGGGGAGACCTCATTGCTGTCTACAACTACCTGAAAGGAGGCTGTAGCGAGGTGGGAACTGGACTCTTTTCACAGACGACCTTCAACAAGACAAGAAGACACAGTCTTAAGTTGTGCCAGGGGAGGTTTAGGTTAGATATTAGAAAGAATTTCTTCACGGAGAGGGTGATTAGGCTATGGAATGGACTGCCCGGTGAGGTGGTAGATTCTCCGTCCCTGGAGACATTTAAAAAAAGACTGGATGTGGCACTCAGTGCCATGGTCTAGCAACTGCTGCGCTGGGTCAAGGGTTGGACTAGATGATCTCTGAGGTCCCTTCCAACCCGGCTAATTCTATGATTCTAATATTACTGCTTATATGAGATGTCTCAGCACCCCATTGAGTTGAGAATTAACACTTTCTGAAGTGGGGGAATACATCACGTCCGCTGGGCGACCATTCCAATATCTGACTGTCCTCATAGTGAAAAACTGACCTCTTGTGTCTAATCAAAATCTCCCTAGGAGCAACTACCACTCATTCCTCCTTGGCTTGTTCATGTGGCTCCTTGTAAATGGTGAGTCTCCATCTTCTTTGTAGCCCCCTTTAAATACTGGAACATTGGAATAATCTCAATTCTATAGATAGAGGAATTCTGCTTTGCAGGATCACTGGTAAACACATAATGTAACTTCTTTTCATGCTATTCTTTAAAAAGAGGTTTTGCTTTTTTGGGTTTTTTGTTTTGTTTTGCTTATTTTGTTAGTTGGTTTTTGTTTTTTTAACTCAAATACTAATACTAAATGTCATTAAATTTTCCATATAGGCTAATAATTTAATTAGTTATCTACAAAGGTCATTTTGAATTCTTTACATTGGGGCCACAATAACTGAAAACAAATGTATAGACCTTCTACATCCTGAGAACAAAACTATTGGAAAGTCTTAAAATGGAAGGATAGGGCATTAAAATAACAGTATGTATTTTTATTTTTCATGTTATAGCTTTCTGTTTGTATGGTAGTATGACTGGTATTATGTTGGCTTCCATACACAAGAAGAGTTCCTGAAACTGATTCGTCAGTCACAGAATCAACATTTTATCAACCTATGAAGCTCAAATAAAAAGAAAGTATTCTAGAAAAAAATCATCTTGAAAGTAAGGCCATCTACAAAAAAACAAAAATACATTATAATTACACAATTTAATTCCACTGTCACTACAGCATTGACAAAGTGCAATAAAGTACTGCAAATAAATCATTAAGAAAATTCATTGGCTTTTACTTAAGTCAGTGTGTTAACCACATTCCCAAAAATATTATTTTATAACTTTTATCTTGTGAAACAGAATATTGTATTGTGGGTTTGGGGCTTTATTGACGTCTAAGTAATTATTTGAGATTGGATTTTGTCAGGTTTTTTTTTCAGGCTAGAGAAGAGGAAGCTTCAAGTTGACCTTATAGAAGCTTTACAATATCTGAAGGGGGCCTACAAGAAAGCTGGAGTAGGGCTTTAACCCAGGTGTGTAGTGAGAGGACAAGGGGAAATGGTTTAAAAGTTGAAGAGGGGAGATTTAGGTTACACATTAGGAAAAAATATCTTTCCAGTGAGGGCTGAGAGACACTAGAAGAGGCTGCCCAAGGAAGTGTTCAAGGCCAGGTTGGATGGGTCCTTTAGCAAGCTGGTCTAGTGCAAGGTGGTCCTGCCCATGCAAGGGCTGTTGGAACTAGATGATCTTTAAGGTCTCTCCCAATCCTACTCATTCTATGATTTTATGGTTCTAACATATTTTCTGTCATTAAGTATCTTAACCTTAGAAAATGCCATCTCATTTTACTGCTAAAATTTACTAGTGGTTGTATGCAAAAATAATTTCACTAATTTTATGAAGCTAGTAGAATAGAACATTGTTGATCTAGACACTGAAGGAAGTAACTGGCTAGTAGCTAATTATAACATGATGTGGGAATGGCATTTGTACCTAGAAGACAGCAAAAGAAAAGATTAATCCTGGAAATTCTGGTCTTCTCTCTAGTGCCAGAACATCTATCACTGATGTATAAAAAAATCCATTTCTGCAAACATCATCTTGCAAAAAACTACAGTATGAATGATCCAAATATACTAGCAACAGTAAAAAATCCATATCACTAAAACATATCCACAGGATACCTATTTGCATCAGTTTTCAGTAAACTAGAAAAAAACACACCTATACTGCTACTAATGTCATGCCCATCTTTTGTTCATCAATGAAAAGGAGTTCTCTGGTTTTCTTCCTTGCTGGAGGAAGTGAAACTAGGCAAGGAAAGAAACACACCCTTTATATAACTGTGTGTCCTCATATGCCCTCAGGATGGCTAACTAACTGCTTTTGTGCAGAGGATGCCTGACTAATTCCCAATAAGTACCTGATGTGCATTTATATCTCATGGCATAAGCAATGAAATGCTGCTGTCTGAGTGCCAAGCTTTACATCCATAATTTTCTATACAGTCAAAGGTCCCTCCATCAAAGTAATTGTGCTATCATGCATTTGCTTGAGAACAATAGCTTCAGTAGGAAAATATTATTATTTTTTATATATGGATCCATATATGCAATATAAAGATATATATTTGTCACAGTTTAACACTGGCTCAGCAATTAAACCAAATAACAGATGCTCTCTATTAATCCCCCTCCCCTCCCTCATAAAGAGACAGAATAAGGGAGAGAGACTTGTAGGTTGGAAACTAAACTACACAGCTTTAATGAAACAGTAATGATAAATAGAAAAAAAAATTACTAAATATATACAAATATACAGGAAAATTGATAGCACATTGCTCTACCCCTTCTGCCAATAACCCTCACATAACCACCAAGGGTGCAGGGTAGCCCTGGGAAAGTCCAGGCTGGACTCCTGGGGTCAGCAGCAGTCGGGAGCTGGAGGCAGGAACACACAAATTCAGGCTTGTATGGATCAGGACCACAGGCAGACAAATGGATGGAATCCTCCCAGGATGACAAAGCAAACATGGACAGGCAAAGCAGGGGAAGCAGGAAGGGGTTTGATCCTTGTGATCCCTCAAATTTATACTGAGTATGATAGGTATGGGATGGAATGCTCTGGTCAATTTTGGTCATTTATCTTGTCTGTTCCTCCCTAAGGGAGGGTGTGACCTTTTTACTCCTTTTCTCCTTCCAGAGGGCAAAATGCTCCTCAGAACTGAGCAACGGCCTTGGTTCTGCACACCAGTCTCTAGCTGTAACTATAAACCTCGAGTGCTATCAGTCCCAGAAGCAGACACTGTCTGAGAAACTTGCTGTTAATTTCAGCAAGTGCAGCTACTTACAAGAAACTTAGCTGAAAGCAAAAGTACAAGAGAGAAAATCACCTTGTCCTGGTCCAAACCAGGACAATATTATTTTTATATATATGGATCCATTATTTATTATACAACTGGGTTACAATTTTACTTTACGTAGATAATCCTAGGAACCATTTTCAGGAACGTTAAACGCAAGAATATCATCAGGACTAGTCAGTATGGCTTCACCAAGAAAAGTCATGCTTGACTAACCCTGAGAAACTTCCATGATTAAATGACAAGACTGATAGACAAAAGCAGTGTGTACCTGGACATCATGTAGGCCTCTGACACTGTCTCCTGTAAGATCTTGTTAGACAAGCTATTTATGCCTGGGCTGGATGAACAAACACTGAGGTGGACTGAAAACTGGATGAAGCCTTGGGCAACCTCGTTTAGTGAGAGGTGTTCACACTCATTTGAGGTGGGTGGGGGAGGACAGTGGGTGTGGATCTTTAAGATCCCTTTTAACCCTAACTATTCTATGATTCTATAAAAGACTGGGTCCAGAGGCTGGTGATCAGCAGTGCAAAGCCCAGTCAGAAGCCAGTAGCTGGTGGTGTATCCGACAGTCAATACTGGCACAAGTCCTGTTTAAGATTTTCATTGGTGATTGTCCAGTACTTCCCAGTATAAGAGAGACTTAAGATACACTGAAGAGAGTCCAAAAAAGTTCTGTGAAAATTATTAAATTTCCTTACTCCTAGGAGGAAGACAGACCTGTGACTGCTCTTCCTAGAGAAGAGAATGCTCAGAGAGGATCTTACCAATGTTCATGAATACCTAAAGGGAATGTGCAATGAGGATGGAGCCAGGTTCTTTTCACTGATGGAATGAGACCAGAGGCAATGGGCACAAACTGAAACACAAGAGGCTTTGTCTGAACATCAGAAAAGAGTTTTTTAATGTAAGGATGACGGAGCACTGGCACAGGTTTCCCACAGCAGTGAGTCTTCTTCCTTGGAGGTATTAAAAAGCCACCTGGTCCTGGGCAACTATCTCTAGGTGGCCCTGCTTGAGCAGAGGGGTTGGACAAAAGGTGCCTTCCAGCCTCAACCATTCTATAATTCTGTGAAAATTGCATCAACTGAAAATTAGGCATCTGTTCAAAAATGATCACTTACTGTGTTCACAGCTAGTGCTTTCCTACAAAGATGTTTGGAGACAAATTAATCTTGTCTATTTTGGACATTCCTCTTATGATAAATGATTTATCAGTACGTCAGGATTTGTATCTCTAGTGAAACTAATCTCTCTTCATTAACATGGGAGGTTAAAATAGAAAGTCTAGCAACTACAGCAATTTACCTGCTGTTAACTTAAGTTAGATGATACTGATCTACGTAAAGTTTCTCTCTTCCATAACATTGTCCCTCCATGTAGTCTTTACTGCTGTTATGAAAAACACAGGGCTGAATCTAGGGAGACTAGCATACTAGTTATTCACTATTATATCTAGTTGAACACAACTCGCTGCCTGGGAAGCATTTGCAATATTACCAAGAGGAATAGATGAAAAGAATGGTATGTTAGAGAAAGATGAGAAAAGAGAAAAGATTCAATTGGTTGTGGGTTAGAGAAACACAGGTCTATGAGGTTAAAAAGAAATCCCCTATTAGGAAGTTGGACATAGCTAACCTAAGGTTACATTTTTCTCAGGGTGACAAAATTAAAAATCACAGAATCACAGAATCCTAGGGGTTGGAAGGGACCTCGAAAGATCATCTAGTCCAACCCCCCCTGCCAGAGCAGGGCCACCTAGAGTACATCACATAGGAACGTGTCCAGACGGGTTTTGAATGTCTCCAGTGAAGGAGACTCCACGATCCCCCTGGGCAGCCTGTTCCAGGGCTCTGTCACCCTTACAGTAAAAAAATTTTTTCGAATATTCAACTTGAACCTCCTGTGCTCCAATTTACACCCATTACCCCTTGTCCTATCACTGGTCACTACTGAGAAGAGCCTAACTCCATCTCCCTGACACTCACCCCTTACATATTTGAAAACATTGATGAGGTCACCCCTCAGTCTCCTTTTCTCCAAACTAAAGAGACCCAGCTCCCTCAGCCTTTCCTCATAAGGGAGATGTTCCACTCCCTTAATCATCTTAGTAGCTCTGCGCTGGACTCTTTCAAGCACTTCCCTGTCCTTCTTGAACTGAGGGGCCCAGAACTGGACACAATACTCCAGGTGCGGCCTCACCAATGCAGAATAGAGGGGGAGGAGAACCTCTCTTGACCTACTAACCACACCCTTTCTAATGCACCCCAGGATGCCATTGGCCTTCTTGGCCACAAGGGCACGTTGCTGGCTCATGGTCATCTTCTTGTCAACCAGGACCCCCAGGTCTCTTTCACCTACACTGCTCCCCAGCAGGTCAGCCCCCAACCTATACTGGGACATCTTGTTGTTCTTCCCCAAATGCAAGACTCTACACTTCCCCTTGTTGAATTTCATCATGTTTCTCCCTGCCCAACTCTCCAGCCTGTCTAAGTCTCTCTGAATGGCAGCACAGCCCTCTGGTGTGTCAGCCACTCCTCCCAGCTTAGTGTCATCAGCAAACTTGCTGAGGGTACATTCTATACCCTCATCCAAGTCATTGATGAAGATATTAAACAACACCGGTCCCAGCACCGACCCCTTGAGGGACTCCACTAGTCACACACCTCCAACCAGATTCTGCCCCATTGACTACAACTCTCTGACTCCTTCCTTTCAACCAGTTCCTGATCCACCTCACTACCTGATCACCAAACCCATAATTGATCAACTTATCTACAAGGATGCTGTGAGAGACGGTGTCAAATGCTTTACTGAAATCAAGATAAACCACATCTACTGCTCTTCCATCATCTATCCACCTAGTAATTTCCTCATAGAAGGCTATGAGGTTAGTCAAACATGATTTACCCTTGATAAAACCATGCTGACTGCTCTTGATGACTCCCATGTCCTTGATATGCCTGGAGATAGTGACAAGAACAAGTTGTTCCATCACCTTTCCAGGGATGGAGGTGAGGCTGACCGGTCTATAGTTACCCGGGTCCTCCTTCTTGCCCTTTTTGTAGACTGGAGTGACATTTGCTATCCTCCAGTCCTCAGGCACCTCTCCTGTTACCCATGACTTACTGAAGATGATGGAGAGTGGCCTAGCAATGACCTCCGCCAGCTCCCTCAGCACCCTTGGATGCATTCCATCTGGACCCATCGACTTATGGATGTCCAGATTACTCAGCTGATCCCTAACCCAATCCTCATCTACTATGTCTAACTCCTCATCTATCTCGACTACTTCTGGGGCTGAATGAATCTGGGGCTCATGCGGAAACCCCGCAGGAGTAAAGACAGAGGCAAAGAAGGCATTCAGCACCTCTGCCTTCTTTATATCCTCTGTCACCAGGGCTCCCAGCTCATTCCTTAGTGGGCCAATATTGCCTCTAGTGTTAGTTTTGTTAGCTATGTATTTGAAAAAGCCCTTTCTATTATCCTTAACCTGACTTGCAAGGTTAAGTTCCAAGGAGGCCTTAGCTTTCCTAATTGCCTCCCTACATCCTCTGACAACAGTCCTATATTCCTCCCAAGTGACCAGCCCCCCCTTCCATGATCTGTAAATTTTCCTTTTCCACTTAAGTTTTCCCAGCAGTTCCTTTTTTAACCATGCTGGTCTCCTAGCTCCCTTACTAGATTTCCTAACCATAGGGACGCTCTGATCCTGTGCTTGCAAATAGTGGTCCTTGAATATTGACCAGCTATCTTGAGCCCCTTTATCTTCTAACACCCTGTCCCATGGGATTTCTCTTAACAGTTGATTGAGGAGGCCAAAGTTTGCCCTGTGGAAGTCCAGGGTTCTGATCCTACTGGGTACTCTGTTCCTTCCACACAGGATCCTGAACTCTACCATCTCATGATCACTGCAGCCAAGGCTGCCATTGACCACCACTGCTTCAACAAGGCCCTCCTTATTGGTTAGTAAAAGATCCAACAGCGCTCCTCTTCTAGTCGGTTTGTCCACCATTTGCATTAAGAAGTTATCATCAATGCACTGGAGGAACCTCCTAGACTGTGAAAGGCTGGCTGTGTGAGTCAACCAGCAGATATCGGGATAGTTAAAATCTCCCATGAGGACTAGGGACTGAAGTTGTGAGGCTGCTTTCAGCTGCCTGTAGAAGGCCTCATCAACCTCCTCGCCTTGATCAGGAGGTCTGTAGTAGACCCCCACAACTGTATCACCCACACCAGCCTGCCCCTTAATTCTTACCCACAAACTTTCAACTTGCCCCTCATCAGCCCCTGCACAAAACTCAACACATTCTAGTTGCTCTCTCACATAAAGAGCAACTCCACCACCTCGCTTCCCCGCCCTATCTTTCCGAAAAAGCACAGAGCCATCATTGGACACATTCCAGTCATGTGACCTATCCCACCATGTCTCTGTTATCGCTACCAGATCATAACCCTTAGCCCGTACACTGACCTCTTACTCTTCTTGCTTATTCCCCATGCTGCGTGCATTAGCATACAGACATTTCAGGAAACAAACAGAGCACACTGGTGGGACTAAATCCTCCCTAGACCACCTGCCTTCGGGCCCCGGTTCGTTCCTCTTGTGTTTGTCCCTGACAGACCCAGTTCTCTCCCCTTCCCCCTTCACATCTAGTTTAAAGCTCTCTCAATGAGCCCTGCTAAGTCCTGCCCCAAAAGCCTCTTCCCCCTCTGGGACAGGTGCATCCCACCTGCCATCACCAGGCCAGGTGTCTCATATAGCATCCCATGATCGAAAAAACCAAAACCCTGTCTTTGGCACCAGTCTCTTAGCCACTCGTTGACTTGTAAACTCTTCCTATATACCTCCCCACCCATTCTTACAGGAGGGATGGAGGCAAACACTACTTGCGCTCCAGACCCCCTAACTAGCCGTCCCAGGGCCCTGAAGTCACTCTTCATTGCCCTTACCTTTCTTGTGATAATTTCATCACTGCCAACCTGAAAATCAGCAGTGGATAGTAATCAGAGGAACCCACAAGATTAGGGAGTTTCCTCTTAACATCTCTAATCCGAGCCCCAGGGAGGCAACAGACCTCCCTGTGGGATGGGTCCGGTCGACAGATGGGCCCTTCTGTCCCCCTCAGAAGGGAGTCACCCACCACAACTACTCTCCTTTCCTTCTTGATTGAAGAAGTCCTAAGAACACTGGGTGACTGACGAGTCCTAGGTGGTTCACTAGGTAAGTCTACCCCTGTGACTACATTTTCCTGTCCCTGAATTTCTAAGGCCTCATACCTATTCTTCAAGGGCAATTGGGAGGGTGGAGAGGGTTGGGAGGATTTTTTCGTGCCCTTCCGAGGACGGACCTCCTTCCATTCATTCATACCTCTTAAGTCCTCTCCTTCTGTCTGGTGACAGGAGGGGGGGGGATCCATCACTTCCTCAACCTCTCCCATCTGCCCCTGCCTCAGGGTGTGATTCCACCAGTCTATTTCCCTCTCACATTCTCTAATGGTTCTCAGTCTCTCCACCTCCTCTGTCAGTTTAACCACCTGCCTGAGGAGATCATCTACTTGCTCACACCGCACACATGCGGTGTCACTGGTTCCCTTTGATACCAGTGCCAGGCACAGGCATTCACTGCAGCCAGAGACCTGCACTGCTGCATGCCTGCTTGGGAGCTCCGTCTGAGTACCCACATTCTTTTTCCCTATGTTTCTTGGCCTCGTTGTGACCATGATGTATGTAGCTAGTAGCTGCTGCCTACCTGTCCTCGCGCCTGCCCTCTGAAGGCTGGCTGCCGCTCTCTGCGCTGCCGCGTGCTCAGAGGAGGCTGCCAGATGGCCGCTTTTTAAAGCTTGCTGCCCTTCACAGCCCCGCCTCCTGCTACGTCAGCCTTCCTTATCCTCGCTCAGAGTCGAGTCTCCTCGCTCTGCCCTGGCTTCACCGTCTCTGGGAAGCCCAACTCCTTCTCAAATCCTCTGCAGTTTAAATGCACAGCTCACGCCGGTGCCGCTGCCACTCTCTGCGCTGCCGCGTGCTCCACTTAAGACACTTAAGAGTGAGCTTAAGTGTGGTCATGTTTTCTAATCATTGCACTGACTGTGAAATTGACAGTACATCTTCATACTAGGCTTATGAAAAGCCAATTTTGAGACATTTGCTTGTAAAAAGAGCTGCAGTATAGTTTATTCCAGCAGACCTGACCAAAACAAGGTTTCATGAAATGAGTGCCTGAATTCATGCTGAAGGACTCAGCCTGCTTGAGATTTCTACTGATAATGTGAATAAATATGGAAGCCAACAGGGCTTGGGCTTTACAGCAAGCTTAGGAACTGCTGCACTGACAGTTTTGACACAGCTAACAAAATAGCACAGCTGTGGTAAATTAACTGTAAATGCACATCTTTTTGCTGGTTTTATTTGCTGATTTTTGGCTTGGCTCAGAAAGCACAAAAACTCAGTGGATTTTCCCAGGCATTTTGAACTATTTCAGCTGTTTCTCAGAAAGTAAAGGACTATAGCACATGGAAACAGATTTCATAAGTTTTCTGTAGGCTGTGCAGTAAAAATTCAGACTATAACACATATTTGAAATGCACAAAAAAACCCCTTGTAAAATAATAATTAGAAGTCCAAACCTAACAGCAAAACCAAAATCCCACTATCTCCAAACTCTCAGATATAAATTATTATTAATTTCAAAATTTCTTCAAAATGCAATAGATGGAAAGACAAAAATGTGAACACTGGCAAACTTTTGAAACCTATATTCTAAAAAATCCATTATAAAGAATATTATTATGTAGGCAGTAACAATACTTTCATGCTTGAAATACACTCAATGTAAAATTCAGTAACAAACAAAATATAGCAGTCATGTAAAAATATTTCTTTAAGCTCCTGACATATAAAATTAACATAACAGTGATTGCTTTCAGATTTATCTAAATTTAGCAATCAGCTTATTTATTTTAATTTCTCCTTACAATTTTAGAAAACAGCTTGATCTTTTTTTAAAAGGAACCATTTAGCTTATTTTTCTCCCTAATACATGGTGGTAAACAAGATGTAGCGTAAATATGGCTGTCAGAAACTGTAATTCTGGCATGAATGTCTTCCCCAGTGTTTCTGCCACTGTGAGTTAGAAAAGAATCAGCAAGTTAAGTTCATAAGACTTGAGCTCTGCTCATCTCTAGTCCTAATTCTGATTTCACTGATAATTTAACCTGATTATTATAGCCCATCCTTCTGAAAGGCAACATCAGGTGTCGTAAGTGCAATTTTCAAATAAATCCCACAGGCTATCTAAGCAAACAACACGATCTAGAGGTTGCAGTACAGCCCATAAAATAGCATTTTTGCTATTACTTTTCATTACTTTTCACTAGGTGTGAAAAAAACCACAGAAATTGTACTGACCTGACAATGAACATCTCAGCATTATTTGTTTTTCTCTTGGCCTAAGCTAGTTTCAGCATGCTTACACTGTATGATAGCAATTACCTAGCAATTACTGCTTTACAGGTCTAGTTTAGCTCTGTGAATATATGGCAAAAAATCCCTAACAAACCAGGGCATTCACTAACACACAACAGTCCTTCATATTAAGTGGAAGAAATTATACAACTTTCAAACTTTTACTATGTAACAGAGGGAAAGGAATCAGATAAAAAAAACAAAACCAATTATTATGCCTTGATACAGTGCTGTAAACATCCTTTTTATTTCATTAACGATGATGGCAAATTATTTTGTTAAGATAAAGCAGAGGGATATAGCAAACTATTATTTTCATAAACAACATAGAAAACATATAAATTTTAAGTTTTAGATAAGAATGAAGTAATTGATTCACCATTCTTTTATTGCAAAATATCTAGAGCATTTGAAGCAGCATAATTTTATGAATTTTTAAAATTAAATTAATAATTTCACTTTACCTATCAAACAGGTAATTTAAAGATTTATGATCTACAAATCTACATATGCCTTTCATTGTATATATGGTTTTCTTTGTGCTTCTTTTTCTACAGCATGCATAATAATAGCAGGTAACAGCTTTCTTGCCTCCACAGCCTGGAATTTTATCATGTGTATCATTCCTTCTGTGTTATAAAATTCACCTGAAGAAGGTCAAGGAATAGCTGCAGAATTTGTGTCATTACAAGCAGCAGTACATACATGAGTTTTGAAAGCAAAATGACACTTTGTCATTCACACAACACAATACAGAAATCTTGATTGTTTTCTAACAACATGAAAATGCTTTCATTAGAATTGTTTAAGTTCAAGAACTGACATTTAGAACACCAAATTGTGATGACTGCCAGCTTTAGCAAAAAATGCTAATTAATGCAGAGTTTACCCTGGTCAGATGAGAAATTGTGTGCATTTAGTGAAGGTAAATTAAAAGACACTTTTATCATAAAAAAAAAAACACACAAAAAAAAACGATTTAGACTAGGCTTTAGCAAGAAATTCTTTTCTATGTTGATGGTGAGATAATGGTTCAGGTTGCCCAGAGAAACTATGGATGCCTCTCCCTGGAATTGTTCAAGGCCAGGTTGGATGGGGCTTTAAGCAACTTGATCTAGTGGGAGGTGTCCCTGCCCATGGCAGGGGTGTTGGAACTAAATGATCTTTAAGGTCCCTGCCAACCCAAAGCATTCTGTGATTCTATCATACTATGTTTTTATGATACATAACAATCTCTGTTTCAGTTAAGCCTATCAGAAACCATTAGCTTCCTCTACTTAAGGTTTTTCTACATAAATATCTACAAAAAAAAAAAAAAAAAAAAAAAAAAAAAAAAAAAAAAAAATTCAGCTCTGGGCTTCCATTTTCTACCTCAGAGGCTGCCAATTGCTGTCTTCCTATAGGAAGGATTCTCAGTCTACGAATAAACCAACTTTATGTTTCTAGATATGTGAATAGGTCATAATAGGACCTGAGGACAAGACTAGTCTGGAGTAAGATTCAAGTAACTGTAGAATTCAGCCTTCAACCTGTGTTCTGTGCATGCAGTTCATATCTGAGACAGAATAAACAAAATATGATATCATAAGAAGTTATGAACATTATTTCCAGGCATTTATTGCTATGAAATAGTACTCACTTATCTGTTCTGATACAGAAACAATGAAAGGAAAACAAGTTTAAATATTCAGGACAAAGACAGTAACCTATAAAAAACACTGGGTTTTTTTAGCATATTCAACATGTAAACATAAAATTACAAGATTCCATTACCTAATGTCAGAATAAATTACCAGTAATTCATAGCATTGTCGAAAACCTAATTAATGAGTTTGTACAACATCCCATGAGATATTAAAGTATAATTTCCCTTACCAGATGTGATTAATATAGTTAATTTAGAAATATTTCTTCTTGTTTCTGTGAAGATATTCACATGAATGTTTCCTATGGATCCAAGGGGTAATAATATGAGAATCATATTCCAGACCAAAACAAAGAACTTTGAACTCTGTTGCCCCTTTTGAGTACAGCACAGATGCACAATTTTTTCCAGTGTTCTTTCAAGCAGATTCCTGGAACTATAGTTTTGCTACTTTGATCAACAAAGCTTTAGCTGATTCCAGAGTAGCCAAAGGTACAACAGTGGCAAAAATTACCTGCTTGATGTATATGAAAAAATGAGTTGAAACCAATTAACAAAAAAAAAGAGAAAAGGTACTAGCAGATCTGCATAAATGAACCAGGAGCTCCTGACTAATTAAAACATAAAATGGAAGAGTAAAATAAATGGCATCAGGGTCAGGACAGTGAGGAGTACACAGACACTCCTCTGAGCAGGCAGGGATATTTCTAGGAAATCCAAAGTCCACTTGGAGTTAAGTGGTAAGCGAAATGAATGGAGCAAGGAGGGCTTCTACAGGTATGTCAGCAGCAAAAGGCAGATGACAGAAAACAGAGACTATTCATAGAATGGGGCAGGGTGCACAGTGACAAAGGACACTGAAAAGACAAATGTACTGAATACCTTCTGTCTTCACTGATAACACTTGCTTTAAAAATCCCAGTCCTCTGAGAGCAGAGGGAAAGTCTGGCGCAAGGAAGATATTTTTGATGGTAGGATCAGGCTAGAGAATACTTAAAACAAATTGGATATACAGAAGTCTACAGAACCTGAAGGGTTATAGACATGGGTTCTGAGGAAAATGGCCAATGTCTTTGTGAGGCCACTGTCAATCATCTTTGAAAAGTCACGGTGATCAGGAAAAAATTTCTAAGGACTGGAAGAATGAAAACTTCATTCTTATCATCATGAAGAGTAAGAAAGAGTATCTGGGAAGCTCCAGACCAGTAACCCTTACCTTGATTTTTATGAAAATCATGGAGCAAATTTTCTTGGACACACTTTATAAACATATTAAGGACAGGATTCCTGAAAGTAGCAAGCATGGATTTATGAAGGGGAAATCATACCTAGTCAACCTGATAGCCTTCTACAATAAGATGATGGGTCTGGTGGATGAGTGGAGAGCAGTAGATTCTGATCTTGAAACTCAGTAAGGTATTTAACACTTGTGTTACATAATATTCCTACATACAAATTGATGAAGCTCGGGTACACAAATGCACAGTGAGGAAAGAGGCCGCTCATGATATATTCCAGGGGTCAATAATGGTTGAAATCCTCTTCTACAATCTCATTAATGAACTCAACAATGGTACTGACTGAAACCTCAGCAAGTTCACAATGATTCAGAACCATGAGGAGAGGCTGATACACCAGGGGGCTGTGCTGCCATTCAGAGTGGCCTTGACAGGCTGGAGAATCACAAAGTTCTACAAAGGGTAGTGGAAGTTTCTGGGGTAATGGAAGTTTCTGCTTCCCGAGAGGAACAACCCAGTGCAGCAGTACATAAGCAGTGCACCATGAAAAGGAGCTTTGCAGAAAAGGCAGTGTAGGCCTCACTGATAGCAAGCTGAATATAAGGCAGCACTGTACTCCTTAGGTTAGGCTAACAAATGGTTTGCTCTTTGATTTTCTACAACCACAGTAAAATAGAAGTCAGTATTACTTCATTACTTATGTGGGGTTTTTTTATAAATCAATAGTAAATTTCCTCTACATGGCCTCTAAATGGCCTCTACATGGCCCTGCTTGAGCATAGTACAAGTAGATGATCTCCAGAAGTCCATTAGAACCTTGAACAACTCTGAACCACACTGACAACCAGAGACAAAACATTTGTTCACTTACTAATTTTCTGCACTCAGATCTAAATTCCAAGTTCCTTAAAAGCAGAAATTGAAAATTTGTATGGAAAATAATGCTGACATTTTTTTGAATACTTCAGTGAAAAATACTTTTGGTCAAAACAAAGTTCTGAAGTTTTGCAGATGACACTGCATCACCATGTTGTGAATCGGCAGGGAGATGGGAGGCAGCCATGAATACAGAATATCTGTGGCCTAGTGTAATCCTTAACACTTCAGAGCTCTTACTATATTAAAACTGCAGTCACCTGTGATTTTCCAGTAGATACATACCAGCCTGTGACCCTAAAGTTTTGCTTCTAACTTTGGCAGAATGTAGAAAATATTTGGCTTTTTTTTTTATGTAAACAGAACCTTGCTGCTTTTAAGAAAGAAAACCATTTAAAGGAAAACATGGCCAAAAAGGTGTTAAAATTCATTCTATACAATAGCTCAGTGGTGGTTTTCAAACCACTTAGAGCACTTGTTCAAATTGTAAGAACAGTCTTTCTTTTCTCAAACATACAATATTAAATTCTATCTACAGCTACATTTGACAGAACTTTTCCCACAATTTCTAGTTGTGAAAAGCTTCATCTTGCTTGGTAACAGTTTTTGATTAAAGAAACAATAATATGAAGCTTCTTTCATACAGAGAAATAGATCTTAACAATTGCTTTTGAATTTTTTGCCCATCATAGACTGTATCATCTTTCAATGACTCTGACACATTTTCAGTAATCTGCAGACTGGATAAATTGGATCAGAGTCCTTGGAAAAAGTGTGAAACAAGTTAAAAACCCTCCCTTTTCTCCATACATATCTACCATCTTCATTATGAATATTCTAATCACTTTATTAAATATCCTTAACACGTAATGATGATTTCCAGACAGAAATTTAGAAGATGAGAGGGAGAAATGCACCGGTATATCTAAATGATTTCTGAAACTGGGTTTGGTTTATCACTAAGTCCTCTGGCTTCCCCATTACAAAACTCAGGTGGAGAGGGGAAGGCCTTCGAGGCCTCTCTAATCTATTAATGGAGTGTGCTGCAGATGGCAATGTAAGACAGAAATCAGAGGTAGGCCATCAGGAGGTACGAGCAAAGACAAATGTTGATAGTACTTTATAAAACATTTCTGAGCTGTAAAGGTAATTTTTGTTTTATTATATCTAAACAAGTTCAATACACTCAGTTTAGCTAAAACGATACACCTGGAAACAGAATATAGCCACTGCTGACAGGTGTCTAGCTCCTGAATTTAAAGACAATTGGTTTCAAACTTAATTTTATTGTCTTACTTTGACTCATCTGGCATTCTCAGAATTCCTAGTAGTTTTGGATTAAAATGTTGGTATCAAGTACATATGATTTTAATACAGTGGTTCAGACAACAAAATAAATTACATGGCTTTATGAAATGAAAGTGAATTCATGAAGTTCACTGGTTTCTCACATAGTCTAAGGCCAAACGTGATACACACAGTCTTATACACAAACAGCTCTACTGATTAGAGCAATGTTAGCAGACCCATGACACTGTTTCATAAGATCTGGTGGTTACTTCTGAGCATTCATGAAAACAATCACATAAAAACATGAGAGCATCTTCTTGGCATGCAAAAAAGAAAAATACTTAGGAGAAACCACTGGTTTTTACAGCTGTTCACACCCATCTAATACCAGCCATTTCTTAGAAATGTCTTCAATGTACCAAGTTCAACAGCTGAACTGTAGACATAAATTGCATTAGTGAAAAATTTTATGGTCTTACATGTCCAGTCATTTTGCTTTTCTTTAAAGCAAAAGGCAGAATTTTAAACTCACCTTATTTGTATTGATAGCTGTGATGACCCACACACATTGAGCATTGCTGTCATACTGGAATGGAAAATTGGGTGATGTGAAAGTGCCTCCAGGTCCCTGAAGATTATATCCACAAGTCTTGACTGCAAAAAGAAAGTTCACCTTTTAATTCACATACAAAATGTATGTAGCAGATTCATAAAACAAGCTAATTCTTAATCAAGATGTGAAGGATTAAAATACCATTGACCAGAAAGCGAACCACCTCATACAAGATCACAGAATCCTAGAATGCTTTTAGTTGGAAGGGACATTTAAAGGTCATCTTGTCCAACTGCCCCTGAGGTGAGCAGGGACATCTTTAACTAGGTCAGGTTGCTCAGAGACCAGTCATGCCTGACCTTGAATGTCTCCAGCAATGGGGCTACCACTACCTCTGTGGGTAACCTGTTCCAGTGTTTCACCACCACTATAGTAAAGAACTGCTTCCTAATATCCAATCTAAATCTACTCTGCTCTAGTTTTAGACCATTGCCCCTTGTGATACTGCTACATGCCCTTGTAAACAGTCCATCCCCAGCTCTCCTTTAGGTCCCTCTCAAGTACTGGAAGGCTGCTATAAATAAGGTCTCCTTGGAGCTGCCTTTCATGGCCTTCCTCTAGACCTGCTCCAACAGCTCTATGTACTTGTCTTGAGGGCTCCAGAGCTGGACACAGTACTCCACGTGGGTTCTTCTGAGAGGAGAGGAGAGCAGAGGGGCAGAATCACCTCTCTCCATCTGCTGGCCACACTTCTTCTGATGCAGCCCAGGATGCAATTTTCCCCCTGAGCTGAATATTTATGTTTGATTATTCTGATAAAGTGAAAAAAAAAAAAAAAAAGATACTTCCTCTTGTGTCCAACCTTATACCCTTTGGTATAAGGGGTATAATGCATTGGAAGCAAAAAGAATGTAAGAAAAGTAGGGAGAAACTGCTCTATTTATTTTTTAAAAAGCACTTGAAGAAGTAACTTGTCATTACCTTCACCTGTATCTTGAAAGAAAAGACTTTATATACTAAAAAGATCAGGCCTATCACTGTGCATTTTTGTGCATATATAGCTATGCATGGCATGTCAGCATGTTTTCTGTGCTATTAAATCTTTTTAGAATGCACTATTGGTTAACTTTTCCTACCTGAAGTTGTAGAACTGACAAGCAACTTCAGCTAAACATGATCTCATCCTATTTCTCCAAGTCATCACAAAGAAACTGCAGAATCTAAGAATTATTGCTCCCTCTGCAATCTGGCAGGCCATCTTGCTTAAGTGAATTAAAAAAATTTACACTAAGAAAAGTGAAATTACCATATACTTGTATTGCACTTTCACAAAGCATACTTATTTGATCAATACCAAACATAGAAAGGTTTGGCAGCTGCTGGATGAAGACTTGTTCCTTTCCTCCCATTCACATCTGAAAATAATGCCACTCTTTCCTCTGAAGTGGCACCACTTTCACCCCTACAAAAAGCCATAATATGGTGAACAGAAAAGGAGAAAATAAATGTACTGAGAACAGCCCTGAGGAAAAGTACTTGACGGTGTTGGTTGATGAAAAACTGAACATAAGCCAGCTATGTGCACTTGCAGCTCAGAAGCCAAACACATCCTGCGTTGCATCAAAAGAAGCATGGCCAGCAGGTCAATGGAGGTGATTCTTCCCTTCTACTCTGCTCTTGTGAGACACCACCTGGTGTACTGCACTCAGATCTGGGGTCCCCAACACAAAAAGGACATGAAGCTGTTGGATCAAGTCCAGAGGATCTCCACAAAGATGATCAGAGGCCTGAAGCAGCTCTCCTGTGAAGACAGGCTGAGAGAGTTTGGGTTGTTCAGCCTGGAGAACAGAAGGCTCTGGGGCAACCTTACAGCAGCCTTCCATTATTTCAAGGGAGCCAACAAGAAATCTGGGGGCAGACTTTTACAAGGGTGTGTAGTATTGTAAACACAAAAAATAAATCATTCAATTATTTGATATGTAGCATGCAATTACGACTTGTAAGACCTCTTTGTCCTCTAAGAATAGAATTAGCTCATGGTAAGAGACAGAAACCAGTAAATTGGTGAAAAGATTTTGTCATTCCTATACTCCAATTTGCTCTTCAGAAATTAGGAGTTTTGCTATTAACTTCAGAGATTCATGTGATTTTTATATTTGAGATTACTATGAAGAAATTGAAAAAAAATTATCAGCATGGCAAATAATTTAACTAAGCAAGGATGATACATACAGACATGTAACTACAAAGCTTGCACAAAAATATGTAGAATAGCAGCTCTGTAGTTGTAACTGGTGTTTACTGAAAAACTAATATGATCAGAAGTGGGAAGAGAAAAATATTCCTTATGGAGTGGGATTTCTTTTTTGACCACTATAATGTATTTTGTGTAACTGAAATTTAACCTCTCTTTAATGTATTTGAAAGAAATAAAGAATCATGGTAATGAAGAAAGCTTTACATAACCACAGGAGACAAAAATCTGATGTATCAATTTAAAAAAAAGTATCAGTTTTTAAATTAAAAAGTCCCTGGTGTCAATGAAGAGTTTTCTTTTGTAAAATATATATCCTTGTCTCAAACACAATTTCCTGTCTGTTTTGCTGTTTTTCCTGTAACTACAAGACTTTCTGGAAGATAGAAAATTACTTTACCTATGTGTAGATATGCTTTCTAACTGCCAGAAAAAAGATGAAAACCATGAAGTTAATGAAAGCCTATACTGAGAAATCATGAATCACAATTTAGTATATGGAAGTACATCATATAACCTCTAAAGGAGAATAAAATTAAGCAAAAACAATTAACTATGATTACAGATAAAAGTCAATCCTGTCATGACTGAGATTAACATTTTTGTGGAAATAAAAAAAAAAATCAAACCTATATTTTACAAAGAAATACTGAGTTATCTCTAATAAAATTTAGAGATGGATGCCTCAAGAGATAGCATTCAGCTGGTAGAACTTATTTTATATGGTGCAAGTCATACACTGATTAAACTAAACAAAAATTTTGATTGTATGCAAGTCATGCTCAAAAGTTTAATGAACTCAAAAGTTTAATGCCAACATAATGCTTTTTATTCTCACTAATATCAATTTATTATGGAAATTTAGCTCACTGAAGATTGAACAATATGCAGCTCATTTTTTTAAAACTTGAAAATATCAGAGTGCCAATATATAATCCTAATCTGAAAAGAAAAAAATCTAAAATATCTATTTCCATAAATTCTTTCTTGGGAAATGTTTACAATCTCTGCTACTTTCTTAAGTGACTGACAGAATTAGGCTTTCTTGAGAGTTGTTTGTTTGTTACAGTCATATCATTAATATTTCCTGTGAATTTCTGAAATGGAAATTTGAAAACAAAGAAATGTAGAAAACTAGGCATAAATCTTCCCAATAATAATGGAAAAGCCCTTTCTTTAACTACTTATCTACCTATTAGAATAGCTCTTCACTACTTGTCTCAGTACTTCATATTGGAAGGATGGAATTTTAATTGACATGGAATCAGACACAAAATGATGCAAGTGTGATATTTTCATCTAACAGTGTCACATTATACTGTCAGTCAAAGATAAAGGGAAATAGAAAGAGACAGAAAGAACCAGGTCATCAAGGGACTTAATAAGGTTAAAAAATAGAACGTATTTTGAACAAACTTCTTTCATTTTTATACCATGTTCCCATGAAGATTTATGTTTAAATCATGTCTATTTATAATTTAAATTATCTGTAGAGTTATGAAAATAACACATTCCATATCAAATACCTACCCTAACCCTTATCTAAACCCAGATGATTTCCTACAGCATTATTGTTTGTATTTTGCCTAGACTACTTTAAGTCTTTAAAATTCATTATTTTAACTTTCCTTTAAGGATAAAGTCATCTCTTATCCACCTAAAGAGACATAACTTTGCCATACAATGGCATATCATATAATGTGATGCAGTTCCTGGAACAACTTGCTAATATACTTCATAGGACACCAACAAACTATGAACGACCAGCAGGAAAAACAAATTACTGCCATTTACCATGGCAAATATGTAATTTTCTTTCTTTATTATTTTTCACTAGACTTTACAGAAGGAAGACCATGTGAAGTAAAATTCCCAGCAGAGTGGAACAGATTTATTTGAAAGACCTGTTTGTAGTCATGACCCTTCATCTTGCCATTTGCTGCAATGAAAATAGCATCACAGGGATTAGACTCTTAAAGGGCATGATAAAAACAAATTGTAGAATAAAGTCTGGACTCCAGAAGTCTAGTACAACTGGGTGAACCTGGTTGCCTCCTATGACGAAAGCATCCCCAGTGTATAAGAAGACAGCTATACTTACCTTGAATTTATGAAGATGCCTGACAGTGTCCTTCACAAAATCTTAAAGCATGTTTGCAACAGACAGACCACAAGTTATTTGGAAAACTAGCAATACTGCAGAGGTCAAAGGAAGGTGTTGCGATGGGTGGGATGCATTACACATTTGTCTCAAACAGTCTGAAGGACTTAAGAAGTGACACTTCCTTCATAAAGGGGACACCCAGAAAGCTGGAGACTGTTGACTCTGCTGAGACAATTCCTTGATCAAGAGGTGCAAAATACATGGGAGGTGGCCACTTAACAGAACTTCACACCACTGCTCTTTATGGGTAACTTCCCTAAAACTTCTTTATTTGACTTTTGTCCTCTCCCTTTTCTCTTCTACAACAATCATTTTAAGGGATTGGTCCACACAGAGTGGTGTCAGAACACCATGTAAGCCCTCGGGCAAATAATTGTTAGCAATCTAAAGGACTGCCTGATGCCTATAGAAATAATGGCCTGCATATGGCCTGGGACCTGTATACAGAGACAATGGTAGACAAAAGGATTAAAGAGCAAAGTGGGCAGAGGTCTGCTCTGGTGATTCAGTCTGGTATGTCTCAACCACACTTACTAAGTGGAACAGGCCTGTAAAATGAGGGGCTGCATTGGTAGGTTTCATTGACACCAACTCTCCATCATTGGCTGGCCCAACACTGGATCCAGGATTGGTGATTTTCTGTTTTCTCTCTCTCTCATTCTTAACTCTTCTCCTACTCTCTTGCTTTCTATTTCTCTTTAATAAAATCATTAAGTAACCACAACTTTTTCTCAGGTTACATAGCTTGAATTGTGATCTAAATAATCAGTCTTTCTGATTCCACAGCCTGAGCATATATAATAATCAAAGTATCAATTTTTATTCCTTCTGTAGTTCTAATTAAATCTAATGTTCAAATACAGACCTTGAGTGTTGTTTCACCTTAATCTGACCAAAGGGGATCAGTTGGTTGAGTTTTCCTTTGGGCCATCATTATTTGTGGTTACCCTCTCTGGGAAACCCAGGCCTGAGAGGAGGATTGGATCCAGCCACACCCAGGCTCCTCTCTGAGAAACAGACTAGAAGGCAAGGGGATCCAGTCCAAATCTCCTTTGGCTGTCATCTGGGTCTTGTCACGGGACATGATACCTCCCCCATCCCACATTGGCTGTCCTAACTGGACCAGTAAGTTCCTGTTATCTACATCTCTCACCTTCCTCTTTCTCCAGGTTAAGAGAAATACTGAGCAACCGGGAAGTGTCCAGTGGAAGACCAGCAAGAATACTGGAGAACTTGACAGGTGAGGAAAGACTAAAGGAAGTGGCTTTGTTGAAACCAGAGGTAAGAACTCTAAAGGAAGAATCTAATCCCAGTCCTTTGCTAAAAGGCAGTTACTGAAAACACAGAGATACATTCTTCACAGGGATTCATGGAAACAGAATAAAAGGCAACAGGCCCAATTTTCTTCAGGAGAAGAAACTTTCATTTGATTTAAGAAAAAAATTATTGTCCCTCATATGAAAAATTAAGCATTGAAACAGTTTGCTGAAAGAAGAGTTAGAATCTCTCACAGGAAACAGTGAAGACTTGGTTTGAGACAGCCATGGATTACCTAATCTAAGGCCCTGCTTGAAACAAGAGCTCAGATGATTTCCTGACTTGAGTTATCTGATACTTGATCAGTGTTTCAGTGTTAAAAGGAAAGAATAACTGAATGAGGTTTCAAAGTATTTCAATAACACATTGGACAGTAGAATGAAGGGCATACTTATTAAATCTGCATTTAAGAAAGAGATGGCAAGGACTGTGAATGCATTGGCAAACATAATTAGAATTAAAAATGAAAAACTGAAGAAATGGTATTAAAATGGGATGCAATTTAGTAGAGACAAGTATAGGACAAAGCACAAAAGCAGCAATAATCAATTGTCAAAGACAGTACCAGTAGTAAATAATTCGGCAGCAAGTCTTTGGGAGTTACAGTGGCTCAGAAATACAACCTAAGTAAATATTATCCTACTGTTACAAAAAGACAATTGAAGTGGAAGATACACATAGTTATAGGTAGAAAAATGTGGGAAAATGTGAGAAGTAACATCTTCTCCACAGAGCATTGGGGAAGATCCTTCTAAAATACTAAGCCTATTTTTAGAAACTATATTTTAAGGACACACACCCACTGGGACAATACTGGAAAAGGATAGAAGTCTATAAATATAATCTGTGAGGAAAGACTGACTGAACTGTTGTTGGTTAGTTTAAAGAAGAGCAGGTATGCTTGAAGAATATAATAAGCCACGGAAAAGAAGAATTAGGCGATCTGCTCTTTATATAGAAGTATCTATTGAAATAAGTTGCTTAAGTGCAGTAAATTCAGTTCACATTTGAATTAGAAAAATTCTTCCATGTGCAAGGCTAATGAGGGCTTGGAGTGCTTGAATAGCACCTAAGACTGCTTTCCTTGGAAATAAAATATATTAGACAAATATGTTTGGGGAATAAATACAGCTGGAGTAAGGAAGTGGTGTGGATCCTTTGGGACCACTTTGAACCCTACTTATATATGGGTCTGTGTATACATATACACATACATTGTTAGTCAGCAACATGTGTAAGAAGCCCATACACATGTCTGCATTTGAGAAAGAAGTGAAGCAAAGACAGATTTTTAAAAAATGTACTATAGGTAATTAAAGATATATATAAAGGCAAGATCTAAAATTCATAAGGTGCATTGTGCTTGCATATTCATAGTAAACAAACTGATGTTCACAATCTATCAAATGAAAGAAACTGAGTTCATCAATACATCAATGTTTTAAAAAATCACTTCAGTCAGTAAAATGAACTGACCAAAACAGCAATACAAAGTAAAAAATCTGTGTTGTCAGAACCCAGTATGGTATAATTTGTTCGTGTTTCTATTAACAAACTGAATTACTTACTTTGTAGCCTGCCTATTAACTGGATTATCATTGTTTAAACCATAAATTGTGTCTCTCCTTTAGCTTTATGAGATAAAAAGAATTATTTCAAAAACACTTTTTCTTCTGAAAGATTAGATGAGCTTTCCCAAAATACTGTACTTGTTGCAGAATCTGTTGCTTACTTGCCAGTAGACTTACAAAAGACAGCATTCATAAATGTTTCACAGGGTCTGAGAAAAAAGCAGGCAGAAAACAGGAGCGGCAAGCATGAAAATAAAAAGGCCAATCGACCAACTGTGAATGGATCTATCTGTTTCCTTTCCTGAAACGTAAATGAGAGGAAGAGATATATCAACTGGTGAATAGTTTCATAAAGCAGATAATTGTCTCTGTTTAAGGAAGTTGGCTTTGTAATAATAATGGCATTGCCCTGTAGGGGAATACTGAATCCCAGCTCAGAGAAAAGTTGACATAAGTAGTCGTGTTATTACAGCAACATCTATTAAGCATTTCTTGAGATACAAAATAACTAACTGCATAAATTTTCATGTTTCAAATAACAGACTTCAACTGTAACTCACTGTGCAATAAAATCCAGGGCAAGGATTCTCCTTGAACATCTTATTTTTCTCAGGAGGAATGGGAAGGCACTGTTCTGCTCTCCTGTAAAAACGGCATGCTACAAGATTTGCATGAGGCCTATTTACTATACCTTATCCATAAACCAAACTGGGGCAAGTGTCTTGATTTTCTGCTGTATTTCTTCAATCACTCTCTCTACCTGACAAACTGTTATTTTTCTAGGATGACAGGTGACACACATTCTAAAAACCATATAAAATTAAAAAAAAAAAAAAAAAAAAAAAAAAGAAAATGGATGCAAGTGCACACTGCCAGCTCTTGTTGGGCTTCCTGTCAACCAACACCCCTAAGTTCTCTTTCTCAGGGCTGCTCTCAATCCATCCTCTGGCCAGCCTCTAGCTGTGCTTGGGATTTTCCCCACCCAGGTACAAGACCCTACACTTGGCTTTGTTGAACTTCATGAGGCTGGAATGGGCTCACCTCTCAAGCCTGTCAAGGTCCCTCTGGATAGCATCCTTTTCCTCCATCATGTTGACCACACCACACAGCTTGGTGTCATGGGTAAACTTGCTGAGGGTGAACTCAATTCCACTATCCATGCTGCTGACAAAGATGTTACACAGCACCAGTCCCAGTACAAATCCTTGAGGAATACCACTCATCACGTGTCCATTTGGAGATCAAGCTGTTGACCACTACCCTTGGAGTGCAACCATCCAGCTGTTTACTTATGCACTAAGTGTTTCATCTATCAGATCCATATCTTTCCATTTACAGACCATGACCTTGTGGAGGACAGTGTCGAGCACTTTTCACAAGTCCAGGTAGATTACATCAGTTGCTTTGCCCTTGTCCAATGAAGGCATAACTCCATTGCAAAAGGCCACCGAATATGTCAGGCATGATTTGCCCTTGGTGAAGCCATGTTGGTAGCCACCAATCACATTCATATTTTCCATGTGCCTCATAAGATCCTTTAGGAGGATCTGCTTCATAATCTTGCTGGGCACAGGTGAGTCCTCAGATCTTGCTGGGCACAGGTGAGTCCTCAGGCCTGCAGTTCTATTGGGTCTTCCTTTTTCCTTTTTTGAAAACGGGGACTGTTTCCCCTCTTCCAGTCAGTGGGAATCTCACCAGACTGCCACAACTACTTAAATTTGATGGAAAGCAGTTTTGCAACTTCATCCAATACTTCTCTCACAAGCTGAACATGTATCTCATTAGGTCCTATGGACCTAGGCACTTTCCGGTTCTTTACATGGTCTTGAACCTGCTCTTCCCCTACAGTGGGTGGATTTTCCTTCTCCCAGTCTCTGCCTTTGCCTTCTGCAATTTGGGTGGTGCAGCCAGAACCCTTGTCAGTGAAAAATGAGGCAAAAAAGACACTGAGTATCTCAGCTTTTTCCATATTGCTCCATGACAAGGTCTCTCATTTCCTTCTGGAGAATGCTCACATTTTCCCTGGTCTTCCTTTTATCAGTGATGTACCTGTAGAAGACTTTCCTGTTACTCTGGTGTCTCTGGCAAGATTTAATTGTAAGGGGTTTAGCTTTCCTAATCTGATTCCTGGCTGCTCATACAGCTCATCCCATGCTACCTGCCCTTTCTTCCACACTCTGTACTCTTCTCTGTACTCTTTCTTTTTACATCTAAGTGTGTCCAGGAAAAATGTGTTCATCCACGCATTCTTGACTGCCTTTCTTTTTGTTAGTACACATTGCTCCTGGGCTTGGAGGAGGTGATCCTTAAATACTGACAAGTCTTCTTGGGTCCCTCTTAACTCCAGAATTTTATCCCACAGTACCCTACCAAGCAAGCGCCTGAAGAGGTCAAAGTCTGCTCTCTTGAAGTATAGGGTAGCAAGCTTGCTTCACAGCCTCCTTCTTGCCTTAATGATTCTGAATTTCACCATTTCATGCTAAATGTAGCCAGGGCTGCCCTCAAACTTCATGTCATCTACCAGGCCATCCTTCATGGCACCCTTTCTTGTTGGTTTCTCTAACACTTGGAGAAAAAAAATCTGGAAATGGTGTACCACTTTTCCTCCTCAAAGTCCTATTCTATTTCTCCTATTATAGTCTGAAAATGCTTCAGACTTATTCCAGATTCACATTTATGAAACTGATCTTATGCCAGTTCCAGCTGGTTTTATATGATAACCCCTAAGGAGAGTTACTCTTTCTTTTTTTGGCAGGCAGTTATAACTGCCCACTCATATGCCTTATGAGAGCAAGTTGTGGGCATTTATGATCTCAAATCAAATGTAATGATGAGAATTGTCAAATTCCCACTTAGACCTCTGCCCCATTGCAGTATATTAATGTAACTAATTTGATATTCACATGCCATTTTTGAAAAATAAATCATTACTGTGGGATTTTTGGTGTGTCTACAATGTTCTTCATGTAAGTGAATGAAAACAATTATGAGGTATACTGTTATAAAAGCAAACACTATATAAAGCAGCACTTTTATGTGGCATTTTGAAGAAAAGAAGATGAGAGTATCCAGTATCCCACCTGTGCCCTTCTTATCTGCACAGCTGCATCAGTTCACATGACAGTAATGTTATTTCCTAATCTGTTTGCCGAAATGCTTTGTATGTGAACATGCAAGTTCAACAAGCAAAGGCACATCTATTTTTTGCAGATACTTTCTTTATGTTACCAAATGATATTTATGCTACTTATGTAAAATTCTTTCAAAATGTTTACTGTATATTCTGTGTATTAAACTTAGACAAGATGTAATTATTAGTCTAGAAGAAATGTTTATATTCCAGCTTTAGTATATTTAAGAGTCTAATTGAAACATCTCCTTAATCAAAAGAACCAAAGTTACAACACAACAGTGGTACTAGAATCAGTAATTTTAATGAAACTACTGACAGTCAAAAGCATTTCATATTTGACAAACTACAATGGTTTTCCATCTGTCTGTTTTTTCACCATATGATATTGTATTAATTCCTAGTAACTTCCTTAATATTAGTCTTTTGTTTCTTAAGGTGGAATTAAGCTAATTCTATGAAGTTTATGAGGGCAAAGAATCAAAGCACTGACCTTCTGATTGTGAATATGTGTTATGTATGAATAAACAGTGAGTTTGTATAGTTAGCTAACACACATTTGGCAGTTTCACATTCAGATAGAAATTTTTGAAAATGCTTCCAAAGGATTTATTACTTTATCTTTCTAGTTCAGTACTTATGATTACTTTATCATTTTTACAAATATGATTTGTAAATCATTATACAATATTAGTTCTAAATAATGTCATCCTGGGAAAAAATCCAAAATGGACAGAAGAATGTGGTTACCCTTTTATAGTTAAGTATTTTGATCCCTGCTGCTATTCCAAAATCCAAACTTAGATAAAAGTGAAAAGCAGTATGTTCAACAACCATTTATGCTTGAAGGCCACAGTCCCCAAAAGCTACTGAGCTAAACTTCTAAACTTACAAACAGCTACATCTATATCCCAGTCTTACCACAGTACTGCTGGTAATGCTCTATTGTCTCAAGACATAATTTTTAAAAAAACCTGTCAGTATGAAACTGTATTTTGGTATTGATAAATGAAATGCTAATTGCAGTATGCTTTCCTTTATAGTGATTTCAATGGCAGATTAATAAACAGTATTATCAAATGCATAATACCTGGAGGACAGAAAGATTTGCAGTACAGTTACTATTTATGTTACCACTTATGTGGGATATGAAAGACAAGAACTTTAATGGCCCAGTAACCTGTCAAGCTGAATCTTAAAAGTATCCGGTGTTAGGAAATCCACCACTTCCCTCAGGAGTGTCCAGTGTCCAGATGTTCTCATAGTGAAGCATTTTCTTCTGAAACCCCCCCAGCTGGGGTCTCTGCAGGAGCAATTTGCTCCCATTACCCCTCATCTTCTCTATGTATTTCCTTGTAAAAAGATAAGGCTCCATCGTCTTGGTAGCCACCCTTCAAGTACCAGAACAGGGCAATAAGGATTCCCCTATAAACCTCTTCTCAAGACTGAACCAACCCAGTTCTCTCAGCCTTTCCTTGTATGGCAGGCTTCCCAGTACACTGATCATCTTTGTGGCCCTTCTCTTAACCCTCTCAAGTCTGCATCATTTTTTTGTATAGCAAGGACAAGAACAGAACACAGTATTCCAGATGTGGGCTGAAAAGTACCGAGTAAAGTAGGATGATGACTTAATCTCTGATGGTGATGCCCTTGTTGATCCAACCCAGCAACCTGTTGACTCTCTATGCCATTGCAGCATGCTGTTGACTCATACTGAGCTTATTCCTCACCAAGACCCCCAGGTCCCTTTCCACAAGGCTGGTCTCCAGTCAGGTGGATCAAAGTTTGTGCTGCACTCCTGGATTACATTTTCCCACGTGCCATACCTTATACTTGTCCCTACTGACCTTCATAATACCCTTCCAGCCTGTCCAGGTCTTCCTGAAGGGTGGCTCTCCCTTCTGGAGTATCTACTCACCTACTCAATTTCATGCCATGTGCAAACTTCACCAGTGTGCACTTGATCACAATATCAAGGTCTCTTCTAAAGATATTAAACCATGCTGAGCCTTCATCAATCCCTTTGGGACCCTGCTTCAGACCAGCAGTGAGCTTGAAAAAGAGGTATTTATCACCACTCTCTGAGTGCAGCCTGTCTTCCAGTTCTCCAACCACCATACTGACCACTTGTCTAGGCCACAGCACATCAGTTTCTCTAAGAGGAGGCTCTGGGGAACTGTATGAAAAGCTTTGGACAAGTCCAGGTACACAGCGTCCACCACTCACCCTAAATTAAGTATATTAAGTTTATGTTTTTATTAAGTTTATTTTAGAGAATTCTTAAGCCTTTTAATATTTTCTTCTATTTTCACTGGTCCACAGTTTTCTGGAAACTTAATTTCCATAGTGGAGAAAAATCAGCACTACTCAAATTGCAGAGCTTTAATAATTTAGGAACTTAGAATGGGAATTCCTGATTAGAATTCCTGATTTAACCAACTATGCCCAAAAATTTCCTCCACTCCATCGAGCAGTCCACAGACAAGATTAATAGATGCTGTCACACTGTTTAACAGTGCTTGAGAACAGCCATACACATTTATACAAATCCCAGCTCATTACATTGGACGATTAGAAGACTATAATCTTAAGTAGGTATCTAATATCAGACATGAATGCACTGAAGAACTCTAGCAGATAAAGCCTTACTGGTTTTCTTATAAAGGATTCATTTATGAGCATTACATGAGTAATTCTGCAATTCATGCTTGCTTGTATTTATGTGTTTCTCTTTAGCAATTTCCATTTATTATATATACAAATAGTACACACTAATAGGATATAAAATGTTAAGATAATGTATATTTATACATACACAATTTAACTTTTTGTTTATGTGATATGCTATTATTGAAGCACATACTGCCATGATCCATTGCACATTTCTTTCTGCAGCTCTAACACCTATTATGTTTTTCCCCATCTCAGATCTGGGTAGCTCATTATTCCAACCTCCATCTAGCATTTCATTCTTGTCTGTAACTAGTCCAATTTAAAACTGTCCTGCTACTGTATGCCAAAAAAACCCAAAAAACAAACAAAAAAACCCAAACAAACAAAAAAACCCCACCAACCTATTTTTTCTGCTTTTATGCAATTACACTACACACCATCTGGACACCACCCTCTGATTTTTTTGCCCTCTCCCACCATTCAGAAACATCTCACAGCTCTCTCCATCCATAGCCTTGATTTAAAAGATAAATGTCCCTTCTGCTTCCCATAGCCAAGTGCTCTTGAGTACCCAAATTGTACTCTTATTAGGCTTTGTTTTTACAACAATTTACACATCCAAGAACAAAGTAATATTTCATTAAATACACTAATATGTAAGTATTATACATGCATACTTATACTTCCTTCCTTAATCCTTCCTGTGGGATTTCTGAATTCATCCATTGTACAGGCACATCAAATACATGTGCCAATATATATTTCTTCTCTTACATTTTTTTTTTGTTTGTTTTATCCTTTTATCTGCTCAGATAGAGCTAAACCAGGTATAGACTTCATTAGTCCTTATCAATCCTAAATTCAAGTCTTTCTCATCTGCTAAGTAAATATGTGATGAAGATGTTTCATGAAGTACTGATTGTATATTGAACACCTGCAATTTGAAATCTTAGTAAATCTTAATATTTAGCATGTGGTAAGACTTTCATCAGTTCAATATGAAGTAAACTTCGTAATATAAGTTCCAAGTAAAATAGTGAAATACAGACAATATTTGTATTAAACAAAACAATATAGATGGGACCTTTTCTACTAGGAAAGAGGGGACAACAGGATTAAAATGTCAGGTACTTACAAAATACTAGTTCAGCAGGATTGGCTATCAACAAAAGAGAGAAGTGAAATTAGCAAACCACTGCAAGAGTAAGAATTCCTCTTTACCTTTACACACGGGTCTATGATCACTCCATGCAGCAAAAACTTCAGCTATCCTCTGACAGGTGATACTTTTTGAACCTTGTAGAACATAATCTTCATCGCAAGAGAACTGTACTGTTGCTCCCAAGCTAAAATCAAACAAGGACATGAGAATAAATTTTTTAAAATGGATATCACCCAATTTTTCCATTCTTTTAGCTGTAAGGATCCTGACAAATACAAACAGTGAATCCAATATGATCTTTCTGCTCTTAGTAGTAAAATGCAGGCTATGTATTACCCTGACAGTGCACAGCATTAAGCTCTCTCTGGGCTTTTACTGGCTAAGATTATTCACATCTTCTAACTCTTGTTTGGAGGTCGTGACCATTCTGTGACCTCTCTTCTGACTTCTGTACCATGGAGTTTTGGCAAACCAAGGCACTATATAACAAATAGTATCTAACCCTGCCCATGCAGGGAGCTGGAACAAGGTGTCCCTTCCAAACCAAACCATTCTATGATTTTATTTATGTTAACTGAAGCCAGGAAATAATGACAGGGATAGAGAAATAACTTAGAAGAAAAGCCAAAAGGTTAACTGCAAGACTGACAAAGACACCAGGAGACAAACGACTTGTTGTGAATGTCCCCCACCCCTCATTATTCCTGAGGAAGTCTCAATTTTTTTACTTTAGAACCAGAGGGATATTAGAAGAGGAAGAACAGTTCCAGAGAAATTGGTAAGATTTCCTGTATTAAAGAAAATACTATCTTAACACTAAGGTTTTCCTGTATTAATTTTGATTAGGAATGCATAAATACATTAGTAATAGCTGGGGTTTTTTGGTGTTTTGATTAAAAGGTTATAAGGTTAAATTTTTAACTAAGCTATCAGTAAAGTCTTCACTCCATACAAATGGTGTGTTTTCTCTTCACAGTAAGAAGATTCTGAATGTAACAAGACAATGAAATTATGAGATAAATATGAACATTTGCTCCTTTAACTGACATCTGTTTCTCAAATTAATGTAAGAAAATAAAATAATTCTAAAAAAATCCTTCTAGGTAGTTAGTTGAGGTTATTTATGAAATTATAGTGCTGGGTTCAGACTTCATACTTTTCCATATGGAACTGACATTTAGTGTTGGCATAAAAAAATTGGCATAAAATAAAAAAGGGAATATGCCCAGGAAAACTTGCTTTGTTATCTTATGTTTTTCTGAGGGGAGGATTGGGGGTGCTCTTCAACTTAAAAAAAGTTAGAAAACTCAAGAAATGAATATGTATATTCAGTTAATTCTTCTAATATAATTATTGTTTCAAGGCCTGAACACAGCTGAAAATAGTCAATTTTTAAGGCTTTTGTCTCACATAAGAATCTTACACTCTTGTTTTTAAAAGGTTTGTCATAGATACAAAGTGTTTCCATAAGCTGTAACTGTTGACAACCTAGCTATGGTGTCACAAAGGACTTCAGAGAGTACCTTTTACCTTATTAGTTGTTAATTGATCACCATTATGTTTTTTAATTAAAAGGTGGCTTTATTATTTATCCTACTCCTTGTATAAAACTGATAGAGAAGCATGCTAGATAAGTGATTTACTGTGTTTCCTCATGCTTGTGCCAGAAACTAATGAAATTTAGAGACTTCTCCTCTTTTCCCTTCCAATTAAGAAAGAATAAACCCAAAACCAGGGATGTTACTGAAGAAATTCTGGTAAGTGTCAAATAGATGGAAAATCAGTGTTCTGAAAATAACATATATGGTGATAATGAATTTTGTATTAAGGCTATTCTTAACTGAATTTTGGAGGAATATCATTACTTCTATCACCATTATATTAGGTACTAAGAAAACTTCATATTTTGGTATTATAAATGTGATAAAAGCTTTTAAAAAAATGTGTATACAGTATTATTTCTCAAACTCCACAGTAAATGTGTAAAGATACTTCCATACACATGACCTAGGCTAGCATTTCACAATAACAAATACAACAGCATTTTTAGAAGTCTTACAAAAGGAAAATGTGATAAAAGAGGAAAAGCACAAATTCCTTTTCCTTCATTATACTTATATTCAGATGGACAAATATTAACCAAAGCTTCTTTTATACGTAAGATAAACTACATTACTAATAAAAAATTACATGAACAATGATATTTCCTAGTCTTGGCAGAGTTAATACTATGAGTGCCATTAAGTGTAAAGCACTGGGACACAAAAACCTACTGATTAACTAAACATAGGTGGGGTGATACTCTGTGAAAATGTAAAAGCAGTAAAACTCATGTGGGAATAAGGAAAGAGCTGACATAAAACTAAACAACAAAGCAAGGTAAATTATTTTTAATGGCACTTGTTACTGTATTTTCATTATCATTTCTCCATTATTTTTTGTACATACATATCATGGATATGAGGCTTTTAAAAAATCAATTGAGAAATCTGAATACCTCAAAAGTATGCAAGGTTTGATTTTCTCTATTAATTCTGCTGTGACCTAACAGAAGAAGATAGCTTCTTATTTTAACTCCTTGTGGAGAAAAGGTTTTTGTTTGTTTGCTTCTTTGTTTTTATTTGTACAGTTCCTCAGAAAATATTCCTGCCTAAGTCTTTGGGAACTTAGTGCAGCACAAATGCAGGACACTGCTTTCTAACTCGTATCAAGAAATTGGATCACAGACTCACTGATTTCAAAGAATTCTACCAGACTTATGTTTAAATTTTATCAGGACCTGAATTAACCATTTTTCTGGGATTAGGTTTAGAGTAATCACCTTTCAGTTCTATTACAGTCAAAATACAAGGTGACTTATGTAACATACTTTTTGTACATATCATTACTTACCAGATTTTAGCTTCTAAGTCTTTATTTAAACTTTTTCTTAATGTATAATCCCTGAAAAAAAATCAGAAGCTTTCCTAACTGCATTCGCCTTGATATTTTTTTTTTAATGTGTATCCATGGCTTACAAGACTGGTCACACTGTGCATGCAGTTCTCCGGGTGTTTTAAGATTAAAACTTAAAAGTAACTCTTGAAAAGTCTACATTTTAGAAGCTTTTCTGTGTGACCTTGTAAGTCACAGTATTATCTGACCCTCCACAGATGGATGCCATAGATCTTTACCACAGTTTCCAGACTTTGCTATGTTACCTATTAGAAAACCAAAAAAAACCAGAAAAAAACCTGGCATACTACTTCATTTTTCTAAATCAAGCTCATTTATAACTCCGTAAAACAGGCTTTTTTGCAAAGAGGTTGAAAGAGGTCCAAGGATTGATAATGATAGGATATTACGAATGATTTGGCTGGGATTTTAGAATCTGGGTTTGATCCAAGAAGGCACAGCATTCCTTTTTGCTGAAATACATACCAAAATTCTTTCTTTTTTTTTTTTTCTTTGCAGGATTTGGGTTGCAAGAATGAGCTGGTTTTCTTTCCTTACAGTTGGGGTTTTTAGTGCTGTAATAGTTAGTTTAATTTGCAAAGGCAGACAAAAATTAAATAGACTGAACACACATTCCAGAGATAAACTTCTGTGTTGGGTAATCAAGCCAAATGTATCTATGATAAAAAGAGCTACTATAGAAGACTGATACTGAACAGAACATGAATTATATTTAAAGGGGTTAGATGTGTTAAATGTTTGAAAAGGAACTGTGTCAGCACAATATGCTGATGAAATATGGGGAGTACCAGGGCTTCATGGAGACATAGATAATTAGTAATGAGGACATGAAAGGCAATACAGTAATCTGCAAAGACATCTCAGAATAGGAGGATATGATAGTAGGTAATAGCTTTACAAACTATTCCAAAAACCACTTACTGATTGTATAAGAAATAAGAATGTTTGTGAAATAAATAATCATGGACAAGGAAGAGGAAACTCTGAGCAGAAAGGGAAAACTGAGTAGGAAGTATGTAATTTACTGAAAAAATGACTGCATCAAAACTAACTGGCAAAAATTGCAAGAGTTTGAAATGACTCTGAAGAATTTGCAAGGTTGGTAACTATTTTTATCACCTGAAAAAGTATAAATAACACTCACATTACCTAGTCCACCTGTCCAAATTTTTTTGATACCAAGATGATATTTGATAGAATATGCATGTAAACACAATCAGTGCTTACAGTGAGACTGGAAAATTTACAAAATCTGTAACATATGCACCATGTGAGTGAGGTCCACTGAGGGCAGTTAGATAAGGGTTGGACTCGATGATCTCTGAGGTCCCTTCCAACCCAGCTTAATCTATGATTCTATAAGAAGATGATGATAAAACACCAGTCTAAGAAAGAAACTGGAAGAGCTAGAGATCAATTCCTATGGCAGATCAATTCAAGAAGACAGTATCAAAAATCAAACAAGTACCTACTATCTAAAAAGGTTAAAAAAGGACCAAAGAAAACCCAGCAAAAAGGCCCTTCAATAAATAAATAAATCTATTGGACTTGCAGTCTAAGAATGACATCCATAAAGGTGAGCGTGTTTACTACCATGAGCTTCTCAAGTTAAGAAACTGGGTCTCTCAGAAACTTAAAAGCCTCGTCAACATTAACATCTTTCACTGTTTTCCTTCAAATTCCTTCAAATTCCTTTCAAATTCCTTTCACTGCATTCCTTCAAAAGTGGAAAAGCATGAATTCTTTCACAGTTGTCTAGTAGGAGAGATTCTCCCTGTTGTTTCTTCTGATAATATTTCTTTTCCAATTCATTTTAGTTATGCCATACAAGAATTCAGTTAAAGAACCATTCTTCTCTGTAAAAAAATTTATAATAGTAAAGGAGGATAAAGTGTCACTTTATTTCTTAGGTATTATTTCAGATCAAGCTATCAGTGTAGTCCAAAACAAAGTGTTGGAACAAAAGACCAGAAAATAGTGTGGAAAATTAAGAGCAGTTTGATTTCCCTGACGTATTTGATCCAAACTGCTTACCAGATGAAGCCCCTTCAAAGTGTGTATAGACTATATCTGTTCTCTAAATCTCAAGATAACAGACACATGTCAAAGCTATGAAGCTGTTCGTTGTTATAAACAATACAGACAAGCGCCTCCAAAAAGAAAAAAATATAAAGGATGATAGGAAAATTTCCAACTAGTTTCAGAAGCCATATTTGTTCAGCAAAAAATTTCTTTCTGTGGATGTGGCCAAAGGCCAGAATAGGTTCACGTAGTCCACTATGCTAACACTATGAGTGGTAAAAAGTGAATGCTTAAAGAAAAACTTCAGAATATGGAAAATATAGTTCATCCTCTGATAATTACCATATTTCAATCATTTAGGGATTGGGAAATTTCTGAACTGAGGTTACTAATTTAGTAGTCTCTGGATGACTAAATTGGATTCCCCGACACATCCCCCAGCTAGAGCCAAAATTAGTAACTTACACTAAGAAAAAGAGTTTCTGTGAGCATATGAGTCACAAAAGAGAGTTCATAAAAAATGTGCATCCATTAATAATTGAGAGAAGCAATCATGCAGTGTTGGAATCCAATATGGAAAAAGCAGAAGCACTGAATGCCTTTTCCTCATCAGTTTCTTCAACACATCTGTTCCTACACATCTGTATGCACCAGCATGATTTGGGAAGAACAACAGCCAATAATGGGGAGCAACAGGTAACAGATTTTTAAAGGCAGGGGGGCAGATAAGTTTCACCAAAAGGTGCTGAAAAAGCTGGCTACCAGCCATGTAAGGCTGGTATCATCTATGAGAAATTGTGGTGATGAGTCCTTACTGACTAGGAAGGCATACATGGATTTTTAAGAAAGGCAAAGAACCTTACATCAACTACTGGAAAGTACATGCCCTTTAGGAAAGCAGAAACAGAAAATCAGGAGCTTTTACACAGTATTACCAAAGGTCAATTGTATGTGATATACAAGATTGGTTTTCATTACAAAATGACTGACTAAATGGACCAATGGCACATGTAATAGAGCTCAGTGTAACAGAGCTCAGCATCAAAAGTTTTGACACCATCTCTTGCAGCAGTATCTTTTTGAAGCTGGCAAAATATTCACTGAATAGACAGATACAAAATTCACCTGGCAGCTGTATTCAAAGGGTAGGAATGTATGGCTTCATATTCAGTTCATGGCTAGTAATAAAGTAGGAAGTCAATAAGGGATCTTACACTGTTTAGTATTTCCATCCTCAACCTTGATGGTGAGGTAGGATGAACTCTAGGCAAATTTATGGATCATAGTAAACTAGGAAAAGTAGCTGACACACTGAATAAAAAAGCTTCCACTCAGAGACTTGAACTTAAACTTAAACAGAAACTTAAACTCTGGGCCAACAGAAACCTCATGAAACTCAACCAGAGATACAAAGTTCTGCATGACTGATCAGTAATCTCTTCTCATTTGGCATAAAACAAACCATATTCAACTACATTAGAAGTAGTGGCAGAAGATCAAGTGAAATTTATATTCAGCTAATGAGGATGTAACCTGCAATATTAAGCCCAGTGTTTAGTCTTCCACTTCAAGAGAGATACTGGTAAGAAGAACTATAGAGGGTTTGGCTGTTAGTCAGAGGCGTAGAGCCTATGACCTACAGCAAAAAATTGAGGCAGGTAGGCTTCATTAGTCTGACAAAGACAAGCAAATGCAAAACCATTTTGTTTGGAAAAGGTGGGAGGACATTGAAGAGTAGAAAGACTCTTTTCTGGGTTGTTTTTAACAGCTGAATGATCTTGCAGGCAGGTCTTTAAGTGATCACTTGCTGAGACAACACTAGAAAAGAACTTAAAGATTCTCTATAAAAGGCTGAGGCTAAACTACAAAACACTAGTAAAAGTAATGATTCTAAAAAACATGAAAGTGAGGAAATGTTATTTTTACTTTTCTGCAAATGTCAACAAATCTTTTTTTTTTTTTTTTTTGTCAGGTGGTGTCAAAAATTGCACTCCATATAAAATAAGCTATAAAGCTTTCTCTGATGTGTGTTGAACTTCTCTATAAAAAATATACTATAATAATTAACTGATAAATTACAAGAACAGACTGACTAGCACCTAGCACGTTTACTCGGGATATAACTGTCAATCATGTGTTCTGTTCTATTATGGGGAGAAAGGACCATACAAAAAAAATACAGGAAGTTATGTAAAAGAATGATGTAACATGATTTTGTAAAATCTTTGCTCATCTTTCAGATAACTCTTAACACTTACTATGCTCAAGTGTTAGGGATTGTACTGTGTGATATGTAAAATATACCTTTTAAACTAAACCGATTGTAATAAACCAAATTAATTTAAAAATTATTAATCTCCCTCCTTCCTACTTATTTATTTTCCTTTTTTTTCACATAGATATTTTGAAGGGATTTGTAGACATGATGATTATGTGAAATTAGCATGATGTAAAGCAAGAATATAGATTAAGATTTATTTTTTTACTAGAGTTCAAAATTCATCTTCGTATCAAATAAATAACAGTATATGTTTAATCTTTTTTAATACATGTTGAAATGAATGTTCAGCAATTGAAAATTAAACAATGCAGAAGCTCAGAAGTAGGGGTTGGAAGGGACCTCTGGAGATCATCGAGTCCAACCCTCCTGCCAAAGCAGGATCACCTAGGGCAGGTCACAGAGAAACGCATCCAACTGGGTCTTGAAAGTCTCTAGAGAAGGAGACCACAACCTCTCTGGGAAGCCTGTTCCAGTGCTCCATCACCCTTATAGTAATAGTTTTTCCTCATATTGAGGTGAAACCTCCTGTGTTCCAGTTTGTGTCTGTTGCTCCTTGTCCTGCCACAGGGCACCACTGAAAAGAGACTCCCTTTCTTCTTGACACCCACACTTCAGATATTTATAAACATTAATGATACTCCCTCTGTCTTCTCAAGAATAAACAGCCCAAGGTCTCTAAGTCTTTCTTCATATGACAGATGTTCCTGTCCCCTAATTATTTATCCTCACAGCCCTCCACTGGAGTCTTTTTAACATGTTTCTGTCCCTCTAAAACTAGGGAGCCCAGAACCAGACACAATAGCCCAGATGTGGTCTCACTAGGACAGAATAGAGAGGTAGGAGAACCTCCCTTGAATTGCTGGACACACTTTTCTTAATGCACCCAGAAATACCATTGTTCTTCTTGGATACAAGAGCACATTGCTTTCCCATGGATAACACTCCACCAGCACTCGAATTTCATTTGTCTTGGAGCTGCTTTCCAGCAGGGTCAGCCTAATCTCTACTGGTGCATGGTGTTACTACTCCCCAGAACAAATTAAAAAACATTTTCAAGCGTATTTAGGTATTTGTCTCCATTCATATGATACATCAAACATTGGTCTCACTGACAGAACACAAGTATGATCATTGAGAACAAAATGTTTGGAAAAGTATTGTGAAATATTCATTTCTCACAAGATGAAAAATTTGAAGGCTACTCAAGAATGGAGGAGAAAAGTGGGCTAACATTTGAGTTTATCTTAAAGAGAAAAGGTGGGATAGATCACTAGCAGCATGTAATTCTTTGACTTTTCAGTATTTCCTGGAAAAACTAAAACATATCAAAGAATGAAATGTAAAAATTTCCTAAAAAATAAAGCATAACTTTGTAGCTGATTTTTTTTTTTCATAGAGTAATACTATTCACTACCAATCTGGTATATATCAAGATTAACAAAAGAATAGTCCGCACTAAAAGTGAAAAAAACACTCTGAGGAATACTAAGAAAATTAACCTGCATATATCAAACCTCTGGGTTTCTTAAAACCCTACTGTAGAAAATACAATAGTCTCTATAAGAGTCCAACAAATATTTATATAATAATATCTGAAACTTCTTACATGAGGTTTTCTTGCTTCATGAGATTTTGTTGTTGCCTTCAATTGTGCATTGTCCTTCACAAAAATCCAGTACAACACGTATGTCCAGTAATTGTGCTTGTAATACAGTATTTTCAAGAGAAAATTATTTAACTTACCTTCAATCCAATTTTTGCCAGATTATTAGAGGTTCCAATTAGGATTTTTATCTTTTTTGCATACTAAGTACAAGCTATATTGCACTACATAATTGCATACAGAATTCCATTTCAATTTTTAGTGAGAAGTTTGGTTTTGGAAGAGTAGCTCAACAACAGCAATAATTTTTTAACACATGCATTTTCCACATTAAGTATTAAAAAATGAAATAATAGTAGGGTGCATATTTTACCTAAAATCTGAGCCTATCCGTTTTCCATTTTCTGGTTCTCCAGGATCTGGACACAAATTGGATGCCTGCTTAATACCTCCCTCATTTACTGCAAAAAAAAAAAACAACACAAAAACAAACAAACAAAATAAACAAAAAAGATAAAACAATATAATTTTTAGGAAATATAGACAAGCAATTATCAAATGTTAAAAAGTACATTATCTGCATTTTAGGTCCTCTAGAATAGTTTTTTCTACCAATTATGATCACCCATATATCTCTCGTTTCATCTAAGATATATAAGCAAAACATGTATTTTCTGGTGGGTTTTTCATGTTTGCAAGGTTTATTCCCCAAAATTAACAGAAGTTTATTATAAGTTGTACTAAACAGCTGTTTACAGCTGTTTTCTTTGTTTATATTATTTTGAAACAATATGGAAATGTTGTTACTGTTCCTTTACAAACATCAACATTTAAAGGATTACTCAGCAAATTTAGCTCTGTAAGATTTTACTCTGAACATTATCTAATAAATGTCATCTCCATTAAGGGCTGACCTTTTCTTCTTGAATTATAATAAAACTTGAATGCACAGGCTCATGCTGAGAGAATTGCCTTTAATCAGTATTGAAAATGTAGATATCCACAAAATATGTTGATTGAAGGTAAATTTAAAATGCCAGTTTGATTTGTGTATATTTATCTTACAATAAACTAAAATGGATTTTCAAAGAGAAACTTCCAGAAATTCATATGTAGCAATGTAATTCTAAGCATATTCAACTACCTCATCACTCATTTTCTTTTAATGCATCGTATACCTTCTTCTAATTTATACAGCTTGCAAAAAAAAAATTAAAATAATTTTAAGTGAAAATAATTCTGTTAATTTCGGGTTTAATTTTTGAAGCTGGTCAAATCACAAGGTAGTAGATTGGGTAATAAAAAATAGCAAGAGGTTGGTTATTACTTAGTAAATTCATGGTCCAATAAAACATTTTTATAAAAAAATGCAAACTGACATGAAATCAACTTAATAATTTCATTTTTAAATCAACTGTACCTGGATTTTAAAAAATGTAATTTCTAACTATACTTCTAGTGGATGTTAAATTTCTGCTTTTAAAGGAGGACAAACTTAGAAGTTTTCCCTTCCTTGGGATTTGTCTTCTTACAAACAAAGAAAGAGAAGAATTGGCTTGGTAACCCTGGAGAAGTCAAGGGGCAAATGAAAGTGGTGCAGAGGGTTAGAAGGAAAATGTCTCCACTTAGCAGGCTGCTCAAAAACCTATCAAAATCAGCTCTTGTCAGCAGGAACCACAGTATTTATTGTTCTCTGTCCTGAAAGAGCTGTGCCATGTCCAAGGTTATTCTCACAGCTAATAAAGGCAATCTCTATTCCCCTGCATCTCTATGCTCAGGAGACCTTTGGACCAGGAGGGCTTTCCCTCCAGGGTCCATGCATATTACCCCGTTTCAGTCTTTCTCTCCCCTCATACTCATAGGCACAATGAAATCATATTAACTATAGAAATCCAAGTTTCTAGCAGTCTTGGAATATACACGTCTTTGACAATTACAGTTCTATAAACTGTATTTCATCAGGTCACCTAGTAGGAACTTGTTTGATGAGCATTTCAAATTAAGTATATTTGAAATATCTGGGTGCTTTTACACAGTTCCAAAGCCTATCAAGACATGAGAATTTCAGAATCAGCATAAGTAGCCAGAGTATATAGGAAAAGCCTTAAAACTTTGTGTAGAGTTAGGATTCCCTAAGCAATGAAGGAAGGGAAAATAAATACACTTGAGAATGACTACAGAAAAAGACACTTTCTCATTTCTGTGAGTCTGTTAACTTTTCTGACATTTAACATATGTTAAAACTATAGCTAGAAACTTATTCATGATGTCTGATAATAATATTAAAGAAATAAAAATAAGATGGTGACATTTGGGGACCATATCATGTATGTATGTAAACAGAATAAATTTTTATTATAAACAAAATAAAAAAATTATTTAAGCAGCGCTATTTCAATTTATTGTAATAGATGCTTTAATATTTCAAATAGTTACGTTATTTTTCTGCACTGTTTTTCCCCAAACACAGAGAATGGAATGAATATTCACATAAAAAAGAATATTCTACTGGATTTGAAACCACAAGATCTATTATATACTTCAGTTTCTACCAAAAATTGAAGCTTGAAAATACTATTGGTTTTTGCCACTTTCTGTGAAAAAAACTAATTCTTAAAACACTCCATTAAATTGTTTTTAAAACCATAAATTATGGATCTATTAATACACATACATAAAAATATAAAGGCTTATGTTCAGAAAATCAACAAAATAATTACAGTGATTAAAATAAAATATGTACCACAGGAAAAATTCAGAAAAAAAAAATTATAAGTCATTAAACTCCTTTTTTTTCCTATCCCAAAATAGAAATGCATTTAAGAACTAACTTAAATCCATTTCTCTTAAGTACTTCTGTTAAGTATGAAAAATAAATGCACATTTTCTCATTCTTGTATTTACTTATCCTTCTTTCTATCTGTCTGTCTATCTGTCTTTGTTTTACACCCCAGATAGTCATAGTTCAACAAGCAATGAGAGGCTCCTCTAGTGAAAGCAAACTTTGTTTCCAAGTATGTCATCACATCATTCTGGCTCTACTCTGTATAAATCACCTATGGATGAGTACTGAATGTTAAATAATTGATATATTTAAAAAAATTTAAAATAGGGAAAAGACATACACATGAAAAATGTTGGATGGTAATTTCTTAAGACATTGGTAATACAAGAAATAATGTAAAATAGATATTCACTTATCCTTATTTCTATTAAGGATAAGTCATGTTAATGACTTATGCCATTAATGATGACATAAGTTAATGATTTTAATGATGACATAAGTTAATGATGGTCATCTTTTTTTTTTTTTTTTTTTTTAAAGGACTCTATCATTGTAATACAATTCCGACTGAGGTCACACTGGGAATTTTACCTAAAGTCAACAGCTAAATACATAGGGCTTTCATGAAATGCTGCCTCCTTTCATTTCCTCAGCTACCCAAATAACTAGCCCGGATTACATTTATGATCACTAAGAGAAGAAAGCATCACCTATTAATGGCTCACATAGGTAATCTACTCTGCATAACCAATAAATGAAGATACAGAAGTTTTCATCTTTACACAGAATATCATAACTTGAAAACATGAAAAGACTTTGAAAAATATATTGATAACTTTCATCACTCATTTTGTAACAATCACCTTTAGATATTCCAACTGTCTCGTATTTTGCTAGAAATATACAGTTCCTATTAATGTTTACGTAATGAAATATTTAATTATTTGTGCAAAATAAATTTTTAGAGAAGTAATGTTTACCAGCCATTATATTATTCTCATTTGAAACTAGAAAAGCACAGATGGACCATCAGACAGAAACCTCAGTCATGTACCCTTTACACACTACCACAACTGTCTTACTATTACTTCTTGCTATACAATCACTCTACCCTCCAGTCACCCAATATGCATAAAAAAGAGTATTTGATTTTAAATACCTTGATGTAATTTTTTTACATTAAGAAATGTCTTACAGAACTATTTAGGTGATGCAGTTTGCTGAAAGGTAATATGCTACATTATAAAATCTGCACAGTAGTGTGTTTTGTTTTGCTCTACTTTTCTTGCTTGGCAAATGTTAAAGGGTCTCACTAATTGAAGACATTTTTATAAAAAAGAAAAAATAATAATTGCATCTAAAATGTTGACAGTTTAAAATCTATAACTGAAAACTGCATTAAAAGTTAACAGACCAATGTGCTTTACATATTTTTTGAAAGTGATTCCTTCACTGACAGTTAAAAAACCAAATTAGTGCAAATGTGTCCAACTTAAGGAGCTCCAAAAGCATGTGCTTTCAGTCCTGTGAAGTGTAACGAAATGTAGTATAAGCAGGCATAGGCTAAGCATTTAATTCATCTTTATTTTTATTTTAGCCAGTTCTAAATATTTAAAAATTTGGTTCTAGTCCAAAAAGGAACTCTATAAAAATGGCATGTTTTTTTAAAAAAGATATTGTTTTAAATATATTTTGAGTCAGACCTGTTTATTTGTTACAGAGGTGCCTGACCCCTGTTGTTAATCAGGACTTCTGTAAGATACCAAGCATTTTCACTTTCTGGTTTTTTTTAATTAACTCACTAAGAATCTCCAGAATTTTAAAAACTACAGTTAGTTAATCACTTCAAAATGTCAAAGTTAATGAAGAAAAAAAATCAGAAAGAGACCTCATATCTGACACTTGAAAAAAACATGTAGTTGCACTTTTGAAAATGAGGGTAGACTTTGTTTTGTATAGCCTTTTGCTGCTAGTACTAATTTTCAGAAAAAATAATTATTACCTGCTTACAGCTAAGATTTAGCTGATATCTGGGAGGCTGAATATTTATTTATCTGTAAATGCTGCAAATTGAATGTGAAATTACTAAGTAACACATCATTCTATAATGCCAGATTTATAGAAAGCTTGCCTTTAGAGTAGAACCATATTAAAAATTCCCCATGCAGACTGGAGAAACAGATTTAAGTCAGTTATATTACCAGAAATACATAAACAATTTTGAAAACACACAAACAACACGGCACAAACTTCACTCTTGCACTAGAAAAAAGTAACAAAAAAGGAGTACACTCACAGATAGAAAACTTGTTGCTGTTGTCTTTCCCTGGAAACAATTTAAATCCTCTAGATTTAAAATCTATGGCCTTTTTCACTAGTTAAAAAAACAAACAAAAACATGTATCAGGCAATACAGTCTAAAATATTTCATTTCATATGACAAATTTTTTCATGGAAGTCTATACAAATTAGAGTACCAGCCACCTAACAAGCTCATCTTGTGTAAGTTCGGTGGAAAACATTTTCAAAAAACCAAATTTGTGCATCTGACAATGAAAAGAAATATGATTTGTAACTTCACTTTTCTCCCACATAGCAGAAAAAAAAACCCCAAACCCAAATCCATTGTAGATATGTTTGCTCTGAAGCAGCTGCATGGTTAAACCTTATCTAGTGTTTCTTCTGTATCAAGACATAAGAGCAGTAGTGGTTACACCCTGCTCACTCCATTACTAAATTTGGGGTTTTTTTGTGCACTTTTAATTCAATTATCCTTCCCAGTGATAGAAAATTGAAAAAGAAAAAAAGAGTTGTCAGTGACATGTTACTGAAAGCCCAATGAAATCCAATACATATGCTAACATCTGAATTTCATAATCATCCAAGCAATACCAGACATATATTAATCTACATATATTCTGAAAAGGTTATATCAGCAGTAAAAGTGCCAGCATAATTTTGTTAACATATTTTGTGTACTACTTCAGTTTTTGAAATTGACATTAAATTAAGTCAGTATTATATGTGGGGCAGAGGCAACAGTTTAAAAATTTATGTGCTTTCATACAAAGTCATCCACAAAGTAACACATCGGAATGAATACACATTCTCAGCATCTAAAGCCACCCATATTACTTCCCCAATCTTAAAGTATCCCCACTAGTTATTTTCAAAATCTACTTTAGCTATGTTCCTACCTTTAGCATGGAAGAATAATTTTTATAAGGAAAGAGACTTTTTTTATCTCTGCTTAAATTACACTGACAAACGAGAAATATTTTAATCATGGAAAAACACCTGCATTAAATGAAGCAAACCAGGCTAATTTTCTGTTTTAATTACAAAGATTTGTATACTAAAAAAAAAAAAGAAAACCAGACTATTTTTCTGCTACTGCTCCTCTTTCTAACTTGCAAATTATTATTTTCAAAATGTGCTGTGGAAGGTAGTTTGCTCCCACCATTGCAGAATTTTACTATTTCTGTGAAAGCCCTTATTTTGGGCTGTCTTTGGACAAATGGATTTTATTAATCTAGGTATATGGTGCAGCATCAACATATTATTGAAACAAAATAACTACTAAAAAGAGATTAAAGCTAAAACATAATAGATATCAAAAATGTAAGAAAGAATAAAGCAGAAACAGCACAAGAAATTTTTTCTTTCAGTCATTATAGTCCCTCTTTTCTCCAATGCACTCTGCTAATAAGCAATGAACCATACCTAAAAATAGAGCTTCAAAAAATTAATTTTTACCTATAGGTTAATTTTAGGTGCACTATATTAATGTGAAATTATAGATTTATAATAATTATATAAGAATATATATAGTATCATATATTATATATATAAGAATTATAATAAAAATCTATATAGAAGGAGATGCTGTATGTTGGCTACAAGTAAGTACTGCTGTTGAGACTGCAGAGATTAAAAGAACTAAGTCAAACAGAAGCTAATCTAAGAAGATAAAACAGTGTATCATCAAACAATTTTTCAGCACTTGTTACCTTTTTACACAAAATCGATCCATAGTCAAATAAACACTTATGGTTTTGTGCCCCTTATGAGGGGGCATAAATACCCAAGTAGCAAAATGCCACTGATGTCATTAAATAAGAGTAATCCTTATCACACAGGAGAGCAGACCAAGATTCAGGAGAAAACAGCATATCACTAAGAAGGAAAATTTATAGGATACATATAGGACATGTTGATAATTATTATTACACTTCTGATGGAAGAGTCCATACTTTCTTCTAAATACATAGAAGCCTTTATCTCAAGTGGCAAAACCTAAACTTCCTTGGGTATCATCATAATGTAATCAGTAAACATTGCTAATGGTTCTAGAAAACACTAATTTGAAGAAGCATAACTTATCTCTTGCCACTAAATACTATTTTTCCTTAAAATCAGTAGCTTCCCTTCCCACACCCTGTACTCACCCTTCAATTAACTGCAATCCAAAAGCAATTCTATCCTCAGTAGGTGTCATGGACCTAAACCTTCACATAGTAGAGCCATGCTGAAATAATAGTAATGCTCTTTTGTCATTGTGTGAGATTTCTAAAATGCTATTTCTACCTAAACAAATGTAGGATTATAACTGTAAACTTCTTTTTGCCTTCTTTGAGCATCAGTGCAAACACCTCATGAATTAGAAGACAGACCTAGCTATTCTTCCAGCACCAAAGTAAAATGGGAGTAGACTTGAATGCATCATCTCATGTACTCGGATTGATTTAAATAATCACATTATGAAGATGTTTGCCCTTTATTTTCAGAAATCATTATAGCAAAGCATAAAAGAACTAAGAGGAGTTTGGGTTTTTTGTTTGTTTCTACTCATCCTCAAACACCTGAATGGCTTATCTACAGTTTAGGCACACAAGAAACAGAATTTCTAAGATCTAAAGTGGAACTGGAAATATTTACAAGGGTGCCTTAGTGCATATGTTTTTTTAGTAGCTATTTTCATTGCTTTGCCAAGGCTATTAAATATTACTAGAAAAACAAGCAATTCAAGATCTCTGAAGGAAAAATTTTGTTTTGACTGGGTTTTTTATGCTAATTTATTTATCAGTATTTTCTTAATACATTCTAAAAGTGTGGTTATAGAAAAGAATTTGGTTCAAACATGCCACCACTAAACTATGTGTCAGGCTGCATATGGATATACAGATATAATAACAAATCCACCATGACAAAAAAAATTCCCATACCCAAAGTGCAATAAATGCCTCTTTAATACTTGGTAAACTTGACCTTATTTTGCATGTACCAATGTGGGAACCTGTGAGCAGGTAACTGTTCATAAGTAGTTTTAGCACCCTGAGAGATACCTGAGATGTAAGTTTACAGGAGGAAAATTTGCTTCTACAATATACAAGCATCAGATGATTATATTCCCGATGCAAAGAATATCTATTTAAAAACTGACAGCCCATAAACTCATGTCTCTCTTTAAGTTTTGCAATAACATTTATGTAAAGGGCTTTTTTATCCAGCTTGCATTGTCTGTGATTTTTAAATTTTTAACCAAGTGTAAAAGACATTTAAAATACTGACAACTGAGTTCTACGGAGAAGAAGCACTGAGGCTGCATTACTACGAGTAACTGTGAAAAGTATTAACCATGGAAACTTTGGCTTCTTCTGACTTTACATACTTCTTTTCCTTGGGTGTAGCTCAAAGCAGTTAAAACACTAAAACACTCCTCTTCCTGAAGCTTCCTTACGTTGTATTATAGCAATATACCACTCAGCTAATGGAGATGGAGAAGAATATCATAATATACAACCCATTATTTCAAGATTGTGCATACAGCCCTCCCTAAATGACACCTGTAGAAATGCAATATGATGTGAAAAAAAATACAGTAGCACAGGTTTTGTGCTTCCTCGCAATCTCTGTATTCTTCTGTTTCTCATTTTTTACATTTTATTGAAGTAAATTGTAAAGAATTCTGCTTGGCACTGTCTGAAAAAAAAACTTTTAAAGGAAATTCCAGGGGCACAGTCTTTGACACTATATTGTCTCAAGATATTTTTTTACAAGACTGAGAGATAACAGTGCAGCCTGAGTGCACTCAACTTACTATTCAAGCACAGTTCAATTGCAGTTCAATTGAGTGTTTCTTTGGTTTTTGGTTGCATTTTTGTTTTTGTTTTTTGCATTTTAGACTTCATGTTTGCAATGCCTGTGATGCAACTAATTACCCAGAATTTCCCAACTCTGACAGCACAAATAGAAGATATCCAGATAACTCAGGGATCACCACTTCTAGGGACTACATAGATTGGGGAGGAGGAAGATGGAGCAATCTACTTAGTTTTTAGGTGATGGAATCTCAGGTTTAGGAAATTTCCGTAACAAATCTCTCCATCTAGCAATTACCCAAGTAAACTTTACTGTAAAACTGTAAACTCAGTGTGACCCAGCACACTGACTGATGTAGCACTGTCTTCTAGACCCTTTGTGCACTTTTAAAGTTGGCATTGGATGATAGGAATTTTCATTCATTTGGCATTATTTTCATAGGTTGATAATTTTTTAAATATGAAGAACAATTCAGAACATGAACAATCATCACATAAAGTGATGAACCACCAGATTTTCATAATATTCCCTTTTTTGCTGTTTACATGAGCTAATCTTATATTCTTTACTATTCCACCCCGCCTCTGACCCTTGCAACCCTAAAATGCTCTCATCAAGTATAGAAGTATAGAGGGCCTACACTTCAAAAGACTGCATCTACTGCTGCATTACTGTACCAAATTACTGCACTTTCTTAATAATATATTGCACTACTACAACACACAAATACTGGTTTCTTGATCATACAATATTTTAAAAATGATGTAGTGGTGGACAATAAATAAAATTACTTAAAAAAAAGTGAAAAGTATCTTGACTTCTTGCTAGATGTGGAGGTATTTATAATAAGCTACTCATCATTATAAGCTTTTAAAGAGATAGTATTAGATTTCTGTTTTATTTCAAATATATTAGTTTGGCTGACTGGGGTATCTATTATATCGTTGCCTTACAGTTAGGAAGTTTTACTCAGAATGAAAGAAAATACAAAGAGAATGAATGTAAAATTATTTCCGTAAAATGAAATGCTCTGATAGTTCAATTAACATAACTATATACTTTAATGAAACCTGCAATAGGCAGGTTTCTAACTTAAGGTGTGCATTTCATGTTTGTACTACAATGTAATATATTTTATTTTTATGTGATCTATTTCTATTTGAATTGTGTAACTTCTCAGGTTCATAAAGTAATGCAATAATGGGCTGAACAGTGTAAAGTCAGTTAGAAAACATACTGATAAAATATTTTTTTTAAACAGGTTCCATGTATATAGAGAGTGGTTATCCCACATAATGATATTGGATTGAGAAGGATGAGGAAATGTAGTCAGTTTTTTTTAAAGGCCATGGATGGCCTTTAAAAAGGTCAAAATTACAGTTTTTCTACTGTATTCTACAGTATATGTGTATAGAAATTCTCTAATTTGTAAAATAACTGTTTAAAAGAAAACAAGTAATAGTTAATATATATATTTTTAACATCATGTATTATTGCACCAATGATAAATGGTTTCTTATATTCTAAATACAATGCATTTGATTTATACTAACATATTGTGGTTAAAATAAGAAAAGCTGAATTATTGAGGGAAAATTGCGACACAAAACATCAGAAAACGTATCAATTATAGAAGTTAGCGTACAAAATGTAATAAAGAATAATTAAGAACTGAGGGAGCTGCAAGGAAAATAAATAAAAATAACATTATAATAAAATTGACAGGCAAGTATAAACAGCAATAATTCCATTTAAAGACTGAAAAACTAATTTCTTGAAATCAGCATGACTAACTTCCTTTTCCCCCTTCTTTCTAATCGCAGTGGACTTGACCATTGGATGAAAACTGATCTCCTTTCTTGTCATTTCTATGAACTGGGAATATGTCAAGACACTTAGGTATTATTATGAACTGTCCTCTAACTGAAATCTATAAATTAATAAACCTTGGGTTATACAGTTCATTCACTGACCAGGACATATCTATGTGTCTCAGTAATCAGGTATTTCCTGATTATCCTGATTATAATAAATATTATGAAACATTAAACAAATGTATTTCAATGATTCAGCTTGAGTGCTATCTCAAATTGTATCTTTGTTATGCTAACAAGCATTTCTTGGAACCTTTTTTAGTTATTGCAAAAAATAACTTCTAAAAGCACATAAATCTTATATACAAGTTATATAACTTGTACATAATACTTAAATACAGGTATTCTTATATATATGTAGGAAGGTAAGAATCTTACTGCAAAATATATTTACTTTTATTCAATCTCACATCTTTGTAGTTCTGGTTTTCCCACATAACAAAAAAAGCCCCCAATAAAAAATCTGAGGACACAGGCAAACTGATTTCCTACTTGACACTCACTCTGCTCCTACTTTTCCTGATTCTGAGTAAACCTCACAAAAGTTATATTTTAATACATTTTCTGCAAACCCTTAAAGTTTATATCAAATAATCCCAAAGCAGTATTCTAACACTCACAGAAAGTTCTAAAAAAAAAAAAAAAAAAAAAAAAGACAGAATCAACTAACTTTTTATCTTAATTCTTTTATTTTCAAATGCTTCATTAGCATCTGATGTCATTCCATGTTAACAAATCTTAAAAATCTTTAATAAACATCTACTGCATCCTGCAATCATAAATTGTCCTGCAACACACATGAAATAGAAATAAAGAAATGATGGTCTAGAGGGGAATAGTCATTGGCAAGTATTTTTTGTCCCTGGATGATTTTTTCATGTTTATTATTATTTTTCATATTTATTAAGCTAGTCCATAAAGTCAGATATCAAAAGGCATAATGTAAAGTGTGATAGATGAGTGTTCTTATAGAATAAAGTGGAAAGGACAGTGAAATGACAAAGGCTTTATAAAAAAGTCAGGAAAAAGTAGAGCTAAAATGTAGAGAGAAAGAAAAGAGAATGGAGACATCAGTAAATTAGCAAGATTTTGGAAACAGTTAAGTAAAATCATCAAAACTTACATCGCTACATTAATCCTCAAATATAGCAGATATCTTTAAAAACCTAAAAATGCTTGGTGTCATTTCTGCTCTTTAGAAAAAGGATACAAGTTCAGAGTAGTGAAATGTGTTGAAATCTAAAGTTCTCTTGAAGATAAATGGGTTTGAAGAGCCCAAGGAAAGCACTGAGTCACTTTTTGAAGAACTACATGATGATTATTGTCACTCATAAAGATTTCCTGGTACTAAGTTCAATGAACATTTTTTTTTCTCCAACCTTTATATCTCTGTTTCAGTCTGATTATTTTTGTCATATTTCACTCATGAATTATGAACTGTAACAGTGGCCTTGTTACATTGATTGCACATTGTATTCACTTGTGTCTATAGTACAAGCATCTTTAAACTCCCTTGGGATCAATACTGACAGCAGCAATTAATGATATGGTAAAATATATTTAATCTTTTCAAAATTTTCAGCCTTTTCTTATGTCTGACTTTCTTGGTGCATTTAATTATATACCTGCCAAAACTCTAGCTATTATTTGTAAAACTTTAGTTCATTGGAAAAAAAAAAAAGCACAGTGCTTTATTTTTTTCTTTTTTTTAATATAAGAAATTATGTCATTCTTCAGTTGCCTCCACAGAATACGACTGTTGAATAAAAAGATATAGCCAAATTTTATGGGACTTCCTTGGAGGAAAAAAAAAAATTAAAAAAATTAAAACTAAAAAATTTTACTATATATTGTTGGTCACATGTGGCAGGAGTTTATTCTTACTTATTGCTGGTGTAGAAGTCTAGGTTCATTATACTGAAGAACAAAACCTCAAGCGACTAGACTTCAGATATTTTATTTTCAATCCTCTTTGTACTCCTTGAGTAGAATTAAGAAGCACTTAAAAAAATCTTACTCTCCCTTTATAAAATTATTTAAATTCACTTGAAAAAACTCAGAAGTATAATACCATGTCAGCAAAAGAATATGAGAAAAATCCGAGAAACAGATTTGATGATGTTTGGCACTGATGGATCAAGTCTTCTTCTTAATTATATGAGAAAACAGAAACCTCTGCTGTACCAACATGACCAGCTTTTATTTCTTTTTTTCTTTCTTTGCCTGTATCTTAAGGTTTTTTTTAGAAATCCTTGTACTTTGTTCTGTTACAACTGAAACCATAAGTAGGACTCCCATTATTCTCAGGAGTATTAAATTATGTGTGTGTTCTTCCATATTAAAATGAATAGAAGTAGAGTAGGATAGCATAGGATAGGATGGAATGCAATGCGATGAAATGGGATAGGATAAGTTTGAGTTGGATGGTACCTACAACTATCATCTAGTCCAACTGCCTGACCACTTCAGGGCTGACCAGAAGAAAGCATGTTATTAAGGGCACTGTCCTAATTGCTTTTAGCACATCTTTAAACACTGAATGTATGCCATAAAAGCATTCACAAGAAAAGTTCTACAATAGCTCTCATGATTTTCACAAATATTGGAATAAAAATTCAATGACCTTAAGGAAAAGATGCAGTTGAACTATAAAACAGCTCAACAGCACTAACTGCATTACTAAACTCTGGATTCTTAGTAGTTAAAACACAGATAGGCAAAAACCCCAACAATGTGAAATTACCCTCTAATAATGTAGTTATGATCAAACTAACAGTAAACAGAAAATAACCAAGGAAAAAAATATAACACTTATCTTCCTGATCCTGTATATGAATACAGATCATACTAGAAATTATGACTGTAGTATCTACATTAACTGCTACTGGATGTTCAGCATTTGAAGCTTCAAGATTTAAATAAATTAAAGTGGCTAGTGACCTTTTGTTTTTCTCCTATTTCTGAAAAGAAGAGTCGGAGTGCTTGGTTTCATTAGAACTCAGGACCCAAAGGATGCTAGGTTTCTCTTCATGCCATCCAAATATAATTTTGATTAGACTATCAAACTGCATCCTGAAATTAAGCTTTTCACCCATCTCTCCCTCCTTTTACCATAAAGCTTCATCATTACAGTACATCTCTCCTCTCCCTAATGTACCTATTTACATATTATATACTCATTTATCATTATTTAAGTTTTCCACACACTGACATTCACTTACTGAAACATTATTCATCCTGTCTTACAAAGTCTTCTGCAAGGTGGGACAATTAGAACAATATAACACCACTGTAGTTCTTTTATCCAACTGAGCCAATTTGATTTTTATGTTTTTTATCTTATTCACAAACAATCCAGTGAAAGTCAACAATAAGACTCTTACTCTATAGTTATAATTTTTTATCAATCTTAATATATCAGAAAACAGCACTGTTCTGATGTCATTAACAACAGTCTCAAAAAAATCTACAGTGAAGGCTATGCATATAGTATATTTTTACCACTCTAAATATGCACATATGATCTAATAAGCTTTTTTAAAAAATGTATTTAGTCTATTAGATTTTCTCTTTTCAATATTAATTTGCTTATATTTGGGAGCATGGTTCTTAAACTATGATCAAGAGCACAAGAAATGCATTTCTAAAGTAAAAACTAATTTTAACTATTAAATCAATAAAAGAACTTTTAAAATTATTTGCATAAACTTCTTAAGTAGCTGATCTAAATAGTTCCATAGTAATTTAACATGCAGGGCAAGATGAGTTTTTATACGTTTTTCACTGTCAAAGAGAGGCTAAAATACTTCATTAGAACTTATGCAAAACTCCCGAGAAACACCCGTATCTCCCCATAATGGAAATTTCCTCAAGTCAATTAAAAATAGTCCCACTCACAAACAAGGCTTTAACATATGTTTTATCTCTGTAATGAGGAATATTTTATGAAAGACTGTTACAAGTTATTGAGGGCCAATTTAACATGTTCTCATGGCTATTAAAAGTTTTTGCTCTGTGTATGAATACCCACTCTAATAGCATACACATATATATGGTTCTGGACTTATGATACAGTAAAAAATACTTTGAAGATTTTTAATAAAATACTAGCAAAATCAAGAATATGTATGTGGCATGAGGGAATATACTGCACACAGAACTAGATATGGGGTTTCTTCTCCAGTGAGGTCTGTTTTCATTTGTATGTGGGCTGTGGTATCTTTCAGTACTTGTGGTACCACTGTAGTATATGACAAATAAATAACAAACCATTATTTTATCTATGTGTTGGTCTCTTTTTCATAATGCAAGAATTAACGCTTTAATATGATGAAGTAATACAAAACTATGTGCCTTACCTGTGTCTTATATTAAAGGACAAGAGAAGTAAAAGACAGTGAGAAAATTGTGGAGATAACACTGCAGTGTAATGACTGCAAAGAGCAGAGGGAAGATACTGCACCTATATCACAATTACAGTCAAATTTAACTGCCAAATTGAAGTCTTATCTCTAGATTAGAAGAGATTATTACAGGCTCTCAAATAGTCCCTCATAACTAAAAATAAGTCCTTTTTTTAACTTGACCAAAAATGCTCTTAAGTGAACTCATAACCACACAACTAGTACAAACCAAACTCGACCAATCAATTTATACAAGTTGACAAATATGAAAATACTTCATATCTATACTGAAATTACCAAAACTGAAACCTAAGTAGCTGCTTATTGATTTCTGCTTCATATGCAAACTCAAGACAGTGCTTGTTATTCAGTTATCCTATTTAAATTACATGTTAGAATCATAGAATCATAGAATTAGCCGGGTTGGAAGGGACCTCAGAGATCATCTAGTCCAACCCTTGACCCCGGAGCAGTTGCTAGACCATGGCACTGAGTGCCACATCCAGTCTTTTTTTAAATGTCTCCAGGGACGGAGAATCTACCACCTCACCGGGCAGTCCATTCCATAGCCTAATCACCCTCTCCGTGAAGAAATTCTTTCTAATATCTAACCTAAAAAAAAAAATGTTTTTTAACTCCATAGAACTGCAGCTCTACTCTTCCTGATGGTGTTAGGAAATGAAGCTACAATAACTTACTTTAGGCAACTATCTGACCCAGTAGCACAACAGATTCCAATCTAAGGTTGTCTTTATAAAAAATCAGCCATATGAGACTTCGACAACCTTCCTGCACTACAGATGTTCCACATGCATATATTTTTCCTTACAAATCATTCATGCACAATAGATTAACATGAAACAATGGATTAACACACGATGAAAATTAAATAATTTAAAAAATAGTATTCAACGGTATTAACCTGCACCATTAAGTTTTTCCTTCCTGAAGCAGTGTATGTATTAAAAAATACCACAAAAAATGTGTTTCTGAATATCTATGCTGGTTAAATTAAGACATTCCAGTACTGCTGTTTCTGAGCCAAATGTTTCAGATATCATAATTTACCTTTTAACACAATAAATAAATCTTCATTTGTACTCCAAATGTTGTTCACTGTTAGCATTTTAGCATGCAGATTAAACAATCTGAATACATAATATACCAAATCTTTAGCTTTACTACTTTAACACTTGCAACCAAATTCCCTAGTGTTCTAAACTATACTTCATTTATTGATTTCATATTTGGTAGAATAAAAATGTACTGACATTTTTAAAAGCCAACAATCTGATGTTAATTTAGGCAGAAGAGAGTTAATTACAAGTGCATCACCAATTAGTTTAGAATAAAGCAGCTACTTATATAGTACATTTTTATGCTGCAATTGATAATGTATAAACACATATGCAGAATAGATACGTTCTAATTTTATTCTCAATTCTTCAAATTTTCATCAGATCTCACTCTAGGCTTGATATTGAAATGTAATATAAGCTATTAAATGGCATGAAAAGAAAGTTCCTTATCCTTCCTTTTTGCTTTTTTTACAAAGCAAATTAATTTAAATAAACTTGGCAATATTATAATTAATTTCATTTTTCCCATATGGCTGTCCTATTAGAACTCAATTTTAAGCAGATCTAATGCCTTTCCCTTTGGGTTCAAGTGCATTTGCTGAATGGCTACCTGACTTTTCACTTTTAATTTACACAAAATATTTTTCTTTAACTACATGGGCTCAAGTAAAATAACGTCCAATACCTCTATGAGTAACAACTGCAAGTTCTTTAGTTCTTTCTATCTGCTCATCATTTCTTGGTCGTCTTCTTGTGCTTTGTGAGTTTTCTTGATGAAGGGAGAGTGCTTCCTTGGAAGTGTCCGACTCCAGAATTGATTTTCTTAAATTCACAGCTTGCACTTGTTGCTCTTCAGAAGGTTGTCTATAGGTGGTCACTGCACTGGATACAGCAACATCTGCAGATGTGCTAGCAACAGTAATAGCACCAGTAGTGGCCGCAATACGCTCCTCTAACTCACCAGTGGAGGCAGTTTTGATCAAAGTGGAAGTACCTGTGGGACACACAGTAGCACTGGATGCTAACTTTTTCTTTTGAATTGTGTTTTCCTGATCAACCTAAGAGATTAAATTTCCTTCTGTATAACATAGGAAAGACAACTGACATGAAAAGGGAAAGTTGATATGCTTTATTTAAAAATTTGAAAGAATCGGAACACTTTTTTTTAAACTAGTGAATATTTTGTAATCATAAAGATATCGCACATTTATTTTTATATGTTCTCAAAAACTTCCGGTATCAGCTTTTGTACCAGTCAGAATGACAGCACCTAATTTCCACCCCAGCAAATTCAGTCCTGGAATCAGCATGACTAGGGCAAAATACACAGCTACATCACTCAGAGGGACCCCACATGAAGAAAAGCAGTAACCGCCCTACAGAGTGATACAGAGCATTATACAGTAACCTAGGCAGTAGGTGAAACTTCCATATTCCAACGGGTAATAAGGCTGCCAAGTACATTTGTACATTTTAATCTTCTCATCAAAGCTTGAATAGGCTCTAAAAGCTCATTTAGATTTGATACAAGGCCAAAGGTAGATGGATTGTAAAACTACACATTTAAATAAAATATCTAAGCATAATTACCCATACTTGATATTGGACAAAGGCTGCATCTGCAGTTCTTTTTGCTCTCTGATTCCTGCAATAGGTCAGATTATTTTATTTAAAAATCTCACCTACAAAACATTGATAAGTTAAAAAACTGGCTCTGTACTGCTTGTGAATAATCAGGTTAATGCTTCTAACTTATCATTTAGCTAAAAATATATACCTGATGTAGGAATTCTTAATATTTTATAAGCCTTTTCATCCTTCCCATTTTCCAGATTTAGATGCAAATATTTGTGGGCCAAGTCTCTCACCTGTGAGCATTTAGAACATTTAGCACAGCAGCAAGTCCATCAGACTAGAACAAATAAATGACTGGGCAATGCATAATAAAATTCATAAAAACAAATCAACATAAATAAAGTTCATGTAGCATGAATTGTACTATATTTACTAGTATTTTTTAAACATAGCTTCTTATATTACATAATTATGATTAGGGAGCTCTTGAAAAGTCATTCAGATAGTGATATTCCACACATCTCTCTCTTTAGTTTTGAGCAGTTCTCTCACACAGACTTGGAGACTTGTCCTTCAAGTGTAGTGGGTGATGACAGGACTGAAACAAATCAGAGTTTTTACACTGTTATAAGAACATACACACTACAAAATAGAAATAAAACTCCCAAAGGAACTGTGCCACATACAGAGCCTTTCATGTACAGAGTATATAAAATTCTTGACAGAATTCTTAAATGTACTGTATAAATAAATGGAATGGATGCTAACACCAATAATACTCAGATAAACTAATAAAGTCTCCTCTATTTACTCAAGAAATTTTAGGCTGAAAATATTTCATTTTGCTATACTAATAAAAAGATACTACCATAACAGAATACTTAGCATTATACACACAACTAACAGGGCTGCTGTGGATTTAATGTTTTAATATCTGTTTCACTACAGCACTTCAAAATCATAACTTGTTGGTTCCCCCTGAAAAACTAAACAACCTTAAAAGTGCCAGCTAAGACTCTTGGTCTATGTGTCAGATACCAGACCAGAAATGGCTTACTGACAGGTGTATAAGTAGCTGAAAAAGACCTACACATTTTATGCTTTATTTCTGAATAAAACAAGACAACTGTCACAACAATGAATAATATCAAAAGACTACACTATTTAAGATTCAGGATAGAATAGATTTTGACAGACTGATATCAAGGAAAAACAATAAGCATGCGGTCATGAAATATTTTGGAACAGGACAATGTTGATTAAAACAAAGAAAACTTGTCACACATTACATAACCACTACTATTAAAGCAAAATCTGTGCAGATGCACTTTTATCATGCAAGAAAATGTACAGGAACAGGCAGTCACCCGCTCCCAGTGTCAAGCTCACAGCAAAATTATATTCAGAATATCTGTCAAATTACATGTGATGTCCTAGAACTTTAATGATGCACAGAATTTTAAATTAAAAGAAAGTTCATCTCAAAAGAAAAAAGCGATAAAAATTAATAATTAATTAAACTTCAAAGTTTACATATTGAAAAGTACTACACTGCTTTGAAGCAGAGGCAATTTTCAAAAAAACCCCACACCTAACTTGCTAAGGATAGCCATCTTCTTACACTGCAAAACAAAAATAAAAATGAAAATATCAAGAATAGGTAAACAGTGTGATGTGACTTACATGGAAGATTTTTAATCAAATTTATGCTATGCATAAACAACCTGGTAAATACCAACTACTGCACAGAATATATGCAGTCATGTTTGCCTATATGTAATTTGTAATCTCTAAAATAATGTATTTTGGTGTCTATTAAAACAGGTTTAGACCAACTGAAACACCTGTGTTGTATGGGTAGTATAGCACACTCTCTACTTCAGTTATCTGCAGTAAAATCTGGCATTTCTAAGAGGCTGTCTTAATTGTTATTTCCTACATGGTTAAAGGAAAAAAAAATAAGAAAACAAAACCACAACAAACAACCCACATATTATTTCCCCTTACTATCCTAGTTTAAAAAAAAAAAAAAAGGTAATTGAAAAAGCTACAAATTTGCAGTGAGAAATGGTACAAAAACAAAGGAAGACGGATTTCTTCTTTTTTGGATAAAGATTAAGCCAACAATTTTCAGTCAGCTGAAATCAACTCAAAGGTCATCACACTGAATCTACAATCAGCAAGTGAGAAAACTGAAGGCTTGAGGAACTGCTAGGCCACACCATGGGCTGAAGCAGTAAGCATGAGGAGGTAAGAAAGTAATTGTTGCTCAGGACACTGATTCACAAGGAAAGAGAAACTGGCAAACACAGATTAAAACTGAGATTTACTAGATTAGTCAACCTTTTTGTAAGTGAATCCATGTGCATGGACAAAAATTTAAAATTGGAAAAACTGAGGACCTTAGACTGTTTTCTTGAGGGCAGATTTGAAACAGTATTTATACATAAAAATTCCCAACTATGTAGAAGTGGAACGAGATCAAAGTCACGATGTACAGAGCAATTCATTTCAGAAAACTACTCTGAATGAACCACTACTCAAGTGTTGTAACTGCTAAAACTTGGGATGATCAAACATATGGAAGACCCATAAGACTTTCTATTTATATAAGAGTAGAGGTTGTCCTGATTCCAGGATCATTTTTAGTAAAGGAAAGAGGCAAGAGCCTTTGACATTTGACTGAGACAAAGCTCCAGAAATAGATTATGAATCTGTGCTAGATGCACACACTCTGTGTATGCAATATGCTGCAAGTATACACAAGGTTCCTGTTGTAAACATGACAGCAGAGGAAATTTACCCCAGATAAACACATCATGGAAGTTTTCATTAATTTGATCTAATGGAGCAACTTTTACAAGTAAACCCTGAGGAAATAAAATAATCTGAGTAGATGATTAATAACTTTGCCCACTCTACAGAAGCATTTACCAGCAAAAAAAAAAAAAAAAAAAAAAAAAAAAAAAAAAAAAGGCAGAAAATGGTGTCTAATATAGAGAAAACGCTTGGAAAAGATTCCTTTTAAAATAGGGAATGCTGCAACAACGTATCTTCCCTCTTCAATCAGTACAGATATTTAAAATGTAAATAACCTGCCAACACTGAATTAAAATCTAGTAACTTTTAGAATCTATCTGACAGAAAAAGAGTAGTCACATTTATCACAAGAAAGTCTGTATGCACTGAAAAGCAGAATCAGAGAACTGCAGTTCTGGTTATAGAACTTAATTTGAATATCTCTTGACTTTAGAAATAAATTGGCTTTTTGCCACAATCAATTACTTCCAGACAGAGCAACATAAATTTTATGCTCAGTTTTGAAGCCTGAGCTCTATGCTATGTTAACATGTTGTGCTGAAGCCCAGATTAAGATATAGATGTCAGCTGTGGCTATTATCTCTTTTTGAACCTGAATTGTGATTTCTTCCAGTTCCACAAACTTTCACAAAAAAAAGTATCAGTGATTAGTAAACATGCAATAACACATGATTTAAGATCATAACTTCTTCATAAAATTAATATAATTGCCATTCTTTCTTACAAGATATGACTCAGAATTATGTTTTAGCAGGATTCAATAGGAAAGGACTTTAATTGATTAATTCCCTAAATTAAAGTGACAGTGTGAAATTACAAATTACCATGCTTTTGGATATTAACCACAGGCTGAACTGAAATAAACTATTTCCATTGCAAATCCATGTTAAAATAAAGCCTTGACATGAAGTATGGCACTGCAGCTTCTGACATTTCAAGGAAAATACTGTAATTCCACAGACTAAAAGCAGGCACAGTATAACATGCCAAAAATTGGAAGCCTGACACTAAATGTCTGAAATTCAGCAAAGGAAATTCATTCATAAAGAAGTATTCAGTAAAAGTATTAAAAGGTTTTTCTATCCTTGCTTTTATTTTAGAGACAGCTTAGGAACAAACATTCTAACAATATTTATTTGTCATCTGGTGAGTAATGCCAAGATGATGGGGAGTCAAAATGATCAGAAAAAAGTGAACATTCTCTAGAGTGAGTTTGATCCATAGCATAAGGGGATTAAACTGTTTTAATCCACAGGATCACATATCAGGGTGAAATGGACCTCAGGAGGTCTCCTGTCACAAAAACCTAAGGCAGGGTCAGCCATGAATGAGGTCAGACCAGTTGCTCATGGCTTTACCCAGTTGGGTCTGGAGAAAACCCCTAGGATGGCAGTTGCACTAGCTGCTCAAACATATGACTGCTAGCACAGAAGAAAAGTTTCTCTATGTATCTGACCTGAAGATCTCATTTCAAATTTTGCCAGTTTTCTCTCATTCTCACACCATGCTCTACCATGAAAACCTTGGGTCTGTCTTTTCAATAACCTCCTTGCAAACATTTGGAAGCTGCCATTAGCTTTAAATTTTTCTCTGGGGTGAAAAAGCCCATCTCCCTCAGCCTCTCCTCACAGGGCACGTGCTCCAGATCCCAATAATCTTGATGGCCCTCCACTGAACTTGCTCCAGCAAAGAACTTATCTTTTTTTTAATGGCACCCAAACTTGATGCATTATTCTAGTCATGGTCACCAGAGTGCTGAGTAAAGGACAATAAACCATCTCTTTGATTTACTGGCTACATTCCTGTTAACATAACCCAAGATGCTGTTGGCTGTCTTGGCTGCCAACGTACCCTGCTGGGTCATGCTCAGTTTGCCATCTGACACAACCCTTCCCAGCAGAGGTCCTTGCTGTCAGCCAGGGCTTCTTCCAACCTAGGTTCAGGAATTTGTATTTGACCTTGTTTTGTTTCATAAGATTCCTGCTGTCCTACTTCTCCAACTTGTCTATGACCCTACAGATGTCAACCCTCCGCTCAACTATCCTGACTACTGGGAGGAGTATGGCCCATTTATGACTATCCTCTAAATGTACACGTTTGTAATATCAGCACTGGAAGAAAACTGGAAATTATTCAGCTTGAAGGACTCTGTTAGTCCTTGTGATGCATATGATCCATATACAGACTTCACAAACAAAGCTAGATGTCCTAAATGACCCTAAATGGGACTCACTATAGTAAAGTGCTAATGAGGTCATTGTGGGATTTTTTTATGTATGTTAACAGCAAGAAGTAAGCTATTCTATCCTTTTGCCATGGGTAATTGAGAAAGAAGTGTTGACAGTCTGAAGGAAAAACAAAAACAAAAAAAAAAAAGAGGTGCCTAAAATTATATATCATTTCAAAAAAAGCAATCACTATATTCCATCAGCATTCTTTCAGATGTTCAAAGGATTTTCAGACAAGTCTTATTTAGTACTTTTACTTAAACTTTCCCATAGTTAACTAACTTTGCAGTGACCAGTGCATCCCACTAAGAAGGGGATTCTTTTGCTAATAAAATAAGTAACTATTCTCTTTGATGTTCTCTGTCATCAAATATCTGATTCCTACAAGACTTTCCAATAAAGTTAAAAACCTAATTAGAAGAATGTATTCTGGATCTGTTAAAGGAATTTTCTAGTTAGCACAGACATAACAGTTCATTTGACTTCTTTTTAAATGGCATTCCAGCATTATTATTTTCACAAGTCTCTATTTTAATTCTTCATGAATTCCAGGGTTTCTACTCTTAAAAAATAAAATTACATATTTGCTTCTGTTGATTTATAAACTAATAATAGAAGAGAAAGAAATCTGAAACACAAATATACATTGGAGAAATAAAAGCAGATCCTATAAGGGCTGGAGCACCACTCCCATGAAGGTAGGCAGAGAGCTGGGAGAAGCCTGCAGAAGAAAAGGCTCTGGGAAGACCTTATAGTGGCCTTCTAGTACCTGAATAGAGAATATAAGAAGACTGAGGAGGGACTTTTCACAAGGACATGTAGTGATAGGGAAAAGAGGGTGGTTTTGAGCTGGAAGATGGTAGATTAAGGTTAGACATCAGGAGGGAATTAGTGTGAGGGTGCTGAGACAGTAGAAAAGGCTGCTCAGGGAAGTTGTGGATGTGATTTGGCTGTGGCTCCCTGGATTTGGCTGTGATCAACCTGGTCTAGTGGGAGGTGTCCCTGCCCATGCAGGAGTTTGGAACAAGGTGATCTTGAAGGTCCCTTCCAACCCAAACCATTCTATGATTCTACGATGTAAAACATTCTTCTGAACAAAATGATTTTCTGTTCTCAGATATTCAGCAAGGAAATAAAACTATGAATTTAAAGAAACACATGACTGAAAAAAGTTACCTCAAGTTTCTAGACTTTAGTTCAAACAGACAGTGATCCCTGGATTAATCTGACTAGAAAAGACTACAAAAGCTGTCTAAAAAGAAGTCTAATGTATGTGCTTTGTCACTTCCTTTTGTTTTCATGTTGTGTCTAGTTTGTATGGATTGATTCATAATTTGAATTTTATTTATTTTTGGTACCAGAAGGCACTTCTCAGCATTACTCCATTTCTTAAGGTTTGTTTTTTTTTACCTGCATTCTTCTCTCTCCATCTTTTTATATTGATTTAAATGTAGATGAACTGCTGCAGTATGATACATACCACAACAGCCAGAAACCAACAATTAATTAAGCATCAACCAGGTATTTTCAGAGATGCAGGAAAGAAAGTCATTTCTCACAAATGACTGAATGTCTCCATAAATTTCTAATGTTCCAATGTAAGTTCTTCTCCCAGTGAACTTAGGATCACCTGAAATTTTTTAAGTAGATACTGAAATATGGTAAATTTATGTATCTTAATTTTATCAAACTGATTAGATTTGAAAATCTGAACTTCTTCCCAGGTAAAATCAACATTCCTAGTTTTTTATGATGCAAAAGCGCTGAACACATTAACATGATTCATCTTCCCTCCGCTAAATTCAGGACATAAAACTATAGATTTTTCTTCAGTAAAATGCATCTGCTTAACAGAGAAGAAATATGAAAATAACCAACTCAGGTCACACATAAAGATACTGCTCTTTCAGTTGTTTTAACATCAGAGAGAAAATATTTTTTAAAAGACATATAACTTTTACCAAAAAAAAAACCAAAACAACACCAAAACCAAGCTTTAACACAAATGAATGCTTGCAAATGAGAACACATTGACTTGAAATGCTTGACGAATTATTTTCATTTTATAATTTGTTGCATATATATACTTTCCTTTCTTCTCAAAAGTGATGTCCATATAAAATAAATCCACTATAATCATACAAAACTACATTAGAAGTAGTATTCTGCATATCAACAGAATATGAAGAAAACTAAAGAAGTATTGTTGAACCAAAAAGAACAAGAGCAAGAGAAACAAAATAACAACAAAGAAAAAACAAAACAAAACAAAACAAAAAAACACAGGCAAACAAAAAGAAAAAGAAAGAACAAATGACAGAAACAAGGATTAATACTAGGGTAGGCTACTTGAAAGAAAGGAGAAATAGCAGGTCATAGAAATGAAGCTGAAATGCCATAGAAAGGAATTCAAGATCCCAAGAGGACTGAGGAAAGCAAGTAACCCAGCACAGGTCCTGGTTACACAGCAAGGGTCACAGGTTGTGGTTAACAGGTTATCCTCTTCTTGGACAACTAGTAAGTGTAGCACTGCAGGACTTCATTCTGAAACCTGTCTTCTTTAATAGCTTTGGCAGTGATCAGCAGGATGCTATGCAGTGGACTCTGATTAGGCTTGAAGATTACAATAAACTGGGGGGAATACACAACAAATATGTTTGTAAGCAAGCTTGTCATCCAGAGAGACTTAAGGCACTTTGGAGGAGTGAGCCAAAAGCAAGCTGATGTAAGTAAGCAAGGGTGGTCTGGGGAGCACCTCTGCTGTAAAGGCCCTCCATATCCTGTCAGACAGCAAGACAAATATCTATCAGCAGTGTGCCCTTGCAAAAGCATCCTGAACTGTATGAACAGAAATACTGCTGATACATGGATGGAAGGGATTATCCCCACCGATGTTTAGCACTTTTTAGTTCTCCAAAAGGAAGAAACTGAAAAACTCCCGGCAAGAAACTGATAAACTGGAGTGAGTTCGGCAGTTTCCAAGAAGGTAAGGACTGGAGCATTTGCCCTCTGAGGAGAGGCTGTGGAAGCTGGATTGGTTCAGTCCAGAAAAGGGAGCTTCAGAAAGGCCTAAAAGGAGCTTTCCAATGCAAGTTCCAAGCAGACACCAGGTTAAGTTCCAAGCAGGTATAAGGAGAAACCTTTACCCCATGAGAACAGTCAAGCTTTGAACAGATTGCCTGAAGACATTATGCAGTCCCCATCCCTGGAAAAAACCCTGGGCAAACCTGCCCTTGTGTCAATGCCCAGCTTCTTTTGAGTAGGGGGTTCCCTTCCAATCTGAGTTACCCTATCATTTTATGATATCTAAGCTACTTCTTAGGGTAACCTATATTTTTTATGTCATTCACAAATAACCTTGTTCTTCAAAATTATACCAGAAAAGAAATACAATGAACTTTGCATGACCCTATTTTTAACAGATTCTCAGTCCACTCCATACAGTGCAGAAAAATGCCTTGCTGATGCAGACTTTTCTGAAAAGTTTCAGTGACTTTATGGCAGGAAAAAATATATTCACAGCTGTGGAGTTTGATGACTTCAGCTGAATAATTTTTGATCATCTCTCTGCACACATGCCCTCTTATTTTTTACCTTCTATAGTTTGTCACGGCCACCTGTTCAAGACAATTTCTCTCAACTAACATAAACATAGATTCCAACCATATTATGCCTTGTATAAGAGTGTTTCTTACCCAATAACTATTCAACAGTTTCCTTTCAGCTTCAATGTCCTTACTACTGCCATTCCTCTAACTTAAATGTCTTCCTCACAATTCCTCACTCTTGGATGTCTGTCTTTTTCCTACATATTCCTTCCTATTAAGAACTCTCAGCTCATTTTCTAAGTTTCTTGACACAATTCTTTGCTTTTGTCCTTCCTTTTTTATTCTACCCTACTCCCAGTTCTCAATCTCTATAGGTCAGATGCAAACATCTCACCATTCATGGACAAAGCTGAAGTACTGTTATTCAAATATAGGCACAAGTCATGTTAATAGCCCCAGAATGTATAAGCTTTCTGAAAGAAAATAACGCTGGAATTGAAAATGCATAAAACATTGTGAACTGGGTAGTTTCACTCTCTGAAAAGGTAAAATTTAACATTAATACTGATAGGGGATTCAGACAAGAAAAAAACACATTGACCTCTATAGAACTAAGAAAGGAAAACATTTTTAAAAAACTAACAACAAAATATTACTTTTAGGAAATGATACAAGTACTCCACTAATCACACTTCTATTCTACTGTTATTTGGCAATTTTCAAACTTAGGAACAAAGAAGGTCTGACCAGTGTGGTTCTCTGAGGGCTTTTATCATGTTTTCTTTCAAATACAAATTGTACTGCAAGCTGACATAATGAAGATCTGAAGCAATTACATAACTGGGAATCTCTTTGGTACTAGTTAGTGATTTGAAAGATTAACAAATAATGTTCACTAGTATGCAAGGTTTATTGCCTCTGCTACACTGAAGTGAAAACACTCTATTAAAAAGAAGAATTTCCATGTGTCTGTGAATGGAAAAACAAGTTAAATTCAGCTTTCTGGTACCACAGCTGATATAGTGCACAAATAAATCAGCTCATACTTTGAAGTAAAAAAAAAGATACAAGGTCTGAAACCAAGGTAGACAAACTGTAGGTGGAAACTGAAAAGGTAGTTCTAAAAATACTTTTATTCCTTATTAGTAAACTTTTTTTTTTTTCTGGGAATTAGTAAAAAAATTAGTATTTTATTTAACAGTAAGAAACAACTTCTGACACAATCTCTTGCATGAGTAACTTCCATGTTCATATTCCAGACCAGAATTTTTGACCTAATTTTTCTACTGAAAAAAGAACAACTGTCCTACCCTTAGGCAGGAAACTATTCAGCACATTACTCTTCATGAATATGGTGTCAATAGAGTCTTCACAAATAAAAATGGAGGGAGAAACATTTACAAGAGCAAAACATTTTTTATGCCTCAACACATAACTATCCAGTTTATACAATTAAATTTGAAGCCTAACAATTACTCCTTTATCTTCAAGGACATAAGGATACAGTTTCTATCAAAAATGTAAGTGGTCTAAAGCGAAAAATAAACAATTCCATCTTTAGGCCAAAGAGAAGAAACAGAGAGAAGAGATAATTCTGCATAATCATGTATTCAGTTTGATTAGAAAGTACATGAGTGTGAAGTAAGACACAAGAAAAACCTATATTCATTACTTCATTATGTAGTTTTCTACATCTGGCTGTTGTATTCTTATCAACATTGCTCTTCCAATGCACTGATGTCCCCTAACACTATCAAAAAAATAAGATGTCCAAAATGAAATTACCTTCTAGTATGAAAAAAAAGTTGAAAATGCTGGGTGAAGGGAGATAAAGGAAAGGAAATTAGTGTCAATCATGCAGTAGAAATAATTTTAATATGCCTGAACACACTGACTGATTTCCAAAGTTAGATCACTTTTAGATTTTTTCCATTTGGTGTCCAATAACTTCCTAGTGGCCAAAGCTATTAAAAAACTAAATCACTTTGACTATGGTAAAATACTTCTGAACAGAGAAAAAAATAAGTCACTTAATGAAAGAGTTGAAATATATTATGAGAGAATTTGGATGTTACCATTTTTTAAAGGGAGGAAAAAGTTTTCCAACATACTCTGTCTCAATACCACTAAATATTCTGAATGCCAACAAGTATTTTATTCCAGGTATTTCCCCCAGTTGTTCTATCTTGACATGAACGTCAGTACAATATTACACTGTTTGACCATCATGAAGCACATAGATACAGAGGTTAAAATATTGATGTTTTGATCTTATCAAGCTGGCTATGAAGAGGAGAGAGGGGGTGAGGTGGGCCAATCACACTGTTCCTTCCGGTGGTGCTCAGTACAAAATGGGTCCTAAGTAAGCTCTTGCCTGGCCTTCCTGCATTGTGCCAGTTGGACTGCTGTTTGTTTGCTAAATATCCCTGTGCTACTCCTACATTTTGTTCTCCTGCTGAAGAACAACATCAATCACCAGGACAAGTGGACAAGTTGCCTTCTCCTGCCTCCCTCAGCAGGACTGCCCCAGTTGCTCCAAGGCTTCTGTGGACTCTCACTGGGAGCCTGGACTTAGGCACCCTCATCTGCTGCAGAGTGCAGTTTGTGATTCTCCTGGTCTACCAGCTGAGCAGTTTGACTTCTTTATTTACATATCTGTATGTAATTCATCATCATTATTACTGCTGTTTCTTATTTCATTAAACTTATTCTAGGTTGCTGGGGTTTTTTTCCAGCCTTAAAATCTCTGTCCCTTATTCCCTTTATCTTCTTCTGGGAGGGTAGTGGGGGATAACAGAGAGCATCTGTCACCTGGTTATTGGCCAAAACTGTGTCATATATATAACTATATAATTCTTTACTATCACATATGAATAAGATCATTAAAACAACACTGATTTTAGAATATTTTTTTCCTTTCCATAAACCATGACTGTTCATATTTCCTATAGATTCAAAATCCCATTTTCCTCCTTTTTTCATTTCAATCTATAAATTCTTGAACTATCAACAAAACTGACCTAAGTAAGGAAAGCGCTTAAATCTTTTTAAGTATTATTTGCTCTGAAGTAAAGTGTAATTCAGTACATTTTTTTCTCTTCTAGAGAGGATGGAATGACTAAGTCAGTAGTATACAGAACATTATCATTTGCTCTTTTGTAAACAGTGAACACAACTGTGTAGAACAGTAAATGAAGCAAACACATTAGAATGTTTGAATGCACCTACAATAACAGAGGATTTTCTTCACTAGAAGTATCAAATCAGTAAGACACATCTGTTAAAAACAAAGGAAGAACTCTTTACTGCAACACTTAATATTTCAGAATGACAATCAATTCAAACATCAGCACAAATACCATGTTCTCATATTTAACATTAATTCTACTGACTTTTAAAATTAATTATGATCTCACTTGAAGTAGAAAATAATTACTTAGAATTTTACAAACAGACTTTTCTGAATGTCTAACGTGTCTGAACTAAATTAACCATCAACAGTGATGTGGTTAAAACCTGTAATTGGAAGAACTCTGAACATAAATATTTTTAAATGGAGAAGAGTCAACAAAATGCAGAAAACTAAAGATTTGCCCAAAGTAAAAAAAATCTGTCAAGCTACCAAAGCAAACAGTAACTTATTTACACCAGTAGTAAAAAGCTATTTGAGTAAATGCACAGTCACATTACGGGAGACTGAACTCAAGACTAAGACATTTATATCTGAGTATCTATAGTTACACTAGGTGTAAAAAGTATAATAAATGGAAAACTGCAGTGTTTTGATTAATTTGTACATATGTTGGACAGGGCAAAGCAGCTGTCTATATGCTGTTTGCTATCATTTTAGGTGTTTTTCCCTCTTTTCTAGTGGTCCATCCATCAAATCCTTATCATTCATACATCACTGCACATATAGTGATGTACAGCTGAACTGTGTTCCTATAGGTGTCTAAACATACAGGTTACAATACAGAGACATCTACACTTGAGGAGTGTCTTTGAAGTGAACCTCATCTGAGACTTCTTTAGGACTCCTGACTCTTCCAGTAGTAGTACCAGGTAGTGTTCATTATAACAGCTTTTGAGATGATCAATAAATGACAAATCCTATTTAAGTTGTTAGATGTTCTGAAATGAAGTGCTAAAGACATTTTTACCCTTCCCTACCTTCCCTAGCTTAATACTACTTTTTTTTTTTTTTTTTTTAATCTGATTGCCAATTCTCTCTCAAAGCAAAAGCAAGAAAAAAATCATAGAAAAGTCTAACTCTATAAATTATTTCCTAATGAAGATAGATTTCTACTCATACACCAAATGACAAAAATAGAAGGAAAAGAACAATGGAAAATCAAGCAGAGAAAGAGAAAACTTTTCAGTGTCAATTTTCTCCATACTGCAACACACATCGAAAGTGTTGACATTTTTCTAACCAGCTCTACATAGTTGGCTTTCAAGAACTAAGCAGAGTAAATATTTGCATGCCTTTTCAAGATCAGTATGACAGTTATGCTTTATCCTGTTCTGAAAAGCTCATGGAATTATTTCATCTCTTGATCTCTATTTTCCTATTAGTAAAGATTCTTAATGGAAGGCGAATGTGTTCATCAACTAAATCAATTTAATATGAAATACATAATATTAGTTTGTACCTGCTAAGAAATGGGTTTCACAAATGAAATAAATAGTAAGTATGGGGTTACTGCTGAAATCTTTCAGAGCTTTAAAGGCAGGGGGAGGGAGGGAGGGAGAGAGGATGCTAGACCTCAAAAGGTATCAAAGTTACAGATTATTAAAGTAACGTTTAACTATCAGAAAAGTAAGTATTCTTTTCCAAAAGCCCTTTCAGAGTCTGAGTAGGCTTGACATAGAAATACTGAAGTTTCTACGCACCAGCTTGCAGAGTAGAAGCTGTGAAGCTAACCAAATCCCTTCTGTCTACTTAGATAATATTATGGATTCAGACATAAGTGATGGAGTGCAAAATGTAGCCAGCAGAAAGCAGCAAACAAAAGGAATATTTACAGGGACTGCAACTGGATGGAGCAAAAAAGACCAACTATTTTTAGACACTACACATTTTAAACTAAGACTGTTTTGCCTGGGATAGTAGTTGATGAGTGATTCTCCCTGCCTTCCTTTCAACCCATGAGTTTTCTCACTCTTGTTCTTCCCATTTCTTCTGGCCGGGTCTGCTGTGGGGTTGGAGTGGCTGTGGGAGTGCTCTGCTGTTACACTGGGCCAAACCACTACCCAAGTACACCAGCACAAATGCTGAGCTGGGCAAACAAACCCAGCAAGCCAAGGGAGTAAATAGGTGAAAAGTATAGTGAAGTGCCAAACAGTGATGGAGTAAGAATTATGCAGTGTTCTGAAGTTCAGAACTTGGAGTCTGCCTCCTTTGAAAGATGAAACAATAGAATAAAGAAAGCTAAAGTAAATGAAGTGGTAAGAAATTACTAATTCTGGTTATAGTGGCACTATGTAGGAAAGAGTAAATTCCAAGGGTGGTAGTCAGAAAGAAGTTGCAGTAGTATCTATGTTAATTAAACATGGGGAAAAGACAGGTTTTACAACAGTATAGTACAGTGATAATAAAGGCTATTGAAAGGATTAACAGACACTCTCTCAGAAGTGATGCAGAAATAAACTCCTGAAAAGACAACCAGCCATATGTATCTGAACTAAATGGCTCTTTGGAACACTGGTTTTTTTTGAAATTTTTATCAGTTATCTACTTCAGTGACAACTCATGTGACGACAACAGTGAAATTACTGTTTGAAAATGGGCTTTACAAAAAGGCTTAAAGTTGTCTCCATCTGAAAAAATAAAAATTTCAGTTCTTAAAAAACTGAAATTTTTTGTGGTATACTTTTTTTCCTATAGGTATGAAATATTTTTAATATGTTTATTTAATTTCCTCACACTGTCTCCTCTGGCCTACTGTACACTCAGAAACCACTCCTTCCTATTACCCAACAGTCATTTCTTCATTTTCTACTATCAAGCTTAATTTTAATGACAGTATCTGCTTAAGTATGTGCATCTGATGTTTTTCCATGCTGAAAATATTTAATGCCTACTTTTCTTCAAAGACTTTTAAAAGATATTTTCTTCATTTTACACATGGTGGACCACTGAAGCATCTCACAACTTAGCAGAGTGCACTTTAACATACACTCAGCAATATACCACTAAAACTGGAATGAGCAAACAAAAAAAAAGGGAAAACTCCATAATGTAAACACTACACACTCAGGTGGTAAAGAGAAAAAGGAGACATACAGTATATTCAATTCTCCCATACCTACTAACCTCATGTAACTTGAAGAATACAAATTTTGAAAATAAATAAGAGTATATTCTCTTTCATTATCTATTACCTCCCACTTTTGGTGAGAATGCAAGTGTGTGTGTCACCTGAGACATAGTTTGTTTTCCTTTTCTCAGTAGTTCAAAAATGAAATCTCAACAATTTGAATTACTTCACAGAAACATAAAAATAGTTGGTAATGTCTCAAGGGTATGGTAGGATCTAGCAGAGAAAGTTTCTACTTTGTATCTTTTAACAGTCTCATAAACTGGCAATTTCCCAGTCAAAAGTGTGGTTTATCCTATTGAGTATAGAATGATACCATGCACAAAATGAGTCAGTGCCTTTTGTAAGCAGTTATAGCAGCCATGGAGCTACAGTAGAAAAGCTCCTGTTACCTAAATTCACTCAGAATACACATTCCAGAATATATATGAAATCAGGAAGTCTAAATAGAGAGATGCAGTATTTGCTGAAATATTAATCAAATTCTCTTTGTTCTTGTACAGAATGTTATCTGAAGCAATCACACAGTTATAAGATGTTTCCTATAATAAAAGTTCAATTACATAAAATAATTAGTCCTAGTCTTTTGTTGCAATTGTTATATTAGTTGATTGTCAGATTCTGCAAACATCTTATGTGGCTAAACTCTTCCTCTGCTACATTTTGTAGAGAGACATGTAACACAAATTCCTGAACTAAAACTCATTCAGAACGCCATTTTTTTTATCAGATAAATGGGAAAGCACAAAACCACAAAGAGGTTACTGTTCCCTGAAGATCCATTGTCCAATGACCTTGCTCCAAATGGTGACATTCCCAAGTTAATGCTTCTGATGCTTTCATTCTTGCTAAAAAGTATGCTTGTTCATTAAAACAGTGGATAAGAATCCTATAGGTTAATTAAACCTTTAATAGCCCAATGCAGTCATAGAATCACAGACATAGGTAATAAGAGATAATATTGATGAAATGCTACATTACTGAACAGAAACTTACTCACTGTTTTACAAACATGACATATAACCACAAAGGCAATACACATTTTAATGATAAAAGATGTTATTTCTCTGTTACATTCTGCTATATTCTGTTACATTCTGTTATATTTCAGAATATTAGAATAATTTTAAAAGCTAAGTATATCAGGAAAGTGAAATTTTTATAAATGTTTTTAAAAATGTGCTTAGATAAACTAAATAATACATTATTCATACTCTTACCTACTGCAACGATTTTATCAGGTCACACAGCTGAATATATCATTTATGAAACACAAACTATACCTTTAGTAGGATTTTTTTAATGGTCCTTCCCATTTCCTCTACACCTGCACGGCCTTTTTTTTATTAACAAAAGAAACCCCAACAAAAAATGTATTTTATTAAATGTACCTTGGTAGTGAGTACTAAATCCACGGTATCGATGATTGCTGTCTGTTACAAAATGTAGTCTGAGCCAGTTTTTGTTGCTGATAACAGGAGGAGGTATATTCATTCCAGAGAGCCTGAATTAAAACAAACACATAAAAATTACTACTAAAAGATTTTCAAAAGATCAGGGCCAAAAATTCAGCAGATTTTTCATAAAGCTTTTATACAGGTCTCCTGTGAAAACCTGGATGGTTTTTTTGGCAAGCACATATTCAGTGACAAGCCTTCTATGGGACTTCTTATTTACCAAGTAATAGTATGTTACAAACATGAAAAGACAAGAGTTTGCACTCTGCATGACCAAGTGTTGTAATACAAGTCAGCACTAATCCAGGAAACACATATTTACATTATTGGTCAGACACAGCACTATCATGATGCAAGTACATGACACTTAAGACTAGAAAAAGACTGTGTCTATCCCAGTCAAGCCATGGGTTAAGGCAGAACATTACTCTGGATACCAGGAAAAGGATCATGCCCTCTGACTTTCATGTTCAAGGTAAGGAGAAAAAAAACCCTAAGATTACGTAGGGCACTACCTGCAACTACAAAACAGATACCTAATTTTCAAAAACATTTTTTCTCCATCCATGATGCATCACTCTAGCCATTTAAATAATAAGCTAGTTTTATTTTTTTAAATAGACAGTATTGAATTTGCTTTACCTATCAAGTCAATTATTCAGTAACGTTTCTATCCTTGGCAACTATGAATTGTATTTAAGATGATTCTAAGTACTTATCTTCTGAATTCCAAGTAAATTTACAGGTCCTAAAATGAGATCCTTATAGCTCATGATTTCTATGAGATTGTTCCCAGAAATCAGATTTGCAAGCTGACAAAATTTATAATGGCAACTGGCAGAAAATTGTTGCTTACTCCTGTCTTCTGCTTCTTCTCTATTGTCAATTTATCTTCTCAGCAAATTATAAGAGGTTCACCATTACTACAATACATTGGCAGTACAACCCACTTCTGTGCCAGCTACAATTCCAAGCATAGCTACACTGCATCATCTACAAAATTTTACTAAAATTTAAAGAAAAATCCTTTATCTGTCACACAGAAAATGTTGTTGTCTCAGCACTTTTATAGTTCATAGATGTAGCTCCTCAAACAACTGCACAGAATCTTTCACAGCAAATTTAAGACAAATAACAGGAGGCTTCCCTTCTGCAGCTGTCTTTCATAAACTCTTAGAAATGTTCATGAAGAATCTTCAAGCCAGTTGTTGTGAAACAGAGATTTAAAGCATCACATCACTATGCGTAGTCAAAAATATTTACATGAGTCTGTTATGTAAGATAACATGTATTTGAAATATAAAAATGCCTACCGGAATAATTCAACTTTGTGGCTAATTAAAGGATTAGAAAATGGTATGGCTATGCATGTAGATGCATCAGTGAAGTTCCTGTCTCTGCATGTTACTTGATTTGAGACTGTAGGCAAATCACAGTTTACAAAAGAAATAAAGTACTAACATTTTTAAGAATCAAAAGCACTTCACTACAACATCATGCCACTCCCTTCTTTCCTGCACTATTTAGGAGGTTAAGATCCAAAGATCACTCTGCTTTAGGCTGACTCTGATCCAGTGAGGTCAAAAATCTAACATATAATTGCCACTTTATACTGCAAATTAGAATTTTGGGTTGGTTTGTTTGGGATTTTTTATAGCACAATGAAGCTCTCCTTTTCCTCTAAAAACATACTGACATACTATAAACCAATATAAAATTACATGTGAATTTCACATTGCCAACTAGTTACCAGCTTGACAACTAGTTTAAAAATTCTTGTCTTATTCATGTACTAAACTATTTTCATTATTAAAAATCTTCCAAAACTGTAGTCTTTGCCAAGAGAAATTAAAAGCAAAAGAACTGCCTTTTATTTAAAGCCAACTGACAGATAAATTAAGAATAATAGAATACACAAATGATAACACAAAAATACTTTTTTAAAAAAATTCAGATATGGTATTCCTCATTCTTATGGAAAATTAACAACTACTTTCATTCACACTGCTGCTTTCTTTTTTGCACATTGCGTGAATGCCATGATTGTCATTTTGTTGTTATTTAGAAGAATTTATTTAGATTATTTTGAATTAGTCATATAAAACATAGTGCATAATAAACAAACAAATTAAGTAATTTGGCCATATAACAGGTATGAAGAGAGACAAAATTTCAGTTTGCAAAGGTCAAGTCAAAGCTCAAAGTTATATCAGTGAACAAATGGGTAAAACCTAAAAGGAAGAATATAGGCACTACAAAATATGCACATATATAAGGGGGAGAAGATAAGAAAGAATCAATTGGAAATCCCCACTCCAAGTGCTGAATTCTATTTTATTATGTTTGAATCTGTATGGAATGGTAGCAGTGTTTAAGCTTTGTGTGTTACTTATTTTTTTGGAGCAGAAATCCGTGGCACTGAATCAGATATGCTCTTTGTGAAATTGAACATACGCATCTTAATTTTTAAGATTAATATCAACTAACAAGTCGATAACAAGAAAGTCCTGCTAATATAAGCTTCAGACTAGGCATTAAATGTGCCACAAAATATTCCAAATACAAGAATTATTTTTGTTGGAAAAAATATACAGCAAAATTTTTCACATAAAACTTTCATGAAGCATACAGTTCCCATATTTTCTGATTAGCCAGGAGATTCACGTAAATGTAGTTGATCAAGGTTGATACTCCATCCAGAAGCAGTGCTGAAACCCATTCTAATGATGGCTTATCTGGTTTAGTTAAATTTTGGTTAAAGTAGGGAGCAGGAGTGTTAAACACAAATGTGAAGTCTCAGCCACTTACAGCTTACTGTTTCCTGTACTTGTATAAAACATACACTCATTAGAATTGGGTTTCAGACACTAACCTACAAATTAACCTTTTGATAAACCATTAAACAAGGAAGTTTTTTTAATGACAAGGCCTATCAATATCCTTTATGTTTCTAGTTCCAGTGATGAGATTAATGGGTCCTAACGACAATCATTATAAATGTGAACATCCATTTCATGGCAGCTTCGGGTTCTGGCCTTTTTTCTCCTCATTTTTTTCCTGGAAATGCTTTATCTAAATTATATTAAATCATTTCAGAGCAAGGACAGTATGGCATGTATTGTCAGTCAGTCAAAAAAATTCCTCTTCTATCTCTTACACAATCTATTGCTGTCTACACTGAGAACTTAAGATTCTAATTTTCTGAAGATACCTAACAGATGTTACGTGCAAATAGATATTTTCAGTTATCATTGTGTAACTAGATAGGTCAACAAGATGGAAATCCATCTGTAAATTGTTCTTTTGTGGAAGTATTCACAATTAAAATGTTCAAGTAACACTAATATTTTCAGCAGAGCTGTGGATTTCCTAGAATTTTTATTGCATCTTACATTTGTGCAGCATTATCATATGTAATATTGGTATACCTGTATTGCAGACATCACTGTAACAGAAGCTACAGGACTTTAATATAAGAGGAGTATTTAATTAAATTGTATGTGTGAAACTCAAGCTGTAGGCAGAAGTCAGGGCTGCTCTTCTGTGTGTATCCAGTAAACCTGAGTCCACTAATTCCGTAGATGATTCAGGACTTGAGCATGTAGTGATATAACTGGCTTGAGAAAACAGGCTAATTTGAAAGGTACTTAGTGTATCAAAATAAACAAAGTTTCTCAGTTAGGTCTTGAAATTATGTAAACAAGGAACAACACAGTAAGAAAAGTATTAGCTTGGAGCTAAAGCAAGCAAATAAATAAAATTACAAAAGAGGAATTAAATTGAGTTGATCTTCAGCATTGGCATAGTTCAATGTCTAGTCATAAGGAACAACAGAACATGTCTTTCAGAGGAGAAACTAAACAGTAGGAATTCAGTCCTGAAGAAGGAAAGAAGACAAAGACTTCACTCCCTAAAGCCATCTCTTTCTCAAAGTTTTATACACAGCAGAAAAGTGTCCAAAAGAAAAAGTGTCTGAAATACAAAGCTCTGTTAGCACTTCCCAGGCAATGCATCACTCCAATTTTAAGTGGGTATAAAGGCACTGGTCAGTGAAAGACCAAATTCCAAAGGTCAGTTCCTGCAAAACTGCCTGTACTGGGACTAAGCATTTTATTTAAATGAGAAGCAGAACATAAATACTTTTGAAGCTAGGTACATCCTTAGTTGTTGTTTACACATCAGCAGCCAAATGACTCACACAAAGCTATTATTCTATTTTTAAAACAGTAAATTATCACTCTTCAAATATAACCTAATCAGCTATTTAGAACTAAACTACAGTTTTAGGTAGAAATTCCACTCTACTCACTTTTTTCTGATTTACAAAACAAATGACAACTTAAATAAGCCAATGTTTGCATAGAAGAGAAAACAACAACTCTGCATTATGTCACCTTGAATAAAACACTTGTTCTGGAAAGTATCAATCTACTGATTCATTTTAGTTAGTCAGATAGATGAAATAATCAGACTCTTTTTGTCAAGTTCATTATAATGTCTGGAAGACTAAAAAATAGGTCTTCATTTTAGACATGTCAGTGTTGAAATACACAAAAGCCTTCTCATGGCTTTGCAATGCTGGAAAAAGCTCAATATTGAAATAAAGTTACTTTTGCTTGAAGCAAGGCTATAAGAAATCACTGTATGATCATCGAGGAATGATTAAAGGTACAACTTGTGAAAGTCTGTAGTACTTTTTTTGATTTTACAAGTTGAAAAGTGCCAAGATTAATAAATATTTTTAACTTCAGAAGTAGACTGCATCTTATAAAGCCAGATGTTTATATGTCAAAGATTTTCCACGTTATCTGTTAACTTGCCAGAACAATGAGATATGATGAAAGGTAAAAGGAGACTTTGTACTCTGAAATGTTGGCCTATGATACAAGCAATTTGTTTGTCACACAAGTAACAAACAAAACACCAATGGACAGTGTTGCTGTCCTGATTGCCTGAAAGGCTGGTGTCCTAAACTGATTTTCATACAGATGTCAGAGACTCCTAAGGAGTTATTATTCTTAATTATGATGCAAATACCTCATATACCAGATAACCTTGCACGTAATTTGCCTGAGCAGATCATAGAATCAATATATATACACATAATAACTTCCCCTGCACTGCACATGATGGTTAACATCGATCTTGCTGCCACACAAGATATGGAAAGTTGTGTAATTCCTTGGCACAATTGAGGAGGTCAGGGCAGTCAGCAAGGAGCAGGAGAAGACAAGTTTGAAAACACCACTGAGAAGATACAGCCCCAGCTTGAGGTAGAAGCAATGACAAGTTCAACATGTTGAACATCTCGTATGAACTACAGTATTAGAAGGGTTGATTGGACCAGACAGCCCTTGAGGTCCCTTCTAACCTGAAATTCTATGATTCTGTGTTCATCAATGACCTGGACAAAGGGACAGAAAGTATCCTCAGCAGGTTCACTGATAATACAGAACTGGGAGGGGTGGCTGACACTCCAGAGGTCTGTGCTGCCACCCAGTGTGACTTAGTCAAGATTGCTGAGCAGAGAAGAAACTAATGAGGTTTAACAACAGCAAATGTGGGGTCCTCTGCTTGGAGAGGAAGAACCCCAAGCACCAGTATAGGTTAGGGGTGGACCTGCTGGAAATCAGTTCTGGGGACAAGGATCTGGGAGTCCTGATAGATGGTGAATTACCCATGAGCCAGCTGTTTGCCCTTGTTGCCAGGAAACCCAATGGAATCCTGGGTTGCATAAAGAAGAGTATGGCCAGTAGGTCCCGGGAGGTCTCCCCTTCCCCTTCTACTCTGCCCTGGTAAGGTCACAGCTGGAATACTGCATCCAGTTCTGGGCTCCCCAGCTCAACAGAGACAGGGAACTATGGGAGAGAGTTCAGCAGAGGACAACAAAGATGACTGGGGGACTGGAGTAACTCTCTTATGAGGAAAGGCTGAGAGAACTGAGACTCCCGCCCGGAGAAGAGAAGGCTGAAGTTAGATCTTATCAGTCCACAAGAATGTAAAGGGTGGTTGCAAGGAAGATGGAGCCAGACTCTTCTCCATAGTTCGCAGTGGCAGGACAAGGTGCAATGGTGCAACGGGCACACACTGGAACACAGGAAGTTCCATTTAAATGTAAGAAAAAACTTTTTTACTATGAAAGTGACAAGGCACTTGATGACTTCCCTTCCCTCCAGTTTGACCAGCGCACCACACAGTTTGGTGCCATTTGGTGAACTTGCTGAGAGTGTTCTCAATCTTACCATCCATGTCACTGACAGTGAGGTTAAACAGCACCAGTCCCAATACCAACACCTAAGGAGTATCAGGGGATAGTTCTTAATTCTCCCAGTGAATTGGGCAGCGTGGCCTGAGCCCCTGCTGGTGAAAACTAAGGCACAGAAATCATTGAGTACCTCAGCTTTCTCCATATCCCAGGTAACCAGTTCTCCCGTTTCCTGCTGGAGAGGTCCTACATTTCCCCTGCTCTTTCTTTTATCACTAATATACCTACAGAAGCTTTTCCTGGTGCCTTTAACATCCCTAGCCAGATTTAATTCCAGCAGAGCTTTAGCTTTCCTAACCAGATCCCAGGCTGCTCAGAAAACTTCTCTATATTCCTACCAGGCTACCTGTCCTTTCTTCCACCCTTTGTAGGTTTCCTTTTCATGCCCGAGTTTGTCCAGGAGCTCCTTACTCATCTTGCAGTTTTGCCTGAATTCCTCTTTGTTAGGATCACTTGAGCTTGGAGAAGGTGATTCTTGACTATTAACCAGCTTTCTTGGGATCGTTTATCCCAAGCAAGTCTCTGAAGAGGTCAGAATCTGCTCCCCAGGAGTCCAGGGTAACAAGCTTGCTGTGCAGCCTCCTTGCTGCCCAAAGGATCTTGAACTTGACCATCTCATGTTCACCGCAGCCAAGGCTGCTCTTGAGCTTCACATTCCCCACTAACCTTATTGTTAGTAAGAACAGGGCCCAGCACAGCACCTCTCTTTACTGGCTCCTCATTTTGAGAAAGAAGTTATCAGTAACAGGGGGAAAAAGCTTGTTCTTGAGTCCTTCTGGTAAATGTTAACAAGTATACCAAAGAAAAAAACATTGTGCCTGGTACTAAAATTAGATATTCAATAGACCATAGTATTCTTTATCTTATACAAAAAATCTTGTTGGGACAGATGAGAACATCCCATATATATAGCTAAAATTTAATGTTAGTCCAATTAAAGCTTTAATGGACTAAGACTAAATATTGAAAAGCCTCAGTACTAATACTAGTAACTTCTTTAATTAAAGAAATTTAGTATCAAACCCTTCTGGTGTTATATACTAGAAGAGGAGGCTGAGGAGAGACCTCATTGCTCTCTGCAACTACCTGAAAGGAGGTCAGAGTGAGACAGATGTTGGCCTCTTCTCCCTGGTGACCACAGACAGAACAAGAGAAAATGGGGCAAAGCTCTGCCAGGGGAGGTTCGGGTTGGATATTAGAAAAAATTTCTTCACAGAAAGAGTGTTTAAAAATTGAACAGGCTACCAGGGAGCTGGTAGAGGTACCATCCCATGGAGTTGTTGGAAAGATGTGTGTTACAATGTGTTACACAGCAGCTGCCTGTGTTTGTCAGACCTTTACCATACATGATAGATACACAATCACTTCATCAGTAGGAAGATGTTAACAAACAATCCTAAAATTGGCTCAGGTCAAGATATCTCAGAATCATCTTAACACAGTCCTGATGCCATATCAATACCAAGCATGTGGCCACTTCCCAATATAATGGAAAAGTCATATTTACTGGGCTATGCATAAATAACAGTATTGCCAGACTCAACTAAAAATACTTGTGAGGCATAGGAAATAGGAAGGAAACAGTACTTCTCCATGCAGCTGATTCTCACTTATCTTTTTTCCTGAATCCTCAGTATTTCCTGTAACTACAGTAGTTAAAATGAAAAGCACATATAGGTATGCAATATTCAGACTGGTAAAAGACTGTAATTTTATTTCCTGTACAGCATAAAGGGAAATTTGCATGCAACGCTGGCTGGAGATAACGCTTAAAATTTAAGTCAAACTACTCCTACTCTGCAGCAAAATTAGCGGCCCCTTGGGTCTTATTAGGAAAAGTTCTTTTAGAATCTGAAAGTTTTCCTGAGTATCTGCCACTCTAGTTACTCACAGTTAGATATTAAATCCAAATGCAAATGTGTCTTAAAAGAGCTGTTCCTCATATTAGAAGAGTAATTCAAAATGCTGTCATGTTAGGCTTGAGTCAGTTACTTTATTGCATCTTATTTAAGGGTGGTAATAAGGCAGTGCAAGTCCTGAAATGTCTTTAAAGAATAACTCATCATACCAAGTTAAGAGGATGAAAATTAAGCAGCTTGACTCAAAGTACGAGTGATCTTTTTCTGAGAGTTGCCTCTTTCCTATTTCCTATTTTCTGACTCAGAAAATATATCAAAGTAGATATTGAAATTTGTCAGAAAAGGCTACTCTTATGCATAATTTAAAGATAATTTAAATATAATTGCTGTCAAGGTATCCATGCAGCAGTTAGCTTACTTTGTTTTTTTAATTAATGTTCTGCTCAGTTACTTCTATATGTCAATAGATCTACTGAATTTATCACATAAGATACTTTTTCAAATTGTTTGTACATATATCTCTAATGACCTTTCCCTCTTCTGCAATGTATCTGTAAGCTAATAAATTTCTTACTCTAAGTAATTTTTTGCAACATTCATCTCAGAGTGCTTGACAAACATCATCCTTTATGTCACAAAAAAAAAAATTAAAAAAAATCCCAAGCACAAAGAGACAGTATGTTGTTCTCCACCAAAGACATCTAAGACAAAACTGGAAACTACCAAAGCCTTAAGGATGCCATCCTAGCCCTGACTAGCCCTTCCTGAGGACCCTGATACCCTCTGCCCTTGGACCAAAGAGCCCCATCCCAGCTCAGTCTAAGCCAGCCCTGGGTATGTCCCTGGGCATCTCCTTTTGGCTGGGCTCCTGGAGGGACCCTGAACTTGGTTCATCACTTACCATGTTGAGGGCTGTCAACTCACTCTGCTCTCAAAGTCACTGGATCTGACCCATGTTCAGAACCTACAGAACCGTGCATCATCAATGAGAGCATGGCCTGTGTGGGATCACCCTTGACTCCCGGATGTCCTACCTCCAGGCAGAAATTGAATTTAAATATCCGAATTACACTGCTCTAATCATTAATACTGCATTATATTTTTACAATAAATTCTCTCAATTAAACAGCACTATGAATTTGCAGTTTTTCTGTGTGCTTCATCTTACCTCACTTACCTATTTGTAACATTCATATTCAAATGTTCTCTCACTGCAACTAGAGAAACCCTTCTTGTATCTTTTGTGTGGATTTGAAATGGATGTATACACGTTAAAATTATTTTACTCAAGTCACACTTCATACAAGCGTATGAAGTGCACTTCATACAAGTTCATACAATTTCAAGTCACAATTTTTATAATCATTTTCTTCCAAAGACTAAATGCTGCTCTTAGAGATGAGCACACACAGAGACACCACTGCAGGTATCCCATTGCCAGTCACCTGTGTTTTTTTCACCAAATCAGAGTAGGACACTGTGATCCATGTCACAGCATTCTAACCTCTCCACGGTCTGGAACCACACACTCTGGGAGCCTTAACTATTCTGATATGCCAGTTGGAACGTCTGCAAATATTCAGATCTAATAACTGATAAAAGATAATTTATAATAAGTGTATTAGAGATCTGTTAAGACTGACTTTTAATGTATTGCAGTTACAGGAGTGTAATGACATGGAAGACAGCCAGAGGAGAATCAAAAGAGTGGGCAGGAGAAAGCAAGTTTAGGCTCCACAGATCTCTCAGTGTACTTTAGCCCTAACTTTGACTCCCATCCTAGCATGACAAAGAGAATAAATGATAGGCTGACTGCTCTACAGCAGCAGCTAATGATATACATTGTTTCACTATTTCTTTTTTTTTTTTTTTTTTTAAGCAAGTCATACAGGGAAATATCTGATTAGGAAACATGAAAAGATTTATGTAACTGCTAATGCAGTTTTAAAAGCTATATAAATACCAAATATTACTTATTTTTGCAAATGAACCTGCATTAACATTTTTTGTCAGCTATTTAAGAATTCAGCCCTTTTTAGCATTTTCATTAACCCTATACGCAACTTAAAATGGTTGTACAGGCCAGATTCTATAATAAGGATTTAGTTTTGCACACATAGAAGCATGCACATGCATACACACAATTATGTGACTGGTGGACACAAGGACATAATGTTCACTGATGTTTGTTATGACTGTTTACTTTTTCTGTTTTCCTGATGTACTTACTAGGTATTATTCATCTGTATAGGTTATGTTATATATACATAACTCCTTATGTTGTATTTATACCTTTGTCTTCTTTATTTAACCTACTACATTTTATAGTTGCCTGAAGTAATCTCACACTGATGATATATGCATGTTCCCTTTAATTTTTCAGAATTTTGAAATACACTTCTATCCTCACAGAGCCTTCAACCCCCCCACAGCTCAGTATCATCAATGGTATTTATGCATAATTCTTACTCCATTATCCTAACCAGCAACTATTCTTTGTATGCATTTTCCCATTTGTCAAGGCTTAAAAGTCTGGGGGTACTATGGACAGAATTCCTTTCTATCCCACGCCCCACAAAGGGAAGATAAAAGGGGAATAAAGACTTTAAGTTGGAACCTGAAGACGATTGGATACAGATTTTACTAACACAAGTGAAAGGAAACACAAAGGTTAAATTAAAAAATACAAATTTATACAATTTTTAAATTTCATATATATATATATATGTACAACCCGATGGATAGCATATGGCAAGCTGACTGTAACGAACAGCAGCACATCCACAAGAAGTGGGAGGAAAACAAGGCCGTAGTTGCTGACTTTCTGGTCTTTTATAGAGTATGGCAGGAAATGGGAGGGAACAGATCCCTCCTGTTGTGTTCTGCCCCTCACAGAGTCCAAGTACCCTCCTTCTTTAGTTCCTCCTGTTCAAACAGTGACACCAGTTAAGTACAGCACGTATTTAGAGACAGCACTTTCCCTTTTTTCCACTAGCTTGTAATTAAAAATAAATAAATAAATAAATACATAAATAAAAGGTTTCTAAAATACGATCAGATTTTGCATTAAACAATTTTTCATCACTATCTCCATTATTCCTTTCCAGGATTCAGAGGTAACATTTTCTTACAACTTGCCATGTGTCCCTGTCCTTTTGCATTTTGCAAAGAGGGCCTGTTTTCCCTTGTTTTCTTTTTACTTACAATGTATTTATGGGCTCTGTCCATCACTGTCTCTTAAATCCTTTCGTTGCTGTAATTCAACAATTGTGATAACCTTTGTATTTTCCCGGCTTCCTGTTATTTTATGATTTTATTCCTTAGTTATATATTTCTTTTCTAATTTTTCATAAACTTTCTGATATATTTATCCTTGTGGCTGTACTGGGAGCTCTAATAGTCCCTAATTATGATTTATATCTTTCTTTTGTATTGGGAAAGCCTGCTATCTGCTATTTAATATATTAATTTCTGTCAGATCTTCTGCAGGTTATCTTTTTTTTTTTCTTAAGCTTGTTTTGGTGGTTTTTTTAACATCTCTTGTCCTTGTGCTTAGTACTTAAGTCTATTTACTCATCAATAATAAGGTTATTTCATTTTAAATTACCTTCAGCCTTCATAGTCTTACATAGATTCTTCTTTTCTCATACTCTGCTAAAATTTCTGCAATGAAGAAATCCTGTAGCTTGTTTCTAAAAATTTATTTGGCCCATATCCAACCACTCTTTTCTTTCAATTTATCTGAGGACAACTAAAATCCCACTTTTCATCAAATAAAGTCCTTTGCATTTTTCTGAAAATTTTTCAGAAGAGAAAGAATGCCTTGCCCTTCTAATTTAACATTCAATACTGACAGCACTGCACTTTTTTTTTCTCTTTTCTTTTTTTTTTTTTTTTGATAACAGATAAATGTTAAGATAGAATACCAATGGCTATATCTAAGAAATCCATCTATATTTATTTCTTGATTGACTTGATGTATGAACATATATATATATACATATATATATATATAGACACATACCAGATATTTGATACAATCCCTCTACCTCCTTTTTTGTCAATTTGATGCAATACTTTTTAAAGTAACGTATTTTTAGCTGGCTGCTATACTCTGATTTCTTTTAGGGTTACTCTCAGACTTCAGCTGAAAGTATATGTTCCTAAGTATTTTTAATGGAAAAAAATAATATATATATCTTTATATATGCATCATTTTTTCAATGGTAAAGCATCACTGAATTCACAAATTTGGGAATGTAAGCTTATTGTATTGTATCTTTTAAAAACAGAATAGTATAGTGTGCTGCACTAATTCACAGTTTTTGACACAAAGTCACCAAAACCAAATGGAATGGCAACTTTCCATTGTATGGCTATAAATGTCTAACACATCGACTGTAGTAACAAAAATAATATTCAGAACACTTAGCAAAGCCTTAGTGCCACATTTAGCAAACTTTTCAGAATAAATATAACTTTCAGCTGGCTAGTTTAAATCTATTAAGACATCTGGGAGAGGTCCTCCTAGAAAATTAATTTGTAATTCAAAACTGAATGAAAAACTATTATTCTAAGGACTGCTAGCCTTTTCTGATGTCATAATCTTTACTCATTTCTCTCCCACTGGAATTTAACTATGATTTTAATTATAGTCAACACTCCAGAACTTCCTTAAGTCCACCTTTTTAGGAAATTCCCCTTTGTTACAACTAAATCTCTGGGAAAAACAAACAAATAAACAAGAAAACAACCCCCCAGAAAACTAAACAAAACACAAGCAAGTAAAGATGCCCGCATTTTGGGTTTCAATCTCAAATTCTCTAAACTATACAGATAGGAAAGCTTTGGTAAGAAGCTGGAAGCTTCAGTTCAAGGTTAGCTCTGTTTTTTAAAGACATAGTGTCACCTATTAAATAGAAATAAAGCCTCACTGCAACCTTACCCATAACCTCACTTAGGACATGCAGATCAGTACATTCTTTCTCAGTAAACAGGGATTGTGGTAAAAGTTTATCCTCTAGAAAAAAATAATGGGAAAAAAGTTCTGTGGCAGTGCTATACATCCACATGAAAGATATCAGAATACATATTATATGCTTCAAGTATGAAAGAGTATGTACTATGGAATAGGTATTTTTTCTGCTGATTCAAATATAAGTTTTGGTAAAGAAAAAGCTGATCCAGCAACTTCCCTACTGGATCTTAGAAAGATCCAAAAGTCTACTTGCCCATGACAGAAGACAAGCAGTTTGCTTAATCAAAATATATATATATTCATCAACAAGCTCCAGTAAGAATTCTTAATTAGCTGAAAAATGAAACCAAACAAAATTACGTTAAAGTATTGCTCTCATCTGAATATTTGTTATGATTAAATTTTAGATAACACTAGGTGAAATATTAAATTCCATACTTGCTGAAGCCTTTAAGCTTAATGAGTACACAGCTTTAGGTTTTCTTATAACAAGCCTTAAATAACAGCAGAATATTTTTATAACATAAATTGAAAATTTCTAAACCTCAGCCCCCAGAATGCAAAACTATTACTCTAAATAAATCTCAGTTATGATCATTTATTTGGCTTATATAAATCATGCAAAAATGTCTTACTGGCATGACTGTAATTATACCATGTTTAATAACCATCATAGCCTTAACATTATCTAAAAATGTAGGTACTGGTGTGTTAAATCAGAAATATACTGAGAATAATACTTTATTCTAACAATGAGCAGTAACAGATAATTCACCAGGAGTTTCAGAAATTGTGACTATAAGGAATAAGATTCAATCATTCATATATCATTACAATTTCTAGCAATTTTATGGATTCAAAGCCTCTTGAGTGAAGACTCTTAAAAAGGACTTTATGTTAAATACCCTTTGCTCAATTTTACTTTTATGACATTCTGATCTATTTTTCAATCTAATTTATGTTTTTTCTATCTATAACATCATCTGCCAATGCTACTACAACTTAATTATGCATGCTACAGAAAAGTTCTACCTTTTGCTTTAATCTTCAGTCTGATGAATCACTGAGTGTCCCTCTTTATTTTAGTGAAAGAAATGATCAATGTTCCTTATCTGACATATAATACTAGAATTTTATGAACCTTTCATATATTTTCTCATTTATTTCTTTTCAAGATTTAAAAGCTTTAGTCTATTTTATTCTTCTCCCTGTAGATGCTTTTCCTATATCTATTTCCATTGTTTCCCTCTTTTCTGTACCAATTCTCATGTTATTATACCTACCTTGACACAGGATAACACAACACTAACGTGGTTCAGGAAGTAGATCACAGGGAAACAGCATTTAACTTGCAAATACTTATTTTTTTAAATATACTTAGATTAATTTACCCTTAGGTTTCAAAATAATGAAAATCCATCTAATTTAATTTGGAAACATCTCAAACCATTAACTTTAAAAGTAGTTTAAAATTTTATGGGATAAAAATATTTATTGACATTTACACAACTATTTGAATAGAGATCTTTTACTTCAAGGCGGGGGGTATTTGAGAATAAGTTATTTGTTCAAGGCTCATTTTCAAAGCTCTAGAGTACTGCATTTTGGTGTTTTTTTCACTTGAATACCCTATTTACAAAGAAGAAATAAATATACAGTAAGAATACATGAATGACTTATTTTCTTTTTCACTGACTGTTGTGTCATGACCAGGAAGCTGTGGGTTGTGACCAGTCACCAGCAAAATGGATGGCTTGTAACTATTAAGAATTGCTCTGACACTGATTTGACATTGTGTGAATCCTTAATAAAACAAATTGCTTTAGAGGTTCACAGGATGTTTAATGGTTTGGTTTAGTTGCTGGTTCATTTTAAAAGTAAATTTGCAACCTAAATCACCTGAAAAGATATTCAAAGGTAAAACAGATGGACAATGACAAAAAATCAGAAGCAGCATCTGAAGTTCTGAGCAGTCTCTAAGGCCATGTATAAGCAATCTTTCATTTGTTGTCAGGATTTATTCATGAACACAAAGGGTTTCACTGATGTGTTCAAAACATTATTATTTTGACTGTTATGGCCTGGGACATAAAAGATGGGATTATGAATGCATATAGTTTACCAATGTACAAAACAGACCAACATTTTTAACTTGGAATATAGAAACAGGAGTGATTTGGAATCATCTCTGCAGGATTATCTCTGTGTTCTCACACAGCCCAGCACTTATGCTGCTGAATAAAGTAGAGAGATCATGGCAGGGACTTAGAAAAAAAATGACAAGTGTGAAATTTAAATTGCTCTGGAATGACAACAGAGAAAATTCCATGTTTTGGTTCTAGGTTTGTGTGTTTGTTGTGGGTTGGTTGTGAAGGCTTATCCCCTACCCTGTTTTGACTTTTATGTTACCCTCTTCTTTATACTTAACACTCTTTCTCCCACCATAAAACACATGCAGCATAAAAAATGGCTGTTTCAGCCTTGCTTATGAGATTTGCCAGTTCAGTCACTGATATTTCAGTCAAGACAATAGCAATGTCTCCTCACTACTCCTGCAAGTGCCATCCTGAGAAAATAGTAAATGATATCAAACAGTGCTGCATTCTGCAGGAGCAAGCACACTGAAAGTGTTCCTTGTCAAAATACCAATCATCTTCCTATCTGTATTTTTTCAGACTTCAGATTTCTTTGCATTTGTTTATTACTGATCATGTTTTTTAAGCATTCAATAGTTAAATGCCTGAGATCTAAACAAGTCTTTATCTGGTTTCTACAAAACAGAATTACGAATAAGCAATGCTGGAAGAACTCTGAGCTTCTTCATCCAAAAAGTTAAAGGAGGCAACAGAAGCACAAACATGGCAGTTAGTAAATCTTTGCCAAGAGGGATGGTGGAAAAATCATTTCTACTCTTTTACCATATAAGGATTCAAGAAAAATAATTTTCCATATTGTTTTTCAATGCTCATAAGACTTTGTAAAATACTATGCTATACTAATATAAACCTGTCACTCTTTAAAATAATGTATGTAAAAAGGCCATACAATGTGTAAACTACTCAACTGAAAACTGTGTCTTGACTCCAGGTGATAACTTCATACATATTCAAAAGCACCATCAAAATAATGAGAACATGTATCTGCAGACGAGGATTACAAATCTGCAGTTTTGTAGTACTCATGAAAGGTAAGAAATTAGAAACAGCTTCAAAATTATTGTTTAACAGAAGTTCATTTAACCTATGGGATATACCAATTTTTGCAACAGCAATAAAACACTAACTTCCCAACACTGTGTACCTTAATCAGAATAAAATATTGTATACTGTCACAGGAACACAATAAACTAAGGATAAAACAGAAAACTGTATCATGGAAATCAACTAATTCTATGGAGTCTCTGCACACAAGGATTTAAAAAAAAAAAGGTAAATCCTTGCATAATTGCTGCCATTTAATGTACAGTACTTGAGAAGAAAAATGTTCAGGCTTTATTTTGACAGTAAGATGATCCTAACTCCTTCAAGAAGCCGTCTCCCAACAACCTAAGTGACTCCCTGTTGTCTTACAGAATATAGTTTGGGTTGAAGGGACCTTAAAGATCATCTAGTTCCAACCCCCTGCATGGGCAGGGACACCTTCCACTAGACCAGGTTGCTCAAACAATCCTCCAGCCTGGCCTTGAACACCTCCAGGGACGGGGCAGCCATGGCTTCACTGGGGAACTTGTTCCAGTGCCTCACCACCCTCACAGTTAAGAATTTCTTTCTAATATCTCTCCATCCTAATATCATTTCAGTCACCATGATGCCAATGATATCATAGCATGCATACACGTGCGTGTCTCCTCATTTGCTCCCCATTCTACATGTGTTCGCATAGAGACACCAAAGTTGGGGTCCTGATGAAGCTTACTTACTGACCTTTCCTTCTACTGACCAACACAAGAAGAAAAAAAGTTTTTATCTGTATCACTCCTAGGTGCAACTCCTTTGTGACTATGTAAATGCCAAAACAAGGGATGAGCTGGACATAAGAGCGGAAACATATTTTTCAAAAGCAGTGTCACTTTGTGGACATGTAAGGTGTTAATTTGTACCAGAATGAGCCAAGGTAACTCTGTGACTACACTGGACTCTGTGCCTGTTTCAAGTACTCACTGTCATTTAACAAACAGTTGTCTCACCTACTCTTTAATCTATTATATAGTAAAAAGTCAAATGTACCAGATAAGCTTTATCTTATTGTAGTCTAGAGGAAGACAAGATCATTCATGACTCTGGTTATGTAAACACCTCTATAAGATGAATGGGACAACACAGCCCAAGGGAAGGAAGGACTCCAACATGCTTCCATGTGTCTTCAAGACACAAGGTAGGACTGGCCAGATTAGGCAACCTGCCCAGAGTAACACTGCCTATCCACAAAGAAAGAGACCACAAGAGATGTCTGGACCTCAAAGACATGCCTGTAGATACTAAATTCTTGTGTGTTGATTCTGACTGTAAGCACAATTATTTCCAAATAAGAAAAAAAAAGGAAAAGCTTTTTCCCCAGTGCTGACAAGCAGGCATTGAAGGCAGTTGCCTGCAGAGTGTGCAGTGTCCATCACTGGAGGTTTTCAAGACCTGGCTGGATAAACCTGAGTGCCCTTTTCTCATCTCAGCCCAAGCCTGCTTTCAGCAGTAGGTTAGACTAGGCAGGTTCTGAGTTCCCTTCTATGCATAATCGTCTTCATTATAGGATTCAATTATTCCGTCTTGTGTTCCCTTATAACCTAATTATGTAAATACACACCTAACATATTGAATCCCAGGATTTACACGTTCAGTGGATTTGTTATTTCCATGGATATAAGTTTCCCAAAGTCAGATTTTCTCTTTGCTAAGGACTGCGTCTATTTATTTTAAGTGTCACAAAGTAATTAAATCTGTCTTTTTTAAAAAGAACACAGACTTCAAGACTTTTACCACCAAGTGAAAGAATGAAGATGCCAACCTAACCAACCTAACCAAGTTGAAGATGGTGAAGTGCAAAGTCCTGCATCTGGGTTGGCACAACCCCAGGCACAAATACAGGCTGTGGGGTAAATGGATGGAGAGAAGCCCTGAGGAAAAGTACATGGGGCTGGTAGTAGATGGGAAGCTCAACATCAGCTGACAGGGCCAGCTTGCAGCTCAGAAGGCCAACTGCATCCTGGGCTGCATTAAAAGTAGTATGGCCAGCAGAGTGAGAGAGAGGATTCTGTCCCTCTATTCTGCTCTGAGGCCCCACATGGAGTACTGCATAAAGCTCTGGAGGCCCCAGCATAGGAAAGGCAGACCTGCTGAGATGGGTCTGAAGAGGGCCACAAACATGACCAAAAGACTGGAGCACCTCTGAATACAGGCTGGGATAGTTAGGGCTGTTCAGCCTGGAGAAGAGAAGGCTTTAGGTAGACCTTAGAGAAGCCTTCCAGTAAGTGAAGGGGGCTTACAGGAAAGCTGAGGGGGGGCTTTTCACCAGAGGGTATGACATAACAAGGGGTAATGGTTTTAAACTGAAAGAAGGTAGGTTTAGGCTAGATATTAGGAAAAAAATCTTTACCATGAGGGTAGTAAGACTCTGGAATAGAGTGTCTAGGGAGGCTGTTGATGCCCTCTCCCTGGAAGTGTTCAAGGTCAGGTTGGAAGGGGCCTTGTGCAGTCTGGTCTAGTGAGAGGTGTCCCTGCCCACGCAGTGGGGTTGGATCTTGATGTTCTTTTAGGTCTTTTCTAATCCTAGCCATTCTATGAGTCTGTGATCATGTAAGTCATTGCTAAGTAGTAAGTAGTGCACTACACTTCGAAGTACAACCTGAGAAATGAACACAGAAAAAATCACTAGAAGAGAGTACAATGGAAGGGCCTTCTATTTCTTCAGAAATACACAAGAAGAAGTAGTACAAAATAACACAGAGAACTCTTCATCTCTCCTGTTAAATGTGTGATATCCTTCTCTTTTATTAGATTAAAATCTTCCTCATGTTTCAGGAAGCGTTTTGCAAGTCTCAGACATAAAGTTTCGAAGTCTTTTTCAAAAGCCAGTGAAATGTGAATCCCACAACAGAACAACAAAAAAAGTGCCATTAACCTCCACAAACCACTGTGACAAATTCTCCTCCTATTGCTACCACTGGGCCTGACCCTACACATTACAGAACACACTCTGCTTCTTGGACTGCTCTGAATTACCTCATAGAAATGCCAGAAGTGAAATGCTGAACTGCAATGTATGAAATCAAACTACAGAGGAAAATACTAAATGACAGCAATCTTTGATTTCTGTGGAAAGCCTCTGATTCCAAGAAAGGAAAACACAATATCTGTTAGCCTAGAGTATTTTTATTATTACAGTGCCCCTATTCCTGACTTTCTGCATCATCTCTGAAAGCTTCTGTCCCTGCTTTAGAAGGCAGCTGCACCTAGGCACTCTAAAAATTTGGCAGTTTTCTACAGTTACTTTTTTTTTTACCCAGTTAAATTCAATTAAAAAATAATTATATCCACTCTCAGGAAACAAATATTCTGCAAACCACCTTTCAGCAGGTTTTCGGGACTGCACTTTATTCAGTTAGTATGGCAAACATTGTTTTTCCATCTCTTCAGCTAGAACAGCAACATTCTTCTGATGGCATTTTGCCTGTGTTAATCAGTACTCATTTTGTCAGTATTTTTTAAATTTGAATCCAACTGTATCAGATTACAAACCATCGACCACCTGGGGCATTCAACATCATTATTAGGATTGTATTAGTCATAAGCATTGCTTTCCCTAGTCCTGCCTCTGAGCATTAAGCACAGATTTCACACAGATTTGTCTAGTAACTAGTGAGAAAACAGTAATTATACCTAAGGCAGTGTCAACAGCCTTCATTAATGAAAAAGAAATAATTACACTCATCACTTTCCAATTTGAGGTGTTATTTTCAGGAAAACAATAGCCAGGCCTGAGGTAGGTTTTCTTCCCCTCTAGGTTATTTTACTTTCTACTTCTAAGCACCTCTTCTTGACTTATCTGTTTTGTTTTTTTTTCTCCAACACATCATTATTTACGTTGGTCCTTGTATTAATGAGACATGATTGTCTACCTCTAACCTCTAGTTTCCACATTTATGCCAGGCAGAGGTTTTCCTCTGTCACCTCACATAGCAGCATCATTTGATCATGCATATTGACTGAAAATAAATCTAACCTATTCAGACACTGGATGGTTGCATAAATCAAATAACTGCTTTGTTAAAAAGATATGACTGACAGCCTGCTGTGTTAATGAATACATGTTGAACAGTAATGGCCAAAAGCAGTACGTTAATTTTTAAATGCATTCTGAAGGTTAATTTCTGTTTTAACTAATCTGGAATTAAAAAAAATACCATGTAGATGTCTAACATGAATTAACTGCATCTTAACCACCCTCCCCCAAGAAAATAAAACAAGAAAAACCAACCAACCAAACAAAAAAATTTCAATACTATGATCTGTCTGCTTGACCTCAGTTTGCTTTTAATTAGCACTAGTAGCTTTGCTTACAAGTTTTGCAAAGTAAATTGTAATTTTGTATTTTCATAGCACGAGTAAAATGGGTTTAAGAGACAGGAGACAGGAATTTTCACCATCATTAAATTGCAAATAAAAGCAAAAGCATGGAAAATGGCACCTAAGATGCCATGTACATTTTAGAGGAAGTATCATTGAGGAATATGAGAGTGAGAGACATTTTATTCTAGGTATTACACAAGGTCTGTTATGCTAGAACAAATTGTTTCAGGGAATGATCCCACAGCATCAGATCATGAATGCAGAGTGAAACTACCTAAGGCTCCTCTAGAATGAACAGGCAACATTCAGGTTGAGCAGCATGTGGAGAAAATTTCTCTGTGCTTTTCCCATTTGTTCTAAGACATGTTTTTTTCCATTTTTACTCAGCAAAATGTCTGAGGTGATGTGCTGTTGAAATGTCATGTTTTTAAAGAGTATATATATGTACCGTGTTTTCACAACATGGTATATAGGCTACCAGAAAGTGAAAATGTGTGATGCTATCAAAATGCAAAGCTGTACCATGGAATAGTGATCAGTGACTACTTTATGAATAATGAAGACAAGCCAAACATATTTTTGTTTATTCTGTCAACTGAGATGGAACTTAAGACATTGATCTCAAAACTGTATCTGATGCAGACTCAGGGAGAGGGGAATTTTGAGGAAAACAGATCCTCACACAATATTGATTACCAGGTACACAGGACTTGGAAGGAAAATGAGGAGATAAGTTATTTCAAAGGGAAGAGAAAGCCACAGGATGATAAGCTTCATTACTTCAGAGAATATACTAAGATGGTGAAAAAGAAGAGAGTTTGAATATATAGGGATGGCTTCAAGGAAACAGGTGATACAGTCTCCATAGAGGAAAAGTTATGAAAAGTTATGATTGACATCAATTAAGGTCATTTTAAAGAAAACATGACTGTGTTGACAACAGGGACCCCACTGATACAAGCCTACCTGGATTTAAAAAGGAACAAAACAAAATTCATCTGGTAGTCTCCAGAGGATCCTGGAGAATAACTCTTGAAAAATTACTAACAAAAATATCTTAACAGCTCTTTGACACTTAATTTTAAGGCAAATAAATGTTGGTTCAAGAAGTTTCTAAATCACTGACTACAGAAGCTAAGAGTCTGGAAAAGGGGGAAGAGCACACCCGGCCACCTTGGTGCCTTCTGCTCTTTTCCTAAGCAACTGTTATTGCCACTATCAGGCACTGAAGTCCAAATATAAACAATTACTGATCCAAAATAGCTATTCTTAATTATGTGCAGATCTTACTGCAATGCTATGCAACATCTCCACTAAAACTTTATAGAAGGATTTTTCCTTTGTGAAATTTAGAGCTAAATTACACTTACTTTAATTAATATAAAATTTATTCTCAATAAATATTTATTTTAGCATATTGTTTTTCTACCAAACACTACATATTATTTGCTTTCTAAAAATACTACCAATATTTCAAAACATAATTAACAGAGATTGTAAACTTGGATTCAAAAATGTCAGCAAGTCCAATACTACAGCAACACCTGAAGCTAAAATTTAATTATCTGTTCACAAAATGTAAAAAATCATCTACTGTGAAACTTAAGAATGTTGTGTTTAAGGTACTGGTCAATGAGTACACTGGTATTTTTTATTGAGGACTGTATATTTTCTCATATTTCTATACATCTTAATCTTTTTTTCTCTTAGATGAGAAATGGTTTCACAGAAGTTTTACAGGAAAATTATGACTGCCATAAAACTGTAACAAATAAACTGCTCATAAAGTGCTCTTTCCTGTACTATCCAGAAGCGTAAACAAATTAAGCTCACAATATTAAATAATTGGATGGGGTCATGGTATATCCACAGAAAAGCTCATCAGGAATGTTCCTAACTCAAGGACAGACCCAAATTATTAAGAAATAAATAACGAGTTCCTTGGAATAAATTCTGATTTGGCAACACAAAAACCTGCATTTTTGTGTTCTTTGTCATCCATACAACTTTCAAGGGAGTCTTAAGCTAATGTGCCATGTTGAAGAAGTTTATCATCAAGACTAAAAGAGTTTAAGAATATCAGACAAAACCTCCTAAAAGGGAAATATTCTTTCAAAAATGTTGCATCATTCTCCACGGGATATTTAAAATTAATGCAAAAAGAGTGTTTCTACTGGGAAAACAATGTGCAAAACCACTATTTGCAGGGGAGAAATTTTTTCAGATGTTGTTTTCTAACAGCTATTTTAACATAATTTATATGGTGCACAAAATGCGCAACATCAATCAATGAAATATTTTAATATATTTCAGAACAGAAAGAAATTGCCTAAAGTGTTACCAACATATATTTTACAACATAAATCATAAAAAACTGCATTATTTTACATTGATTCTAGATTTATACAGGAATAATTTATAATTTGGCTAAAATCAGAGACAGAATGATGATCTACACAATACAGTGCTTCAACTTACTCTGGAAAATTCTAGGTCTCCTTTACATTTTAGGAAAATTAAAGAGGAAACTTTTTGAAATATCCAGGAATATTGCCATCAGTAATAGGTAAGTGAGGTGAGTTAATTTGTTCTAAAGGGGGTGATTACATCATATTCCAAATTTTATATTTAGTAGAGTAAAAAGAATACGTAAGTATCCTACTATTTCATATGAACATGCCAGCAGTTAGGTCAAATATAAGAAGACTACACAAAGATTTCAAGAACAGAGCTGAAAACTTTGGTGGGTTTCTTTCAGTATGGTAGAAGTGATGTAAAATACTTCAAGGCAACCATATTTTCTATCACTTGCCAGTCTACACACCAAAAATGTGTTGGTTAATTCAAAATTAATCACCATTTCAATTTCAACTAGACTAATAATACCTTTGCTGCATTTTTTTCTTCGTTGTAAATGTCATCTAGTTTTAATACACCAGCTAAAATTAGGCTGCTAATCAGGAACAAAAGATACACATTTAATGTTTGCCTAGAACAGTGTGTAACACTCTCCATCATCACTGTCATCAGAGGACTGCTCTAAGCACATCTGTCATGGAGTATCCTGGAAAGCAGGTTCTACTGCCTTTCTCCACAGTTTAGTCAACTAGAGTCTCAATTATTGCCTTAACAATTCAGACTCAAATATGTGCTGGAACCCAGGACACCCATGTCAAAGCAGCCAAGAGAATAACTGCAGGTTTCTGCTAGGTGATGATTAAATATTCCATTAAAAGTGACCAAAGGCAAAACAAGAGACTGAAGCATTCCAAACCAAAGTATCCTAGAGGAAAGCATTAGAAAACTCCTACATGTTCTGATGCTCTCGAAATATTTAACTCTGAGCTTCCATTTGTTAGGCAAAACTATCCCATAATTATAGTTCTATTTGTTTCAACAGTGAATGTCTCAAACACTAACTTTTCACTTAGGCAAAAGGAACATTTCACTGGACCTCTTTTTTTTTTTTTTTTTTTTTTTTGCTTTGATGAGGAGAAAAAATAGGAAAACAATTTCCTCAAACTTATAATTTTTGCTTATTTTTACTTCCAAAATGAAAAAACCCTCTCATTCACCTTACTAAAGACCAGAATCAGCCCTCCACATCAGAAAAGAAAAACCCACAAGAGCATCTGTGCAATTTTTTCCCAGTACTTAAATGGAAACGACCTATCAAAATTTTACTGAAGAAAGGAGTTGGAATAATTGAAATACTGATTGCCTGGAAGACAACAATTTAGCACTTCACGAATAATTCCAATTGCATTCCATTCTGCATACCTGCAAACTATCTACTTGATGTGTATTCTAGGTGATTGTTTTACTCAAGAGCCAAAAATTAAGGGTATTAAGGAGAAGAAAATGTTGAGGTTTTTTGTTAAATGAACAGCTATAATGGACAAACAGAGCCACAAAATGTCTAAGATATGATGCTAAAATACTACTTACTATCCAGATCAACCTTTAGTAATTTTAGTAATTTTACAAATTCTGTATTATTTGTTTTCCAGAATAAAAGATCACAAAGCCTGGTTTTAGTTTTAGAAGTAGATTTCTATGTAGATTTCTAGGTATTCTTTAAAAATTAAGAGATCTTGAGCTATGAACCTGAAGCTATAGTCTAAAGGGATACAAAGTGTTACCAGTGTAAATCTAATTAACAAATTGTTTTTAATTAAGCTTTCCAAATCTGTATTTCCTAACATACAGGGAGACACTTTTGCATAATTGAATACATCAGTCTAATTTAGGAAATATATATTACAAGCTAAAAATGAATATGCTCAAATATGCTTCTTTACATGAGCAATTATTAAATTAGCATTTAAATTTTTTACATTTTACAAACAGATGAGAATTTCCATGCATAAAGTAATCTTACTGTATTGTTTAAACACCCATACCCTTTTGCAGCTAAAAAAATAAACATTCAAACCTTGTGACTGCATACATGAAGTACAGTGAAGAGTAACAGAATTCACATATAGCTACGCAAGTGATCCATATTGTCTGTATGTCATTGGTGTCACCTCACTAATAGTTAGTATTAATTAGTGTTTAAAAAACTGTTTTAACTGACAGCTAGTTAAAAAGATTTCAGTTAAATAGCCTGAAAAATTCAATGACAATCAACTAATACTCTAATGCAGGTAATTAACTATGTAGGTGGCAGTGTAAATTACCTCAAATTATGAAATACTATTTGTTAATACTGAGAGTTAGTGTGCAGTTCTTCTACTATACCCTGAAGTAGTACAGAGTATCTTAGCTATCACTTGTAGACACTGAGATTGATGATTTCAAAACAATCTTATTACCCAATTTGGGTTATTTTCTTATCATAATTTTTAAAATAATTTAGTTTATTTCATCTGTGTTGTGATTGGTGCTTTTTGTACTGACAATAAGAAAAAAAACTCTTCTGACTTTAATGGGGCTAGACAGCCACCTGTTGTTCAAATGCTTCTGACAGCTGTGCAGAACCTTCATAATGCTTTATGAACCAGTTAAGAGCTTAGGACTTTACTGGAGAGAATCAGTTATTTAAGTGTTTACATACATCCTCATTTTCTGTGAACAAGCAGTATATTTTAACAAAAATGCCAAATACAAGGATTTATCATATTAATATTTCTTGAGTGTCGTGATGCACAAAACTACCAGGCCAGAAAAACACAGCATGTATCCTTTCATTTATCTTTTCTGCTTAACTGAAGTTATCCTGAAAGAGATTTACTACTTTATTTCTTCTACTTGTTTTACACAATGCATCTTACACTAAGATCAGTAATTTCAGAAGCTAGTCAAGCAAATATAGCTACTACTGCTACATCAACAAACAAACGAATAAACAGAAATCCTCTCTAAAGGCAGTGTATTTGGAATAACCCCAAACCAAGAAGAGCTACTCAGCTCAGGATGTTGTACCTAATGGATAAGGATGGGAATTCTGAGGTAAGTGTAACAACAGCCATACCACCAGCACATTATATAGTGAGACATAGAGACAATGAGGTGAATGAGCCTACAGTGCCCTTCACCTAAATGATACATCTTTGGTACATGTTTAGACAGTATTTTAGAGCAACAATTAGAATATCAACATTTACTGCATAGTAACAACCATTAATATGGGGTATGGGGCTTTTTGTTTGTTTTCAACAAGGCTGCCCACAAACAAAATGAAAAGTAACAGAAGTTATCCTTCCATATCTCATAACTTTTTTTCAACCACATTAAAATTGCAGTACTTGACTTACCATATTGTAGGTGGTTCAGAACCTTCTACTTCCAAATAATCATATTTTTCTTCCATTTGGAAATCTGTAAATATGAGGGAGATAGTATCTCCGGGCTCTGCCACAATTGTCCATGTGCAGTCTGCGTTATTATGATACTCATTAGGAAAGTTTGGGCTCGAGATGATACCACTGGATCCTCTCATAGTTCCTCCACAAGCATCCTCAGCTGTTAAAAAAAAATATTTAAATATTATTGAAATATAAGCTTTCTTGTTGAGAACACACATGTATTATCTTAAGGTGAACAACTGCTTAAAAATTTTTTTTGTGTTAGACCTGGAATGCTGCTGAAAAGTTAATTTGGATTTCAATTATTTAAAAATTGCTGTACTAATGCTAAAATATATCTTTACAATCTACTGTTTACTATTTATATTAGTGTTGTTTTACTCACAATAATATTAAAAAAATCAATTATTTCTCTTTTTCTTTAACCAGAAACATTTTTATAAGGCAAATTAAGTTTAATCTCTATAATACGCAGTCTGACACATGATGTCCAACCATCATATTACAGCGAGAAAGAAGCATGAGAATTCCACCCATTTTATGCCAATTATATAATCATATTTTATTCAGTGAACATCTAGATGTTTTATTTTTTTCTGCAATAATCTTTTTCCAGTTTTTAAGAAAGTGATCAGTTTTCAAACCAAAGCCATTCATGGGTGATTGATTTCCCAAAAGTGAAAGACACTTTCACAATTAAGGTGTTTAATACCAGGTGTTTTGATGGATGTAAATTTCACTAAATCAAGTATTTCAAATACAACCATGGGAATAAATTTTTCAGGACATGTGAATAATTTTGAAATTCTCTGACCAAGTATCCCAACCAATTATTCATCTGTTGTGAATATGAATACACCAATAAACCCCTACAATGGAAGAAGGCTCAGAAGAGATGGGTAAGGGTGATGAAGTTTGCCCCATGAAGTTAGGGGAATTAAGCACAGCAGCTGCAAAGAATCTGACTTTTATCCACACACAAAGACGAACAGAGGGAGGCCTTTGTTTTGTATAAACAGCTCTTAGCAGGTGACTGACCTAACTGTTGGTGGAAATGTTCCTCTCCCAGTTCAATAAATGCCTGAAGGTCTCTAAAGAAGCTGCAGCAGCAGGAGGGGAGGGAGTATTTGGCTTGCTCAGGATTTTGTATTGACAAAATGAAAAGTAATAAAAGGCACCCTTCCACACCTGATAAAATTTTTTTCACATTAAAATAATGCTCCACTTTCTAACATAAAATCTTATGCTGAATGAACTAGGTAAATGTTGTAGAGTTACAAAATCAGTTCTAACACCAACAGAACTAATGGTGTGAGAAAACAAATCTCAAAATTGTAGTTCACAGATTTCTTTCAGAAAGGTAAGGGAACCTGACTGATGTTGCCCATCTTCTGTATTAATGGTGCATAAACACCTAATAACTCAAAAATTGTTTTGGACGCTCTCGTGTCAATTTTTTTGTTGTTGTTGCTTTATGTTTTGGTGAGCTATTAAAATAGATCGTGAATGTAGTGCTACTACTTTCCAAAATGGAAATGCCTTTCAGGTAACTTGGACAGAATTACCATGTTACAGGATGGAAATACCGCATCACATTTTTAAATCATTTTATTATTATTATTTGAAGCATAACTGTTTTGGCTGTTCTTGTTTTGGCTTAATTAGTGTTAACCTGAATAGAACTTGCCCGAGAGCCTGAAAAGCTCGTCAAAATTGCTGGATAATTAATGACAAGGATTAAAAAGAAAAAAATTTAAAATTATGGAGTACAGCATTGCAGAACAAAAGCTTTAAAGAATTCTGACACTTCTAACAGAAAGAAAAATTGTAACGACTGCAAGAAATCCCTTAATTACAGTACTTTAGAAGTTTAGAACACCAGGTTTCCTTCCTTAAAAACTCTAAATCGTTTTATGATCAGTTAGAAAAATTAATCCAAAAACTTATCTTGAGTTTAAGCTTACTAATTAGGCACTGCACTTAGCATCTACTAAGTAAAACAAAACCGAGGAATTTCATTATATCACAGGCTTAGGTTCTTTATTGTGAAAAAGGTAGAAACATATGAGGTAATAATAAAGTTTTACTTGTATTAGAGACAATTGAGAATCATTTTTAATTGTTAGTTCACAGAAGTAAATTGTCCAACAATAACATATTGATTCAATGATTTTGAAAGTCCTGTATATTGATTTGTACATATTGGAATATGTTTTATCAAGTAGTGATTTGAAAAAGTTCTTAAAGTTAAATTTTCATAGCTAAATCGCTGAAGCTCATGAAAACTGGAAGAACAAATAGTACTGTGTGAAAAAGATTTTCAATTCATATTACAAGTTAAAAACTGAAAACTAAAAAGTTTTATGCAAGACTAAAAGCTTTGGAATAGCTTTCTCTCAGATGCAAAAATTGAAGAACTTTTTAAACATACTGTACTAGAGAAATTATTTTATACCTTTCCAAAATACATTCTAGAGAAACCTATCCTAGTTCCTAGCATTACAAGGAACTGTTAAGTAATAATGTTGCTATTTTCTACCCATACTTAAAAGGATAAATAGAATGACTGAGTTTAAAAACAAAAGTTGTGCCAGTGAGCCTGTTTGCTATTTCTGAGACACATCTGTTTAGAAATTTTTGCCAAAATGTAATTTTGCTACCATCAGCAAAATGTCCCAGACAAACCATTATGTATTTTGTTCTGATTCACGAAGCAAATTTGCTAAAAATGAAATCAATACTAACTACATTTAAGAGCTGTAAATTTAAGCAAGAATTACCACCTTAATCTCCACAATGCAAGCCAAATAAATTAATTACAATGCTGTGTTTCTATATTCCTCCACCTATGATATCATATACCTGTGATTTACTCTGTTGCAGTCTTGCTATCCGATCCTCACAGCTCACATCTTGGACAAGTCTAACAAACATTAATCCACATGAAAATGTTTCATGCCTTAAGCTGTGAAGACACTGGGAAGAAGACATCTTCATGTAAAATGACAAACACTGAAGTTTGAGAGCAGTTCTGCCACTGACTTCATAGTTCATAAGACCCTGACAAATAGCAGAAAATGTAGTAATTGTTTGTGTGTAATCCGTTTTCAGCCCCTGTATTTATATCACATTGAAACAGCATAATAGTAGAGATGTTACCTATGAAACATTACAAACAAAAGAATAATTGGCAAGAGAACATCTATGAAGACTAACAGTGTCCCGTCTTTACCAATGCACAAGCCCAATAATATGTGAACAAGACAAAAAGGAAGGAAATATAATCTGCGCCGTGATTTCTGTACAGAGCCCTGATAATCACTTTCACTGTCTATGAAATACTTCTGATAAACCACTGAGGTAGGAGTCCTTAAAGATACTTAAGTGCCCAACACTACAGTCACTGAAATAGAAATGTGACAGGCTGGACAGCAGTAAATGTTTTGAAATAATTCTGTAACTTGTCCTTTTAATTTCGATTAACCAAATATAGAGAAAAATATTCACAGCAATGGTAAGAAGACAGTACTTTGGTTAAGACTCAACAGAGTCTGACATTATGCAATTAAAAATACATAGCTAATACTGAAGACATTAAAAAAATAACCTTCTTTAAAATTTCCTCCATATTTTCAAATTAAATTTAATTTTGTACTGGGAAAATCTATCTAACCAACAAACTTGCCAATGTGCTATGCAGGCATTAACGCAAAAAATGTGCATACTGCCAAGATGTCATTTTTCCAAACATTTGTGATCTTAACCATATGCTAGAAAGAGGAAGAGTTTTTGAAGTGATGTACCACTGGGGACTTGGGAAAGCTTTTCAAGGTATTGGGAATTCAAATGAAGATCTATATTTGAATACTCGTATGCAGAGCGATATCACTTATATTTTGATGTAAGTGATGATTAAGAAAGTAAAAAGGTTTTGAAGGTTTGGCGTTTTTTGTTGTAGGCACAGACTTTTTTATTTATATACATTGCTACATGCAGTTTTTCTCTTCTTTCTAAAAGAAATATGGGAAAAAAACTGTGTGGGGAAAAAATAACGAAGTAAGAACACATTTAAATAATTTCTGGTGAAAAATATTTTCATAAAATTTTGTACTTTCTTTTATAACCATCTTTCTGGTTTACTGCTCAATGTTTTTCATAATAAATTTTGAAAATACACTTCTCTAGTTAGGTTTAGTTAAATTCAATTTTTTGTTTATTATTCTAAGTTTCAGCGATACTAACAAAAACACATATACAGAAATATTGAACAGTAATTTTCAAGAAGATAGATGATCAAAGACAGGCAATGTCATCTGAGGCTTCTAGACAATGCAAACTGATGGATCTCAATGAGACTTTAGTGAAATTTCATGGTAGATCAAGCTTTAATTTGGCACCCAGTGTATTGCATCATCTTATCTACCTAGATGAGTATACTGCACCAGTTAAGTGTGTAACTCAAACCACCCCAGAGTAAACCATATTATCTATTCTTGGAAATATTGTGTATTACGAGGGGGGGGAGAAAAAAAAAAAAAAAAAAGAGTATAACAACTTTCCAAGTTTAAACAGCACTCTTTACAACAGTCAAGAGAAGTTCTGAGCAAGCTGAGCTACTTTTGAAGAAATCCATCAAGGAAACCTGATAAAACATGCAGTAGTTCCTTTACACCTCGATCTTAGCTACACAGACTCTGAAATTCATGGCATATGCTTCACACTGTAGTTTAGGTACAACCCCAGACATACTGTCTGCTCTTTCAACCTTTAGACAATCTTATTTCAGACAAATTAGCTGAACAATCTAAAAGAAATCAGCCCTCTTATAACTCTCTCTTAAGAATTTTGGGCAATTAAGTAGCCTGAATTACTACTCATATACACATAACTGCCTGTCTCTGAAGATCACAAAAGATATTTACATTAGAAAGCAATCAATTCTTTGAGAAACCCCAGTGCTCTTCAAAATAATCTAATAAAGGCAAACATATAGCACTAACTGCTCATTCTGCTACAATGGTGAAAAGCTACTTTACCTTTTTCTGTATAGATAACACATGCACATAGGTAAGTGCCTATACAAACTATAACAGTTAATCTACAGAACTTTATTTGAGGCTTAACTGCTGACTCGTATTTTAGTATCTGTTAAGACTTCCATGAGTAACTGAAGAAAACAGGGACCTTGAAAAATGTGATTCTCTATCACACCCTATTTATCATGCAATAAAAATAAACCACTTAAACACATAGTACAAGGGAAAAGTGAAGCATAATTCTAAGTATTTTCAGATGTTTCTAAATGCTTTTTACAATGCATTTTTAATGTATTGCTTTTTACATCCTTCTGAAACAACTCATCAGAAACTTTCACAGATTCCCCATGACAAATCTGGACAGTGAATAACCCAGTGCTCTTATATACACTCCAGCTTTGCAGTTTATATAAAACAACTTAAAACATGTTTCTTACTAAGTTTCACTTGATTTGTTACAGAGAAGCAGAAAGGACACTACACAGGCTGAAGTAGAAAGCCCCCTAAAAAGCTAAAATCAGTCTTAAAGTCTGCAGTGTAACAATCTGATTATTAAATTTGCAAATGAGCCCAGTCATAGGTTATGTAGTCACAAAATATTTTTAAGAAGCTCCACAGACAATGAAATTTTCTAGCGCAGTTCCCTCTGCTCCTTCTTTTGCAAAAACACTACTTACTCCTTTCGGTCTTCCAGGAATGAGGAATCCCAGAGCAACATGTTCCAGTGTCTCACCATCCCCATGGAGACTAATTTCTTCCTAATCCACCCTCTTTCAGCTTAAAGTCACTACCCCTTGTCCTGTCACTAGATGCTCTTTTAAAATGTCCCTTCCCAGCTTTCCTGTAAGTTCGCTTCAGGTCCCTTCCAACCCAAACCGTTTTATTATTCCCTATCCACCTTTCTTGAAAAGTCTAAACACATCTACTGCAGGACCCCAGCAGTGTCAGCTGTTCTGCTATGGTTCTATCATTTTAACAATGCAATTGCACGGCAATTTACTGTTTGTATACTAGTACTTGAGATGTGTCCCACCTCACTTCTTCAAAGAGTGCCAAAAAATCCCTCATCACCCAGCTTCATGTGCTCTTGTCCCCCTCATCCCGATCCCTAATAAATCTGCCATCTTCAGTCACAAACTACAATAGATCTAGCTTAAAAACCTCCTCACCTGGGCAGCATGCCTCTTGGCAATGGTGCATTTGTCCCACTTAATAAAAACCAGTTACTCAACTAGTTTAACTTGGTCTTGATAATGTAATACTCAAGAGTCAGAGAATAAATGAATGGGGCTTTTAAATTATAGAGAAAGGCATATGCAGTGTCAATGTTACATTCATTTATTTAATATTCTGATTCATTTTTAAAAGTCAAAACCAATGAAAGATATGCATATGTATAAGTAGACATCTTTCTGAAAAACATTCACTTTGGCTTTACTACAAATCAGAAATTTTTAAAAAGTCAGCCTTCATTAGAATTTATCCACAGAATAACACAGCTTTCAGAAGTTTAAATGAAACGATCGCAAAACATCAATCAACTGAAAATATTTATAAGGATAATTTTGCAGAAGATTTTGTCATTAAAGATGCATAAAATTCATCCGGATTTTGAGGAGAGGAATGTAAAAAGTCTCATGTGGGCACGGAGAAGTCAATGGCTTTGTGTTGCCATTTGTAAAATTCAAATTCCAAACAAGCCCAAGAATGATATATTAAGTATACATGAGTTAGATGCTCGAATCCTTCACGTTGCACTTGCATCGTCTGTGTAACTGTGAAATTTGTACATGTAACAGCCAGCAGGGAGGACGAGCTGGCACTTCCTTCAGGAGCTGCAGTAATGTCTGCTTTCCTCTGTATTCCATTTTTAATGAATTTACTCTTAAGCCCCCTGCTGCTCAAAAACTCAAATAGTCAGTGGATTATGCTAAACTACAAAATAATGTGACAAGTACCTAAGCATTTAAAGTGGTACCTGTTTCATTGATCTTTTAATAATTTAATGTGTAAAAACACAGCAAGTTTGCTTGTTTTTGTTCTGTGAAAATGATGTGGTGGGGCAGACAGGAGGCTGAGTGGCTTATCCAACTCACAGCACCGAATGTCTTCTGGTATTGCCTGCAGGGAGGACGAGCTGGCACTTCCTTCAGGAGCAGTTTACAGATTTTTGCTGGAAGGTGCTTCTGAGATGAACAGTGCAGCTGGTAGGATGTGAAGGAGCCACCTAGAGAGAAGCCTGCGCAAATGGAGATGTCATTGGGATAACGTGGCAAAGTTTTGGAAGCAGGGGAGTTGGCAGGAGTGGCCTCTCTGAGAAGAGATTGAGAAGATCTGCCCGCTTGCATGGAGCCAGTTCTAGGCAACTTCAAGGTCAGCCCAGCACTGACCAAAACTGAGGCAGTCAGCAGTGCTGGTGGCACAGCTGTGATAATATATTTCAGAAAGGGTAAAAAACACTGAGAGAGGGATGTGTGAGGAAAATGTGAGAGAAGCAACTGTACAGACACCATGATCGGTGTTGCTACAGGCACTGGACCAGAGGTTCATCTCAGCCAGTGAAGATCATGGTGTTGCAGGCTGTTCACCTGAAGCCTGTGGGGGAACTACAATGAGCAAACAGCCACACTGCAGCCTGTTGAGGAGGGAGACCAAGAAAACAGGTTGGTGGACACCTGGGAGCTAGCCAAGAGGTGAAGATAATTTGGAAATGTGTAGTATACAGCCATAGCAGAGGGTGGAAAATAAAAACTTTGAGTTTTGAGGAGTTCCTTTCAATACAAGAAACTGCTAAAAGTTTCTGAAATGAGAGCATGCTGCAGAGAAGGATGCAGGTTTCAGAGTCATGTCAAAGTCAAATCTTGTCTTGTATTCTGTTATGATTTTGGCTTTGAGAACTTCTGAACTACAGAATGCAGTTTTGCATAGCCATTTCCACACACATAACCCCCAAAAAGACAAGACATAAAATGGACTGAATTCAGGAAAAGATCACCAGTGTTGCTGGGACAGGTGCTCTGAGGAGATTGAGGGAAAAGGGCTTGAGTCAACTTCAGGGGGGCCTAACAGCAGCCCCCAGTACCTACAGAAAGGCTTTTGAGATAACTGAGGCAAGTTATTTGCAGTGATGCATGGAGAATAAGAGGCAGTGGGCCTGAAAAGAGGTTCATGGTGGATATAAGGAGAAACTTTTTCACCGCAAGTACAGTCAAGAAGAGGAACAGATTGCCCAGAGAGGTCTGTGAATACTGGATTTTAGAGGTTCAAATCTCATTCATATTCCTTCCTTGAATTTCTTTAGTACAATTCATTTCTGCTTTAAAAGACTGCTTCAAACTCTGTTACTACTTCATCCCCACTTGAAGTTACTCCTTGCCATCTAAAAAGCTATGCTTCTGAAAAAGGTTCGTATATTTCAATAAATTTTAAAATATATCCATTTCCACGTCCCATTTTGAAAATTTTAAACACTTGGAAAGATTAGGGGAAAAAATGAAGACCTTTTTGATCAAACCAAACAAAACATAGATATTTTTTTAGTGTTTTAATGAAAGAGTAATGTGAAATCAAAATTGAAATTTCAGTGAAACAACAGACTTTTAGGTTTCTCTTGATTTGTATCATAAAAATGACTATTATCTATTTTATTATAAGGTACACCTGTTACCAATTTTCCATCTTTAAATTACTTTTTTTATAATACCTCGTTAGGATTTTTGAGAATCTATATTGTTACCTAAAAAAATCAACTTGCAGTTAAGCTGACAGGCACCTGTTAGAAAAATTTCTCATTTCTCAAAAATCTCTGAACATATAATAGACAGAAATATTTGACAAAGCTATATGATGGACATGTTTTAATCTTGAGTAATAATTGTCTCCTGACAACTCTTAGATTTTATTAATTCTTCTTATGTGACTTACCTGAGAAGAAAAAAAAAAGCAATAAAAAAAAAAGCTTTATTTTAAATCTTATTTATTTAAATCTTATTAAATATATTAAAAAATACAGTTTAAATATTTCAGTAATTTTGACTTATTTGGGTAGAACATCCAATTTTTACTACTTAAAAGACGACTATGGAAAAGATGGAATCAGATGGTTTTCCAGGGTGCACAGCAAAAAGACAAGCAACAATGGCCACTAACTGTTCCATTTAGACATCAGAAATTAAAAATTGCTATTTGAGAAGTTGATTGTGATACCAGGTTACATGGAGAGGCTGTGGAACTTCCATCCTTGGAGATCTTTAAAGGTGAGCTGAACAAGACCCTGAAGTTGGATATGAGAAATCTGTAGGATTTGATAAACTCTTCAAGTTTATCAAACAAAAACTAAACAAATTGAAAAACAGTAATAAGGAATGTATATTGTTTGAATTAACTTACTATTTTTTAAAATCTCCTGCACATAAGGAAAAAATATTTTTCCCTTTATCTTCAATTTCTTGGGCCTGATATTTAAAGCTGTGTTTTTTTCCTTAGAACAAGTGTGTCAACTTCAAGTTTTATACCATTCAATGGATAAAGGATTGTAATGCATACATCTTTAATAAATTCTATCTATGCTATAAAAATCATGAAATGGGAATGGTTGAATCACTTTTTTCTTCAAGCCACCAGGCAATCAGCTCTTCCTAACTTTCTGTTCGTTCGATATAGGACGTTAGTGGATGAGAGTCTGTCATAATTTTTATTGTCTACTACTTTGAACCTTCTGGTTTTCTGACACCTGGATTACAAGGAGCACGCATCCTAAAATAATTTACTTTCATGTACTGAAGAAAAATGCAAATGTTTATCAGAACATCTTTCTAATATGCACAATTGCATATGTTCAGATTTATAAAACAGTTAAACAACAGGGTATATTCTTACAAAGCACCATACAACTCAGGAAGAACAAAAGCTGTGGCACACTTGTGATGTCTTTACTCCTGTAATGTTACATACCTAAAATAATCCGCCTTTTATCCCAACAAAAGATGCCTAAGGATGACAAAATGTTTTCAAGATTTCAGAGTCAGGATTTCTATAGTTGCTTAATTATCAGACTTTAAAATTCAGCATTTCTGAATGTGATCTACGACTTGCTTCACCAGGAAAGGAAAAAAAAGGCTTAACCTCTTCTGAAGACATTTTCTCAGCCAATTTTATGATGCCTGCTTCAGCAGCTCTGTTACCTTGTTTGCCAAAATTTATCAAACTTAAATTAAGTCTGCTTGCATTTGAAAAGTTCACAGACACATTTATATTTGGAAATCTAAAATCAAACCTTGAAGGAAAAGATTTTTACACCATAGAAGCTTTTTAGAAGTAAGATTTTTGGTGTTCTTCTTAAGGAACATACGAAGTTTTTCATGTAGAAGTTGAATATATTTCCTTCCTGTATCTAAAAGACTGCCATTCATAACTCATCCCATTACTGGAAGGTTTTATTGTTACACTCAGAGTCTTCTTGGGGATGACACAGTGTATATGCAAACAAAAAAAGCATTTTGCATATGGCTACCAGTTTAATGACAGATAATAATCCAAATCACCTACTGAATGCAGAGAAACTTCATTACCATTAGCTTCTTAGTACTGCAGGAAATGGAGACTCCATGACAATGAAGATTGTGACTTTTGTCACCAGAAGCTCCTGCTGCTGTGCAGCCACAGAGTAGGTCAGGTCAGTACACTGGTAGTAGATGTGGGGCTGGAGCCTGAGTCCAGTAAAGCACTTAAGGCAGCTGAGCCAAAGCTCTGCAGCAGAACTGGGAGGAAGTGGCAAATGTCAGTAGCAAGTAACTCCCTCTTGTGGGCCTCCATCTGCCACCCCATCATCTAAGGAAGTCTGGTGCCTGCCAGGGACTTGGGACCCAGACATAGCCGAGGCCTCTCCAGCCTACAGATCCCTCCTGCTTTTCCATGTAGGCACTAACACTGTGAGGGGAGACCTGTAAAATACCAAGCCTGGCTACAGAACATGAGGTGTGAGTCAAGGGCTGAATGAGGGCTCAGGTGTTTTCTTTCCCTCAGTGCTTGTAGTAAGGGGAAAATGTGTGGGGGGGAATGAACAGCACATGTTGGTCAATAAGCGCTTACATGGCAGATGTGGACAATAGGCATTCAGTTTTTATGGCAATGAGACCGTGGAAATGAGGACTGGAAAACTGCTTGGAAGAGATGGGATCCAAGAGGTGAGACAAAAGCATCTTTACTGACAGGCCAGCCAACCCAGTGAGGACAGATTTAAAGTAAGAATAGCAGAGGGGAGATAATAGGGGAAGAAGATGATGAAGCCTTCCTCAAACATAAGATAGCCATCTACAATGATTTTACTGACAAAGTTGATCAGATGAGAGCAATCTTGACTGTAGTAAAGCTATGAATAATGCTCCTGTAACAACCTCATAGGCAAACTGATAAAGTAAGGGGTAAAGAGGGATTGAGGTGTACTGAAAACTGACTAAACTGGTGGGCTCAAAGTGTGGTGAAGTACTTGAAGCAGCATGAAGTCCAGCTACAGGCCTGTTATCTCCCATCTGGAGTACTGTGTCTAGTGTCAGGCACCTTGGTACAAGAGACATGAACATAGTGCAGGGAGTCCATCAAAAACCATACAGGTGATAAAGGAACTGAAGGGCCTGACACGCAGGGAGAATCTGAGAGAGCTGGAACTGTTCAGCCTGGTGTAGAGAAGTTTCAGAGGGGATTTTATCAACGTGCTTAAGTACACAATGGGAGAGTAAAGAAGATGGAGCCAGGTTTTTTTTTTTTGTGGTATCATGAAAGGACAAGATAAATTTAGGACAAACTGAAATAGAAGAAATGTATGTAGGTTAAACATAAGACTATTTTTTTCCTCTCTACTAGGTTCTCAGGCTGTGGGATCTCTGTGCTAACAGATACTCAAAACCTAACTGGGCATAGCCCTGAGCACCCCACTCCAGGTGGTCTTGCTTTGAGCAGGAACCACAAACAAGATTATATCCAGAGGTGCCTTCCAGCCATAGCCACTGTCTGTTTCTGTGATTCTGTGTCATGGGAATAATAAACCCTCACCTAGGCCAGGAGCTGAATACAGTGCAGACTTGTGGGTAGCCATGGCAAACAGGGTAGTGTGTACAATTCACTACAAAGAGCCTTGTCTGTGCAGGTCTGATAGAAACATTTGAACACAGCCATATAAAATCACAGAGGAGCAAAGTGCCCACAATGGAACCATTCTGTGTTGAAGCTGAACCACTGCGCATGAGCACAAGCACTGACTGCATGGAGCAAATACTGTTTTCCCAGGATTTAACTGGCATCCTTTCTGGAGTGGTGATCACAGTGTGTGTTAGTGTAAGATAAAAGCTTTACCCTGACACCTCTGTCCCTCCATTGTTCTGCTTGAAACATTTTTTGGTATTCTTTTCTCCTCATGACAAGCTGCACAGTGAAAGCACATATACACAGACATGTTCTTTATATCTGCATTTTGTCTCTTCACAATAAAAAAAAATGTTACACAAAATGGTTCTTTTTAAGAGCCATTTCTTCAGAGTCATTAAAGTCTACAATATACACCCATCTTATTTCACACATTTCCTCAATAGGTAGTAATGGCATCTGGTTTATGGTAGGAGTCCAAAGCATTACAGATATGTGCCTAAAATTATTATATATATTTTTATTGTAAAATTAAGGTGCCTGTATAGTGTTGTCCAATTTACTACATCAGACTTAGAAAGTGATTGGACCACAGTCCAAGTGTTGGGTTTTTTTTCAATAACTCGTTACCATAATGAGTTGAAGAAGAGGTATCTAGAGAGGTAACAGTCTCAGACTCTGAAGTCCCTGATAACAGACCATATAGTAAACTGTCTTCCTGAGAGAATGCAGAAAGGAATTCTGGATTCTGAAAACCTTTTTATTGCCATATTCATCCTTTAGTGTCCTCGAACTGGGTATGTGCCACACATGCTGCTGATACATGTTCTTGTTATTGATGGCCATATACATCTCAGGCTTTATTTTGCACCTATTAAGTAAAAGTAAACTTTACAGATTACAGCAAGAAAAATCTCAGACTCCAAACTTTCCATGGTCTAACCAGGTTGACCCCAATTAGCAGGTCAGCCTTCACCCAGCTGCTCACTCACTCATCCCCACTGGCACAGGGGAGTGGAATGAAAGTGAGAAAGCTTGTGGTTCAAGACACTTCAATAGGTGAAAGTGACACAAGGAAAGGGAAGGAAGAAACCCTAAATCAAACAAAACCCAAACAAATCTAAAACAGACAGTGTTTAGGAGGCAGTGTCTGAGGAAAATTAACTCCATGGCAGCTGAACACAGTACACCAGGTAAGAAATTTCATACCTCCAGCTCACATTGTTTAGTTTGAAGACAAAGTACACTTCCTATTGAAAGGATACAATCTCTCAAAATACAAGACACTTCCATTTTATAAATGTCCGTGAAAGTATTCTCTTTCTTACTAAGTTTACAACCTTTTGAAGGCATTAAAAAAGATGAATATTGTTGCTGCTCAAGTACAAAGTTGGTGAGCACTTTTTTTCATTTTTTTCCCTTCAACTTCTGCAGGTAGAGCAGCAATCTATGATACCTAGAAATTAAGAGTGCATTAATCAGGAGATAAAATTCTCTTACCTTGAGCTCCAGTATAAATGCACTAAACCAGTAACAGCATTACCAGTAGGACATAAGTACTTCGGTGATGTGATACCATAGACACGATACACAAGCAATTTTAAGATGTAAGATTACCAATGTGATCATCAGAGGGAAAAATATTTGTAGCATACACAGGAGGTATCAAAGTTAAAAGAGTTGCAAGATAAAGTAAGCACAAGTAACTACAAAGAAAGGCTTTGAACAATATATGAGAATGGCAGGGATGTGTTTTCAAGACTTAACAGTTTTGGGTAAATAATGATGCTCAATAATCTGTAAGAACTGTTTGTAAGATGTGTCCTGTTAATTTGTGGATTTACTAAAATTTAGTTTTAAAATTTAAAACTGGTTTGATTTGTCAGTTTTCTAAACACTCCATTAAAATAGACTTTTACTGAAACATACATATGGACATGTTTTTTAATTCAGTTGCAGTCCTTCTCACCCAGCACTTGCTAGATCAGACTGCTTATGAATATGATGGGATGGTTTATGTAATAATTGAAAGATTTTGAAATTCCATTTGGGCCAATGGCATTATGTAGGATTTACTAAAGCAAAATTTTTAGTCAGTAAAGGTATTCAGAGGTACATATTGATGAAAATCACCTAAGTCAGCATGCTAAATTTCATATCAAAATAATCCTAAAACACCAGTTCTAAAATTAATTGCATTTTAATATCAATTCTGACACAAAAATTCCATTTATGCGTTTGACCATCTTCAGCTCAGGAACAGGAAAGAAAATCAACAAGAAAAACAAATTGCCTGAGAAAAGTCATATTGCCAAATCCATTGGCTACCAGAATATTTGCATTCTCAATGCATACAATGTACTGATACAATAATAAAATGCATGTCAAGCTATTTACATCATAATGTCAGTGTAACAGGGGTAATCAAAGAAAAACATTCCTTACATTATAATACAGACTACCTGAAAGTTAAATAATTCAAAAATAGCATAAATTATTGTCATATAAGTTAAACATTATACTTAGGAGAACATAGCATAAATGATTACTTGTATAGCAAAATGCAAAAGAAGCACAGGACTGCATTGTTGAAACCTGATGCTGATATACAAACACTTCCCACACCAGAAGCTTTTGATTCTATAATGAAATTGTGCAGTAATCATGACACACTTGGAAAACATTGGTAAGATTTTCATGAGAATAAGCCACTGGGTAGAGATAAATTATTGCTCCCATTGCAGAAAATACTGGGCCATGAATACATAACAGTAGGTTCTGAAAGTCCACAGAAGGGAAAGCACCAGAGAGCCAAGTTCTACTGCTCAACATTTTTATTACTTTTTTTGTGCTATAGCCACCATCACCACAGAAAATAAATCATTTTACCCTGTTTTTTTGTTTTCTTGTTTTCGAAGGACTAGAGATGTGACTGAATAGAACTAAATAATTAATTCGTATTACTTTTTTATACTTTAAATATTTAAAATCCGTGGTACTTACATCTCAAATTTTTCTCATATTGTAAACTAAAGTTATTTCTATACGTGGTTTTATTTCTCTCTTCCAATAAACTCAATTAAATGAGAATTTCTCCCTACCCTGTACTTTGATTCAGTATTTCCTACATTTTTGCAGAAATTATTTTAAATTATTATTTTAAAGTATGCTTTTAAAATACTAGAGCTTGTGAAAAATAGGAAGTGCAGTTCTCAGCCTGTGGCGTACCACTTCAAAAATACAAATGAACTACATTACCTCAAGATTAGGATCACTATGTTTTTTAAATGTAGATTTGTATATACTGTATAAACATATGATCTATATTTAAATATTATATATAAATAATGTACTCACTTCTACATTTGTAAATATTTGAAAGTTGAATGAAAAAAATTATAAGACTATTGTTAGAGTCTTCAAGAAAGTACATAATATTTGTTCATTTAAAATACAGCAGATTTATAGAGTTGTCTTCCTGGATTTGTTTTCCTTTTTTTTTTTTAATGAATATACTACGCTTTATTCCACAAATAGTTACAAGAAATTCTGATGCAATTAGATTGCCTGCTATTCAGTCTGTTAGTCTGTGGACAAGATAATTTTCATCTTTTCCTACTTGCCCCACTGAAAATCCTTAACTGAATTTAGCCAAGAGGGATCTACTGTTCTTGGCAGAACACACTAGAACTTTAGTTATAGCAAATAAAAAGGAGCAACCTTTGAATATGATCATATGTTGTTTCAGAGGGAAAAAAAAAAAGAAAGTAAAATGGAGATATGTAGCAAGACGAACCTCTTTTAGGGCATGGCACTTCAAGGTCCAACCAAGTGTTCCAGCAGAGACTCACAAATAGTGCTCTAAGCCCATAGCCCTCAGGGTTGACTAGCCTGGATTGGTGCTGTTGCTCCAAGAGCAACTGACCTCTCCATTGGCTAGCTCAGGACTGAGCTGAGCCTGTGTCTCAGGCCTCACCTTTTATTGGCCCCGTAATCCTGCTCATGCGCAGTGGGGGCCCACCCTAATTAGGCACAGGTGGGTTTAACACAAACTCATGCCACTCCCTGGGAATTAGTGGCACCTGGTTGCCTCATTTCACTACAGAGATATAAAGTTCATATTCAGAAGTTTTTTGCTTGTTTGTTTGTTTATGAAACAGATGCATATACATGAGAGGAAACATGAGTATCCATTGCTCTTGAAAATTTATATTTGTTTCCAATTGTATATGGTTATAGCCTTTTGTACACCTTTTCCATTTCCTCATCAATGAGTGCCTCTGCTTTGACCTTCTCTTTTGTTCCTTTTATCAGTACTCTATAATGGCTGTATTTTTTTTTAATACTATTTTGTATTTGGTGTCATCTTTGAGTTGAGCCTACCATCTCGTCTTCTCTCATGCTTCTCCTTATTCATAGTCTGGTACTTTAAGATAGATTTTACCAGCAGTTTTTGTCTCCTTATTTGAAGTAACACTTAACATAAAGAATTAGACATCTCACTTAACTTTTTATATAAATACAGGGTACATTTCTATATTTGAGCTGACCACCTTAGGCACTTTACATAATTATTTAGGAGAAATAAAAACTTTTAAAGTGCATCACATCCTCTTTAGAAGTCCAGCTTGTGTGCATTGGCTTTGTCTGGCAAGGTTTTGGTAGCTGGGGGGCTACAAGGGTGACTTTTGTGAGAAACTGCTAAAAGCTTTCCCTATGTCTGATAGAGCCAAGGGCAACTGCCTCCAAGATGGACCTGCAGCTGGCCAAGGATGAGCCCATTAGAAATTATCATAGTCGCCCTGTGATAACATAGTTAAGATGGGGGAAGAAACCATGCAACAGCAACTGCAATTGCAGCTGGAGAAAGGATTGAGAATATGTTAGAGAAAAGATCAGTGAAGAAGGATCAGAAAGAAGTGCCCCTGGTGCCAGAGTAGATTCCCTTGTAATCCATGGTGAGGACCAAGATGAAGCAGGCTGACCCCCTCTAGCCTATAGAGGTCTATGGTGGGGTAGATATCTACCTGCAGCCTCTGGAGGACCCCAGGTCAGAGCAGGTAGATGCACCAAAAGGAGGCTGTGGCCCCATAGAGAGACAAGAGCAGGTTTGTAGGCAGGGCTTGTGACTCCATGGTGGGGCCCATACTGGAGCAGTTAGGGAAGAACTACAGCCTGTGCATGTAGGAAGGACTCATGTTGGAGAAGTTTGTGGAGGAGAACTCTTTCCTGTTGGGTGAATCCCATGTTGGAGCAGAAGAAGGGTGTGAGGAATCTTCCTCTTGAAGAGAAAGGAGAAGCAGATACAACGTGTGATGAACTGACCTCCAATTCCACTCCCTGTCCTCTTTCACTGCTGCTGGGGGTAGGTGGAGAAAACTGGGACTGAAGTTGAGCCCAGGAAGAAGGGACGGCTGGGGGGCAGGTGTTTTTAAGATTTGGTTTTATTTCTTACTACCCTACTCCGATTTGGCTGGTAATAAATTAATTTTCCCTAGTAGTTGAGTCTATTTTGCCTGTGATGATAATCCCTGAGTGATTTCCCCATGAACCTTTCACTATATTTTCCCTCTCCAGTCCAGATGAGGAGGAGGAGTGATGGAGCAGCTTTGGTGGGGGACTGGCATCCAGCTGGGGTCAGCCTACCACAATGGAAAAGAAGCAGGAAAGCTGGACTGAATCAGGTATAAGTCTGCCAAGATGATGTGGTGTCTGACAGGAGGAGAAGCTTAAAGAACCAGATCTTTTCAAATTGGAGAACAGATTTGGGGGAGATCTTACTGTCAACTTCAGCTACCGGCCGGGAAAGTTTAGAGAAAATGGAGCCAATAACTTCTAAAAGGTGTAAAGTGAAAGGACAAGAAAGAATGAACACAAGGTGGAATGTGGCAAATTCTGTTTCAATATAGAGAAAAATAATTTTTTCTGTGAGTAAGGTTAAACATTGGAACAGAGGCCCAGAGACAATCTGGAGTTTCCATCCTTGGAGATATGAAAAATTCAACTAGACATGGCCCTGATCAGTTTCTTGTAGTTGATCTTGCTTTGGGCAGAAGGATGGAACAGAGGCCTCTGGAGGCCTACGTGATGTCATGACTGATTTATTTTATCTGTGAACATTAAACAGATCATAAGAGCTTGCTTCACCCTCATGGCTTTAAATGTATTCCAGAAAACTAATGAGCATGTAGACTTGTGTATTGATGATGGTCGAAGGAAAATCTCTCATCCTGCCTATTCCAAATCCAGCTAAACACCACTCCAATTTGTAGCTTCACTTAAGTTGGTCTTACAGAAAGCTTTTTAACTCCTTGGTCATTATACAATCTTCCAAACATTTTGAGAACTACCATAAAATTAATTAAAAATATTAAGTGGTGATGATGGCAATAAGTCACATAATATGAAAATTAATTATCGTTAGAAGAAAGACACATTTTAATAGTGCCAGCAGCCATGAAAAAAACCAACCAGACTTCCTTAAACTCTTTTTCTTTTTCATAAATCCCATAACAGAATATAATCCTTCTATTATTAAGATAACACAAATTAATTTCCATTACAAAGATAGATTTAACAATGTATTTACTGATATCCTGTTGAATTAATTTTTCATTAAAATGTCTTCTCAGCTAAACAGTATTTTTTGCAAGAATGATTTCTCTGCAGTTGCCATTGAACATCTCAATTCCATATACATAGTTCAGATCCCATCAGAAATATGTAAGTTCAAACATTTCTGTCCAAGAAAAAAACCCACATGAGGATTATAGTACTCTTTGAGAACTATGGACATTCAGAGATGGTGCAAACAAGTCAGATGATGTTAGTCACATGACATGGAAAGAAACTTTTTTTTTTTTTCCCTTCAAGCCACTAGAAAGAAGTATGACAGAAAGAGCAGTCTTGGTCACTTTTTCTCCCTCATCCTCTCAAAATGAATAACCATATTCCCCTCAATCTAAAACTGCCTAAAATTAGGACAGCACAAGGACAGAACATTTGGTCCACAGATTTTCAGAGCTTACTATAGGAAGCAATATTTTCTATTTAATGTGGGGATTAAATTCTTCCATTTATTGCAGCATTTGAAATGAAATTATTATTCACAATACAAACTAGATACAAAATAGGTGGGGGAGAGAAACTAGAGAAAGGACAGACTTCTTGGTGGCTTTGTTGTTTCCATGGAAACCCTGCAGGTGATCTGGATAGAATCCTCCAGAACTGGTGATCAAATAATGCAAGACTTCCTAATTGTCTAGCAACAACTTGGTTTATGTTTTTAAGTACAACTTTTCACTTCATACCACACTAATATTGCCAGAGAAGCACACAGTATACAGGATACTTTTCATTAAAAAAAGGAAAACTATACAATATGCAACTATCCTACACTGAAAGACAAAGTAATATTTTAGGATTATTTACACCAATTTTACAGTTGCACAAAGATAAGATATATATAAATATACATATGATATTATATATAAATATATAAAAAATGAAATAATGTAGATGGAAAGTAATTCAAATATATATATAAATACATAAATAGTAAATGAAATCATATAGATGGAAAGCATTCAAATTTTATGAAGTAATATAGTACACAATACTCCGAATAACCCTGTAAAAAAACATCCTAAATCTACTCAAGCTGAACTGAACCAAGCCATCTAACACATTGAGGGTCAAAACAATCTACACAAATGATGCAGCATTTTTTCATATAGAAACTCAGTGAGAACACTCTCATTTATATATATTTATATGCATATTTAGTAGAAGAAACAGTCTGAATATACACATTTTCATGTACAAAATGTTAGACTTGCTTCGTGTATGAAAAACCTCATCATTTTGAACCTAGAATTGCTGTCAATGGAGTTGAGTCATAAAACACAGCACATTTCAGTGCTTCAGGCATTTGCAAATAACTGCCTGATGCCTGTGCCTTGAGGCAGGATTGTTCTGAGTTCCTTGCTTTCCTTGGGGCAGCCTGTACTTCAGTCCTATTCTTACATGGACTCTTGTCCTCAGTAGCCAGTTCTGCAAAATGGTCTTTCTGTGCTTCTAATTTCCATATTCTACAAAAGGTTTTGGTTTGCACAGTTCTGCTTTGCTTGTGAAATATTTGTTCACATTAAATACTGCAATTGATTTCTGAATGCTTAATCTTTACCATTACAAAATAAATTAGACCAACATTTGGCTGTTACAAGACCTTGGAAATTATTTGTTGACTATTTACTTTCCTTCTAAAAGTGTCTGTGATTTAAGCAGTTCATTTATCTTCATTTGCTATTTTGGTTTGCTTTAGATTTTCATTTGAAGTTGAAATGGTAGCTTAACAACAAAAAATCTTTGGAGATAGCTATGACAAGTGTTATATCTAGACATGAAAAATTTGTCTTGAGAACTCCCTAAATAAATAAATGAAGAGGAGGGGAATACAACTCAAAAGAAAAAAATATTTTTGTTCCAGAATTCCATTTTCTTTCCTCAATTTAAAAGTAATATGTCAGGCATTATCAACTTAAGGAAGTCTGTTTAATTGTTAGTTTATAATGCTTATATTTACAGCTCCACTTTTTACATTATTTTTTTAAAAATATGTGTAATATTGATCCACTAACTGGACACTCTTATCTAACAGAGGGATCTGTCCAGAAATAAACTTAGTCTGTTGACATTCCAGGAGTTTCTGATAAGTTCCAAGCCATTGTTCATACTGCATTGGAAGATTGATGGCAAAGTTCTTTACTAGCAGCTTCTTGATGTAGAGCATAGATCTCTCAGACTGTTATGCAAATAATGGTACAATTAAGGAGGAAGACTGATCTTTATAAAGACTGGAAGAGTGAAATACTGGGATGACAGAAATGGGAGCTTTTAAAGTAATTATTTGTGCACAGTTAGAAAATCTCTCAGTTCAGCTTTCTTTATGCTAGCCTGGCCAGGAAATGGCTGAAGCACAGCAGAGTCTACCAAGTGTGCCAACTGCTGAGCTGACAACATGCAGATTATATAGTAATTTATTCTGGGACTAGAGGGGTACAGAATCTCTAATGTCTGCAAGTCATCTCCATAATGCTGGCACTAAGCAGATAATATGCAGGGTTGGAATTTATGAGAGAAAATTCTTTGGCTAATAGCAAGATCATTATAGTGTCCTTGTTCAAAATGGCAGGGTAGACATGAGACACAAACAAATTAAATCCAGAGGTAACTGAAATGAGGATGGTTGCAATGCTGTATGCAATAGTACAAAACAAACAGAATAAACATGCTGTCTTGTGCTTAGCACATCAGGATACACTTCCATTTTTGTCTACCTCTTCTGTACACATATGAACCTCAGGCCAAGCAATGTATCTAAGACTCTAGATGGTGAGCAGAAGATAGTGTGGAAAGTAGAAAAACAAGGCACAGAAACACTACTGTGTTAGCAGACTAAAGAGGATGCTGGAAAACCTGTTGTTCTAGCAACAGAGCTTGAGAAAACTGTAAACTGATTTAACTCACTAACCAAAATCAGAAACCATATCTGGAATCTAAGAATTAGCCTATGCTCTTGAAGAGATGCTGTTTGTAAAGTATCATTAGCTTAAAATAGTTACTGTTTTCATATTTCTCGTGAATACATCCAGAGTTAAGAGAGGCAGAAATTTTGATAGAACAAATGCCTGAAAACTGCAGTTCTGAGAAAGAAGATGTGTGTGCAGATGCATATCATCCTGGATTTATATACTTTTCCAGAGTCAAATTAGAAGTTCTGTAAAAAGGAACTATGGAGCCAATATACAAAATTAATCCAGATCTATACTAAAAGGGAAGTTAGGTACTGGGCTTCCTAGATAAAGTATTCTCTTCCCAAAATTCGTATACGCCTATAAAAGATTTTCCTTCTTATAGTATAGTTACTCTGTTGCAGCATCACCCTTCAAATCATTAATCTTGCCTCCTTCCCCTGTTATTTTATTCTTTGCCTGTTGCCATCACCATTAAGTTAATTGGAAGAATTTTCATTTAGCAATGCATTACATTATTTTCAACTTCCAAGTTCCCTGTCTTTTTTTTCTTTGTATAGCCTTTGCAGTTTTATAAGTATTGCCACCAGTTATCTTCATTTTAAATTAATCTCTTTTCCTTTGATCTAGCAATATTAAATTGCTTCATCAACATCACTCTATTCCTTGCCCCTTTTCTTTAATATGGTTTCTGTTTGGGCTTTCAGAAAGCATTGCCACACAAGCCATCATGTAACTTCCCTGTCTCTTTCTTTGGTCTATAAAAATTATAATTCAAATCAACCCATTTGTTCAATAGGAGTTGAATTCCTTCCCCATCCATTTACCCAGTACCCACAGCTGAGTTTGACTTACCTAAAGGACAACCTGAGGTCACAATTGAGCAGAGAGCAAGGCTTTACAGTATCTATGTAGTATGAGAAAAAAGTTTTTCACAGGATAAATCAGAAGGATAAATCTCTGCTCCAGATACTGTGCCAGTGCACTGAGGCAAAGAAAGAGAAGTTCTCCTGAGTTATCTATCATTTCCATCTCAATACACCTGTGTTATGCAGGCATTTCTCTTATGCAGACAGGCTGAGACAGTTGGGTTGTTCAGCTTGGAGAAGAGAAGGCTCTGGGGAGACCTTATAGCAGCTTTCCAGTACCTTAGAGAGGCCTCCAGGAAAGGTGGGAAGGGACTTTTCACAAGGGTGTGTAGTGATAGGACTGAGGGTAAGAGTTTTAAGCTGAAAGGCGGTAGATTTAAATGAGATACCAGGGAGAAATTCTTTACTGTGAGGGTGGCCAGGGAATATGTGAATGCCCCCTCTCCTGGAAGTGTTCAAGGCCAGGTTGGATGGGGCTTTGAGCAAACTGGTCTGGTCTAGTGGGAGGTGTCCCTGCCTAAGGCAGGATGGTTGGAACTAGAGGACCTTTAAGGTCCCATAGAACCCAAAACTTTTTATGATTCTACGATTTCTCCTTAAGCTGGTTTTAACTGTTATGTATGCTGCAGATTTTTACATTTTGTTAATGTCCTCTTCAAATATTACTTCAAATATGTTTGATAAACGTTAACAATCAAACTCAAAGCAATCATCAGAAAACTTGTGCACAAACATAAATATGTCCTATGCAGTTATGTGCACACTCTAAGGAGAATCAGTCGAGAAGCAAAATCAGATATGATGTTCGGCATATGGTACCACTGTTTTTAACAAGTACAAAACACTGAAAACCCCAGTTAAACATAACACATTGAGCAACATAGTCACTGGATAGCTGAACTCCTACTGAAATCTCCAAACCTCCAAAAACAACATCAAGTGTTTCAACATACATTCCAAAATATGGAAATGATATTTTAAAAAGCCATGGATATATTTTTGCGATGCAATTCCATTACCCAGAAGTGATCTAATTAATTCAATTTTTTTCCCTTTCTGTTGAAGGAACTAAGGAACAAAAATCATTCAGCATTTAAGGTTTTTAATACCACCTTCCTAAAAATAAAAATCATGAAACTATAGGAAAAGCTTAGTTTAAAAATACATTCCAGGTACAGTTCTTAGCCTCCAAGATACCTGAAATCTACTTCCTTAGGGTTTTTTTGTCTTTAATACTGTAAATTAGTCATGAAAATCAAAGTCTGTCCAAGGAAACTACTTAGTTGAATTGCAGGAATCTAAACTGATAGATACTACATTATCAATTGTAATATGGTAGTATCATTCTCAAATACAAGGGACTAAGGATGTAGATGGAAATTTGTACTAAGGAATAGAAATAATTTGCTTGCAAAATTCTAAAGCACCAGTACTTCTGTAAATTTTTGAATGGATGGGCTTAACATAAAAATGCCATAAAAAGTATCCTATGCTTTTGAAAATCTGGAAAAACTCTTAGCTGCAATTTCTGTACTCTTACATGAAATAAATGAGTTAAATTGTCATACTGAAATTCAACCCAAGAATCACTGAATGTACTCTGTCCTCTCTGATAACTAGAATTTTTTAAATAATATTAGGAAATTATTGCATGTATGTGAAAAGGATCACCTGATTTATCAAGGCTTTTTGAACAAATAGTATTGGGACTGAAATAGAGAAAAGTATGCAAAAATCACCAAGCTGTTTGGGGTTTTTTCCTATTTTGCTAATGAACAAAGGATAATATTGCATACAAACAGCTATACCAGTAAGGGAGTATGGGGGGACTTCTTTTTTAATTTTAATTTAGGAGCATTATCCTTAGCAAAGAGAATGAAATTCCTTTTAACTGATACCAGCAGAAGTAAAAAGAACAAAATTATAGTAACAAGGTGGTGTCCCACATATTTCACAAAAATAAGTAACTTATTTCTTTCATCTGATGATCACAACATTATTTGCAACTGAAATGAAATACAGATTAATGTAAAAATAATTTTTAAATATTGTCAACTATGCATGACTGAAATATTCAGCTTCTAGGCAGTTCCTCATGAAACAGGATCAAAAGGAAAGTATCTTGCTCTATTGATATAAGGCTGACAGATTGAAGGATAAGTGAAAAGGACCATGACAATTCCATCATATGTTGAATTTATATTTTAGTTTTTGAATATGCTTCAGTACTTTTCTATTGAAAAAAATCCCATGATTGTAATAAGGATAATGTTATACTAATAATAACAAGAAAATAGTACCCAGAAGAGCCATCAGTCCATGCCTGAGTGTGAGGCATGCAGTGGCTAACCTTAACGTAAGGCAAGAGTTTATAGACTCACAAAGCCAGAGTCCCTTTTAAGAGTATTTAAATAGTAGGATGTTTTCTTAGTATGCACATATTAGCTGTTACATGTATTTGTTTTTCTTACACAATTTAAGCCTATTTGAACATCGACAGTGACTGGCACGAATGGATAGTAGAGCACCCATGCATTTAGAGATACCAGAATAAAGAAAGCAAGCATGGGTGCTTTGAACAACTAGGTTGAGCAAATGACTGACAAGTCACTTTGCTGACTTAGCTACCGCTTAAATGAGGCTATGCAATTAAACAAGGAAGATGACAGCACTTTGAAATTATTAATCCTGTAGTATGATTGACATGTAGCTGCATATTACATGAAAAGAACTGACTGTCCTAGCAGATGTGTCACTATAATTGTACTTTGAGTGTCTGGACCAGACAGTTACTGATTTTCCTGCTGCTCATTCCTTTGCATTCTGTGTTGAGTTGGTGTGGCTGGGTTTTGGTAGCAGGGGAGGAGCCCCAGGAGTGGCTCTTGTGAGAAGCTGCTGAAAATAGAAACAATTAGTGCCTCTGGATATGAACTATATTTTCTTTTTGTTGAAGTACTTTATTCACAGCAACTGAAATGGGAGGATTTAAAACAATAGTCTATTCATGAGACTGGGTATTCTTACATGTTATATATTTTCATGCTAAAAACAATAATCATGGAACAGTCCTAGACTCAGAAGTAGTGCACATATCCTGGTGTTGGGTGGGCTGTGGTGGGGTTTTGGCAGTGGGCAAGGGTCCCCTGGGCATGGCTCCTGCTATAAACTGCAGAAAAAAAACCTGTTCCACCTCAGGCTAAGGCCATGCCCATCAGCAGATATATATGGCCCTCGGTGATGAACATGGAAGAAGGGAAAACGAACTGCTGTAACACCTCAGGGCAGAGGAGAGGGGGAGGTGGGAGCAGAGATACCAAGGTCGGTGAGGAAGGAGGGAGAGCAGGTGCCTGAGCAGAGGTTCCTCTACATCTCGTGGTGAGACAGCAGCTGTCCCCACGCAGCCCATAGAGGAGCAGGGTGGAGCAGGTCGTGAGGGACCATTAATGGAGCTGATGCGAACCTGCAGCCACGGAGGACCCCAGGGCAGGGGAGGTGTCTGTTCCCAAACCAGTGACTCTGTGGGCAGCCCAGGCTGGAACAGTCCCAAGGGACTGCACCTCAAGGGAGGGACCCATGAAGGATTCTCTCCCCTGTGACAGACCCCGTGTCAGAGCGAGGGAGGAATGTGAGGAGTCCTCCCCATGAGGAGGGAAAAGTGTCACAGAGGAAACGCCAGGTGACGGATGGGCCGGACACCCCACTCACTGTCCCCCTGTGACACCGGGGAGATGGAGGTGGAGATACCAGGAATAAAGTAAATTGGGCCCAGGAAGAAAGGGAGGAATGGGGTAAGGTATTTAAATTCTGGGTTTGTTGTTGGAGGTTTTTTTTTCGTTGGTTGTTTTTTCCCTTGTCCCTTTTTGATATGACTAATGATACATTAAATTGATTTTTTTCCCCAAGATGAGTCTGGTTTTGCCTGTGAACGTAACTAGTGAGTGAACCCCTAATCCTAGTAATTTTCTCGACCCACAAGCTTCAAATACTCCTTTTTCAGTATTTGTTTTGAATGAAATAGGAGTAAATGAAGAGTTAAACCACAACATTATTCCCATCAGTGTGTGCACTTTGGGTTTTACTTCATATAGTTAGAAAATTGGAATATGGCACTGTATTTTTTGCCAGCCTGGAGATTTATAGATTGCAGTAAATAAGCGCAATATTATTCTGGGACTTTGGCCAGATTTTTCTGCAGCTCCTGGAGACCTTTTGTTTATGCTTTACCATAAGTGTTTAATTCCATGGGCCATACTGAAAGATAAAAGCCTTGCCTGAATTCCACAATTAATCTGCTCTAATGAAAAACCCCAACCAAACAACAAAACAAAACTAACAACAACAAATAACCAAAAAACCCACAACAAACCAAACAAGAAAAAACCCAATACCAACATAATCAAAAATAAAACCAAAACTAATAAAACATTCCTTGTTATTTAAAGATCAGAACATTATTTTTAAAGTAGAACAAGAATTCAGACAACCGTCATAGACTAATGAGGTAAATAGATGGACACACCAGCAGCTCCGAAAGCCAAAGAAAGCATAATGTGATGTGATGTGATCAATGAATCACAAAAAAAATATCCTCATCTTTGCTAAACAGGGACCAACTCTTCAAAATAAATCATGTATAAATTAAAAACAATTTAGGGAAAACAGAAATATAGCATATTTCAGATTGGAAGGGACCTTAAAGGTGATGAAGTTCCAACCCCTCTGCTATGGACAGGGACACCTCCCACTAGACCATGTTGCTCAAAGCCCCATCCAGCCTGGCCTTGATCAGTTTCAAAGTGGTGGCATTCACAAATTCCCTGGGCAGCCTGTTCCAGTCTCTCACCACCCTCACACTAAAGGACTTCTTCCTTTTATCCAGTCTAAGTCTACCATTTTTCAGTTAGAAACCATTCCTCCTTGTCCTATCACTGCATGCCCTTGTAAAAAAATCCCTTCCCAGTTTCCTTTAGGACCATTTTAGGTAATGAAAGTCTGCCATAAAGCTTCCCTGGAACCTTCTCCTCTCCAAGCTGAAACAACCCAACTATCTTAGTCTGTCTTCCCAGGAGAGGTGCTTCAGCCCACTGATCATCTTTGTGGCCCTTCTCTGGACTTGAGCCAACAGGTCCATGTCCTTCTTAAGTTAAAAAGGAGAACATAATGTAGTTTTAATGTGTACAGGTACCAAGCAGTGTATAGGAAAAAAAGCATGCTTAAATTTTAGCAGGAATAAATTGCAATAAAAGATAAAAATGTTTCCTAATAATATAAAAAATAAAATAAACCACAGCCTAAGGAATATGGGAAGCTTTTTTAAAAGACAACCTGGACAAACAACTACTTGGAATAAACTTTGCTGTAAAATATATGTATGGATTCTTTAAGATCTTCTGAAATACTTACTGTTTGTGTCCTGCCATATTGCTTTTTCAGCATATATCATGAAGGATAAAGTCCTATGAGAACTGCAATTTGTGATTTAGAATGTGAGTTTGAGTTCTCTGATGGTTTTATTGTTCTCTGATCCTGATCTACAAGCTCTCAAGCAGCCCATCCTGCCTCCCCAACAACAGATCCATATATCCATGCTGCTTCTTCACACAGAGGCTCCCACACCATCTTTTCTACCTGTATCTCCTGAGGATTTTGTATCCATCCTTAACCACACTCCAACTATGTGTGCTGTACCACTGCATCTCAATTACTTCAACAGTGCCACTGTTCTGTGACTGCACATGCAGTTGCCATGACTTATGGCTAATGATCTATGCTCCTTTACCCTGATTTATCATCTCTGAAGTCTCCCATACTCCCATCACTCTGCACCTTTTGCTTTTGACCCTTGTCCACTGCTACCTAACTTACATGTAGGCCAAAATATCTGCTTCCTGTGGCTTTGAGTTTTAAGTTCTTTTCAACTTGATTTCTTTGTATAAACTATTGGTATTGAACAAAGCTTTATTTTTTTACTCCTGGTTTACTCATTAAGAGAAAACTGGCAACTAGCAGGCCTCAGAAACAGCAACTATTTGGGGTTTTTTTCATCATACTTTGGAAAGAGTTTTAAAAGAAGTTCCAAGACATATGTATGAAAATTGAAAATACACATACTTACAATGATATGGAGAAAAATTATTGAAAATATGGGAAGTATAAAATGTTGGGATATAACATCAAATATTTAAAAGTAAGACAAGATGAAACCATAGCCTGGAAATAATTGATTCATAGCTGTGGAGTAGGAAGTTTCTCTCTCTGAAGTGTGTTAAGAGCCAGTGCTAAGAGTATTTGGATTAGGAAGATTAAACTGATGAAGAAACTAGTGATCCTAAATTGAGCTTTCTTACCCTATCCCAGGCAGTCTTAGACAAAACCAGAATCAACTCCATTATGTAGAACAGCAACAAGAACTTTTACCCATAAATTACTCTGTTCTTACAAAATAAGGTCATCTCCACTGATTGAATGAAATATGAAAGAAATTTTGTGTGCTAAATTTGTATAGATCTAATGTCAAATGTTTCATCTGAAACAACACTCAGAAGGTCATCAAGATAAAAGAGTTAAAAAAGCAGACCTCTAGCCTATGTGTTCATTACATTCAGTTCTGTCAGAGATGAAGTCTGTGCTGTTAGGCCTTTCTTGGCCACCTTAAATACAGTGGAATCTTTTTTACACGTGTAGTGAAAATTAGCTACTACTTCTATTACAATTAAATGCCTTTCCAAAATCAAAACAATTTATAGCTTATTCTCTCCAACTTCTGAATTTGCAGAACAGAACAAAAAGATGACTAAATTTTGTTAAATTCTAAATTTATTTTTAATTTATTTTTGTAACACAACTGAACAATATTCAGACTCCATCAGTGGGCAATTTTAAATATTATCTTTTTAAAACCAGGCTATAGATCTGAAATCCATCTTACAAGACAAAGTACTAAAATGATCCTGATAATGAAAACCAGATACTATCCTGAGAATAGCACCAATATAATGAGAAGAGTATGGTGGGGTATTCTGGAGAGCATTTTCCATGGTTTTCCTAGAGCCACTTGATTCTCTTTGTCTTCAAATTGAATTTTAAAATTAACTAAAAATAAAGAGCTCACAATGTTCTTCTTTGCAAAAATTCAAAGCCACCAAAAGGTCATACGAAAATAATGCAGGGTATTAATTTTTAGATCTTGCACATACACAGCATTTACTTGAAAACACACAATATTTATATTTATATTTATATTATATGACTATTCCAATAAAATGGTAGACCTTTTTCATAATTTTTTTCTCTTCCCCTCCCCCAGCCCAATAATCCTAATTAACTTCTCCAATTTTAGAGAAGCATTATTGCCATTTGTAGACAATTTTCATTTTTAATGTACCATTCCTAAGAGCGCGGGCTATTCTAAGCCACTGATTTATAATATCCCAAAAAGAATCCGTGAAACAGTCTCTGAGAAGCTGCTCATTCATTAGTGTCAAGTTATCTTTATATCTTACATAGAAATGCGTCATTCTGTGAGATACTTTTGTTGGTTTTCTTTTTACTTTCTTTAAATAATCCAATATGTTTTTAATACACTTGCAGACAGCTAAAAAGGGCGTTACCCAAGAATAAGGACTAACACAAGACTGGCTTTGCACGCAAGACCTGGCTTCTGACAAAAAGCTGCTCGTTCCCCATGAGATGTAATTTATTCCTGTTTTCAAGTTAGCACACTTTATTTTCCTCTGTGTATATTGTCAGTTCCACTCATTAATGCACTGCACAGCATCAACTGCAGCACTTCGACTTTATCTCCTGCTTTGTTCTCTACACAGCTCCCAAAGTCCAGCTGAGTCAGCTTACTTACTGATTACATTACTAGGATCTCTTTGCCACACTGTCATAAAATCATTTACCTACCAGCAACCAAATTTATCTGTTTGTGAAATGATTATATTGTTCTCTCAATATTTCCTGGTAGTAATATGAAGTTTACTTTTTTTTTTTTTTTTCTCTCCAATATTCTGAACTACTATAGGCTGCATATATAGAGATACACCCCTCGAAGAAAGTGTACTGAATGGTCTACAATGGACAATGTAAAACTAATTATCTAAAAAAAATATTTCCTAAATTCACTTGTTCTGAATTAAAAGAGGGAGATGACAATGGTGTTGTCACACAGGTATTACAAAGACATCTATGAGCGTGGCTCCACTGACATCTAAGCATACTGTAAGTTTAGAGCTTTGTTAATTTTTTTTTCTATAGATAAAAACAAACAAACAAATCCCCCAGTTAACACAGAACACTGTATACTTTTGTCCCATTCTGAGAGCTTTTTTCTAACAAATTAGACAATGAAACTTCGTAGGTCATGGCATTGAAATACTCAGTATTTCTTCAGTCCAACTAATTATATTTAAATGACCAGCTAGAATTTGCGTGTCTGCAAGACCTGGCTGCCTATCAAAAAACAGCAGTCAAGTTGTTTAGAATTGAGAAAATTTAATTTCTTTATGTATACTCTCAAATTTACACGCCACTTCACTTGTTTGTCTCAGGATTCTTTATTCTAAATGTAATGACCATTGGTAGGCAACAGTATGACATTTATCAGAGAAACTTGTTAAAGATGAGTAGCTGTTTAACCTCAAGAGTATCCACAGCAAATAGAGAGAAAGAGATAAGAAGCTCATTAGTGGTTAATCACCTGTAGCAACCTTCTGCAGAATTCTGTGTTGGATAATTGTATTAGACAAAATTAAGACAAATTCATTAGAATGGAACCACAAAGCTCTCTCTATTAAATGTATAGTTAGATGTCTCTGATATAAAGCATAGATTCAAAGAAAAAACTATGGAAAATAACTAGTTGAATTTTTAATTAAACATGGAATTTAACAGTGATTTTGTTCATTAAGCTTTTAAGCCATTTTTGCCTGATATTAAAACTTAAATCAAGAATGTGTCACATTCATAGGTTACATTTCAGTGATTCGTAACCACTACTATTAAAATGCTTGTCTTGTTTTTTTTAATTTTTCTCTGTAAAGCTTTTACCCCTTAGATCCTTCACTGATGCTGATCAGAGAGAACTGTCTTTTCCAAAAAAAATGTTTTCCTTCTGCATGAGAGTCAGCAGTAAATTAAGCCACCTCTTCATTCTCTTTTGCATACAATAAAAAGTTAGAGTTCATTCAGCCTCTGAACAAAACGACAATATTGAAACCCAGCAGAACTTGTTTCCTCTTTCTCTGAATCATTTCCAAAGTGTCAGTTCTATACTGCCCTAGGGAGTGATACTATTCTGATAACGGCCTCTCTAAGTCAAGAATATAAAGCAGCATGGTTTTCAGATTCTTACATGGTAGTCTTCTGCTTACACATTAGAAGTTATGGTTAACCACAGGACCACTTTGGCAGTTTATCACTCAGATTCAAATTTACACTGTGTATTTTCATAACCCCTTGCCATACAAACAAAATCTGACCAAAGTTCTACAGAAAAATGTTGCGTGAAAAGAAAGTACATGTAACAATGTGACTGTGATGACTGCCTGGCAAGTGGAAGCATCAGGTTCAAGTCTCTCATCTTTCTCCTTTAAAATTACTGGTTTTATGTCAGATAAAACTGTCAGATCAAGAATTTGAATAATGGTCCGTTAGTCTAAATAGAAGTTTTGTGCAAATTAATATATTCTTTTCTATGATCATCTCCACAAATGAAGCTTCAATTTATGCCTTGATCATGTATTTTCTTTGTTATTACCTAGTATCTTTCTGGGAAGTAGGATACACATTTCCCATACATAACTACTTCTTCGGAGTACTGGTTAACAGGGTTTTAACCAAACTGAATTTTTATTTTTTAATGATAAATTTATCAGAATGCTCACATCTGTTGGAATGTTTTTCTAGTCCCTGCAAGACTGCATCAATGTTTTCAACAGAGATATATTTTATATTCTCTAAAGTTAACCTGTGTATCCAGAGAAAATATCTAAAGGTTGCCCAACATAACAATATTTCATCAGCATACATTTTTATTGTATTGTTGTGTATATGATATCTCAATTTTATCAGCTTAGCTCCTTTTATTACTGTGCCACATTTCTCTCTAGTAGTCTCAGAAAAATTTCTAACATAAGGGAAAAGGATTTGACCTACAAGGTTTGTAAGAATGGAAGGGATATCCCATGTAGAAGGCTTAAAATATCAAAGCTGACTAAGAATGAGAGGAAGTCCCCCTAGCTGTATAGTTTTGGTATTTTCATACTTTTACTCTCTTAATATCCAAATTAATACCTAACAAAAAGTCAGTCCTTGGGAAGTATTAATGGATTCCAAATTTACACTCCCGAAGCTGTCAACAGGTTGAACACAGATGTTTTCATCTTGCTTACTGCTAGGTTTCTAGTTCTTATTTCATTACATGTATTTAAAAATAAATGAGAAATACCATTTTAATAGGATGGCGACTTAAACATTAGTAGGTGTTTATGCTGACACACATCATGTGAGCAAGAGATCATAATATTCAAAAAGGCTTTTCTTTGTATAATCACAGTCAAGTTAATTATTCAAACAGATTTTAAAGTTATTCATGCTTATAAATATGATGCTTAGATTCAAGAACAGTGCTGTAGCATTTCTCTTACCTCTGCAGATAGGAACAGGAAAGTCCCATGATGCTGTATTCACAGAGTTAGCTATGCAAGTAAGCTGAGGGTGACCATCCAAAATATATCCAGTTACACAGCTGTATCGGATTTTGTCACCTACATCAAATCTTGTACCATACAAGATGCCCTTTGGTGGAACTCCTGGATTGCCACAGGAACTACTCTGTAATTCTGAAGCAGAAAAAAAATTATTACTTATAATGTATTTATAAAGTAGTACTACATTGTGCTGTAGAATACTACACAGAAATACTACATAGAAATTATAGAATACATAGAATACTACACAGAAATTATGCCAACTTTGGGCATATAGTGTGTTATCTTGGATATTATACAACTCATAACATGGAAGTGCCATTACTGACTTAGTCTCTAAAGTGTCTGTGTATGTACCCACATAACCAAAGGTAAAATATTACATGAAAATGAACATGAGGCTTTCCTTAAGATCCAGATATATAAATATATTTTATTTGATATCAAAGAACACATTACATACAAAGAAGAAAAAAAGGAACTTGATATGTTTCTGTGTCTTAATTATACAGATACAAAAAAATAAACAAAACTCTAATACAGACACATCACATTTGAATCAACCAAAATGAAGAATAAATAAAAGTACTCGAGATAGAACACTAGGAGAAGGTTTTAACTAACATAAGCCTGAGCACGATCAGTAATCTTTGAATGATTTAATAGATTTTATATAATGAGGTAAAAGTAACTGATTAATTGATTTGATTAAAACTGATTAATTGAGAGTAACTGATTTCTGAGCAAAGTGTTGATTAATTTAAACATATGGAATACCATAGATCTGGATGACAAACTCTAATGCAGACCTTTAAACCACTGAGAATCCAAAAGGAGTTGCAGCTCTGCTGTTTGATCTCTGAGGACATTAATTAGACTTCAGGTTTATTAGGTGGTACACTCCAACTTGGTATTTGACTGATGATTCAGCATTATAAATAGCTTGATTACAGAATTTTCTGTCATTTACTGATGAAGTCCTTTAGTTAATGAACATAAAAATATAGACTTTGTACAAGTCTGAGAAAAGGAGATTTCATAATCTCATCCTGAGCTCTTTAAAGTTTGTACAGAGTATGCTTACCAGCATAATGCTAACAGAGAAGAAGCAAATCAGGTAAACACATACTTGGATTCATAGCAAATTTCCCTAATATACAAAGTGAGGAAACAAGATAAAAGAAGGGTATATATGTATTGTCTTAATTTATTTTCTTGAGTTCCGTGTAATCAATTGTTCTTCTGTATCCCTCATATGCTCATGTGTGTGCACATATATATATAAACATATTTAATTATATTATGGAAAAAAGAGAAGAAAGAAAAATACTGTTCTAATAGGTTTCAGTTAAAGAAAAAAGTTATCAAAGACATCAAACCAAGCAGTATGGATCATGAGATACATTTAATTGCTAAACTTCATGCCAAGAACTTAGATATATTAATAGATTTCTGATACCAGCTATGAAAAAAGCTATGTAACAGTTATTAAAAGAATCCAGTATAGTCAAATATATATTCTGTATATGCTAGACATTTCTATAAATGTGCTATATATACAATATATGCTAACACTGTATTCATCTGCAAGACTTATTGTATCAATCATGTTTTGATGTGAATATGTTGCACATGCCTATTAGTTGCTGTTGTCATTGCTACAAGTGCTTTCTTTATCTTACACAATAAACTCTGTGGATCTGGACCTGACTTTAATAACTTTATACAAGGACAATTATACAGTTAGCCTGCTCATGATCATTTCAGAGCTCACCTAAAGTGGTATTCTTACTACTGCTTTATCCAGCTAAGTTTTCTGTCCTCCAGCAAAAGTCTCCTGTGCTCAAATCTGCTTGCAAGCTTTGTAGAGAAGTCAATGCTACAGTTGATTCCGGCATATTTATTCAAAGGGATTTCTCTTAAATCCTTTAAAGGTTTTCAAGGCCACTTGAGTTCCGACTTATCATCGCAGTATGTCAAAATAGAGTTAAGAATATCATCCTGTGGATTTTGGTTATCTTATGTATCATATTATATTAACTTGAAAACCCTGCCTGTAAACAGTGTTTGTGATTTTTGGCTTCTCCAAGAAGAGAAATCTTTCAGAGGCCTTTATTTATTATTGGTTTGTAAAAGGTCAGAAAAAGATTCCCTGTCCTTTAAAATGAAGAATATAAAGATTAGTGATGCCTTTAGCTGTCACTGTCTAAAATTGCTTGCTTTACTCTTACTGCTGTCTCATCAAAAATTACGCACAGAAGGCAACATATTCTTATGAAAATATATTTTAAAGCACCAATTAAAAATCATTCTTCTTCTAAAATAAAACTCATTTTCCAGCTGCAGTACTATCTGTCTTGCCAAAAAAGAACATCTAGCATTTTCCATTAACTTTTTAATGTCATGAAAGTCTCCAGTAATTGTATTACTACTTCTAACCCTAGAACCAAATTTGTTCCTGATTCTAGATTATAAAGTAGAAAATAAATTGTACACTTTAAAATGTATGTTTCTTCTGTGACTATTTTTATCTTCAACATTCACAAATGCTTTATTCTGAGGGGGGTGGATGCAATTCACCCAGTAACTAAATTGGTCTTCTTTGATATGTAAGATATATTTTCACACTGAATGTAACAGTGTACTACAGCTTCCAGCCATTTAAAGCTATGGATTGCTACCTTGAGACTGTCATCTGTAAGAGAACACAGGAACTGCTAAACCAGATTGTCATTTTTGTTCAGTTCTTAACAGATTTTTTTACTTCAATCACATTCTGATATTCAGTAACGATATGAAGTGTGGAAAAGTATTTCCTTTTAAATTTGCCATATTGTAATTTGGTTAAACTTACCCTTGTTCATGTGCTCTGAAAGTAAGCAAAATTGAGTATTTTTAATCCTACTCTTTACATTTTTATTGTGTGGCTGTTCATCTTTTTAAAGTGAGCTCTCCCAATTGTTTCAATTTATTTATGACTAAGAATTTTCTTTGCCCTAGATTTAATAGTCAATTATTTCTGAAATTATGGACACTGTTTGCTTACACCAAACAAAAATGCTTTTTATAATCAATATTACACCTGTAAGTGAGGTGCATATTAACTTACTTGTCCTCTCCATTTTTTTCCTGTTGATAAAACACAGGGATCAAAATACTCTTTAGTGGTTTTCAATAAGTTTCTATATTTAATTAATTCCTATTAATGTCCCTGGGAATTCTCTTTAAAGACTCCGGGTAAAATATGCCTCGGAGAGTTCTGTTTAACAAGAATGGACATGCCCCTTTAAAGAGTTTAATTACTAGAAATTCAGTCACTTATAAATACTAATTAATAAGCTATTCAATTTAAATGACGTAAAATATAGTAGCTTTGTGAGAGTCCTTTCAAAACCAAAGCTGTGAAAAGTTGAGACTATGAGCATCCACTCAAGGAAAATCAAGTCATAATCAGATTTGGACATTTCAAATTTACTTTCTTATTATTCAAATTTTAAGGAAGGAATTATTTTTTTTATGTTACTTACTAAATGAAGAGTAGCACCTGAGCTCCCTAATATATTAAAATTACATTATTTGATGTCCAAATATCTAGGTCAACTATTTGCAAATATTCTAGTAAAAAATGAATTTGTTATATCATTTTATTGATGATGAGCATTCAGCTCAGTGGAAGCTATTAGTATATTTCTCTGCTGAAGATTAATATTCTTCAGACACGAAATCTGATACTTAAATTTAGGAACAGAAATATTACTTTTTGAAAGGGTTGATCTATGCGTGTATCATAGTTTTTGTTCACAGTTATTACAAATAATTATGATCTCATTAGCACCGACCTAAAGTGATTGATGTTATGAGTATAAAATGTACGTCTTCACGTGTAGTCAATCTCTGAAAAACCTATGGAATATCCCAGTAGAGACTAGTATATGTTTCATTTATGATTTTAAAAACTGATTATTCCTGTATCCCTATACTGACAGTTTGGTTATCTCTCTGTGTTATTGCATGGCACTAGTCCTAGACTGCTTGTTCACTCATGTCTGCTATTCCAAAAATTAAGTTCTCTGCCAGAAAAATCTAGCTGTGGTCCAGGGAATATGCCATTCTTTTGGGATAGTTCTTGGCATAGCTGGAAATACTAGAACATGGCTGCACATAGACATCCCTTGGAAACACAACACATCTATGTTGTTTTATTCACAAGTGAAAATATCTTGTTATTGAAGACTCAAGACTGACTTCAGGAGTGGTGCATGTAATATGTGTCTATTAGGAAAAATTATAAATTTGTAACAATATGAAGTATCCTGAAATTTAGTTATCCAAAATTCACCTATATCAAATTTTGTAACGGTATATTTTAGTTGCACATATTTTTCCAAAGGCTTTATAATCTAAAGAAGTAACCTAGATCCATTGTGTCTACCTCATAATAGTAGAGTTTTGACTTTTTTTTCTCAAAGCATGTATTTTACTTTCTTTTCCAGTCTGTCCTCATGATGTTGCTCTTAATATATGAGTTAGTATGGTTTAGATTTAAATCTAAAAAGGAATAAATGAATAACTGATGAGTACAGAAATATCAATGTGTTCCTACATGCATATTGAAATATACATTTAGACACCTGTCCCACTTGAGTTTACAGAGTGGGGTAAAACACAAGAAAAATATGGAGGAGGTAACATCCTTGTAGTGAAGGAAAAAAATATACAATTTAATATCTTAATATCTTAAACTTAATATCTTAGTGACAATTTAACTGCACAAATATGTATGGTGCGGAGACCTAAGAAAGAGACATTCTAAATGAATACTTTAAAAAGATCTTCCATGAACAATACAGATTTATTAAAATGAAGACTGAATGGAAAAAAAATCCTCCTCCCCAAATCCAGGTTTCTCCTCTGCATATTGCAATATGAGTGATTACTCTTTGATTGGAATAAATGTATCACCTCAAGATAGAAATTCAGAATGAAGAGTCACTATTCTGAAATTCTCATTTCTTTATAGCAGTAATAGAAATAACAGTTTGTCTAATGACCAAAACTACTCTGACGTTTTGCTTTCTGCATTTCACGTGGGTCAGACAAAAGAGATTGTCATATTCTGGTACCTAGGTATAAATAGGCAGGCAGGAAAAAAAGGTAAAACATGGTTTTAATTCTGTTCTAATTGCTCTTTCCTGATAGACAAATATTTTTGTAATAGCAACCTCACTGAGGATCTCTACTGTTCACTAAAGATAATACAGCTAATTACATTTAGCTAATTACATATTTAGCTTTTTTTAATGAGTTAAAGTAATAATATCATATAATATATAATATGTATATAATGTAATTCTTCTACAAGCAAGAGAAAAACAGCAACAAGAAGTACAGCAAAACCCCTCCAGGATATGTGAAGGAAATGAGTTATAGTTATAGTACTGTAGTAACATTGATGCTGTGAGCCTGACAAATGTAATACAAGAAATGGTCCAGGGTTTGCAATGCATTCCTTTCAAAATACCTGTTTAAATCAGCTAAAGTCGCAGTACAGCACTAGAGAGATGAAAGACCTTGCAAGAAGACATCAGTCCTAATTTTACCATATGACAGAGTAACACAGTGCCACATAAGATCAACAGGAAGATGATCGTAAGTTTCAGATCTGGTTAAATCTGACATTTCCCCATCAGACAATTCTAAAGTGTTACCTCAAGGGAATGACAAACAGGTAAAGCCTGAATAGTTAACTAGGAGAGCTGTACAGATTTCAGCACCAGCCACCCTTCTTTGCCTTTACCAAAATCCACCTGACTTTGATTAAAGCTTTATCTGCTCTTCTTTTCCAGTACTGAGGGCACCTGTTAAATCCCAAGTGTTTAAGGAAGGTAACATAGTGGACATAGTGCATGGACTGAGAAAAATCACTGGAGACTCCATGAAGTTCCAGAATGAGTGCAGAGTTGCCAGTGTCACAGAGATTCCCCATCCACACTGTTCTAGGGGTATTCAACACTATCAGTGTAGTTCAAAACCTGAGGTACTGTCTCTGCCACATGGGATGGTTGTTCAGCTTCCCTGGTGGATGAAGCCCAGACAGATGCACCCTCTGTGCCCACACCAATTGTAACAGGATTGATCCATTTAGACTGTGGTGATTCTCAGCACGTTTTGTTGGCATAGCTGTATTCCCTAGATAGCTAGGAACTGTAATTGTATAATTGTATTTATGGAGCAAAGACTATTTAAGAGCCCAGTACAATCTAAAAATATAATATTAAAACCTATATCAAATCACTATTCCTTCTGCAATATTGCTTACTATGCCTCTTAGAGTTATACAAAAGAATTTACTCTTCAATTTCTAAATTTTTATGGTAAGACATTTCTCACAATATTATTTATTCTTCTTGCACTGTTACCTCTCCTTATTTTGCTTTATGCTAGGTACTATATAAATGTTGCATTGCTCCTCACTGACACTCGTGACCTGGAGAATTTACAGTAACCAAAGAAATGAAAAGCTAACTGAATTTAGGAAAAGGCAGCTTACTCACTAAGGTAAACTTGCTGCCCATCTCAGAAGCCTCCTGATAGCAAAGGTCACCTGAACCAACTGATAAATAGTCAGAGGATACACACACGTGTCCATAGCTAATCAAGCATGCCTCACAACTGACTAATGAGCCAAGGTTTCCCCAGCACAGGCCTTCTTCACAAATGATGTCTTAACATTGAAGGCAGAGAAAGGATTTTGACATAGGAGAACTGAGCACTAGATGGCACCTGAAACATTTAGAGCTGCTATGTGAAGAGTAACAAAGATTTCTTTCCATGGTAACATGAAATTTAACTTTTTAATATATATTGCATATGCTTGGTATAAGCAGGTGTTGATATATATAGGTTTATATATAGAATTACTATTACGAGACACTGTAGTGCTCTGTTAGAAGCACAAATGTTTGATGCAGTCTGATCACTTCACTGACTGCCTGCGTTCTTGTTTTCAAAGCACATGCTGTCTCTTACAGTGAAATTTCAGTCTAGTTTCTACCATTATTTTTGGCATGAAGTACTTCTTAAAAAAACTGTTTATAGAAAACACATTTTACAAAGTTAGAGCTATATATCTGTACTTATTTCTAAATGTTAATGTTTTTGCCATTTTTGCAAAAGAAAGGTAGGATGTAATTCTGTAATTTATTTTTCATTGATAAAGTTTTAGGTTTAGAATTTTCCTTTATAAAATTGAATCAGTATTGTCTCCAAAACCTGCACCACAGTTGTTTTTCCAGCACTACCATTTCTTCATGGAATTAATGTTCTTACTGTACTTGATGGCACAGTGTCCTAATCAGCCTTCTGGGATGTCATGATGACATTACCAAAGTCTTTAGAGATCTTTTCTTTTTTGTATTTCATATTGAATTTCAACCAGCAGGTTGAGACTACAGCTCAGCAGGTAGGATATGTAGTGGTTAGACAGCCTTTGTTTAGTCAAGACGAGATCACTGGGATTATTTTACTGAATGCTCTTTTAGTAGCCTGTCAACAAAATGTCTTTTTTAGAAAACATAAACTCTACCCTTTAATGTAGATCAGATGGAATTTAAAGTCCTTAATCCAAGCTTATTTTTAAAGTATTTTCATGAATACTTCATAATGCACCAGAACATCTTTCAGATTATACATGAATATGATACAATGTATTATCTGTCATTAATATATACGCATACTCTCAAGAATGTAAACTTGTGGTAATGCATAAATAAATGTAAAGTAAAAACACTGCATTCTGAAATACAACACATTGTGACTCAAAATATTTTTAAGAAAATTCTGAAATAAAATGTCCACTCCATGTCAAGATGGAAGTGTAATTCCTTCTCTTTACATTGAACTGTATTCAAGGATCTTGCAGTCAGAATACATCTGAAAATACTGCTGATATATTAAGGAAGAGTAAATTTATAATTAAAAGTATATAACTAATAGTAGTAAAATTGTTTTATTTGCTCATTTTTCTCAGTGTTTATGATATGACTCAGAAATACACAAAAATCAGATCTTGCATGATGAAGTGCTATTTCGAAGTTATTTTTTTTCTAACTACAATCATACCTTTTAGCTCTGAAGCAAATGGCTACTAATAAAGTCCTATTTATTAGAAAAGGTCTCTTCAGTTAATGATCATCTCAGGTATAATATGAATTTTTCATTAAAAATGTCCAAACACGAGAACATTTAAAAATGCTGGGTCAAGGATATATGGGTGATTCTGCTTTTAACAGCACTTATGCTGATAATTTTGTAGTGCTTAACTGCAGTATGGCCTAATGACTCTGCTGCATAAGTTGAAATAATACATTACTGATCTTGTCCAAATTGCTTTCATGATGATTCATTAACCAGAAAAGACGGTGTGATCAAAGTAATGGATAATAATATGAATAAATAAACATCTGAGACAGACCATTCACCAAGAGCATATAAAAAACCCTTTGAATAAGTTATATTCCACAAAACTTTGGTTTATCACTCAGTGGTGAGCTGTGCACCCACAATATTGTGACTTCCGAAACAGTCTTCCACATGGGAGGAAAAGCACGTCCTACTCCAAATACAAAAGCATTAGGTTTTCTTTTCTTATCTAGTTCTTATCTAGTTTCACTTTCAGTAAGAATGCCTGAATTTCCTTTGCTTGGGAAGCAGTTATCTGTAATTATTACTTTATTTCAATGTTTATTACCTTCCTCTTGCAAGAATTACCATTAGTATTGATATTCAGGGTTCTATTACACCTTCATTGCATGGGCTCCTGCATTTCTTAGAGAACATCTCCTGAGCCTCAGAATTTGCATGTCTTGTCATATATTGGAGACAAGTTTCCTGGCACATTTGGAAAAATACTTTCAGAAATCTCTAGCATAGAAGAATGAGTGTAGTGTATTTTCTGATGAAACATGATTTTCTTATGCAAGTCTTATTTTAAATGTCTGTAAAAAGAAAAAACTTTCAATCTGAATTTCTATTAACAGTCTTCTATAGGCAAGTATCTATGGATTTCTATATGGGGAGGTTGATGAAAAGTGTTTATAATTTTTTTGTTCTCTCTAATAGTGAAAAAAAAGGAATACTGTGATGCTCATTATTTGAGTACACTATTGTCTCTGGACTATGGACTATTATGAGTATGTTTTTCAAAGAAATCAGAAAGGGCTATTTGTGATTTCTAGTCTGAGTCCTGTAGGAGCAGAGCTCAAACTGTTTTCTTTGTTATTCCTGCATCAAAATAATTCTGAGACATAAGCAGTAAAAGACATATAATCTTATTTTATAGATAAAGTGATGGAGAGCATCTGCAAAATAATTAAATGATGTAGACATACTAACTTTCTTTCTTCAGAGTCTCTTTTTTAACCAATATAAGCTTGAACTCCCATTATCAGCCTTCTCTCAAATCATGCTAGCAGCCAGAATAACAGCTACTTTTCTCCACATCTCTTCAGGTTACCTGCTGTGGATTATTCCTCTCTTGATTAATCTGTTATTGGAATGAGTAGAAATGGTCATAATTTGAGAGGAGAAAAAGATTTATCATTAAAATAGTTCAAGATTTTAATTAACTTCTCATTAAGTATCTGTGTTGGCCTCTGTTTCTCTGGCTGTATTTACATGACAGATTAATACTGAAATAGCCATGCAAGTCATGTATCTGAACTTACTGGTATTCCTATATTGAGAAACCACTTGAACAACACACCTTCATCTTCTACTTTTAAACGCTTAATATTCTGTTCTTTTACTGAGAAGAAGAAAAACGTTCTGGGAAAAGAGAGGCTTAACAGCCTGCTGCAATCCTGCACAAATCACTGTGTGACAGCTCTTAGGTAGTGTTCCTTCTGGTCCTAACTCACCTAAAGCTCATATATCTGATACAGATGTTTGCAAAACTTCTATAAGGAGTGACAGATTGGTGGTTTAGGAGAGCTAAACAGTTTAAAATTAATATATGTTGTACAGCAAGGCTGTTAGCACAGTGTGAAATGATAAAGAATATACAGAAATGCATTTTTAGGTCTATATCTGACACATTCAGTCATGTGATGTAGAATTCTACTTTAATATGTAATGATAAAAAACAATTATACACATCAGTCGGCAGACAAAATATATTTTCAGCATTAATTTTTCATTTTTAGTGGAATGATGCTGATGAACTAGTGAGCGTTTTGGTTTAATTTCCTTTCCTTTTCTCCCTGCAAAAGAGAGGTGAACAAGTAAAACAAGAAGAAAGATCCATTTTTTAGTTTGTTTCTCAACAAGTTTAAAAAGGGTTTTTTTCAGTCAAGGAAATAGACTCTTTTTTGTAGCAACTGGAGAACTTTTACAATTAACATTAACTTGGTTAACAGATGTTTACGGTATTAGTTTACTGGGTAAATAGAAGATTGCAAGGAAAAAAAAAGATGGTATTGGGGGCAAGGAAATTTATGCATGTCCAGACTTATCAACTCCGAGTTAAATTACATTAATCTGTAAGCTGAATAAAGCTCTATAAGCTGAAACTTGGAGTATATTTCTATGTTTCTGTTTCTGCAGTGGTTAAGAAGGAATGTTTTCATTTAAATATCTCCCTACCCTTAGCAACTGGATATGGATTCAAAGTATGTGGACTGTACAACAGGCATGATTCACAACATAAGCTTTCTTTTAACACATTAACCAGCTAGAACTTTTTTCCAGCAAGATGTCATCTGTAAAAAGAACAATTAAAAAACCCCCAAACATAATTTATGAAAGAAATGCATACATCCATATGTTCATATCATCTCTTTCTTGGTTTTGATCCTTCTCCCATGACCAGGTCACCCACTTAGGGGATGAAGGAAAGGCTGTTCACTTTAGTAGCCTTTGACACCATCTGTCACAGCATTCTCCTAGAGAAGCTCATGGGTCATGGAATAGACAGGTGTACTCTGCACTGGGTAAAAGCTGGCTGATGGCCAGGTCCAGAGAGTTGTGCTGAACAGAGTTAAATCCAGTTGGCAATATGTCTCCAGTGGTGTCCCCAGGGCTGAGTTTTGGGGCCGGTCTTGTTTAGTATCTTTATCAATGATCTAGATGAGACGATTGAGTGCTTCCTCAGCAAGTGTACAAGTGACACCAAGATGAGTGGGAGTGCTGATCTCCTTGAGGGCTCTGCAGTAGGACTTAGGCTGAATCAATGGGCTGAGGCCAATAGTATGAGGTTCAATAAGACCAAGTGTTGGGTCCTGCATTTCAGTTGTAACAGTCCCAGACAACTCCACTGGCTTGAAGAAGAGTGACGGAAAAGCTTCCAAGACTAAAAGGAACTGGGGGTGTTTGTCAAAACCTCTCAGTATAAACCAGCAATATGCCCATGTGCTCATGAAGACCAAAAGTATCCCGGCTTGTGTCAGAAATAGTGTGGCCAGCAGGGCTAGGGAAGTGATTATTCCCCTGTACTCAGCACTGGTAAGGCTGCACCTTCAGTGCTGTGCTCAGTTCTGGGCCCCTCACCTACTAGAAAGACATTGAGGTGCTGGAGTAAGTCCAGAGAAGAGCAACTAAGATGGTGATGGGTCTGGAGAAAAATTCCTTTGAGGAGAGGCTGAGGGAACTGGGATTGTTTAGTTTGAAGGAGGCTGAGAGGAGACCTTATTGCTTTCTACAACCAACAACCTGAAAGGAGGCTGTAATGAGGTGGGTGTTAACCTCTTCTCCCAAGCAAATAATGATAAGACTAGAGGAAACGGCACCAGAAGAGGTGTAGTCTAGATATTAGGAAGAATTTCTTTACAGAAGGAGTATTTAGGCACTGGAATGGGCTGTCCAGGGACCTGCCACCATCCCAGGAGGCATTAAAAAATCATGTAGATGAGGGAATTTAGGACATGCTTTAGTGGGCATGGTGTTTTTTTCCACCTTGGCAGGCGGACTCAGTGATTTTAGAGGTCTTTTCCAACTGTGACAATTCTGCGATTCTGAGATTACTATTTTGATTAAATAAATCTATTTTGAGTTGATTTTCATCTGAAGAATGTTTACCTGGTGAAATTAATTAGCATTTATTTTGATAATGGTGCTTTGATATTTTCTATTGTTAATTACATCTAAAATTCAGAGTTACTTTTTACTCATTTCAGAATTTACTTGGGCTTTAGCCTCACTCTGCATTTTGGTTTTAAATAGTCTTACATTTAAAAACATTTATTTTGTTGAAATCTATTGCTTTGTAATTCCAAACGTATAACTGTGTTTGAAAACATTTTATACTGCATGGTTTGCTACTTAGGGATTGTTTTGAATTATATAATTAACTAAATGATTTTTCATGAAGCCAATATATCCCATTTTTTCTAGATGTGTCTGTTTCCAAACTATTTTAACACAGGTTAATGTCCTGAAATCCATTATAAAACATAGTATTTAAAGTACAGTACATTATCAGGACACTGTATCTTGGCTTAGGAAATTAATATTTTTTATTTCAAAATAGGTCAGCAAAATGAATCACTCATACTGTAATTGGCCCTGATACTGGATTTAATATTGGTATTGGCATGAAGGTGTTGTGAAATTTTAAAAGTTTCTTTCGAATCTGTTTTCTACCTTTTTTTTTTCCTTATAGAGGTTGTCATTGCTAGACCGTAACAGTAATTTAGAAATCCCATAATTCAGTGCTATCTTTAAGGAAAAAATACTGCTGAGGAGAACTGTTGCAAACACATCTTCTAGCAGCAATCAGGGCAACTATACAAATTTTGAGAATAAATTGAAACATACAAAGGCTTACTGTTAGCTCTCTCACTATCATCATCACTTTGTTCACTGCAACTTGCTATGTATTCTGCTGCTACAGACATGAACACTTCTACAGGCAACAGCAAGAGATTTTGAGAGCATTCTGGTTTTCTTTTTTTATGCAAGGTCTATTTCTACTATTGCATGCAAATGCTTCCATGTTCTGTGCATGTTTAATAGGATGTAAAATAGGATCACAGTCTGATACTATCCAGAGGGCCTGGCTAGGGAAGCAGCAGAACTGAGTCTCCTCATTATATTACTACAGTCTGTGATAGAAGTGACAATATACTCTTCCCTACAAGAAGCAGTAGAAGTATAGGTTGCTTACATTTGTCAGTATTTTGTTATGTTTTCATGATGAAAAGTAACTTTGATGATGGGAGAAATATGGGTGCCACGGTGTCCTAATGTGCACACCTTCTCCTTCTTTAATTTTTTGCTTTCGTTTCTGCAACACCAGAGATCTACAGAAGTAGTGATCATGCAGATCGTCATATATTTCAAGATGCTGATTGCAATGAGCTGCCTAATATTCACATTATTCACACTGTTAGACAGTAAAGCAAAGATCTCATCAATGCTCCAGTAAATATGAAATTATATAGATCAATTGATTTCATATTGGGGCAACTGCTTAAATTGGGGCTTAGGTTAAATTAACATAAACAGCACCACTGACACGTGGCATATTTTGCATTTATATCAATCTCAAATTAAGCCAGATTTTGACTGATATATTTTGTAGATTAAAAGGAGGTAGTAGCTTAATATAATAATCAGTTATTTCTCTGCAGATAGCACCTAATTTGCCTTCATCCAATTTCTTTAACTCTTTCTGGTTCTTCCTTTTATATCTGAAAGAACAGCTGTCTCTTGAATGAGTTCAGAAATCAAATTCTGAGGTTAGAAGTAACATGGAACAATAATCCTAGAACCTGAGTTTCTTAAGCCTTGGATCAACAGAGTCAAATGTATTTTAAGATGACATCTGGTAGCTTTATATGTAACACAAACTGTGTAATTAGAGGGATTATTTATTTAACTGTTATAGTTATCTCAAAGTATTATTCATTCAATAATAGCAGTGTTTGCATTAAATGAAGATTATCAAGTAGCATTCTATTGATTTGTGACACCACACTGGCTATTGTTTGTTCCTTTATGTTTAGAGAATATCATGTGAAACTTAATAGGAAAATCTAAGCTTTCTAATGACCTAGAAACATCTCAAAGTATGAATCAGAAAACACTTTCAAATATACCAAACTACCATAACTACATTATGATTTTTTTTTAAATTTCTTTTAAAGGGCTTTTTTTGTCAGCCGGACACTTACCTGCTCCCTTTTTCCAAGCAAAAAAGATGTAGTTTTTCTAAATATTTAAGGACTATTCCTGAACTGTGAAACTAATTCTTAAACGCCCTCCATTATTCTCACAGACCTCAAGCTGGGATCACTGAGTTATCTTTCATTTTGGTGCAGCTGCAAGAGGAAGACATGATGTAGAAGGAAGAATGGCATTCTCTAAGAAGACTCTGTTTAAGAGACTCTAGAAATCACTGCTAATAGGAATTTAAGTAGAAGGCAGGCCCCTGTTATAAATATTTGAAAATGAATTTCCAAAATAATGGACATTTTTTTGAGAGGAACTTCATGTGGAGCTAAGAGGTACTCATGTTTATTTGTATTGATGCCATGTAAATGATTAACAGAGACCAAACAAATTGCTTTCCTAAAGCATCCCTCTTACTCCTACAGCTAAAAAATGGAAGGCTACAGTGCCCAGTTCACATAATAGATATATACACTTTAAATTCATAAAGTTTGACATGGAACCCAGATGATATATTGTACGGATATGTTTGTACTCTTAAATGTTTATCTGTTTCAGTAGTATCTAGCCAGACTATTTAAGTTTCTATATTACTTTATAGGCAGCTAAAATAGAGAAAATGTGAGGCTGGCCATTGTCTTTCTTAGCTTTAGTAAACGTAATATTTAGCAACCAACTTCCGATCACTTCCCTGGATTTTAATTTACTAAATGACATTAAAATTAATACCCATGATCTCTATTTAATAAATTATAAAAAGGCATTAAAAAAACCCCAGCTATATCAATCAAAAGTATAAGACTAATATTTCCTTTAATCTTACACCCCTTTATATACAAACTCAGAGCTTTAGAATCCTGAAAGTATCCAAAAAACTTTCAGAACCAGCTTCCTATCAACCAAGAAGTGAAAAATGAGTGCTGTTAATCAAAAAGTTTTCAAACAATAACTTTTAAAAATAGCAGCTAATTTAAAATGTAAAAAATTATTTTCTTTCTCCCAGTACTTTAAGACATACCCTTTAAAGTACAAAATATCAGGAGAGGAGATACACACTTCTTAGAAGAAGTGTGACAAAGTACATACAATGTGCTGGAGAAGTTTAAAGCACTTACGATTACCAACTGTGCTGGTAACCCAAATTGAGCTTCCCTGGTTTAAATGTCCAGAAACTCATAGGTGAAACCTCTGCTGACAGTTTTTATTTCTTTCTTTGTGCAATTTTTGGTTCAGTTATACTCCCTATCTTGACGGTGCCAGCATGACCTGAGTTTCAAGGATGGTAAACAAGTCACTTGAGGAAAATACTGTCCCCAAATAATCCATTAGAAAGGCTGGCAAAAATAATCCTTTTAACATAGTCAAAAGTGAACATGTCACAGAAGTCCCTTTTAATTAAAGTTCTTTCCCAGTTATGATTAAAAAAGGTGATAATAGTGCTGCTCAAATAATTGCAAAAACCACTCCTGCTCCACAGAAGTAGGTCATATGCATCAGTCATTATTGTTTTGCTAGACCAAGTGCTTAAATATCACTGTCATGCAAAAGCAAAACAAAATAGAGCAAACAAAATATAGCACCAGGAAGCAAAAAACCAGACTTTCCAGGGCAACAGGTTATAATAAATGTAAACATCTACAATGTAGAAATCTATGAACTGTTCATCCACATTCCATTCATAATTAATTGAAAGAAGCATCTTTAAAGAATAAATAAGCAGATTAATGAATGACATCAGATTTAGAATGACGCTGAATAAACCAAGTTGGGTGGATCATTATTTATTTTCCTTCACACATTAAATTTTTCTGCACATAATGCAAGTTTTAGATTTTTCAAAGATGAAATAAAAAACAGTTATCTAGCTACAAACACAGTAAAACAGTTTGGAAATATTCCTCTCACAATGATTCTATGAGAATAACTACTACAGATACTGCAGAAAGAACTTTCTATTTAATCTGCAATAAAGTGAAAGTGGCTGCACTGTGCCCTATATAGTTCAATATAGGGTCCCAGTCTTCATCAGACATGCCTGTTGAAAGTTGATTTTATTACTTTGCCTTGTATCAAAATTCATTTTTTCCTCTATAATTTTTGACAGAGGTGTGAAGGCTGGACATCTAGTAATAAGAATACATTTAATGGATTTAAAAATGACACAAGATGTAAGCAGAAACATGACATGAGCAGGGATTTCAGAGACCAAAATACAGTTCCCTGAGATAACAGCCTTTTAATAAAGATGGAACAAAAGTTTCTGTTCCACTGCATGAGCACTGAATTTTTAACATATACATGAATAAGAAATGATTCATTTACTATAAGAAAATAACAAAATAACAAAATAATGAAAAAAAAGAGAACATTCATGGAAAGGCACAATATGTAATATATGATATTGTAGTATTCTCTCATCCATTATATTTTCTTAAGAAAAAGAAGGCTGAAGTCAGGAAAAAGCAAGATAAATTACCTAGATTGATTTTAGTCCCCTTTCCTGTTAGGAACTGACTTACATACAAAAAGTGCTTCCACGTTATGTATATATTTATTATTATTATTCACGTACTTAAATTACTGTTGGTGTGGCACTGAGCAACAGAGGTTATACATAGTGCAAGTGTCAGGGTAATCAGGCTATAACTATGCCTTCAGTTCACCTATACAAGTCACAGCAATGTAACTGGAAGCTGTACAAATGAACCAAGGGCAAGAATTCAGTCCAAGTCCTGCAGCCCTCTGGAGCACTGTGAAACTGCCAGTTTGCATTAGGGGGTATATTCTTGCTTCTGATATTCTGTGAAAGAACTGATAATTAGAGGTATAAAAGCAAAGTTTTGTTTCCATGATACTGACTGCTGATTATTCTGATGCACTTTTTTCTGTCCAAAGAACAGGTATTATTTGGTCATCCTAACTTGTGGTCAGTCATTCCAAATTAGAGGACAGATTATACCCTAGTGTTCAGTTGTACTTTTAGGCAAGTAATCCAGAACCTACAGGCAGAATTTTAGTGTTGTCCAGATGCAGCAAAACAGAAAAAATGTCTGTAATCCAGAATCAGGACAATCAGAATATAGAATACATGCAGGGCATCAGTTTATCTACTCCTCATTGTGTCATTTTAGTTTGTTTTTTCCACCTTTCTCTAACGTATTTTTCTACTAAAATACTGCTCTCCCAGCTTGCTTCAGGCTTGTTGTACTAATACTGTCCTATCAAAGTGTCTGTTACTGTCATAGACTAATATGAGTAGAATTCTTCCTTAGTCACCTATATAAAGAGGGTATTCCAGCCATGCATATCCCAAGTAAAACACTTATCCTGAAAAGGAGATTGCTTTTCACACAGACTATATTTCATTTCTACCTTGCTGCTATATTAGAAAATTTGATTTGTTGTATCTCGGTTACTACCCCAAGTTCTCTGTGAAAGGCAAATCACACTGTGCTTGTGGAAAAGATAGGAAAGGCATATTAGCTCAAAGCCTGCTTTTCACAGAAACAGAGGGGTCAGGCTGAGGCAATATGCTTACGAACAAACTGGTAAGAGGTGAGAATGTTGCTATTAACTCTGCATGTAATTACTGGTATTTTTTGTAGATGCATCCAAATATCAGCTGGAGATAAAATGGTAAAGGAAAATGGTAACTAAAAAAGCAGTTGGAAGGTAAAATGAGAAAGATTTTAAAGACTACTCTTAGCTCGCGCTCTTATCTCTTTTACACGTCCACTCCTATTTAGCTTTCCAGCTTGAGCCAATGTTCCCAGATACCACAGATCCTCTGTCACCCACACCATCAAATTATAAAAAATAAAAATATAATTTTCCTGTCTATCCTTGAGGCCAAGGCCTCGTACTCTGCACTTGAAGACTGAAAGGCCCTGCACAGTTCCTCCCTCACAATTTAAAAAGTGTCTCATCGTTTTTGCTGCTGTTATTCTGCTATAGGCAGCAGAAATGCTGACAAGAAGCATTTTTAATTCAAAGCTTCTGTTCAACAGTTCACAGCAGAGGAGTGACCTAGAATCCTCTAGATTTTCTGTGGCAGCTAAGGTGGCAAATGCAGACTCTGTGGGGATTATTTTTAAAATATCGCAGTTTCTGAAATGAAATACTACAGTGTCATGGGTTCCACCTAGTTCATAGAAATTTGGGATGGGGTTGGAGGTGCTGTGTAGACATGAAGGGTTTTTTTTCTAATTTTGCCAGTCTTTTAGGCTCAACAGTGAGTTTTACATGTAGGCTTTCATGAGTATTTAATTTTCTCATTTTTAAATTTGCATCTTTCAGTATAGCCAAATGCCAGTTAGTCACTTCTGCTTTTCCTATTAATTGTCTAGATTGCAGGAGAGGAAAATAAGACTAAAATAGATCTACTTTAAAGAGAACATGTGGAGGGTTAATAGAATTCAATGAGAATCTAAGGAATATAGTAAAATAATTCTTTTGCAAAAAAAAAAAAAAAAAGATACTTTCATAAAGTTTACTTTCATCAGTTGATAAGAAAGTAGCTTCAACATTCTCAAAGCAGAATTAAATATCTATAAAGACAATAAAAGCAAATTGTATCACCACATTGAAATTATCTAAATGAAATTATTTCTTAAAATTTACTATCTGAATAGGGGTTTATTAATTCTTTAGAATGTTAAGCTGCTTAGTAAAATACTAACATACTGCCTTTATAGTAGAATGAAAATGCAATTTTTTAAAAAATATTAAAATCAATTATTTTTTATATAGTTGTATTTTGGAGGTTTTTTCACAGTTTGCTGATTCAAGACATCACACCAGTGTTATGTTCGTGACAAGACAGGGAAGGAAGTTACAGTGCATGAGGTAAGAGTTCTGGCAGTTGTCACCATCACCGTATTACATTAAGATTCTCAGGAAAAAGTTAAATACTGAACAGTGAAAAGTACTGGTCAACTTCCTGTCAAATTACAATCTCCACTAACATAAATGCTGTGAGCCCCTGAACTGGTCTATGGAAGGAACCATCAGTGACTAAGGTAGTTTTAGTTTAATGTTTTAGCTTCTGAAATGCAACAAATATTACATGATAGCTAATTAGATGGTGCTTTTCTTTTACTATTCAACAAAATGAAATTAAGATCCTTTATTTGAAAGGTTCATGCAAGAAGAAAATAAGAACAGAAACAGGAGCAGTTAGCATTGCCTAAAAGTTCTTCCTTGGCAAGGTGCTGATAGCACTCTGGGGATGAGAACCACCTGCAAATTAGCTTCTGTTTGATCAAAAAGGAGCAAGATTTAACAGAAATCACCACGGGGGCTCCTCCTTCTTAAAAACCATACCAGTAATGCTGTGCAGGAAGTAAGAGCCAGGGCAGTATGAAGATTTTTTTTTTTAATAGGGCCTGGGACTCTTCAAAAACCCTGAATCTTGCCTTTGTACTTGCTGTGAGAAGCAGGGTATTTCAAGTAGCATTTGGTTTCTCTGGATGAAGGAAAACGTACACTAACATAAATATATACTGGCATGAAACTTGCATTACAGTAGAATGAACCACGCAGGAAAAAACCTATAATCAGTAAATCATAATAGCATGCAAAAGAATGAAATTATGAAAGCAAATACTTAATACTTGAGTTTATCTTAATCCCCCTTACTATGATTTATCATGATGTACTTACTATTTCTAGTTTTCTTTGTTGATCCAATGCTCAATAAGTCCACATGACTAAATATTGCTGTTTTAAAGAATTAAATTTAAGTTGGGCAAAAAAAAAATACTAACAATATAGTCAAAAGAAGTTTTACTGCTCTAAATAAAAAAAAGCTTTTTGTCTATGGAACAAAGTATGCTGTGTTTTCTCACTAAGATGATGTAAATTTTGAAATATAGAAAGGATATTATTACTCAGTTGTAAGGTTAGTTAGATTCTATGAAATAATGCTATTCCGTCACATTTTTACTGCTTAGAATTCATAAAAACGCTTAGAATTCATTAAAGCAAACTCAGAAGACAAGATTAAAAAATATATTGTTGCAAAAAATAATATTCATAATCCCAAATTTCAAAATGAGAAAATAATTTTGCATGTTTCAAAGTAAAGCTCAAAAGAAGATATGAATAATAGTAGCTGTGTGATAGAAGCTTGCTGAGAAAGGAAGTAAACTTTATTGCTTTAAAAAATCACCTGAAGAGAAGAGATTAAAATCCCTTATTAAATAAATACCCATTTTTCCATGTAAGGGGAACACTTGCAACAATCTAGATTGAGATACCCACTGCACAGTATCTGGTAACAAGTTAATTAATAGGTTTACGTAGTCTAGACATTGAATAAGGATGTACCCAGTTTGAATTTGGCTAGATTTGTAAGCAGAGTGGCTCTTTAAGTTTATGACTTTTTTAAAGAGGAGTTTTCTAAACAATTACAGGAATTCTTAACCTGCTGCTTGACTTTGTATATTGTGAAGCTTTTCAGCAACTGCATCTGATTCTTCTGTATGAAAAATAATTTGTATATTTCCATACCTTATTGTAGGTACCTAATTTGGAAGATGCTACTCATTTAAGATTTAAATTACACTTTCCTATTTTAAAATGTAAAAAATTCAAGTAAAGAGTTCTTTTTTTTCCTACAATCTGTAGTCTTATTGCATTCCTGTTTCCAACACACTTTCAAGTTCACAATAATCCAACTGTCTTTCTTAAACTGCTCAGTTTCAGCTCAGTGACAACTGTCATTAGCTGAGGCTGTGATAAAACCAGGTGTTTTTTCTTTTTGTCATCTTTCAATCTTTCTGACAATCCCTTTACTTTCCAAGTTCAGGTTGTTAAATTGTAATCTCCCAGATTAGGTCTCCCTAATATTATAGTGGATTTTTCAGTGATAATACTATGAATTTCAGGGCTTTTTTCACTTGCAAAGATAAATCCAATCCTTATATTGAAATTTAGACTATATAATAGAATTTGGGGGGGATTTTTTTCTTTTTAAAATATTTCTGTTTACCCATGAACAGGCCGCAGACAAATAAGTTCTGCTAACAAACTCTAAATGATTTCTTGAAGTAAATAGATGAACACTTACCAGAAAAATTAAAATAACGTGCCATCCATTTAAGGTGGTAAAATGCTACAGGGTACAGATAATAGTTTTTAAACAGAATAAGGGACAAGTTCTTTATTCCTGGTAATAAACACTTAACAACACTGACGTTTTTCACAGTTGATGTTTGGCCAGAAAAATTCAGACAATATGCAAATAGTTCTCTGGATTGAGTATGTGCAGATTTAATTAGCAGAATTTAATATACTTTATTGCAAATACTGCTTCAGGAGGAATGAACGTTCAAGACATTCTGTAATTTACATGTTTCATCAATAAACTTCAGGTAGAAGTACGCTCTCTTAGCCCTTTGTCTTGTGTATGATCTGTAAGACATCAACTTGCAAACCTTCCAGGAACAGGAAAAGTGTTTTACTCAAGGATGTTTTTCATCTTTGAACAATGACATCTAATTTGATGACACTTAAGATAACTGAAATATAATTCACTCGATTTCATTTCACCTGATGACAAAGTGGTACAATTACATTTTTTAAAAGAAAATGAAAGTCAATATCGAGAGTTTTGTTTGTCTTCAGTACCTATTGCATCAAATTTATAAGATGTCTTAATAACAGAAATTTACAACAGTGCAATAATATCAATTAGGAAATGAGACCTCAGAGGGAATTCCACCTCCACTATGGGTAGTCCCTTTTTCTTTTTGGCCTTCTTGCCATTTACCTAAATGAAGAACCTTCTCACTAGGTTCCTTAGAGGTATTTGAAGAATCCTCTCCCTCCCTGCCCCCAGCCATCTTCTCTATGCCTATTTTCCTTTGCCTCTCCTCCCAGGACAACTGCTTCATGATGCCTCTTATCTGAACTTCCTACAATTTTCCAGCATCTTTCTTCTACTAGAGCTGACTTTTTTTTTTTTTTTTTTGAGACCTTAACCTTTATTCTGTTACAAGAACAGAGTAATCTGTTCCATTAAAGATGCTTGTTTTCCCAAAATAACCCTCTGAGAGAAAGGCCCTCTGAAGCCCAAAGAAATGACATAAAATGTCAACAAGTTCCTGGTACATTAATTTTCTTTTAAAAGACAGCATAGCGTAGGGTTTAAAGAAATCAAAACATTCAAACGGTCTTAGTGGAATCATAGAAAACCTATTGGTTTCTTTTTCCCTGAACATGCGATGTGGAAATTAATACTACATGTATCTTACAATATTTAATGGAAAGACAAGAGCCTGTAGCTCAAGACTGAAATAAAGTCTATGATTTTCTTCAAAACTTTAAAGGTATTGTTCTTAACCAAACCTACTGTTTGAACATCTAGCAGTAGAAACAAAGAATGGCAAACACTTCAAATTGTTGCTGCAGAATAAAAGCTAAGTTATTTTGAGTACATACCAAGCCTGTTGCATCTAAAGAACTCCTTTAGATTTCTCCTAAATATAACATATCTCCTTTGTTGAAGTCCCTTGTTTCTGGGGAAAAAGAAGGAATGAAACTTATTCCTTCTCTATTATTTAATTTGGGAGTAAAATCAGTTGATAATCATCCTTGAATTCTGTGTAATTTCTGTGGGTAATGAAAGTAGTGTTATATTCTCCTATGCTACACTTACGGAGATTTTTATTTTTAAAATGAGGTGACTTCAATTAGCAACTTTCATTACAGAAAAAAAAAAAAAATGGAATTAAACCAGAAAGTCACTTTGGCTTTACACCTCTTAAATAATTAATCACTACCTTATTGAATTTGTAGATTTCTTTTTTCTGCTTACAAAAGTTAATTAATTTTAATTAATTTAGGTGCATTCCAAGACAAAGGAGAGGCAATGGATCAGATGAACTCTAGACCATATTTTGATCAGGAATGGAGACACATATATGTGAGCCAGGTCTGTAAGCCATACCATTAAATCTGGAGCAAAACCATGCAAATTATATGGGTAATAAATTTCCAATAAATTTTCCAAATAAAAAGATCAAGACTTTCAAACAAGATTTAATTAATGGAATTTAATCATAGAATCATAGAACGTCAGGTTGGAAGGGAGCTCAAGGATCATCTGGTCCAACCCTTCTAATATATTGTATCTTCTATTTATTCTTATTATATCTTCTACATATTATTATTTATGTGAGATGTCTCAGCAGCCTCTCAAGCTGAGACTTAAAACTTTCCAAAGTTTATAAGTTTCCAAAGGTTATAAAACTTTCCAAAGTGGGGGAATTCACCACTTTCACTGGGAGACCATTCCAGGGTCTGACTGTCCTCAAGGTGAAAAAGTTCTCTCTTGAATTCAATTGGAATCTCCCCAGGAGTAACTTGTGCCTATTGCCCCTTGCTTAAACATGTAAATAGGGGGGCTGTGTTTTTTGTAGCCTCCCTTTAAGTACTGGAAAATCGTAATAAGGTCTTCTCTAAGCCTTCTGTTCTCTAGGCTGAAAAAAAACCCAAACCATTTTTCTCAGCCTCTCCTCAAATGGCACGTGCTCTAGTCCTCTGATCATCCTTGTGACTCTTCTCTGGACCTGCTCCAACCTGCCCACATCCTTTTTGTATAGTGGAGATCAAAACTGAACACAATACTCCAGGTGCAGTCTGACAAGGACTGAATAGAGTGGGATGATGACTTCTTTCCGTCTGCTGGTGATGCTCTTGTTGATGCAGCCCAGCATCCTGTTGGCTTTCTTTGCTGCTGCAGCACACTGTTCACTCATGCTGAAGCTCTTGTCCATCATGACCCCCCAGGTCCCTTTTCACAAAGCTACTCTGTAGCTAACGGGATCCCAGTCTGAGCTGCACTCCTGGGTTATGTGTTCCCAGGTGTAAGACCTTACACTTGTCCACACTGAATAAAGTTTCTGCTAGCCAACTTCTCCAGTCTACCTAAGTCATCCTGGAGGATAGATTTCCCTTCTGGGGTGTCAAACTCTCCATTCATCTTAGTGTCATCCATGAACTTCATCAGAGTGCTCTTGATACCAACATCCAGGTCACTTATGATGTTAAATAACATTGGGCCCAATATGGATCACTGGGGGACTCCACTTGTGACCGGCTGCCAGTTGGAGAAGCAACTATTTACTATGACTTATTAATTTTCTTGCAAATACTGCTCCAGGAGGAATGAACATTTAAGATTTCCAAAATATGTTAAAATCTAGTCTTGCCCTTCTTTGCCAACTGGCTAAAATCACAAGAAAAGTCCACAATAAAGTAACATATGAAATTGTCAGATAAATTGGTTGTGGGCAGCAATATATAAGAGCTTTTGACTAATCCTAGAGCTCTGATGAGGAAAAGGTGAATACGATTGAAATACTGCTGTGGCCTTTCAGCAATCCCACCAGCTGAAAGTTACAGGTGCCCAATAGAATCAGTGTGACATTCCTCTGCTTATAAGACAATGGATGTGAACTGAAGGCAGGAACACCAAAAGTACTTATGTTTTCCACAATGTCAACTGCACTTAAATCAGGGCCTTTAAACCAATGAAAATTTATTGGAGACAGGATGAAAAAATTGGATAGCTATGGTTTATCTATACACCTATTGTTCATATTTATAGCCAGTATTGAGAAAAGAAATGGGACAGTAATCTGGAATTGTTGATCTCTGCCCTCTACTATACAGGAAGTCTGCAATGATAATACAGGATCATCAGCACTGGAATAAGTATTGGAAGTCCTGTGAAGTGAATACCAACAACTTAATCCTGTATATGTGATAAGATTTATAAACTGATATAGCAATCTTTAAAAACGTTACCTACAAGAAAGTGCACTTGGCATTAAGGAGTGAGCTAAAAGAATGCAATAGAAATTAAAATGATAATGAAAAAAACCCTCCAGGAGAGGAAACCAATCCCAGAAAATATGGCAGTATCCTTTTTCTTTTCTGTACATTTATGCCGCAGCTAATATTGCAGGTGAAGACTGATGCATATCATGATAATTTTAAATTTAGGACAGGCTGTCTAGCAAAGAAATTAAATCAAATTGAGTAGAAGAAAAGAACTCCAACTTTTAGAAGGGAACAATGAAAGTGTAGTCTGAAATACCTCACATGACAAATGCCAATAATTGAACCTAAGGAGTTTAGGGGGAGGTAAAAGTAAAGGCTGGTAAAAGGAGTCCTAAATCTCAGGGGAAACTGAAGCAGCCTAGGAAAAAAAATAGTGCTATGTGTGTGTTAAGATTACAACTTCTTAAATTAAGGTTCTCTTTTGTAACAATTTCCAATGTGAAGTGCAGATTTAATCTTTAGGATTGTTTTTTTCTTTTTTAATTTATCATCTCAAGTCTGTTCAGTGATCAAACTGGAATGAAGTGAATATAACAGGCTCACTGTATAGCACTGTAATGAAAGACTGAAATCCAGAAATTACAAACATGCTCCTTGGAGCATTTGCAACCCAAAACAATCTTGGAAATCCAAATGTTGTCATGCATTTTCTTCTAAGCAGCAAGAGTTAATTATCTGTACCCAGTAACTCTGCTAGCAGGCATGAGGCAAGAGACAAGCAGACAAGCAGTGAGACAATTCACAGCTCCAAGGCTGTTATAATCTCCTGTTGTCACTGAGCATGACACATGTTGCATCAAGATGCAGTTTCACAAATGTTTTAAATTAAGGTAAATGGGCTGTTTCCAAAGGAGAAATGGTTTTCATGCTATTAAATGCATGTATCTCATTCATGCCTTGGGTTGCTGTATGATCCATACAGAAGACTGGACCAGAGAAAAGGCTGAAGGAATAATACAAATGCAACAAAATTACTTATTTTCCTCCACACTAATTCCCTGATCTGTCTCCCTACATACCCTTTTGAGTGCTTTAGTGAGCAAACAGGGAGGGAGAAAGGAACATGAGTCTGGTGACCAGACTAAGTCCATAGTAGCTCAAAAGCAACAATAGCATTTAATACTAAAATTCAAGCAATATTCTCTCCACTGCTTTTTAAAATTCTTTTGCCAGCTGTCTATTTCTTGCTTAATCTTATCAAGTTGATGGTTACCCTCTGAAAATTTCTCTAGTACTGTGCTTATTTGCCTTGGTCCAGTTATCAAAATTGAAATGCTCACTAAAACGAAGATGATGAATTCTTGTGCAATACGAGCTTTTGTATCATTTTACAGTTGTAACCAAATCTATTATATCCAACAGTTTGTTTCTGTCTCCTTTCCTATTATAATCTTCCAAGCATTTGTTGACCAAATTGGCCTGGGTTTATTAAATATTCCTTTATACTGAACTTTAAAAGGTATTCTTTGAATAGTATGTACACAAATAAATAAATAAATGTATTTAATTTATAAAAGAGCCTTTAGAAAAATCTCCTTTCTAGAGCTGCATAGCATTGGAAAATGCTGAGGTATAAGTACTCTGTAATTCATTATGAGAAATATATGAGAGGTTGGACTGTTATTTAGATGTGACAGTAGCAGAATTGTAGATGGAAGCAGAAAATCTTTCCATATGAAGATGCTTATGCCCAGAATAACATGATCTCACTGCTTGCATTTAGAGGTCTTGTGACAAGTACAGAACAGAGCAATGCTACACTGTAATTAAAGATGACATAGCATGTTGTTCTTTTACAACACTACTTGTCTATGAGCATCTTAATCTTGTCATCTGCCTGCTATCTAATAACTGCTAAACTAGATAGACAAGATGCTGAGAGGAATAAATGTACAGCATAGGCTTCCATTTCTATATCACCAGTTCAGTCCTGGACACAAATGCTCATGTTGAGAAGCCACAGTTTACTTACCCTGTAGCTTCAAATCATTTCCCCAATGATGCAGACCTTCATCACAAAATTAAGCCCTACAACTGCCACGGAGCACATCAGTATTGATTATCTCTTTAGAGAGACTGGGAATTGAATACTACAAGTGGCAATTTTAGCTGGTCTTCAAACTAAGAGAACTTAGTTCTTAGAGGCACACTGACAGTACACTAAGGGAAAAGCAACATAAATGCTAAATTCAATAAAACCCCAAATTAAATATTTTTTATCTTAGTGCTTTAATTTCTTCTTAAATAATATGATAAATATGTAAGGAAGTCTCCTAGTCTTCTATGTTTTTCATAGGGAAGAAATAGGATTCCTTTCTGATAAGAAGGTCTACTCACGTCCTCTATACACATTTCAGATGCTACTTTTATAGTAAGGAAACTACAGAATGTAAGAAAACCAAACGCAAAAAATAAACAAGAATTCTACACCAAAACCTGATTTTTAATGAACTTGTCAATTATTTTATTGCTATTGTTTTCAAGAAATTTCTTCCAAAAAGTCGTAAGCATAGTAAGTTATATATTAAAATTATGTAAACCTCAAGGTTTGTAGATCTACAGTTTATCAAGAATTCGTTAGGATTTTTCCTTAGGGTAAACCTCTTTGTTTAAAAGGAATGGATTAGCCTTGGAATTTTAAATCATTTCCAATATTGAGCTGCATTTATAAAAAAGAATTTTTAAAACTGTTTCAGTACAGTATTTCAGAACATTTTTTTTTCAATTACATCTTTGATATGTGGATCATAGTTAAGTAGCTTAGGTAATTATTTTTTATCTATAACATGCAACTTATGGTCAGTGGAATTTTACTGGCATCCTGCCAAGCACCTAACAAAGGACTGGTTTTTTTTATTATTTTTTCTAATGTGGTTCAGGTAGAGATTCATCAACTGAAAAGCAGAATCAACAAAGGAGAGTGGTTCCTCCAACCAGAAGACAAATATGTCCTTGTAAATACAATTGACTTTAATTATTTAAACTATTTTTAAAAAAAAATTAATTGTAGGGCATTTGACTAACATCTAGTTCATGGTATTATTATCCATCTATTCTCAAAACTGTTGATATTTACGTTGAGGTTTGCTTGTATGACCTCATTGGCTAATGAGCAATTGTCTGCTAAGAATTGATCAAAAAAGCAAATTTCTTCCAAAACAAAATTATATCAAACCTTATTTGATTTTAAAAGGCAGAAAATTCCAAACAGCTACTCCTTTCCTTCTGTTAAAATAAAATTGGCATAATCATGACTATAAGTTTAGTATCACTCAGTATCACTCTGGATAATATCAATGTCTGATGTAACTGGACGTTCAACTTGCAAACCTAAAAAAAAAAAAATTCACCTATTCCCACGCATTTTATGTGTCACACAATTTGTATTGAGCTTAGTGGCAGCTTATTATGGATGTAAAATTTTGAAAATCTTTTAAGATGACAAAATGAGTCTGTTCTTAGGTAACAGTTCTGTACTACTGACATGGATGTTCTCATAACAAACAAATTTCTTCACCTGTAGAGTTTCCTGCTGACTTAGGAAGAGTTTCAAGATTACATGATAAACATACTGAATCTGTTCTTGCATTATCTGTCTATTTTGATGTTATTGATACAGAAGTTCTATCAAAGCTAACACAAATCAGAGCCAAAATTATATCAAATACCTAATGTGGGTTGAAGGATTCAGACATACAGTTCTAGAGATAAAAGTGTCACCTATCAGTAGATCCATTTTTATAAACTTTATGGATATTTTCAAGTCTGCTGTTATGTGTTACTGCTTGAAAATTTAATTGAATTGCAACTTAGGAAAAACATGTGGGAAACAAACACTTGTAAACATGAAGCTGCATTTAATTTGGTACTTTAATGACTGTATTAGATGCTACAGAATACTGTTTAAAATGAGTGGGATTGCAGTTTTCAGTACTCGTCTAGACATGGGATCAAAATGGGAATCTTAAATTTGATTGCTTTCAGATTTGCTTTTGTCAGGGTATTATACTTATCTTAATAGTATGTCAGTCCGCTAGCTGCAGAATAGAAGTTCTCAAAGAAAAACTCAGAATCTCTTGGGAAATTTCTTTCAAGACTTGCAGTGTATATTAGATTATTTTTTCTTTCATAAAAAAAATGACATTGAAAATATAATGAAGAACTAAAGCAAGGATGACATATAATTAAGATCTCAAATTAATCACAATCTTAGTTAAACTTCAATATAAGGCATGCATCAAAATGATAAATTACAGCACTGTAGATTGACAAATATGGCTTATTTAACAACATTATTCTGAAAGAAATAAATTAAATAGAACATTGAAATAGTAAGTGGAAATTTTACCAGGCTAAGGGAGAGACATTTCTTCCAATAATTAAATATTTCTTAAGGCAGAAGAAATCAGAGGTTTTTCATTGTTTTTTAACCTTCAAATAATGACTGCTTTGCAGATGTTAAAACAAGCGAATATTTTCCCATTTTGCTGGGAACAAAATTATGCTTTGTTCCATTGCTCTCTAATCAATCAATTTTTTTTTATGTAGTAAGTTTGGCCAAAGACCATTCAGCACCAAACAGAAAGCAATAACATCCAATTGGTAGTTACAGAAGAATAAAATAATATATTCAAGCACACATGCATGAGCTTTTTACCTACAAATCTTATGTTATTTCACAAATGAAAGAGCAGGAAAGAGACATCTAAGATTATCAAGTCCAACTCTCAACCCAACACCACCAGCCAATTAAACCACACTGACACTTTTTTTGGACTTGTCCAGGGATGGTGACTCCACCAGTTCCCTGGGCAGCCTGTCCCAATGCCTGACCATACTCTCTGTGAAGAAATTTTTCCTAATGTCCAATCTGAACTTCCCTGGGTGCAATGCGTGCCCTCCTTTTGTACTATCACCAGTCATGTGGGAGATGAGACCAACCCCCACCTCACTACAATATCCTTTCAGGTATCTGTAAAGATCAATAAGGTCTCCCCTCAGACTCCTCTTCTCTAGACTAAAAAATCCTGATTCCCTCAGCCACTTCTCATAAGAGTTGTGCTCCAGACCTTTCATCAGCTTTGTTGCTCTTCTATTCATCCATATGAGTGGTAATAATGTGGACAAGGAAAGATCAAAGATTTATGGGGGATTCTGAGAGGAATATTGAGGAGGATATGATCCCATATGGTTTTGGTTTCCCTCTCAGTTCTGGTTAGGAGAAAAGCTCTGGCTACGAGCAAGTGCATACAGCAGACCTACGCCCAGCTGCAGAGTTGTCTTCAAGGGTATGGAATCCTTAATCATGGTACCACAACTGAAGGTAAAGTACAGCTCCTGGGAGGAAATTAAACCACCTGATCAAGGCAAAGAAGAATACAAGTGCAAGCAGTCTTGATTATCTCAAAAGGATGGGCTTTAAAAATAGGCTTGTCAGAGACAGAAACCTAAATACAGAGTAGGAGAGAAGAAAATTGAGCCCAAGGTTAGAAGGAAGGTTGGGTAGTAAGCAGTAAAATTGAGACTCGAGACTCAGAATCTCCTGGGAAGCAATTATGAGGAGGAAGGGCAGCCAGAGAGTCAGATGATATCTTTAAAAAACAACCATCTATTTTAAGGGGAAGTGAACTTTGGCAAATGACTCATGTGGTTGACAAGGGAGTTTCTTAATGAACTAAATTGCAAAGAAGTACAGAAAGAAAAAAAACAAGGAAAAAGGATATATGACAAGAAAAATGTTGCTTCAGTATTTAGGGAAAAAATGGCAAGGCCAAAGTCCAAAGAACACCAACACCAGTGAGGGGTGTTATAGGCTGTAAAAAGAGATTCTTCAAGTATGGTAGGAGCAACAAGAAGCACAGGGAAAAAAGCAGATACACCAGTGGGTGGAGAAGACAACAATAGACAAAATGGAAAGGCCAAAGAATTCAAAGTGTTTTGTACATCATTCTTCCCAAGCAGAAGTCTCTTCCCAGTACTGTTGGGAAAGAGTCTCAGCTGGTTCTAGGTATGCAGACTACACAGAGAAACTGAATATAGTCACAATCATAGATTTGCCCAAGGGTAATGAAAGAGCTGTTCCACCATGACTGAAAACCTGATATCTGGAATCCATGAAAAATTATGGCAATCAGTAGTTGTCCCTCATGACTATACAGACTATAGTGGTATGCTTGTCCTAATGAAAGCAAGAGGGACCACCAGAGGCATGATAAACTAGTAACCCTTCCTTTAGTTCCTGGAAGTAGCCTAAAGAACACACTTTTGTAATCAATTTCTCAACACCTGAGGGATGAAGATAACTGGGAACAGTCAGCAGAGACTTACCAAGGGCAAATGAACTTCTTGATGAAATCAGAAGGCATTTAAGGATGTGAAAGGATGCTGTAAGTGGCCCCTGCCTCCAGAAGCAATGAGCACTGTAAGTTTCTCTTGGCCTTCCATAGAAGTCCAGTTTGGGACATGTTGGAACCTAGGAGTGTCTGGCTCAGGTGAATGGCCTTCCTTGATGCTTTCCCATTTATGTATTTAATCAGCTGAACAGCTGAGTATGTATCCAAAAGAAACACACAGACACACAAGACACCAACATTACCGGCTACAGACTGCCACAGGCAGTCCCTTCAGCTGGCAGACACAGGAGGAGATTCATGCAGGCACACATATGGGACTATCTGAATTCACAAGCACGTGTATATTGGTAGATCCCCCAGGTACCAGCACAAACCCACTATCCACATGGCAGCCCTGTGTCAAGATCGCAAACCCACTGAAGTGCTCCATAGATCCCCTACTGACTGACTGGTCCAGCTTGATGGTCACTGGCAGGCATGCAGCACAGCTGCACTTGTTCAGCATGGAATCTCCACCCACTAGATACCTCATCCCAGATTCAGATCCCCTCTGGCGAGTCCAATTGGAAGTGTGATGGTGAATGACACATGCACACTGGGTATTGGAAGATACAGACATTGCCCTCCTCACTCCTCAGTACCAGGCACAAGACCTGCTCCAGCTGCTGAGCCCCTCACTTGCTTAGCTCATTCTGGTTCCTCCCAGTAACTGTTTTTTGTGACACAAAGCATTCCCACCCCAGTGAGTGGCAGCAGAGACCCCTGCATGCTCCAGTAGCTGGCACTGAGACCCCAGCTCACTCCAGTAGCTGATACCAGAGGCCAGGGGCACCCACACCTCCAGTCTGACTCCAGCAGCTGGCACTCAGCCCTTGGAGCCCTCACAACGTGCAGAGGATAAAGAGTGAGGCAGCACTGAGAGTTAAAATAGGATTTAATAAGAAGATAGGACAGATTGTGGTGATCAGGTGCAGGACTCAGCCAGACGGTACTGACCAGACTCATTTTTCACACAGTCATGACAACACTCACAAAATTATGAAAATGCAGAAGAAAAATCACAAAATAGTTTGTGACTTGGAAAAAAACATTAAGACTTTAAAAGACCAACTTAAAGAGAAAGAATAGTCTGAAGTGTGAAATTTTATTGCAGTACTGAAGAATTTAGCGTAAGAACTAACAGATGCTGATACTAAGGGCTCTGTAATTTAGCATATAAAAGCAGAAGAACTAGTGACTGGATGTATAAAATTAAGAATTAAAAAGGTTTTCTTCTAAGAGAGGTAGAATGAACAGTGAAATCAAATAAAGTGATAGTTTTCTTAAATCTTGATGTCTTCAAGAGCTGAATATGTTCCCAGAACTTACCCTTTAGCTAAGTACAAAGTAGTGATTGCAGTATGAAGAAGCTGGTGTGTAATGCAATAAAATTTAAACAGACTAAGTCCACAGGCCTATTTTTCTTTTCTTTCTCTGAATCTATGCAGTAATCGTGGGAACAATGCAACATACAAGCAAAATATTTAAAATTAACAAGCACTAAGGCAATCTATTGGTTTCATAAAGAGTGTTTCCCTTCTGTACTACAGCATTGCAAGTTCTTCTGCCATTAGGATTATCATGGCAGTTCTCCAGTGTGTGGTGACACACAGGCTACACTGGACCAACTGGAAGAAAAAGATTATTTTACCAGTCAATACTCATTTGTTTAATGACAATGTTAAGTATTTACTGACAGAGTGTATTTTTGTAAAGTTGCTTATGATTTAAAAAATGTTGGCTACAAAGATGTCATATGACTGTATATCTCTTCATGATACATGGGAAAGAATAATGATATATAGTTTTACTAGATAAAATATTTGATGTATTTTGACACTTTTAACAGAGTGGACATTTTGTCTGGATTGATGCAAAGTATCAATAACAAGATCAAAAGCAGGATAATAATCTGCTGTTGGTGACCTGCTGGTGTTGATTTGTTGGTCAAATCTGTGCAACTTCTCTTAGTGGAGTTACATTGGAGTGGCATCAATATAAAAAACAATCACTTTGACAAAGGACTAGCATCTTATTTTAAAGCTTACATATTTATTTATTCTTTAAACTTTTTTAATGATTTGTTAACTTATCTTCATTTACTATATCAACTTTTAAATATTGCAAATCGAAATTTTCCCTTTGCCTTCCCTATACCAAGGTAGTTCAGTACTACCTACCAGGTTAATGAATCACCTGAAGGACAGTTCACTAAAGTCAAAGACTGATAAGCATCCTTTATGTTTTCTATTTCCCTGAGCATGCAAACATTTTATTTCTGCATCAAATTCTGGGGAAAGCAGATACAAGTCTATAATCAGGCATTGTTGGGTTGTTTTCTGTCCACACTTATTATTGCAAGACCAGAAGGATATGCTAGATAATTTTACATGTCTTGCAAGACAATGTGGCAGAAACTAATATATTCAGCCAAAAGAAAAAAATTCTAGCACCTTTTTTTCTTTCTTGTTATCCAACAGGTTGAATGGAAGTAAAAATTCAGATTTAACATTGCCTTCTTATGTTTGATTTGTTTGTTAGTTTTAGTATGTTTCATTTTACAAAACAGGAGTTTCCATGCTAAATCTCTTTGTTTAGGTAATAAAAGCATTTTTTATTTTAATTTTTCTTTTCTTTTTGGACTTTTCTTTCAGAAACACTAGGTAAAATCAATTTAGTTCCATTTTTATTAAGGACTCACTGAAGCAAACTTATGACAGAGAGCATCTATACCCAAAACAGCTATTGCAAAAATCTGAACAAACAATAAAAAAAGCCTATAGTATCTGCCATGTAGTAATCCTGATGACAACTTTACAGCTTAAAGTCTGTGGCTTTTACATCTCCAACCCAGCAATCATATTTTTAATGGACATACTGTAGATGATACTCCAACATTAAACAATAATTGATTTGTATTCTTTAAAAAATTTAGAATACATTAGTAGTGATATTCTTAGCTTAATGCAGTTACTTTTTCACAAACCTTTCTGAATTCTGACATGCAGACGAACTAAAAATATATTAGCAGATTTGTTCACATTTTCCGGCTCTAGATCAAATGCCAAAATAGTTTTTAGCACCTGCATCCTAGCAAAATTAAGTCCTACTAATATTTCTGATCTACGTGCTTCAATAATCCTGCATAGCAGCTACCAATTTTTCTTATTTTTCTTAATATTACTGAAATAAATGCATGAGAGGTCCCTAGAAGTCACTAGATGGAAATCCAATTCTGTTAAAAAGCACAATCTGCTCCCTTCTTTCTTCCCTTCTCTCCCCATTACCCATGAAGATGAGATCAGTCTTGAAATTTTTAACATTGCTCTCAGAGCCCTCTCAAAATTTAGTAGAATTACTCAGTTACTGTAGAATCATTCCAGTACAAACATGAAAGCCATTTCGTTATTTATACTGTCTGATAGTTCAATTTTATAATTCAACTTCTAAAATTATGGGTAGCAGTACAAAACACATAAAATTGTATTTTGTAAAACTATTATAAATAATTGCAATTAATTCCCAAGGCATGCAGAGCTGTCACTATAAGAATAATCTACGTATTAAGTTCTTTCTTTCCCAAGATCAATAGTCTAGTACAAGAATGTCTATCATATTAACTAGGAATAACAATGGCCATAAATTCTAGTAGTAATTTGTTAATGAAGTCAATGAATTTAACAATGTCAACTACCTGTTTAAAAGCTGTAAAATAACCCAGCAAGCACACAAGGGAGCACTTTTCAAAGCAGGATTAGGTTCACTGAAGCTCCAAGCTGCTAAGTTGCTTTCTCTCTCAGCAGCTGTGTTTCCCCTCCCATACTTTGAGCAAATAAAGATGCTTAAGTATTATAGAACAACAGGAAATAGAAAAGTGCACCAATACATCTGTTCCAAAACCAAAATCATCCTATCAGAAATAAAATAAAAGGGACACAGCAACACTGTGACTTAGCCTAAACTATCAAATAGAGGATTAAGCATAGCGTTTTTCCTCCATACTTCAGTATCCATATATGAGACACAGACCCTGAAAGCTACTGTAAAAAAATGTGGCAGAAACCTCTTCAGAATCAGCAGACTTGTAACTCCCCCATTTTTCAATCCAGCTAGCAGAGCTGTGTCACTAGATGGTGATGAAATGATAAATTGCTGCTGGTAATTATTGTAGCTCTTGTTTTTTTCTTAAAATCCTTCCTTAATTTTCAATGGATATGACCATTTTTTGTTGGCACTGTGATTCCTTTTTCTCTTGAGTAATCAATTTCAGTTCTATCTCAAGAAATCCTTTTCTACCAGGGGTATAGTGCTATAAAGAGAGATGTATTTCTCTGATAAGTTCTTTCCCATGTAATAGAGAAACCAAGCATAAGGAAGTACGTGCACAATGGTACCAAAGATAACCCAAACAGCTCACTGAGGAAAAGAAAAGGTGAGAGGAGACTAGGAGAGAGAGAAGGCTGGAGGGATGGAGAATAGCTATATAGTGAGGCTTATGATATTGGTGGTAGGAGGCCAAACTGAGCATTTTTGTGGTTGACTGTGTACTTGGTTTCACTGGATGCAATTGCAGGGGCTTGTATAAAATGGCCCAGAATAGTAGTTCTATTGATGATGTAATTTTATATTTTTTCATATACATTTTTATTCTCAAGAGGCCAGAAAAATACTAAGTTCCTCTATATTATGATCAAGGAAGTTTGTAGAAGATTCATATTTCCCACACATTCTGTCAAATACTCTGGAGTCAACTTCAGCTCAACTGCAAGTATGTCAAGGATAGGAGATCAGAGAAAGAAATGTTGCTGGGCTTTGTTTATTTGGGGTAGGGGTAAGTTTGTTTTGTATTCTGAACACAGTAAAGGGTATTGCATTCCATATATAGCCATCTGTCTATGTCAACTGTTCCCAAACATGTCAAAGGAAAGTATTTTAAATGATCACTGATTATGAAAGGTATGTTACTTTTTCTTCCATTCCATACCTGGATCTAATCCCTTCAAGATATGAGATTCAACTGTTCACCCTGCCCTCTTCTGCTACTCTCTATCATTTTGCTTTATTGCAATGATAGCTTGCTAATCATTTCTATCTTAGTTTTCAAATTACATATCCATAATGAAGCACTTAAGTATGTGGTCTGACAGTCAGGGATACTAAGTATGCAGATGTTTCATCAGGAAGCTAGAAAGGAGCTCCTGGGCAATCAAAATTTTTGAAAATTGGATACCAGGTAAAACGAGATCTAAAAATGTTGATTATGGGGTTATACACATTCAGAGAAAGTACAAGAGCACAAATGGAGATTGGCCTGATGTGATTAGCATTTAAATACATCTATTCTCTCATGTCAAGGAATGATGCATGAAATGAATGTAATGTAATGAGTTTTCATTTCTTTGCTAGCTGGATATAATGACAGGTAGCTTCACAGTAAGTCAGAAAAACAGGAACTGAAAGAAAAATCCTCTTACTGAATGAAGCTTCCTTGATACAGCTCTTCAGAAAGTAAATCTGGCTATGGGAAGGGAGACTTCAGTGAACTATAACTCTGAATGCACAAAATAAAACCTCAGATTCAAAAAAGACAAATATCGTATTCAAGGTAACAGGTTTATGTTTTGTTCAAAAATGTTTCTGTGGTTGAAGGTAAAATTTTCCCATGCTTGTCAGTACTTTAGGAGTTTGAGTTCTATTAATCAGCCTTAACTAGTTATTAATCAGCTATTTTAGCCTACATAGGCACTATTTAAGGAGTCAGTCATATATGCAAAGAGAACTCTCTTGGTTATCTTCCATTTTAGGTTTAATCACTCTCTACCATAGCTAAAATGCATAGTACACTACCCCTCAGCATTAGTAGTAAAAAACCTTCTGGCCAGCAATGTATAATGGCAGCAGCAGACACCATATGTAGTGAATCTGAATTTCCCAATTTACAACACCAAATCAATGACAAAAATATGCTACATATTTTCCTAAAATGCATGAGAATTGTGTAATGTATTTGGCACAGTTTAAAAAAAAAAACATAGGAATTGCATAGTACAATTCTGTATAACATTTTCCTAATAATTCTGCTGCTGAACAATGTTACTGAACTCTTGAAAATTTAGACTACAGAGTATCTATAATCTAGCCAAAAGCAATTGTTATGCTTACTGTGAAATAATAGTCTGCAAAGTAGCTATACTCCAGCCAAAACTAGTTACACCTAGCTTGAATTTCTATTTGGTAAATTACCTCCTGCTTATGTGCAAACCATAAAAAAGGAGTGTGTAATTACCTCATTTATTTTCTATAATAACTCCAATGACAGGGAAGGCTTGAAAAGTCTTTTATGTTTTTCATTTCATATCTTGATATAAGTACATATAGGCAAGAATTTCTATATGAATTGTCATTCTAATGCATCATACATGAAGGTCTATCAATGGCTGAAGACATTTTTACTACAGAGTGATTCAGAGCTGTATTTTTATGGCAGCCCTTCATTGCATTACCAGTTTTAGGACACTTTCCTATCTATCAAAGTGTTCCTCAGCTGGTTATGTTCTTACAGAATAGTTTATGTCTCAGATGGGACTGAACAGGGTACAACAAGCTTCTCCAGGGAGTTTACTACATAGCTCCTGGCTTGCTGATGAAGACAGTTAATGGAAAGATAAAGTGCCTTTACATCAATTAAAAAAAAACAAACAAACAACTGAACAGTTTTTGATTATATCCTATAAATATATGTTCATAATCTCAGTGACAAGAAACAGATTTTTAAAAATGGACAAAACATATATTCCAACTGTTCAAACATTACTAAAGTAAGCTGGATCATTAACAAGATACATAGAATACTATGAATTTATGGACTTAGCAAACATGTGCCAACTCATCTACTTCAGTGCCTGTGTGAAAACTGTAGACAACTGTGAAAATTGCATTAGGGAATCAGCTTTATGTCAGTTCAGAGAACTGAGTCAGCACTCGTAAGTATGAGAAAGAATTTCTTCATAAAACTTGCAGATACAAATTCCACTATCTAGTGAAATTCAAGAGTAACTAGTAATGTTTGACAGCAATTTGAATAAGCATACCTTAAAAGGGCCCATAATATTATGATTATGTTTTTCAGAATTTAAAGAATTTGGCATTATTAAAGTAAAGGTCATAAAATATTTGTCTAGATGGGACTATAGGTGGTAGAGTTTTAGATATTTGGACTTCAGGTGTGAGTTTATCCACTGAATGACAGTATTAAAAGCAAACATTGTTTATGAGATAAGGTTATATATGTGTATTTGTATTGATTTTTGTGGGACACTTTGTTTTACTATTTTACAGAGATCCAGAATGTATTAAAAAGTCTTACCTTCATAGTAAACTTTAAAGCCATGAGCACTAACTGCAAAGTCACTTGTCAAGCGCAGTGAAAATACAGATTTTGTGCTTGTCACAGGAGGAGGAAGATGAAATCCTGTTAACCTAAGAAACAAAAAAGCAGATCTTGTGGTTAATTGAAAAATAAAACTGTGTGTAATAGGTTGCTGTTCCAAACACAGTATCATCATGGAAAGGGCAACAGATTTAAAAAAATGCATAGTTTTTATTACCTGAGTAAATTATTTTTATACAATACTTCAAGGAAAAAATACAAGATTTCAGTGGCTTTCATGGACACTGGACCACATAAGGTACAGTGGTTTGAGAAAAGTGTACCTAGTAGAGATTATAGTAATATATACATAGAAACTGAAATTAAAATATGGTCCAGATTATCAGTATATGAAAATAAAATCCTCAAACCAAGCTCTTGCTTAAAGTAGGCTTAATATGAGAGTTACTCCAGGTGGCTCAAGATTAACCATATCCCTATCCATTCTTAGAATAAATTTGCCATTTCCTTTTTTTTTTTTTTTTTTTTTTTTTTAATATATATTCATACATTCATGATCATGTTTTGGTTTATTGTTATATATGAAATATAAAATTCAGTGTACACACTAAAACAACCTCCAAAATTTCTCTAATTGTTAAACACCCACTATAATACACTTATAGTGTATTATAATACACTTAATATAGTCAAATAAGATTGACAGAAACACTGATTTTATAATATATCTTAATAGGATTCCAGAACATTGAATTCATAGGTTGGTCTTGTAGATACTTAAAAAACTTGACCAAAAAACCTAAAAACAAACAAACAAAAAAACCACAAACAAGCAAAAATTTTACTAGAAGAAAAGTTATATATTTTTAATTCTGCTTGACATAAGTACTGCAAACTTTAATAGTTTTCACTTTAATATATCTTCTGCTACTTGTACTGGAATTCAGACTCAGTCTTGTTTTGAAATGTAAGTAAGTAATATTCTGCCATTATCACTATTCCTAGCCTCACCAGAAGGAAGGACAGAGAGAGTTATGAGAAGCCCAGAATTCAGAAGATCGGGGAATTGTAGGTATCAACACATATCCAGCAGAAAAGAAATATACATTTATCCCAAATTATTTAATTGTGTGTAGCAAATACACACAGCTTAGACACACAGATATGTTGCTAGCATGGGAAGCATTATATGTCTCATGAAAGGCACATAATTATTAGAGCCATTAGATATAATTTAGCTTTCAGAGCTGTGTCTTTTATCAGTCATTATCCAGTGTTTACTCAGAAAGCTTCAGTTTGTTTCTTTAATTTGGTTGCTACAATTAAAATTATATGAAAAAACATAGATGTTTTATTTGTGGTTTAGTGCATGCAAAATTAACTAAAATTTTTAATAAATAAAAATACAAAAATAATTGAAGTATCCCAATGCATGAGTAATATTAATTAGGTACTAAAGTGTATTTATCTCAGAGTAAATTTTTATGTAAAGCTATGAAAAGTTATAAATATTAGCTGGGATAGCTTTGCAATTTAAAAGGAAGTACATAGTAACTACAGGAGACAGATATCAGGTAAGTAGAGAAATGCCTGTGAGTAATGTATGTGGATAGATCTGATAAAAGCAAAACTTTAGGTGGGACACATGCAGAATAAACAGTCATCTTCTTATGCTGCTATCATCTGCATATCAAACAGAATTAAAATTCAAATTTCCTGTAGTGTCTGAGGTGGTTTTTTTAATCTACAGCAATTCTCTCTCTTACATTTCATTTGCATATTCCATTCCATTTGCATCAATTTTTTTCAAATTTAAAGTACCTAATGGAGTGATTCAGGTGTCTCTCAACTGCTACATTAAACACTGTGAGGTATCTGAGCCATCAGCTCAGAGCTGGTAGATAAAACACTGCACAAACGTGAGACCTATAATTTTCTGGAGAGCTAGAGGCCAGAGAAGATCCCTTAAGGACCCTAGATGTGTAGATGTGCCGACATATTAGGTTAGGAACTGCAATTACCCTTTATAATCTACCACTTTGGCAAAAGATTTTACACTAAGGCAGGTGGGATTTCTTTTTACTCTTTTTTTTTTTTTTTTTTTTTTTCTTTTTCAATTCAAGCAATTGATACTGAGTCCTGCGGTGAGAAACCACAAGAAAATGTCTACAGACAATGTCTAAAAGACAATGTCTGCAGAACTCTTATATTGAAATATATGGCTCAAGTCTTAAAAAAAAAAAGTTTGAATTGTAAGGTTCTGCTAGAGGATTTGATTGAGATGGTGTAGCTCAACTACAGAGTGTTCTCCAAAATACTACAATGAGCAAATTTGTAGATTTGTAAATACACTGCATATTAATAGTTGCATATGTCTCTTGCTGGTTTCTTAGCAAGCTTGTAAGGTACTTTACACCCACAGAAAATCTAGGCATGTGAATCTTCTTCCTATGAGTAACTATATTTCAGCATATGCTGGAGTTTCACCAAGAAAGTGCATAAAACAGTGAACAGCTGAATCTCCGTTTTCCATTTTTAAAAGTGGATTTTAAAACACTGTTACTCCAAGAGTGTTTATAACCTTTCTCACTCTCTTTTTAAAACTATTTTATAATTTAAAAAAGAAAAATCACTTGTGGTTTCCAAGCTCTACAGGTTCAGACTGAAAATTTCAGATGTTTTATGATGATTTGTTTTCTGCTTTTACTGTAATCATTGGGATAAAGATGTAATCATATATCAAATGAACTTCTATGTGCAGCTTGGACTTCAAAGTCACAAGCCCTTAAGGAAAGACAAGCTACCAACTGCAGGACCAAATTAGAGCATTATTTTCATAATTACAAAGTTAAAATGATTGAAGGCAGTCTTGATTAGTCACACAAAATTGCTGCTAGATAAACTGTTTACTTGCAATTGCAATATAATAAATGAAATTACAGCATTTCCTCATTGCCTGTATATCTAAAATAATTGCTGTTTGACAAAGCATTAATTACCCTTTCAAATATGAAAATAAAAAAGAGGGGGGGGAAGGTGTTCCTAATGTTTTTAATTTTTTTCAGGCTCACAAAATTCTAGCTTTTCTACAGTCTGTTACCAATTTTCAAAGAATTATAGAATGCTTGGGATTGCCTGGGCCCAGATTCAGGACCTTGAACTTGGTCTTTTTGAACTTCATGAGGTTGGCATGGGCCCACCACTCCAGCCTGTCAAGGTCCCCCTGGATGGCATCCCTTCCATCCAGCATGTCAGCCACACCACCAGCTTGGTGTCATCAGTAAACTTGCTGAGGGTGCACTTAATGCCACCATCCAGGCTGCCAATAAAGATGTTAAACAAGACCAGTCCCAACACTGATCCTTGAGGGACTCTACTTGTCACTGGACTCCACTTGGGCATGGACCCATTGACAGCCACTCTTTGGGCCCAGCTGTCAAGCCAGTTCTTTATCCACTGAGTGATCCATCCATCAAACCCATATTTTACCAGCTTGAGGACCAGGATGTTGTGCAGGATGGTGTCAAAGGCTTTGGTCAGGTACATTAGGTAAATAATGTCAGTTGCTCTTCCCTTGTCTACTGATGTTGTGACATCAATATTGCGACTTCATAGAAGGCCATGAAGCTTGTCAGGCATGATTTGCCCTTGGTCAAGCTGTGTTGATTATACCTCTCCATTATTCTTCTGTTCCAGCAGTGCTTCCAGGAAGATCTGCTCCATTATCTTACCAGGCACAGAGGTGAGACTGACTGGCCTGTAGTTCCCTGGATCTTCCTTCTTTCCCTTTTAGAAAATGGGGGTTAAGTTTCCCCTTTTTCAGTTGGTGGGGACTTCACCTGACGGCCATGACTTTTGGAATATAATAGACAGCAGTTTAGCAACCACATCTGTCAGTTCCCTCAGTACCCTGGGGTGTATCCCATCGGGTCCCATGGACTTGTACACTTTCAGGTTCTTCAGATGGTCAAGAACCTGATTTTCACTTAAAATGGGCAGTTCTCAGGTCCAGTTGAATTATGTCAGTTGCTCTTCCCTTGTCTATTGATGTTGTGACCTTTCCATAGAAGGCCACAAGGTTTGTCAGCCATGATTTTCCCTTGGTGAAGCCATGTTGATTATAACCAATTAATCACCTCTCTGTTATTCTTCTGCTCCATCAGTGCCACCAGGAGGATCTGCTCCATGATATTACCAGGCAAAGAAAATACAGTTCATCTAGAATATTTTAGTTTGGGTTGGATAGTATCCAAGGAGACTCACCAAAAGATCTTTCAAACTAACAGTAGTCTTCCACTTGATCTCAATAAACTTTTGATAAACTCATAGGAAATGAGTTCTAGGCTCATCCAAAAGGTGTAAGAAATGTTTTTCCCAAATTCATATAAAATATTGTAGAAAGTAAAACATGTGAATATGTCAACTTATTATAACTTTGACTGTAAATTTAGAAAGAGTATCTAAGTCCATCCATTCTTACTTTTAATTTGATCTCCAAAGTCTGATCTACTCTTAATGTCACATGGATAAGATAGATTTGGAAAAAGAATAAGCATAAGAAGAAAAATGCCAACAGTTTTATTTTTGTCTCCTAATACTAAACAAATATTAGTTTCTGAGGACTCTATCATCTTATTTAGATATGTCACAGCATTTGCTTATTTTGAAAAAGTTACCTTGTGTAATAGACAATCAAGTCTGAATCTAATTAGTGTTTACATTTTTGGTTGTGCATGTGTGCATGCATTTGTACATGTTGAGAAATTACTAAAGGTGTTGAGTTGCAGCTGAGAGTATTTTAAGCTTCATCTGCAACATCCTGGTAAAATTCAACAGATAACTGGTCTTCCATTTTTCCTTCCAAGGAAACAGTTACCACTTAAATAGCAATAAAGTAAGGAATTTGAAAGTTTCTTCAAAAGAATTCCAATTCAAATAGGGATAGGAGTAACCCCCACACTTTTTAAATGTCTATTCAATCAGTTTAAAATAAGTAAATAAAATTTGTCTTAATAGCTTATAAAACAAACAACACTGAGCAGAAGTGGCTGACTGGATTCAAAGCTTACTCTCACTGAAAACGTTAATAAAAATAACTCATACTTTCTTCAACAATTCATTAACAAATTGACATATGATTTATGAACTAATTTATTTTTGTCAAATGTTAATTTTTCCCTGTCAAAATGCAAAACTGCTCATGCGAGCTGTTATTTTAAAATAATGATCATAGGTCAAAGCTTAGCATTTTTAATTGAGCAGCTGCTTTGAACTAAACAATAAATTACTCATCAGATTCTGACACAATCATTATATTCTTTACAAAGAACATTTCTAAAAAATGCCACCATCCATTATCAGTATGATTTTAGCATTAGAAGTGAAACAGAATTTATAGTTATCTTTTCTATAAGTCAATAATTTTTAATAAGTAAAGAATAGCAAGAAGAACTTCAAACACTGAGAAAGAAGAACCAGATATCTTACTGTGATGCAAATAGTCTTTAAAAATCTGTAGGTGAGGATTTGCCTGTTTCTTGGATAGAAAAACTGATCAGGACAAAACATATCAAACCTGTTACTTTTAGGGCCCTCAAAGGCCTTCTAAGTCCTTAATGTAACAATTTTAAAAAAAAACACCCTATGAAACAAGTAGTATGGTATTTTAGCCTCTAGCAGCTAGAATATTATGACAACATCATTCATTCTCCTCATCTCCTGAAAGCTAAGTTAAGAGACACAGTACATTTTATCAGAGTTTGGAGCTTTATAAATAAGAAAGAAGGGATGGCTGCTCCCCGCAGTTTTAACAGTGACTTCACACTGGTTTTAGTAATTTGCACACCCCTCTGAGAATTTGTTCATTTAACCACCCTGATGAGAACTAATCCATTAAAAATAAAGCCAGGTCAATTCAGTAAGCAAAGGGATGCATATCCAAAAAGGGAAATGCCTGATGAGTGCCTGAGCCCATGGAAATGAAAGGAAGGATCACACAGCAAAAGTCAGAGGAATATGGGATCTGGATGTGCTTCTCTAAGTGACAGCTTTAAGATGAGCTCAACTATCTTTTGTAAATCTGCCTTAGTGTGTGAAAATTCTACAATATGGAAAGGAGAAATGCCATCTTTTGCTTATTAACTCTAGGTGCCAGGAACTTCCAGAACATCTTCAAATAAATATTCTGTGGAGTTCTGGAATTCATCCATAAGCAAAATGCCTGTGACATTATCACCACACATTACTTCTGTACAGAGATGAAGCTGCAACTGCAAAAAAAAAAAAAAAGCATGAAGGAGGAAAAGCTGTACACAAATACTTCAGAATCTATGCTTTTCATACAAAAAAGTCACTGGTTTAGATATAAAGTCATCACTGAGTAACAGCAACAAACAGAATAAATCCTATCAATTCATCAGCTAAATTAGCTGGAAAACAGACTGCATTTGCTCAAAAATAATTAAAAAAAATCCCCACTGACTGTATTTAATTCTTTTTCTTCCAGAATACTTGCACTCTGAGTCAAAAGCAACCTACTTTTCTGATAATCCACTGTTCACTTTAAAGGAGAAATTGCAGAGTATACAGCAGAAAGCCAGAGAGGGAAATCCAGAGGGTGGTAGTGGAAGTTATTTCTCTTCCAACACTGTATATTGCTGTCTTCCTCTAGAGAGGTCTAGGGCATATGTGGCTTCAAGGCAGAGACTGAACCCACTACAGTGGAGGAAGAAGTATAAAGGCTTCATTTTTGACCCTTTCAGTGAGAAATTAAGCTCTCAATTTCCCATACCCATTGTGAAATGCTCCTGAATGGAGGTGGGTAGAGAAACAGCAAAATTTAAAATTTTCATGGAAGGGGAGGGATTCAGAACACAGAAAAAAATGGGGAAACAAAGGGCAACTGAGACACTGAAAACACAAAGTGAAGGAGAAGGAAGCCAGGATGTAATAAGAAAAATAATTTGCAGATCTAAAACTCCAAGACATACAATCTTTTAAAAAAAGCTGTGAAACTCAGGACTCTATTTATACCACCAATCCATAAATGAGATCCTACAAAAATCTTTATAAAACCAGAGTAAAGGGCAGCAAATTAATCTAATCATAATCTATATGTAATCAATCTATATACTATGTAAGTATAAAGAACATAAACATTTTCAGTCTGATAGCAGGTAAGTAATTTATACTTTATTCACAATCTTATCTAAAATTATGAAGAAAACTTCTAGCAGGAAAGTGAAAATCATTTTTAAGAACATTGAATTTGATTTTGAAATAGGAAATAATGTTCCTTTTCCAAGGAGAAAAATCTAAATTAAAAATGTGGACTTGGAAAATGTAGATTTTTCTTTTTCAGTTTTCTCCTTCATCTACAGACAATCAATGCATGTGGAGTTTCTTCCCCTTTCACCCACACAAAACAAAAAGGAGAAGACTTTCAAGGAAGCAAAAGCTCCCTGTAGTATGATTAAGTTTCAGATTTTGAAAAAAGTATTTCAGTAATTAAGTATAATTTTTGAAAGTGACTGCTCTCTTCAAATATATCCTATGATATGAAATGAAAAGGAAAATATAGTAATCATGAGAGGAAATATTTGTTACCTGACAGATAGTGAAACATCTTAAATACAGTATAACATAAAAGAACAATGTCAGGTACCTTGTTCTAACCCCCACTTTTAGAAATCTTCCCCTAACTGATCTAACGAAAGATAAATCTTTCCAGAATTAACAAAGCTTTAAAGGAAATTCTCAAAATAATTATTCTGTTCATCCCTACACTACACTATACTACAGATTTGTAGTACCCATTGGGAAGTGAATTTAATACAAAACTCATTGTAACCCATCAGCTTATTCCCACTAATTTCTATGGCCTTTGTGTCACACATTTCATTCCTCTACAAAACAGCTCTGAACATCCCTATCTAAATACAGCGGGTCTATATTTGTTCAGTAGATGAAAACAAAACTTTTACAAGTGACCACACACATGAGATCACTTGAAACCAGAACCTATCTGAAGCAGACTAGTTAGCAAAAAAACTACAGAGCTCTTCAGTTTTAGTGATATAATTTTCCCCTATAATAAACATGGCATACCAAAAGTCATCGATGTTGGGACAAAATGCAGCAAATGGCAAAATGGACAAAATGCAGTCTGTATTCCTGCATATTCCTGTATATTCCTGCATATTCTCTAACTTGGAGAGAAAATGGATTTGATGGATGGACCACTTCGTGGATAAGGAAGTGGCTGGATAGTCATACTCATATAGTTGTAGTCAATGGCTCCAGGTCCTAATGAAGAGTAGTGATGAGTGGCATTCCTGAAGGGTCAGTACTGGGACTGGTGCTGTTTAACTTCTTTGTCTGTGATACAGAGATTGGAATTGAGTGCACCTTCAGCAAGTTTTCTGATGACACCAAGCTGTGTGATGTAGTTAACATGCTGGAGGGAAGGGAGAGCATCCAGAGGTACCTTGACAGACTTAAGAGGTGAGCCAACCTCAGGAAGTTCAAGGAGGCCAAGTGCAAGCTCCCACACCTGAGTCAGGGCAAGCTCAAGCACAATTACAGGCTGGGCAGAGAATGGATTGACAACAGTTCTGATGACAAGGACTTGTGGGTGCTGGCGCAACCTGTTCCATTTTCTCCCCACCCTCGTGCTAAAAAATTTTCTCATAACATCCTGTCTAAATCTACTGTAATATAAAAACATTGCCCCTAATCCTACCACTTACAGGCCCTTGCAAATATATATACCTATATTTATATATATACATAAATATAAATATAATAAATTTACTACAGCCTTCCCGTAGACCCTCTTCAGGTACTGGAAGGCTGCTATGAGTTCTCCCTGGAGCCTTATCTTATCCAGGCTGAACAACCTCAGTTCTCTCAGCCTGACTTTGTAGGAGAGGTGTCCCAACACCCTGATCATTTACATGGCCCTCCTCTGGATCTGCTCCATCAGTTCCACATTCTTCCTGTGTTGAGGGCTTCAGAGCTGGACACAATATTCCAGGTGAGGTCTTAACAGAGCAGAGCAAAGTGGCAAAATCACCTCTCTTGATCTGCTGGTCACACTTCTTTTGATGAAGCCCAGGATGTAATTGGCCTTCTGGTATGCAAGCACAACTCTTGGCTTATGTCCAGCTTTTCATCCACCAGTACCCCCAGGTCTGAAAACCCCCAGGCTTTCATTCACCAGTACCCTCAGCCCCCTGGTGCAGGGCTGGTTTCCTAAACCTCATTCCCAAGCCTCTATTGATAATGCAGATTGTTCCAACCCAGGTGCAGGACCATGCACTTGGTCCTGTTAAACTTCATGGGGATCACTTGGGACCACTTCTTCAGTTTTTCCAGGTCCTTCTGGTTTATTGACAGCACCACTCACCTTGGTGTCATCCACAAACTTGCTGATGGTGCAGTTGATCCCCCGGTCTATATTGCTGATAAAAACATTGAAGAGTAACGGTCCCAGTACAGAACCCTGAGGGACACCACTTGTCACTGGTCTCCATCTGGACTTTGAGTCATTAACCACTGCCATCTGGATACAACCATCCAGACAATTCCTTATCCACTGAAGAGTCCACCCATCACATCTGTATCTCTCCAACTTGGTGAGTATAATATTGTGGGAGACCATGTCAAAGGCCTTGCAGAAGGCCTTGTTAGAATGTGTGTGTTATTTTAATTCCACATATGAATAATTTTTACTGACATTTAAAAAAAAAAACAACTCTCAGTAAACAGATAGTGGAGTAAATACGATTTTTTTTAGGGGAAATAATAACTACTGCAATTAAGAAATCTCAAAAGAAAAAGTGAGTCAGCTACCCACATCCCACATTTCATACCAACATAAGCATTTATTACTTTTTACCACTAACTGATGAAGACAGTAAAACCAAAAAACTATGCAGGAACTTTCAGACATTTTAATTGTCCCTGCACCCAGTATAATTTTTTTGAAACCACTGAGGTACGTAATGCAGTGTCAAATGAAGAAAAATCACTCTCAGGACACAATCCATTTAACAGAGCACATGGTGAATATGTTTTTTTAGAAGACTGAAGATTTCTTCTGCCTTCTTTCTTGGAATTCTACCTGTAAATTCAGTACTGGGAAAAACTGACCACTCTGCTTAAGAAAACACATTTTTTTTATTTAAAAAAGCAAGAGAAACAACATACAAAATTGCAGTAAATTTGTTCATGTGTTCAGGGTTATAATTATTAAAAAAAACAAACCAAAACAGTTTCTACTCTGTTTTTGAAATGGCTTCTTCATGGCTTAATAACAGTTAAGTAATTTCTTACAGCTGCACCACATAAATCAGTGTTAAGAACCACTGCCTCATAAATCTGGATTTTCTTAGCATAATAATGAAACCTGGTATCACAGCATGTTGATAGATAACCTACTGTGGTTTTAAACAACAAGAAAACAATGTCTGGGAAAAAACCTTGGGGAAAAAAACCAGATTTAATTTCCCTAAAAGAACACTGGGAAGCTGTAGTCACATAAAGATTAAACCTGCTTTACCCAAAACACAGGGAAAAAGCATCTTTTAAGTCCTCCACATAAAACTGAACAATCATGTCAAATGTAACTTCTAGGGTCAATACCCCCAAATCTGCTCCAAGGATCTTGCTTATACAAGTGCAAATACTATGATATAAATAGAAACTTGTCTAGATAACTTAGTTGAGAGCTTTTTGTAATTTTATTTAAGGCCATTGTGAGATCTTTAAAAAGTTACCTTCAAAAGTAGTAATTTCACAGATGGAAACCACAAATAATAAAGTCAGAAAAATTATGAGAGGAAAACTTGTTAGAGTGGGCAGGACAGAGACATATACAATGATTTTGCTAAGGAACATGGAACGGGATAAGAAATAAATTATAGACAATAGTTTGTGAGAGCAATATTGTGTAAAGAGGAAGGTACAAATACATTCAGAGCTTGTTTTTCATGGGAAAGCCTAGTCAAATAAATTGTTTTTAATTCTAACTTTGAAAAAGAGATGGATCTCACATTTTATTTTTTAATTTATCCATTAACATGATTATAGAATTTATAATACACTCCAAGAATGAGGCATGTACATAATATTTATATGTGGAAACATAGTATATTTTTAAAATAACACTATATTATTTTGTTTGAAAAAAAAACAAACAACTTACTTTGAGGTTTACTTAGTGAGTAATATAATTCTTCATAACTCTGAATGCTGTAATTTGGCCAATCAAGAAGTTTAGATGACTTTCTTTTTCTTTTTTTTTTTTTTTTCCTTTTTTTTGGCTTGGTATGGATAATTTTGTTAATTTTATACTACAAATATTTTTTCAATTTTATATTTAAATATCTTTTCACTTCCTATAATCACTGAAATCATAGAGGAAATGAAAATAGAAACTATTTCAGCCATGATTCATTTTCACATGTCTGCTCGGGTCTCCTATGTTTACAATGGCACTGGGACTAGGCAAAGAATACTTCAGTAATTATTAACAGCCAAATGATTATGAGAGGTAATTACCTTGATTAGCATGGCACTGTAGCTTTTTCATCCAGGTTGTATTTATAGACTGTTACAGAGTGTATACTGTCTATGTCTTAAGGTATATGAAGTCAGTAATCTAAGAAATTACTGTTTCAAATTAAAAAAAAGAAAAAACTATACTTTCACTTAATTTCAGATTTTGCTATGGAAGAACATTCATGTCAGTGGTTATCATTTGAAAATAGTGTCCTTTAGTATTTACTGTTGCCATTAAAATGTATAAGACCTTCTGCAACTTAGCAAGAGACATACATAATAACAATATGAAATACTTGATACTATACCCTTCATAGCATCTTTCTTCTCATTCCTATCATATGCTACTTGCTGCTTGCTAAAATTTCTCTTTTTGATCTATTATTTCTTCCCAACATTCTTCATTTTATACTTAGTGTTTATTAGCTAGAACATCACATCAGACCCTTTGCCTTTCACTTTTTTCAACACTCAATATTCCATACAAAAATATGAGCTCCATTCTTTGTACATAGGTGCTTGTTATTCTGGGGAGACTTTTCTCATCAACAACTTTAATCACCTTGTGAAAGAGTATTAGAGAAAGGTCTATCTGCAGGCTTTAGCAATAGATTTCTTTATTGCTTTCTTCCAGGCCATAAGTAAAAACAAACAGCATTTGTCCAAGAAAAGTTTCCTTTTGTATGGTATAAGAAAAGACCTGTATGGCACATGTACAGAAAGGAGCTATACCGGGAACAAGAAAACCAAATCTATTTTATCTTGGGGGAACTCCTAATATTGTATAAAACTGCATGAAATTTACATTTCTTTCTATGCATCGTTTATTTCATATTATAAGGAAGCAATATTTAACTCCCAAAATTAATTCAGTCCTTTTTACAGACGTTCTCAAGCTACATTTCCTACACACATTGAAAACTATATGTGTAGTATATGTGTTTTACAGTATAAGAATGGAGACACATTGGACTCATCTACTTTGGTTAAGACCATATAAGAAAACTGCACAAATGTGTGACTGAATTTGTAAATCCTAATGAAAATGGTATTTCTGCATAATTACTTATTTCAGTACATTTAGGTCCTGAAGACCTGCACTGACTGCAGAAGAACTGACAGCAGATTTGGAGAGGACTTTTTTTTATGCTGCTGACACTTAGAAAGAATCTCTGGGGCTTGGGGGTTTTTTGTTGGTACTTTGGTTTTGGTTTTGCTTTTGTAAACTGTGCTGCAGATCCAGGAATTTCTGCTATACTTTGACATTTACTTTTACTTAGATAACATATTTTAATGTTACATAAAAAATTTGGATAAGAAAATATTTACTTCAAACTGTGCAATATAATGTAACTTATAGGAACCACTTTTCACTAATAAGCTGCTGCATTCACAACACAAATATAAGAGGGACAGAGGAAAGTTCTCCCGTTCAAGCCTTATGCCTAAATGTTACTTAACTGTAATAAATGTACATGTAACTTATAAATATGTATTTGCACAAACACTTACATGTTTCTTTTGACTTTCTGCAGACATTCCAGTTAAAGGAGAATAGTAACACCTTTCTTCAAAAACAATAGTCTATTCACGTAGAAAGTAACGTTCAGAGATTAGTTTATTAATAGTATATGGTTGTTCTAGATACATCCTGATCAGCGTATCAACTTTATGAGGTATGTTTATTGATATAGTCAACTGCAACAATACAACGTGAATTTATCAACTGGTTTAAGAGTGACCTTTCTGCCATGTAAGCAAGTCTAAGTTAGAGATCTCCATCGTGGAATAAATCGTTCCCATAGACTATAACTTTCTGAGACAAGATTATTATTCTTCTCCCTTTTATAGCTGAAAAAGAGGTGGAAGACTAATGGCCCCAGATAGTTTGTGCTGGCATCCTTGTGTGGTATCATCTATCTATCTATCTATCTATCTATCTATCTATCTATCTATCTATCTATCTATATGTTGTATATAAGTCATCTTCACAACAAAAGTCAACTTTGCTTCCTAGACTGTTTCAAATCCCATAAAGCAATTTAGCAATGCAAAGAAAAATTAATAACCAATCTTTAGCAGAGCTGGTTCTCAGGGAGGTAACACTCACCTCCTTATAAAACTGGTATATGCAGTATTCATCTGCATAATGCTGGTTACCAGCTTTCCCAAAGATAATAATTCTTGGAAGTTGTAAAAGCGGATTTTCTTGCATTACATGAGAAGTCAAGTAGACAAACTTGTCCAATATATATCGCCTACTTCAAAGCAGCCAAACTGGCCATCCCAGTTACTTCAGAGAAAAATATTCCATGGATGCTGATAATGGAAAACTCTCTTCCTAAGGTCACTCAGCAGAAAGTTGCCTCCACTTTCTAATAATTACCAAAATTTTTCTTCTGGTTGGCTTGTTTTTGTTTAGTCTGGTTTTAGTTTTAAATAGTTTCCATTTAACTTTGGACTTCCTTTCTAGCTAAATGAATGTCTAAGTATTGTTTTCCAAGGATGTTAAAATCTTGGCTTTTTTGCAACAATATGAGCCTAAGTTCAAAAGACCAATTGCATCTTTTCTGGACAAGCACTTTCTTTTATGAATTTTATTTTTTTAAAATCTTTGACTTCCATCAGGTATTTAGAAATTAGACATATCAAAGTATTCCCAAGAGCATACAATTGATGTGAGCTTTCAGCTTTGTATTCATAATCAAAATGTAAAACATTTTATTTCTTCAATGTATTTTCTTCATCAAACAAACTTTTCAAATTAAAAAACAAATCTCCATTTAAATGACTTGCCTGCTCAGAACTCATCTCTCAGAACTGAATATCTGATTAACATTAAACTCTGCAACATTTTTTCAACTGTTAGTTTCTTTTATCCACATTTTTTTGTATTTATTGCTGCACATCCCTACTCATGTTCTGTCTATTTTAAACATTCTACATATCTTATGTTTACATCTTTGCTGGTTTTATTTTTTTGGTTCTTTCAATAAAAATTTTCTTTTTTAGATTCATTCAGTTCTATTAAATGTCTCACCATTTTCCACTTCAATAGCTGATTCAGTGTGTCTTTTCCTTTTTTAACTGTCATTGTCCCCTCCTTTAGCCTGCACTAGACTTCTTTTTAATTTCTGTTTCCTTATCTCTTCATTGGTCTTTGACTAGCACTTAAATCTTTTTATATTATCTTTTTTTATAAAGAGAGAATGTCATCATCATTGTTTTTGTCCACTAGGAAATCTCTTTCTTATCTTTCCATGCAAACAATGGAGGAAGCTAGAGAACTGTTCTTTGTTCAAAGAAAAAATCAAAGACTTAGGGATAAGCAGTCTTAAGGTGTTTCCAAAGTGCTGAATTCTTAATCTGATCCTATTCAACTCACAGCTTCTGCTCTGGTTACCAGTTTGGACAGAAAGCGAACAATGGTGAGAGAAGCGCATATGCATAGTTCACAATAAACAGTCAGGGCAGGAAAAAACCTCAAAAGAGCTACAGTTGCTTCTGACAATAAAGGAAACTTTTTGAGGTTCAGTACAAGGTCCACTGTCTCCCTATCAACAACGTTTGGTATACACCAATATCCAAAGTGACGTAAATAGGGGAGCAAAAAGGAAGCTTTTTATTTTTTCAGTTATCAGGGTCACTTGGGAGTGAAGACCCGAATGACTGCAAATAATCTGCTCTGACATGTCTTAAACACTTAATAACCAAATAGTGAAATAAATTTTGTCTCTCAGATATAAACTACAGCCTTATAGAGCTGCTATTTTTTTCTGTATTGTATTAGCACTGAGTCTGCTAGCCTGAGCATGTTATGTTAATAAATGTGCAGAAAGGTACACAACTAACTTGGAGGATGACTATAATAAGGAGATTTGAAATGGCAATAATATGAACTAAATGATAAAAATACTCGGAAAAGGTCTTTATGTGGTTTAAGTAAATAATGCATGTTCATATGACAATGAACTTAAAAAGGAGCAGATATATGAAGTAAAATGGAGATACATACAACAGAGCTTGCATTCAGAAAGGAGAATCAACACACTAGCATGACATTTAGCCCAGATAAGACTTCAGCACTCCTGTACTACATCATATAGTAAAGTAGATCACCTAAAGACAAGTGGGAGAGGGAAGAGCAAGGAAAACAAGTCTTCAAGTCAGAAAATTCTGCAAGTAGAAACCCTGACATAGCAAGATTGGAGGAAGGAGACAAAGTCAAAATAAAAAATGGTGGCTTTCTGTCTTCTGTTTTTTTGATGAGAGTTAACGTGACAAAGATTGGAACACTTGCAAGCAAATAATAGCACAAGAGGTTAACCCCCAAAAAAGTAAGGCAATGAGTTTGGCTGGGAGATCATAAAGGATGTAGCATAGAAATAAACCTTCACAAAGCATTAAGGTTAAAGCTGTAAGGACCAGAAGGAAAGAGTCTGAGTCACAAGAAAGGGTTACTGTAGCTATCAGGGTGTGATTAGATGACACATAACAAGCTGGAGGTTGCACTGATGTTAGCAGCACAGCCTTATTGCTTTCTATTTGACCCAGACTTGTGTCTATTAACAGGAGAAACACAATCAGCATAGTTAGAATAAGAAATGGAAAACCAAGCAGAGCTATGAAATGAAGGCAGTTCCTGCAGCTGCCAACATTTATTCTTTTGCCAACCTTTCTTCTTCAAAGAATTTCTGTAATGTAATACTGACAACATAGGACACATGAGATATAAATTATAATTCTGCCACTTTAAAAATTTAAAATTTTGCAGGCAAAATCTAGTTTTGTCAGAAATATATTTTCCCCTTTTAAAATTGGAAATTGTTAGTATTTTACTCAGTGCTATCTAATTTTTTAAATAAGAACATAAAATTACTAAGGTGTCTCTTATTTTACTGTGGGTTTTTTTTTGGTTGGCTGGTTTTGTTTTAACTTATCCTACATCCTGAATGTTTTTAAGTAAAACCGTGGATGTAGAAAGAAAGGTAGATGATGCATTTCAGCACTATAAAATAAGAAAATAATGTAATTTATTTATTGAAAGTATACCTTAAGTTTATGGCTAGTTTTGAGCTAAAACACAATGTTTGATTAAGTTGTAAGTAATACTCAGCAAATTAATAATGGAGAGAAAGGTATCTGACAATGCTATCAGGCCAGGAAGAGTCACACTGATGGTGTGAGAGCTGGGTGCTCAACTCACCCATGTGGGTGTACACTTAGAAGCCAGAATAAAGCTGGTAAGGTTACACTAACTACTCATCCTGCTCCTACTGTGCCCCTGAAGCAGGGCCAACTCCTATGGCATGGTCAGAGGAGCCAATCTGGCATCTTGTCCTGGCATGTCTGTAAGTTTTCCATGTCCTTCTCAGCATAACCTCAGCCCAGTGCCAAGCAAGCAGCCAACTCTCCTGCCTGCAATGCTAACAACATTTAATATGAATTAATACTAAGAACTTGTTGCAGTTTTATATATTATCCAAATTTTTATCTCTGCTCTTGATTAGATAGGAAAGAACTAATTCCTTTCTTCCAAAGGAAGGAATTTTAATTTTATAAAAGGAATTTATATAAATATATATATTAATTTATAAAAGGAGTTTTAATTTTATAGTCAGTATCACCTATTCTAAGTTATTCCATGTACTATAAAAGTAGTTTAGTTCTATTGAAGTTTATTTTTGAGTTTATTCCTCTGTTATGTGACGATGTTTTCTTTTTTGAGCAGCTTGCAATACCATAGCCAAAGTATGAGTATTTGTTTAATACCAAATTCTAGTCTTCGGAAGTACTAGAGTAAAGAGAGCATTCCCCATTACATATAACACCAGGAGCACTCTGAAATCTTCAAGATCTAATTATTAATCTTCTGATAACTTTTTTTCTCTTCAAGCAGCTAGGAAGTAAAAGTGTCAGACTACTCAGGGAGTCAGATGTTTTAGAAGAAAATGCTTCAATAGAGAAAAGGCAGTGGATGTCTTCAGTAATTTCAGTGAATTTCTCCTATACAGCTCAGAAGCACTAATTGGGCAACCTGTGCATTTGATTCTTGTTTTCCTCAGTGGGGAATGCAGATTAAAGGATGATTCATCTTGCTAAAAAACAAGACATTGGAAAAGATGAGTATTGGCCCACCTTTCAAACACTGAGAGTATTAAAGCTTCCTTCCATTCAGATTTCCTAAGTGAAGATTAGCCAGGAGTAAGTAGAGGAAATGTTTTAATTAATCCAATTAAGTCTTTGGACACAGTGACCACATCAACATTTAAAATTACCTCTGCAGATAGATGCTGGTCTTGTAGTCTCTCAACCACAAGCAAAATATGTATTTATCAAGTGTTCAAAAATTCCAGTGTGTGCCAGTTTCTCAAATATCCATAGTACATGATTTGTGGATAAAAATATTCATACTGGATTTCACAGTATTTCCAAACTCCAGTACTATGTCTGTCCTTTATAAGACCACACTTAGTGAAATTTTCTGATGTTTTTAACAGAACATTCAGGTAGATTTGTTATGTTCTAAATAATTTAATTTTGAACTGTAAAAAGTATATAATTTTGGCTACTACAAAACTGCCTTCTGAACATAAGCATATGAAAGAACACAATGAGACACATAGACACTGTACTGAATTAGATTTTCCTAGATTTTTCCATGCACTGTCGGGTCTCTAAGCAAAACCTTCCTGGCCATGACCAGCTTCAGCGGGGAATCCCTTCCACCACTGCCCATGGGTCCTGGGACTCAGTTTCAGCTTTTCTGTCCCTGTTTCTTTGTGCTCACAGCTGGACTACTCAAAAGGACACTGGACCTTGTGCATTGCACTCTACACATGTAGAGTGTTGTCGATGGACCCTGTTACCAGCCCCTGGTTCTGCACCCCTGTTCAGCCTCTGCAGGATTGTGCCCTGTCAGTGAGAACAAGGACTGAAAGGTGTCATTCTCCTCTCCTGGTTTGTTCCTCACATGAAACAGCTCTGCTCTTGACATTCCCTAATATATGGCAGTTGCTACTAAAGCAAACTATTTACAAGTTATGCTCAAAAATATTTTCATAGTATGCAAGATGTATCATCAGATTATTCCATTTGGCTTTTGGAAAGCAGTTGATTTATATGATGTTTTATCAGTTCAAATCATGCCTTCTGTTAACTTCATTTAAAAGTGACATTTCTTATCACTAATGCAAACAAAGCTCTTGTTTCTCCAGCTGAGTATCCAGAAAATCAAAAACATATTATTGATATGCTTCTTCAAAAAGCTTAGCTGGTATTATTTATCTTTTACTATTTAACATAAAAATCCTGTTCCGTTTTTTTCAAAATTCCTACCTTTCACATAATTTTTCTCACTGGAAATGCAATCCTTCTACTGAGAATAATAGCCAGAAGTATTAACTACTTTCAAAAAAAATGCATCCACAAAATTGCATTTTAAAAGTAAACATATAAAAAATAAAATGTAAGTAAAACAATAAAATGCACTGTCATGCTAGAAAGAAAGTTTCCACAAGCAGCTACACCTCAGTAAAACCTTAAGCAAAAACCTTCTCTATAACAAAAAATATAGGAAATATCAACTAATTATTTGCTACAGCACTCTGAGAAAATGAACATCACCATGAAAGATGTAGTCAAGCTTGCATAATTTCACAATCACAATTTTTAAATTTAAAACCCAATGATCCAGTCATACAAATTTGTACTACTTTTTCTACTGCATTTTCACACTTGCAATATCTTCTAGTGTCTTGCAAAAATAGTCTATTTCAAGGCCTAAGTCCCTAGCATTTTTAGTCATTCTTACTGTCTTGCACTTATTCAGAAAGTTGTTCACATACATGCTGAAATCATGATTTTGAGTGGATTCACCAATAGAGGTCTGCAGTAACAGTGGCAGCCTCTCTGGGCTCCTCCATGTAAATTTTATCTTTTGAGAAATCAGCAGAAAGGAATAAAACTGCACATTCTTGTTCTTGTGAGAAATAACCCTCAAATCTATTAGGTATGGGTTCCCTCTTTCCTACCTCTGGTATAAGAACAGTACACACTCATGAAATGTGAAGTGCAATGGAAACATGGAAGTACAAATAAAACAGTTTCATGTCTTCATATCTATTGGGCAGCACCAATGGCATCAGAGAGAGGGACAGAGAGCTTCCAGAAGCAATTCTGGAACCACCAAGATCAGTGTAAGATGGAAAGAAACATTTTACCTGGGCCTGTAGTAACAGGACAAGGGGCGATGTTTTTTTCAGTCTAGATAAGAAAGTAACCATAATTTAAAAATAACAATTTGAACAGTTTTATTAGATTTAATACAAAAATTATATTTTTAATCTGATTTATCAGAATTAACACAAGCTATGCTTTAATAATATTTATACTTTACCTTGTCCTAAAGTTTGCAGGATGAGGATGTCCATCATATAATGACAAATAATCATATTCTTCTTCTAGAGCAAAAGACTGAAAGACGATCTGTATTCTGTTTCTTTCTTCTGCTATTATAACCCATGTACAGTTTGCACCATTTGGATATCCATATGGGAAGCCAGGGCTTTCTATAGTGCCATTAAGTCCTTTTAAAGTTCCACCACAGGTATATATAAATCCTAAAAAACACAAAACAAAGAAAAAAAAAAAACAAAACACCATGAAAATTAGAAATCCCTTTCCTTCAATAAAATACATCATTGGATTTCATTATTATTCATGATTTCTAAAAAATTATCATAAAATTATTTGCAAATACTGTCCACTTAATGCAAAACCATACCACCCACTTCACAAATCTGTTTTCTATACTATTTATATAAAAACATATGGTAGTATCTTTGCAAACAAATATTTATAAACATCATCTATAACTACATTTTTTCCTATAAAGCAAAGTATTTACATCAATTCCTACATTTTTTTTTTTTAAAAGAAGAGAAGCATCCCAAAAAAAGTAAATGAGTCTTCTTTTGGTGCAGGTCTGGTACAGTTTAAATCTATTAACCTTCTGCTGCACCTCCACAGATTTTGGAACTGGAAGAGGCTGAAAAGCTATTTATTATGAATAAGATCTTTCCAATCAAACATTCTGGTTTATGAAAGCTGTCTACACAAAGACTCAGTGTGAAATAGCCGCCTGTTGCATCATTACCTTCTCTGATAAAAATAACTTCATTGTGTATTTGTAACCAGAAAGAACTTAGTAAGCTTTTCTATATCTAAATAAAATACTAGTATGAAGATCTTATTTGTTTTGACTTATCCCAAGCAGGTGCTATGGTTAGTATTCAGCTAAGCCACACAGCAACTCACTCACTTGCCTCTGTTGGGACCAGGAGAGAATTGGAAAGGTTAAAAGTGAGAAGATTTGTATATCGAGATGGAGACAGTTTAATATGCAGAGCCAAAGAATTTATTGTTTTCTATGGCTAACAGGTGTTTAGACATTTCCAGGAAAACAGAGCTCCATCACACCGAATGTTTTCATGGGAAGACAAACACTATAACCCTGAACGTTGTCCCTTCCTCCTTATTTCCCTCAGCTTTTATCAATGAGCATGATGTCACACAGTACAGAATATCCCTTTGGTCATTGAGGGCTGCTGTCTCAGCTGTGTCCCTTCCCAACTTCTTGCCCATCCCCCGTCTATTTGTGGGAGGGGCAACATGAAAAACGAAGAAGGTGCTTGTCAGGGTTCAGGCCCAGCTGGTCTCACCCAGGCCTCTCCACTCGCTCACATCCCACCCACACTGTAAGACAGGGAAGAGAAAATCCACCCAAAGGCTCATTAATCCAGACAAGGATAGTCAGGTTTTCATTCTCCAATTACAGTAACAGGCAAAAAACAGATATACTCAAATTGGGAAGAAAAAAACCTAATTTAATCTACAAGGGGAAAGAGAAAACATGGACAGATCTTAATACCTTCCCCGCCTCCCTTCTTCCTGGATCACTTCACTCCTGTCACCCCCTCAGCAGCACAGGAGGAAGGGCAGAGGGGGTTTAGGGTCACTTCACCACACACTGTTTCTGCCACTCCTTCCTCAAATTCTTCCACCGCTCCAACACGGGGTCCCTCTCAGGGGAGAGAGTCCTTCATGAACCCCTTGGACATGAGTCCCTCCCACGGTGCAGTCCCTCAGGAACTGCTCCAGCCCCAGGCTGCACGCAGAGTCACAGCTGCTTCAGAAAAATAATCACCTTCTCTGGGCTGGGGTCCTTCATGGCTGCAGAGCCACATCTGCCCCTCTCAGTGATCCTGCACAGGCTGCTGCTTCACATCTGCTCACCTATGACACTTCATGGACTACAAATCCATGTTTACCCCACCATGGTCCTTCAAGGACTGCTCCACTGCTCCATGGGTAGCAGGACAGATGCCATCTCTCCATGATGGTTGCAGGGAAACCTCTGCTCAGCACCTTTCCCTCTCCTTCTTTCTTGTTGTCTTTTCTCTGGCATTAGTCTCTCATCCTCATCTCCTCTGCAGATCTCTCTCTCTATATATATATATAAATATATAATTTTTTTTTTGCAGGTTTTTTTTTGCAGTTTTTTTTGCAGAAGAGGTGCATCCAGCTTTCTGCTCAGTCGTGGGCAGTGGCAGGTCCAGGGTTGGAACTGGGAAAGCTTCCAGCAGCTTCTCACAGGAACCACCGCTGTGGCCCCCTGTTCCAAAACACCACTGCACTAACTCAAGACAGCCTTGATACTGTATAAGCACCATTCAGCTATAACTAAAACATCCATATGTTGCCAACACTGTTTTGGTGTCAAGCCCAAAGAATAGCTTCATAGAATCTACTATGATGAAAATTAACTTTATCCCAGACAAAAATCAGTACAGTGGGTCACAAAATCACACAGTGTTGAAAGGGCCCATGAAGGATCAGAGTCCAACCCCCTGCCAGTTCAAGATCATGTAAAGGAAGTCACACAGAACTGCATGCAGGGAGGTTTTGAATGTCTTCAGAGAAGGAGACTCCACAACCTCACTGGGCAGCCTATTCCAGTGTTCCAGTGTCACTCCCACAGCAAAAAAGCTTTTTCTTATATTTATGTGGAACCTCCTATGGTCCAGCTTGCACCAGTTACCCCTATCGTTGGACACCACTGACCATCCTCCTGACACTTGACCTTTACATATTTATAACTATCAATGAGGTCGCCCCTCAGTCTCCTAGCTGAAAAGACCCAGCTCCCACAGCCTTTCCTCAGAAGGGAGATGTTTAACTCTCTTAATCATCTTTGTGTGTTAAAGCTGAAAGATGGATCCTTTTTAACATGAATATCCCCAAAGTCTCAGAAATATACCCTACATTCAAAAGCAATTTTTTCTTTAACTATAAGCAAATTTATTTTATATAGAAAATCAATCTTCTGAGAAAAAATAAAAATCAAGAATAATTATAAAAAGAGCTCCCCCCACATCACTGTGTCATGGTAGGGCAGGTCCTTTTCTATAATCTTGCTCTCAGTTCCAATGCTCACTTGCAGCAGTTCTTAACTCCTCTAGGTCCTCATGGTATTTTTTTTCTTTCCACTAGCTTTGCAGTCTGACTGCACATCTCCACTATGTGCCCTCCTCCGTCTTTCCGCTCTCTTATCGCTTAAATATTAGATCCAGTTTCTCCCTTTGCATTTTGCATCCCTAACGTTTCTCCGCCCCAAACGTGCTCAGTGAAAGCTCCCTCTGTTAGCAGCGGGATTCCATCAGCTGAGAGAAAACAAAGTGCTCAGCTGCTCAGCATGCTCATTGAGAGAAACATTATGTGCATTTCATTGCAAACTATAAACAAACAAACCAGATGCTGTCTTTTTAATTATACACACAAGTATATATTTGGGCTCATTAAATCATCTACTTTATGGCACATTCACAAGCTTACTTTCATGTCAAGCATTTAAATGTGCAGAGACCCCTCTCTCTGAAGTACGAAACAGAAAGCTCTTGAGATTTTACACTTTGTTTCGTTACACTGTAAAACAACTTTTCTTGACAACAGAAGAGGGATACATCCAATATTTTTATCTTGGCTTTTTCATCTTTATCTCCAATGATGAGGGAATACACCTCTTACGAAGTGTGATTACTCTTTTAGCATATCATAGATGCATAGGACAAAGAAGGAAAGGAAAATCCTCTTGCAAAGTAATTAGGCTTTTGATTGCCTTACCTGACATGTATAGCAAATTTTACCTTCTACTGCAAATTACCTTAGAGAATTAATTTTTACATCAGTGCCTATGTACTGTATTTTTTTTTAATCCTTTATTGATAGGAATCTGGTATATTTATATCTTTCTGCATCTCCCTCATATACTCAAACTATTTTCAAATCTCCTTTATGGGTTATTATTATCTAAGATCAGTTGTTTCATTTAGTACTTGAAAAATCTTTTGAAATACAGTTTATATGCAAGCTGGTTTACAAAATTAAACTATTTACTCATCGTAAGATCTTCATCCTATAAATTTAGCACCAGCCACAAAATAAAGTTACTGGAATAAGACTTCTAAAATACCTAACTGTGCATATATTTATTAGTTTAGTTTTGCTGAGGCCTACTTCAACAGAATTAGAGAAAATAACTTCAAAAGAGAGAGACTTGAAAAATAAATAGCATGCACTGTTAGTTTCTATGTATTTCTCCTGACCAGCTGTGGAAAGCACAGTATGAACTTTGGCTCATCTTCATAATACAGCTCCATAATTTAGAACTTGTGCCACTGTTGCTGTATTTAAGTCAAGATAGCTATCAATTATGTATGTACCGTTCTGTTGAGTCAATATAAGCTATAAAAAAAACCTCAAATAATAGTTCACCTGTGACCAAAATGAAATTATATAAATATAAATAAATAAATAAATTTAAAAAATGGAAATATGTCTTGTGAGATGATAGACTACTTATTAAGGAATGTAATGCTTCATGTTGGATCCAGTAATTATTCCTATCCACACATATATATGAAATATAAATTTCCATGACATATAAAAGGTCCATTTATTCCTTTTGTTTTACATCCAAACAGTAAAGAAAGAGAATTATTCATATACTGCAAGATGAGCTAAATTGGATATTTTTCAGCAATGACTAGAAGAAAGTTACATAGCTATGCAAGTGTCAGAAGACACATTTTTAACAACAAAAATAAAACAAACAATGAAATTAGATTTGAATAGGTCTACTCTTTTAGTCTGTAAAATAAAAAGCATGCCAACAGAATCCATACAACAGGCACTTTAATCTCTGCTTTCTTTCATATGTTAATCCATTCTGTAATGTTTTTTACCTTGTCAATAGAACTTGGCTATATTCAAAATAGACAACACGCATAAGCTGACTGGTCTGATCAAATGTTGAAGACATGACATTTATTTTCAGAAGTCAAAATTCATACTGAAAAAACTGGTAGTATATACTGTGATCTTTTTCATCTAGATTTCAGAACTAGCATTCAAAACAGAGTTTACTTGCAAACCATGTTTTCATTGAAGAGAAGATATGCTTCAAAGCATGAGTTAAAGAATTTTGAAAAGCTTGACTAGAAAAGACTAGAAAAGAAATACACTTATTGAAGAAAGTGTGAAGATAATCATCGGAACTGATGATACTCCCTGTGTAGTATGATTTTAAGTTTCCATTGTATTGTTTTCTACCAGGTTATAAAATTCAGATGTTTAATTCTCATGACTTTTACATGGATAAATATTTCTTGAAATCATAGAATCATAGAATCATAGAATTGGCTGGGTTGGAAGGGACCTCAGAGATCAAGTCCAACCCTCGAACCACTACCACTGCAGTTACCAGACCATGGCACTGAGTGCCACATCCAGTCTCTTTTTAAATATCTCCAGGGATGGAGAATCCACTATTTCCTGGGGCAGCCCATTCCAATGCTTGATCACCCTCTCTGTGAAGAATTTCTTCGTAATATCTAAACTAAGCCTCCCCTGGCAGAGCTTAAGTCCATGCCCTCTTGTCTTACTGAGAGCTGCCTGGGAGAAGAGACCGACCCCCCCCTGGCTCCAACCTCCTTTCAGGGAGTTGTAGAGAGTGATGAGGTCTCCTCTGAGCCTCCTATTCTCCAGGCTGAACAGCCCCATCATAATACACTGCTACTCTTCCTGATTTCATTTATCCTTTGATTCATTGTGGGAATTGTACATGGGTTCTTACTTAATTTATCAATTCAGAGTAGTACTTAACACCAGATCCATAGCTCTTATAATGGAATTTACCACAACTACGCTCACTCAGCACACTGCACGATTGCGTTTTTTCTCCTGACCACTCAACATTCTGACATGCCTTACATTAAATTCTTCAAGCCTGTTCACAAAATGTAAAAGGAGCAGATCTTATCAGATGCAATAACTCTATTTGACTTCAGATGATGCTTGAAATTTAAATTTTCATCTCTTATCCCTCCTTTCTCTAACCTTAATTTCCAACACAAAGCTTTACTGACCTTTTTTCACATCCATACAAACTTGCAAGATAATTGCCTCCTTTCCTCTCCTGTTCCCCATGACTTACCTAACATGTCACCACACTGAGCAGATTGTTCACATCTAACAAAGGGGTTGCCTCCAACATCCTCCATTAGAAGTGTCAGGTTGAGGCATTCTCTGCAGCCAGGGACCTGGACACCTGTGTGTTTTCATGGGACCTCTGTCTGGGTCCCCACATTTCTTTTGACAGCAGCCTGTTCCTGAGTAGTGACCATAGCTGGACTTGCAAGTATGTAACCCAATACACTGTAGGGACAGGCCCAGGTGACACTTTGCTTTGCACATAACTTCTTGACAGGGAATAGTCTTCTGCTTCTACTTCAAAAACACGGCCACCACCACCTCTGGTGAAAGTCTGGTTTCAAGAAAGTCAGCTGAAACACAGTCAAGTTTTATCCCCAGTATGTAACTAACTTTCCTTCTAGGGCTATTTTAGTACTTCTCAACTGCCTTATAGACATGGGATCATCTGTTCCATAATAACTGTCTCCTTTATGGTGCAGCCAAAGAAGGGTAATCTCAGATGTGAGAAACATCTGAGCAATTGAACTAGACATAAAAATGAGAGGACATTTGGAATCTCATCACAGGATGAATTAAAAATCTTCTCTGGGATTGAAAGCCTGCCATATTTAATGCCTTTAGCTGATGTCAGTGCTGCCAAACTTGCAGGGGAATTGAATTTCTTATGTCTGGGGATATTGTAGATAGTTATTCAAGGTGTTTGGGGCTGGGTTTTTTTTGTTTGTTGGTTTTTTTTTAGGAGAATTTGGATTTCAAATAATAGAATTTATGGTCTTAGTGCCATTTTCCACCCTGCTTCTGTCTCCTGTTTTTAAGAATAAACATTTTGAGCTATGACTTATTTTCTCATTTTAGAACTAATTGTGAAAAATACCTTCATTACTACTCTAATCCTACACTTATTTCACTTCTTCTACCTACTCTTCCTGAAGTTCTTCCACTTGAAAAGTGGAAAGTAAGCAGCATACAACTAGAAATGAAATTGAGTAATCTTCCTGGGAGCCCTGAAGAGAATACCATATCAAAGACATGGCTGAAAATGAATTCATGTAGATTTTAGGTTTGATTTCATGGGAAAATTACTATGTGGAAAATATATGAACAGAGATTCCACTATAAAGATCACTTGTATAAAGAATTATATTTTTTATATATTTTCTTTTCACTGACTCTTTTTCTGCAAAGCTAGAGACATTTCCAAGGTTTTCATACAATGCTTCATTTGGTCTTTTTTTTTTTTTTTTTTTTTTATGTATGGTGTCAGAAACTGGTAATTTCATTATTAAGCAATTAATTTCTTTTTATATTTTAAATGTTGATAGAAGAAAGATTGTGCTGCAAAATACAGGTCTCCAAGTCACTAGGATATGGATAGATAACAAGACTTGAAAACAGTTACTTTTGGAAAAAAATAAACAATTAAGAAGTTGTCCACAGCAGAATAAATAATTAACAATACTTTAATATCAGAATTCTTACATAAGACAAACAGTCACACAGAAAGATGTTTCAAGAGTCTCCACTTTTGGCACTAGCTGAATGTAAGCTAATACCCCCTTTAAAAAAAGGTAACCAGAAAAAATAATTTCTGAGGAAATTAAAATGCATTTAGTACTACAGTTCTAAAATAAAGGTCAATTGTCCAAAAACCTAATTGCAGTTTTCACACTAATTATAACCTAACAGCAGAACAGTCAGTATCAGGCTAACTTGAATTCCTTAAATTAAACCTCATTGGCATCCACAGTAAACCTCTGTCATTATGTAGCCAATTCATTGAAGTCTGGGGTCTGGGATCTGAACCTCTCTAATGAGAATAGCACGATTGCACCATACTACACCTGGTTGTTTGATGTCTTGCAGCAGTTTTAGATAAGTGGCAGAGCAGATTTTTGCAATTCTAAATTACCTGGTGAAATTACTATCTAGATTTAGAAAAAGAAAAAAAAACAGTTTCCATAACCCTTCTAAAACATATGCTTAGTCCAACTCAGAAAGGGAAAGGGGAGAAGGGGGAAGACACAGGTAGATGAAAACAGTGCCAGTAAGTATTCAGAAACCAACATTATCAAATAAATCTGATACTGGTTTGGGGTGGCTTCAAGCAAGATTGACAAAGATTTTGAAGACTGTGCTTGGATAATCAGGACAAAATTAAGGTTTGGTTTTAAATTTCTGCCAATAGAAAGTGAACAAAGGAATGGCTCAGTATTTACTGTACACTACTGCAAATGGTATTCCTGTATTCTGTTTCCTTCTTTCAAAAAATAACAGATAACCTTCTATGGTGGTGTCCTGGTGTCAGTTGGATGTAAATAGCACAGAAAGTCTTTCACTCACGGGGCTTACTTTCAGAACAAACCAACATTTTCTTTCTTTAGACTACATGGCAATTCAGATGTTTGCATTTCTTCTATTATTTCTTCTTAGGAAGATCTAATTAATATTTCATGCTTCTGAAACATTACCATTCTCAGTGATGCACCAACTTTCTCACTGAAACATCTATTAAAACCTGATGTTGATAGCTACCTGTGATGCTGTTACTACAGGGTTTGAACCATCGAACCAAAAATCAAAGAGCCACAGGCAATACAGGGGTCAAGTGAATGGTCAGGAGAGTTTCTTGCTATGGGACAGTTTCTGACAAAGTTCTTAAAAATTAAGGGAGAAAAGCTTAAACAACTTGGAAAGCAATGCTGGACAATGGTATCTATTAAAACATTTTATTTCTAGACATTTTTATGTTTGAAGTGAAATTTTATGAGTTAGGATTTTCATATCAAGCTATGGACTTCAAACAAATGTAAATTTGCATCACTTCCTTTCTTTTTTGATGTTTTAACAGGTATTACTGCAGTGTTTATGGTAAATCTGTGATTTTAATGATGCATTAATAAACTGAAGTATCTATCCTAAGGTATCCAGGGTTCTTCTAAAATTTAACACACCAAACCTTCAGACATAAAAAACATTAGACCAACCAGAATATTTTAGTCAGTAAAAATCTTCTGAAGAAAAATGTTTTATGTCCATTTCTTAAAATATCAATTGTAATAGGATTTTCTCAAAAGTTATAATGAGTTTTTAAAACTATAAATTAGTTTCGTCTTCATTTATTCATAAACTTTCTAAAAATTTTTTTTATTGGAGTAGCTTTTTACGATATATACTTTACATGTTTATACTTTTTTGTTTTTTACTATTTATACTTTTACTTATATACTTCATTTTTTCAGAGGTGATTTTTCAGATGCGGTCAGTTCTGCTCACTTTCCAATTTTGAATGAATTCCCATTGTACATTTTGGAATTTGCAGATGGGCAATGTATTAACATATTTACTATGTGCTTCTTTCTAAGTGTCACGAATGTTTCGGGTTGTTTTTTTCTTTTTATTGGATGAAATAATGTACATTTCACAAGTCAGTTGAGGCAATATAGACTGAGGGAAGGTTAAAAGTAAGCTAAAAATGACAGCATCTTTAGTCACTGAGATATATCAATTTGTAGGATCATGTAATTAGACCTTGTTTATTGATATCACTGTAGCAATAACTTTAGTATTACCAATATCATTTATATTGCATTGAATTCCATTAATTCTGTTTAAAATCCAAAATTACTGCTGGAGGGTCAACTACGAAATATGTAGTAGTTAAAATAAATTGGCTAAAAATAAAAACAGACATTTACTTCCCTATCCACTGGAATAGACTGCAAAGTCATGAAATAAATTGCAGGAAAGGTGGTAATACTGGTGATAATGGTCCTCTGCAAAAGGAGGAATACAAATGAGTTCACCCCTCTGGCAAATAGTTTCTTGACTTGATCTAATTTTTTAGAATATTTAATAGAGATAAAAATGCTAAGAAGTTCTAGAGCCGAGTAGTATAATCATGTGATGTTGCTGATTTTATTTTATTCCTCATGGTCCCAGGACCATTGAAGTGTTTGCTAATACTCTATATATTTATTCTGGTCATTTCCAGAAGCAATCCACTTTACTGTAGAGGCAGTCAGATGAGCTACATACTACAAGCTGTCAAGGAAGAGCCCAGTATATCATGGTAAAATTTTGGGAACTTAGATGAATAGCTGTGTTTTAAACTTCATCTGGTGAAGTTTCCCTGGGCAGCTGTCCTTACTGTGACGGTGAATTACAGAAAGAGAGGCAAGGGACAGCACATCACCTGATTCATCCACCCCAGATAGCTGACTAAGTGACATGGCAATCAGATGTTGAGTCATCACTATCAAGAAAGGCTGGTTTGTCTTTTTTTTCTTCCTGGCCAGTTAAAAATGAGCTACACTGTGACCATTCACAGAATGGGGAAAGAAGAATAATTGTTTAATGGTATCAGTGGTATCTTCTCTTGTCCGCTGAAAATAACAGATAAAGAAATAACCCAACCACTCCATCCTAGCATCAAAGAAAAACCCCTTTGTTCTCTTTGTTCTGACCAGATATACTTTTCCATATTCCTGCCAACAACATCTGCTGATGGAAAGTGCTGAAACCTCCAGATATAGGGTGCAGAACAAAATTAGACAATAGTTTTGTGAAAAGCTAGACTGGAGAATTTCTATAGAAAAGGAATATATAAAAATGTTCAATGACATAAAGAAAAACAATAAATGTAAACAGCACAGAAGTAATAGAAATGGGAAGCAAAAATATTTAGGGAAACTTGGCTGGCATACTTTAGCATGGCATGTAAAACTGAGAGAACAATAATGTCATACTGTTTTAATAAATTATTCTTGTAAGTACTGGTATTTTATTGTTGGTTAGATGTCTTCATGTTCATTTGAATAGGACAAAGGAATCTGGCATAGCATTTAATCTTTTCAGTACCTACTACTGAATAGAATTTGGACAGAGTTCAGCTAATGTGCTAGGTACTAAATATTCACAAATGCCTCTTAAAGACTCTTACGCTATTACGATTCCCATACAAACACTTTGTGCAAGGAAAAATGGATGTCTGGTGTTAATCTTACTTCTTGAGTGAGTTTCATCTTATATGATTTAAAAGAAAAAAAAAAATTAAAAAAAAAAATGGTGCTAATTATTCCTGGAAAGATAATGACAACTTGTTACATAATAGCACAAGGCACAGCCTTCAGTCTGTCCCTTCTAGCCATTGATACTCAGCAAGAGCCTGTGTCTTCTTATCAAGTAAGTAAAACACATAATTTTCCATTAAATTTTGTTACTTTAATTTTGTTATTTTGTTAATTTTGTAATTTTGTTAATTTAATTTTTAATTGATGTGCTTCTTGGTTTTAGCTTATTTTACCTTTTGGCAACTGTTACTCCAAGTCTCTCATTCATTCTGCAGTACTGATATCTGCTTTCAGCAGCTCATTTCTGAAATTAATCAGTGCTCTCAATTTCTAAAAAAATTGCTGGAAATAGTGCCAGTGGCATATCATGAATAATAATCCCCTCTGACATGACAACTAGCTCTAACAGGAAAGCTAAATTAGAAATAAATTGTACTGCAATGAAACATTTTTAGTAGTAAAGGACCTCAGTAGATTTTTAAAACTTGTTCAATTCCAAACAAGAAGGAAGACCTTTCTGTATTTCTCAAGTTGACTCAGTTGTATTCTCTTTATTAAATATTAGATTACACCAGTGTCTTCTTTAATTTTTCAGGTGGGAAGGGCTTTTTTTTGCAAGTCTTCAGACATTGTATACTTTGATTTTTATTTTAGCATTAAAAAAGTCCAGATTTGGTCCCCTTGACTCCTTAGTATAAATTATTTAGGAATTCACATTTTAACCTCTTTTTTTCCTGAACCAAAGATATGTTTGTTTGTGGGTTTTTTTATTATTGGTTACTATTTCTCCCTTTCTCTGAAGTAATTGAAAATATCTGCTTATAACAGAGCAAACAATAAACCAGAAACAACCTTTTTCAGATGAAACATTACAAAAACTTTTTCAGTGTATATGTATGCTTATGAGTTCATCAGGACAGACAGACGGATAGGTACAGAGGGAGGCAAAGAATGTACTTGTGATGCTACCCTAGGAAAGTAAAATTTTTTAATAATCCACACTAATCACTGTGATACGGAAATGCTCAGTTTATCCTGCATAAGGTGTAGATGTTATTCATAAGAAGGCTTTTCCAGTACTTTAGGAAGTAAGAGGGTGGCTTTGCATTGTTGAATATCATGAATCAACTATTTACTGCTTGCAGAAAGAGGGATTCAGTGAATCTTAAAAAAACCCTGCAATACAGATCCTCCCAGAAGATCCCAGAGACACTTCCTTCAAAGGCTGCGAATATTTTCAAACAGTAATGTTGAGGAAGATCTGTGTGTATTGAACACACGAGGTACAATACCAGTAGGTGTCTTAAGGACACATTTGGCAACTTTATTTGCTGTTGTGGGATTATACTTTAAGATGTGTTTACTCTCTATATTACAACAAAAACAGCATAACATGATTTCTCTAGCTGACAAGCAGAATCATGTGAGTAGTACATTGCTTTATTGTGATCGGTCTGAAGCAAGACCATAGAATTTTGATTTCATTTTTGGTTTTGCCATATAATAAAAAATTTGTTCAAACAAATATTCTTTGAATGTTTTATTCCAGATACATTTTTATTGTTAGAACTTACATGAACTTCTGGTCTGACTAAAACTGACATCCCATGTAATAGCTAGCTACCAATATTAATTACTAAGGTATACAAAATTAAATTTTAAATCCTTCTCTGTGTTTTCCCAGTTTATGTGTGCTACAGAGGACTGAACACAAGTCATTTGCAAGTCATCTTCATGCTTCTGACTTCTAGGTTATCTTAACTGCCATTTAAGTTGTTAGGATCAAAGTTAAATTTTCAAGCTTCTAACTTTTTGTTTCTCTAAAAGCAGATCTTTTTCCAGCCTTAATTTTCTGCCAGGTGACTCCTTTGCCAGTGTATCCAGGATCCTCTGACTGCTGAATGTAATCCAAGTCTAGAGGTTTAAGTCATCTTTATGTTCCAGTACTGACATTTATTCTGCCTTCATTGGCTTACAGAGGAGATACAAAGAGCAGAATTTGATTAAATGTGGGTGTTTACAATGTCCTAACAGCAAGGCTTCTGCTATTATCAGTGGAGGGCTGGACAACAGTTTCAGTGTTGCTTAGTCATGTGCAATTAAACAAACTGGCTCCATATAGTCTCTGTAGGCTATAACATGGAGGAGTTAAATGCCTAGTTCAGCTTTGACACTGGCTCTGCAGGTGTCCAGTGTCAAGGGAGGGAATCCTGCCTGAGTCAGATATGCTTCTTTAGTCCCTTCCAATGACTATATAAATGACTTTTTTCTTTCCAAGCAAGATGAAGACAGGAGTAAAATTGGGCAAAAGTGGGCACCTGCTTAGAATCACCAGTATTTACTTGCAATTACAACTGTAAGGTTCACAGTGCTTTCTTTTCTTCCTTTTTCTTCCTGAAGGAGATGAAAGATGGGTACCTGAGTAGTTCATACTCACTTAACATCTGGTCTCTGTTTCCTACTTGCATACTATAACACAATTGCTATCATTGCTGCTATCACTGTTGTATACACAGAGGAATGCAAGATGACAGCATTTCAAGGAGAAAAGTGTCAGCATGTTCCATCAGCACTAACTGAAGCATCACATCTTGTGGGTAAGGGCAGGAGCATCAAGCTGTTTTTATCATCTCCATCTTGCCATGCTCTGAGAGTGGTAAGACAGAGGAACAGGTTGCCCAAGGAAGCTGGGAATGCTCCATCACTGGCAATGTTCAAGGCCAGGTTGGATGGGACTTTAAACAACCTGGTCCTGGTTCCCTTCTACCTTCAAGGGTGCTGCAACTAGATTCTCTTTAAGGTCCCTTCCAACCCAAACCATTCTATAATTCTGTTTCACACTTTGAGAGGTTCCTTCCATATTCAACAGGTGCAGAAGGTAAGTAGGCTGCTCGTCCATTCTTTCTCTCTGTAGGAGATGAAATAGTAAGTAATCCCAAGACATGGTCTCAAATTCTAAAATCAGACTGCTTTGTGTACAAGTTGGACTTGACAGAGAGAGGACAGCAGATAGGGGGAGAACAGTGTGTAATAGCAGTATTGCTTAACCAGCTCTTCAAGAAAAAAACAATGACAAATGTAACAGCTGTGAAGCTGGTGCAGAGAAGTGCTCTGCAGTGGGCTGCATTTCACAGTGCCCCAGCTCATATTAGATCTGTGAGCAAAAGCAAGAGCTTTAGGGGAACAACCATAAACATCTGAACAAGGGCTAAATAGCAAGGATAGTACTCACTGAAAAACAACAGTTACCCTTTTTCCATACAAAACAACTTCACTTTTTGTTAAAAAACTTCTGTATCTGTGCAAAATGTAAAGCAGTAATGAATTTTAATTAGCGCTTAATATGCCAATAGAAGTTCCTACTATAGTGACGAGTGGTATATTCTGTTCTCTCTTATTTACTACCTCTGTAATTAGGAATATGTGATTATATTATCAGTGCAGTGAAATGAAAATAGAATCCACACCCCCTATGAATAATTTACCCAGACTGCATGGAAATGACAGAATTTTCAAACAAAATGTAATTATATTTTTCTGATTCTCTTAATTACTTTGTTGTAATTTGAGGGATATGACTAAGTTACTAATTAAGTGTAATAAGAGGAAATCAATTCACAGTGAACGTAACATCTTTTTTTAAAAATAGCAGGATGTGTTGACGTTGCTGAATTACTGCAGAAAACTGCATATGATTTATGGGGAGGGAATATAGCTGCTTCTCAGTCCATTAAAAAATTAATACTGCAAGGTTATAATTGTGTGCTACTATGACAGTGCAATTGTTAATATTGGAAAGGCTACTTGAACATGTAATACGAAGTGGTACATCAAGGCTAAATATTGTTATCATTATTTGAGTTGATTAATAGCGTGACTCTTAAAATTCATTCGATAGCTTAAAGATAGCAGATCTCTATTTAAAGCAGCTATATATCTCACTGCCCAGATTATACAACTATTTTCAAAGCTTAGAAGTTCATTAAAGCTCCCTGAAAGTTCAGCATCTGTGCAATAAGAAAATTCAAAAAGGTCTCCAAGAGCTTGTCTTCAAAAAGAATAATGCTAGGATACACTGCATTTGTACTTGTCTAAAAATTCTTAAAGAGGAAATAAGAATTAATTTTAATTGTTATTCAGATTTGTTTTGTTTTCACTGACACTGAACTTAAGCTATTAAACACAAAATGAAACCCATTCATTGATTATACTTTGAAACAGGAGATCAGATACCCAGGGATGTGTCATAATATTCAGAAATGCTGATAAAAAGGCAGCTCAGACTGTAAATTTACATGAATAATAAATGTATTTTTAGATTTCATTTAGAGAATGTGAAAGTATCTCAACTCTCTTTTACTTCCTTTTTTTATGTCAGGATTTTGTTCACAAGAAAACAATAAAAACAACTTCATAAAAATTGTTCACTTGCTCACAAAAAAAGTCCTCTGATAGGCAAGCAGAAATTTTAAAGAAATGAAAAAACCCAACTGGATCCATCTAACAAACTAAAAATTTATAACATTAAAGTGTATTTCAAAATTATATTCCGAATGGAAAAAATCAGAATATTAAACTCTCTTCCCTTTTGGTACTTCACTGCTTATCAACACTCCATAAAAATCTGCATTCGTCTTTACAACATTTTGTCAAACAAGACCAATCATTGTGGGTAGCTTTTCTTTCTAGCTGATGCTATTCAGCAAGACAATTGAGCATGTTTTGAACATGAGCCATCCCTTCGTGCTTTATGTGCAGATTTTATTAATATTTTGCTTATGTAAATCTGTAATCCTAAATGTTTGTAGGTCTGACGACCCCATGCAGAATAATAAATAAGAATAATTGAAATAATCCATTTAAAGAGTTGTTCATGCCTCTATGAAAGCACGAATTGATTTTTTTCATGTAAACAGGAATAAATCAAACCAAATTGTTTCTTGCAACTCAAAATCATTTAAAGCTTCTTTTTTTGATAAAGATATAAGATATATTTTTATTTCTTTTAAAAACCTGGAACACTGAAGTCCCCAGTATTATATTGAATACATGCACTGGAAAAAAGTCAGGTTACTCCAGCCTACTTATCAGATTTCCTTTGTAATGTTAGAACTGTACTAAAAACCAAACATGTCTCAGTTTTTGAAATAGCACAGAGCCCAGTTTGTGCCATTATAAAAATACAGTAATTTTCTTAAGAATATTTGCACAATATTCTCTTTGGGTTATCATATTACATATAATGCAGTATGTAACAACACAGGAAAAAATAAAATAGTACTATAGTACACATTGAAATCTTCTATATAAGTAAGTGACTTTGCTTATGACACCAAATACTAAAATTATCATGCAAGGCAAAAATTCTAAATGTTGTTGTGTTGGTATTATTATATGTTGTGGTGGACAATATTGTAATATTCAACAGTTTCAATTTTTGCTTTCTGATTTTATTTCATCAAATATTTTCTTCATTCAGTTACTAAATTTTATGGTTTAAATTTTTTTTTTTTTACTATTTGTTATATACCATTTCTCTAATCTTTAATTTATTGTGTATAATGAAAAAAGTGGAGATAAGTAGTTTTAGGAACAAAGTATCTCTAGGTTTATCTTTCAACATGTTATGGAAATTCATTTCCTACTTAAGCTATTAACCTTTCTGTGGCTTGCATTACCTTCTACAGGGAAAGATAGTATTGAGATATTGTAGAGAAACATGCTGGAATATTCCATCTGGCTGAATTACAAGATCTGCAAAATCCCTAAGGAATAAGGCAGAAATATCAGCTACAGCTACACTTCTCCCCAGTCTTCAGATATAAAAAAAAAAATCTTAACAACAGGTAAATATAATCATATCCCTGTGAGCTTTGCACTTATGAGTGACCCAGAAATCAGGAAGATTATTACAGCTAATGAGCTCAAGAAAGATGAAAGAACACTTACAGATTTACATTAAGCTCTTACTGGGTTCACAAATAATGTTCCTGGCCACTTTTCCTCTTCAATATTCTATCTTAATGTTTTTTGGGTTTTTTTCTTTTTATTTTGTTTGGGTTTGTTTGTTTCTTTTTTATAACAAGATGAAAACTTTTAAAAATGATCATGGAAGTCATGGCATTTAGAAGACCAGTGTCAATGGAGTTGGCAAAACCTGGACTATAATAAAAATAAAGATTGCATCTGGACCCTACAGAGTTATCAAAATAGTGTCACAGCAGGGAAACAGTAGGTTTAACTTTTCTGAATGCCTAAAAAGCTTTCAACAAAGTCTTATACACAAGTCTTTTAAAGACCATAGAGTAAACCACAAATCAGGGTTAAAGAGAATATGTTGGCACAGATGAGATTAAGGAGGTGAGTAGAAGTAAATTATTAATCCTATTTATTATATCAGCATCTACGAACAAGCCAAAACCTGAAAATCCTCTTCTGGCATGCATTGGAATTCATCCAATTAAGCCAAACAAATTACAGTGGTATAAGACAGCTGATAACTGTTCAACTGCATTCATAAACAGAAAGACAGGAAAAACCAGAAAAAATGTGCAGAGGCAATGTGAATGGAAGCAGGCAATTTAAAAAAGATAAGTGAAAATGAGATAAATTAGATGATAGGTTAAACAAAGTTCAGATAAAATGCTCTGGAAGAATTATTTTACCTAATTCTTGAATATTAAAAGAGATTTATACATTATAAATTTCCAACAGCACATTCAACCAGTATGCTCTGTAGAAGTTGTTCACACAAGAAGATATTTAGCACATGAATTTACTAAAAATACCAGATATTTTTGGAAAGCTCAATGGTGTTAAGCTTGACATGTTGCTTACAATATTTTGTTATCACTGTTAATTTAAAAAATACTACTTGAGATGAAAGAGTTTTGGTTTTATGAATTAAAAAGGTGAATGCAGTTGAATACAGTAAATTATACAAAGAATGCCAGTAGAAAAATTGGAGAGACAAATGTCTGATTTGTTAGAAATTGTATTACAAAAATTTTACAGTTCAGCATTGCATGCAAGATTTATTAGCAGAAGTGTTCCTCCAAATCGCATTACTGTTACTCAGATAAGGAAAATTATATACTAGCCATTCTTTCAATCATTGTAAACTCCAAGGCTGGAAGGGACTTTTAGCCATTGGAGACTGACTCCTCTAAAAAGATTCAGTCTTTATTTGTCTGGTGGTTTGCTTTTGTGGGGAGTGGTAAAGGGTTAACATCATTGACCACTTTTTGTGGTAAGTTCGAAAGGCTAAGTAGGCCCTGTACTTTTTGTTGTTGTTTTGTTCTGCATTTTTAAAGACCAAAAAAAGGAAACAAGCAAGACGTTTGTTATTTGAAAACCTACATTTTCCTCCCCAAAATACATAAAAATAACTAATAAAAACATATTTAAAATACCCCATAAACAACACCAAAATCCTCCACTCCTTCAGGATAAGTTTTCAAACTTGCTTTCAATTTTAAAGCAGAAGGTGGTCTTTGTATTTCAGAAGGAATTTTGCCCTGCAATATTTATTACTGGTCTTTCCTCATAAAATTAGGCACATGTCAAGGTAAAATAGCAGCATAGCTTTATTTTCATATGACTTTATAACCTGCAAGTTAGACAAATAAGTTCCACAAAGTCTTATGAAATTTTATTTCATAAATAATGAATTTTTATTATGAAATTTATTAATTCATAAGATTCACAATGAACAGAAATCTGAGGGTTTTTTAATATTAACAAAATATCAGTCATTTACTATAACCAAGCTTTCTCCCTATTAGAACACCATTTAGTTTTGCATTAGCAATTTAATCTACATACTATAGATACATTTTTAATTCAATTATAATTTCCTTGAAACTGAGACACTTTATTTCCCTTAAAAACATGAAAATTATTGAAAATATTTCTGTTATAATGATGGTCCTCTTTACTAATTTTGAAGATGTGTTTTTTGAGGGTATCAAGGTGTAATGACGATGTTCCTCATATATTATGGTATTTTATTTCTTTAATAGCATTGCATGCTTGTTTCCACTTTAGCAATCATTCATTAAATCAAATGTTTGATTTGGAATCACACATCTACCTCATGTGGCTCTGCCTGTTTTCCGTGTAGCTTCTCTGCTATTGTTAAGCCATTTTGAACTTTTAAAATAACTTTATGGGATGTTTAGAGCTGTTGCTGTCATTCTAACATTTACTTGAAAATCTAGAAGAGATGCAAAATTAAAATGTCACTCTGCAGTTCTGATTCTTTCTCTTTCCATCAAACCCTATTGTTATTTTGAATGCCCTCCAGAGAGAACTGAATTTGCCTTTAAAATGTCCCCCAATCGTAATAAGGAATTCTGAATTATGGGCAGTATGATCTCATTGATCATCAGTCTTTCTAGGCTTTCTTCTTTGAAACTGAAAGGTTCACATTGTTCTAATTAATAAAAAAGGTCATTTCCAAATCTGGCATCTTCTTTTTCTTGAAGAAACCGCAAACTCTCAAATTCTGTGGCCAGATTTGCTTACCTCTGAGCTGATTCTCTAAACATAGTTCTTGCTTATATGATACCAGCCTAGTTTCCACACACAAAGGAACAAAAGCTCCAGCATTCTAGTCAGATGATTGAGTCCCTGTCCTGCATCCCCCTAGGAAAGCATTTTGAAATTGCATGACTTGTAATTGAATGTTTAGGAAAGGAATCAAAGACACGGAAAGAGATGACCAAGGTATTTTGGGGACGAACAAATGCGTAAAACTAGAGATATAAAAAGATAAAGGGGACGACTCAGCAAGGGGACCACGTCAGCAGTTTGCTGGTCAGTATGCTGGTCTGTCATGCCCTGTGCCTGGCAATGCAGTCTGTCCTGGCTTCTCATTGACCTCCATCTCTAACTCTCCTGGGTTAGAGGCTCACTATTCCCCCATTCACGTGTCTTAGGGATCTGTTCACAGCAAATGGGCTAGGACCAGGGCTGAGGCATCCCTGTCCATGATGACAGTGACTGGATAGACTGGAATGCACATGTAATGTATGGGAACATGTGTCAATGTATGGTGGGTAGCAAATAACAACTCAGACTAACTGGTAAGTAGACTAAGATCTTTGGGATCCAGTTGTGGATGTTGGATCTGGAATGAACCAGAGGGTCTGGTTGACTACTGGAGGGACCAGGAGGTCCCAGACAGCCCCTGCACTTGAGGGAGGAAGGGGTGGGAGTGGCCAGGGGAGCAGGTGGACAAGGGGAAACTGGGGCTTTCAGGACTTCAGGACTAGTGTCTAAGTTTGTAATACTAGTTACTGGATGGATCCATAGTGGGATTAGTTTTTTATGTACATTTTTTTTTTAATTGCAGGTGGGAAAAAAAGAAGAGAAAAGGTTGAATTTTACCCATCATACTGTTTTACTGTATTTCTATATTCTTCTATGTCCTATACTTTAGGTAAGGTGCATTTTAGTCTCTAGTAATCAAAATAATAATTTCTGTTGGATTACACATGAGAGACCTTTCCTACAATAATCAAGAGTATAAAAGGCTGTGAATGGAGCACACTAAATATAATGTAAATTGAAAAAAACTTGTGGCAAACAAACAAGGTAGTCCATTACAAGGTAGTCCATTTCAGCAAGGATACGGTAGAACTGAAAAGAAACATTTTTGACAAAGATTTGACAAGACATGAAATTTGCATAAACCATCTTAAGTCTTACAAATGTGTAGAAAATATAATGGCACAGACTGCATTCACAATTAATAATAATATAGAAATAAAATTTGTAAATGTAAAATGGTTTGCTACAGCTGCCTTGCATCACAAAGCTTTTAAGCATTGCTTAAGTCAGTGTAACTGCTGTGGTGCAAGGGTTGGGTACCAGCTGTGCTGATGAAATTCGTGGTATGTTTATTCATTAGTGTAACTGAAACTCTCCATCTGCTGGCTCTCAGATGTATTGCAAAATTGCAGTGCTGTATTAATTCTTGGTAAAAGGTTCTCACATTTTCCTTAGCCAGCATAAACTGAGAAAAAGAATCAGTAATAATTTTCACAGCACACAAGCACATTCTCTGTGATGACATCAATAACTGCTGTCATCTACGTTATATGATCACATATTAGCCAAATAATTTGAAATTAGTCATTCATAATTGGTTAATCTATAGGTATTCCAGAATTTCAAAATCATACTTCTGGATTACAGAAATACACAAATACCAAAAATCTTAGTCATGTGAAAAATATAGCAAAATGCCAGAATTATTTCCAGTACCTTTCTGTCCTGCTACTATCACAGTACCTTTCCTGATTAGGACTTAAGAAGTTATGGCTTCGAAATGACAACAAGCCCCACTGTGTAACAGACACTGCAGGAGGCTAATCTGTTCCTTGGAGCCTTCTACTGATGAGGGCTCTCATCTCATTCCTTCTCTGTTATATCTGCTAAGGTAAATAAATGTTATTAAAGGACCTCATACCCAGCTCTGAAAAAAAATCATTTTGGTAGCAATAAGAAGCTGCTGCATTGGACATCCAAGAAATTATCTGCATTATAACATTAAAGGTCAGAATATCTCCAGACATAAGTTTCCATGTGTACATTCTACTTTTGAGGTCTAGCTAAGTTCACAGGACAAAGGCTCATGTCATGTAACAAGGGAAAAGGAGTTGCAATATGGACCTCAGAGTCTTCTATTCATTATCATACTCAGTTGAGTAGTCCCACTGAAATCATTGCAGATTTGACTTTACATGGAAAGGCTGTGAAGATTTCAAGACTTTTTAAGAACAGGAAGTTTATATTTCTTGCATATATTTGAGATCTAAATTAAGATAGAAACCAAGATGCATACAAAAAGTGTACTTTACTCCTTCATTTTGCATAAAATATTAATGGTGACTGGCACAAAAATACAATATTATTTTTGCAATTCTTCTAATCATTAAATGCTAGAAGTGTGAGTATTTAGCTGTAGACAATATACTTAGAGTGTACTTATCACCTGTCAGTTACATACATCTCAGTGTATGTGTGCAATTCGAGAACTGTCAGTTATTACATAAATGGATACAAAGTACAAAAAATATAAAAATAAGTTAATATTAATAACAATTTTTCTTTCCTTCAGGCTTATATATTTAAATGGTTATTATCACAAAGCATGGGGGTCTAAGTATTTTTCCTTGTCTTTCCTTTCCTGCTACTATTTGGAAAGAAAGGTGCCATTGCCAAATATTTAAGATAGCTGCTAGTAAATTAGCTGAAGCTAAGAAAGGAAATACTGGAAACTCACAAATCCACATCCATGAACTTGCATGTAACTTAATTTTTATAGATAAATTCTTGTCTTTCACATCAAAAATTTAATACACTTCAAGACTGATATTAAAATATTAAGACCTCAACTTTTTTTTTATGGGAACCCAGGATGAATTTATCAGGCATATTGTGAGACTTCTTTTTTGTCTGAAGAGATTCCTGTCATTAGACATTAGTAAAGCTTATATACAGGAGATCTTTTGGAGCAATCTGTTGTCACATATGGGGAGTACCTTGTTAAAGATCTTAATTCTGTTCTTATTTTATTTTTTATGTGATGTAGTAGAAGCATGTTGGAGATAAAAATGTTTCAAAAAGATCAACTGTTCAGCTTTACCAAATGTTTTTGTATTTAAAATAGTATAGTTAGGTTTGTATTCAATGCCACAAGGGAATATGCACTATACTTTAAATTTTTTAAACAAACTGAAATGTTATTTCCACAAGTGGAATGTTATTTAAGGATATTCTATGGGTTTTATGAAAAATGGATGTTCCAAATCTAGGTTTCTTTCCAAAATGGAAGCAGGTTATGAAATCACAGTATTTACTCCAAAACAATTTTTGAGTAGTAATGCTAATGTATCTTGCAGAATCCTTTTTTTTTTTTTTTTTTTTTTTGTGATATTTAATATAGTTCTTTAAAAATATATAACAAAATCATAAGGACAAGAATGTTACTAATGTATTGCACTCCATTTAGTAAACTACTTTCATGCAGTTAATGTAATGCATTCTGGGCTTTGTTTATCTGTGTAAGCATGCCTTGGAGTCTCTGTGCCTTGGGGTACTTCTAGCACTTGGCACAATTTTTGCTTACAGGCATGGAAATGAATTTTCTCATTTTGGGATATGAGGCTCCTAATTGTGTTGCTCAGCAGCAGTTCAAAACCAGTCATTTTCAACCACTGAGAAACCATTCCCAGTTGGGTCAGCTTTTGTTTAGCAGGGATCATAACAAATTGGCCACCTCTTTAATAACATGTCATTCTTAAGCAAAGATCAGACATGAACATTCAGAATTAGTATTTTATTTTATACTATGATAAAAAAAATCTGAAAATTACAAAAAGAAACCCTGTGTGTGGAATGATAGAGACAATGTGAACATTGAAATAAAGTGCATATGCCTCAGATAGACTGACTCTTCTGAAAGTACCAAAAAATTCTTCTGAAAGTTACCAAAAACATAAACATGTCTTCATCAAAAAATGGCTCTGCTATGTAAGGTAATATAGTTTACAGGAGAAGAATTGAAGCACATAATGTTCAAATCCAAGTCATTAAAAAATCTAGAGTAATCTGATTTTTCACACTACTTAGTACAATGTAACCTTTTGTAAGGTCATACAAGTTCAAAAGCACATTATTGCTGGCATCCACTGGAACTGTAGGACAGTACTCCAGGAAACTCAAGCTCTGGGAACTTGGATGGGTAATGTGCAACTATATGCACCTATTGACTATCTTAAAAGTTTGTCTTAAGCTGCTTATGTAGCATCATTAAGGACTCGGGATCACAGAGAATGGATGTGGATATTAGGCATCTAAATTCAGACTTCTGATCCTGAAAATCCTCACTCAGCTTAATGCAGAAGGTGTCTACATTTCATTGACAGATTAATTTATCACTTCAAGCTCTTTAGAGGCTTAAAAAGGCAATCTTATTCTATGATGATTTCCAATCTAAAAAGTGTGCCAGTTTGTCCTAATTACTTCTCTGTGGAGCCATACTTGTTTTCTGTTGTGTATCTGGGAGAAAGCTTTGTTGTGTGGCAACAAAGGATCCACTGATGCAGAAAAATATGACAAATGGTGTTTGCCTATCACTGACAAAAATTAATTGTAGCACAATGTTGTCAATGGACAGTGTAATGCAATGTTTTCCTTACATATTTTTCTCCCATAATTATTTTTATTCAGTAAGGATGAAGATAAAGCTTTTAATAAGAAGTAATATTAATATTCCTATTGAACTCTCCTTGCCTCAGTAGAAGCTGACAAGTCAAGTATGCTTACACAGTGCTGTTTAAAAATATTTTTTCCTTTTTAATAGAAAAGGTTAAAGAGTCTAAAAGACCTGGAGATGCAATTCCTGAAATACTTCTGTCCTGGGAGTCTGACAATCACCAGAGATGAAAACCCTCTCACATCAGTTGCTATGCAACCTCTGTTGTGTCCCACAAGCTCTTATACTTCACAAGTCTTATACTTCATGCATACATGGGAAGATCTGTCAGCTTGTGATGGGTTCTACCAGTATATTTTTAACTTAGTAGTAGTTGAGAGAAGTTGTCTAGAAAGATCTAGAATAACTGAAAATAAACACTGAAGTAAAATTTAACAGTGGACACCATGATCTCAATAAGTAAGCTAAATCATCAGCTTATACGAATTACAAATAAATAAATAATTCTTCAGAACTCTCCCAGATCCTTATTGCTGTTATTTTCTTGACTCATAACAGACCTGGGCAGGGCTATTTTTTCTGAACATAATCTAAAATCTATATTTCGACAGTAATCCCACTCAAAAGAGAACAAGCCTGAGCTGAAAATAGAACATTAGAGCAAGAATAAGGCAAGGAAAAGGAATGCAGGAACTTTCACTTGGATCTCCTACACCCTGTTATACATTTTATTGACTACTACATTCCTAATCTAAGTAGATATTAAACATACATTTTCTATTAAAAAATGCTAAATTGTGATTTAAAAGCTTTTTTTCTCTCTGTAATGCCTGGGGTAGTCTACTTGCAGTGGTAACCTTTACTTCTGCTTCTCCTGGTGTTTTTACAGCCAATTTTACAAGCAGCCTAATATTATATTAATGTATGCAATCTGCAGTTTCTTCCTTCTGTTCACCTGCATTCATGATGATGAAATAAGTGCTTGAGTGTAATATAACCTGCCTGGCAACAAACTATTTTATAGGAAATTATACGACACCATCTAATTTTATCGAGAACTGGCACCCAAGTTAGTAACTCCATGTGTAGTTCAAGTTAGGTTCTTTATGGCATCATAATTGTGAGGGAAATCTGGTTTTATTATGTCCTAATTAAATGGCTAAAACTTACAAAATCCAAAATGAACTTCAGATACATTACACTAGTATGCAAAAAAAAAAAAAAAAAAAAAAAGGCATTTATATTTGTGTTGCCTTACTTATGACAGCATATGAGATTAAACCTTAGATTTAGCAGCCTGTATAATGACTAATTTTCTGATAGCTGACAACATACCTTGCTTTGGTTTTCTCCTCCATTATAAACATTTCTGTACCGGTATATTCGACTGAAAGACTCTGTACTGAGTCCAGTTAGAAGCAGGTTTTGATCCATTATAACTTATAAAGGTTATTAAAACAAGGACTATGATCATCTGTGCCAATAGAGGATTAAAACAGACATGGATTTCACATGGTAAACTACAAAGGAAATGGAAGTCAAAGGAAAGGCATTCATCATTCCTGAATGGAATTAAAGGTGTTATCTTCATATAATATTTATTCACAGGTTCCTAGTCTGATTTTCTAGAGAAAAAATTGAGAACACATAGAGAAAAAACAGACACCCTCTGAAGCCTATCTGCAAGTTTATCTACAAATTTAGCGTGGAATTCTGAGTGTTCCCAACTTTGAAATTTAAGTTGTATATTCACATTTGTTCACTAGGTGTGTACAGAGTAGGTGCTTTAAGCTTTGGAAACTTTGGCCTAGCTGAACTAGTGCTTTGCCCTTGAAGCAAAAGCAGTTAACGACTTGAAGTAAGAAGAATGTAGATAAAAGACATAACAAGACCTTGGCAAAAGAATAGAGTAGCAAATAGTTTGCTGATTAGGAAGATTATAGTAACCAATTAGAGGAGGCTCTGCTTCGTGTGGACAGCTTGTTATAACCTATCTGCTTTAAGTTATGAATGCATGGACAGCTTGTTATCACCAATTATGAAATAACATGGAATGCATCGGAGCATGTGGACAGATAATGATAGTATAAAAGCAAGCAGAACTCATGAATAAATGCTCAAAAGGACCCCTGGGTGTTAGTCATTCCATGCTGCAGCAACTAGGTATATAGAAGAGAGTTTTATTAAGATCTTACTCACATTTCCAAAACTTGCTCACTTGAAATTGAATTCTAGAAAGATATTTCTCTTCCATTCACATTAAATGGAGTAAAACAAAGAGTGACCTATGAGATGAAGCTTTACTATGCTAATCTTTTTGCAGACACAGTATCTTTCTGAATACTCATTTTGCTCTGTTTTATAATAGATTAGTGAATTAACCTAACATTCAGGTTAATTCATTCTGTTCTTTCCCATATATCTTTCATTAGCCTTTTAGTTTGTGTGGTGACTAACAGCATTTTAAAAGAGTATACATTTTTACATCTATTTTCCTCCCAGTTTGGTGTCATCTAAAAACTTGGTAAAAATGCACTCCATGGCCTTCTCTGGGTCATTGATGTAGATGTTAAAGACACACCCAGGACCCTCCACTTACTACCAGCCTCCAGACAGTCCATCCCATTAACCACTGCTCTTTTAGCCCAGTCATCCAGTGTTTACCTGTCTGTTTCCTCACCCATCCATGATGTTTAACTGTGGGTAATGGTGTCAGAAGTCTTGCTAAAATCAAAGTAGATGACATCTACTACTCTGTCTTCACCTGCAGACCCATCATTTTATCATCTAAGATACTCAAAGTTATCAAGTGTGATTTACTCTTGGTAATCATAACTCAGACTCTCTGCTGAGCTGCACATTGCTTTTTGCCCCTTGGAAATGACTTTGGATTGACTTCTAGCAATCCTGACCACTTCCTGTTTTCATCTTCCCCTATATTTTTTTCCAGATATTTGGTTATGGCTATATCTTTAAATTTATTTATATATGTATATATATAAAATTTTCAACAGTAATGGAAAGTAATGTAATCACAATATTAAAAACTTAAGAACCAATCAATTACAATCTCTCTAGAATACTGTAAATCCTGGTATAACAATGCTGTATAATCACACAGTACATTTACAATATATTTTTATCTTATAGTCTTTAGAGAAAAAAAAAAGGAACACATTTAATTAGTTTCATTAGCTTTAGGAACTGATATGACAACAAATTAAAAAATAGAGTTTCAAAGACAAAGTCAGCATCTGGGAGGAGATTTGTCCTACACAGAGATTTACAATATCTAGTGGCTTGATTTGGAAGTGTAGTGTACAAGTTTAAAAAGTGTATAAGTGTAAATCGTCCACAAGGATCCACAGAAATACTACTTACTATAAAGTAGGAGTTCTATTTTAGCACTGCACTTTGTTTTTCTTTAAGTGCTTTAATATTATTTCATATTTTGAAAGCCCTGATCCCATGGGGAAATCAGAAAATACTTATGTGAAATTTTGTAATCAGCCAGATGATGATGTTATGGAGGGTCCTTCCTTCCTTTCCCTTTGTATAACTGTTTTATGAGACAACCTGCTACTGCTAAGTAAAAGAAGGTAAGTTGTGCATTAGATCCATTTTCTTGTCTCCTTGATGACTTGTGTACTAAGGAATAAGGTTAAAGTACTTTAAAAAGTGTTAGAAAATGGATTCTTACAGCTGTTACAACTCCAGCTCCTGTACTCGCAGGACCAGAAAGACAATGTGCATGTAAGAGATATGTCAGAATTACAGACTGATGTATTTAAAAGCAACTAAGAGAATCCATAACTTATGCTACTGTACAGATAGAGTGTTCCCAAACAAAATTACCATTTTAGCTTATTTGAAAGGAATGCCAATACTTCTGGTGAAAACCCTTGTGTAAGAAATATGTAAGCCAGGGGCAACGGATTCAGTCCCTCATCAACTTGCTGCCTGACCTTGACTGCACTGAAACAAAGCCTTGCTGTCAAGTTTTTTATAACCACAGGGAAGTGCTTTATTTCCTCCAGAGAGAGTAAGATACAGGTTGTTTAACCAAAACATTTTCATATCTTAAAATTACCAAGTGACTTCTAGGTTGTAAAGTCTTTGTTTTCCTTTGTATAGCTACTGTTTTAACAAGGTTAAGAAATACTCCTCCCAGTAAGTCAGTACACGAAATGGAAGAACAGAGAATGAAGAGTTAGGTTTCAGATGTCTTTGCCACAGATGGTGACAGCTGAAAACATACTTTTTTTAACCACAAGTCTCATTTTCCTACCTTTATTTTTAGCCACATTGTTGACATTTAGATTCAGACATTTTTGAGAATCAAGACTGCAGTTCCAGAACACTTACTTTAAAAAACAAAGAATAATTGTGTGTGTAGCTCAAATGCTTATAACTAGCAATCTTGAAAGAGAAGTACAAGTGCTTAAAGTAAATAAAAGATGTGAATTTTCATCCTTACACTTAATAGAACATTGAAGGTAAGAATTAACAACAGATTCGCAACCAGATTTTAAGGGGAGAACCATTTCAGAGTTTCTTTTAAAAATATATATATGCTTCAGAGTTTCACTTTCTTTGAAACCATTATTTAGAAGTTTCCATAGAGCAGCACTAATGTTTCACAAGCTTATAATGTCAATGCTTGAGAGGTTATTGTTCAGAGGAATAAACTAAATGATATATGTCAAGAATGTAGAGTATTATTTATAACACTATTCATGTTTATACATTTTTGATGTTACTCTAGGCAGTTAGGTCTGAAAACTTTCCAAAGAATCAATATCATATGATTAATAAATAAAACAAATTACTATTTAAAATATTTGTGAAATAAAGGAAATTCGAATTGTAGGAAGGTATGAGAAAAAAAATGAAGCCTTTTCAACAGATCACAACGTATCCATAAAATCTGTCAAATTATACTGTCAAGTGTTACATACTTAACCTTGCTCTTCCTCTTCATAAACATTATACATACTTAATGTAAAAAACTGCAGATTTAGGTAGATAAAAATCAACTTTCACACATTTCCTCACATTTTTTAATATATAAAAATATACACATAGACATGCATGTGTATATACAATCTTTACTCAAACTCTGAGGCTTGGCTATTCCTGAATTGCTACTATATCCCTAAGAACACACAGAACAGAGAGTTGCTTGTCTGAGAATCCTTTCTCTTATCATTAATTTTCATTACACTTTCTCTCTTTGGAGAAGGAACAAAAAACATAAGAAGTCAGTAATACCAACTGAATTTTTGAAATTCGAGTCATAAAATGGACATGAGTTTCACTTTAAGTCTTGAGTACATAGGTAACAACAGCAGTTTCAGGTGTAGTTTGCCTGGTATTTCAGAACCATTAAAAAGCCCATAAAAATTTCGTGACCAAAAATTCATTTTTTCTTATTTCATCTGTAGACTGAGCTTAAGGAATTTCTTCAGAGAAACAAGCCTGAAGAATGGTTGCCTGAGAAACTGCCTTCAGCTTTCTCCCTGTAAACTGCCCCAGCCACTGTTCTAGTTTAGTCAGGCTTCTAAGGAAGCTCTCACAGCAATCACTTCTGTAAAGAAGCATTCAGAAGATCTAGAGTATAATTTGATCTGTTCATATAGATTCCTGGTTTGCACACAGATACTTCCTTTAATCACTTTGCAAAAATTTGCAACCTTGTGTAGGCCAATACTGCATTCTCCAGTGTCTTGAACCTCTAGAGAATAAAAAAAATTAGCTAATTTGGATTTTATGAAAGTGAAATAAGTTCAGAATAATTCCAAACAAGTGCATGACAACATGGGAGGACCCAAACCTACAACATAATTATTAATAGTTCTTTAGGTATGCAGAATATTTCTATTGCCTGTTCCTCAAACAGAAATGTTGCTAAACATATTACTAAAATACCCACCTGAAAATAGAGGCATATGCAGGTACAAACTCCATCTGATACATCATATCTTCTGTGATATTGCTTACCAATATATAGTATGAGTAGTCCTGATTTTTTCCTATTACTTTTACTAAGTCACTCAAATTCTTTCATTTAATTTCTCAAACTGAATTATGATCAAGAATTCACATGAGGAAAAAAAAAAAAAAGCACCAAAAACCCAGGAAAATTAAAGACACCTTGACAGCCTAATTCTGACAGTGTTAAATTATAATTGCTAAATCAAATAGCAGTACAGCCACTAAAACCAGTAAGTTAACATTTCCTCTTTTATATACTCTTTAAAAGTAAATCTTTCACCCACACATTTCAAATCAGTGATTCGAGTCAGATTTGTAGCTATCACAAATCCTAAGAGTGTTACAATTTTAAGAACATCTTATTAGGAATTAAAAAAAAAAGAAAACACAGAAAATTCAGGTCTGCCAAATTGTGAAACTGTGATATTTAAAGCTTCTAGTTCTTTAGAGAAAGAGACAAGAGTTCATTAAAGATATTCTACCATCTGCTTGGGATTCCATAAATTAAAGATGTCTGGGTATTTTTAACTGCATTAAGACTTGGATATCTTTTCTCTGTTTTGCATCTGTTGTGTTTAGCTTCTTGAAAAGAAACTAACAGAGGGAGTCTAAAATATACAAAACTAGCTTTTGCTTTTGGATTGTGATAGAATGGGAAAATTATATTTACTCACAACCCTGCTGAAGATGTTAATATTTACTATAAGGTGTTTACTATCTTCCTATGGAACCCTAAAATTCCTTTTTTTTTTTGACAACCAGGAACAGCAGCAGATGTCATTAACTGATTAGGTTACTGTTTTTAGACAAATATATAATGATTTTTTCTATTTTGTTAATTTATTATTTTTTTCTAATTTTACCACATTGAAAAGTAATTTTTTTTCCAATGCTTTCCTGAAAGACTGTGGAAATCAGATATTTTTAAGTGCAGTTATTAAAATTTTCAAGATAATCTACTAAAAGAAAGAGTTCATCAGGAAAGCAACAGCATGGTGAAACTTCCCATTATAGTTTAAACAGGCCTTCAGTAAAGGTGAAGCTTCTTTTTTGTTCTTTTTATAGTTGATGAGTGGTAGCATATTTATTTATCTTCTTTATGCAGTATGGAAATAATTACAGTATAGTGTCTGTATTTTCTACAGTACTGTCTTCCTATCGTAGGGTACTCCTGAAATACTTCTATTTCCCATACAATCCATATAGATAAGATGGTGAAGTATGGGCTAGATGGGCAGACAGGGAAATGAATTGAAATCTGGCTAAATGGCTGCATCTAGGGGGTGGTGATGAGTGTTATGAAGTCCAGTTGGAAACCAGCAACTAGTGTTGCTCCCCACGTGTAAATACTGGGTCTAATCCTTTTTTAACATCTTCATTAATGACCTGCATGATGGTGCAGTGTATACCCTCAGCATATTTGAAGATGACATGAAATTGGGAGGAGCAGCTGATTCACTGTAATGTCATGCTGTCACTCAGAGGGACTTCTGTAAGAAAAAGAAAGAAGCCAAAATTCCTTAAAACCCATAAAGATGTTTAAGGGACTTGAGTGTCTCCTGTATAAGGATAAGCTCAAAGACCTGGCAGTATTCAGCGTGGAGATGAGAAAGCTCAAGGAAATTTATCAGTGTATAGAAATACCTGAAGGGAGGGTGCAAAGAGGACAGAGCCAGGCTCTTTTAAGTGGTATCCATTGACGGGTCAAGAGGCAATGGCCACAAACTGAACCTCAACCAGCCTGAAATTTGAATTCTGTGAAACGCAATCAATTCTGAATTCTGTGAAACGCAACACAGTATGAACCATAACTCCTCCTCTTCTTCCAACTAATATGTCATTGAAGCTACCTACTTTGCTAAAATTTTGTGTGGACTGAAACAGAACTTTATTTCTCAACATCTTTTTTTTTTCTTTTCTTTCGTTTTTCTCTTTTTGCAACATGAACTACTGCATGGTCATAGATTTGTAAACACATTAGATTTTCATGGCTGACTCTTGGTGGGTGTTAAAACTGGCAGTGGTTGAAAAAGTGTGTCATATAGAAATAATGTATTAACAAAGTGTGAATCACAACACTTGAGCAGAATTGCAAGAAGAATTTAGAGTATCAAGGCATTTTTACCTAATGAAGAAAGTATCAAATTAAAAATTTCAAGTAAACACAGACATAGCTTCTAGGAATCTAAGAAGCCTACTGATGATATACCTTAGAAAAGAGATGCTTTAAAGAGTTTAACAAGGTGGAGTGGTTTGGTTTTTTTTATATTAGCTATGGTTATAAGCAGTGAATTTTGTTTTAATATATTCAGGAAAGCTTTCCCACTATATTAGCAAATGTAGCTGGATTGATCTAGTGTTGTCTTCCATTCAGTGTGACAGACGTATCCAACTCTACATTCACACTGTATTTCCCCAGCATATAATAGATAAAAAATATTAATACAACAATCAGCGTTATAAATAACTGAGGGAGGAGTTTTAAATATTCAAGTTTTTTGAGCAACTCTCAATCAGAAGCTATAAAAATGTCCATGTTTGGACATTTCCAAGCGACCCTAACCCTAACCCAGGTGATAGCTTCTCAAAGATGAGGAAAGCATTAGCTAGATGCTTGACTTAACATTTTGCATCTTTACATTAGTTTACTGAAATATAAATTAACAGTAGCATATGATAGCCCTGTGGGCTGGTCAGATGAGAAAACTGTCTCACATGGCTTTAGAATATGTTGCAAACCTGACTTTACTGGGATGTATGTGAAAATATAAATACCCAGTTTACTAGCATCAGACTGACATCCAGAAACTTAAAGACCAGATGGCCTCTACAAAGTCACCCACTGGAGATAATTTCCCTCATTTCCTTTTTGCAAGCAACCACAGCATTACAATACACTCAAGTATTTTTAATGTACTAAAGGAAACAAAGCATTCAGATAATGGAAATCTCATGTAATCAAAGGAATTCTCAGCTTAATCATGACAACCTTTTTAGAAAAGAGTTTTTAGGTAATTAAAATCATGGTGTGATTGCATGAGGAAGGGGCTTGTGGGGAGTAGTCATATTTTTTGTGGCAGTGACACATCTGCACGTAACATCAACTTCATATCAAGAGCCCATCACCACAGCTTATTTTACCAGCTGGCCACACTGCTTTGGGCCATACTGCTTTGACGCTTACATATTGAAATCAACTGCCACATCAATACCCTTTATGATCATTTATCATTCAAGAAAGGCAAACGGGCATGCAGATAAAAGTCATTTCACCAAGTGAAAGCTGCACTGAACTAGATGCTTGTCCTGATGGTTCCAGAAGTAAGTATTGATATCATTAAACTAGCTGAGTTTCTATGACGTAAATTAAAATAATTCTTTAGATCATATGGTCTTGCCTCTCTAGGAAGTCAGAATCAAACTCTTTCCTCCTCCAGTAAGAAGACCATACCTCTACTCAATGAAAAAGCAATTACAAGCAACAGCGAAAATTAAAAGCAGGCAGTAATCATACAGACAGATCACAGAATGCATATAACACACTGTATTTTCTACCACTTCATTTGAGATCATGTTTTGCTGACACTACTGAAGCTTTTATAAACCGTGGCTTTGGGTTTGATTTTGAGTTTCAGGTTCTATTTGTTTTGATTTTTTTGTTTTTAATTATTATTTACTTTTGAGTTGTGCTTTAATGATCCTAGTGCTACTAAGGTTCAAGAGTATATCTGAATGTACCCTTGCTGTCCTGTATTTCAGACAGGGCACTATGACCTCCTGTTTGAGACTAACAACCACATTTGAGAGCTGAGTGGAAGAGAGGGGACTACATCCTTTTCATTCTGATTAAAGCTGATGATTGGTAAGTAGCCTACAAAAGCCATTTTCAACCTACTCCGGGAGAAGAAATAATTGAGAATGCTCCCCTATACTGAAATCTCACACTAGGGCCACACATACCTGTTTTTCTGTCTTGATGGATTAAGGTTTTAGAAAATAAAATCACTTTATCAAATACTGACAAATGCTTTACTCGATCTAGGCTTCTGTAAGCTTAATTTGTAAAGCAGAGTAGAGAAATTCTAGCATATTTTACAAAGCTATTATTTTATTCCAAAATGGGGTGTCTATGACTAGCTTTTCGATATCAAACTGATTTGGAACTGTTTCATTAGATATTCAAGAATAATTCAAACATATCAAAATATATCCAGAATATATTTTAAAAGGAAAGTGTGCTTACTACTTTGGATCATTTGTTTTTCATGGGAAACATTTCTTTGCCTCTCTGTTTTGTGCTTCTAAGCCTGATCTAGTCATTCTGTGTTTCCTTTATATACACCCAGGAGACAAAAGGGCACTTATATGTTCTTCTTTATCATGTCTTCAGATTGTCTCAGGAGGACCATGTGAACTGCCCTTAACTTCTGTTTCTTTCTGTATGAACATTATAAAAAGATCTTTGCCTGACTAGTTAAGGTTTAGCCACAACTTTGAAATATCTAAATTAAGTCTAATGACTCTTACCATTGATTTTCACTTAAATGACAACTTTATTACACTTCCAGCTTTGGATTGTTTTGTAAATGGTAATTAAACCCCAGCCTTCTGCCCACATTAAGTTTTTAAGTACAGTACCCTTCTTTAAGACATATATATTTAAAACATCACCTAAACTGAACTTTCTACAGCACTTCATGTATTTTCTTGAGCCTTTTAGAATATACAAAAAAATATTTGGTTTTGCAACTAGTTGATACTAGGTAAGAAGCTACGACTCTCCATGAGGATTTGTTGAAATCATTATTGTATCTCAATGATTTAAGAGAAAATCCACTTTCACTTTTTTTTCTCATGTTACACAAAGATGCAAAACAAAACAAAAAACCCTTTGAAAACTAGTTCAGTATGTAACTCCAAACTCAACATGAAATTAAAGAATTAGCAGTGTGTATGGCTCAGCAAATATCAAAGATTATTTTTTCTTCTTTTTTTCATGCTAGTAGGAGTGTTACTTGTTATCTTCCTTCATTTATAAGCCACCAAAACTGAAGAAGAAAGCATAAGAAGTGGGAATCTTGCTAATAGAATCAAGAATATGAAAGCAATAACTCTATGCTGACAGTATTTCCACAGGCATCCAAATGCAAAACAAGACCATGTAAAGCTGCAAATGAGTTTTAAAAAACCCTAACAAATAACCAACAACACATGCAGAGCTGCTGAATAAAACTTTGTCTTCATTAGCTCAGTCAGGTTATAAAAACAAAAATCACAGAAGAATCATCTGCATATCAGCTAACATACAGTCTCTTCTCACAAAGAAAAAGAGGAAAACATATAGTTTTCTTATCAGAAAATCATTGCTGAAGAACAGAAAATCACCTAGGAAGGCCTAAAAGCAGTATTATGGGGCTTTCATCAGTTTCAGTGCAGAAGACAAAATGGCAGCCAAATATCCTTCCTAAATTTATGGAATCTCTGCAGCCAGTGATTTAGTAACAACACATTGCTCAAAAGCAATTGTTTTGCATAACAAGTTCACTTAAATGTGAACCTTCAGGTGTACATTGGGCAAACATGAGTTAATTCCTTTAATGGGCCTTGCATTAATTCCTTTACAAAAAATCATGTTTTTACAGTAATTATTCTCTTTGGAAGTCTTAATTTAGGTCCTCATTTCAACTTGTTTTTTTATAGAAGTTAGACATGGTACAAGTTAGACTTCCTGCATGCTGTTAGGAAACTCAGTTATTGGAGAAGAATATGAAACAAAGTAATCGTGCAGTAAAACTTTCTTGGTGTATAAGTTAAGATTTATCCCCTTGTGCTTAGTAGTTTTCAATTTATTTTATTTCCCATTGTTTTGTAGTGGGAGGAAGACCCACTTTAAACATAGGAAAAACACAGATGAGCTTGCTGCCTTTATTGGCTGGAAAAAAACAATAAAACCCAAAACAACTCTTAAAAAAAGTATAGGAATAAAATACAGTATGTGTAATAATGTGTAAATAGTTTGTTATACAAAATGTTTCAGCACTTTTCATGGATTACCATAATCACTGTCCCTAATAAGCATTTCTGTTGTTAGGTACTGCTAAACTAATAGTATTTAACCTCAGTATATCCGTGATAAACTGAAATGATTAAAAAGTGAATCTATTCTCCTATTTTGCTGTCTTTGTTATGATATTATTATTAATTATTAATTTCCCTTGCCTATACCCAAAAATTTCTGTCAGGATTCTGTAGTGTAAGAAGTGGAACAACTGGTATCCCTTAGTTTCTGGCTACATAGCTAAGAGCTACACTGCTTTACGGAGTTTATAAACCAGTTCTTCCTCACAAGTGTTTAATGAGAGTGGGGATTACAATCACTGGGGTAAATACCTCAGCAGTGGAGTGTAGTTCTGAGCTCTAACCACACCAGAATTTGTCATAGCAGCTGAAAATTTAACTGACACTTTATGGCAAAGAAAAAGAAGTAAAGGTATCTTGCAGTGTAGGGTTTTGGTTTTTTTTTTTGGTTTGGTTCTTTGTTTTGTTTTTGTTTTTTTTTTTTTGAATGATGTATTCCTTCTCTACCAAGATCCTTCTGTTTTAACTCTCCTAGGTTTCAGACTCTCTGTGCAATAGATCTATCCTTAATATATTTGCCATTTCCCATTGATTGCTACAAGCCGTTCAGAAAGGACAGGAGAGGAACAAGGGGTTGAGGTGTTGCCCTCTGTGTAAAGAAGTGGAAGAGTTGTCCCTAAAGAATAGCCGTGAGCAGGTTGAAAGCTTGTGGGTGGGAATTAGGGATTGGGACCGCAAAGGGAGCCTTGTGGTTGGAGTTTAGTACAGGCTGCCTAATCAAGTGGAGCCTATCCATTCTCTGTGCAACCATTTTTATTTTCAGCTTGGAAAACATCCTACTGCTAGGATTATCCATATAATAAAACAATCTAATGTACTCTGATGTCCTGCACCAATTTTTTTGCTTCTGAAAAGCTCCGTTAGATTCAAGAAGCCATGCAAAATGTTAGGAATTCTGTTCACTGTAACTTACTCACGTACAGAGATGGTAAAATCTGAGGGAGGCAGAAGGGATTATCTTAAACTTCTAAGGAACTGGGTAGATATAAAAGTACAAATTTAATTAACCTTAGTTTGACATGCTTTTATGAAGTCAAGACTCTCAACATAAAAATATATGGAACATATTTCTTCAAGTTAAATACCTGGCTCTAAAACTGGAAGCACTTCTGCATCTATGTAACAAGGACTGAAACATCAATACCATTGAAAATGTTTATCAGAACCACAAGAAAATCAGAGAGACATATGAATCATTTTTACATTAGAGTGCCTGAATAAAACCCAGGTAATTCAATCTTAAACTAAGAGTTAAATGTGAGTTTTCTATTAGTTATTTTTGATGTTCTACATAAAATTTGGAGACTTTTGAGTTGAGGGCTAGACACCTGCCAATGCAGACAGAGCTGTAACTCATCTGTTCATGCACCATTGGAATTATTACTAGATGCACACCTGTATCATTTGAAATCTCTAGCACTTTAAAATCTCTAGCATCTTTAAAATCTAGCACTGTGTTTACTTTCAAAAGGATTATTATGAAGCTAAATGCATTTGAGGTTGTGAAACAGTCTGTCAGTGTTAGGCTTATATTAAGAGGAGGTTATTCCCCTGTGCAAGAGGAAGACAAGAAAGAAACCACCAGTTCGTGCAACCAGTTTGTATCTCACAATCAGGAGCTGTCTGTGCATGCAAGTATGGTCTCAATGTCAGAGAAAGAAATAACATGCTGACATTTTCATGATGAGCATGACAGCTGCAATACTCAGTTTTGCAAAACATATTTACTGTACAAAAATATTTTTATTCTGGGACATAGTTTCAGCATCATGAAGATTAAAGATGCCCATCCTCTAGGAGACCCTGGAGGAACAAGTCTCTGCAGAGGAAAGGAATGAATTTTCTTTTAAGTTTTCTTTTATCTATTTCTATAGAATTTAATTGTGATGACCCAGATAGGTACTTTGTGCTACTATCTTTTGTTATTTTCTGGACAGGGAATACAGTTTAATGACAGCTACAGAAAATGGGAAAGTATTTACTACCCATAGGATACTTTAGCAAACATCCTTATATCCATATCACAAGGAACTGGTATTTCTTGCATGGAGAATGAAATGTCTTTTGAAAACAAGAGGTATATAAATCATTTATATGGAGAATGCTGTAGCTTTTTAGTTTTAGTCAGCTGAAATGGTCAAGGTTGAGGCTCAAAGAATGTCCAGTATCATGATTTATACAGACTACTTATATACACCATGAATTACATGGTCCTCTGCAGGCATAAGCAAAGACATGGATTCCTTTTCTGGAAAAAGCTTCATGTTTTGTATGACTACTTATTATAGTCTCATCAGATATAAAACCCTGATTTTTTTTATTTTCAGTCTACATAATTGGGTGAAAGACAACCAAAGTTGTATTTCCCATGCAAGGCATCACATGTATTCCTTGAGCTGCATTTTAACCATCTCACAGTGCCATTTTTCTAGATATTGGTGAGGCTTAGATTAACTGTTGTTTTCTATAAATACTAAAACCCCATGTTAAGAGTAACTTCTTTCTTGTTTAGATGACCTTTTAGTCTCTTCTAAGAAACTTGAGATCTAACTATTCAGTTTTGACGGAGTCAGGTAGTAGAGACTGTATTCCTAAGTACAAAATTTAGAATAGTTCTTCACTAAAACAAAATTAAAAGTAATCCACATCGCACCACAGTCACCCAAAAGTATGGCTCTAGATACAGGTTCTTCTGGTAAGAGATGAGGAAAGATAAAAGGAGAGAATTTTCAAGGGTGGGAGGGAAGGTGAAATTATAATTTCTCTAATATAAACTGGCCATTCAGCTATGTGTTTTTACAAAACTCTTAGCCTTTCAAGATATCACTGTTCTTCATTTACCAATAAGGTCTTTGAATTCCCTAACAGCTACTTTCAAGCAAATAGGGACTGCATGTGTTTGTGTGGTTAAATTTAGATGTGTGGTACAGTTTCATCTCACTGTAAATTTTGGGTAACTGAAATCAATGCACCTGCTCCTGATTTATGTGTTACTAAAGGCAGAATTTGATATCTCTGAGGTCAATATCAAGGATCCTGCACACAAACAATTACATTAACTTGCAACAGTTCTGCATCTTTTCAAGGCTATGTATAAAGCTGTAACAGTTTAACCAGACTGCCCCTCCAGCCACCAGGCAGTTGACACAAACCAAGGGGATGGGGGGGAATGGAAACAGGTCTGTCATTGGAGAGGTAGAAGAATCCCCTCCGAACCCCCACCATCTCCTCAGGTGCCCTTAGAGAACAGATATGAGGCCCTGGACTCAGAGAATCAGGCAGAGGACAGACAAGAGGAAGATCTGTCTGGAAGGTCTCCTGCTCGCCCCCTGTCTACCAGATGGGTTACAACTACAGCTACAAAGAAGAAAAGAAGGGTAGTTGTCGTTGGTGACTCCCTCCTGAGGGGAACTGAGGGCCCTATATGTCGACCAAACCCATTCCACAGGGAGGTCTGCTGCCTTCCCGGTGCCCGGGTGAGGGATATTAGTTGGAGACTCCCTCAGATAATCCGACCCTCAGATTATTATCCACTGTTGGTAGTCCAGGCTGGCAGTGAAGACATTAATGGAAGAAGTACCATGGTGATTAAAAAGGACTTCAAGGCCCTGGGTCGATTAGTTCATGGGACAGGAGCACAGGTGGTGTTCGCCTCAGTTCCTGCAGTAGAGGAGATGAATGAGGAGAGGAATAGGAAAACCTGTCTCATCAATAGGTGGCTAAGAGATTGGTGCCACCAGAGGAACTTCGGGTTTTTTGACTATGGACCAAATTTCAGCATACCAGGTGGGCTGCATCTATCAAACAGGGAAAAAAGGACTCTAGCCCATAAGTTGGTGGGGCTGATAAGGAGGGCTTTAAACTAGGTTTGAAGGGGGAAGGGGTTGAAACCGGGCTCTTCAGAAAGGAGCCCAAGGGTGGACAGCCAAAGAGAGCCAAATCAGCAGCTCAGCTGAAGTGCATGTACACAAATGCATGCCGCATGGGCAACAAACAGGAGGAGCTGGAAGCCATCATGCAGAAAGAAAGCTATGATGTAGTCGCTATCACAGAAACGTGGTGGGATGACTCCCATGACTGGAGTGCTGCCATGGGTGGCTACAGGCTCTTCAGAAGGGACAGGCAGAGTAGGAGAGGTGGAGGGGTAGCCCTATATGTTAGAGAGTCTCTTGACTCTGTAGAAATTGAAGTCAGTAATAATAAGGTTGAGTGCCTGTGGGTCAGAATCAGGGGGAAGGCAAGCAAGGCTCATATCCTGGTGGTAGTCTGTTACAGACCACCCAATCAAGATGATGAGTGTGATGAATTATTCTACAAGCAGTTGGCAGATGTTTCAAAATCGTCGTCCCTTGTTCTCGTGGGTGACTTTAACCTGCTGGACGTCTGCTGGGAACTCCACACAGCAGAGAGGAGGCAGTCTAGGAGATTCCTAGAGTGTATAGAAGATAATTTCCTGCTCCAGCTGGTAAATGAGCCAACCAGGGATGGAGCCCCACTTGACCTTCTTTTCACAAACAGAGAAGAGCTGGTGGGAGATGTGGTGGTCGGTGGACATCTGGGACTCAGCGATCATGAAATAATAAAGTTTTCAATATTCAGGGATACAAGGAGTGTTGTCAATAAAACCTCTATGTTGGACTTCCAGAGGGCAGATTTTGGCCTATTCAGAAGACTTGTTCAGAGTATACCCTGGGAACAGCCCTTGGAAACAAAGGGGTCCGCAAGGGATGGATGTACTTCAAGGAGCAAGTTTTGAAAGCACAGGAGCAGGCTGTCCCAGTGTGCCGAAAGGCGAGCCAGTGGGAAAGATGACCAGTCTGGCTGAACAGGGAGACTTTGAAAGAAATTAGGGTAAAGAAGAGAGCCTACCAATTATGGAAAAAAGGGCTAACTACTCAGGAGGAATTTAGGAATACAGTTAGGTTGTGTAGAAAGAAAATTAGAGAGACAAAGGCACAACTTGAACTAAATCTTGCCACCTCTGTGAAGGATAACAAAAAGTCCTTCTACAGATACATCAATGGCAAAAGGAGGGGCAAGGAAAACATCCATTCTTTACTGGACATGGGTAGGAATAGAGTTGTCAAAGATGAAGAAAAGACTGAGGTATTTAACACCTTCTTTGCCTCAGTTTTCAACAGTAAAACGGGTTATCCTGAGGACAGCTGGCTTCTGGAGCTTGTAGAAAGAGACAAGAATCTGAACAGCCCCCCTGTAATCCAAAAGGAAACAGTCAGTGATCTATTGAACTGCTTGGATCCCCAAAAGTCTATGGGACCAGATGGGATCCACCCAACGGTGGTGAGAGAGCTGGCAGAAGAGCTTGCCAAGCCTCTCTATCATCTACCAACAGTCCTGGCTCACTGGGGACATCCCAGATGATTGGAAGTTGGCGAATGTCACGCCAATCCACAAAAAGGGCCGGAAAGAGGACCCAGGAAACTACAGGCCTGTCAGCCTGACCTCAGTGCCTGGCAGGGTTATGGAACAGATCATCCTCAGTGTAATCACACAACACCTGCAGGATGGACAAGGGATCAGACCCAGCCAGCACGGGTTTAGGAAGGGCAGGTCATGCCTGACCAACCTGATCTCCTTTTATGATCAGCTGACCCGCCTGGTGGATGAGGGGAAGGCCATGGATGTGGTTTACCTGGACTTCAGCAAAGCCTTTGACACCGTCTTCCACAGCATTCTCCTGAAAAAGCTGGCAGCCTGCAGCTTGGACAGGAGCACCCTGTGCTGGGTTAGGAATTGGCTGGAGGGCCGGGCCCAGAGAGTGGTGCTGAATGGGGCTGCATCCAGTTGGCGGCCGGTCACTAGTGGTGTCCCCCAGGGATTAGTGTTGGGACCAGTTCTGTTCAATATCTTCATTGATGATTTAGATGAGGGGATTGAGTCCATCATCAGCAAATTCGCAGACGACACTAAGCTGGGGGGGAGTGTGGATCAGCTGGAAGGCAGGAGGGCTCTGGAGAGTTGGGCTGATTCCAGTGGGATGAAGTTCAACAAGGCCACAACAACCCCATGCAGTGCTACAGGCTGGGGACAGAGTGGCTGGAGAGCAGCCAGGCAGAAAGGGACCTTGGAGTTTGGATTGACAGGAAGCTGGACATGAGCCAGCAGTGTGCCCAGGTAGCCAAGAAGGCCAATGGCATCCTGGCCTGTGTCAGGAACAGCGTGGCCAGCAGGTCCAAGGAAGTGATTCTGCCCCTGTACTCAGCCCTGGTGAGGCCACACCTCGAGTATTGTGTCCAGTTCTGGGTCCCCCAGTTCAGGAAGGATATTGAGGTCATGGAGCAGGTCCAGAGGAGGACAACTAGGCTGGTGGAAGGACTTGAGCACAGATCCTATGAGGAGAGGCTGAGGGAGCTGGGGCTGTTCAGCCTGGAGAAGAGGAGGCTCAGGGAAACCTCATCACTCTCTACAACTCCCTGAAAGGAGGTTGGAGCCAAGTGGGGGTTGGCCTCTTTTCCCAGGTAACTCTCAGTAAGACAAGAGGGCATGGTCTTAAGTTGTGCTGGGGGTGGTTTAGATTGGACATGAGAAAGAATTTCTTTACGGAGAGGGTGATCAAGCATTGGAATGGGCTGCCCAGGGAAGTAGTGGATTCTCCATCCCTGGAGATATTTAAAAAGAGACTGGATGTGGCACTCAGTGCCATGGTCTAGTAACTGCAGCAGTAGTGGATCAAGGGTTGGACTTGATGATCTCTGAGGTCTCTTCCAACCCAGCCAATTCTATGACTGAGAATTAACTGAATCCAGTCATCTTAATAGCATTAATGAGTTTCCACAGTGGAGGCGAAATAAGCTGCAGCAACAGTAACAATCTTCCAAAATACATATCCTGGTCACTTAAATGCTGATAAAGTATACATGGGTAATCAGAAACATAAACACTACCTGCGTGAATATGATACTATTCCAACACCTTCCTTTTCTGACTTCAAAATTATAGAAAGATTCAATAAAATAAATAATAATGAATCAGCAACCAAAAAGATTGCAAACACTGGACAAAATTTGCCATTTTTAATTGAAATATAAAAATTTATTGCCAAGTAAGTATTACTTAAAATTATCGTAAGTGAAAGGAGATTTTTATAGATATAATGATTTGCCATCCATTTGACAGATCTCATTTTAGTATTTTAACATACTACTCAGTTAAGCCATTGAAGTTTTTTTCTTAAAAGTAGCCAAATGGGCAATATTTCAAAAGGGAAAGCTAAAAAAAAGTGCTTAAATCAATGCCTGGTTTTTAGAAACACTTAGATTGTTATTGATTTTTAAATGTAAATGTGATTTGTGCTGGAAATAAAGGTACAATTCTATAATATATACCAGAATATTTCAAAAGTAATAAAAAACGAAATAAGAGTTCATTCCATGAGCAGAAAATTTACATATATGGTGTGTGAAGACTACTTTGTAGTTCCATTACTTGGTAAATTCTAAGATTGGATTGCATTTACTTTTTTTTCCAAACATAGTTTATTCACTGATCTGGGTGGGTTTTCTCTTGTCTGGTAGTCCAGCTGTTTCCTCTTGTAACTTTCTACCGGCATAGGATGGAAAAGCACTATTTAGATCTTCTTCTCCTTACTAATTTTCACAAAGCCCAAAGAAATGGGAATCTCTGTAAACTCCAGCCATATGCTGAAGTTCATCAAAATTATACAAGAAATGCAAAACTGACTAGAGTGGGGCAGAGAAAAACAATACAACACAACAGTGTTCAGGGCTTGTTTTCATTGAAACTGTTGAGTGTGGGGCACATGGCACACAGTCCTAATGGTGTTTTTGTACAGTTCACAGGCAAATAGAGTCACAGACTCATCCATCCGAACTCTTATTAAGGAATGTGACCTCTACTGTAGGCATGGTAGAGCCCTTTACAGGTCTTTGGCAGATCCCATTTACTGAGAATAAATATAGATTGAAATTGTAGTTATGAATAGTTATCAAAATCTGCCTTTAAAAACGCTGCTACAGAAGGCACTCAACTATGGACAAGCTCTAATACCCAGGCTTGAATAATGAAATTTAGCCTAGCAGATGGATTTCATCTTCTTGTTGCACACCTGAATATACCCTGAAGGCTTAGATTGAGGCAAGTGTATTGAATGCCATCCTAAGTACAAGAATTTTTTTTCAGCGATAATCCCTTTGGTTTAAACTTTAGTCTTAGTTACCCATGTCAGAAAAAAAAAATACTAATCAAGCAATCCAAAAATAAAATCTATATTTAAAATAAAGAAATAGGCCACTGAAGTTGTGCTCCACGGGTATTGAATAGCCCTGGTAGAAGTCCTGTCTTGACTCACCAAAATGTATCACCCAACCTTCTTACCACCAGAGGCAAGGAGAGTAAAATAACACATATAGCTTTTAGCAGAAAAACTGCCTTCCTTTTCTTGCTATAGTTTGTATAATCTATGAGCATTATTTGCATAGGAATAGAATCCAATTTACACTTAATTAAACTAGTCACTAGTCACTAGTGGGTTCCCTAAGTATGAAGAAATTAGCAACATCATTGACCTTAGCAAGTAATTTGTGTGGTGCTTGCAGCACTGTTGCATACTTGACAAACTACTAGGACAAATATCAGGCTCATAAAGCAGAGTTTGAAGATAAGTGGAATGTGCAGAAACTTTTCATTTCCAAGACACAAAGATTAATAACCAGTTCCACTAGGGGCTTTGGAGCAATCCCAACCACAAATACAGATTGGGCAGTGAATGGATTGAGAACAGCCCTGAGGAAAAGGATTTGGGGGTGTTGTTAGATGAAAAACTCCACATGAGCCAGCAATGTATGCTGGCAGCCCAGAAAGGCAACTGTGTCCTGGGCTGCATCAAAAGAAGTGTGGCCAGCAGGTCAAGGGAGGTGATTCTTCCCCTGCACTCCCTTGAAACACCACCTCCACTACTGCACCCAGTTCTACAGTGCCAAGGAAGGACATGGAGCAGTTGGAGTGAGCCCAGAGGAAGGCCTAAAAGATGATCAGAGGGTTGGAACATCTCTCCTTCCAAGACAGGATGAGAAAGTTTGGGATGTCCAGCCTGGAGAAGGCTCCAGGGAGACCTTATAGCAGCCTTCCAGTGCCTGGAGGGGGCCTACAGGAAAGCAGGAGAAGACTTTTCACAAGTGATAGGACAAGGGAAAATTTAAGGGTAGATTTAAATTAGCTAAGGAATAAATTTTTCAGTATAAATTCATTACTAACAAGCCAAATTTTTTTCATATATTGTTCTACTGAAATGACATTTTTTAGTGTATTCTTATTTATTTAATTCACAAGTGAGAATAAATAAATAAGCAGCAGACATATGTTAGAAGAGGTAGGGATTTGTCACACAGAGCAAATCTGAAAGCTCCATTTTAAGCAATGCCAAGACTTCTCTCCCCATTTCCTGCAGCTTTTCCTTTCTTCCCTTGACAGTTTGCCCTGGCACACACACAAGCAATTCTGCTTGCAGTTGCTCCAAAGAAGTCTTTGCCAGGGTCACTTTTACAACACAAATTTAATCCAAAGCTAAGTATCATCGCCTTTAAGAAACTGTATAAACACTTTGAAATAAATAACCCTGCTGTAGGTGGAACTGGTCTAAGAAAGGTAAGAAAAATACTCACTACCTTTTGGGAAGAGGGTTGAGGAGAAGCACAAGGAGAAAGCAGCACAGAGGAAAAAACAGAATTAAGGAAAACCAGGAACATTTTATAAGTGAATGCTACAGCTTTAAATAGATTGACTTTTCTGGAAGCTACATGCTTCTCTTTTCTACACAAAAGCAGCAATTCAAACCTCTTCATCCTATCCACTTCAGTGTGATCTGGAGTGGCCACTTCCCAAGCTCATCTTTCCTTATGCCAGATTTATCACAAGCAGCAATGTTGGCTGTTAGTGCATACTATCTAAGCTTCATTATAGTATCCAAAATAAGACAAATGGGAAAAAATCTTAAAACAAGATAGGTATTTACTATCAAGAAGCACAAGAGCAAGAGCTAAAATGGATTAATTCTAAAAGAACCTTTTCCTTAGAGAATCCTGCTTACTGTTCTCAGGAACAGTGAGAATGTGGAAGAACTGCACCCAGGTGCTGCCAACTCAGTATTCCGCAAATATCTGAACTCCCAAGACTCACTTCCAGGCTCTCTGGAGTTCAGGACTTCAAAATGTTGAAAAGGATACAGAAATTTAATCTACAGCTCCTCCCTGCCTAAATTTCTGTAATAATCTGAACGCCCTTCTCATGAAAGACCAAGTTACCCATCATTCATATTGTTCAAATACATTTACTGAGAAGCAGAAAAACAAAGTAAATCTGATAGGCCAGTGGAAGGTGATTTGAAATTTAAGTTGGAGATATGAGTCCAGACAATCTCCAACAAGCATGGTAGTTGTATTTTAATAGAGTTAAAGGTTTTCAAATTCTAATTGCTTAACATGCTTTCCTGTGAACTTATTTTAGAAAACAACACAATAACACAGGAGGGAAATGTGGCAGCCCAGGTCAGATTGATCAATGATCAGAATAGACCTATATTTGTCATGATCAAGCTTTTTTTCTGTTTGCCCCTCTGAAAGCCATGTTAACTTCATCCTTGTTCAGAATAGGCAATTTTAACCTAAATGGATATGCAGCACTTTAGAACTTTAAGGGCTATTGGAAGCTGCAGTTTCCTATGTCACTCACTGTTGACAGTAATGAAATGCTAAACATTGTTACTCCAAAGGCATGGCTTTGCCACTTAAGTTGTTTATGTAAGCCTTTGTATTCATAAAACAATACAAACTGATAAATGCTACTAAACAGAATGGATGGGATTTTCAACAGCACTCAGCCCTGACAGAAATCCTTTCCTTTCCAGTCGAAAGTGTCTGAAGTGAAAACAAGATGAGATCAACACTAAGGGCATTCAAAATCTCACCCCCTATATTTTGCTAAGTGAAAATATATACATTTAAAAAAATCAGCATGCTATCTGCATACTCATTTTGCATCCATTACTAAGCAATTAAAACTTAAAAAAAAAAAATATAAAAACCCCACAACTCTGTAGTCTATAAATTAGCTTGTTCCCACAAACAAGTAGTCTGCATTTTGCAGTCACCCTTTTGTGGCTCAGTTTTCAGTGAAATAAATGGTTAGGTTTTGCTCTAATTATTCAGTTTGAACAACAGAAGACACTGAGGTGCTACAAAAGCCAAAGGCATACTTAAATGAAGAATGAGTCACACAGGAGCAGGTCATGAGTTTAAGAGAGAAAAAATTGAATACACTGTACTCGAAAATGCATTCTGGGCTTCAAAATAACTTGGAACAGTAATTTCCAAGTAGTAATGCACGGTGCTGGAGAAATAATAAAATGCATTCTCTATTTAATAAATGCAAAATAATTAATAAATTAATGAATTGACTAAATTAATATAAAAGTATTTGGTAAGCCAAAATACATGGAACATGGTACTTTATGTGGAATGGTACTTCATGGTATGTATGTAATGGTACTTTACAACCAAAAGGTTGAAATAAGTGGGGCTTTTGAGAGTTTAGAGAAAAGACTGGGAATCCTGATGCATTCATTGCATATTTACCAATAAAAAACAGTCAGATGGATTATTTAAAATTATTGCAATGCAACTGGAGTGAGAAAAACGGATCATTGATTGCAAATCACACAAAGGAGGCTTGCCAAAGCACACTCATTTTTCAGCAATATAGGAAAACACCCCAACCCAACCCTGAGAACTTACAGATCTTACTTAAAAACCTTTGAAAGTTTCTTTGCTTCAGGTAAAGAAACCAAAAACCAACCAAACAAAAAAACCCAGCAACATCAAGAAAAAAAACACCCTAAAACCACAGGAAAGATCTTTTGCTTAATAGTTCGACCAGAAAGTGAATGTCTATTTCCATCAGCTTTCATCCAAATCGCAACTACAGCCAAATTTTTCAATTTCTTTGCCTTTTTTTTTTCTTTGACAGCATGAGTTGGAAAAGGAGTGACAGCTATCTGTTGCGCAGGCATGTGTCATATAATAATCCCTAAGAAAGCTCTAGAAATAAAGAATTCTCTTTAATTCAAGAAAGTACTTGAATATAATTACTTAATTTTAAGTATGTTCTGAACTATTGTTGATGTTAATGTAAATTCAGCTTTATACATAAGGCTATTGAAGATGCTTTCTGCCACCAAAAGGACACATGATTTTCCTACACATGGTTGCTATTTGTTTGCGTTAAATTTCTCAGGTTTCCTTTGTTTTTATGCTCCATATTAATTTCTTTGTTCTTTCAAGTTTTTTTATATCTCCACTTTACCTAATAAGCTTTGCAAATCATCTACTATAAAGTTAAGAACAAAATGAATAAGTTTTTTTTTCAGTCAGAATTACTTTTGTTCTAAAATAATCTGGGAATTATGCTATAGCATGTAACATTGATGTGTTAAATGGTATAATAATGAAAAAATCAATTCAAATGTATAAGGATTTAATTCATATATATATATGAAAAATATTCTAACTCAGTGCTTATTTCAACTTTTGTCTATTTTGACAATCAATTTCTGAAGGCAAAACTACCCTTCTGCACATATGCATTTACTGCATGGACATTCACCTGCTCTTTGTAAGAAGAGTTTGTTAAAAGTAGATGTGCACACTGCAAGTGTGCAAGGACTGATAGGACTTCAGTTTTGCTGAAAAAACAAATGTGCTCAAGGCAGTCTATGCTTTCACCAAAGTGAAACAAAAGCCACACACAGGCAGGAGTTAAAAAGCTCTGCTTTTGCAGATGGTCTCTGGAAAGAAGAGGGGGAAGAGAAAACTACTAAGGGAGCAAGTAAATGACATTTGTTCTGTGATACCTATATAATTGCATCTAGTCACACAATTAACTTTACATATTGACAAATTTGTCATCTTCAAGTCCTGTGGGAGTTTTGCCACTCGATGTACCAGAAAAAAAGAACAGGAAAGAGTTAATAGAATTATTTCACTGTAAATGAAATTAAAACTGTGTGTACAGAATCACATAGAAGGCAGAACATACGACAGGTATTATGCAGAATACCATATAGACATTTAATAATTTTCCCTACTGTTGCAGCTCAGGATCATAGAATCCTTTGCAAATATTAGTTGGTCCCTATGATATGTCTTTAGCAAGTGAAAAGTAATTTACTCTTCCTACAAAATAATTTTGCAGTACACTGAACCTCTACTGGTAAATTACTGAACCTAACATAAATGTTGGAGCATCTATTTTAGAATATACTGTATATCAGAAGTATTACACAAGCAGAAAAACTATGTGCAGCTTTTAAAAAGAATATTTTATATGTGATGAAACTGATGCAATTCAGAATTCACATACTGTGTACATCTCATACAGTTTAGACCAAAAACAAAACATTTTTGGAGTGGTCAGCTTTATGACAATGAATTTGCAAATGCAGGATAAATAATGTCAGAAGCCTGACAAGAGTAGCAGACTAAAGAGGTGAGAGACTGACTTTCTGGTATCAAAATGCACTAACAATAAAGCAAAACAACAGTATCCACTGCTTCTTGAATACTGAAATATTATTTTAGTATTATTGTTGTGAAAATTTCCTCTTAAAAAAAAACCCAGAACCAAACAACAAACAAACAAAAACCAAGCCCACACCAAAACTGAGGTCCAGCTGGTTTAGTCTCAGCAGTCGTGTACAGTAAATGAAAGCAGCTCTCTCTCTCAGCAATATAGATGATAAAGAAGGGCAATGTGCATGCCAAGTTTTTCTGCAGACGTTGTAGCACAAAATAGAGAAGGTTTAATCCCTAATAGCACAAAGAGTTGCATTGGCTTGAACTCAGCTATGAGAAACAGAGCAGTTACTGTTTTTTTGCACGTAGCTGTTTCATGCACGGCCAGTGAATTACTTCTGATGCATTCATACTTTGGGAAATTACAAAACCAAGGGGAAGAAAGAAGTAGACATCCACATGAAAATAAGATCCACACACTTCTTTAAATACCCATCCAGTGAATTGAGAGAAGTCATAAGCAAATGTAATTCCTGGAACAAACCATGTATAATTCAGCAATAGTTTAATCCTGGGTATTCAAACAATTCCCAATATAAGGACTCTAAGACAAGATATTTTAATTCAAATATTTTTCATAATGACTAAGATGTATCTTTAGTACATGCACTTTTGACTTAGTAAAAAACCTAAATAAAATTATTTTTCTGATCTCCACCTTACAGATCCCTCAAATATACAGTGGTGGATCATAAAGATATGTAGCAGAATTGCATGAGCATGATGTGCTCAACTGGTTAGGTGCTGATGTTATCCAAGTATTTGTTTTTCCTACATCTGTTTTTAGAAAGTATTGGACATTACAGAGTGCTACTCTATGCTGAACATTAAATAATTTACTTGTAAAGGCACCAAAGCAACAAGACTTGGAGTTGAAGTACCTCTGAAAATTTGAGTCTCTTAAATATGAAACCTGCAAGTTTTTTTGGCCTGTGTAAAGAAAGAATATGTCTGAAATAACCTTAAAATCCTAGGTCCCTTTAGCCAAGAAGAATGAAAGCTAGATATTATGGAAAAGATATGCATGGAAGTCCAAAACAGGCATATTGACATCTGGTGTTTATCAGTATCAGACATGACAATGTTCTGGGTTTGCTTTTGTTATTCCTGCTTAATACTGAAGCTGCCAAATGAAATTATTTATGTAAATCAGAACAAGTCTTACAAATTACACTCTGGAAGATAGGACAATGGTAGGAATAGATGGGTTGGGCATCTGAGCCACCCATTCCACACTAAATTGCATGGATTTATGTCATACAGCCTTATTTTCCAGTCTGTTCCTCACCAATGGATAAAGTGGGATTTTATCTCTGTGAAAATTATGATCCTTATATCTCCCTTCCCACTGATACTCTATTTGAAGGGAAAAAAAAATGCACTCAAAGTTACTCACCATTGTATGTAAAAGTTCTTGGATGCCTAAAACTGCTCTGAATATGCCTTGCTGTGCTTCCACATGAGTAGGACTGATACCCTGTGCACCTGATACATACACTGGACTTCACCCAGACAAGACAACATCTTGAGAACTACTGAGCATTCTCAAAATATATGTGATATATATCTGATATATCTGATAACCTACACTAGGTTTCTTATAAAATGCTGTGAGGGTCATAATTTTACCCTAAATACACAAAATGTATGCAGCACTCTGGTCCTCTGTCCTTAAAAAACCTCCCTGAGAATAAAAAGTAAGCACAAACCCTAAAATGAAGCTTATAATTATAGCATTCTTCCTGGTTCAGAAATTCTCTATTCTGCCTAAGGGATTTCAGTCTTCTAGATTTCCCTAAACATCACACAATGGTTCTTGGACAATCTCCAGTCCTCCATTTGTAATCATTCTATTGCTGTCCAGCAGAAAGAAGAGAAGGAAATCAAAAGAAAAATTCATTAGGACAGGAGGGAAGATCAAGAATACAAGCTATAAATTGTCATTAAATCAGGCACGAACAATCACTCAAATACTTTTTATTTCTGTGTCTCTTGAGTTATACAACAAAACAAAAGATAACCACAAAGTTATAAGTAGAATTCCCTGCCTTGAGTGTTATGATAGCTGTTGGCCAATACAACTACACCAAGCACAGACAAAAACCTCCAAATCTCAGAAAAAAAGATAAAATAAAATTGGTATTTGCTTGAATTTCTAATGGATATAGCAACTACATGCTAGGACAGAATATTTACATACACCTGAGACACTGAAATGTGGAAGTGTGAGAGAAATACTGGAGCCTAAATCTGTTACTCTGCATCTGGTCTGATTTTCTATGGCCTTGTAACCCCTTCTATCATGGCAAAATTATCATAAAAACAATTAAGAGAAGGAGCTCAGAATAATTAGTATCTTATGCACCTATTCAGGACTAAACAACAGCAATATAGTAGAGAATCATATTGGTAATAAATAGTTTAGTATGTTTATTGAAACATAATAGTAATAAGTACTTTAGCATGTTTATTACAACAATGATCATTCCGTATTGGCTGTTTGGCTAGTCTCTCTACATACATATTTGAATGGATATCAAGTGTGGGGGAAAAGGTTTCTCCCATTTTTTTTCTGAGATTTCTGCATGTTTCTGTGTATGAATATAGAAATACAGAAAGCAGAATAGACATTCTGCTTTAGCCTGGGAAAGGGAGTTTAGAGTGCAGATGTCAAAATTATCATTAATGTCTAGCAAAGGTACATTTTCCGCTTCTATTAAAGGCAATGTAGATAAAAATACAGACCTTACAAATGCATATTTAAGAAAGGATTAGAATATTTATAGACTGATACATATACTTTTAAATAATGTCTCCTCTATACTGTGACAATTCATTGTTTATAATGTCATTCTAGAAAAAAATCCTTCAAGAAACCACCAAATTTTTCTTCATTATAGACTGATAATTGACTAAAATATGAGAAAGTTCTAGTTACAGTATGAAGTTGTTTGTGACATTCAAGAGATATATTTTCCATTTTGGACTTTTAAAAATCCCAACAAAACCCCAAGCAACTTTGAAGTTAATTAGGTAGGTTATTGTTGCATGGGTTTTGATTAATCATTAGCCAGTCTACTGAAACATGTTTAAGAGATTAGAAACTTTGAAGTTCATTTTGTTTCCAGGCCAAGAACTCCACAGAGGTGGTTTCTTCATCTCTTTTACCATGAACATCTTTGAAAAATGGACATAAATTGCTAAGCAAAATTATGATTTGTTATAATTTATAGCAACTGTGCTCTTCAAAAATAACAAGCAGGAGATGATTAGACCCATTAAATTAACTACATGCTTAGATTCCACCATGATTACGTGACAATACTTCTGATGTATTGACACATACAGGGTGTTTGTTGTGGTATGTGCTGCATGAAGATGGGATTTTGATTTGAAAAGACTGTGATTTAAACGAAAACCAGGATAGCAAAAGCAGGTGCAGACTGAGGAGCACAGGGAAATAATGAGGTGGTGCTGATCACTGTGATGTGTGGTGGTCACAGTTTACCAGGTGCCTGACAGGTAGCAGGTTTGGAGAAATTGTAAAAAAGAAGCATTTGAAAAAGGGATAATTTGTAAAGCATGTTAAAAACCCAAAAGCAATATTAATTCCTTTTTTATCAGACTCATTTACCAGATTGTTCACATGAGTTATGGAAGTACACGTTTGTGTATTTTAGTCAATACTAATGATTCACAAATGGATCAATTTTATATGTGTCTTTTCCAATGGTTTTGATCGTGTGTACATATATGTCACTCGTAATTAGCCTCATATAATGTTTTAACGTAGTAAAGAGGATGATTTTAAAGTCTATCAGAAAAAGTACCACGTAAAAATTAGATATTTGTATCACTCCCATTTTATTAATGTTCTACTTGTTTGATTACTTTAGATGGATGGCAGATCACTACAGAGAAGTGGAATGCAACGTAACACCCTATTACAAAAAATTTATTAATTCTTGATAATATAAAAAAAGCTCTTAAAGATCACTCCCTTATGCACAGCATAGTAAGATAAGCGATATAACACAGTAAGTATTTTACATTTACTCAAACAAAAGAAAAGGATTTTTTTATAGACTCAGTTTTAATGGAGGTGTCCTGGAATCAGGAAGCACAGCCTCAGCTTTCTGCTTCACCAAAGACCTCTGTAACTTTGGGAAGTCGCTTGGGCCCTTTTTCAAAAATTCTTAAGGATTTTTAAAAAGAATTTAAGGTCTGGAAATCAAGATAGGCCACAGCATGATTTTGAAAAATGTGGTACCTAATACCTACTGAAATAATGGGACTTAGTCATTTAGGCTTCTGTCAGTTCCACTAGGAACTTGCTGGGTCATTAGGTACCTAAGTACCTTTAAAAAATCTGGCCCATAACTGCCTTGCAGAAAGACTTTCTAACTGCAAGAAATGAAGTTCCTAACAGTATTCCCTTCTGATACTGATATAACGAAATTCACATTAGGGATTATAGCACTGCTAGATACTAAAGCATGGGGTGGTAGAGCAATATTTAAGACAGATCATTGAGAAATGGCAGTACAAAATATTAATGGTATAGTCTTATCTGTAAAACTACATAGAGAAGTGCCTGGCCTGTACCAGAGGTGATACTGCAGAATTAAAGGTGGTTTAAAGACTGCGACAAAAAGGATTAAATGCATTGAACAAGTTTGAAAAAAGGTTGAAAAGAGATGAAAGAATACCAAAGACAAAAAAAGCAAAAAGAAAACCAACTTGTCAGCAAGAGCTCATGTTAAATACACTGGTCTGCACACTGTACTAGATCCCCTAAGCTTTTTACTAATTTACGTGCATTCACACACTACATTAATATGTTTTAGCTCTAAATCGTTTCCTTTCTTCATTCTTTCTAATTTATGGCTATCTGTTAGATATCTTGAAGTGCAATGAATGATAGAGTTAAAAGATCATAAATACTCAGAATCTCAACATCATGGGCTCTTTCTAATCAATCTGTTCTGAATCAATTATCTCTAAAATTTGCTCTGGGAACATTTTTTTCTCTTTTTTCCTTTCTTCTTTCATACCAGTTCAGCTTCCTGTGTAGTACATTTGCATTTTACTATCACTTCAGGTATTTCAGTATCACTTCAGATCCTCTTAGTGGATATTTAGACCAGGAGTTCCTACAACAGCACTTTTGTGTCATTGTTGGATTGTCTGTATTTGGAAGTAAGACTTATCTCAAGATGGAGAAAATCACGTGCCATGTGAGTAAAACAATGAGGTTAGAAATCATAGAATCATAGAATCATAGAATTGGCTGGGTTGGAAGGGACCTCAGATATCACCCAGTCCAACCCTTGATCCACTACCGCTGCAGTTACTACACTATGGCACTAAGTACCACATCCAGTCTCTTTTGAAATACCTCCAGGGATGGAGAATCCACTACTTCGTGGGACAGCCCATTCCAATGCTTGATCACCCTCTCCACAAAGACATTCTTTCTAATGTCCAACCTAAACTTCCCCCGGCACAACTTAAGACCATGCCCTCTTGTCTTGCTGAGAGCTGCCTGGGAAAAGAGGCCAACCCCCACTTGGCTCCAACCTCCTTTCAGGAAGTTGTAGAGAGTGATGAGGTCTCACCTGAGCCGCCTCTTCTCCAGGCTGAGCAGACCCAGCTCCCTCAGCCTCTCCTCATAGGATCTGTCCTCAAGTCCCTTCACCAGCCTGGTTGCCCTCCTTTGGACCCGCTCCAGGACCTCAATATCCTTCCTAAACTGAGGGGCCCAGAACTGGACACAGTACTTCAAGTGTGGCCTCACCAGGGCTGAGTACAGGGGCAGAATCACTTCCTTGGACCTGCTGGCCACGGTGTTCCTGACACAGGCCAGGATGCCATTGGCCTTCTTGGCTACCTGGGCACACTGCTGGCTCATGTTCAGCTTCCTGTCAATCCAAACTCCAAGGTCCCTCTCTGTCTTGCTGTTCTCCAACCACTCTGTCCCCAGCCTGTAGCACTGCATGGGGTTGTTGTGGCCAAAGTGCAGGACCCGGCACAGGGTAAGGTAAGGCAGCTGTCATTACATAAGAGAGTGAATCTAACAAATAATCTCAGTTTCTAGTAAATTGCTTTGAAACAGAGAACAAGATTAAGAGAAACCAGTGACAAAACTGAGCCTGAGTCCTAATTACTACAAAATATATCATATCCCACTATCAATATAAATGTATATGAAAGGTAACATTGACAGTAACTGAAAAAACAAGAAAACTGAAATCCCTATAGCCAGTATTAAAGCTTTTTAAACATACTTCAACATCCACTAACTGGAAAGGACTATCACACTTTTTATGTCTAAGGAACATTACTAAAATCCTTTAAGATCAAGTTAGCTGTGCCAAAGATTATTAGAAAACTAGTACACTGTGAAAGATAGTGTTTCTTTACTAACACAGTCCTACCTCAAAACAGTGCCATTATCTGCTGACACTGCATGAAGTGAAGCTTTTAAACCTGCTTCTGATCTGTGGTAGAGAGAACTGAGAATCATATTTTAAAATTAAACAAAATCATTGGGCAGATCATGTGCCTGGCTGTCACCTTCTCCTCTACACACTTCCTTCCCTTTCCGCTAATTCAAATAGGACATTGGTTTATTTTGCATGTCAAACCATGATTACATGATCATATATTGCAATTTCTTTTTAGCAATGAAAAGGAAATATTTCTGTGTTTTATAGTTCTAAATGATTAGTGCTAGATTTAATCACATTTTACTGCTCATATCTATGATGTCTATTTTGCTTATTTTTGGATACTACTATGGAGCTGAAGATCTGCAAGGTCTCTAATGGCCCCAATGAACTTTGAATTCATATTTAGTGCAATGCTGAAGCATAATGCTAATTGTTTCAGTATTTGGCAGTGCAAGGAACTGCATGAAATCCATAAAAAGTGAGGCATGTATTGTAGTCTTTGTGAGATACTGTGTTTTAAAGAAATCCTGTGGGCTCTCTTATTTAATTTTTTTGTTCACTCTCCTGTTGAAATGACTGAACCAATGGTATCTAGAGATGATTGCTAGTGACTCAGTTTACTTACTTCATGCAAAATATGTGAGGCAATTAACAGTTTTATTAAAAATACTTCATTTTTTTTCTCTATGTACTTTTAGCTCTTTCTCACTGCAAAGTTCCGACACTTCCTAAATACAAATATAAATATTGAAAACACAGGCTATCTCAGAAAACTTTCAGACAGTAAAATTTAGAATATATAAATGTCCTATTTATATATTTGCCTATTTTTCAAAAGCTGGAATCAGAGTGTTCTTCAGGAAATACATCAATGTTTTTTCTATCAGTTAAAATCTTAATGATACACAGTGCATTAAAACCAGGCCACTGCCTGAAGAAGTCTGACCAAGACAAGGAAGGACTGAGGTAGAAGGAGAATCTGTTTATTCTGCTGTAAACTTCCTCAGAAAATCTTTTTCCAGCTGAAAGAATGTTAAAATAGACCTCCTTCTGCTTTAACTTCACTGGGTTGAATGACTTTGCATTGAGATCTGCAGATGGCTCCCTGAAGCTCCGATTCCCCATTATGTCTCAGCATGTCTGCAGTTCAGCCATTGTCAATAACGAAGGCACTTGTAACTGTACATAGTTTAGCTTTCTTTCATTATGTTCCTCTTAGAAAGATCACCTCCCATTCCCTTATCATTCACATGTCCCTCAAAGTAAAAATGATTCCATACAAAGCAAGCACAATACAGTAAAGGACATGAGCCAAAGAGACCCATGAACACACTAGGGTAAGGAAGCTGGCTGCTAGGGAAACTGGGCTTCAGCATGACTGCCTTTTCTTGTTCTTCTCTAGTGGAGGGGAAAGCACAGGGGCTGTTGCAAAAGGCATTATGAGCCTGAGAAATGTGCTATAAATTTTAGGCAAAGTAACAAGGATAGGAATATTGAAGCCATCATCAAACATTTTCTATGCAGTGAGAAAGTGAAGAGTTGCATTTTTGTTAAAAGTTTGAACCACTTTTTGTTTTAACTTTCCTGACTAGCTTGGTATAAATTGGTAAAATTTAATAGGGAAATATTGCTGATGTTCTTACCATTGTGTAATTTAGCTGTTCTATTCACGGAGGGAATAAAAGAAAAAAAAATTGTTATGTTATGCAACAAAATGTTAATAGGAGAATACAGATAAAACGGGCAAACTTCATACAGGCTACAGAAAACATCCTAGGAAAATGAGAAGCATAAAGAGGATAATTTGAAAATAATATGATGTTTTTATGCAAATAAGATGCTGATGATCTTTCTTTTCTTACAGTATATTCCACTAATTTGCCATGAGGCAATGTAAAATGCAATAACAGTGAGCTAGCATAGTAGGAAACCTTTGAATGTTCAAAGGGAACATTCAATCATTTAAGGCTCACAGTATAATGTAGTGTGAAATTGTTATAATACAGTGGGAAACGGCCTACTTAGCACAGAGGATGCTGCACTCTGCATTGCTGCTTTGTGGCCTGCGGAGGAGCATTGGCAGTCCCTGTAGGTCCAATTCCTCTGTACAGGTGAGCAGCTGGGCTGGCTCACCCATGGAAAAACCTCCCAGCTGAGGGAGGGACAAAACAACAGGATGATACCTAAAAAAATTGTATGATCTGCAGTTAAAAGTAAAGTTTGCATAGAAGCAGCAACTTTTAACCCAAAGGATCACAAAGTGTATTACAAACTGAAATTCAAACTGTCCTTCAGATGCCTCTGCAGTGCAGATTCTCTGGAGTCAGGCCAGAACATGTTTCCCTAAATGCACACACAAGGATCATTTGGCTCTTTTTTTCTTCCTTTCTTACTCCCAACAGGGAAAGTCATCCATTGCTTGTGAAAGCTCACAATTATGCTGAGATAGAGTCCCCAACTCTCTTCTCAAATAAAAATAAAACAACCAACTAAAGAAACAAAAGCCTACCACAAGGATTATAATGGGAACAGTAACAAAAATGGATTCTGGTGAGATTGCATAAGCAGTTCCTGTAACCAAGGAGGAGAAGTGCTATCTCAAAGCCAAACTCTCAATTATTTAATTTAGTTACATTAAATTAGTGACATACTGTACATTTTTCTAAAAAGGCAGAAAAAACTAATGATTACTTTTCTTATTACTTTTGTAAATATATAAGTTATTTTCTCAATTTTGTTTCTGAGTCTTTGAAATTTGTAGAATGAGAAGCACTGGGGTAATCTTCCCTTTTTCCTCCCATTTCCTGAAGGTGACATTTTTTATAGGAATTGGGAGAAAGAAAAAAAAATCATGCTGATACAAAGGACTGAGATCACAGCCAGTAGTAAAGAGGAAAAGAAACACATGCTCATGTATTTGTTTCATAGCTGTATAACAGCAATTTGAGAATCTGCTGCCTGTCAGCTGAGATGTGCTGATGGATTGTGGTAAATAAATTACTTCAACACTTGTACCCATGTATGTTTGTTTGAATTGAGGTATTCCATGAGCTGCACGAGTGGACAAGTTTCACAAGCTACCACAGATGGTCAGCAAGCTTACAAGGATGAAATGCTAAGCAGATGTGTGGGTCTAAATGACCATCTTGCTACAGTTGTTCAGTTGTGGCTTTATGTTTTCTATATTTTAATTAAGATTATTTACTCCACTAGAGAGCAGAGAAATGTTTGGTGCTGGATGTAAGATGCTGCATATTACTAAGGTGAAACGTAGAATAAACCCTTGTATAAATGTAAAATGAAAATGAAATGTGAAAGTGGGATAATTCTCATTAAAAGTATTCCAGTTATAAAAGAACTCCTATTCTGTCAATTTTGAAAATAGTGCAGTATCATTCCCAAATAGCATAATAGCAGATTCTTGTCCCCTGTACTGAAAAATCAGTAAGATACACACTTACATCGCATAGTAGCTAGTAGGAATCAAGCATTACCTGATAGTTTATCTGAAGACAGTAATTTTTTTTTCCTCCTACTGAAAAATCCAGTTCCCAGAAACTCATATGCCCCTGTTAAGAGCATATATTAGTGAAAAACAATTATAAAATGAAAAAAAAAAAATTTGCAAGTTTGGGAATACAGACCTCAACACATTTTGATCTTTAAATCTAGGAATTTTTTTTTTTTTGTGCTTTGTGCCCTGGATTTGGATCCTCTCAACTTCCCAGAACAGTTATAAAATAATCCACTGCTGTTTCTAAAGTGCAGATATGAGATGATATTACTTGGTCTTTTTTATTTTGGTATTTATGCAACAGAAAAAAAAAAAACCTTGTAAGAATAACTCTAGAAAGGGGACAAAAATAGGTTTTTATGAATAATTATAATGATTTTCAGTTATTTAAAGTAATTAAAGCAGGTTATATTTGACCCACTAACTTCAAGATTTTATTTTTCTCGCTCTACTAAAGGACAGCAGCAATTCCCTTGAAGCTAATTTCTTATACAACTGTAAAGAACTGAAAACTTCAAAGTGCATTTTGAACTACAATGTACATCTTATTTTTTTTCGGCAGTCTAGTGGTAAATTGTAAACTAAAGTACCTGAAGTTTTACTAACCCACAAATAATGAATTTTTTTAGCAGAGAAATTAACTTATTCTGTGTTTCTCCTGATCGTTGCCTGTAAAAATGCAGTTATTTGGTTTGAAACTGTGCATATTTTATTACACTCATATTTATTAATTTTGTATTAAAAAAATATACTAAGCTAATGAAAATTCCGTGTGGAGAAGACTCCAAAACAGCAGTTAATGCAGTTTTTGGCAACAGTAAGTCATAATGCAAATCAGGCCAAAAAGGTCTCTCTGCTTCTGCAGCATCAGAGAAATAAAGAAAAACTCAACTTTGAGATTACAATCAAGGCAAACATCTGCACTGTAACAGCACTGTTTTCTTAAATCAGATTCAAATGATTTCTCAAAGGGCTATAAACACAAAGCCTGCTTCCATTCAATCCAGACATGCATCGCCTGATGAATGCCTAAATTACACATAACATTATGTAAAATGCTCCTTGTATTGTGCTTTTTTAAAAAGATAGGACTGAGCTTAGATGTAATTTAAGCAAACATGAGTGAGTACATGAATATTATTATGATGCTTTTGTCTTGAATTAAATAATGCCAAACAGCACCAGCAGAAGTAAAATTATTATGAGTTTGCATTATATTGAATTGTTTTGTGTAAAAACTACAAAAATAAAGTTTTCCTATGAGCCTATGCAGAGTTTCAAAATACAGTGGCACAATCATGAGCAAAAACATGCTGTGATTTTTTCATCACGGAGAGCAAAAGTTTTTTTCTAGCTTGGTAAGGGGTATTCTGTGGGAAGTAAATAAGATTGGAAGCATCCCGGGCTGCATCAAAAGAAGCGTGGCCAGCAGACTGGAAGAGGTGATTCTGCCATTTTACTCTGCTCTGGTAAGACCTCATCTGGCTTGTTTTGTCCAGCTTTGGAGCCCTCAGTACAGGAAAGACATGGAGCTGATGGAACCCTCTGATGGTCCAGAGGAGGGACATAAAAATGATCAGGGGATGGAACACCTCCTATAAAGCCAGGCTGAGGGAGCTGAAGTTCAGCCTGGAGAAGAGAAGGCTCCAGGGAGACCCAGTAGGGACCTTCCAGTACCTGAAGGGGCACTACAGGAAGGCTGGAGAGAGGCTCTTTGCAAGGGCCTCTAATGATAGGATGAGAGGCAATGGTTCTAAATTAGATGGATGTTAGGAAAAAGTCCTTTACCATGAAGGTAATGGAAAAACAAAACAGGTTGCCCAAGGAGTCTGTCAAAGCCTCATCCCTGGAGATATTCAAGGTGAAGCTTGACAAGGCTCTGAGCAACCTGATCTAATTGAGGGTGTCCCTCCTTACTTCAGGGGGGTTGGACTAGATGACCTTTAGAGGTCCATTCCAATTCACGTTACTCTATGATTCTATGATTGTTCACAAACACTTCAAACAATAATGGGATTAATATTGAAACTACATTTTTCCCACCTTCCCCTTTCCTTTCTTTCCTTTCCCTTCCTTTTCTTTCCCTCGCTGCCCCTGCGCTTTTTTTTCCTTTTCTCTCACTGAAACAAAGGAATCATGCTAGGATGTGCTTATCAAAATATTCTGTTCTGCATCTGAAGTTTTCCCTTTTCATCTATTTATTGAAGAACTGGGATGTGGCTTCATGACTGGTCTGACTGACCAGTTTTGTCTCTTTGACTTCTTATCATATCTAAGACAAATTCAAAGCTTTGCACAACTTTACAATTTCTGTTTTCCTGTGTACTACAGTTCTATGCATTTATCCTTTATCTTGGAAAAGAAATCTTAATTTAAACCTCCAAAATCTTGTAACTTTTTCAAAACTTTCTATGTAGACTTCTCCAGCCTAGTCTTCTTGTGCAGAACATACTGTGTTGTTTATCTAAAATATTTTCACCTACTCTAAATTTAATTGCCACTACCTTGACATGGAGGCAGTGTCCTTTTGTTTTTGTTCAGTGCTAAGGAACTCTTTCACCATGGCAAGCACCACCAATCCAACTGTGCAATTTACCACTGAGCACTGAATTGTCAACACAACTTTTAAAGCAGTCCCTTTCCCCTAGCATTTACAGTTGCCTTCTAGATTAAGCAGAACTGTTTAATAAATCATAGAAATGTCCCTCAGAAGATTAGGAGAGGAAGTGTAGAAGGTTATTTAACACATTTTACTCAGAGAATTTAAATAGTAGACTGTAATTATCCAAATTGGAATCTAGCCAGAAGATGAAGGCTAATAACAATATTCTGTGAAAAATACTATGCAATCTTTCACGAGCAGACATGCCAGTAACATCTCATCTGAAACATGTCAACTGCAACAGCTGATTGTCCCTGAAACTTTGCTTGGAATAGTAATTCAGTTCAAATTCTAGAAAAGAAAAGTGTTCCAAACAGAATCAACACCATTTCCTGCAACTCCAGCAGTATTTTTTGTCTCCTAATGAAGTACTTAACAAATGCATCCTACCTGTCTCTGTGAAAAGTGTTCTAATTCAGCCCACAAAATGGCTATTCTGAATAATGGAGAAAGCATCATATACAGGCAGCCCTCTTCTCCAGTGGTTTTGGGGCTTTGCCTGGTGAGATTGGATGCTTATAAAGCAGACATTGCAGACCTTAGATGGATTCCTACCCTTCTTTCAATGGCTAAACCATTAAGCAATACAGTCCAAGACTGGAGTTCAGAAGTATAGCTTAGGCCCTATGTTCTACACATTTGACATATATTATGAATTTAACTCTGTCAGCATTAACAGCAGATAATCTCTTAAGTGCTGCGTTTTCTGTGGGCTGAAAATAGAGAACTCTTGTGATGGAGGCACACTAGAAACTCCATTCCTTGACTTGCACTCTTACTTCATTGAGGCACCTCTGCGAAACTGTGATTATAGACCTGACTCTTTATATTGGGCCTTTGTACTTGGGCCTTCAACAATTCTTCAAACTCTTCAAATAGTTGAACTAATTTTTCCATACTGCATGGTGACAATAGCTTTTGCCCCGTCTTCTTTTGGAGCTACAGCTTTGTATTCAATATTATGAAAGAATGTGTGAGACAGGCAGAATATTATTGCCACTGAATGTCTTTGGTTAAAGCTGTAATCCAGAAAAAAAGGAATTCTGGGTACAGACCCATTAATCAGAATAAGAAATCTTTTAAAATTTAGTCCCTGTCAACATACAAGAACACCTTGGCAAGGCTCCCAACTAAAGATTAATAAAGAAAATAAGCTATCACTGGAGAAACAGAAAGATCCTTTTATGGATTAAAAGCTGGTTAAGGGATAAGAAGCAGAGTAGGGCTTAATGAGCACTTGCTTGGATGAGGGAGAAACAAAGGATCAGCAATAGGATTAGTTTTCCTTCACATCTCCATTCCCAATGGAGTAAGTAGCATGCAGTTTAATTTCCAAGACTGGAGATGATGCTGGGATCCTTTGAGTAATCAAATAATGTACCCATGTTGAGAAATTCAAAGTGTCCTCACAAAATGAATGGATGTGCAAATGTATAAGTAGGTGTTTTAGATATTATTATGCACATAGAAAAATGTATCTGTTAGTTTCATGATGCTGAACTTAGAACTTAAATTTTCAACCTCAGAGTTATCACTGAAAATTGATCTGAAAATCACTGAAAATCACTGGCTGCTTTTAAAGTTCATCAGAAAGTGCTACATCCTTTTTTCCAATTAAATTTTTTTGGTACTGTTACCCTGTAACTGATGTCTGGAAGAGAATAGTGCATTGCTACCATTTAGCATTTCCAATATAAAGTTCCTTTTTTCCTTCTTCCACGAATTTATGTATTTAATTCCATTGTGAAAGATTAGACAGATAAAGAACCTTTCTGCAGAATCACAATACAGGTAATTATGGGTCTGTCAGCATTTCCATTATGAACCCCATTTAGCATTAAGGGCTTAGCATTTTTACATCATTTCAGAAAATGTCAAACTGAAAGCTGGCATGCAGATTAGCAGCCTGGATGCAAATTTGTTTACACAAAATATTTAAATCTGCTCAGCTGTTTTTGATTTAGAGATCAGCCAGAAACTTTAAACTCTCAGGGTTTCTCATGTGTTTCTGCCAGCTCCTAGACCAAATCACAGTTACAGAAAATGTGATTGGTTAATAAACTTTTGAGTCATTCTCTTCCAAATTTTTGAAATTATTTATTTAGGCTCTAAGATGAATTTTGGAATTTCTGCTCATCTTGCAACTCTATTTTTATTCATGCCATCTTGATAAATTAATGTTGAGTTAGGAATAAAAACCTCTAATAACATTTGATAGTAATCTTAAAGTCTGAAACTTTTTTTAGAACTTACCTCACTAAAATCATAAGACAGTGAACAGAAATATGCCAAAGCCTATTATTTTTCTAAGACTGTCAACTGCTTAGCCCACTATCTCTAATACCATTTTAGAGTACTGGCCAAAAAAGAATCTAATAGAGTTCAAATGTTACAGTTTTTCAGTTCCATCACTTTAGTTCCATACATGGTATGAACAGTTTTGTAGAGCAACCTAAATAAACTCCTCAGTATTGGAAGGAATTTTTTATAACAACCTGCTTTATTCTGAAAAAAGTAAATGAAAAATCTTGTATTTAAAAAAAAAAGAGAAAAATCTTTTATTTTTATTTAAAAATCTTTTTATTTCAGTGGGAACAAGCTCTAAAATAACCTACCAGTAAATATTTCAATAAGGTTATAATTAAATAGATGAATACTCCTGTTCAAAACTATACTCAGTTTAGAAATAAGAAGCTTTGAAGATGCCACCAAGCAACCTGAAATAGAAGCACTATTTTGAAATTTCTTTGGGATGAAGGGGTATTATTTTGGTTACCAAAAAATAATAATGTGAAAAGGCAAAGTAGAATGAAGACTGGAAACAAATATAACTGAAAATCCACCCTTCCAATCTTGCCTTCTCATAGATCATTTAAAAGCCAAAGAATATCCTAGAGAAGTTAGTAATTCTAATCTATGACTGCAAGACTAGAAAGATATTTAATTTCCTAAAAGATTAGCCTTAGATGGTTATTACTTTGGGCCATAAAAGGACTTCACAATGACATGCAAACCAAAGAGAAATTTCTATATTTTACTGTAGGTTTTATATTTTGGGACTTCTCCAGTGGTATTTGTGGAGTGAGAAGAGAGTTTGGGAAGGGAGCCCAGAAGTGCAGAGGAGGCTGGATAAATAAGGAAAGATTACAGGACCTAGGAGCTAAAATTTGAGTGTAGTAAAAATATATAGATAGATCTTATATTTTGAGTATGTTTTTTTGGTGGTTTTGGTTTTTTTTTTAGTTTTGGGTACGTTTTTCTTTTTTTTTTGGGTGTCTTAATTTAAGACTAGCCGAGATTAGCATGAAAACTCCTACAAATTTCAGAAACCTGCAATTGTAGTACTAGAAATATTTAGGAATTTTGGAAGCATATCCTGAGGAAAGTTGGGAGGCACGCATGCAGGAGTCACTGGTGCTGTTGAACTCATTCTATATTAAACAGGGATTCTGTTGTTTATTGGTATTTCAAATAGTTTTGAGAAGCTATTTGTTAGGAAGTTTAAAAAAAAAAATCACTGCGTCTTTTATGGTCGATTTGTGCAACTTTCCATTGTGGACAATGAAAAGGCCAATTAAATATATCTCACCTATTTGTCAGGGAATACTTGTTATCCTTGCATGAGAAGACATGGGAGGATCTGCTGGCACTGTATCCTCTATGAAAAATTATTGCTAGAAATGCTATTGCTAGTCCAGTGTCTATGCTATTTTTCTTTCCACAGAAAGGGGCTGGACATTAAACTTTCTCACAAATGTTGAAGAGATTGGATAGAAAATTAAGTCACTGAAGAAGTATAACAACATTCCTATTCTTACAAGATGCCTGCAATTGCTATAAGGAAAATAAGGTTGAACTTAGGATATATGAAAGTTCATTAAATGGAATCTACAAAAGCTCTAAAAAATTATTGTATCAAATGCCAGAGGTATTTTATTTTCCCAGGAAGGTGTTGTCAATATTGAAAAATAGGGTAAAAAGTTGATACTATGTCTCTGAGCTAATAACAGTTTGAATAATGTGAGGGAAATGATTGGCTCACTTCAAAAAAGCCTGCAGAAAGAAGCAGCAGAAAAGAATATTGAATGAAAGTGGAAGATAGAATAGTAACGTAGAAGGAGGAGGTAATAATGTTTCTATTTGTTTTTTGAATATCACACCACTAAACCAAGAACTTAACAGTCAGTTACCCTGTTTTGGTTATAAAAGGACAGTTGCAAGCCTATCAAATGCAAAATATTAGGTGTTTTGGTTTGTTTGGGTTTTTTTCTGTTCCAGGACACTTTATTGAAGAGGAAATACTTTAGCAGTTCCATATGAAGATATTTCATATTTAGTACATAAAGTGAATGTTGTCAAAATCTTATCCATTTAAGTAACAGGCCTGAGAGGTACGGATTGTTGCCATAGGTGTTACTAAAACTTTCACTTGATGATGTACAATTTATATCATGTTCCTTCAATTCAGTAGACTGATGGAAATTCTCTATAATCAGATAAGCATTTTTGTGATCCCTATGTTGATGTATAGGTTTTAGAGAAAAATATCTTGCTCTTTCAGTTCTTTATTATGAACTATATTTATGTCTTCTGTTGTGGTCAATAAAACTGAAGTCATACAGCAAGCATTGCTAGAGTCAGCAGCAGTAGTCATATGATTAAAGTGTAGTGTCAGCATAAATGAATTTAAGGGAAAATATGCAAGATGAGCATAATCATGAGTTTAACACAGGTTGATAGAGCACATAGCTACAGATTTCTGCTACCACAAGTGCTGGTGCAAACACACACTTCCATGTGCATGTCTGTGTTCACACATATACCTGGAGATGAATGAAAAAAGCATCTTTTACCTCAGAGGTGCTTGACTTGACTGTCCTCCACCTTTGGTTAAAAAGGTAGGCTTTTCAAAAGTCAGGACTTGTTTTCCAGTACATTTTAGTTCCTGGGATTTTGTCTTGGTATTTTACATGTTTTTAGATTCAGAGATGGTGGCAAATACAAAGAATGTGCTAGCAGAAGATAAATAAGACAAAATTATGTGGAAACTTCCTTATATTTGTGCTTTGTTTTTACTGGCTATTCAGAATTTTCAAACATAACTACATTTCTGGAATATATGATAATCCAATAAAAGTAAAAAAAAAAAAATTGCATTAGTCATTAAATATGAAAGGGTTCTAAACTAAAATCTGTTTTCTCAGTTCCTACCAGTTCCACTACAGCTATTATACGACTTCTGCAAAGACCAGAACAAAAACTTAATAAGGTATTTTGAAACCAGGTTGTAAATTGGCTGTAATACAGCATGTGTCCTGACAAAAAGTATGACTACCCTGAGGTTTTAAGTTCTACAGCTGATATTGCATTAGCATATTAGCATTACATTGACCCTAGTGCATTGATCCCCAGAAGCGCTGACATGATCATCAATAAAATGTAGAAAGATGGAGTATTTTCTGATTGTATTAAAATATGTAATTTATTTTCCTTAAACAGAATCATAAACAATTTACTTTTCTTATATTTAGGTTTATAGTGCAATGCTCTTTCCAAAGAGCATTTCTATTGGATATGTCAAGTTTGTTGCGAAATACATGGCATCTGTTTTGTGTTATATTTTTAAGTCAAATGAAAAATACGCACAAAAAGGTGTTATTCAAAACTCAGAAAGAAAAGAAGCAGAGGCAAATCTACTCTCAAAGGTCCTGTTCTGGATTCTCCTATTGCTTTCAGTAAGCTCAATAACAGGCAGCTTAGAAGCCCATTTATATGCTGTTTCTTCTATTCACTGGATTGATCCTGATATACAGAGCAAAAGTGCAATTTTTAGTCCAGACTTTTAAAAGATTAGACTAAGTCTCAATTCCTCAAGAAAACTGCACAACAACCCAAAAAGCTGACTATAGTAGCATGTGAAATTTTCTTTCTTAATCAGGTTAAATAATGGAGGAAAGGTTTTGTCATTCTAGTAGCTTCACCTTGACTCTATCTTGCAAGGAGAAGACTATCCATACTTGGCAGTTATGTAGCTCATTTCAGCTAAGGACTCCAACCTACATTTGCAGATATCCATTTGCTGTGTCTGAAAACAATTCAGTAAGAAGATAATGATCACAGAGGGATCATCTGAACTGCCACTGAAATATAGCCACATCTGTGATGTGATATGTCAGCCTCTTTAAATGATCATACCAGTATTAAAAATAGAGCAGAAAATAGCACAGAAATATATTTTCTGCATTTGAAAGGTGATCAGAGGTTTTCATTCTACTAAAACCAGTTTTATAGAGAAGTTATATATTACAGTAGAACTTCCTTCTGAGATTGGGAATGCACAATAAATTAAGAGGTAATGAATTGGCTAAAAAGCACATACACTTCAGGTATTTACCTGGATCTTTGTAAGCTAATAATAGTCTGCTGAATTTCTTTGTAACATAACCAAACACATAGATATAATTTCTATATATGCATATTACATGTGTACACCTAATGTGTATACAAAATTCCACGAGAATTAAATCAAACACATTACAGTGCATAAAGATATAAAGCTAATAAGAGATGAGATACGGGAAACAGACAAAACAGAATCCAAGGTCGGAAGTAATGATTCATAATCTATATAATCCAAGTAATTACCCAGTCATTTCTTCCTCAAGCTTCCAGATTCCTTTAGCCCTGCTGAAAAGAAAATCTGAGTCCTCAGGAGTTAAGAATTCATCCCCCCATGAATCCCTCTGAGTTTATGTTACTTACTTTTATTCACCTTATTTCTATGATAGAATATGAATATGCTACATGATGCTATGATGCATTTTGTAGAATCTAAGGGAAAAGAGGCAGACTCTATCTCTGTGTCTGTGCTAGTTGCATCTCCACTTGCTCACTTACAACATTCTAAGAGAGCACCAGTCTCAATGTAAACCCTTATACACCGTTCCCCACTACTCTGAGGTTCTCTCTGTGTAACACTGTTCCAAGATCTATAAAAATACCCATCTAACATTTCAGACAGAGGGAAGGAGATGATGAATTTCCACTGTTTCCTTCTTTGACATTTACAACGGTATTCAGCACTTTTAATGCCAGGATTATGGAGCTATAGTAAATCTTCCGTGATCTGCAAGAACAAGGCAGTGAGACCATGAATACAAATCTGCCCAGGAAAAGTAAACAACTAAATGTAAACATCTACAAATAAATGGGGTGCCTTTGTGTGTGTGTATGTTTATTTAAAAAAAAAAATCTTTGTCACAGTTCAATATCCTTGCATATTACATTTCCCAAAAGAAAAGCTGGATGTTGGGTAGCAGGCATCCAACATATCCTAGTATTACTAGGCTTTTCTTTTAAGAAAGAGATGATGTCCTGTACATTACATATCATATATCCTTCCATTGAGATACCAGATCATTAATAAACATTGTCCCTTGAATTTTTGATAAATGAAAAGATTCTATCTTTTTGTACAGAAATTGCACGATTTCTTTGAGAAGGAAACATTCTTCTGTGAATTTGTTTGAAAGGCATATGTTTGAATCTCATCAGAGTTCTGGCATTTTTTCAGTGAAACTTAGAACAAAAATTATTCAATCAAAATGGTGAGGTAAGTTTTATGGCCTTGTAATAGCTACTCCTGTCATATGCTTCTCTGACTTGTTACTTAAGTATTGCTTCCTCAAACATCTTAGGTAGTAAAAGCTCTCTTAGAATTAAAAAGATCTAAGAAAAAACCACCACCTTAGATCACACTGTCTGTTCTCTGTCTGTTCTTTTCTGGGAGATTGCTTTGGAGCAATCTGGTAAAGTAATTTATCATGTATCATTTCAACCTCAACCACTATGTCCAGAAATACAAATTGAACAATGTACATCACAGGTTGAGTTTGAGAACTGAAGTTTGTGTTGAATTAGAACAGAAGTTTTGTATTACTGGAGGAAGAAATAACCCAATTTTTTTGCAGATCATAAAGCCTTTCCTATTCCTACCACTTCCAATTGGTCAAATTCTATAGAATTAACATTTTACATTTAACTGCAAGTTATCTTATAGATGTTTTCCTTTGACTTCTAGTGTCTCTCTCTGTCCCAGCATTATAATGATGAATTCATTTGCCCTTGCTTCACTGGTGGTAACTGCTTCTCCACATTTTTACTGGAGCCAGCTGGAATCAGAAATTCTCAATACCTCTGAAAATCAGTGTCTGAGACACTTATTTTTAAAAAAGAGGGGCATACAAGGTTATGTTATTCTTCATAATCTTCCTTAAAAGGGTGTTACACTCAGGAAAACTAAGCCATCCCACAGGATATTTCAAAATATTTTCATATTTCTCTAAATAATTTTGTTCTTTTCTGTTTACTAGATCTATGTGCAAAAGTTACAAATCTCAAATTTTTGCGGTTGACCTATGTAGCACATCAACAACACTAAGTACAATAAACCAAATTTTATTACAAGCTTTTACAGTAATAAGTGCTTTCAGCCATGTCCAGAGTGTAAAGGATAGAAGATATGTACGAATGCAATGAATGATATGGAACGAGGGAGGGGAGGGGAGGGAATCTGAGTGGCACACAGGCCAATCCATGACTCTTAAAACATGTTCCAAAAGGAACCTTTAGCTTTGGAGACCCAAAACTACTGGCTGCTGAAGCCCACGGTGATGGGCTTGATGTGTTTCTCATACCTTTCCCTCCACTCAGTTGGAGCTAAATGGCACTCAGCTACATGGACAACTGATTTGACTTGAGTTTTTCCACTAAAACAAACAAAAAAAAAATCGTACAAACCAACAAGCAAACAGAAAAGCCAGGTAGACTATATGCTTCTCCTATGTTTATTGCACAGGGATTTTGGAAAGGAGGTATCTGAAAGCACATTCAGTGGAATCCTTTAAATCTTGTGAGCCACTGCTTGCAAGTCGAGATGCTGATAACGGAGTTGAAGATACAACCTGTCCTTCAGGTTGTATCCATACAGCCTGTGTGGTTGCCGGGACCCCCCAAGCCTCTCCGGTGGGGAACAGGCTACCAGGCTCGGTAGCGAGGGGCTGTTCTGTGTTAAAAACTGAACAACTGAACAAACCTCCCCCTAGTGCTGTGTCAGACTTGCAAACAAAAGACTTTTCCAAGAGTCACAGAGCATTAGAAAAGAAACCCGAATGACTAAAGAGTGCATCGAGAAAGGCACCTCCAGAGGTGCGGCCGACTCAGGCCCCGGGTGCCGGTGCCGGTACCGCCCGGGGATCGGCTGCGGCGCTGGGCGCGGGTTGAGGGGGCGGCGGGGGCCGCCTGCTCCGCCTCGCCAACTGCTGCCTCTCGCAATGAAAACAGGGAAACTACAGGACAGGTTCCTCTGTGCCCTTTCCGGGTTCCTAGTGCCACCGGGCAAGGGGTAGAGAAACAGTTCCAGCTGAAGCTGATGAGGGGATTGTGTCTCTTAATTTCTACTCTGCAGAAGAGGAGGGGGAGGAGCCGTGAGCTAAACGGGGAGCAGAGCGGAGCTTTCTTTTAGCCCTCAAGTGAAGAGGGGAGGGGGTCAGGAAGGGTAACTTTGTCGGCAACCCTGAAAAACTGTGAAGCTTGAAAAAAATCGGTTATATGCTGAGCCCATCCCACAGAGCAAAAGCCCTGCGTGATGTGCAGCAGCTGATGGGAAAGAGGAGCCGTAGAGTTGCTGAGCGTGTGCGGAGGAGTTCAAAAGGAAGGACGACGCTGTTCCCACTCCAGTCAGTGTCTCCCTGCACCCCTATGCATGCAGACAGCACACAGGCAGACAGATACACGACACACGCAAAGATGCAGCAGAGACAGAGATCGGGAGACGGGGAAGCCTGAAACTGCTGTTACTCGCCCAAGCGTTTCTGCATCTCCCTTCGCCCACCCGCGCCCCTCGGAGGAAAACCATCCGCCAGTAACCACATTATTCAAGTGACTCTGTACGAAGCGGTGGGGAGGGTCTGACAGACCCTGAAGGAAGCGGGGTTGAGGTGGGATTGGGGGATACGGAGACTGCAGAGGCCGCTGAAGAAGCAAGGCACGCTTTGTCCCTGCTAAATATTCCCACATGCCACATACCCATCACTGGAAATGGAAATCCTTTCCATTTTCTCATTGCTTTTTTTCTGTCGATGAGCCGTTTAAAATCTCACTGCTTCATCTCCCTTTAATTTTGAAAGCTGCCCTTGTTCTACTTGTCACAACTGCAACAGGGTAAGAGAGGAACAACAGCAGAGGCAAAGCTTCATTTTAGCCAGGCAGACAAAAGAGCAGACCTTGGTGCTCTCTGCTCTCTGCCTTGGAGCGACAGCTAAACAGAAGAGATGGAGGAGTCTTGTGGTCTTTGGTCATTTCGCCTGATTTCCTCTGGTTTGCTTCCACGAACAGATCACAAGCATTTTTTTTTTCAAAAATTATATTATATATTTGGTGGAGGAATGTGCCAAATCAAGGGGGTGCAGGTACCAGTGATTTCTCTCCTAAATCCCAGGAGGCAAAGCTCACTGACACTGCTTCGTTTCACACTTAAAAAAATATTATTTTTTTATTCCCTCTCCTTTCATTTCTGTAAGGGTGTTGGACTGTGTAGGTTTCCACTCCCTGCTCCTCCAAGACTGGTTCATATCTGAACCTCTATGATGTTTCTAATTTCTCTTGGTGGGGGAAATGAGTTGGGAAGGAGGGGGGCAGTGTGTGAGGGAGAAGAAGGAGCTTTCCTAGAAATCTTGCACATCTAGAGGGAAGACCAGAGGATTAATCATCCCATGCAGATGGCCAGAAATCACTCTGGTTGGCATTTTTTAAGAGTTAGGGGGTGGGAGGTTTTTGTTTGGTTTTGTTTGTTTGTTTGTTTGTTTGAAAGCCTTCTGTGCCTTCTCTCACTTCTCAATGGAATAATTTCTCTGCTTTTTTACTCCATGTCTATGCAAGGAAGATTTTGTTAGAGACTGATCCATGGCATAACGGGATATTTTGTATGCAGTTAAAGATTTGAATTGAAGAAGTTACAATTCCTCTTTACTTCAGCTCTTCCTATCTCCCCTTCCCCAGCAGTTGACCATTTCCTTGCTCCCATCTTCTCTTTCCTTCTTCTGCCTTTTCTAACCCCTCCCATGTTTTGTAGCAAGGTTCCAAAGGGGCATGAATTTAAAGATAAATGTGATTTTTTTTTCCCTATATGGATACATAGTAGAAGAGCATAATTAATCAGATATGAACATGGCTCCATAAACACTCTGGGACAGTTTAACACCTGTAAGAGGGTGATAGCTGTGGGCCATGACTGCAAATATGGAGACAGGATGATGACAAAAGTAAGAAGAGCCTGAGAGGCAGATAACAAGCAAAGCTGTATGAGTGGTGTGAAGACAGGAATCTCAGAATCAGTTTAGGTATTATGATGTGGTGCTGGACTATTCAATAGAGGTTACTAAGTGAGGAAATATATAGGGTAGAGCTTGTGGAGGTGGAGCTTCGTAAAAAGGCCTTGCCAGGCAATGGCAGACCAGAAGCAAGATCCAGGGAATCTTCCTGCTTCCAACATCTGGAACGTTTTAAATGGCCAGGTATTCATTCATTGTTTGACTATGCTGAGGTTTCTGGGAGCAGAAATGTGTGCTGACACAATGGGACTGTAAATCAAAGTAAATGTATTCATTCAGGGGAGTAGGAAGAGAGCTAAATATAAGCACCCAGAATAGATACAGTGCTGCAGTGAGTATAAGCCAGCTCTGTGGAGCTTGGCTGCCTAAAGGAGCCCTCGTCTAGGATGTAAAATTTGACCCACAAGATTCGCAGTTGCTGGGAGGAACCCCCGGTCCTAGGGAAGTCTACAGAAACTGCCAGGGGCAGCACCTGGGAAGCTCAGGCCCTGACAGCAGAGGAAACAGCTACAGAGCATCTCTCTGGGACTATCCGTGGGCAGGAAGGAGAGAAAGGGACGTTTTTTGCAAAGCCCTTTGTTTTGTCTTTTCCCTGGGCTGTTTTAGGTGCTTCATCCCAGCTTTTGCCCTCAATATTCAGTATTTTATTCAAGAGCAAGCAAAGCGGCTTCTCAACAGGTGCTGTGGAAACTTGCACGGCTCCCGCCGGTACCGCAACTCGGGGAGACCGGCCCGTCTTTAATTTTGTAGGATGCTGCCGCCCCGCGACTCCTGCTCACAAAGCAGCTGCTTGGGCAGCAGCTCCGGAGCCACCCGCTACCCCAGCGCCTCCGCACCGCGCCCGCCGCGCCTCGCAGCCAGCGAGCCCGAGGCTTGCAAACTATGGTACTCGGCACAGAGAATGCGCTAATGACACAGGGCTGAACCAGGGAAAAGAAATGCCCCCGAAACCTCGGATTGGTCTGGACTGCAGACCTTCTCCAGAACGGGGCAAAGCTCAGGGAGCAGCTGGCTTCAATAGACGCAAAAGGAGAAAATGTGCCTGTAATTAAAATGTGCATTAATGTCGCAGTCAAGCCCCTTTTCCGCGGTCCCTGTGTGTCAGGATAATGTGGGATGAGGTAAATGTCCTCGACACTCTCCTCCTCCCTTCCCCCTGCCCCCGCCTCTCCGCGAAACACGAATTACCATTTCCACGCGATGCAACTGGGGGGACAAGCAGCTGCAAACCTCGACAATAAACTGTTTCATCCAAGGCAGTGCCACCTCGGGTAGGCAAGCCTTTAAATGCTCCCCCTCCACCAACACACCTCTTTGCCACCCGTGCAGGCAACCTCTGTAGCCGATAAGCAAGTCTAAAAACTCGGAGAGGATCGATAATGCCTACTAAATATTCTGAGAGTGTATGAGTGTGGCGGGGAGGAGGGATGAGGATGAGGAGGGGGATAAAAGGGTGATTAATCAGATATTAATCACTGGCCACAAACAAGGGGAGATTATTTCGGGTAGGCAACCGACTGTGGGGAGTTGCAGAATAGATCCTTTCACTGAAGGCACGCGTGATGGGATCAGCACTTCATCGTTTAGCGATGCCTGTGCAATTTTGAAGGTGCCCATTATTCAGTCCACGTATTTCTTCTCTATGTGTAGCATTTTGCCTAACTATCTGCAAGCACAGACTTAGTGGAGATACTTACGCTGCTAAGGTTTCCCTTTTGCACTCCTCTCATGAATACAGAAGCAGACAGAAAGCAAAATAGCCTCTGCTCCGAAAAAGAGACAAAAAACCCATAATAAAACAAAACAAAAAAATACCCCCCCCTAAAAAAAAAAATAAAAAATCCACCCCCCAAACCTCACAGACATCACGGAAAAGGGACCAAAGGAGGGAAGAGAAAAGCTGTCGATCTTTTGCACCCATCGGCAGACCATGCCTTCAAGGCTGAAGTGCTAGCGTACCTTTTTTTCGACAGCCCTGCATGCATACCAACAGCTGAGCGTGAAGCGCATTTCGGGCTGAGACGGCTACGCACACACTGGGCTCCTCCGTAACTTTCCCCACGCAATGGGTTAAACTAATAAGTGTATCGATACAGGCATTCCCGCAAAGAGCCCGCTGCTCAACTAAAAACCAGAAATGTAGGTAATCCCACACACACTACCATCATCATCATCGTAGCAAAGTCATCGGGTGAGATTTACTTGAATATACACTAGTCAGAGGCTGTATGAACCAACTCACGTCTCCGTTTGAGCATACTGCAAGAATATTTATTGAGACCAAGCTCAGTCACTGCATTGAACGGCAAGCCTGGCAAACAAACACATTCCCTATCTCCGAAGAGAGCTCTGAATCAACTCCTCCTTTCCCCCCCGCTTTAGCGATAATTTATATATTTCTATTGCAAAGCACCCATGGTAAAAATACAAAATAAGAGAGAAAAATATTTTTAAATACATCTTGGTCCAAAGCGAGACCAAAGCGCCCTGACCGAAAGCAAACGGACCCCTAAAAATATACCTTCAAATACTACCCTACCTTTCACACACGAAACCATCAATAAAAAGACGAGGTTCCAAAATGTAAATCCACTTTTAATCTCCATTTTCTTCACCAGGATGAAGTCCAGCCGGCCACATTTAGTACATCCCCTTTCCCAAAAGTCTGCTAATTTCGGTTCCTTTGCACGGATTTCCCCTCTGCAGATCCCTTTCATATTATTCTTGAGAGCTCCTAATTCCTATTCCTTGGCCAGGCGCAGCGGAGTTGTTGCTGTTGATGGTGCGCGGTCACAGCTCGGAGTGAATGGTGTTTCTGGGATACCACAGCAACCTTGACGAGGACTCAACCATCTCTCCAACGGGGGCACAAAGTCTGAGCTACTCTCGATCGTGTCTTTTCCTTCCCCCACCCCCCCGCTACCCCAACTCCCTGCACAGCCGAAACCCACCACAACCCTGGCTCGTTACAGCATCCACCAGGAGCCACGGAAGACCATCTTAAAGCTCAGACACTCTCGAATAAACTCCAAACAGTATTTGCAATTCAGATTCTCCCCCCGCCCCTCTGTTCCCCCAAGAGGATCAATTCTGCCTAGGAAAACGGCTCGGCAAAGAACACAGTGGCGAGGTTTCCACAGCCTCCCGGAGGAGCCTCCGGCAGCTAACCCGGCGGGGCTCACCCATCCTGCCGCCGCTACCCAGAACAATCACTGCCTCCTTATTAAGAATTCACGTGCCATGCTGGGGGCTGCCACTGTCTCCACCGGCACACACACATGTACACACACACACATCTCGCACCGGAGCCTCTCCGAGGGGATGATTTGCAGGCAAACTGCTCTGCGCGGGGGCGTTAGTGACAGGACGGTCTCCGCGGGAGCGGGGAGGCAGCGGGCAGGGGCGCGGCAGGCACAACCCTGCTCCCCGAAGAGCACGACTACAGCCGTGCGTGCAGCCCAGGGGGTCTATTTACAGCCGCGGGGATGGGGAAGGCGGCTCCGCGCAGTTCCGCTCAGGGCCGCGGAGCAGGCTGGCCGGGGCGGGCGGGCGGGGGCGGCGCGGCGGCGGCTCGGTCAGGAAGAGCGCTGGTGCCACCTAGCGGCCGCGCCGCCGCGCCGTCGGGGCCGCTCCGCGGGGGCGGGGGAGCTCCGCGGTGCGCCGCTACGCGAGGTGGGGGGGCGGCCGAGGGGAAGGGCATCTGTGGCCGGGACTGCCAGACTGGCACCCAGCCCGTCTATCAGGCCTCGAAGCCTGCGTTTAGGTTTCCTTCTTCTGCCCGGCCCATCTACTGCGCAAGGTGCGCGGGGTGGCCGTTCCCTCCGCGAAGGGGGCGGGCAAGCAAAGCCTGTGGTGCGGGGGTGCGCGCGTGAGCGGGGGTGCAGGGATGTTTGTTCCAAGTGTGGGTGGGTGGGTGTGCACCTTTGTCCCTAGGGGTGTGTTTGTGTGTACATATGTGTGCGTGTGCATGCAACTGCTCTTGCTGTGTGAGTGCTTCCATGGGGCCCTGTTGGTGTTAGTGCTGGCCTGCGGTGTTTGTGTGGGTGCGTGTGTGTTTGGGTGCATGTGTGTTTGCACCTGGGAATGTCCGTGTGTGCAGTCCGTGTCTGTGCCAGTATGTGCCTGCGTGGGTGTGTTTGTGTGTGTGCATGTGCTGCCATGTGGAATTTAAGTGGGTGTGCACATGTGTGTGGCATGTGATTGTGTGTGCTCAGAGCATGTGTGTGCATGTATCTGTAATTCTTTGCATGTGTGCACACGTGTTTTGCATGTATGCGTGTGTACATCTGTGTGTGCAAGTGTGCATGGCTCTGTGCCTGTGTACGTTGTCTTGTATATGTGTGCATAGGTGTGCATGTTTCATATATTTCAACAGGTGTTTGTTCATGATTTTGTCTTGCATATGTGTGTGTGCATATGTTAATTCTTACAGGTTTGCAGGTGTACATTTTTATGTGGATGTGCATATGGTACTTACGTGTGCATCTGCATAGTCTGAAGTAAAGTGCTGATGTACACAACTGTGTGCACTGGAAAATTTGGCAGTCAGTCAGTCATAAAGCCTGGATCATTGTGCATCCCCACAGGGTTTTGCATTTCCCTGTGTGGAATAGTGTGTTTGGTGTTTGTATGTGAAGGGAATGCATTTGTGGAAAGGTGTATCCCAGCTAGGAACTATTTTTGACGTGGCTGTGGATGTGATATGAGGCTTTCTATATATGTGTAGGGATATATGTGAATTTGTATGAACATATGTGTATACACATTATACATATGCAGTGGTACCACCATATCATAGACAATAATATTGAAGGATTCTGAAAAGGTAATGATTTATTCTTTACTCACAAAGCACAATGTGAAACAAGTTTGTGTGGCTGTGAGTGTCCTCCCGTGTGGGTGTAGGGGTGAACAGTATGTGCTTTCCTTCCACCTTTGCTTACAGACGTGCTCTGCTTTAGTGAGGCCAGAGGCATTTAGCAGAGTGTAGCCCTGCATATGCCTGGCAGAGGTCGGCTCTCTAGTTGGAGGATTTCATGTAGCTGGTGTGAGAAAAGAAATATCTTTAGCTGCAAGTGCTGACACTAACCGGCCCCATCGGATTCATACAAGTTTGTTTACCGGGGAGAAGCAAAGGTATATATTTCACAGCCTCCTGTACTGTCTACAGCCCTCTCCTGCAGACACATAAGTCTTGGAGAGTGACTGTTGTAATTGAAACTTGGTGGGCTTGTTCACTTCCACTGCATCAGCTGCAGAATGTGATCTCTCAAGCAATACAAACCCTGTTCTGGTGTTAAAGGCACTGCTACAATAGGATCAACTTTTTTGACAAAATGATCCCTGGTTTAGGTAACTTGGCATGGGCGAAAACCACTCTGTTCAGAACCTGCTCACTGTATTTGTTCTAAGAATTCTAATATATCTCTGTATCTCTTTATACATGTGTGTACACGTGTAACTGGAATCCATTTTTAAGTGCGTTACAAAACTGAAGGGAGAGTTCTGCTTTCAGAATAGCACAAATGGCTTTGCTTCTAGTATTCAGCTTTTTGGGGGGTTTTTTTGTTGGTTTTTTTTCCTTTTTTTTTTTTTCTTTTTTTTTGTAATGCACTTGGTATAAAATTCTGCCCTTATTACCCCAAGAACACCACTTTCCAGCTCTGGAAAGATCTCGTTGGGATAAACAGTAGTTATGGAGCATAAGAAGTGGTTATTGAAGATGTGGGGTTACTATTTTCTAATTCACACATTGCGTATGTAACTTATGCAGGAAGGAGGTTTATTTTGATGTTGTTAGAAGTCAGACAGTACGATTTATGCTGTGAGTTGCCTGTATTGCTTCTGGAAGTGAAATTTTGGCTCATCAGTTAGATGTTCAATGTAAATGAAGAAATACTTAAAGTCAAAAAGGGAAAGCCCAAGGAATTTTTATGACCAAATTTCTCATTTTCAAAGACTCTTACATTTTCAAGTAATTTGGATGCTTTTTAAAAGTAGTACTTCAGCTACTAAAGCAATTTTTTGAGGCTCATTTGATAGTATTAATGCTAGGGTGGGGACTGAATTTCTTTAGAGAACACTTCTCACCCCAACCCTCAAACACTGTGTTGCATTTTTATTGTGTTTTGATTATTATTAAAGAATAGCATCCTGTAGACTTTTGAGTGGTTTTGGGTTCAAGCTGTAGGTTGTGTTATATGTATCATTTTCATATAGTGTTACACTCCCCTTCCCTTCCCTTCCCTTTCCTTTCCTTCCCTTCCATTCCCTTCTTCCCATTTCCTTCTTTTGCTCTCTTACTCTGTTACTTATCCTCTCTGTGTTTCTCTTGCCCTCTTTTTTTTCTCTTTCTCCTCTCTCTTTTCTGTCTTTTCGCCCTCTTTTGGCATGGTCAAGCTTATTGATCATTTGGGTGCCAGTCAAGGATGAAAGTGACTTGGCAAGGACCATTAAGTCAATCACTATGATTAAATACTCCCAGGAATTTTAGAATGTGCTGAAATCAGAAATGGGCAGATTCTTAAATTTCTGGCCTTGTTAGGCACATGAATGTCAGCATTGCTACTATGAAATGTGTATTGGAGACCTGGCAGTGATGCTGCTCCTTCATGTTGTTATAGTTGGATGCTTCCTAAGGTACACCACGCCGTGATGCCTTAGTTACAGGCTATGTAAGCAGGCACTCTTTCCTCAGAATCTCCAAGAAATTAACAAACCAAAATAGATCTATGGTATAATCTGCTACTACTGGTATTCACATTTCCCCTTGTTACAGTTCCCTGTTCTCTTTGCCAAGGCAGATAAAATTTAAGTTCTGATAATTACATTACAAATTCCTCCTACATTTTTAACCACATTTGTTATTTTTCATTCACTGTCATATACTTTTGTGTAAGGTAGCCGTATTTTGTTAAATAGCTCCTACATTTTGCCCTTGGGTAACTTCATCCTAATTGTAGATAGACTGATTGATTTGCTTTAGAAAATGTAGTAGGTCTTTTGTGAAAAATAACACTGTGATTAGTATGTTACACAGTTCTTGCAACCACAGACAGCATATGTAGGTATGTGTAGAGCATATAGTAAGTGATATTTAAAAATGTTTACTTGACTTAGGACACAAATCTCATTCACTCATATCATGTTATTTTGAACATCCTGACTTAATGCAGGATGTAGAATTTTCTGAATTCCTGTAACAACTTAGTCTATCTGGTTATAAACCCAGATACAATTTTTAGACCTAACAATCTTATCTGTTTGTGAGCCCTGACATCCTTATCTTACCTTGAAAACACTAGAAGAGTGTTTCAAATGTACTCCCACACTTCCATTTTCTCATTTAATGCTTTCAACATGTATTGGAGTCCTTCAGAAGTCACAAAAAGAAAGACACCGGTGTGCCATCCTCATGTAGGTGGCAGTTCACTCCATACGTCTGTTTATACTCAGAGTAATTTTACTGCTGTGAAACATTTGAAGAGGTTTAGATGGGAAAGAGTGAGGCATGGATTGCACAACAGATGTTGGGGTGCTACCATATGCTGGTGTTACTGCCACATATTCCCATGTGGCATATTGTACATAGATTTTACAGGATACACAGGATACACAGGATACAGCTGTAGTATGAAGATCATATATAAAACAATCAAAAGAAAGATCCAGTAAAGCACATACAATGATGGAAATAGCTGGAGGGGAAAGATGCCATAGTATCTACCTCTTCTTGACTCCTTTTTAACTTAAGATCTCATGAATCAGGTTCTGAGCTGGTCCTAGTAGCAAGGATCTCTGTTTAAGAAAATATTCAAGAGTACCCACTTACACTCCTGAATAAAGAAAAAGTGGAGTATTTCTTTCAGATGCACTGTTCCTAGGGAGACAGAAATCACATGTGTCATTATTACAATTAGCTGTAGTTTTTTTATCTCCTTGTTAAGTGTTCCTTGCATTCTGATGGAGGCTACATTTGAAATTTGGAGACGAGAGAGAATGCAGTTCTATTTTATGCAATATTTATAATCTAAATAATCTAATAAATAATCTAATTTATAATCTATTAAATCTACTGATTTAGATGTTGTAGTATATAACAATTTTCACATGTAATTCAAGGAATTAGCTTTGGTATGCTGCTACCACACTTTGAATATTTTAGTGACTAGTTTTTTGTTGTTTTTTTTTTTGGTATCAGTCACCATCAGTCAAGATGATCTTGGTGTGTAGTTGTGTTTGTCTGGGATTTAAACTGCTGACATTCTCAACAGAAGCTGTAACCACTGTAATGTTCTTGCATCTCTAGTCAGCAGACTTTCAATTTGATGACTTGGAAATCCTATAGGGTGTGTGAAAATGATAAGTGTCTGACTTTACACAGGCAGAATTACTTTTTATGTGGTATGTGCAGTAAGGCCAGGCTCACTAATATTTGCTAGGCAGTCAGTTGGGCAGAGTTTAGATCTTGATTCCCCTGTCCTTACTAATTGAGTGACATACGTTCAAATAGCTATTTTTACATTAGCTGTATCTGGCAGTTTAGGAGCTTTGATTCATGACCAAAGATGTCATTGCTTATTCTGCTCAATGCTCTGCTTTGCTGAGATGTATGTCACTCCCAACAAGTTCATGCATGTGATACAGTGCCACATTGTGCAGTGAAAGTTTGCCAAAGGGATGTTGTGAATGTTTAGAAAGATATTAAATGTTATTGTTGCAGCAAATACAATTATTTAGTATATACTTAAAGTCAGATTATCACCTGGAGTTCTGGATACCATGGACGTAAAATATAGAAATTCCATAATAAAGAATGGCTGCATGTAGTGTCAGCAGAACAAAAGAAAAGAAGAGGTAAATATTGGTTGGGGAAAGCGTGGTAGAAATTGCTATGCTTTGTTACTAAAGTAATAAATAAAAATGTCTAGATTTACATCAAATGCTATCCTTCTGTAGTAATAGTACTATTGCAGTATGTAAAGGAAAAGAAATCAGAAAAGGGTGGCGAGGTGCTGAAATAGGAAGAAAAAAGATTTTTTTAGTGGATTGTGTAGGTCGGAAAGTGGGTGAGCTGGTGGGGGAAGATTAAAACATCCTTCCATATTCCACTTTCCTGTTTTCATTAGATTGAGACATAGTAAATGTATATTAAATATGTCATTTTTTAAACTGTCATTCAGTGATAATCAGAAGAAATGTATGTACTGTCATTCTTCACTGAGCAAATATGAACTGCGTTCACACTGCTGAGTGTAGACTTTTTCAGTAGCCTTCTATTTGTTAGCCAGTGGGTGAAAAGAATACTTTATAGAAAAAAGAATTTCTACTCTATCTTGGATTTTGTTTTAATTATTTATGTGACTGGTTTGTTTTGTTTTGTTTCCCCCCCCTGCATTATCTGTTGCATTGTTTAATGTTTAATGTTTTTAATGTCTTTGTGTGGTTCTTGGAATGTTAGGGGAGAAAAGCACTGTAGATATAAAATTAATAATTAATTATTTTTTATGATACTTAAAGGAGTTATATATATAAATTCTCTGGCATCTGCAGAACAAATCTACAAGGCCTTTGTTTTGTTGTTATTCTGCATGAAGGATTCTCCTTGCCTTGAACAGGAATTCTGTTAACCTGTAAAAATATTATTAACCTTGACTCTGATTTCAGATTGCAAATTTTACAATGAACATCTTTTATAAGTAAATTATACCTATGAAGAATGTTGATGTTCTATCTGCCTGCCATATATTCTTTTGTAAACATTTAAAGTATAGAGATTGTTGACACTGCAGACAGAATTAAACTGGTTTAGAGACAAATTTCTGGATGGCTTTAAGATGCTGAATGCTGAGGTTATAAAAGCTCATACAGGTTAGGCAAGTTTGGTAACAAGTGTTTGCAATTTTTAATTTTGAAGAAAAGGTAGGCAAAAATGGAACTTAAGTGTATCTGAGGAACATAAATATCACAGCTGAGACATTTAATTTAGATTCGTGACTGCATTATTAATTTTTTTGAGAGTGTTAAAGTTAACCTAGTAAAATATTTCAGACTTTTGTTTGTAATATTTAATGTTAGACATCGATTGCAAGCTGGGAGGTGTTAAAGAGAGCAGCTGGAAAAGATTATTGTACTAGTTTCAGGCTATTTTGTTTCAGCTAGATATTTGGTATGCATGAACATAGCTAGACCCTTTTCCTATCTATTTCGCTCTGTACTACACTTTCAAATGATTTATAATGTTTGAATCCCTTCCCCTGTTTAGCCAAGTGCAGTATTACAGCAAAGAGTATATCAGTGCTGATTTTGAATGGCTTTTCACAGCCAGCTCTGTGGCTGTGTGCTGCTTTTTCTGTAGGGGCATCGCGTATCACTTGGAGAATGATGAGCTAAAAGTAATGAGTAGTGATGTGGTGATGCTATAATTTTTCATGCAGCTTGAAATACAAATCTGAGCTGACTTGTGTTAGGGTATGTGATAAAAAGGCCACCTCCATACACACAGAAGAGCACAGATACACAAGCCCCTTTCCAACCTTCCCAGAGCTGTCCCAGCAGAGAATCAGCCCCACAGACCAGGTGAGACCCCACATTGTGAGAGTCTGGGACACTCATCTGGGGCACCACACACACACTGGGGGGGGCTCCCAGCCCTTAGGGACAGTGTGCATTATAGTATGCAGGAGAAAATGCTGGGATTGTTCAAGGCTTATTGTGGGATGTTTAGGGTAGGAACCAAAGGTGGGGAAATGGATAAAAGTAGTTTGGGAAGGGACAGATGTACAAAAATGGAGAGACAGGAAGACAGGAAGGGATCAGTGGCCTGCTGACTGCTGGCCAATACTTTTGTCTGCATTTCAGATGGTAGGCTACATTTTTCATCACTGCACATCTATAGTTTATTTAGTTTGATGCTCTCAAATGTGCTGCTTTTTACCTGTTTATTGTTTTGATGGGTAGCAAAAATCGTTGGCATGATTGCCGAGGTTTAGACCCAGCTGGTTACAAAGAGCCATGGATCTGCTCACTCACTCCTCCCTTCACTGTAGGATAGGGAGGAGGAAGCCGAGATAAAAGCTTGAGACAAGGGTTGAGACAAGGACAGGGAGCGGCCACTCGCCAATTATGTTCACAGGCGAAACAGACTTGGGGAAAAAATCAATTTAATTTATTACCAATACAATCAGAGCAGGACAAAGAGAAACAAAACCAGATCTTAAATACCTTACTCCACCCCTCTATTCTTCCCAGGCTCAAATTACTCTGTTCCCTATTTCTCTATCTTCTCCTTAGCAGTAGAGTAGGGGGACATAGAATGGGCATTGAGGTCAGTGAATCACATTGTTTTCTACTGCTTCTTGCTCCTCAGGGAGAAGTTCTCACAGTCTTCCACTGCTCCAGCACAAGGTCCTTTCCATGAGAGAGTCCTTGACGAACCCCTCTGACATGCAACCCCTCTGACTGCACCCACCAGATGCAGTCCCACAGGATCAGACTGCTCCAGCCTGGGCTTCCCTCAGAGTCATGGTCTCCTTCAGATATAGCCACTTCCCCTGGTACAGGATCCTCCGCAGCTGCAGGTCCACATCTGCTCCACTCTGGTCCTTTATGGGCTGCTCCACCATACTTCTCTGTGGGCTGCAGAGGACAGCTGCCATATCACCATGGGCTGCAGGGGAACCTCTGCTTGGGGACCTCCTCCCCTCTGGCATTGCTCTCACCAACCCCTCTGCTCTGGCCTGCAGTTTCAATTTCCCCTTGATGTCAGAGGCTCATCTGCCCCCACTGATGGGTTTGACTTGGCTAGTGGTGGGTCTGGATTTTGGAGCTGGAGGAGCTTCCAGCAGCTTCTTACAGGAGCCACTCCTGGGCCCCCTCCCTCACTACCGAAACCCCTCCACATCAGCCCAACTCAAGGATATGTGCACTACTTCTGAGGCTGGAACTGTTCTGTGATTACTGTTTCTTACAGGAAAATAGAGAATATATAAAATTATCCAATCTCATGAATGGGTGAGATGAATGATTGTTTTAAATACTCCCATTTCAGTTTGTATGAATAAAGTACATAAATCAAGAGAAACTATAGTCTTCATAGAGTGCACAGAGGCGCTAGGTTTTTTTTCCATACTGTGCCAGTTAATAATATATTAAAAGTTCTATCATGAAGTTCCTCTGATTTTTTTTCTGATATATTTTTACTGCTTTAGGATTTCCAATTTCCTGTGAAGGTGTTAGTTACCTTTCTGAAGCAGTAATCAGTTGCATTTTCCATATCAGGCATAGTGTCTATCCATGTATGTGTTTGTCATTATTATAGAAACAAAGAAAAATGGACTGTAGTGTATTATCTTACTGGGTGCATGATTGTATGCATCATGGGCTATTTGTCTTTTTTACAAAATTGTTTCATTTATAAGCAAGCAGTTTCTTGTGTGAAACCCTAATAGCCTCTGGCAAAAGTATTTTAGAGATACAATAGGTGGCATCAAAATATTTTATATTAAATGAGAATGAGTTGCATTAGAAACACTGAAGGGCTGCATGTGAAGAAAATAATGAGATCCTTGAATATTGAATATGCTGAAAAATGGACAATGAACTCAGGTGACTGTAAAAGATTCTTTAGTAGTTCTTCAATCATTAAATGAAGCACATTTAGTTGTAGATATTTCAGAGTTATTTCAAGAAAATATGCTGGATATACTGTTGAATATTTGAGAGGCTCCTCAAAATAATTTATTTGGTTTCATCACAGTAAAATGTGTAATGTGTGATGTTTATCACTGTAAAAAACATGTCTAGAAAAAGATGGAAAATAAATAGGAAAATACAATATATATTATATGAACTCTGTAATTTTTCAATATAATTAATACACAGTATATTAAATCATACAGGTGGGGTAGAAGACAGCTTGGCTGAACAGGGAGCTTCTCTTGGAACTAAGGAGGAAAAAGAAAAAGAAACTATGATCTCAGGAAGTGAGATCAGGCTTTTCAGGAAGAGTACAGAGTTATGGTTTGTGTACACAGGGAGAAGACAAGAAAAGCCAAAGCTCAAGTAGAGGTGAATCTGGCCAGTTTTGTGTCAGGCAATGAAGTCTTTAAGGTATACTAAAAGCAAGTGGATGTCTAAGAAAAATGTTGGGTTGTTACATGTTGAAGGTAGTCATGTGACTAGTAGAGATGGAGAAAATGCAGAGGCATTCAATCTGGGTTTTACTTCACTCTTAATATTAATACTGGTAGACCTTGGGTTGCATGGTCTTCTGAGTTGGAAAACCCCAGGCATGGGAACAATGACTTTCCATTAATGTACACTGAAATTTTAAGAGACCAGCTGTATCATCTGAGTCTTCTCAAGTCGATGGGACCTGATGAGATTTATCCCAGAGTACTGAAGGAGCTGGCAGATGTTACAGCAGGACCCCTCTTAATTAACTACCAAAGATCCTGGGAGTCTGGGGAGGTCCCTGCTGATGGAAAGGAAGCCAACATTACTGCAGTCAACAACAGCAACGTAATCATCAGGCATTCAGTAGGGGTTAACAAAGGGAAAGTCCTGTGTAACTAATTTGTTACCCTTCTATGAGTTCATCCGTCTAGTGGATGAAAGGAAGGCAATGGGTATAGTTTTTCTAGGGAGTGGAAAGAAAAAAAAAAGAAAAAAAAGGGTTAGTCAGGAAGCATTTCTATACAGAGAGTGGCTGAGTGGCTGTACACTGGAACAGGCTTACTAGGGAGGTGAATGATGCACCATGGCTGTCAGTGTTTAAGAGGTGTTTGGACAACACATTTATTGATATGCTTTAACTTTTGGTCAGCCCTGAAACGGACAGTTGTTTGGACTAGGTGATCATTGCAGATCACTAGGTGATCAATTCCAGTTGAACTGTTCCATTCTACTCCATTCCATTCCATTCCATTCTATTCCACTCCACTCTATTCCATTCCATTCCATTCCATTCCATTCCATTCCATTCCATTCCATTCCATTCCATTCCACTGTAAATATTTATTTAACATGAAAATATTATCAAAATTTATAAGCTACACATCATCTTTTTAAAATAAATCCTTTTAGAATTTTCCTCAGCTTCTGTATATAGATAATATTTAATTGACATCAGTAAAATTATGCCATTTCACAGTAAGAGTTTATAATGGCACTTATGTCCATTTTTTCTCACATCATTACATATAGAATTTAGGAAAAACAGGATGAATACACAGTGGAAAAATATTAGAGATGAGGAAATATTTCTAGATACAACAACTACTTTGTAATTTACTAAATTTTACTTTGTGTAAAGGCTTTTTAACAAGGTTTTTGTGTCATTCTTTCTAGGACTAGACACATCTTTTTCTTCTCCTAAGAGTGTGTATTAATCATTGAATGCTTACTCATGAGGCTTTCTCAAGAGGATAAAGCATGTTTTCCTTCCTTGATCAGTGTCCATACTTTCCATGTAGTGTGTCTCCCATACTGAGCATCCAGACCAACTCCCAAATCCTGACGAGCTTTCTGGTCCTGAAATTGTTACTAAACAAAATTCCTTCCAGACATCCTTTGGAATAAATGACTCAGCTGTGGTTCCTAAAGAAATTATTTAAGAACCAAGACCCAGGAGGTAATTTTAGGCTGATAATCCTCATATAATAGAATAATTTCCCTTTAGCTGAGAATCAGGTGTATAAACTCCTGACACATTCCTTCATTTGCTAATTCTGAAAACTCTTTACTCAGGGGCTGGCTGCTGTCCATCTCATTACTGCATGCCCAGATCTCCGTGCATTTTGCTTGGAGCTAAGACTTTGAACCTAGGCTTTCTAACTTCTTTCGGTGCCATATACCTTTTAGCCAAAGAAGAGACCTAAAAATTCTATAATCAGTATTAACTTGCCTTGAACCCAAATATAAAGGCTACTAAAATAGGGTAACCAGCATCAAAAGTGATGTAGTTTGTAATGCTGTGGTGGCAGTACTAGACACAATGCATGAGTACTTCACAAGGTATGTGAGGAATACGATCATCAATGGGACAAAAAATGTGTCTAGTTTCATGCAGGATAATTTGGAGAATACTCAAGAAGCATGGCTTGCAAGACAGGAAAAAAACCAAATAAAAGCAGTACTGAGAACAGAGGAGACTTCAGCTTCCACTTGGGAGGACCAAAAAGCACAAAAACATCAAACATAAATATGGAGAAAGAAAATAAACCTCCTTTAGTTCAAAATTCTGTCATTGAAATCTTTTAGGCTTGACCACCTTAACTTCAGCAAATGAGAACCACTAAAAACCATAAGTGGAGTCATTATGAGCTGCAGTGGGTTGTATACTCATAACTAATGTAGCATATTAGTGTTACTGACAGTTTTGGATCTGTTGTGTTGAATGGTAACATGCAAGAACTGATTATCACAAAACGTATTGTTAATTAATAAATTTAGTAAAGTTTGGTGTTAAACTTTAAAATGGTCTGATTTATCAAGTCTTCTAAACACTTTATCACAGCAATTTTGTAATTAATTGATACATACATATCTATGTACACTGTGCCCACATACAGAAATATACATAGAATTGCAGTTGCCTAAAAATTGAATTGTAAAGCACTGAATATGGAAGAAGGACTATGTTTTGCCCCTTCAGCCACCTCATCCTCTGCAGATTGTGCTTCCAACTCTGGATCCTTTCAGGTCCCTTGCTTTCTCATCCAAACTAGCAGACTACTCATTGCTGCTATCAGCTCATTCCCACACTGTCAGCAAAAACCTGGAAACTCTTTTTTGCTGGCAACATTCTCTGAAGCAGCAGCTGTTCAACTTGTAGATACTTGCTTACTCAGGACACTCTTCTTGTCCCATGCTTAATGCTGACTACTCTGTTCACACTAGTCCTCAGAGAATCCTAGATCCACAATTTAATAATTTCTAAAATGAGGATTTGTTAACAGAACCATTCATGATGACAGCTTTCATTGCATCTCAATGAAACACCTAGCATTGCACAAAGTGTTTGAAAATTAGATTAAATGGAACTCTGATCTTGTACATCAGATGCTGTGTTCCTGTGAAAAAGATACCAGTCAAAGAGCTGAAATAATGTTTTATATTGTCCATTTTTGATGGATATGTATAAAAGCTGTTCAAAGCAAGTAAAATCAAAACTATCATATCTAATTCAGAGGCAGTAAAAGGAAAATATTGAAGTTAGAAGTTGCTGAAGCCTGTGGATTCCAGGACTGGTGTAGGAACTCAAGGGGTTTCTCCCTCCCACACACATGAATGCTGCTGCTACTGTTCCTGTGTGCAGATCTGGCAGGTAGTAAGGCTGAGTCTTTGTCTCAGAAAGATACACACACACACACACACACACACCTCTGACATGGCTGGCAACACTGACTACCGCAGGAAGAGCACTGCCTTCACCAGCAGCCCCATGAACACCAAGGACACTCACACAAAGCAGCCCAGTCTTGCACCTTTTCTCTGGCAGATCAGGACTGAAGTGAAAACTCACACAGGGGGTACACAAACACACACACAGTCACAGCTTCCTCTCTTATCAGCATGAACTCTCAGTCCATCAACTACCCAGGGCTGGACCCTGTGCCTCTTACTGAGCATGCAGGTCACCAGTTAGTCCAGCTTGATGCTCCCTAGCAAACAGATGCATACACTTGAACACTTGTCTCACACTGATCTTGCACCAATATGGTCACCTTTCCCTCATGTTTTAGTACAAGTCCAAAGTCTACTTAATAGCTGTTCTTGGACAGTGGGGTCACCACCCACCCCTTGGCTCAGACCTTGTGCCCTTCTATGCAGGTCTTTTGTTTCCCAGCTAGTCCAGCTTGAGGTTTGCTAAGGGATGGCACATTCACACACACATTTGGAATTAAATTAATTGGGAGGAGATAAAAACAGCCAGATCTCCCCTGTTGCTGGGACCCACAGACTCTTCTCCAGTTGCTGTCATCACATGGTGTGTTCCACTCACACATAGAGTAGAGAATGAGAGAACACAGACAAAATAGGTCAGAAGAGGATTCATAAATTCATGTGATGAAAATAAGAGGTCTGAATCACAGAAAAATTAAAATAGCTCATCACAGTCCTCACTTAATAGCACATATGCTTCTGGCTACCTGTACCATTTTACAGAAGAGGATGAAGGTGAGATTTATTCCAGAGGAAGGGTTTCATTTGTTGAAGAGGTTATGTTTAGAGCATATTTATCCTCTGCTTAAACTTCAGGGCAACAGATAGCAATCATAGACTGGCTCTGTATCAGTTTATAGAATGAAGAATGATTGCTTCACTCCTCTGTTGTATCTTTCTCACTCTTCAATTTGGAGCTAGAACTCCTTTCATGCCCTTTAATGAATGCACACAAAACCTACTGTGTCTGATGCTTAGTGAAGTATAGAAAGAAAAATTCAGAATTTCCTTTTTGGTTAGGATGGGAAAGAAGAATTAAAGGCATAATTTTCCATGAAGTTTTGGATTAGCTGCAAATATTTTCATTACTTCTGAAGGTTCTACTGGTGTGAATCTAGCTAGTATGATGGTTCGTTTAGCAGAAAATTAAAAGGAAATGTCAAATTCAAAGGGATCATAAATTCCTCAGTGGATTTGAAACAGATGTTGTTAGGTGCATAAATGATAGGAACTACATAGCATAATTAATGATGAATCTTTTTTACTTCCATACTTAGGAAAAAAGCAAGAAGAAAAGGGAAATTTTAAATGAGAATCATCTAAGACATTAAGCACTGACATATGAAATGAGTTCATAGGGCAAATTTATTGCTTTAAAAATTTACATTATTTTTGGTGTCTTTTTATACTTTCTCTCAGAAGAAAAAGGAAAAGGGTTTCCACATGGAACGTAAGGAAGAGTCTCCTTCTGGCCTGTAGCCAGCTTTGTAAAACTTAGAGTTACATGTCCTTTTTCCACCAGGTGTGAGATTAATGCACATTAGGAAGAACTCTCTAAAACAGTAAAATACTAAAAAACATTCGTATGTGATAAGAAAATCAAATCATCCAGTACTTGCAGATCTTAAGTGTAGATTTTTGTAAGAGATGCCTATTACTACTAATTTACCCAGACATATGTGCAAGAAATAAGAGCCACTGAAACAGTTTCATGACAATAGGAATACATATATAATATATAAATTCTATATTAAATCTTCCATATTTTATATATCAGATATTATATATAGCATATAGTATATTTTATATATTAATTATATATTATGTAGTATATGCTATATATTACATATTATACATTATATTGTATGTTTTATATTATATATTTATTATATATTGACACAGACTGATAATCCAACTAGCATTTCTGGAGCAAGTTACGAAGTTCAAGAGTCTTACAAGACAGGTAAATATTTCAAACTTTTTTGTTTATCGTAACTCAGTTATGGCTAAAAAGGATATTTCTCATATTTCCAGCCATGATGATTCTATGATTCTATGAAGGGAACATGACTTTCCTGAGAAATAGTTAGAATGAAAATGTATTTTGCGTCAGAAAAAAGTTCAACAGGGAAAGATTTGTAGAAGCAATTAAGAATGCTTCCTAAAGACTAGTAAGATATGCTCACATCTTTGGTATAATAGAATTTCTAACATATGTGTTGCATAAATGAGTATTTTTTATATAAGTGATTCACTTACTGTATGTAAATGTGATTTCACTGCTGAGTTGTTCAATTAGAAATAATTCTTCAATAATTAATAGAAAGTTAATACCCTGCTTTGTTTTGTTTTTAATTCTTATTTGTAACTGACAGATTTGGAAATCTGAGATGACACTCATAAGGTTTTTTTTACCATAGACACACAGGTTTGTCTTGCCCTCATATTGGGAAGAAAGAGTGAGAGACGGAGGGAGTCACCACCAGGAGTCCAGCTGCCCAGCGAGTTTCTTCAAGCTGGTGCTGATCCTGGACAGGGTCTGATGCAAAATGGCGGTGGGTCAAAAGATGATGAAACAGCCACAGCATGGACAGCCATATATACCCCTGAGTGCCTGTTGTTCCAAAGGGGCAGCTGTCAGTCAGCTGCCACAGAAGCCAGGGTCATCGGTATGAGAGTCATTGCAGATAGGCTGCCTGGAGGGAGGGAGCTTCCACAGAAGGGTGCAGTCCCGCACCCACTCATCAGTTCTTATCTCCTTCCAGGTGTCACCCCTGTTCTGCTTGAGCCCAGGCCACATTCATTGGAATCAGAGCCATTGGAAACAGGCTTGCCTGGAGGGGGGGCTCACAGCTCTTATCTCTGGCCACTCCCCACTGCGTTCCAGCCCCCTCAGCCAGGTACATCAGCATCAGTACAATCAAGGTGGCTTCCTCCACCCTGGCCAGGGTAATCGTGCCTAGAGGGATGCCCCAGCATTGCAGGCTGGCCCTCAGAAAAGGGCAGCAGTCTCCACCCAGGTGTCAGTTTTAAGTTCTTATCTCTTTCCAGGTGTCACCCCCTGCTCAGCTTTGGCCAGGCCAAGTCCTCCACCCTGGCCAGGGCTATTCATTTTAAAATAGTTCTTTTGAGGCAATTTCAAATCAGTGAGATCAGATTCTCACCAGTTTCTTAATCTCTGAGCTACTGGATGCCACAGAGTTCAGTTCAGATTGTAGTTTCTTGTTGCCATGGACATTTTTGAATGATGAGGCTTTTGTTTAACTGTGAAGTCTGAATTTTTAAAAATCTCCTGTCTAACACCTCTATTCAGTGCAAAGACAGCATATTGCAATAAAGAGCAACTGCTGCTGAATCAGTAAGTTTTCTGTATCTTGAGCTCCAGAGAGGACAGTGAATGTGCTTTTGCCCTCCCACAATGACACAAAGACAAAACTAGAATTCAAATGAAATGGTCAAAAGTATGTGTCCACCTGCTGCCTCTCTGTCTTTATGATAGGTCTGGTTCTTCCTAGTTTTGTTCCTCAGAGGCTGCCACAGACAACAGAATTTCAGCATGATTTATAATGGCTTGCAAAAACATTTAAATATTGATGAGGAAAAGCACAAGTGCAAATACAATTAGTCTCTCAAATAAAGTCTTCCTATAAATACTGTTAACACCAGTAGAAGTTTAATTAATTAGAAAAAATATTCTGAACACTTTCAGTACAACATTAAAATAACATTAAAAAGTGATATTTTCAAGGGGATATTACTAACAAGTGGCCATTTCATTCCCCATTATGCCAATTTAGGCTGGGATAGACTTAGTTTTCTTCATGGTAGCTTGTTTGAAGGTCTGTTTTGGAATTTGTGGTGAAAACAATGTTGATAATACAAGGATGTTTCAGTACCTGTCTTAGCTATGTTGTAGGTGTGGCTGTCTCTGTTCCCATCTTCTGGACAGGTCTGAGACCTGCACTGCAGATATCTACTCTCCTGAAGGCTCCCTCAGGCATCTCTTCCCTTCCCTTCCCTTCCCTTCCCTTCCCTTCCCTTCCCTTCCCTTCCCTTCCCTTCCCTTCCCCCTTCCCTTCCCTTCCTTCCCTTCCCTTCCCTTCCCTTCCCTTCCCTTCCCTTCCCTTCCCTTCCCTTCCCTTCCCTTCCCTTCCCTTCCCTTCCCTTCCCTTCCCTTCCCTTCCCTTCCCTTCCCTTCCCTTCCTTCCCTTCCCTTCCCTTCCCTTCCCTTCCCTTCCCTTCCCTTCCCTTCCCTTCCCTTCCCTTCCCTTCCCTTCCCTTCTCTTCTCTTCTCTTCTCTTCTCTTCTCTTCTCTTCTCTTTCTTTTTCTCCCATCCCATCCCATCCCATCCCATCCCATCCCAGGTTGGAAAGGACCTTTAAAATCATCTAGTTCCAACCCCCCTGCCTCAATAATACCCTGAGGAAGAATCATCTTCCCTCCTTTCCTAAAAATGTAACTCACTAAGCAAACCAGTGTTACTGCTTGAATGGAACCAAAATTCCATTCTGAAGTCTTAAAAATACCTGTGTGGGGCTTTTTTAGTTAGATTTTAACAGCTAATTACCTAAATTCAGTGAAATATGTCTATAGAACTTTATACTTTGGAAAAGCAAAAGCGATGCTACTAGAAGCAGATGTATAGCTATAGGTTGACCTAATAAGGTTTCTATTTATGTACATACCTAGCTGTAGGTATACATACCCTTGAGAGAAAACATGTAGTCAAGATCTATTAAATCATTCATATTAAATTACTATTTAAGTTCAAGAGTTTTATTTTATTTTTTGTATCTACTTAATTTTAGCACTCTGTGATAAGAATGCAAGGCATAACCTGCCATCTAAAATGCAGAGCAATAGCTCCTTTCTCATCAGTTGTTCTTATGACTATACTTTACCATCCTCTTACTCATGTAAGTAAATGAATTATCTTTGTCTTGCAGAATATAGTGTATAGTTTGTTTGATACAGTATATGAAGCTCACAAACTGAACACAGAGGAAAATGCTATACTTAAGGTCATATTCTTAATATCTTTCCAGTATTGTGAAATATATTTATCTTGTATCTAAAGACTTCATCAAAATTATGCAAGTGTTCTTTTTTGTAAAACAGATGGGAAAAAAAAATCCCTGTTTTTCTTCAAAAATTTACTGCACAATTGGAAAAGATAAACCAAATAATTGAGTGCAGGAAACTCAAAAAGTAATCAACACGCAGCCTGACAAATACAGAACCACAGAATCACAGAATGCTCTGGGTTGGAAGGGACCTTTAAAGGTCATCTAGTCCAACTCTCCTGCAGTGATCAGGGACATCTCCTAGTATACCAGGTTGCTTAGAGCCTGGTCAAGCCCGGCACTGAGTATCTCCAGGCATGGGTCTTCCAGCATCTCCCCGGAACACGTTCCAGTGTTTCATAGCCCTCAAAGTAAAGAAATTTCTAATACCTAATTCTATCCTGCTATAGTTTAAACCCATTGCTCCTTGCCCTATTGCTACATGTCCTTGTAAACAGTTCCTCCCCAGCTTTCTCGTAAGCTCCTGTCAGGTACTTGAAGACCTCTATAAGGTCTTCCTGTAGTCTTCTCATCTCCAGGCTGAACAGCCCCAACTCTCTCAGCCTGTCTTTGTAGGAGAGATGCTTCAGCTCTCTGTTTATTTCTGTGGCCCTCTTCTGGACTTGCTCCAACAGTTCCATGTCCTTCTTGTGCTGAGGGCTCCAGACCTGGACACAGTACTGCAGGCAGGATCTCACCAGAGCAGAGTTGAGGGGCAGAATCATCTCTATCTGCTGGCCATGCTGCAATTTGCCCCCATGGCTACAAGCACACGTTGCTGGCTCATGTCCAACTTTTTGTCCAACAGTGCCCCCAAGCCTCTTTCTTAGTTAGTTCAGCTTTTTAAAGTTCAATAAGGAGATAAGGCATATCCTAGAACTCTTCATTGTTAGTTAATAACATCAAATAGCAAGACAAGAGGGCACGGTCTTAAGTTGTGCTGGGGGAGGCTTAGGTTGGATATTAGAAAGAATTTCTTTACCGAGAGGGTGATCAGGCATTGGAATGGGCTGCCCTGGGAAGTAGTGGATTCTCCATCCCTGGAGATATTTAAAAAGAGACTGGATATGGCACTCAGTTCCATGGTCTAGTAACTGCAGCAGTAGTGAACCAAGGGGTGGACTTGATGATCTCTGAGGCCCCTTCCAACCCAGCCAATTCTATGATTCTATGATCAAAGAAAAATGAGGCCAATGGAAAGTGAGACTGAAGAATGAACATTTGTATCATGAAAAAGAAGAAAATGGAAAGATAAAAAACATTGCATAGTAGGGACTTAATATTTACTTTGCTTTCTAAGATGGATCTACCCCGTGATATGCATGTGAAGTTAATTAATTTCAAGCCCATATTCTCGCAAGTACATTGTTCTGAGCTAACAGGCAAAGTTATAATTTTCATTTTTTCCTGGTTTGAGCCATGATAGAAACATTTTTCTTTCTTGTATTTTTACTTTCAGCTAAGTGTCTTCTATGTAGCTGCACTTGCTCAATCAGTGTCTGTTTCTAGGACTGATAACACTCAATGTTTATAGTTAGGGCTAGAGACTGGTATGCAGAACCAAGAACACTGCTCAGTTCTGAGCAACATCTTATGCTCCAGAAAGAGAAAGGGAATAAAGGGGTCACACATTCAACTCTCCTTTGGGAGACCAAAATGAACCAAATAGAGCATTTCATCCCATATGCTTCATAGTCAGTATAAATTTGAGGGATCAAAAGGATCAGACCTCTTTGTTCAGGACCAATGTCCTGGGAGGATTCTGTCTATTTGTTGGCCTTTGATCTATGCCCTCCTGAATCTGTGTGTTATTGCATCCACTCCTGTCTGCTTCTGACTCTAGGAGCCCAGTCTGGGAAGTTTTGCAGGGTCTTCCCTGCAGCCTTGGTGGTGATGTGAGTTTTATTGAGGGAATGGGAGGAGGACCGTGGTATAACTTTTGTATACCTTTTTATATATTTAATAATTTTTCTTTTCATCATTACTGTTTCATTAAAACTCTGAAGTTTAGTTTCCAACCCATGAGTCTCTCTCCCTTATTCTCTCCCATTCTTCCTCAATAGGGAAAGGAGAGGAATTAGTAGAGAATCTTTAAGGCATTTAATTGCTGGCCCAGTTTTAAACCGAGACACAATTATGCTTATAGTCTTTCAGGTTTTATTGAAGACTCAAGAATTTTATTTGTCATGTAAACCATTATCTGTATCTTCTGTAAAACCCCGTGGATCGCCAAAGGCAGGGGAGTTAGGAGATTTCTGTTAGCTAGCTAACATATCTTCTTTGATAAATTGCATATATGAATTTCTTTTTTTACCTAAGTAGGTACTATGAAGCCCATACTTTCATCTTTGGAAAGAGTTTAAAAAGGAGTAACATCCAAGTTCCCAAATTCCTTAAATGAAAAATATTTCTTCAATGAGAAATTTCAGCTAGGAGCTAGAAGACCTCCTGTTGCAAGGATGATGGATTTTTGTTGCTCATCTTAAAAATGTGAATCACTCAAAAAATCTGGAATTTAAATTGGTCCTTTTAAATAGTTTGAAGATGCCTTTTGAATATTTCTGACACCCACCTGATTTATTTTTCTGACTCAGATCAAATGCTAACTGACCTTTTTTCTTTATCTGGAAAGTACAAACACAAAGATTCACAAAGTTAGGGGAAAGAAAAGAATAATTAGCATACTGAATGTGTCCAGCTCAGTCAACTGTGTATTTTCCAGGAGTACATTTTGGTAGATCAATATGTAGTATGTGGAAATAATTCTAGATGGGTACCTAATAAAGTTATACTGTGGACTCATAATATCAGTAGCTGAAGCATAACAGAATAATTGCAAGGAAAGCATAGATTACATTCTTTAATGTCATCAGACATAAATCACAGAATACAATGACTTTTTATCAAATAGACATTTCTTTTTGTTAAGGTTTGCTTAACTGAAGAAGCTTACCTAAGAAAACCTTCTGGGTTTTTTTTTGAAAGTTAGTGAATATGATACAAATTTCACAAAACTATTTTCAATCTTTAGATGAAACTGAGATAATCTGATTCCCTTGCACATATTGCACATGTGAAATTAATTGACCGCTCATTTTGCCTCCTGAATCTATACTTCATATAGGTCAAGTGTTGTTTGATATACACAGAAAATTGTACATCACTATAAACACAGGCAGTCTAGGAAAATGAGACATTCACTTCATAAAAAGTAAAGAGGAAGGTTCACTTTTCTTTCTTGATAACCAAGAATCTCCTTGAATGGCAAGCTGTTCAGTCATTACATTGTCTTAATCTGAAGTGCTGGAACATGTTTAATTCAGCAGCTCTCTTAAGGGCCCTGTGGAAATACCCTTTCTTCCTTCCTACCTGAAGACCAGCTTAGCCAGATCTTAGAGAGTAGCTTATGAAATCAATTGACTAACATGCATTAAAAAAACTTATAATAAATTAGTATTTGTTTAAAGGACTTTCAAAGTAGCTAATAAGTTTCAAATTAAAAGGGGGCCCTCTACTGCATGAGGAAATGGTTCACACAGCTAGTAAGTCTGATGAAAAACATAATTGCAGGGACAACCTCTAAATAAATAACTGCTTTTCCAACAATCCAAGCAGAAGTACTGTAAATAAAGGTCACAGCTGGTAACCTCCAGTAGCTTTAGGACATAAAAAATACAAGCTTGGGACCAGGTACCTTTGGAGTGTCTGTTTGCTGCTAGGAGCTTGTTCTGTTAAATGAATTAATATACAATCACTCTATAGACCTTTCACTATGCTTATAATTTTCTCTTTTCTAACGTTAATTGCTCTGTTAAGTTTGTTACATAAAGTAGGATGAATTCCTAATTGTAGATAAAAAAAACTGTGATCTGTGCTAGTGGATTGTTTGCTTAAATAGCTTGATGTCACTGACTATCCTTTCTTCTGAAAGAAGGAACTGCTGAACCATTCAGATGAACAAATTAATACTTCATAAACCATTGTTGAACTATTTCCTATTCATAGTTATTACTTCTTTGTGTAGTTTGGCTAATCAATTTGTTGCATGTGTATGGACTGTGTGAATGACTGACTGAAACTTTTAAGATAGTATTGTATAGATAATATTGCATAGAGTTTTCATGCAAAAGAACCAAATACCATATTCTTATAGTCATTAATATTAGGAAACTCTTTTCTTTACAAGAATCCACTCCACTAAAAAAAAAAAATTTGAAATACTAAAAAATGAAAAAATGACAGAATCTCTAAACATCCGGAAATCTATAGAATATTTGAGATGCTTTAATTTTTTCCAAACACCAAACTTTTTTTTTTTTTTTCCCCAGGGCTATTGTACTACTGATTCTTCTCTGCTTACACCTAATGATCTTTTTTTCCTGAGTCCTGTGAGTTTTGCAGAAATCTAAAGCCAAGATCTCTTCTATAACTTTCATAACCTATCCCTCAGAGTATCTGTAAATTGTTTCCAGTTAACACTGAGTTTAACATAACAGTTACCCTCAGTGTTACAAAAAGATGAATTCTGTGATGTGCTGAGCATCATTTGTGTTAGTACTGTGTAGTCTTGTTCAACTCAATAGGGCATCAGTCTTTCTGTAGAATCTTTAGAGGTCTGTTTTATTATTTTATACAAATAGTGTAATCAGTATTTAGTTATATATTTAGTATATAGACATAGATATGTGACCAGCAGGCCAAGGGAAATTATCCTCTCCCTCTACTCTACCCTGGTGTTGCCTCACCTGCAGTAATGTGTTCAGCTTTGGGTCCCCAGTTCAAGAAGGACAAGAAACTACTGGAGAGACTGCAGCACAGGGCCCCTAAGATGATTAAGGGACTGGAGCATCTGCCCTATGAAGAAAGGCTGAGAGAGCTTTGGCTGCTTAACTTAGAGAAAAGGAGGCTGAGGAGGATTCTCATTAATGTCTATAAGTATTTAAACTGCTGGTGTCAGGAGGATTGGGCTAGACTCTTCTCTGTGTTGTCCAGTGAAAGAGCAAGGGGTAATGGTCTCAAACCGGCACACAGGAGATTCAACTAGAATACGAGAAAATTCTTCTCTACTCTGAGGATAACAGAGCATTGGAAAAAAATTGCCCAGAGAGGTTGTGGAGTCTGTCCTTGGAGACATTCAAAACCCACCTGGATATGTTTCTGTGTAATCTGCTCTAGGGGTTCCTGCTCTAGCGACGGGGATGGACTCGATGGTCTCCAGAAGTCCCTCCCAATCTCTACCATTCTGTGATTCTGTGACTCTGTGGTATGTGATGACATTTATATTTAAGTATCCAGGTGTTTTATATACTGACACAATTATGCATTTTCTCACAGTTCTTGAGAGTACCACAGGATTTTGTATGAGGATGATTTTGTATGTATAGAAATGTGATAAAACACAATTTATAATTAGCAAAGTAGCGAACTTATCTAAAGCAATTGATGCCAGACTTCACAGTACCTCAGAAAAGCCAGAAAAATTTTCTACATATGATATCCTTGTTCTTTTGCTGTTCTCATGTCTCATAATACGCTTTTTCCCAAGTCAGAGTACACTTTTATTAAATATATGAACATTTACTGAGCTGAATGAAGGTATATGTTGTACAGAGGAAGAAAAGTAACATGATGTCTGTGCATACTCAGTCCATTGCTATCATCCTGAGATGATAAACGTGAAAATAAGCAAGATATTTAGCTTATCATGAATTTTCACTGCCTGGAAGAGCCAGCTGTAAGAAAGAACAGTAGGTTACAGTAGGCAGTTCTCTGAACTCACACATAATGTGGTTATAATTAGAACCATATTTGTATGTGCTATGAGTGCTATGAGAGTTCTTACCATCTTCAGTTTGCAGCAGAAGCTTGTACTTTAGACAACGGGCTATCAGAAAGTGATAGAACTGTTCTTGTTCATGGGAGAAATTTCACTTCATTCAGGAACAACACAGTATTCCTAACAAGTCCGTATTCTGACTCCTTTGTTTATATTACTAATTTAGGAATAGAATTCATATTCTGGTTAATTGTATGATCCTAAAAACAGAAGTAGACTAGAAAAATATAACATTTTAAGAGAAATCTGTCAAGGTGAAAAATCTCAAGTTAACTAGTGTGCCTAGACTGATTAATATCTGCTGTTATTTTTATTATTATGGAATCTAAAAGCTCATATTGGATGTACCAAATAAAAATAATGGAAGATACAGTTTCATATACTTTCACCAATACCTGTATTCATAATCTCCTCTGAAGCAGTATATAGCCAGATCCTCTTAATTCCCAAAATAGGAAAACAGAAAAAAAAATGAGGACAAGAATAAATGGAAAAAGTGTATTCCCCATTTGTTGAAAAATATACAAGTTGCAAGTATATTTGAAGAATAATTCCTAGATTTCTTTGTTCACTGTTTGGTTAGAACGATATTCCAGCAAGTTGATGGTTTTAGCCAGTATTTAGTAACATATCAAAAATAATGGTGAAGAAAAGAACTGAAGTTGTACAAATGCAGATTTGAATGATGAATTTAAAACCTTCATTAAAGCTGAAGCTGTTAAAGAAATTACATGTATGACAAGGCAATATTTAAAGAAACTAAAAATTATGTAATCTTAATGCGCATCTTAAAATACATAAAATCCAGTGAATCATTGGGCCTTTTTATATGATAGAGAAAAGTATAAGAAGAATCAGAGCTTGATGTTATAAAATCTAGTAGAATTAGAAATAAACCCCACATTTTTGATAAAGGGAGGGACAATTAAATCAATTACATTTGTAGATTATAAAGCTTCTTCTTTATGACTCTTTGAATAATGACTGGATGTTTTTCTGAAAGATATGATTTATTGTATTCAATTGCTGAGATCAATAAAATTTACCTTTTACAGAAATCAAACTTGATAATCTAAGAACTTTATCTGAATCAATACTGAATGAGTTATAGCCTTCCAACAAGATAGCAGACAGATGCTCTATCACTGCTACGGACTACATGTCATCTTAATCTTGCCAAAAAGTAAGGAAAATTTTTTACCATAGTGAAATTAGTTTAAACTAATGTATTTTTATCCCACAAGATAGGGTGAGCTAAGTGTGCATGTGGCCTGCTATAACTTACCTGATGAACAGTACCTTGTAAAGCTGCCAGAAATTGGTAGCTTTTGATTGTGTGTCCATATGCTTCTATGAACCAGAAATATTCCATACTTTAAAGCCCTCCATGGTAGCACATTTATGAAATATGGTGGGTCTGTAATTCTGATGGGAATATGTACCTTTTAATATTGAAGTACAAATGAACAGGTACAAATGAGTGTAAGTTCTTACACTGTCATTATTTACAGGACCTGTTTTTGTGAAAATCATAATATGATTCATGCATGATAACACTGCTGGGCATTTGGTACAGTATGAGATACTTAGAGACCTTTGCTAGCATAATTCATTTGAATCCACTATTCCAAGCCTTGGGGCATCTGGAAACAACTTTGTCTTACAAGATGACCTCAGGCTTACACAAAATTGATCAAAATGTTTGACCAAAAGGTGGTCAGAATTCCAGAATTCAGGTATCCAGAATCTAACAAATATATCTTTAAATAATGCAGAATGTTTAAGTTAGTTCAAAAGTACAAGCTATAGCAATGATTTACATTACTGCAGACAGATGATTATAAATTCAGGCTGAACATATGAGCTGTTAAAAAATAAAAAACCCATTTACATTTAAGGTGGTTGATAAGTGTGTAAAGATACATAATTTATTTTTTTTAAGAAATAAAATGTTTGTATGGTTTATAAACAAAGTACTCTCTAAAGAATGCCAGGATACATCTGTACTGCAGCAAATTAAAATTTCTAAATAATAGTATTTTGATATTTCTCTCAATAAATTATATTAGCTTTTATTTTCTCAGATTATGCAGTAATTCATCAAACGTTTCTCAGAAGAAGCTATGTCATTCTTCTACAATAACTGGACTTTGTGTCACTGCTTCCTGGTGAACAAAGAAAATCAACAACATCCTCAGTCTCTCTCTGATGTGTGTCTTCCAAAACAAGGCTGAAACCCCTAATCATATGTCTATGTGACAAGTTAAAAGCAACCACTCCAGCTCTGCAGATAAACATTGGTCTTCAGTGCTCTTGATGCAGAATCTCGTGATGCAGTGCAGTGTTATATAACCCATTTTCTTATTTTCCAAGTGGCCAAGGAGCTGGAATGAAAACAGAATTTTAACAGCTCATCATCTCGTCTTGAATTAATAACCTTCTGTTTGTGATATCACAACGTATTGCTATGAAAATGATTATGACTTCACAGAAGGCTGTGGTAAAGAATAAGCTGTAAGTGCTTCTAATCAAAGATACTATTTTAATGCAAATGACAATCTAATTAGAAGAGGAAACAATCTGTTTTTACAGACCACCATGAAAAGAAGCCCTCAACATTAAAGACAGTTTTGATAAAGATGTTAGCTTGAAGAAGGGTATCTGGAGTAAGTAAAAATATTCAACATTTACTCTTGCTTTTAGGACATAATCCATAAATATTCAATTCATGGAACTTCTGATGAGATCAGAATAAATTTCACTTTTAGGGTGTTTGCAAAACAATCTTCCAATTTCTTTAAAAGTGTTGAAAGGAGCTTCTTTGGAATGAGGGATCCATGCTATACAGATTATAAAGGTATAGCCTATTAGGACAGAGAATTGTTTTATATAGTCTAATAAGATTGTCTTCTAGTTCTGAAGACTTTTACAGCAGGGTTCCAAGAATAAGTGTCACACTGTATACATGTATTTTAGATTCTACTTTAATTTGCAATTTAAAAATGTCTTTAGTTGTCAAAAAATTAGTATTTTACAGTAATTTTATTGGTGTTTTCAACCCTAAAAGGTGATTATTTCTTTCAGATTTGTTCCTTCAGATCCCTGCTCCCTGATCCAAAATGTAGTTCTGACAAAGGTATTTCGAGCTGAAGCTTGCAGAAGCTTGCAGTTATGCATTTAGAATTAGAGTTTGTAGACATAAGCAGACAAATAAATCATAAATAGACGTTAGTATAATGACGAAACGTAAACAAAATACACGTTTTTCAAGATAAAAGCTCTTCAAAGAAGCAGACTGATTTTGAATAAAATTAAATTAAGAGACATTTGAAATTTCAAAATGAAAAATTTCAGTCTCATGAAACAGTATGCTGAAAACCTTGGAATTACTGAAAAAAGTTTAGATTATCTTGCTATAGGCAAGATAGGCTGCCCAGGGAGGTGGTTGAGTCACCATCCCTGGATGTGTTTAAGGGACATTTAGATCTAATGTTGGGGTAAATGTTTTAGGGGAGAACTATGTAGATTAGGGATGAGGGTTGAACTCGATGATCCCAAGGGTCTTTTCCAACCTGAAATCTAAGCATGTTACCCTTTGAACTATACCTTGATAATGTAGATTCTTTACCTGATAGTAATACTGAAAAAATAAATTTTCCCTTTAAATTTTTTTTCCTAATCTTTAATCTAACATTTTTCTCTCCACAGTATGTGACATTTGATAAATATACTTAAATATGGAAAAATAATTTCTTAAATTTAAAGGGATCACTGAAAAAAAGCCCAACTAACCAAACTAGATAAAACTTATAATATCTACGTGTTATTCTTATACATTTTATTTGTAATCAGCGAAGTCAAACAAAAAGAAATTGAGTGGAACAATGTGCTGAATATAAAAATAGTAAGATTAGTCAAGAAATTGTGTGAATTTGGGACAAACCCAATGAACAGTGTCAGCTGGAAAAAATCCTGGAGTGGACTACTCTTAATTTTCCTTTGATAGCACTGTTCTATTTACTTATTATAGCTAGGATTTAATGTTTATATGCAAGTAGTTATTTAACTGGTTAGGACCACAGAACTTCATTTGGCATTTCCCAAAATTGATGCCTTATTAAGCTGCAGTGTAACTCAACAAGGTGGGTGGAGAGGTGGGAGGGAGTCTAAGTCTGAATTCTATGTTGAGTTTAAATTTTGCTTTTGTCTAATGTTCTTTCTACATGACCAAAATGTATTCTGAAACTCTTCCTGAGTAGCCAGACCTTTTCCCTATAGCTTGTAGGCTCTCTTTTTTACCCAAATTTCCTCTAAAATCTCCCTGTTCAGCCAGACTGGTTGTCTTCCCCTCTGGCTTGCCTTTTGGCACACAAGGACAGTCTGCTCCTGTGCATTCAAGAGTTGCTTTTTGAAGTGTGCCCATCCCTCCTGGACCTCTTTGTTTTCAAGGGCTGCTTCCCAGGGTATCCAAAATGTTTTGTTGATCAACTGTGGAAGGAACATAGATGCCTCACTTAGGTAATCCTGCTGGAGCTGGGAGCTTAATTTGAAGTGTTATTCTGTCTTAGATAGTATAGGCAGGCTGAATCTGTCCCTGTGTTTCTTTCCAGTTCAACATCAGAGCCTCAGCTGATAAAAAGCTAAAGTAAGTCTCAACAATGTCAGGCCTGAGCCTTTACTAATAATTAGTAACACTTTGAATCCTTTTAGTCGTATCTTGTCTTCATTAACTTTGTCTTCAGTTTCACTATCAGTTTCACTATTTGGACCTACAGTTTGGTCTTTATAACGATTTTTTAAATTAAATTAGAAAAGGTTGTGAAGCTCTTCTGAGTAGACATGAAATTTATCACTACAAAGAACTATACATAACTTCAGTGGAATAGAAAAGAAGGGCTCAGATACCACTGTTAGCTAGGAACTCTTTTGTATATTGAGCTAAACTTATAAAGTGTGGGAAAGCTAGCATTAATTTAGGTACAATTTATTTTGATGCAAACACCCTTTTTTTCTAGTTCTGAATAAATCTACACATTGACAGTACCTTTGGTGAATCAGTGTGATTTGTATGGCTAAGAATTAATCAGTCACCTTGCCAGTTATTTATTTCAGCATGCTTATGTTGAATACCTTCCGATTTGGAGAGGTGCAAGGAAAGCATCTGAACAAAAATCTAAGTCCAAAATACTTTACACACTGTAGGAATAAAAGAATTAAACTCCCAGTTTCCCTGTCTCCTTTTAGTTGTGACTAGCTGATATTTCAGTGAGTCAATCTTTTATATAAACAATGGTAAATAGGCTGGTAAATAGGCTAGTAAATGTTAAGTTCTCCTAAAATAACAAAGGGGGCAGTTACAAAGATATCAACTTGATAACAACCCTTATCAATTACATTTAATAATCTATAATCTATCTCTCGTAACATGTTTGTTGTCTTTTGTTATCTTTTGGGTTGGTTTTGTGTAGAGAAACAAGATAAACCAGGTGCCTTGAGTTGCCAAAGAGTGGGTGTGAGCCCACCTGTGCCTGGTTAGGACAGGCCCCTATTGGGCATGAGCAAGACCAGGGGGCCAATAAAGGTGGGACACACCTTTATTGTGTGAAGCTCAGCTAAGCTCACTCTTGTGCGAGGCAATGGAGAGGCCAGCAGCTTGTTGAGCCTCAGGAGCAAGAAAGGCTCTTCCTGCTACAGTTTTGTTTGTTTGTTTATTTTTTGTTAGGTTGTTTTTTTTTTCCACCTTATACTGTCATCATCTATAGCCCAATCAATATTATTATTGCAATTGCAAGTAGAGGCTCTGTTTTGTCCTGAATTATTTTATCTTTGTTAGGATCCAGAGTAACATTTAATTATTTTTTTGTTTTGATCCACGGGAACAAAGTCCAACCAGCAAGAGTTGGGTGCAAGCATAAACTTTTATTTGACAATTGACTCAAGCAAAATAATAGAAGCTCCTGAAGGTATGGGGGATATGTTGCCAGGCAGAAGAGGGAGAGAGGAAAAGGAGAAGAGAGAGATAGAGAAATGGCTGAGAAAAGAGTAAGAAAGTGAGAAAAAAAGAAAAATGAGAGAGAGAGAGAGAGCAAGAGTCAGAGTCACCACCAGGGGTCCAACTGTCCATTGAGTTTCTTCAAGATGGTGCTGATCCTGGACGGGGCCTGGTGTGAGGCACTGGTGGGTCGGCGCAGGGCGGCGACCCAGCCACGCAATGAGACCACCTTATATATCCCTAAATTCCTTTGTTCCCAAGGGGAGCTGTCAGTCAGCTGCTGCAGAAGCCAGATTCATTAGAAGTAGAGTCAAGGTGTTTTCCCCACCCTGGTCAGGGTTATTGACCTGGCTGGCTCATTCCCTCTGCCAGCTGAGCTGTCAGTCAGCTGCAGGAGCTAGGAGTCATTGGCATAAGTACAATCAAGGTGACCCCCCCCCCCGAACCCTAGCCAGGGCTATTGTAGACAGGGTTGCCTGGAGGGGACTTCTGTCCCAGCCTTCAATGCTGGCCCTCAGGAAAGGGTGAAGTCTCTACCCAGCAATCAGTTCTTATCTTCTTCAAAGCATCACTTCCCAGTCCACCTTCACTCACATTAGAATTGTCTTTTGAGGCAAAGAAAATTCCAACCAATGAGATTTCATCAGTGGAATCTCACCATTTTGTTTTAGATATCTTTGCAATTTTCTAATGATCAGGTAACTTTAAAAATGGCTTCAATGTGGACTGGCAAGTTATCAGCATCATAAATCCTTAATCTGTAGGAATTTGGCCTCTTCTCCTCAATTTACCTGGGGCTAGTTTTTATTTCTTTGTTAAAGCCACTTTGCAGTTTGATCTTCAGTGATTCACAAACCTTATTATATGTATGGTTCATTTTATTTATATTTTTTACTTTATTTTCTTTGTGGACAAAGCCTAAAGACAGCTCTCATGTCTGCATTTCTCTGAGCTGTTTATAGCCCTGAATTGTGGAGCCTGTGGTCTTTCTCTTGCCATCACATGTTTGTATTTCTGTCTATATAAAAACTACAGCCACACTATGCAAACTCGAGTAAAAGTACACCGAACTGGGCAAATTGGGCACAGGCCCAGTCACTGGAAAAGTTGACATTAGAGCCAAATCAAGTAAAAACAAAGTTCCAAGAAGACTGAAGCAAATTCAGAAAAATTAAACTTTGAAAACCTCAGTCCTGAGGCCCCATATAATCAGTTAGCAGTCTGTTGCAAAGAATGGCAGTCATGTATTTACTGGATTACAAGTTGTGTTTTCATGATTTGCATTTTTATTAGATTGGTAGAATTATTTTAATTGGCTATGAATAAATTTCTATATTCTTAAATTAAATGCGTTTTTTATGCCCATAACATGATTTTGAATAAATTATTTTTTTTCAAAGAAGAAAAGATATTGATAAATTATCTGACTAGAACTTCCGAGTATTTTGTTTTTTGAATGAAAATATTTGTCTTTTCTTCTTTCTTTGTCTTTCTAAAATCTACAATAATAAGGAAGATTTAGTCCTAACTTACTACTTTCCAAAGAAGAAATTAGTATTCATCAGCTCTTGAGACCCAGTTTTTGATACTTTGAATTATAACATCTAGAGAACTGAACAAATCTCTGAATTCAGCTCTGGATTTGTGCTCTACCTTGTTTTAGTCCAAAGCTGAATTGTCTTAATTCTACTGTACTGTAGCATGTGAAAGTCATAATTAAGATCTTTTAAAGGCCTTTATATAATTGGTTTTGTCATTTTTGTAAGAAGAAATGTAATCAGCTAATTAGTTGGGAAAAATCCCAAATAATTCTAAAAAAGTCCCAGTTAATACTAAAAAATTCTTAAAAGTTCCCTCCTAAAAGCTGGGAACAACTAGCTCCTCAGCTGACAGCTGGTGGATGGAATATGTGAAGAAAACAAGCAACACAGGTGGAAAATTTTCACAGCAGCACAAAAGTAAAAATCTGGATTCATTTAGTGGCTCTCTTCTAGCCTGACACAGAATCACACAGAATCAGAGAATCAGCCAGGTTGGAAAGGACCTCTGAAGTCATCAAGTCCAACCCTTAATCCACTGCCTCTGTGGTTCCCATACCATGGCACTGAGTGCCACATCAGTCTCTTCTGAAGAACGACCAGGGATGGAGAATCCATCACCTCCCTGGGCAGCCCATTCCAATGCCTGATCACCCTCTCTGTAAAGAATTTTTTCCTAATATCCAACTTAAACCTCCCCTGACAGAGCTTAAGTCCATGCCCTATTGTCTTTGTGGTAGCTGCTTGGGAGAAGAGACTGACCCCCACCCGGCTCCAGCCTCCTTTCAGGGAGTTGTAGAGAGTGATGAGGTCTCCCCTGAGCCTCCTCTTCTCCAGACTGAACACCCCCAGCTCTCTCAGCCCTTCCTCACAGAACTTGTGCTGGATCCCTTCACAGCCTCCTTGCTCTTCTCTGGACCCCCTCCAGCACCTCAATTCCTTCCTGAACTGAGGGGTCCAGAACTGGACACAAGACTCAAGCTGTGGCCTCACCAGGGCTGAGTACAGGGGCAGAATCCGTTCCCTGGACCTGCTGGCCACGCTGTTCCTGACACAGGCCAGGATGCCATTGGCCTTCTTGGCCACCTGAGCACACTGCTGGCTCATGTTCAGCTTCCTGTCAGTCCAAATTCCCAGGTCCCCTAATATGTGAATTGACTATGGCATTTTGAAGCCCAAATTGTCTACCTGTTGATATTTGTGTATGTCCTAATTGATTGTCCTAATCTCTAATCTCTAAGGACTCCTTTGAGCAATATGCTTAATGCACTTTACATTATTTAGTATATCCAAAAGGACTACTAAGTAATTAATTGCATGTCCAGTTAATACATTTAAGTAAAGTGTAAATCTAAGCATATAAAGAGTCTATTTCTTTTATGGATGAAGAAGGAATTAATTAATACAGTAAGATAATCAGAGGAGTCAAAAAATCTAAGTAGTAGAACTAAAATATGACAGCTGTGAAGGCTCCAAAAGGTCAGGAATACAAGTAGAAAAGAACTTCAACATTATGCTCAGACAAAGAAATAAAAAGTGTGTATAGCCAGGGCGTTTTAGTGAGAACAGGACAAATGATGGTCTTATGGCTGCACAGGATTTTTTATTCTGATTTGCTTGTTGTAGGCAAGGGAATGTTGTAACTTGTGTGTTCTTTATTAGCGATTTTTTTCTCTTTTCATCTTCCATGCTGAGGGCTAGATAAACAATTCTCATATACCATGTTTATTTGTCTAAAAAGAGGTTACAATAAGTAGAACAGTCTGAATGTTGATTAAGTTAGGCCTGTCTGCATATCTGAGTTTAGCTATGATGTGTTTATAATGGCCCAGAATTAAAAACTGGGATTTTTAATGTTTTAAAGGAAAAAGATAAAGGGAAATGAGATTCAAAACTTGAACTGGGCTAAGTCTTGTTAGTATTACTGTTATAGCTATTGCTGAAGTATTTTACAAACCATGTTGTAGTTTTACACATATAAACTTTTCCTCTTTCATTTTAGAGATACTACTTTCTTTTTTGGACTCTTGCACCTCGAATTGTGTACTGACTTCATATGTTTCGCAGTGTCTCATTTGTTATCAAAGCCTCCCAATTGTGTTATCTCTCACTTCTATCTCTTAACACTTTTATGTTTCTTGTCTTCTTATCTGCAGGATTTTTATAGTTCTTGATGATGGTACTATGACAGGCTGTTTGATTTTACACAGGTAGCTTGATCTTCAGATTGTTTCACATCCGCTTATCGATGGTTATTCAGTGCTGAATGAAACCAGATAAAACTTGGTTTGTACTTTATATTGATTTTCTGGATAACAATTTTTTTCTCATATCTCTTCCTTGTTTTGCTTTACTTCATGCAGGAGTGTTTCCTTTTCCTTTTTCTTTTTCTTTTCTTTTCTTTTCTCTTTTTCTTTTTCTTTTTCCTTTCCTTTCCTTTCCTTTCCTTTCCTTTCCTTTCCTTTCCTTTCCTTTCCTTTCCTTTCCTTTCCTTTCCTTTCCTTTCCTTTCCTTTCCTTTCCTTTCCTTTCCTTTCCTTTCCTTTCCTTTCCTTTCCTTTCCTTTCCTTTCCTTTCCTTTCCTTTCCTTTCTTTTTCCTTCTCCTTTTTCTTTTTTCCTTTCTTTTTCTTTTCTTTTTCTTTTTTCATTTCAGATCTTATTCACCAGTCTGAAGCAAACAATTTTTTATGTCTGTCTTGAAACAAAAAAAACCTGAAGAATCTTTACAATCAAATTCCTCAAGCAACTTGTGAAAACTCTTCTATCTGTCATGAAACAAAATACTAAATATATTACTAAATATACTAAAAGGAATAAAAGAGAGAAATAGGTCTTCCTTTACTAGTTTTGTTGTATTTAGTTCATACATCATCAAGCAAATCAAGTTCTAGTATAATTTCTATGTTTCTGAGCGTTGAAAAGACATTATCATTTTAGTCAGCTGGATGAAAGTTTTTCCTTTTATTTATAAAGTCTTACCTAATAAAGTGTAGCATTGGGCACACCAAATTTCAAAGTCTTATTTGTCAGGTACCTCTGTTTGTACTTGCAATTAATCCTTTGTCTCTCTCCTTCTCTTGGTATGCAATGAACTTTAACAAAGACACACAAACATAAAATCAGTGTAGAGGAACTCACACTAGTGATAAAATTCTGATCAGTAATATAGTGTTTAGATTGGCAGAATTAAACACAGATTTGTCTATTGCAACAATAACTGTTTAGATTAAAAAACCTACAAAGTAAATAACTATGTAAATATTTCAGCACTTCAGGTAAATTGTATTCACTTAATGAAAATACAATCAGTCATTGTATAGTAGCTCACCAGAAACTTCATATCTCCTATTCCCAGCCCAGCATGATTTTTAAAATTTTTTAATATCTCATCTAAGCCTACCCTCTTTCAAGGGTTTCAGCTTAAAGTTTCAGTTTAAAACTATTTCTCGTTGGTCCTGTTACTACATATCCTTGCAAAAAGGCTCTCCCCAACTTTCCTGTAGGCCCCCTTCAGGTACTGGAAGGCTGCAATAAGGTCTGCCAGGAGTCTTCTTTTCCCCAGCTTGAATAAGCCCAACTTTCTCAGGGTCTTCACAGGTGCAATGATGTGCACCAAGCAAATCTATTCTGAAAATAGCACTGCCTGTTAACAGGTTCATATGATCTTTGATACAAAATTTATATGCATGAATCTGTTTGTATCCATAAATGCAATATATGCATATGTATGTTCATAAATATCCAAGAAGTCTTCCATCTTAAAATGAAAAATAAAAATTGCATGCAATATGCAAAGTGATGAGTCATTTGGATAAATAGCTCATGTTATCAGTTTCATAATTTCATTGCAGTATATTCAAACTGAGCACAATTTAAAGATCAGAAAGGATATCTGTTTCATGACAGTTACCTTTTTCAGTTATATGGTAATCGTATTTTCTTATTTTATCACTTGCTACACAGGAACAAATATCTCTTGATGTCTTGTGTATTCTCTATTTTAATCTCTTTCTAAGGAACTCTATTTGTGGTTGTTAGAAACATACTGCTTCAATTTCTGAAGTCTTGTCTTGATTTCCCTGATGACTGCTGGTAAGAATTTATTTAATTTAAGCTGTATATTTTTGCCTATGGTTCTTTAGAGACAAAGGTCTCCTGTATTGATCATTTGATTTTTTTTTTTTTTAATTCCTCTATCTTTTCAATTCAGCTAAGAGCTGAAGATCTAAAAGTGGGCCACATTCTAACTTTCTGAATACAAGTTTTGCTCTGAAAAGCATTCCAGTGTTTTTTGTTGTGTTTATCCAGAATAAGATCAAGACCTTAAGTTGTCAGGGACCTGCACTGCATTTGGAATGACTGGTCTCAGCCCCGTAGCAAGCTCCTTGAAAAATGGAGAGACTGAAGGTGATAAAAGGGGAACAAGTGAATTATAGATGACTACGCTTTGCAGCCTGTGATGAAGAACTGATTAGTGAAGAATTAAGAAGGAGCACCACTGAGAGTACTTCATGAGTGTCCTCTACTACTGGCAAAACAGTGCATGCTAGGAGAGTAGAGAGCAGTAAATCCCTTTCCCTTCTGCCTGTTCTGGAGGATTCCTATCCTAGAGTCTTGGTTCACTGGTTCACTTGGCTCAAATGCAAGGCTTCAGTGAAGTTTAGCGCTTCTTGAATTAACTAATGCTGCTGTAGTCTCACCTGCTTTTGTTTTTATGCTTCCCTCATAAATGTTTTGTTGTTCATTTAACTTCCACACACATTTAACTGTGCAACTCAGAGTTATTCTGTAACTCTGCACTTGTCCTCAGGAGGAGCGGGATCAGACTCAGGTTAGAGGATCAGCTTCTATATTCCTGTCTTATATCCCAGGACAAACAAGTTTTCAGTGCCTCTTAAGAAATTTAACTGTTCCTGGAATCTGGTGCTGAGAAAAAGAAAGCAAAATAAGTTGTTTTCCTGATAGACAGTTGAATCTGTTCTGTTGGTAATACTTTTATGAGAAAGATGTAATTTATATGTATATTAGAAGCAGAGAAACACATGCACAAACAAAAAGAGAGAAAAAAGTTACATTAAATTTTAAAGTAAAATGTTTCTATACTGACATAAAAGAAAAGAGATCTGTGGAAATGTGCAGCAGGGTCTGCAGGTGTCAGAGATGTATTCTTTCCCCTAGACTCATTAACTCAGGCTTATTGCCAATTACATTTCATTTATCTCTTACATGTATGGGTTTTGCAGGTAATCAACATCCATGCTATTTCATAACATTACAGGAGTACTATGCATTCTCTAACAGTAGAAAGATAAAATAATAACAGCTTATTCCAAATGTGCCAGAAAATCTAACATTTTAAAAAATCTTTCTTAAAAACTTAAAAAATTCTTAATGAGCTATGTTGTGATTACCATAATTATTTACAACCTTTTAAAAAAGCATATTCTCTTCACTTACCTCTGTATTTATTTTATTTCTTTTGTATTTTAAATTGCATTAAGTTCTCTTTCATCCAATCTAATATTTTTCATGCTTGTACAGATATAAGTGTGGCTCATTGCTGTTTCTTACTTAATAAGACACATAAACATGCTCCAAAAATGGTGATAGGATGTTTTTCCGTTCATATTTTGTTCATGTTCTCTTTCTTCTGTACATATTAGATTAGAATATTTAATTGGGAAAGACTTCCTGCTCCTTGAGTCATCTGCTGTGATAGATAACCCACTCATACAACTTATTTCATGAACAAATTGAAGTTTATCATTAAGCTAATTTTACATCCTCTCCTCTTCTATCTTCTCCTTGCCTCACCTTGCCTTGCCTTCCCTCTACCTTTCTTTTCCCACTTCATTAAAGTCCCTCATCTTCTTTCTCCCTTGTCCTGTTTTGTTTGCCACAATTTATTTCCTGCCCTTCTACCCCTCCTCTGCTGGTGACTGTGATGCATACCAGATTAATTTTCCAGGATTACACAAATCTCCATAATTACTGATCAGATTGAACCAACAGGAATCTACCTCTAAGACTGTTTCGCCCTCCATAAATTGTCAGTAATATCCAGCTAAAGTATGTCTCAATTGGCAATCTCCAAGGCTGTGGCTAGCAAAAGGAACAGAGAATCCTTGGAAAAAAAAATTCTACTTGTTATGCTTTATTTGATAAACTTAGAGTAAAATGTGGATAAATTCTGTGAGGCAGCAGAGTAAAGCTGAGCTTTTGGCTATGGGGAGAGCCCTGTTTCATCTCATTTCTTCCCAGTGTTGGGTCAATAAGTATTAGTTAGCTGTTTAAATTCATCTGTCCTCTGGTCATGGAGGCAAAATAATCTAAAGAAGTAGAAAAAATTTAAATGTTTCATTATTCAATAATAAAAGCCTTTTAATTAATTAAGATTGTATCTTCCATATCTTAGGGAATCTCATTCTTAAAAATTCTCATTCAGAGTAAACCTTAAATTGTGTCCTTTCTCGTGTCATTCTGGAGGACCCCTTTCTTTGAGTAGAACACTCTAAGCATAATGCACTATTTTAAATAACTCCTAGTCTTATTGCCTTTTAATACTAATTATTATATATAATGCTGTCTGGATAAGATGAATGACTCACTGTATCTTTCACATTTTCTTTTAATTTTGTTTATCTTAAATTTATTTACTTGACTGGTTTAGTAAAGGAAAACAAAATGAAAACCTGAGATTCAGAGGCACTTATATGCCAGAAATGTCAGCTGACTGAGCAGCCTCTGAACAAAGGGAAAAAGTCTAGTTTCATGATTCTTTAACACACCCATGAGGCATTTACTGATGTAAATATTCCAACTAACTTCAACAGCAGTTCTGTATGAAAGCTTGGGTTAATAACTGCTACTTAGCCCAAGCAAAGGCTATAGTATAAAGTCCTCTGTTGAAGACTGAAATATCAAGGGAAGTAAACAATAAATTGGCTGTCACAAAGGACTGAACCTTTAGATTTCTTTAACTGGTTCCATTTCCACCAATGACAGCTACTCAGGAACTTCCTCCTCCAGTTATTTCTACTAATGCAGCTATCTGTGGGGAATAAATTATGAAATTATCTCAATTTAAAAATACTTTTTCTTTCCCTTTTTCCATGAAGAGCAGTTCCTTCACCTAGCAATTCCAGAGCCCCCTAAAAATCCTACCAGCACAGTTGGTGATCTGGAAGGAAGGCTGCGTTTGGAGGTTGCTTACCACTTGACCTGTGAAGAAGTCCATGTTAAATCAGAGCCTTATCTATAACCAAGGTAGGAAGAGCAGCTGTCATCAATAAATTATTTATTTATTTATTTATTTTTAAATATAAAAAAGTCATAACCTTTTCATTTAACTGAATTAACTCATTAGCTTTGGACTATGAAAAATCTTGCATGTAAGCTGTATGGGGGACAAAAATCAGCATGTATGCATTGTTAGTTTTCACGTTTTAACGAAACTAGAACAAAAAGCTTAAAATCCATATGAATGCATTTTTTCACTTTATTTAAGTGATAAAAGTTCCTAAAAACTTGTAGATATTCCTATTAATTTAATTAGGCTTAAGCATAAACTTGAAAAGTTGAGTTCAATTATCCTTTTTTGAAAATTATAATTTATGTCTTAAATACTAAGATTATAGTTTGATTCAATCCTCTTTTCTAACTTTTTAATGTATTCTTTAATAGTGTAGGCCCTTGATAGATACAGCACTGTCCTTTTCCTGAAAAGGGAAAGGAAAACGAACAAATCTGAAGATGATTATCAGTACATCTCACATTTTGGAAGATTTTAGGCCATTATATACATTAGTAGAATGTAATACTGGAAAACTGGAATCTTGGAATTCCATATTTATCTTGTACAAAGGTCAAGAAAGTTTCTTTTAAAAGATAAAAGCTGTTAAACTACTTTTCAACCTGACAGAAAAATTAGCCAGCTTAATGAAGTAGGTATTCTCTGATATAAAACAAATCCATATCTCTGTTGTATGTGACATGATTCTGAGTCCACAATATGCTTAATTTTTTTTCAAGTTACACTGTAAATGTTAAAAAACCAAAATATAGTTGTAGAGAAATCAAACAGGGCTTTGTGCAATAAATAATCAGTCCTTCATTTGAGTGTAAGTCTATTAAATGTGAAGAGGCAGACTGTTACAGAATTGTATCATCTGGAAAATAAAATACTCCCATCTCCCAGATGCATCTTATAGGTTCATTTCAGTAAAGAGGTAGTCACAGAATATGTCTGAAAGAAGCATAGCTTAAAAATAAATATAAAATACATTGGTTATGAAATACCTACTAAGAAAACATGAAGACTTTAAACCTTTACAAGAAACTATGCACAGATGCTAGAATCAGATATTATGTAAATGGATTGTGACTCAACATAAAGTTTGTTACTTAATCTTTATAGCCAGCTTTCAGATCTTCCCAAGAACTAATTTCACCCCCAAATCAAAAATAAAATTACTGTAAATGAGAGGCTTTTTTGCTTCCAGGCCTTTAGTAATGAAAACACTGGTAACCCTATTCCGCAGCCAGTTGGCTCTTGTCACAGGTTTAGTTTGGCCCATGAATAACTACCTTTTTGTTTGTTTGTTTGTTTGTGTGTGTGTGTGTTGTTTTGTTTGTTTGTTTGTTTTTGTTTTTTCTTTAGCTTAATCATTTGTTTCTATGTTCAGGCAAGAATTGCATGTGTAGAAAGTAGGAGTTTGTTTTTGCCAGAGGAAGAATAGGACAAATCTTCTACAATTGGAGCAGAATAGAATAGACTGTTCCGGATGGAAGGGACCTACAATGGTCACCTAGTCCAACTACATAACCAAAACAAGGCTGAACGAAAGTCAAGAACCATCACTTCTTCTGGTCTGCTGGTTATGTTGTGGTTGATTTCATAGCCCTCCATCCTGGCACTCCAGCTGTGGGACTCAAGTTTCCCTGGTACAAATGACACCATAGCTCTGGGAGCTAACCAGTGCTTCCATCTCATCCTGTTTGTTTCTCACACTGCATGCATTGCTGTGCAATCATTTCAGATACACTCCTGAGCCCTCTGTGCTCCCTGGAGCATAAGGATTTTTCCACAAGGATTGCCACTTTCTGGACATACCACACAAACCCTTGGTTAACCTCTCACAATTCTGTTGGCATCCCTTTCCTTCATTGATTCTAGCTTAATGCTCTCTCAGTGCAAAAAAAAGTCCAACAAAAGTACAACAAAATTTAACTGGGCTGAAAAGACAGTTTTTTCTTTTCCTCTGGTTAACACTTAGAAGAACACAACTGCCCCAGTTCAAAACGAAAGAGTACAGAGGAAACATTACAAACTTAAGGTTAGAGTACATGAGTCGATTTAAGTCAAATATAAACAATTTTAGTTATTTGCTTATAAATAAAAATGCCTTCAGAAAGAGTTCAGATAAAAAGGTTTTCATTAGCACAAAAGCCATTACTTGTCAGTATAGCAAGTCTAATGCAAAGTCTTACTGAAAATTCAGAAATGGGGAAAGTAAGAGCACACATTGTACATCCACAGAAGGCATTAATCCCTAGGTTTACCTCTGATAAGCTCACTTAGATATGTATCTCACACAGGTGAGATACGTGTCTAGTCTCCATTATGTCAATGAAAATCTAATCAAGACAGTCAATAGATCTTAGAGAACAATTTGGTTAAGCAAATATAGGTGTCTAATCTAAAGTAAGCATTTCTGTATTTTCTGTTTGTAGCCCTATGTTGGCTGTCATGGAAGTTGGGACATACAGAGTAAACTACATTTTGATAGCAAAATATAAATGTTTTAACTTGGTACTGAATTTCAATGAATGTGCCATGGAATAACAATATCATTAAAACATTTATGGGAGAAATACATCAAATGTACATACGACATACAGTGAAATAAACTTTTCTAAAAAGGAAAAGAATCAGTAGAACCACATTAACCTTCTGTCCAAAGCATTAAAACCTGTAGCATGAAGCTAGTTTTGTCACTCCACACAAAAGAAGTAGAGGTAAACTTTTGCTTTTGAATATTAGCTGTAGTCCAGGATGCATAAAATTTTGGAATATTGGTTGTCACATCATTGTATTTTTTGGCCTGTTGTATTGACTGGAAATATCATTATGAATTCTCCAGATTACTCTGTGTAATATTGAAATGATGTTGTTTTAAGTAAAATAGAGGGTAACATCCACATGTTCATCTGAAATTCCTTCATCTCCTCTCTAATCTTTTCACAGGTGACTGTCCCCAAATCCATTTGTCCTAATTCACTGTTAGGTACAGATCTATAGCTCTGCAATATTTTGATTATAAAATGTTAAGTATATGAGTGGGATATTTCCAAATCTGAGATTGTTTTTTTCATAGTTCTTGAGTTCCTTAACAATCTGGTGATATCCAGAGCCTTACAAAGCTTTGGGGACCTTTATGCTCTCTGTCACATAGCAGACTTAGAAAATGGAGGCTGAGGGATCTTAGGCAGTTAAAGGGGTATACTGAGCTATTTCTCATGGATTGAAAGTCTTGTAGCTGTTTCTTCAATTAAAACTTAAAGATTAATTACTAATCAATGTATAGTTAACAATGCACATTCTTTTTGACAATGCTATAGTTACCAGCTATAGAGGTAGTTTATCTCTTCCTTCTCACCAAACTGATTTTTAATTGTAAATGGAAGTTAAATAATTTCAAAATATTTACAGAAAACACCACATTAGAGTAATCAGTAACCCAGTGCCAGGATACTATTACAAAATATAGAAGAGTGTGTTTTAAAAACATATAAGAAGGCAGAATTAAATGTAAATTTCTGATGTAAACCCTAGTAAGGATTTTAATTTTTGTGCTAATGAGAAAACTACCAGGAACACTGGATGTGTAATATTTTATGTAATGAAAACACAAATCAGAAGAGTGGTAGAGGAACACTTCAGTTTTTATTCCCCATATATGAAGAATGAGACAAATACTTGAAGAATCAAAATATAATTGAGGCTGTAAGCCTCTGGAGGTCTTCAAGTCCATTTTACATACTCAAAGAAGGGCCAAGTGAAGGGGTCTTATGTACATGTCCAGCTGTTTTTTCAATATCTCTAGTATTGGAGATATGAATCTCCAAGGTCCCCACCTTCTTTGAGAAGACCTGTTCCAGAGTTCCATCACCATTAACGTAATTTTTTTTCTTCAGTTTATATAGAATTTCTTGTGTTTTCACTTGTGCCCACTGCATTTTGTCCTGTCCCTGGACACAAATTATAAGATTCTGGCATCACCTTTTTTACTAGCCCTACATCAATAAAACCCTTCCCTGAGCCTTCCCTTTCCGGCCTAAATAAACCTCACTCTCAGATTTTACTTTTATCAGACATCTCAGCCCCTTAATCATCTTTGTGGCTGTTCTTTAGACTTGGTCTGCTATGTCCATGTCTCTCTTCTACTAGGGAGCCCAGAACTGGACACAGCACCCTGATGTATTTCATCAGTGCTGAGCAGAGTTTAAGGGTCACCTCTCTAGACATACTGGCAGTGATCCTAGTGCAGCCCAGGAGGCTGCAAGAAGATGCAAGAGCACACAGCAGGGTCATATTCACAAGAACCCCCAGGACCTTCTCTATAAAGCTTATTTCCAGACAGTTTACCCTCAGTCTGTACTAGTCCTCCTTAGATGCAGGATTGGGTATTTCCCTTTCTGTTGAATTTCATAGGGTTTTTGTTGGTACATTTTTCAGCCTGCCAATCTTCTCCTGAAAGACAGCACAGTCATTTGGTGTATCAACCAATTTTGCCAGTTTTGCATCATCTGAAGATTTCCTGAGGGGCACTCTGACACATTATCCCAGACTTTAATGAAGACATTAAATCTCATTGGCCTTGGGGTACACCACTGGTGACTGGCACCCATTTCGTTTTTGCATTGTTGCCCACTGTCCTTTGAGACTAAAAGCTTATCTGACTTTTGGTTTACCTTGCTGACAGTTTATTTAGCCTGTCATCAGCTTCTCTATGAATGTTTTGTGGGAATCGGTGCTGAAAGACAGTGAAATTCTGAACAATATTCTGTGGATGACTACCTGGTTGGTTCAGCATGTTTTCCCAATCATAAATCCTGCTGGGAAGAGGCTTGGACCCTTCTCCTGCGTCAGCTTTGCTATGGGGGACTTTTGGACAATTGTGCCCACTGATATTAGGCCTTGTATATGTTTATGTTTCTGTCCCTTGTGTTACTATCCCTTCCCTGCTCTGGTAAACCTGTTTTAGTTTCAACTTCCAGCCTTGAAGTTTCTCTTCCTTATTCCCCTTTTATCATCCTCTGGGAAGGTAATGGAGTAACGGAGAGCATTTCTGTTCTCTGTGTTTTTGTATGTCCTGACTACTAAACAGAGACTTATGGAGACATTGGAATGGTCTGGAATTTGGGCTAGAGAGAGTTTTATGAGGTTTGACAACGATAAAGTACTTCACAGGAGATGGAGTAATCCCCAGTGGCAATATAGGATGATGAACATCTGTTAGCAGTGTGGTAAGGCAGCAAGGAAGGCAAATCATGTCCTGGGCTGCATCTGTAAAACCAAATGCAACAAATTAATGTATGTGATTAGTCCACTCTATTTGGAACTTCTTAGGCCACATGTGGAATAATGTGTTTAGCTGTGGTTGGCCCAGTTGAAGTGAGGGGGATAACTGAAAAATTGGAAAGGGTTCAGGGGCCACTACTTTGATAATCAGAGAGGACTGGAGAACTTGATACATGAAGAAAATTAGTTTATCCAGAATGAAGAGCAGTAGGCTATGGGGTGTATGTGTATCTAATTGCAGTCTTCCAGCACCTAAAAAGTTATTGCTGCAAGGATGGACATACTTCCCTTGCAAAAATCCATGGTGGCAGGAAAACACATACAAGTTTCTTCAGAGAAAATTCCATCTGGATATAAGAAGCACATTTTTTTTTTTCCTGGGGGAATAAGGAAATATGTAATAAATTGCCCAGAGGAGTGGTAAGATCTGCTTCTCTGGATAGATTTTTAAGACGGTTTTAACAGAGACATGGATAATGTAATTTAATGCCACCTTTCAACAGAAAGGTGAACATGTGATCCCACACTTTCCTTTTAACATGGACTTTTCTACAATTCTGTCATTTTTTCTATGACAATTTCTAGTTTATATATTTCAGGTACATGCAGGGGATTTGAAATATATGGTCTGAGGAAACACTGGTATTAGAGCTGTATGACTGCAAGAAGCTTTAAAGTTTCAAAGAAAGAAGTCTGACAGAAGAAATGAAGACACTCCTTCAAAGCAGCCATCTATAATCACTGCACCTGAGGTCTACAGAGGTTAATAAGAGTATTTCTGTGACTGCAATGGGCTACAATGGGCTTTGGATGCATGTTTAATTGTCCTGTCTAGTTCTAGTTGATTTCTTCTTTTTGTTTTTCTTTCTTTTTTCCTTTCATGTGGATGTGTTGTCTAAGAATGCTGAACATTGTACATATTCTGTTTCCACACGGGGTTGGGATTTTTACATTTCATACATAATCTTTGCAACTTGCTACAGTGATGTCAGAAAAAAAAAGTATTAAATTTTTAAGGGTATAAAAAAAAGAGATAGAAATTGTTATGGAAATTAAGTACAATAGCAAGAAATATATTGTATAAAAGATTTCCAAAACTAACAAATAAATATAAATATAAATTTGAAATTATATCTGAAAACAAAAGGAGAACATGTCAATACATTTGTAAGGACCTCTATGTTAAAGGAAATGGAAATAGGAAAGAGAAATTCTTTTAAAATATTCTGCTTCAAAACCAGAAAACCAACAAAAGACTTTTCTTTTTCAGTGGAGCTGTCTGTGAATGTAAAGATACCTTGAGTCTCCGTCTAGAATGTAAATCAAAAGACCATACTTAGCAATAATAAGGTGCTTTTTTTGTGTGTGAATAGCGGATTGCACATTCAGTAGTTCAGTGTAAAACTTAAGAAGGAGATCCAAAGTTTGGTATGCATATTTAGTAGGTATGGATATATGATTCACATATATTTATCCCGAAGACCTTAAAATGGACAGATATGGATCCATTTAATGCATTTTTACCTGTCACAAATCTAGCAACATATACTTATATAGACTGCACCAGTATTTAAGGGATGAGAGATAAGTACCTCCAGTCATTCCACAATATATATCCCAGACAGCTGTCTTAAACAACACTATAGGCACCCTAAATACCTAACATTTTAAAAGGCTAATGTTCCTTGCAATCAATCATGTTCTGATGATAAACTGGATATGTAAAATGGGAGAAAAAATGAAATAGTATAAATAGATGGGTTTGAGCCTGATACAAAGTCACTAAAGAAAGTAACAGTCCTTTTTATTGACTTCAAACTATTTCAATATATCCATTAAAGATACCCCCTTACAGAAAGGTGAAGGTTCAATGCTATTAGTGTGTAGAATATTTTATTTTAAAATGTACCTCTGAAAAAGGAAAACAGAAGCCTGTTAGGTCTGTATTGCTTTCACCTTTTGCAGAAATCCATAATTTGAAAAGGAAATTATAGTATTTTTCATTTCCTCAAACAATAAAATAAAACAATATACTGTTGCTGACATGCAGCAGCTTTCTGACTGATTTCTTTAGTAAAACCTCTGTATTTTTTTTTAATTATTTTTTTTTATAGGGTCACCCTTTAGTGCAGAGGATATCCAAGTATTTGAATGAAGACAGAATAACAGAATAAAGAAAAAGAATTGAAAGAAAATTGAATAAAGACACCATTTTTATCATACCCAAAGAAAATCAGTTAAAAATATATGTCCATTAGGCCATTTGGTAGTTTTCTTTAAGGCATCATAATAATACTGGAAATATCAAATATTACATTTAAATACAACAATATTCGTTGCATGATAGGTGTTAAAAGATCTGAAAATCCTTCTGTTCATTATATTTTCATAAAATATAAATCTAAAAAGGAATCTACAATCTCAATTTTTTATTTAAGAATTGTATTAATCCTTTCTAATGAGGTATCACTAAGGAATCCTTCTATTCTAGAGAATGCTACACAGAACAAGAATGATGCTTTCTTCTGCTGCTGTTTTCTTCCACAATACACAGAAGACTGAAAATGACAATAAAATCAGAAGAATGGAATAACAGTCAATCCTGTTTCCTATTAAATCTATGCATGGTGCCTAATTTGTGTCAAAAGACTCCCACAAAGAAAAAAGAAGTTATAAATTTATGGGGTTTTGGGGGATTTTTTTTTTTTACAGCAGTGTAAAAGCAAAAAAAAATATGACTAACATTGCAGTGACAGCTGGGTCCCTCCATAGTCTTCCAGTCTGGTATGCTAACTCGAGAAGACTGTGTTTCATTACTTGGTTGTACTGCTGATAGTGCACTAATATGTGGAAACTCACTGGACCAGCTCCCAGGCATGGGTCATTTCAACTGGCAACAGGCTGCAATTCACAAAAGAACAACAGTGTTGAATTTTAAATATTTTTCTGTAGCATATTTGCTCTACATCCTATTGCAGCCATGTTATGTTGGAAATGACATTTGACATTTTTTACTTTAGCTGGATGGGTTAATTTTTCTCCTGAACAGGTTTTGTTTGTACATACTCATTTGTACTTTTCCAAATTGCTTGTTGATAGTATTTTGGTTTTGCCAAAACAACTTTAAACTTTCTTTCCTCTATTTATTTGTTCTCTGACTGAATTTCAAATTACTATACATCTGTACATTAAAACCTTTCTGCTATTATGATTTATTATTGCAAATATTTTATTACCTTTCAGTAATTTTTCACTTTTTAAAGTATTCATATCAAATCTCCAATACATAACATGCATCTTTCCTCTAACAATTATTGTTTTTCAGCTTTTACTGTATTTGGCAAAGAAATGTTTTGTAATCCCAAATGAAGACTGACTTTGTTTTCCATCTGAGCTATAGTTTAGCTATTTGCAGCATTTTTCTTTTTCTCAGTTTCCTATATAATGGGGTAAGCATTCTGGAGAACTATTTGACCTTTGAATTTTTTAGCGCTCCAGGCATAAGTTGCTATTAGTGTTGATTGAGACTTAAAACAGATGGGACATCTATGTAGCAGTAAGTGTTGTAGAGAGTGTAAAGACAAATTTATAAGCATCTTTATGAATTTGATCGGTTAAGCTGTTGTGAAGTCTTCTCAAGGTGGACTTTGGTGGTAGTGAATGTTAGTATTTGACCTAACAAAACAGTAAAAGAAAATGTAGCACTTGCAATACCACCTCTTAACCAAATAAACTCATCATTAAACCTCTAGAGGTCCCAGCTGTGTATGATTTCCATCTCAGATTTTCTGAATTCAGAAAACGTTTCCTTAGTTTTTCTGTAAAGAGCTGCACCAGTAGCCTTCTAGGATTAGCATCTCTCACACTGCAGATTACATCCTAAGGGGAACAGGGAATTCTTCTGGATTGAAGCAGAGGTAATTAAAAAACATGCAAGAGAATCATTATGGTTTCTTCCATTCAGCCTTCCAAATTTTATTCTGAAGGATTTTTTTAAATATAAAATGTTTATCTTAGGAAAAAGCAACTTTTACAGGTACTGTGTTGCTACGTTCTGTTTTCTGAGGGTGATTTCTGCTGTTGTTTAAAGCAATGATATATCTGACCGCCAAAGACTGATCCTGAATTTAGAGTCTGTCCAGATTTATGTTTGTAGTTGAGTCGTGAAAACTAAATCAGGACCGTGTTCCTACTTCAGGCACAGTAAATTACAACAAAATTAACAGATTTAGATCCAGGGAAAACCTACAATCCTGGTTTAATCTGAGTGTTATTCTTTTGTACATGCATATACACATACTTCATGTAGAATGAAGCCTAAAAATATTCTGTGGTACTCTCTCACCCCTAAATATCTTCACTCAGGCCATAATTTTATAACTTATTTAAACTTTTTGAGAAATTCATAGTCTTCTCTTTTTTAGTGCTAGTTAAATGCAGTGTGATTTTTATCAAGCCTGTCTGAAAAAACTGGATTTTATTTTCGTAGTGTTATTACAAACCGTGCTTTACAAATGCGTAAAGTTTCAGACTCAGGTTCTGTGTATCAAGTATGACTTACTATAGAGCTCTCATGATATTATAACTAGTTCTTATATTTATTATTTCTGGTGTGGATATTTGAGTGTATATGTTTGTGAGTTAACCAGATCTGTGTTCTCAAGAACAGGAAAAACTTTCCTCATCTTTGGATCCACTGGAGCAATATCCCAGACAGTCTTGTTTGTATAATTAATTTAGCAAACAACACAGATGATCAGAGCTTCAGAGAGAAAAAACCCAACCCTGTACTCTGTTTATACAAGTGGAACATAAAATACGGCTATAAAGTGAATATTTGTTCAGATATTTGACCAGAAATCTCTGTAATTTTCTAAAGCACTATGACTCTTTGCAAACTCAGATGTTTCAATGTAGACACGCTGATTAAAAAAACAACCAAAAAAAAAACAAACCAAAAAAACCCAAAAAAACCCCCCACAAAAACCCAAAAACCCAAACCAAAAACCAGTGGAAAAGTCTGTTAGAAATAACCACATAACTTTGATAATCATGATACCGAGAATGTATCACTGACTTTTTTTTTGTATGAGTCCTTAAATAGGTGAGTTGAATTAAGCAAATTCTCATTATATCTTTTCTTTTAAGCATTACATGAAATTGAAATTGTAACACATGGAAGATGAAGAGTGATGATGGTGCTGGGTAACATTTCCAAAGACACCTGAAATAGGTTGGCTGAATACATTCCTCATTTGGGAACTGAACACTAAAGTTTGATATGAGCATAATTTTCTAGATGGGAGCGAGGTAAATGGTCTGGTACTGGACTGTTTATCTACTAGATATTCATGCCAGCTGCTGAGGAAACAAGGTAACAGTTTCCTGATCTTCTCCCTCTCCAAAATAATGCAAGTATTTTATTTATTATGGATCTGCATGCAATAATTATGCGTTTCATTTTCTGATATAGTTTTCTTTTTTTCATAACCAGAATCAGATTCACCTTGCCCAGCTTTAACAACAAAGTTAAGATTCTATAGCAATTTTAATTGTTTTTTTACTTGACAGAGGGAATTAAGCATTTTTTGCATCTGAGAATTTGTGCATTTGTGCATCTGAGAGAGAGGGTTGACTGCTAAGGGTATCAGGAGAACAGAATTAGTGATTTGAAAAATTCTGGCTGGGAATTCAAGTCAGTAATGTTTGCTCTAAGAGGTAAATATACCTATTTGAACTTACTGGTTTCACTGACCATCTGGCAAAACTGTGGAGTAATACTGAATGATAATGAATTTAGAAAGAGTACAAATATATTTATTATCAATGAAAAAATTACAAATATGTTTTGTTTAGAATAAAAAAGAATTAATAAATAGTCAATCCTCACTGTAAACAGTACACCCAAGGAAGTGGAGAACTTAATTGTATTTCTCTCTAATTTTGTCATGGTTTCTATAGTCAATTTTACATTATTTTTGTTGAATTACTTTTGGGTTTTTCTTGCTACTCTTGCTCTTTGCCAAGGGAAATAGAACATAGAAAACATGGCTCTGGAGCACATTTTTTGTTTGAAATCATGTGCACTTAGTTAATATACTTTCTACCTTCACTTCCCAGCAACTTTTAAATTTTAAATGTAAGATTTGCTTTCACAAATAATCACAGGCCTTTTACTTATTAAAAAGAAAATAATATATATAGAAATTACTAAATGACTGTTGGAAACACTGAGCACTACTCCTTTAGCAAAGCAACTACTAAATAAAAATGAAGTCTGTGTTCATTGCATTATCAATATTATTTGTCATAAGAAGAGACATGGTGGGTGAGAGTCTGTGTGAATATCAAAGAGGCAATGTTCGATTATTGCCATTATTAAACCTGCTCTGGAATTCTGCTTCTGCAAGCAGCTGCCCATACTTGATGCTTCAAATAACAGCAAAAGCCAGCATAAAGCACCTGTCAATTGCTTAATGTCATAATAAGAGGAGAAAATTTCTTTCCTGGCTCCCACAGATGATCAATTTATGCCCTGAATAATATGATTTTATTGTAATTAGGTTAGCTTGCATAGTTATAACTTTTATTAATGATCATAAAGTTGTATCTTTGACATGTAAATGTACTGGAGAAGTAAACAGGACAATGTAAAATGTAACTAACCTTGACTTCACTAGGAACTGAGAGTCCATCAATAATAATTTGCTGAAGAGTCGAAAATATGGTTTTGCTAATAAGAAGTAGATTTCAAATGTGAGGAGGGGAAGAAAAGGATCCACATTCTTAAGAGTCATTATAATTTAATGGACTGTGAACAGGTCATCTAAAGGTTTGCACAGAAAATGTGCAATGACTGACATACTTCCAAATTGATGGAAGTTTTATGTGATATCAGACTAAATAAGGAGGAGTGAACTGACTGGATATTTTACTCTTTGACTTAGAAGAAACCCCCTTTGAGTTCTCGTTTTTTTGTTTTATTGTGTTTTTTTGTTTGTTTTTTGTTTGTTTGTTTGATTTTAATTTAGGGGGAGGGATTGTGTATACATTTTTTTTTTCATTCTTTCTAACTTTTTGTTAATTTCAGTTGCAGTTTTGAATCAAAAGGAGAGAAACAGTACTCTGTTGCCTCTAAAGATCATTCTGGAATAAAAATGGAAGTGGTATTCAGAAAAAATTAGAAATTAAAAACTGAAAGTTATATTGGACCCAATGCAAAAGAGGACTCTTGAAGCAGCTCAGAATTGACTATTGGAAATCCCTGTCTAAGGTGTCAACAAATTACAGTTAGATGGTAAATGGAATCTTAGCATTATAATGATAAAAAAAAATTTGGAGACTTATCTAGACATAGATACCTGTTCAGGTAAATAGATTGTCCCTAGAATAAGATTTTATCCAGAAAACATATTCTAAAAGGACTTGAATAAAAGAGTTTACACTGTGAGAGTTTTCTTTTGTTTGTTTGGTTTTCCCCTTACCCTTTTTTTTTAATATATTTCCTTCTTCTTTATATTTATGTTATTCCTATTTTCCACCCATTTCAATATAAAAGTGCACTATGTTGAAAGGCTAAGGATACTATAGAATTTGGAAACTAACTGTTTTGTATCTAACATTGTGGAACAAAAAAAAACCCCAATAATTATAATAGGCGGAAATGTGTGATGCTCTATGTCTTCCCTTTTAAGTTATGTTAGCACAGTTACAGTCTTTATGCAGTGTAATTGTGACCAAGGAAATACAGTGTCAGTTGGGATAATGAAATAAGTGTGTCAGGATGGTGCCTAAAATTAATTGCTGAACTACTGGCTGTGTTAGTATATTTATATTTGCTTCTGTCTTTCAAACTTAAACCAGTTTGAAAAGTACAAAAGATGAGCACACTGCTCTTGTTCCTGTGTATAGCTTTTGGAAGAAGACTACCACAGCATGCTTGGGGTAGGCATTTATGATTGAAGTAATAAGTTTCTAAATTGATGTAATTTCAAGAAGGTTATACGTTTTGCTTGGGATGTTCTATTGTGTGGAGACACAGTAAATATGGAATAAGGTATCCAAGTTATCACAATACTGTAACAGTCACATATGACCTTACTTGGAGTACTCCCACCCCCACAGTATTAGTGGAAAAGGTGAAAGTTCAGGCTCTAAGGCTATTTTCGCAAATGACTTTTTACAGATACGAAGGTGTGTCACACCCTAATGAATGAACCTCTACATGGCAATATATCCAGAGCTGTCTGTGAATTACAGATAAAAGGTTACAAGACACTCCAACAAAAAACTAGATGGCTTATTAGGAACATACTTGAGACATTATATCATATAACGATTTAGATTGGGTGACTCCTTTATGATCATTGAGTCCAATCATAAACTTAACACTTCTGAGTCCACCACTAAACCATGCCCCTAAACACCACATCTACACATCTTTTAAATACCTCCACTGATGGTGTCTTTCTGGGGCAGCCTGTTCCAATGGTTGATAACACTTCTGGTGAAGAATATATTTTTTGGAATATCCAACCTAAACCTCCTCTGCAACAACTTGAGGCTATTTCCTTGTGTGGTTCAAGCCATATTGCTGTTTCTTCCTCTGTGTAAGTGTAAAGTTCCTTTAAAGGGAACTGTAGCTTAGCATTTTGTACAGCTTTTTTGATTGTGTTTATGTAACTAGGCTACTACTTGGCTTTAAAGACTGGCTATTAAAAATGAACACAAAGGCTCACCACAACTTTTACATTTTACTTCTGCCTTTTCCCTCGCTGGAGAAGGTGGCAAAGAAAAGATTAACTAGAAGGGGAAGGAAGTGGTATTTATATAATCTTCCATTACTGGAGGTCTGTCTCTATTTTTTCTATTTGACACCTTTGTTTTGCTTCTTTCCAGGAAGAAAAATGTTACTTTTCCATTTGCTTCAGTTCAGTTTTATTTGGTTCAGTTTTTGCCACTGGAAATGTAATACCATCACATATACCACATTTTCCGAAGGAAGATGAAAAACTGAGTGTTTTGTAATCTCTGCCCATTATTATTTCCTTCATTCTCGGTTACCAAGGTGATTAGAAATTTTATGCATTAGAACATTTTGAGTATAAGTTGAATATTCTCATCCTCCTTGCTTTCAGTTTAACAGAGACCTTACCCACAGCAGAGAAGAGCAGATTTATCAGAAGAATTTAACAAGCAGTTACATTTGCAGTGCCTGAAGATTCTTAGCTAGTTTGCCTTGCATGATATATTTCTACTGAGAAGATGTTGAAATAATAGGAAAATGTTATTGAATGCTGTGAGAAATTTCAGTTCTTATCAGAAAAAATTTCTGCAAAAATTGAAACATTCTTGTGTAAGTTACTTGCACAAAGGTTCTTGTATAAAGTTCTTGTATAAACATGAAAAATATGTGCCTAATAATGATTTTAGTTAAAATGTGAGGAACTTTCAGCAGTCATCTCTAGAGTATTACTCGGCTTACATTATGAGCATATGTCCCAATTTGTTAAAAGATATTTGGAAGTGAGTCATGAACATTTGCCTTCCTATAGAAATCCAATACAGTAGCCCAGACACAATACACAAAAGAGATGAGCATATATATTCATGTATCTGACACTGACTGAAGCAATGTATACAATGAAGATATTTTTAGGGAGTTAATAGCAAGAGATCTTTCAAAAGTAGAAGCTTTTTGAAGATAGATTTTAAAGAAGGTTCAGGATAAAACAAAACAACAAAAAAGCCTTATATGGGTTTTCTGTTATTTCACATTTTGATTTCTGTATCCAATTACTTTCCAGATTTGTCATCAAAGTTACTTTTTTTAACTTTAGTCTATTTTTCTCATTATGAGGGCAAGAAACTATGCAAATTTGGGTCAACTGGAAAATGACAAAATCTGTGGTTAGCATGCATTTGTGCCAGTGCTAGTTAAAATTCATAGGGTTTAGGTACACAAAATATAAAATTGTCTGCAACTTGAATAAGAAAAATGTGGTACTTAATGCACCATAGCTAATCAATTAATTGTAAACAAAAATTCAGTTATGAACCCTTTTCTAGCAAGTATATGGGTGACTGGGAGAATGTTACAACACTTAATTTCTTGGGGCCACAGACTGATTTGTACTAAGACTCCATTTGTATTCTTTTTTTTCTGTTTAACAAAGGAATTAATATTTTGCACCCATGATCCAAATTAGGTATTATAGAAGCGTTTTAGCAAAGTCCCAAGTGAGAAGTAGATACAAATCAAATTAAAAAAATCTGGTTTTCCAAGAACCCTTAGGAATAGAACTAATAAAATTATGTGAAGACACTGAAAAAATAATTAAAAATACTAATTTCACAGGAAGTAAAAAAATAAGGTGATGCTTTTGTTTTCTCTTGCTTTCGGTTTTCTGTAAAGCTGGGGAATAAGTCTGCATAAATGTATTCCTCATTTCTATGACAACTATCACAGACAATCTTTTTATGACACTAATCATTCAGCAACCATTCAGTAATCATGAATGAGAAATATCAGAGGGCAAGTGGCAGAAGAAAGTAGGATGTGGGAGTCATACTTGTTTAGAAAACATTTATAGTATGAGTGGAGATTTCAAGGCAAAAACACTACCAAGATGCTGTAGAGCATTTGCTTACTATTCCTATCAATATACAGTGGGATTAATGTTGTTACTGGTATTGGTTGTTGGTTTTTAAAATTATTTTGATATATATTTCCTTCCTTCCTTCCTTCCTTCCTTCCTTCCTTCCTTCCTTCCTTCCTTCCTTCCTTCCTTCCTTCCTTCCTTCCTTCCTTCCTTCCTTCCTTCCTTCCTTCCTTCCTTCCTTCCTTCCTTCCTTCCTTCCTTCCTTCCTTCCTTCCTTCCTTCCTTCCTTCCTTCCTTCCTTCCTTCCTTCCTCCCTCCCTCCCTCCCTCCCTCCCTCCCTCCCTCCCTCCCTCCCTCTCTCCCTCCCTCCCTCCCTTCCTCCCTTCCTCCCTTCCTCCCTTCCTTCCTCCCTTTTCCTTTTTTCCCTTAGTTTTCAAATACAGTTTCTCAAGCTTGTCATGATTATTAGCTAATTTTAAGAGGAACCTAGTACTTGAACCATAATTTCCTGGCAAAATTGTTACAAAGCAGTATAGTAAAGAAAGCCAATGGTCTTAGTTTCTGGTTGCAGCCAGTCTTTTTTTCAAAAAGATATTTTAGACAGGAACAGTAGGTGTTCTTGTGCAGTACTCATGGATGTTGGTAAAGAATTAACATGCTGAAATAATCTGAGATATGAGTCTATTTATAGCAGAGATCACTCATTAATAAAATCAAGGAAGCCTTGAAATCTATGAAGGCCTAGGCTATGCCTGCAAAACCACGTTCTCTGAGAATATTTTTACCTTTTGCTTGCATTTTATATGTTTTATTCACCTAAAATATTCTTTTTTATTGGTCTATTCTAAATATAATAGTAGCATGCTCTATGGAAATTGTCTTTGAATTTTTGAGGATTTGTATCATTTGGAGGGAGTATAATTTGTTTTTAATTTCATACACATTCAGTATGTATCTTCATACTCATATCCAGTGGTAATGAAATTCAGAGAGAAATGACTGGAGTATTGTCAGACTTTAATATTTCAGAACTGGAATAGCCATGGCATTCACTTAGTGATGGTGAAATGAAGCTCTTTCTGTTTTCATCTTCTTATACATGTTTAGATTTTATCATCTTTTTTTTTTTCTTTTTTTTTTTTCTTTTTCTTTTTTCTGTGCAGTCACCAAGTATCCAAGTATATTTTACTATTAATTTAAATGCATATTTAGTGTCTATAATCATATTTTTCATCAAGCTAGATTTTAAAGAGAAAACCCATAGACCATCAGAAGGCATCATAAAGCTTGAGCTTAAGAAAGGAGATCTGGCAACTTGTGGTTCAGAGGTGTTAAAACAAATTAGAACCAGGAAAAACACAACTATGGTGTCAGTACTGGAACCAAATAGAAATAGTCAAACCTTCAAAGCAGGGATGTATTTTCGTTCAAGTCCATCTCTGTCCTAACCTGAACCTTAATTTTTCCTTCCAGTATAGCAAAGAGAATATCTGTGGTCTGCTCTCAGTGTAATGTGTAAGAATGTCTGGTTTTCTTACACAAATTATGTTAGGAAATAATATGATGGACAGTCTTGCATCTTAATTTGTGTAGAAGAACACAAAATAAACTAAACTTTTTGAGTATTTTATAGGAAAACTCAAATGAGATGAAACTGATACAAAGAACAATAAATTACAGCTGCTATGTTTAAAAAGGTTAATATTTCTTTGAGCAACTAGGGCTTCCAGATTCTTACCTTCATAGCATCACACCAATACAATGGCTTGAAAGAATACATTTATGAATGTATTAGCAAATGACTTTCGATTTTGAGATTCCTTTATTAGGCATTTTACTGAAAAAATATTAGTATGGGGGTTTTTATTCCTTCAAGATTTCCCTACAATTTATCTGAGAGTAAGAATGTTGAGGCAAGTGGATTGTTTGACTCTGGACATGGTAGGATACCCATGTTTTGTGATCATCTGCAGGACTTTCACTATCCTTTCCATCTCAGAATGAGTATAGATCAGTAATACATATTTCATTATAAAACTGAAACATCACAGGCGGGTTAATATAATTTGCCTGACTGGAATACAAAGATAATTTGGTATAGTTTGCTAGAAAAGAAAGGCAACAGCAGAGACACTAGCTTGGCCATTTAACATGAAGAGCATGTACTGACACTCAGAGTGTGGAGCTTTCTGAAAGGTTCTAGGTAATGATTCAAGGGCAAAAGGAATAAGATTGTTAATATTATAGGAGTTGACATAGAGCAGTAAACCAGGCTTTTTGTGAGCTACTTCAACTAATGACCTGCAGGCAACAGATGGGCTACACCTGTCTCAAAGCAGGGAGCAGATCCTGGCACAAGAGCTAGCAGGGCTCATTTAGAGACCTTTAAAATACTGTTGGAGAGAGAAGGGCGCAAAACTGGGTTTGCTAGAACTAATCTGGGGGCAGCAAAAAAATATTTGAGGAGCGGTTTTCTAGCAAGGGCTTTCAGTCTGCTGTTTCAGTTTAGATGTGGAATGGGGATCCGTGCAGGAACAAAGATGCCAGGGTTATTGATGAGTTAGATGCCATGGAAATGAGAAGAGTAAGGCAGAAATCAGAACTTCTCACAAAAAGGTGGTGGGACCATGAATCTCCATCACATGAATGCATGCAGCATAGGCAAAAAAGAGGAGGATCTGGAAGCCATTGTGCAGCAGGAAAACTATGATATCATCACCATCACAGAAACATGGCTGGGCAACTCATATGGCTGGAGTGCTGCAATCAGTGGGTAGAAGCTCTTTGGAAGAGAGGCAATGAAAGAGAGGAAGTGGGGTGGCCCTGTATATTAGGGTGTATAATGAATTCCTAGAACTTAATGACAATGAGAGTAGGATTGAGAGTTTATGGATAATAATCAGGAGGAAGGCAAACAAACCAGAGTTAGGAGTCTGTTATAGAACACCCAACCAGGATGCAAAGACAGATAAAATCTGTTTAGTTGTGGCTTAGAACAGTGTACTCTGAGTGAAAAACTGGCTGAATGTTCAAAGAGTTGTGTTGAATGGAATTATTGGTCACAAGTGGTGTTCTCCAGGGCTCACTACTGGAGTCAGTTCTCTTTAATATCTTTATCAGTGATCTGGATGAGGGGATCGAGTGCACTGTCAGTAAGTTTGCAGATGACACCAAATTGTGTTGGGAGTGTTCTTCTTGAGGGTAGGAAGGCTCTGCAGGGGAATTTTGACAATCTGGATTGATGGTCTGAGGCCATTGTATGAGGTTCAACAAGGCCAAGTGTGGTGTCCTGCACGTGGGCCACAACAACCCCATGCAATGCTACAGGCCTGGGGAAAAGTGGATAGAAAGCTGCCCAGTAGAGAAAGATCTGAGACTGTTGATTGAAAGCTGGATGAATATGAGCCAGCAGTGTGTCCAGGTGGCCAAGAAGGCCAACAGCATCCTGACTTGTATCAGAAATAGTGTGGCCAGTGGGACTAGGGAAATGTTTTTCCCCCTGTACTTGGCACTAATGGGGCCGCACCTTAAATACTGTGTTCATTTTTAGGCCCCTCACTAGAAGAAAGATATTGAGGTCTTTGGACTGAGTCCAAAGAAGGGCAACAAAGCAGGTGAAGGGTCTAGAGAACAAATCCTCTGGGGAGCAGCTGGGGGAACTGGATTTGTTAGTCTGGAGAAAGAATCATAGAATCACAGAAGGCTGAGGGGAGACCTTATTGCTCTCTGTAACTGTCTGAAAGGAGGTATTAGTGAGCTGAGGTGCACTAGGATGGAATTCTAGCTGTGTCAAAGTCCTTAATTCCCTGCCATAATGATGGTGATGGTCAGAATTCAGTAAATGTAACAAAGCTCTAAAAATCCTCCTCAGGAATGTGTTGACTTCTTGTCATTGGATCTAAAAGAATGGATTAAGTGTTTCATAAGTTCTAAATCTATACAGTCTCTATATAATAAAATCTTCTACCAGGGGCAGGTGAAAAGACTGGATAATCACAGATTCCCACCAGACCTGTGGTTCTTCATTCCTTTGTGCATGCAAATTAATGTGAACAAAACTGGTCATTTTTTGATTTCCAGTTTTACTAATTTATGTAGTTAACAGTTTTCACATCCATAATATTATTTGCAGTTAAATGCATCTGGATTTATTTTTCTAGAATTTTTGTAAATACATCTAATTGTTAGTTAAAGACAGTGTGTGATTCAGTACTTGCAGGCAATTCAAAGGTGGAAGTTGCTATTTACTTATATGGATATTTAATTGCTCAAACATAAATTAAGAAGCAGTAGTCTATTATTTCAATGAACAATGCTATTCATAGAGGTCAGAAAGAGAGATTTTTTTTCACATTGCACTGTGAGAAGCTTTGAGGATTACATGTATATTATATAGTATTTACTAAATTCAAAATTTAGGTTTTAATTTTAATACTGCAAAGAGTCTGAAGTTTAATTCTAGGAAAGATTCAGATGATGCTCTGTGTTCTAACTGCACCATATGGTCTAAATGCTGAGTATTTTATAAACATGCCTGAGATAGCTCTAAATTAGGTCATGGCTAAAACAGCAAAATCAAAATAAAATTTGGGTCAAAAGGACTTGCTCATCCTTTATGTGTTACACAGAAATTATTCAATGCATAAATCATTATACCATTCTAATTTGTGAATAATGTTTTTGTTATTAAAATTTCATATGTTGAGTAAAACCTCAGTGTTCCATCATTATCAAGTTATGCTTTACACAAAAAATGTCCTACTTAGAAAAATATATTATGTAGGCATAAGTATTAAATCCATAGTTAATAGGTCCTTAAGGTTTTTCAAGATCTTTCAGTTGAAACTGGATTAAAATTCCCATGTTCTGCAGCTCACTGACTAAATTCATTCTCTTCATCTGCTGTTATTAGATCTCACTGGGTAGTCAAGTTTTCTGCAATGTTGTCTATTAATCCAGAATAGTCATATATCACGTTATACATATGCAATAGTTATTAGCATTGTAAAACATGTTAATTTCTTTCCTCAGAACCTCTTAATCTTTTGATGAAAATCACCAGTATGATACAATATTAATGGATCACTGCAGACCCAGAGATTTGGGACAATCAACTGCAGAGGACTCCAAACATTTCAAAAATGTGTCTGAATTAAGATCAATTTCTTAAGAAAGCTTGTCTTAAAATGTTTTAGAGTGGCTTAGCTTAAAGGTGGTATTCAGCTCATCATCTGTAATGGTTAGATTATCTAAAGTCTACCTATCTAATGAGATCATATGCCTGTGACTGAAGGAAGGAAAAAGATGCTGTTGTGAGAAATATTTTTTTCCTCAAAAAGAGTATCTAAAGCTGAGTCAACACAGACCAGGGCATTATCCAATGTATCTGGCTGTGTTGGTTCCCTCATACTCCCCCTAGGGGATATGCTGGTTTTATCCACATACCCAGATAAACATTTTCACATTTTTGTGGGGAAAGGCAACCTAGACTGTGCCTGACATGGCCAAGGAGCTGTGGGGTGCTAATGAAATACTGTTTAAAAAAACTGAGGCATACTTGGATAGCTATAGTAAGCTGTTTTCTGTAGGTTTTCAACTCTTTCTATACTTCCATTGCATCCTGACAAATTCTGAGTAAAGTGGAATGATCACATCTTTAACATCTTTAGTAATTCTCATGCAGACACAACCCGAGATACATTTTTGCCTCCTTTGTTGCAGCAGCACATGTTCAGCTTGTTGTCCTCTAGGACCTAAGGCTGTTACCTTAGCAACACAGATCCTATCCTGGGCTCTTCATTTATTCCTTCTGAGGTGCTGGGCCTTGCGTTTGTCTTTGTTAACCTTCATACAGTCCTTGCTAGCTCATTCTTTCGGCCTGCTTAGGTCTCTGTGAAACAGTTCTCCCTTCTGACATGTCCACCTCTCCATCCACTTTGGAGTCCATCAGCAAACTTGGCAAGAATACTTTCAAACCCATCATCCAGATCATTTATGAGGATGTTGAACAGTGTGATGACCACTAGTGATCCCTAGTGGACCCCCTTGTGGCAGGGTGACAGTGTGAGTAAAAACCATTGGTCACCACCCTCTGATTGTGACTTGTAATCCAATTTCCCAACCACCTCAAAAGACCACACCTGCAAGCCATAGCTTACCAGTTTGTCCAGTAGAAGGCTGTGGGAAATGGTGTTACATGCTTTGTTTAACTCCAGGTAAACAACATCTACTGCTCTCCTTATGTTGACAGAAAATGTTACTTCATTGTAGAAAGCGATCAGGCTACACTGGTAAAGACAGAAGCAAGACTTTGGTGAGACCCTCTGCCTTTTCGACTTCATTAGTAACTAGTTCCCTGTTCTGCTTAGCAATGGTCCTATGTCTTTGTGCTTCTGCATACTGCTAAAGTATATGAAGACACATTTCTTGTTTTCTTGACATCTTTAGCCACTTTAAATTCTGGATGAGCCTTTGTCTTCCTTCTGCATACTCTAGCAAGCCAGGGGTTTGTAAGCCTTGGTGGGTATTTCGCTACCATTCCACAGCCAGTATAATCTTTTTTTTCCCCTTTAAGTACACCAAAAATCTCATTGCTAAGGTAGGCTGCTCTCTTGCTTTGCCTACTTCCTATTCCTTTGTAGAGAACAGACTGTTTTTGTGCTTACAGGCAGCCATTTTTGAGTAAGTACCATCAATCACAAACTTCTCTCCCCTTCTTGGATGTTTCCCCTGGGATTCCTCAAAGCTGTATTGAAGATGAAGATGATTCTTCTAAAATCCAGCGTCTTTCTCCTGCTACAGGTCTTTAGATCTATTAATGGATACCATTGGTAACTATGTTCATATAATCCTAGAATGGTTTGAGTTGGAAGGAACCTTAAAGATCAGCCATTCCTCCTCATCCTAGCACTACATACCCTTGCAAAAATCCCTCTCCATCTTTTCTCTAAATTCCCTGCAGATACTGGAAGGTTGCTGAGAGGTCTCTGTGAGTCATCTCTTCTCTGGGTTGAACAACCCCAACTCTCTTAGCTTGTCTGCATGGAAGAGGTACTCCAGCACTCTTATCATTTGTGTGACCATCCTCTGGACTTGCTCCAACTGCTCCATGCCCTTTTTGTGCTGCAGGCTCCAGAACTGAACATAGTACAGCAGGAGAGGTTTCTTGACAGCAAAGTAGGAGGCAGAATCACCTCCCTTGATCTGCTGGCCATGCTTCTCTTGATGCAGCCCAGGATGTGGTTGGCTTTCTGGGCTGCAAGTACCCCTTGCTAGCTCATGATGAGCTTCTCATGAATTACGCTCCCTAAGTCATTTTCCTAAGGGCTATTTTCAGTCTGTTCTCCACCTAGCCTGTAATTGGGCTTTGGATTGCTCAGACCCATACGCAAGACCTTGCAGTTGGCCATGTTGAACTTAATGAGGTTGGCATGGGCTTACCTCTCAAGGTAAGCATAAGGGACCTTACCTTACCTTACCTTACCTTACCTTACCTTACCTTACCTTACCTTACCAGGTCCCTCTGGATGGCATCCCTTCTCTCCAGTGTATTGACCATACCACACATTTTGGTGTCTGTGGGAAACTTGCTGAAGGTACACTCATTTCCACTGTCCTTATTTCCAATGGAGATGTTAAACAGCACCAGTCCCAGTAATCACCCTGGAGCACCACTCATCACTGGTGTCTATTTGGAAATCAAGCCATTGACCACAACTCTTTGACTATCACTGTCTAGCCAATTCCGTATCCACTGAGTAGACTATCCATCAAATCTATGTCTTTCCAATTTGGAGACAAGGATGTTTTGCAAGACAACCTGCAGATCTAGGTAGATGACATCAATTGTTCTTTCCTTATACCCTGATGCTGGAACTCCATTGTAAAAAGCCACCAAGTTTGTCAGGTATGATTTGCCCTTGGTGAAACCAGGTTTGTTGCCACCAGTCATGTCCATATTTTCCATGTGTCTTAGAAAAGCCCTTAGGAGTCCATTATCTTATCAGGCACAGAGGTTGGAGTGATTGCCCTGTAGTTCCCTGGGTCTTCAACCCCAACTTTCTAAACCTGTCTGGGTAGGAGAGTTTTCCTGTTTTCTGCCTATCTGCTTTTTTCACTGCCTCAGAGAAATAAATACTTTATTTTTGGCTGATTGGATTTGCTTATCTTATTATTGAGATAAAACTATTTAAAATAATGTGGGGATCAAGACTTCTTTACTTTATACAGACAGCACTTCAGCAGAATAAATTTCTGAATGTAAGAAGTTTTAGCTTTCACTGTGGTCTGATAGAATAGGAATATAGATCCTCAGCAATGTCTTTCTCCTTGTTACAACCTAAAACAATCCAAATCATTAAATAGCAAAGATTACTGCTGGACTAATTATAGCACATCTTTATGTTTATCACACAGGTCAATTCTGGGTGGCAAAAAAACCAAAACTATTTGCATGTAGATTGAGAATGCTGTTATTGTTGTTGTTATGTCAGTAGAAAAAGAGGTTATTTTGGGGATGGCCTGAAGTTTGTTCTCTAGAGATATAGAACTTCCCTGTAAGAGGATTTTAATAAATGAAAGAAAACAAATAGAGAAAAATAATTTAGAAATTATTCCTCTCCTTCTAGAGGAATTTGTACCTATCATCACTCCCTATATGACAGAAAAGAGTATTTATCTGGAACATGGAGGATAAAAACTCATATCCTTTATTTATCTGAAGAAACATGGGCTCATGTTACACATAAACCTTCTCTAATGCCCATACTATATGGTATTTGGGGATTTCTCAGGCTTTACAGCATGAATCTGGTTATAAATTGCACAAACTAAAAAGCAGGAAAAATTCTGTGGAGACTAATTGTATTTTGCTGTGCTATTTTTCAAGTCAGCTCCCTTTCTCAGTTTATTTTGTGAGTCTGTTCACACACTCGTGGGTGTAGCACAAAGGTGCCACAAAAGAAATATGAAGATAAGAAATGGCTTGATGAAGTGGGGGTGCTTGAGTCATATTGCAGTGCTGAGGATTGAGATATGTAACTATGTTCTTATATATCTAAATACTGAAGCTGTAGATACTGCTGTCCATGGCTTCTTATTCTTTATTCTGTTTCTTGTCAATTTTATTCTGTTTTTTACTACTTCTAGGCATGAAATAAAAAGGATAGTGGCAATTAAAGTAAGTTCTAGGGTGACTAACAGTTAGTAACTGACAACACCTTGTGAATTTAATCCTTCAGCAATTTTTTTCCTTTGATCCAATGAAAGATCAGAATGTTAGATTAGTTAAATAATCAAGAGATCCAAATTGTTTTCAAAATTATTTTGTTATTTTGTGTATAAGGCTAGCCAGTCAATGAACTCTTTTGTACAAATAAACATTTCAGAAAGTCTTGCATATGGCTATACAGAATGGGCTCTGTTCAGAAATGAATGAGCAATGTTGGCAAGAGACACAATAGAAAATTCTTCTTATGTTGGATGTAAGATTTATCTGGATGTAAATGATAACATTGTGTACCTGTTTTAACAGAACAGGAACTTGTTTATTCTGTAAAATGAAATTTGAAAAATAAATTGAATTTGAAAATAGTCAGCTTCAAAGTGTGCTTTAGAATATTAAAAAAAAAAACCAAGTTTCAATATATCAGTTATGCAAATAATGACATGTACACTATACTATCCATGTAAACAGAGTGGTTAAAACTATATCTATTAAACCATGCAATATTTTATCTTGGAAATCAAGGTTTTATTGTGTTCTAAGCACCATTCTAATTTTGACTTATATGTCTTCAGTTAGTGTGTGGGATTTCTTTCTATAGTGACTCAATTTTTAGTTTCTCTAATTCTATTTCCTGTCTTGAAAATTGTAAAAATATTGACATATATGTAATTTCTACTGTAAGCATTATGTACAAATTATGAAAAGAGTACTGTTATTTTAGTCAAAATAGAACTTAGCATGAAAATTTCTCTGACAGATCAAAGAAGACAAGTACTGTTATTAGTTTTTTTATAGCTTTCAGGAAAGGAACAGAGTAATGGTTTTTGGTTGATACTGAGACACTGGATGAGATCTTTTTTGAGGGCTTCATGAAAATCAGTCAGGGGTTCCGTTTGCCACCAACATTTTAATAGCTGAGAAATCATATCTGAAATTATTAGTAAATGTCTAGAGAAAAAAAATGACAAATTAATTTTTAAAATAATAACTTCTGAGCTGATTATTCCCAATTAATTGACCATTCATTCTTATTCTACCTCAGTATTTCCCAGTCTTTTATATTCTTTACTGAAAGAAAATTAACTTCTCAAACACCAAATACTGCTATATTATGAAGTAAATACTATAATCCTGTGCTCTTTCCTGTGACTGTTTCCAAGTTGTACAGATCTGATTTATGACTTCTGTCACTTTTTGTCTTAAATTGTTTTAAATTTTTTTAACTTGTACTTCTTCTTTGCCCATATTTCTCTCTCTTTTTGGTCCTGACTGTTCCATACATAATTTCTTGCGAGATACTTACTTTTGGACTCCTAACCCCTCTTCTGTGGAACTGGCTGTAAAACTATGATATGTCAGCATCCTTATAGATTAAATCAGCCAGTCTTTCAGATACTTCATGCTGTCCAAACACAGAAACTTTTCTTATTATATGTAGTCTTTATTTTCAGTTATAAAACAGATGAATATAACTTTCTAGTAATAAGGAAATAAATTATACTGGGGTGCTTTCTTTTTGTTTCAAGAAGTAATCAATTTCATGATGATAATTGTGTTTGAGAGCATGAGGAAATTTTTAGGAATCTGTTGTTGTGATTACAATATACGGGGTCTACTATGTCATCAGGAAGTGGCATCATGTTAGCCAGTGTGCAAATGGATGATAAAAAAATGTCCCTGTCCAAAGTAGCCTGAAGTCTTTCCAACTACCCAGCAAAAAAAGTTACATGGTGCACATGTCCATATATACAAGTGCTTGTTAATATAATTTCACCTCACTCACTTAACTAAATATTTGTATTTATGTAAAAAAATTCATTCATTTCCACGTAGATGCTTATGAAAGCCATTTATACCTGCAGTTCGACAAGAGGGTTCATGACAGCATATTCAGTAATTGAAGACAAAAGATCATAGTTCAGTTAAAAAAATATTGCTAATCAAGCAATTCCTAGCCATTGGCAAGATAGGAAGTAATGTAGCTTGATGTTTGAAGGACATCCTCTGAAAATTAAAGTTTCTCAGTGCTTGGTATTAGAAGTGCTATATAAATGGCTAAAATGTAATGTAATATCAGGGCAAAGCTGAGGTCAAGCATCCTTTAAATTGAGATTAAGTATGTTATTCATGATAGTGTAGGCATCATTAGACATGTAAAATGTCTATGAAGAGCAATCGGTATGAGAGGATATCAGTAATTGAGCTTGACAAAACCAGCCAGCCAATTCTAACTTCTCTTGTGATGCATAAACTGCATAAATCTTCAGAAACATTATTTTGTGCTAGAACTGGAAACGTAAACCTGTGCAATAGCAATATCTATACTAACACAATAATAAGTTGTTATTATTTTCAATTGATAAACAATACACACAATATGAACATAGAAGTAGGAGGTAAAAGATGGAAGGAAAAGAAATAAAAGTGAGATAAAAAAAAGGGTAGGAGGAAAGAAAATAAAGATGAATGACTTTCCCAAATACCATAAAACTCAAATCAACAATTTCAAGATGAAGGATGAGAGAAGGAAGTATAATGAGAATAAAGGTGGAAAATATGTAGAAATTCAGCACATTAAACTGATGTGAATTATTCAGTCAAGTTCTTTTGTATTATCACCATATACTATGAAAAAGTAATATTTTATGTAAAATGGTAAATATATATTTGTGATAAATGGTGTCTCAGATTTTAATCCAAAAGATGCTACTCTCAAACTTTTTTGACTATGGTAGTATCACCTTGCATGTAGGCAAGATTTGTTGTAGAAGTCTTATTAATTTGTTGTCAGAGTGCTTTGAAAGAAGCAGAGGAGCATATACGTGTTAATAAAGATATTTTTTTAAATAACAAATTGAGGATTTTTCCAAGGTTTTTGATATGGTACTACACAGCCTCCTCCTGGAAAAACTTATTGGCAATGGCCTTGAAAAGTGGTATGTGTGGTGGATAGGGAACTGGCTGACAGACAGTACCCAGAGGGTGACATTCAATAGTTCCTTCTCAAACTGGCAACCAGTCATGAGTGGAGTTGCCCAGGGATTGATACTGGGCCCAGTGCTGTTTAATATCTTCATAAGTGACCTGGATGTTGTGAACAAGAGCAAACTGATGGAACCAAGGTGAGTGAAGAAGCTGACACCCCAGAAAGGAGAGTTACCTTCCTTCCAGGATGATCTAGACAGACTGGAGGAGTGGGCTAGCTGGTAATTTATGAAGTTCATTGTGTCAGGGTGCTGAAATATCTCACATAAACAATCATATTAGAAGAGTTGGACCAGATGATCCTTTAGGTCTCTTCCAGTCAGACATTCTGTGATTCTCACAAGTTAGTTAGCTTTAAAATGACAGAAATAATACCAGTCTTTAATTCCCATAATGCATTTCATTATTTTTTTTAATCTGTTCCTTTTCTCTATCTGTTCTCTTAAGTAATAACTGAATGAATTATTGGAATTGAGTTGCTTTTCAAGTAGGTTTGGAAATACAAGGATAAATTTGCCTGAAACAACATCAACACAATCTGATAGAATTGAGTAAAGAGCATATAGCTGTATCTGAGTGACGGATGTTGAATACTTGAGCAACTATTTACTTATGTTTCTATGCTGTAAATGCACTACATCAGCTGAATACAACTTAATAGACTGCACAGCTGAGAGTGGATGCACTACAAAAATCTATATACTTACTAGCCTCAGTTTACAGTAGCAGGCACATCAAGCATGAATTATAGGACTACTCTTGCAGAACTGTGGTTAGCTATGTAGCAAACTACCATTTCTCAATTATGAGACTGGCAATAGGCATATAGCTCTGTCACACAATGCACAGGAAAAATGGCAGGGAAACAGCAGTAGCACCTGCCACAAAAAATTAAACTCTGCATGTTACCTAATTATCCAACTGAACACCACTCTCCAGTATATGAACACATACTGTGCAGACCCACATTGGTAATTGATCTTAAGGACATACGAAGCGGCATTTTGCTACACTAACTAGAAAAGAGCAGGTTAAGGAGATTTACATGACTGTCTTCTAGCCAAAATGACCAATAGCTGCACAAGGACTCACCATAGGATTGTCAGAGAATCATAGAATGATTTTGGTTTAAAGGGACCAGAAAATGATAGGCCTGATTTATCTGGTGGCTTTCTGCCCTTAAGTGACAGCATTGGTGGACAAGGGAGGAGCAACTGATGTCTATCTTGAGTTCTGTAAGGTCTTTGGCATGGTCCCATACAACATCCTTGCTGCTAAATTGGAGAGACATGGTTTTGACTGCTATACTATTCAATGCATAAGGATTTGGCTAGGTGGCCACATTAAAAGAGTTCTAGCTCAGTGTCCAGAGATCAGAAACAAGTAGTGCCTCACAGGGGTCCATACTGATGTCACCTACCTGGACTTGTGCAAAGCATTTCACACTCTTCTGCGTGACATCCTCATCTCTAAGTTGGAGAGACGTGGATTTGCACGGAAAGCATTCCTTTTTTTTTATTTTTACTTCTGCAGATTACTGTTCCTTTGTTGGAATATTAACAGCTGAAAAATCTATCTATATTAAAAATATATATATATTATAATATCCCATTTGGCAGCATACATACAGATATTTTATACCATTTTTAGACTGCATGAAGAAAAGTATATGTTTTTAAAAAAATGTTTTCAATGAAATATTTTTGCATGGTCACTAAGATAGCTTCTAATATGTAAACTACTTTTTTATCATTTAAATCAATCTATTATTTAACTCTTTAGTCCTAGATAATGAATTTGATGTCAATGAAATGGATTTGGAAAGATGAAAGACTTAATTCAATGTCACATCTATAACCAAAAGATGAACCACCATAAATAAAACAACCCAAAACAATCAGAACAAAGCCTGTAAAACTGGCATTTAAATTAATTAACTTAATGTAGCTTGTGATTATAAAAGCAATGAACCATAGACAAAAACATTTTATGGATAAACAAATGCTAGAAAAGTACCAGCTGCCTTGTTGCATGACTTGAACAAGTCAGATTAGATTGTGAGTCTTTATTACCAGATATAAGTGCAGTGTTCTTCTAGATGCAAATTATTTTGTTCTTATTTGCGTACATACTTCCATTACAGAATAGCATCAAAAACTTAAGAAAATTGATGGTTAATTAGTAGAATATAGTGATATGGACTTATCTTCTGAGCTGGGTGAATACACAAAACCACAGACTGGTAAATACACAGACTGGTACTATATATGTACATCAGATATGTACACTAACTTTTAAGTGCACAATAGCAAGTTCTATTCAGGAGTAAACCATCCTCTGTTATGTATTAGCTAACACACAGACATCCATATGAAGTAGAGAATGTATTTAAGGTTTACTCCATCTCTCCTCAAAGTATATTGTTTATAGGACTGTATCATTATTTAGGTGCTTGTATTAAAAAAGAGATGCATTAATCAATGCACTGAAAGGAATGAAGTAACAGTGGGATTTAGCTAGCATAAGAAGATGCATTACATCCCATTTTGTAGACTGTAGTTTTGATATCTGGCTACTGAATACCATCCTTACCCTGAATCTCTGAAATGTTTGTCCTTACTAATTACCACATGTTTTTCAAAGCTCGTTTGTAATTTCTTTGCTAAGGAAAAGGCCATACATACATGTAGGTCAGCCATACATTCAAAATGCAAGAAATAGTTTCTTTTGTTCTTTTATTAAAAAAGTAGAGCTGTTGAAAAATATGATATAAATGTAGTGAGGAGTAATTGCAGGTAGGGAATCTAGAGTATTATTCAGAATCTTTAGCTATTTTCTCACAGTTTTGACACACGCATAGTCCCCTTTGAGTTCTTCTGCAAGCATAAGCATAACGTATATTTTATAGCTGACTTGTGTTGGTTCAAAATAATATCTCATATAATGTTTAAAATGTGGAATAATAAAATTAATTATTTTTGATTGATTTTTTCCTCTGATATTCAATATTTTCCAGTAGTTAGCACTTACAAATTGATTCCATTTATATCTTCCAAAACAAGGTGTAAATTGTTAGTACATCTAACACTTATCTTGGATAAATGAAACAGCCTGGATTCTTTATTATGTATTTTAAATCTAATTTTTCACTGAGAAAAGCTGACTAAGAATTTTCTTCCATATTTATCATATAAATCTGGTTCAGCATGAACAGAAACAGATAAAACTGCTAAAGTGCAAAGAACTAAGAGCAGACAGAAAACAAAACCACCTAAAACATTACTTAATGTTTCAAGTCCCAAATACAGCCACTTCAAAGAACCTTGTCCTTGGTGTATGTAAACCATAGATTATTGCATCTCTATAAAATTAAAAAAAAAAGTCTATCAGAAGCAATGTACAGCTTTACTTATTTTTAACTGCCTTACAAGACATGAAAATTAAACATCTGACCAAGAGCCCTACCACTACTTGTATTGCTCAGTTAAGCAATCAAAACCAGCACAAGATTTTTGCTGCCTTTGTTGATCAAAGAATTATTGTCTGTAAGAAAGAGTCCTGAAAATACTGTACAGGGAGACCATCCTTAACTTCTGTTGCATCTGCCATCAGTAAAGCTACAATTAGGGTGCACATTTCAGGTGTTCTATACCTGAAATATATATAGTAGCAACAACTACCATTGGCTGCAAGTCATCCATAATATGTGTGGTTGAGATGGTCTGAGACACAACCTGCCTCTTGCAGCTTGGAGACCTCATCATCTCTCTGCTGCTTGTCTCTCCTGTGCTGATTGTGTCCTCTGGTGCAGAGTTACACCTACTGGCCTGAGTATCTTCAGGATCACACCTCTCACACTATGCATAGTATGGAAAGTATATACACTGAATGCCAAATTCTGGTATAAATTATTTAGAATTAATAAAATATCCAAAAAAAAAACGAGAGAGAGGAAAACTTATATGATTTATGGAAAGAACAGACAAATGAACTAATTCACCTTCTGGTAAACAGGTGCTATATCTGGGGAAATATTTTAATGAATTTGAATTATTTCTGCCTTTATATTTTTTTCACATTATCTGGCAAGAATATTAAATATGTACAGGATTACTAAAAAAAATAATTCTAGACTTACTGATTAGATACCTAGCCTGATTAAAGTTGAGTGCAGTAGATGCACCCTTCTCTTCTGTTTCCAATCTTAAATGTTTTATATCAAACTATTAATTATTATAGATATATACTATTTGAAATCTTACATTTTTATTATTTTATTTTGTTTCTACTTTATTTCAGACTATCTCAATCTTAGCATCTTAGGAAAGAGTAAATTTAGGAGAATAGTTTCTTAGAAACAGCTCTAAATGACAAAATTTGATATTAAAATATTATATGTAAATACATATATCTTATATATATATAAGGTTCTTTTGATAATGCATCCAGCTTACTAAGTTATTAATAAGTTTTCATCTAGTAATATTCTTCTATTCTTCTAGTGATTACTGTTCTATATAATTTAATATTGATTTTCTAATAATACACAGGTTGTTTATATTAGTCTTTCCAAGTTAATGTGAGTTGAAAAAATTAGATTCTAAATTGGTAGTTTCTTGTATATTATGACTAAGATCAGCTATTAAAGAAGAAATAAAGCCAATGGACATTCACCTTGATGAGTACTTTGATAAACATTTTCTTTGGGAATCCAGTTAATCAGCCATAAGTTTCTTTCAATTTAAAACAATATATTAGTATGAACACATCCTGTGCTCTGTGTTCAGTGCAGGTAACTGATGTGTGTTATGGTTCGTTTTATTCTTTCCTTTTCTCCTGGGGAAAAAAAAATCCTTTTTTTCTTTTATTTTTTTTTATGAATTTTGCAGCTACCAACTCCTGGCCAACTGGGGAGAATGCTGAACCAACCATTCTCAAAATAAGGCTTAGAGACTGGATTTCTTATGTTTATGTAACTCACATTTTGCCTTTCACAGCAACGATTTACCTATTAATTTCTGCTGTATAAACCTGTTCCACTTTATCTAGTAGAGGAAGACAATGGAGGATAGTAAGAATCAAAAACATAAACCTGGAACCAGATCTCTGTAAAACTATGATGTGCAATTACTAGTCACTGTGAAATGGACTAGATGTGAGCCTAAAAACTTTCTTGATTTTATAGGTATGATGGAGGCCTCTAGGTAAAGGAGGGTTCAATATATAAAGGGGAGGGGGCATGGGAAAGACAGAGAGACAAGTCCTATAGTGACAGGATAAGAGACAACACAACTGAAAAGAGGGTAGACTTAAATTATACCTAAGAAAGACATTTTTTTACAGTGAGGGTGGTGAGGCACCAGCACAGACTGCCCAGAGAAGTTGTGGATGTCCCCTCCCTGGAAACGCTGGCCAGGCTGTATGGGGCTTTGAGAACCTGATCTAGTGGGAGGTGCTCCTGCCCATGGCAGGAGGGTTCGAACTAGAACATCTATAACATGCCTTCCATCCCAAACCGTTTCTATTATTCCATGACTGTATTCAGAAAACAAGGTTACGGACATGATTTAACACTATTTTATTTACTGCCGTTCATTGTGTGCACCTTTATAGAAATGATACCTTCTTCCATCTTCCTACTGGTACAAAGTCATCATGCAAAAAAAATCACAGTCTTTGCCAGAGACTAAGTGAGAATGACTTTCCAGTCTCAGGCAAGGTGCAAATAGGGAACACATCTGGGTGACAGGAACTTTTGTGTTGCATTTCTGTTCCAGCAGATAGCTATGTATTTTCCTCAAAGGGAGCATTCGGGAAAAATAGTCTTCCTCATCCCTACCAAAATGCCTTCAGTTTCATGGAGAAATTCTCTGGTAGGAATTAATTACTTGCAAAGCTACTGATGCCAAATCTGCTCTGTCTTTGTTGAGCTTCTGTGTTAGAAAGCAGAAGTACTGCCAGCTGTATGAGGAAAGTCCTGACAAAAAACTTTCTGATTGACATTAAGGGATAATGGAATTTTACCCAACTTCTTCAGCAAACCTACTAGTCACTAGTTCTTCTTTCTCTTACTGTGGCACTGTTCTTGTCAGTAATATGACATCCACCTCATTTTATTCAGCGATGTAGATTTCATTCTGAAAAACATTAGGACTTCCCTAAATATCTTCCTCATTATATCTATAAAATTATGGAAAAATATGCCATCATAAAAAACTAAAAAATGCAACAGTGAATTCACAAGGCACGCCATTGCATATCACTCTTACAGACTTAAGTTTTTCTTGCACAATGAATTATTTTTTTATGTCAATAATAATATTAAAACAAGTAAAAAGCCATGAAGATAAAAGGCATGTCTTTCACTTTAATCAAAACATAACCAAAGGATATATCACATATAGAATCATAGAACTTTTTTGCTTGGAAAAGACCAAATGGCCTTTACTGACTATATTCAAATGTAACTGTCATGCTTTACTGCTCACGAACAGCTTTATTCAATACATGCTATATTGGCCATATTCAACCAATGCCATTGTTTTTTTTGTTGGAGTCCATAGAAAGATGGACTGGTATAAAGACAGTAACTGGTTGGCATGTGCTCTTAGTTATGGTTATGGATAAGTTTCTGCCATAATTCAGTGCAGATATTTTGAATGTCACTGTGTGTCAGGAATGTCAAGATACTTAAGAACAAAGCCAAAATCCAGAATGCAAATTGTGACATGAAGGTTCATATCATTGACATCTGAAGTATCTATTTGATCTTCCAGAACATGAACCTTGACTTAAATTTTTATCGAAGTTTTTATAGATTTTATATGTTAAAAAAAAGAAATGCGGAGGGAGGGAAAAGAAATTCCCCAGTAAAACCTGTAATTGAGAGTAGAATGACAGCATGAGGATCCAGGTCAAGAATTTATTTTTCATCTTAAAATATATGTGAAACATCATATCCTAATCCCACTTTATATAAGCATTGCCCATGGATATATGTCTTCATATGTGAAGCCTCAATCTTAAAAAAGTGTACATTATGATACAGCTCATCAGAATGACATTTGCTTACAACTCATTATTTCTCTTAAAAGAAGCAAAAATTAATTTCTTCTCATGAAGTCCTCTCAGTGTTGAGGGTAACAATGGATGAAATTCCTCCTAAGTAACATTGCATTTAATGTTTGAAATTAAATCTTTGGTCCCACATTTAGTGGAAAAAATTCCACAATATTAGTGTATATTCCTTTACAAATTTTTGGTAAATATATATTTTTACTTATTTATTTTCTCCTTTGCACTACATGAAATTTTGTTACATTTTTTCAGTATTTTAATTCATTTTTCTGAATAGTTTTTTTAAAAAAATCACTGTTGAACTATTCTGATATTTTTCTCTTTTATAATTACAGTCATAGAATCATAGAATTGGCTGGGTTGGAAGGGACCTCAGAAATCATCAAGTCCAACCCTTGAACCACTACTGCTGCAGTTACTAGACCACGGCACTGAGTGCCACATCCAGTCTCTTTTTAAATATCTCCAGGGATGGAGAATCCACTACTTCCCTGGGCAGCCCATTCCAATGCTTGATCACCCTCTCCATAAAGAAATTCTTTCTAATGTCCAATCTAAACCTCCCTCGGCACAACTTAAGACCATGCCCTCTTGTCTTGCTGAGAGTTGCCTGGGAAAAGAGACCAACCCCCACGTGGCTACACCCTCCTTTCAGGGAGTTGTAGAGAGTGATGAGGTCTCCTCTGAGCCTCCTCTTCTCCAGGCTGAACAGCCCCAGCTCCCTCAGCCTCTCCTCATAGGATCTGTGCTCGAGTCCCTTCGCCAGCCTGGTTGCCCTCCTTTGGACCCACTCCAGGACCTCGATATCCTTCCTGAGCTGAGGGGCCCAGAACTGGACACAGTACTCGAGGTGTGGCCTCACCAGGGCTGAGTACAGCCAAATTATGTTAATAAACCAAAATTAAAAATATATTGATGCCATATTAACAGATCAAATTAGTTCTCAGTGATCATTGCCCTGTTTATAGGGAATGTATAACATCTGCAGTAATCAATAATTTTTGCATTGTTTCTGCAAAAATAACATAAGGAAGGCATTGGGCTATGGATTTCTGAAACCTATTTTTAATACAGTTTGGTGATTAGTTTTCTCCAATTGAAACATTTTCCTTCTCCATGTAAATAGTTAACAATGAAAAATCATATTGCAAGTTCAAAATTTGTAAAATTTTACTTATTTTATTATTATTATTTAATGACACACTGTAGATGCATGGGAAGAAAAATGCAGGCAAAAATGTGTACTTATTAGATGAGTAGGATAGTACTAGTGGTCACTGAAAATACATTTTGTGTTATTTCACCTAATCTGCAAAGGGTAGTCATGTAACCAATCTTAGTTTTAGATACTGCTTTTGTAAAAGTCATAAGGGTCTACAGATAAGAGTGAGGCACACTTGGAGACAATAGCTTTTATTTAAATAATATGGATTGATGGGGAAGTGGGGAGAGTAGAAAAGGTTGAGCAAACAAACTTTTCCTATTTTTCTACTGTCCAGAAGAAGAAAGTTCAAGCCAAAAATCACTGTAAGTTTAAATTAATTATGCTAATGAGTTAGATAATGTAAAGCAAAAGATGATTGGCACTTCCAATGTAAAGGGGAATCTTGGGGAAGGCTCAGTACCAAAGAGCGACATGTAAGGCAATCTTAACTAATGATTTCAATAAAATCAGTCATAGGTTTAATGGTTTATGCCTCATTCAAAATATAACACTTTTAGTAATCTTTGTCCTCTAGCAAGATACTTTGGTTGTTAGCCTAATACAGATTCAAAAATATTAGTGATAGTTAATGCATCACCAGCTCCCTGTGTCTGTAGTAGTAGCAGAAACAACAGGTTTTTTTCAGACTTACAATGTCACTGGAATATAACTCTTTGCACGATTTTTTTGTAGCCAGGTCCAACAATTGTGCTCACTCATCTATAGCCAGAAGCTAAGTTCAGTCCTTAGCAACATCCTTAACATCTTGTTTCATGTTGTGTCACTAAAACTATACCACAGAATGTTTTTTCAATGCAAATAAGCTCATAAGAAAAACAAACAAACAAACAAACAAAAAAAAACCCCCCAAACCAACAAAAAACCAAAAAAAAACTAACAAAAAAAACCAACCAAAAAAAATCTATTTTTCTCTGCTTAAGGAAACAGTACAAAACCACTGTAGCAAGTTGCCTAGAATGGTTATGGAGTTTTCATCTTTGGGTACATTCAAAACCCAACGATACAGCCCTAAGCAACTCACTTTAGCTGATCCTACCTGCTCTGAGCAAGGGAATGGACTAGACAATCTCCCGAGATGTCTTCCCACTTCTATGATTGTGTTTTATGACTGGGAAGTCATTTGTTAAGCGAGCCAGTGAAGCAGTATGAGGTGCTTCTTGCCCGATCATAGAATCATAGAATCATAGAATCATAGAATTAGCCAGGTTGGAAGGGACCTCAGAGATCATCTAGTCCAACCCTTGACCCACCGGAGCAGTTGCTAGACCATGGCACTGAGTGCCACATCCAGTCTTTTTTTAAATGTCTCCAGGGACGGAGAATCTACCACCTCTCCGGGCAGTCCATTCCATAGCCTAATCACCCTCTCCGTGAAGAAATTCTTTCTAATATCTAACCTAAACCTCCCCTGGCACAACTTAAGACTGTGTCCTCTTGTCTTGTTGAAGGTCGTCTGTGAAAAGAGTCCAGTTCCCACCTGGCTACAGCCTCCTTTCAGGTAGTTGTAGACAGCAATGAGGTCTCCCCTGAGCCTCCTCTTCTTCAGGCTGAACAGCCCCAGCTCTCTCAGCCTCTCCTCATAGGGTCTGTGCTCGAGTCCCTTCACCAGCCTGGTTGCCCTCCTTTGGACCTGTTCCAGGACCTCTACATCCTTCTTAAACTGAGGGGCCCAGAACTGGACACAGTACTCGAGGTGTGGTCTAACCAGTGCTGAGTACAGGGGAAGAATCACCTCCCTGGACCTGCTGGTGACGCTGTTTCTGATACAGGCCAGGATGCCATTGGCCTTCTTGGCCACCTGGGCACACTGCTGGCTCATGTTCAGTTTCTTGTCAATGCAGACTCCCAGGTCCCTTTCTGCCTGGCTGCTCTCCAGCCACTCTGTGCCCAGCCTGTAGCGCTGCATGGAGTTGTTGTGGCCAAAGTGCAGGACCCGGCACTTGGCCTTGTTGAACCTTATCCCGTTGGAATCGGCCCAGCTCTCTAGTCTGTCCAGGTCCCTCTGCAGAGCCCTCCTGCCTTCGAGTTGGTCCACACTTCCTCCCAGCTTGGTGTCATCTGCGAATTTGCTGATGATGGACTCAATCCCTTCGTCTAGGTCGTCGATAAAGATATTGAACAGAACTGGGCCCAATACTGATCCCTGGGGGACACCACTAGTGACCGGCCGCCAACTGGATGCAGCCCCGTTCAGCACCACTCTCTGGGCCCGGCCCTCCAGCCAGTTTCTAACCCAGCACAGGGTGCTCCTGTCCAAGCTGTGGGCTGACAGCTTCTTCAGGAGAATGCTATGGGGGACGGTGTCAAAGGCTTTGCTGAAATCCAGGTAGACCACATCCACCGCCTTCCCCTCATCCACCAAACGGGTCACCTGATCATCAATGGTGTTCTTGAGTTATAATATTTTTGACCTTTCCCTCCCTTGTTTGCTTTTCATATTTCTATATGAAATAATAGCTATATGCTTGCATACTATGACATTTTCCTTGATCACCTTTAAATTCCTTCAATTCTGTCTCTGTTTTAGGTTACTAACCTTTAAGACTGTGTCTGTTATTTTTATGAACATCGTGCTACTTAAATGTGTTATATTTTACAGGTGGAAAAGAAAGACAAGGTTAATTTTCCTCTTTTTTCATTCGGACTATTAAGACCAGGTAAAGGACACAAAGCCCTAATGGGAGGAGGCCTCACTTATGAAACCAATGCCATGTTTGTGGAATTTTCTGTGTATCTGTGAAAGCAGAGGGTGAACCACACTGTGTGCATTGCTCATGGTGCTTAGGGAGACTGATCAGCAGGAGTGCAATGGCCATGACTTGTGTTTCTAAAAGATTCCCACATCTATTTAAACTACTTTTAGGGTTTGCTCAGACTCTAAGCAGTCTGGAATTTTAATATTAAAAAAAAAAAAAAGAAAAGAAAAAGAAAAAAAAGAGGGTAATTTATAAGTAGGGAAGTGCAAATAAAAATTATATTACTTTATATTATGTTTATATAAATTGATGTCAGGGTGATAAATAAGCTTCAGGAAACTGTGAGAAAAGTAATTCAAGTTCCAGGAACACTGGTCATATTTTATCTGAAATAATTTTAAGCGGTAACTTTATCATGATCTACAGTTGTTTATAACAGAAAAGAAGATAGCTTTGCTGACTACCACATCAAAAGCTGCTATCAAAATTCTGAAGTGAGAGGAATTCATGCTACATATAAGTTAAACTTGTTTAGAGGTGGAATACCAAGGAGTAGTTAGGGTCTGAACTGAACTGCAAGGACAGAAAGAGCTGAGGATAGGCACTTCTACAGTGTTGCTGTGGCAGGGATGATGGCCCTGGAGCTGAGATTAAATGAGGTCTGAGGTCCATTTGCAGGGCTGGTGAGGGTCTCAGGTGAGGCTGTTAATGCCCTTAGAGTTGTGACAAGATGTTATAGATTTTCTATTACTTAAAGATCTTTCAAGTGATACTGGTAGTATCATAACTCAGCCAGGACATGTCACATACTGTTTTTTCGAACACGTTGAGCATGATTTTCATGCTGACACAGCATTCTTTGTGCTTACAATTCTTCCTCACTGGCATTAATATATATAATTACAGTAACATTTATAGCATTAAATATACTGTAAATGGATAAGTCTACAGTACTTTAAGATGAGAATTAAACTAATATTAATGCAATAGTATACAATCAATACAGTTTAGACCTGGTAGCATCTTTTCTTTCCTGTCCTATTGATCATGCATTAGGTAAATGCAAAAGCTTTTGCTGAGATGCAAAGATGAAACCTTTGCACTGGAAAAGCAATTTTCTTATCCAAGTGAAATTTTTTGGTAATTCAGATATGTGTGTACATTTTCCCTCTACTTCTTAGTGTATTTCCTTCAAGTTATCATATCTCTTTACTACTTTGTAATATCTTCCCACTCTCTATATGTTTTTTGTCACTCTATCAGGAAGAGTACAGGAACTTCTTACATTCTAAGTAATCAGAATTCATACTTAAGCACAGGTCTTTTAAAGGTGACTGTCACTGCTTTATCTGACATGTTTCTGCTTACCCTTCCAATACCAACTCTGGTTTTGATGATGTCTTGATCTTTGATACTGTATTTTCTTGAAATGTTATGCTCAGCTATACCCATACAATCTCATTTCTAGATGTGATTATGGCTATGCTTCTGAAATTAATCTGTTACTGTCAATGCTAGTGCTACATAAATAACACCACCATAAGCATTCCTAAAATGCTTATATTTACCTATGACTGAGTGTTTCAGAGTGCTTAAGTTAGCTGTTTAGATTATAAAAGCAGATGAAAGATGGAAAGAGGGACCTTGGAAAGGTGATTCAGTGCTGTAGCAGTCTGATCAACTGAGCTTGTAGCAGTTATCTTGCATCAGAGGCTGATTTCCCACTTTATCTGAAATTTTTGCCAAAAAGAATACCTTTTCCACCTGTAGCAAGGGAAAGAATAAGGACAAAAAGGTCTGCTGGATTTGTATGGGACAATTAATACCTGAAGATGTGATAGTCTGAGGCAATAAGCCATACAGAATAGGAAAGAAGAAGAAACCCTGGCATATATACTAATAGTTGCAGCACTTTGCTGAAAATGTATATTTACATTTTGATTCTGAACCCAGAACTAAGAACACATTTGTGTCAATAAAGGTCCATAACCAAAACCAATGACATAGCAAAAGGAACCCATGGATAGTCATTAAAGAGTTTAATCTTTGTTTTGCTTGTTTCTTCATTGCTCCTTGCCCCGGATAAGGAATAGGAAGGGCTATATTGTTGGGACACTCATATAGGTAAAAACCATGGACTTGAGACAATTTAAGAAAGGGATGGAAGCTGAAGTCCAGTCTCCAGCCTGGGACTTGGACATTTGCTCTTATGCCTGTCTGAAGGTAACTGCAGAACTGAAACACCTAAATGTTTTGTGCTTGTATTCATTTAAAAAGAAAAGAAAGGAAAGGAAAAGAAAAGAATAAAAAACCCACCAAAAATTTTAAAATAAAAAGCCTGTGTGGTTACAAAACTTGCTGGCCTGAAATGCTAATGCTCACTGAATTACAGATGGTAGCATATGACTAACATTATTGTAAAGTTGGAATTCTCTTTTCCAGGGATCTAACTGCATACATTCCCTGGACTTGTTTCAGAAGCCTTAATCAGATGCTCAGAACCTCAACCATCAAATAAGAAACACAATGTGATATCATATTTGATATCAAATAAGTGTTATGACTTCAAATCTCTGCATATTGCCTGACTTGTGTGCCAGGATGCATGAATTTTCAGCCTGTCAGGACTTGTACTGGATAAGATGCTGAACTGCATGACATTTTCTATTAAATTCCAGCACAGTACATCCTGCTTTTATGCAGTCCTTTATTATACAAATTTAACGGTTGTTTTTCAATTATTTAAAGGACATCTGTGCAAACTAGGAAATGCTTAAAATAAATAGTACTGTCTTCCAGTTTAACACAGCTGCTGCTTTACTGTCTAAAGAGCTCATCTTGCTAAGGTCACAGGTTGCTTTCAGTTGCCTCCTTAATCTCCTGCCTTCCTGTAGGGTCAGAAACATGTCACTAAACTCCTCTGTGCTTTGCTGTCTGAGAAAAAAATAGAGAAGGAGACAGTCACTGTTATACATGCCATAAATTTTAAAGCTTGTATAGAACCTCATAAAAACCAGATGCTTTCTTGTGATTAGATGCTACCTAGTAATTTAATGAAGAGTGGGAATGCAGATTTAGTACCTCTACTTTATTATTTCCTTCTAGACATTTGCTAAGTATTTTTGTGAACTAGACCAGCTATATAGGTATGACATACTATTTACATAACTCTTCAAGAAAGACTAGAAGGGTATAGTATTGAGATTTCACTCTTTTTAAAAAAAGATGTGAACTGGAAATGAGGGTAACTTGTTGGACAAGAGACTCATATGATGAGCCTCCCCGTACTTCTCATGGGGATATGTGTGAACGTCTTTAACATTTTTTCTCCCTGTGATCTGTAAATCTGAAGTTTCTGAGAAGTCAAATTTAATTCTATGCACAAACCACAGGGCAATGTATGTGTTGTATTCCATTAGGCATTGCTGGAAAACATTGGATTAATTGTGATGCCAGGCAATGACTGCTTGGTTTAAAGACTAAATAAACAATTTTTCTGAGTTCTCTGGATTTATGTCAACACCTTGTAAGAACTTTGGTGGTCAAAACATGATATATGCATAAAATATATTTAGCAGGACTCCCAAGTTTTACTACAGTCATTACCAGAATCTCTGGTATATGAAGTTTTACTGGGGACACCTGACCTCTTCTGGACATCCAACCACAAAAATTTCACTGCAAGGCAGGTTTATAACTGGCAGAGTGATTAATGTAGCAAGAGACATTTAGAGAACTTAAATGTTGGAAAAGCATTTATCTAGTTATGAAAAATCTTGTTGCATTTCTCGGTTTGCTCTTCTGTGATACCATTATTTTATCTAATTTGTCCTAATTCTTTAGGACAGTACCTATGAATTTTTTTTTAAATGGAAAAAAATATTTTGGGTACTAAGGCATTTAATACTTGTATTAGGAGAAATACCAGTAATGATAGGTTAGAATAATATGTGAAAGTGGCTGTTAGACACTAACATCAGGGGAAAACCAGGAAAGATGATGGCATTAATACTGGAAGGTAGGACTAAGAACTTCTTGCATGACATGCCCAAAACCACAACAGTGATACTCATTTACCTGGCATCTCATTGGAACAAGAATTATGCATAGAATTTTAAATAGTGTATGTGTCATTCTAGAAAAGATTGATTTGATTTCTTTGGGGAATAATGTAGCATAAACCATCCTTAGACTAAAGAAGGAAATTTGCTAAAATCTTAATTCACAGAGAACAAAATAAAAAAATTGCCCCTTTTTCTTCATTTGTGGAACTACAAGTATCACAGTATCCAATAATTCCTTAAAAATTTTGTAACACATAGAATCATAGAATGGTTTGGGTTTGAAGGAACTTTAAGATCATCTAGTTCCAACCCTCCCCCCGACATGGGCAAGGGACACCCTCCCATTAGACCAGCTTGCCTAAGGCCCCATTCAATCTGGTCTTGAACCCTTCCTGGGATGGGGGACTCACAACTTCCCTAGGCAATCTGTTTCAGTGTTTCACCACCCCCACAGTGAAGACTTTATTGCTAACGTCTCATCCAAATCTGTCTTTTTTCATCTTAAAGCTTTGTCCCCTGTCCTGTCACTACGTGCATTTGTGAAAAGTAACTCTCCAACTTTCCTGTAGGCCCCCTTCAGATACTGGAAGGCTGCTATAAGGTCCAGTCTAATTTACCTCAAATGTTTACAGTCTCTTCCAAGGAAAAAATAAATAAGCTTCACTCATGCTTTCTACTCTTTGGCCCATGATTCTTCTGAGCCATACAGACATTTCCTGTGAGATTGAGATTTGGCATGGGATAAATCATATGAATGAGAGCCCTTACAGTTCAACCATGAGAGTAGTTTTTCACCAGTCTTTGAACTAGTTCAGCACCTCACTCTGTTTCATTAGTAAAAAATTCAGCTTGAATGTCCTTTTGAATCAAGAACTTAGTGATTATATATGTTTAACATGGTCCATCTTATATAGACTTAAAAAGCAAAAAATTCAGTTCTTCACAATGTGAAGCATAAAGAAAGTCAAAATCATGTTCCTAGATTGCAAACCAGATCTGTATTTTTATTTTTTTCCCTACAACAATGTGAACTTTTTCAGCTTATTTTTCTTCTCTACTTTCCTCCACATATTCCTTGCTGCTTTTTCCATTGCTCCCATATTCACACTTATGCATCTCTGTTATTTGTAATATCATATTCTACTGATTTTTTTTTTCTTTCATATACTTAGTTTTTGACCAGCTTCGTACTCTGTTCCCTTTTTGTGTGGCTGCAGACATTGTTTCACCTATCCTTTTTTCCAAAGAAACCTAATCACTTCTTAAATATATCACCAGCGAAGGATAGATTGCATATTCTCCAGCTTCAAAGAGCCTTGTGATTGCTTATAGCTCAGAGATACTCCTGCTGTTAGAAACCAAATTCTTTGTCATAATACATAGTTGAATGTAGACATCTCCTATGCTTGATGTCTTTGAGAATTGCATTTCCTGCTGAGAGAAGTCACTCTTTTTACTACAGATTTCTTTTATGTGATGAAGTTTGCTCAAAAGCATCCAAGCACTTCCCAGAAGCAAGTGTTTAAAGGCAGAACACAATAAAAAAATGAGAATTTCAGCTGGCAACTTCTACAACTGAGAAAAAAAATATCTGAGCTGTGGGGCCACACATATCAGAATATTAAAAAGTTTTAATCAGGGCAAACTAAGTGTAAATGAAGGATGTAATTCTGCAGGAACAGGGAGTCAGTAAACCAATAAACAGATCATAACCAAAATACTGACTTTGTTTAAAACTTGACTCAGAATAGCTATGTATAAAACTAGATTATACACTAAAAGTATTTTCTTTAAATCTGAAAGAGTTTTGTCTTTAATAAAAAGAAAACTGAAGCATATCAAATACTTCTAGGATAGTAAAAATTTTATCAACTGGTTAATCTAATTTAGACAATTCCTGCTGCAACAGTTGTCTAAAGAACAAAGCAGCATCACTAAGAAGAATTTCTTAGTACTTCAGATAATGCAAACAATACTGTTTAGAGGAACATCAAGGAACACAGTCATTGTGATTCAGACCCCTTCTCAAAGGCTCAGGTGGGAAGGCCTTTGTGATCTAAGGAACCTGGATCCATAAAATTCCAGACAGCAACACCGGACAAGTGTTTGAAGGATATTTGCCTGTACAATTGTCCTTTTAAGATAAGTTAGGTTGACTGAGAAGAGTATTTACCCTGGGAAACAGCCCTTGAAAACAGAGGGGTCCAGGAGGGATGGACATACTTCAAAGAGCATATTCTGAAAGCACAGGAACAGGCTGTCCCAGAGTCCCGGAAGGCGAGCTGGTGGGGAAGGCAACCAGTCTGGCTGAACTGGGAGACTCTGAAAGAAATTAGGATTAAGAAGAGGGCCTATCAATTATGGAAAAAAGGGCTAACTTCTCAAGAGGAATTTAGGAATATAGTCAGGTCATGTAGAAAGAAAATCAGAGAGACAAAAGCACAACATGAACTGAATCTTGCTACCTCTGTGAAGGACAATAAGAAATCCTTCTACAGATACATCAATAGCAAAAGAAGAGGCAAGGAAAATATTCATTCTGTACTGGACATGGGTGGGAATATAGTTATCAAAGATGAGGAAAAGGCTGAGGTATTTAACACCTTCTTTACCTCAGTTTTCAACAGAAAGACAGGTTATCCTGTTGACAGCAGGCTTCTGGAGCCTATAGAAGGTGATAAAAATCTAAACAGCCCCCCTGTAATATTGAAGGACACAGTCAGTGACCTCTTGAGCTGCTTGGACCCCCACAAGTCTATGGGACCGGATGGGATCCACCCAAGAGTGATGAGGGAGCTGGCAGAAGAGCTCGCCAAGCCTCTCTCTATCATCTACCAACAGTCCTGGCTCACGGGGGACATCCCAGATGATTGGAAGTTGGCGAATGTCACACCAATCCACAAAAAGGGCTGGAAAGAGGACCCGGGAAACTACAGGCCCGTCAGCCTGACCTCAGTGCCTGGCAGGGTCATGGAACAGATCATCCTCAGTGCAATCACACAGCACCTGCAGGATGGGCAAGGGATCAGACCCAGCCAGCACGGGTTTAGGAAGGGCAGGTCCTGCCTGACTAACCTGATCTCCTTTTATGATCAGGTGACCCGTCTGGTGGATGAGGGGAAGGCGGTGGATGTGGTCTACCTGGATTTCAGCAAAGCCTTTGACACCGTCTTCCACAGCATTCTCCTGAAAAAGCTGTCAGCCCACAGCTTGGACAGGAGCACCCTGTGCTGGGTTAGGAACTGGCTGGAGGGCCGGGCCCAGAGAGTGGTGCTGAACGGGGCTGCATCCAGTTGGCGGCCGGTCACTAGTGGTGTCCCCCAGGGATCAGTATTGGGCCCAGTTCTGTTTAATATCTTTATCGACGACTTAAACGAAGGGATTGAGTCCATCATCAGCAAATTCGCAGATGACACCAAGCTGGGAGGAAGTGTGGACCAACTCGAAGGCAGGAGGGCTCTGCAGAGGGACCTGGACAGACTAGAGAGCTGGGCCGATTCCAACGGGATGAGGTTCAACAAGGCCAAGTGCCGGGTCCTGCACTTTGGCCACAACAACCCCATGCAGCGCTACAGGCTGGGGACAGAGTGGCTGGAGAGCAGCCAGGCAGAAAGGGACCTGGGAGTCTGCATTGACAAGAAACTGAACATGAGCCAGCAGTGTGCCCAGGTGGCTAAGAAGGCCAATGGCATCCTGGCCTGTATCAGAAACAGCGTCACCAGCAGGTCCAGGGAGGTGATTCTTCCCCTGTACTCAGCACTGGTTAGACCACACCTCGAGTACTGTGTCCAGTTCTGGGCCCCTCAGTTTAAGAAGGATGTAGAGGTCCTGGAACAGGTCCAAAGGAGGGCAACCAGGCTGGTGAAGGGACTCGAGCACAGGCCCTATGAGGAGAGGCTGAGAGAGCTGGGGCTGTTCAGCCTGAAGAAGAGGAGGCTCAGGGGAGACCTCATTGCTGTCTACAACTACCTGAAAGGAGGCTGTAGCCAGGTGGGAACTGGACTCTTTTCACAGACGACCTTCAACAAGACAAGAGGACACAGTCTTAAGTTGTGCCAGGGGAGGTTTAGGTTAGATATTAGAAAGAATTTCTTCACGGAGATGGTGATTAGGCTATGGAATGGACTGCCGGTGAGGTGGTAGATTCTCCGTCCCTGGAGACATTTAAAAAAAGGCTGGATGTGGCACTCAGTGCCATGGTCTAGCAACTGCTCCGGTGGGTAAAGGGTTGGACTAGATGATCTCTGAGGTCCCTTCCAACCCGGCTAATTCTATGATTCTATGATTCTATGATAATTTGGTAAGTTGTAGCTGCCAAAATAGCGTGTCTCCCTTTGTGGAGTTTAGCATATGTCAGAGGATGCAAAACTGATGAATGAAGGCATCTAAAACACCTGGCATTGAAGCTAGCTCCAAATTACAGACTTTCATCTAAAATTCAGGAAAAAAAACATGAGTCCAGTGTTCTGAAAGGACAGTTTAAAACTGATTCAAGCCTAAAATTTAGAACATATGAATCAAGACTCTAAATTAATGAAAAGGCTTAGCAATGAATGGATGAATGAATGAATAAATGAATGAATGAATGCAACGATGATATCTCTTTTTTATGACTTCTAGTTTTGAACCTTCCAGATTATATGAGAGTAATCATTTAAGACCCCTTCTGAAACTAAGAGAACATCTATATGCATTCAGGACTTGCTCCTTGAAGTACACCCATCCCTTCTGGATCCCTTCTGGATCCTTTTGTTTTCAAGGGCTGTTTCCCAGTGTACACTCTGTACTAGTCTGAAAAGGCCAAAATCTGCCCCCCAGACGTCCAGCATAGAGGTTTTATTGTTGGCCCTCCTTGCATCTCGTGAAAACTATTATTTCATAATCACTGTGCCCTGGGCGGCCTCTGACCACTACATCTCCCACCAGCCCCTCTCTGTTTGTAAACAGAAGGTCTAGCAAGGACACATCCCTGACAGGCTCATTTACCATCTGGAGCAGGAAATTATTCTCTATATGCTCTAGAAATCGCCTACACTGCCTCTTCTCTGCTGTGTGGAGTTCCCAGCAGACATCCAGCAGGCTAAAGTCACCCATGTGAACAAGGGCTGGTGATTTTGAGACATCTCTCAGCTGCTTGTAGTATAGTTCATCATTCTCGTCATCTTGGTTGGATGGTCTGTAACAGACTTCCACCAGCATATCATCCTTGTGGCCTTCCTCCACAAGCACTCAACCTTATTGTTACTGACCTCAAGTTCTACAGTGTCAAGAGACTCTCTAAAATATAGAGCTACCCTCTCCCACCTTGTCTGTCCCTTCTGAAGAGCTTGCAGCCATCCATGGCAGCATTCCAGTCATCTGAGTCATCCCGCCACATTTCTGTGATGGCAACTACATCATAGCTTTCCTGATGCACAATGGCTTCCAGCTCCTCTTGTTTGTTATCCATTGGTGCACGTGCACTTCAGCTGGGATGATGATTTTACTCTTAATTCAGGCTGTCCACCCTTAGGCTTATCACTGGAGAGCCTGGTATCAACCCCTTCCCCCTTCAAACCTAGTTTAAAGCCTGGCCAACTTATGGGATATAGTCCTTTTGCCCCTGATAGATAGATGAAGCTCATCTGAATTGAGGAGGCGAGGTGCCATGGAATTTGTCCCATGGTCAAAAACCCCAAAATTCTGCTGGTGTCACCAATCTTTTAGCCACCTATTGGTAAGATTGGTTTTCCTCCTCTGCTCATTCAGCCCTTCTATGGCAGGAACTGAGGCAAACACCACCTGTGCTCCTTTCCCATTGACTAATCGACCGAACACCTTGAAATCCTTTTTAATTGCCCTGGTACTTTTTCTATTAATGTCATTGCTGTCAGACTGGACTACCTACAGTGAATAATAATCTGAGGGTTGAATTAGCTCAGGGAGTTTCCTTCTAATATAGCTAACCAGGCCCCAGGAAGGCAGCAGGCCTCCCTGTGAGATGGGTTTGGTTTGCACTTAGGAACCTTCAGTTCCCCTCAGAAGGGAGTCACCAACTACAGCTACCTTTTTTTTTTTTTTTTTTTTTTTTGGTTTATAGCTGAGGTTGTAATCCATCTGGTAGATGGAATGCAAGCAGGAGACTCTCCAGACAGATCTTCCTCTTTACTGTCCTCTAGTCAATTCTCTGGATCCAGGGTCCCATACATGTTCTTTAACCTGAGGGGATGATATGACTCAGGAGGGGATAAAAGTAACTCATTAAAGTAACAAGCTTTTTAAATACCGTTAAAAATATGCAAGTAAGTCATGGAAGGAAAGAAAACAATGTTACCTAGAGACTTGTTAACCCAGACAAAAGAACACAACACCGTTGTATAGTACATCAATAAAAAAATACATGCCTATTCAATCTTATTAATATTCACTGTATAATCTAAAGGAGCTGCTAGACTCCTCTGTATTCTAAAATATTTTTAGAGAAAAATATGGAAATTAAACTAAATTGAAATTAAACTTCAGTTAAATTAATTTTTGGTGGGACATTTCTCTCCATTAATTTTCTGATTTGTCTAGAGTACCAGTATGTTTATAATTCTGACAGTACTTGAAGAAGTAAGAAATTATAGATTTCCACTACAGTGTTTCCTTGTACAAACTCATTTCATTTCTCTGAAATCTGTTTTTTAAAAAAAGGCTTATAGTGTTGTCTGGCTTGACCCTAAGTGGAGTGTGAGGTCAATAAACTTGAAAGGTCGGATATTTATACATAGAATCAGAACTGCAGTTTGCTTTATGGGGTTGGCTGCAATTTATCACCCACAATATTTCTCAGAAGTATTCTGATGTACTTTTAGGAGACTATGTAGCTGGTCTTGAATGATAACACTTTATCAAATATATTGTAATGAAAATGTAGGTTTTCACTGATGTATGGTCTTGGTGTAAATAGATGACATTTATTTTTCTATTTACATTTAAAAAGTAGAAGTTATATAAATAAGACAAACTGGTTAGGAACAGAGATTTAGTGCAAAAAGTTGTTGTTGAGCAGGGTATTCTCTACTATTTTTGCCTTTTCCAGATATGGATGACACTACTGCAGCAGCACTCCAGCAACGCAGCACCAGCTGGTGGAACTTGTACACATTTTCTATCATTTGACATCCGTCTCCAAGATGCATCTGGGTGCCTTTTTTCCAACTGTTTGCTTTCTCATTCTTAACTTGCACAGACATTGCAGTGCAAGTATTAAAAAGACATGAGTTTAAAAATAAAAATCTAGTTTGGTATTCTCACAGATTAAAAATGTGACACTTTGCACATCCAAAACCTTACCTTTTTGTTTTAAAACAGTGCTAAAGATGTGTAGATATTGCTATTTAAGATTATTATAACTTTGAAATAAAACTCAGGTTTTAGGGCAGTAAATTTAATTTCACTCAGAAGTGACTAGTTACCTTTCTTCATTTGAACAAAAAACATTTAAAATTATGACATTGTAACTTACTGAGGGTTAGAAAATGTATGATAGTTACCAGAAGGACCGGAAATGTAGAGACATGTGTTTACAATACATTTTTAATGGAATTTATGATCTATGGAATCAATAATGAAATCTAATTTAAATCAATGTTTCAAGTTATTCAGTATCTAAGGAGTTAATGAAAGGTGTATGAAACATAAATTTTTGTAGGCCAATCTTGTCACACTCCATGTCTATATGACAGTGATAAAAATAAGTTGCCACTTAAAAATATATATGAAAACCTTATTGGTTTTTTTGCCTTACAAAGTTTAATTGACATATTACACTTTGTAGATGTTTGTCAATGTGTTTGAACATCAACACAGATCATCTTTAGCTGAATGACACTCTTATTCAGCATGTTTTCAAATGTATAACTGGAGACAGTATTTGGATCAGAAATCCAATTAGTTGTAAACTAGAATTCATGAATCAACTCTTAATGTTAGGTAAAAGATAAAAATGACATATCATTTTATTTTTGGCCCAACAATGGGAATTTCATAAGATAAACAGCTTTTCTGAAATTTATCTTGTTCTGACTGAAAAAATGGTCCACACTTGGAATAATTTGATCTCCATTCAGGGAAAGTGATTTATTTCTTGCTTAGAGTGAACAGTGTTGTTTTCAGAGATATAATGATCCTCTAGATGTAAGTTGAAATGCAATTCAGGAAAAGAGTAATTGAAATGCATGCCTCACTTTTCCTGTAAGATTCAACTTCAGTTCCATGTGTTCTAATATTGTTGTTATTTTCCTTCATATTTTCACTGTTTTATCAGTTGGGGACGTATTTATTACTAAAATTTGTACATAATCATAACTGTTTTAAAGTATTTTGTATGTTATAGAAAAATGCTTAAGATATCTTTGGAAATCTATCACCAGTTTTTGATACACCGATATAATAGTTCTAATAATGAAACTATACTGTTAGTTCTAACTGATTTTTTTCTTTTTACATTACTCTCACTGTTTTTTAACAGAGCACATACAAGGAGTAGATTTTTACAATGTAAAAGGATATTCCACATCATCTTTTATTCATTGATTATCCTTCTGCTTAACTTTCTCTTTAAATATACTCTTATCTCCCTAACACAAGCTTTTTAAGGCCTTCTCTTTCTAAACATTTACATATTTCTGTTACACCATTTCAATAATCTGTGTATTCTTTCAGTTTTGTACTTGAATCCTGGAAGTAAATTACTCTCTTTTACACAGGGCTGAAACTCTTCCCTCTTTCATTTAGAACTAAGAATATGGATAAAATTAGGCAATAAATGGTTTCAAGTTTTGAGTGGCTTAAAATGTAAAGTAGAATATCTCATTTTGGGGACTATTTTGAGACTTTTTTACATATAACAAGTAATGAAAAATCACTTTTAAAAATATATTTTCTTTTCTTGGTTTTACTATCAATGTGCATACACTTTGGATATGAAAAATAATTTCTTCAAAATCTTGCTTCTGGACCAAGTATTCATTCATAAAGAAAACATGCAACTCAAAAATGTATACATGTAAATTATATCAAACTTTTCAATGCATCTACAACACATAAATTCAAACATTCTTAGCTCATTGTGTACAACATGTTTTTATATAGTTTTGCAAATAAGCATCTTTAATAGGATGTGATAGTAAAACTTTTTCATCTAAGGTTGCTCAGAACTTTAAGTATGGCCCAACTTACAAATTTATTTCTAAAGAAACAAACTGTCTCAGAATGGGAAAGTAATCGAGAGTTTTCCTAGTGTCAGTGAGAGATGTGCAGCTTTTCTAGTTTGAAAAACCCCCAGCTGCAATGACATAATTGGCTGAGTAAAAGGTCCTTTAATATTAATGATATTACCTTAGTGTGATAACAGAAAAAGGCTTGATATGTCAACATATTTGCAGAAAAAAAGTTATGTCATGAAAAAGCATGTTGAAATAATATAATTTACCAAACTGATTTTGAAACATACTCTAGAAAAGACATTAATAATCCAGTGAGACCACTAGCAAATCTGTGGTTAAGAGAATTTAATGTCAAATGTCTAGTTTAGGTGACAGACTTAAAAATCCTTAAGTATAAATAAATCCATAAATAAATAAACCCTAACAAATAGTAGAGGACAATGTTCTTTAAAAGGAGTGCACAGTCCACTTAATTAAAAACAATACTAAGATAACCAAGCTGCACTATTAATCATATGTGACTTTTTGAATTTCCCCACTTATGGGGATCTTAAACATCTATTTCTCTGCTTGCCATCTAGAATCTGAAATACTCATCTAAAGGCTTTGGGACTTAATTTAGGGATTCTCATCCATTAAGAATAGTGGAACAGTCACCTACTTCTGTGCACAACTATCTATTTATTATAGTGAGTTACTATAGTATTAATCTGCATGTCTTTACTCCAGAGTCAGTTCTATGATACTTCTGTCCTTCTTTTCCAAAGTGATAAAAATTAAATGGAAAAAGAGATGAAAAATACATGAGAATGGAAGAAAGGATATCAGACTTCCTAGAATATGGAGATGTCAGAATATGGTAATATCGATGCCTATGTTATTCTGTTTTCACAGCTGACTGTGTTCAAAATATTTTTAAGAGAAAATCTTAGTTTGTTTTTAACTGATTTTTTTTCCTTTCCAATATTTTTCATTGCTTTTCCCCATCCATTCATCATGAGCTTGGGTGTTTACTTGCTGCAGTTATGGACATTTGGACAAATACAAATTTGTAGCAAAATGGTTCTGTGGTATCTGTAAAGACAAATAGCGATTAAAGAGAGTGACAGGAAATGCATTTCTCCTCTCTGGTTAATCCATAGCCAAATGAAATTTCTTATTTTTACAAAACAATTTGTGAAAGTCTACTAAAAGTCTGGGTTTTTTTATTTCCTTCTAGCTATAGGCCTCAGAATTTTTTTTTCCAGTCTTGTCATAATGTAATAGACCTACCAGACTCAGATATCACACTGGTCTTAAAAATAGCTTTTGAAATTTCTCCAAGAAGTATTCCTTGTCACTTTTTTATATCAACCAGTATATTCAAAGAAAACCCTAGGATAAAGATAATAGCCATTAGAGCTTACAGAAATTGAGGTTAAGTGAACCTGCATGTGCTCCAGAATGAAAAACTATTAACTTTTTTTTTTTTTTTTTTTTTTTTTTTTGAATATTATCTTTTAGAACAGTTTGTAAAGATATTTCTCTTAGAGTAGATTCACCTTCCTTCCACTTTAGGGGACAAAGAGCAAGACATAAAATATGATGGTACAGTTGAGTTATGAAGACTGCCATAATATTGGAAATAGTAATTTCTCCTAAACTCTCTTTATAATTCCGCCTCATGAGATGTCTCTCCGTTCTGAGGGATTTGACACAGAGAAGATTCAGAGGCTCTAGATTACTAGAAAAAGCCCCACATCTAATTCTGAGAAAAAACAAAATCTCAGTGCTCTTAGAAATATGCACTCACTGCTGACACAGTTGGAGAGATATATCATAGTGTCTGAGAAATTACTTTGGCTTAGATATGGGCAGGAATATATGGTGCTCTGATCTGAAAAACCTTTTCAGCACTGCTGAGAGCTGAGTCCTCAATAATGGTCACTTTTGGCCTTAGACATCTAAAAATAATGTGCTGTCTTTATGGTCCTTTTATAATTTTTATTTCTTTTCTTGACAAAGTCAAGTTCATCACAGAAGTCATGCCTATCTTCTCACTCACTTTTGACTATGGGAGTGGAGTGAGAGGGAAGGATTTCACTGTACCAAATCCCTTAATATATGACATCTGTTATGTAAATGTCAACGTTTTTCAGGAAGTCACAAAAATGGACATTTCAGAAGGGAACGGGGACTTTGAAATGATTTAGGATTGCAGAATAGAGTGAAGATGAAAGTTAAAAACTCATGATCGAAGAATGGTACACAAAACAGTGACCAAATAAGGAAAAGAAAGTCACATTCTAAATCAGAGAACAAAGCAGAATAACTAATCAGGTCCTGCTAATTTCAATCTATGGGATCTGGAGAGCAAAAAACTCAACCAGTACTGATATTGAATATCACTGAATATTCATACACCTACCTTTCTGGAGGAGAAAATTCATACACAGTAGGTACAACTACTTTTCTTTAAAGGTAAGAAAGTGTTATTGCAAGGATGAAAATGTCTCAAGGCAGGGAACAGCAGAAATAGTTATTAAAGAAAAATCCTTACATTAAAATATTTGTTATAGTTCTGCATAAATCTTGAAAGATTTCTGAACTGATTTTGCTACTGTCTTTTACTTTCTCTTACTCAAGTTTGGCAAGTTTTTTTATCACAGAACCATGTGTTTAGTTTGGGGTTTTTTGCTTAATATAGAGATAAAAGTGTCCACAGCGTTTTCAAGCATATACCTAAAATCAATACACTGCCTTCTATATGCTATACCTGCAGTTCCCATGATGCACCAAGTAACAAAGGCCCTTTCATTGATATTTTTTAATGGAAAGAAAAAACAGTGATTTTTCCCAATGTAAGTGATGTCAGATTTGTTTTCTAGAGCAAAAGTGAAAGAGTGAGAAACATGATAGACTTCGAATTACACCTCAATGGTAACGCTCTATAATTGCTTTCCATCCCTTCCATCAGCAGTGAGGCTTCAAAACATTCATCAAAGATGATGACTAACACATAATACTCAGGATGCAGCACACTGATACAATTTCTCACCCTTCTAATTATTGTAGCATGAGCCAGAAGAATATTTTTTCTTAAATGATTTTCAAACCAGACAAAAAAGGATTAAAAGAGTCTGACAGGAATGAGCTGCATTAGAACATCAGTGTCAATAGATATATCACGGGCAGTAGCCTCAAATGGATAAAAATGCTCTTAACATTTTACTTTACTACACAATATGAAACCATTACTCAATGTCAAGCCCCTGTTCTACAGAGAAACCATGTAAAGTTTCAATTGACAAATTGCAAACTGGAGCTATTTGAAATTATACTTATTAGCTGATGACATGATGCTCTTATTATCTTACCTGTGGTGATTTATTATGATTTGTCACTAATGATATTACATTTGAATGGTGCTATTGAGTAAAAGTTGGTTGAGAATTTCCAAAAGTTTTGTAAAGATGTTGATACACCGGAATCAAATCTACCATGGGGATGTGTGATATCAGTAATGAATTATTCAAATGGGAATGTATAAAAAAAGAAATAACATTAAAGAGTAAGATGATGAGTTTTCATATTGGTTGATACTTTAAATTTGTAATTATGTGTTTGCATTTTTTACTAAAAACATTAGCTCTCAAAAATCAAAATTAAAATTAAAACTAAGATAAAATTTTTGGCCAATGGGAAGCAATTATTTGGAAGGTGATAGCTCTGAATTTTTTAAACAATCTATTCACATAATTTACGAAAGTCAACTTCTGGTTATGGCTATTTAAACTTCACAATGATTTATATTCATTTACAGATTAAATTAATTTCATTTAAACCTGTGTAGTGATTTTTTTTCGTTTTCCTTCAGGTTCAATTATGAATAGCTAATTAAAGGCTGTATTCTATTAAGGGATTCTCATTATAGTTCTAGGGAATGATAATATTTTATTTTATAACATAATGTGGATATATGTATTGCAAGATATTCAAACTTTGAGTTAATAAATTATAGGATACACAACAGAAATTATTTTCTAAATCATCTGAAATATATAGGACTATAATGCCTCGATATTTTTGGTAAAGCAATGCATTGTGGGGAAAAAAGTAAATTTTTCATAAAACTCTTGTTTAGCATAAACATGTTAGTTGGTTTCCTGAATTCAGAAAAAAACTGGAAGATTTTTAAGAAACTAGAACCCAATGATTTTAATGAAGAAAATAGGGTTCACACTGAACCCTAGGAAAAGAACTAGACAGATGACAGAAAAGTCATATGTCAATCTTCTATGACCCAGCCACACCATACCTGAAAATGCAGACACTGAACATGTTCTCACTAAACCTAGCTCTTCCAGATACAAAGCAGCCTGTTTATGTTGGATATACATAAATATATGGATGTTTGTTCTCTACCCACATTCAGCACATCTAACTGTGCAAGACCTAAAAAATCCCTCAAGAGTCTGGTCTCAGGCAAAGGTCCTGACATTAATGTTCTCTCTTTGTCTCCACTTTCAGCCATGATATAGTACAGAATGCACTCAAGAATACAAGATAAATAAATCTGAAGTTTAGCTGATTTTCTTGGGAGCAAATCCTTTTTCATACCATAGCAGTGGTAAAGTTCAAAGGCTTATCTGAAATTCATGTGCAATCTAAGGCAATTTGACCCATATACAGGGTCTATGATGCAGTAGAAAAAGAGACTCAATGTGACAAAAAAGTGTATTGGTATACTTATGACAAAAATTTTGGCTTTCTTTCATTTGCCTGCATTCCTGAACAAACATTTCACTTGATCCTCCAGGCTGAATCACAGCAGGGAAGGGCAGAAAGCTGCTGCCCTTACTGTGGCCATGACAAATACCTGTCTGAGAGTATCAGTGCTATTCACAGCAGTTAGTTAGGGACATCTGCAAAGTGTAATTGTCCTCAAGGTACAGAAAAGATTGGTGGTGTGTTGTGATACTGGTAAAGGAAGATGACAAATCACTGTCTGGAATGTTGTACTATGGAAATTTTTTTCTTTAATTGTTAGCCTAAAAGGTCCTGAGAAAATTGCTTGAGTTTATAAGAAATGTAGCTTACCTACCAAAAGAGACTAAAAAAGTATGCAAAACTCTTTTAACTTAATTATAGATAATGTTCTTGGTATCTGTGGATGGACTTCTTGTTTTAAATGATTAATGGAGTTAGAAGCTCATATGACCTATGCCACTATACTAAATAAGCTGAGCATAAACTACCTGCAAAATTTCCTCAGTCCTAGCCATACATCCAAGTTGGAATGAAATTCACTTATTAGAATGGCTATAAACACCCATAAAGTTGAAAATTTACATTACGTAGCACAACTGTATTGACTAACACTAAACACAGATATACATATGAATTGAACATCTTTTTTCAGAATGAATGTATTGCATTTGATATGCTGATTACAAAGTGACTTACTGTTGCTTCAGGTCCCCCCCACCAAAAAAATGGATAGTGAAAAATAATAAAAACTGATAATTCTTGTATTTATAGCTGGATGGAGCTGTTTATTATCTGACAGTAATAGGCAATTAAATCTGCAGTTTGAGATAGTACTCTTCTCTAAGAACATTTTTTATATTTTAATTGATCCTTTTTCCATCTGGAGGAAGGTTACCTACCCATGAAACAGACAGCAGTCTTGGTTGCCTTGTGACCAGCTGTCCTATAATGTCAGGTGGGTTTTCTGGTTCTAGACTGGGCTATCAATAGACACAGCTCAATTTTTTAATATTTCCAATTCTTGTCATCCAAGATGTAAGTAAAGTGAGAGATTCAACAACAATTTCTCATCTGGATTTTTAACTGAACATGCATTTTCACTGTTCATACAAGATGGTTCACTGTATGGGTTGCAAAGATACACATGAAAATAACCGCATGTAGACAGTGCCACCAATAATATTAATAATCATCATCATTATCATCATCTCTTTCTTCTCTTAGAATAATGGTGCTGTCAGGGACTGGGTTGTGAAGTTGAGTTTTGGAGGTTTTTTTTTACTTTCCAGAAATGTGTTGCTAATAGCAATGACACTTCTGAGAACTTTAGCAATAATTATTTTCCTAAAATCTCTATTTTCTCTAACACTTCTATCTCTATTTTCCTAACACTTCTGAGAATCATTCTATTAATTTGTCTATAGAAATGTCTGGGCATAGGTTTATTAGAATGCAGTGCAGACACTTTTGATGTGAAACTAGGAGTATAGTTTCTTTTTGATTACAGCTAGTGGAAAGTTGCACATTATTTCCCTGGTGATGAAATAGTATTTTTCTAGATGAGTACTGTAAGTGCTATGAAGAGTGATGACTCAGCTGGGAAGCAGTGACATTTTTTTTTAAGATAGACTGAATGATTTCACTGTTCTAGATTTTTATGTTTGTTTTGCCTCATCAGATATGATTAGAAAAAACAATGCTTCCTTTCCATCTACACTGCACTTGCTATTCTCCTCAGCTGGACTGTCTGTTCTGTTTTAGTTAAAATATCACCACAAAGTGATGATGCATACTTAACCTGCAGTGCATTTGGATAAAGTAACTGCTGAAATGACACAGTTGCATTTATTTGCTCCTTTCTGTAAAACTTCATTGGTAAATTTTATTGTCTGGATCAAGCTGAGAACAATCTCAAGTTTGAGTGAAGATGGTCACTATTAAAACACTACACACCTTTTATTTCACAAATTCACCCATTTTCCCTCTCTTTAATTATTACAGAAGTGTTTCCCGAATGCGTAAAAAGGACATGCCCAGATATCAGTGACAACATCTGATAATATTAAAATAATATTTCTTTTCTTGGTAATTTTGATAGAAATCACCATGTTGCAGTTTAATACTTTTGATAAAAGTACTTGTTAGCACATGACTTTCTGAGGACATTTCTTTTTCTCACTATTATATTGTACTCTGACATATTCTCTCCCATATCTTCAAACAACAGAACAAGTAAGCACAACTTTTGTAACATGATGCCTCAACAGTGTCAAAACAACTTCATATTGGCACCTTAATTTTGCCTATCATATTTTATATACTAAATGGTGCTACTGACATGAAACTTTTTCATCTTATCTATACAAAATGTATTCATCTGATCTAATGAAAAACCTTTGACAAGACAAAATGTAATACTTCAATAGTATTTTGTTTCAAAAAATACTGACTTTTCATCAGTTTGAATTAATGATATAAAAAAGTGCAATTTCATCCAAATTTGTAGTGTAATAAGGCAACCAGGTGCCACTAATTGCCAGGGAGTGAGCATGAGCCTGTGTCAAGCCCACCTGTGCCTAATTAGGGTGGGCCCCCACTGCACATGAGCAGGACCAGGGGGCCAATAAAAGGTGAGGCCTGAGACACAGCCAGGGCTCACTCCTGAGCTAACCAGCAGAGAGATCAGTCGCTCTCAGAGCAACAGCACCAGTCCAGGCTAGTCAACCCTGAGGGCTATAGGCTCGGAGCACTGTTCGTGAGTCTCTGCTGGAACACCTGGTTGGACCCTGAAGCGCCGTACTCTAAAAGAGGTTGGTCTTGCTACACAAATTCACTAAGATCTTTGCTTAATATTTATTTTAAAAATATTATTATTTATATTAATTCTTCAGCACTGATTTTTCCTAATATTCCAATATTACTTCAGTGTTAATTTCTGGTGATGTTTCAAACTTATGAAAGCTGATTTTTTTTCTTCTTTTTCACATATATGTGGCTCTGCTTTTCAATGTAGAGTTCTGCTGTGTCTCAGGAGTAGATCAGAGAAATTAGCCTCTGTTCTTTCCAGCTAATTGCTACATCAACCTTGCAAATTCACATGAATAAAAAAACAAATAAAAAGAGATTTAAAGATGCCAGAACAAATAGAACAAAAGAAACCGAATGAGTAGTTCTTCATACCCCACCAAAATTCTCAACATATGTAATATTTCTTGCTATGATTGAGAGGTGACCTTTTTTTTTACTGAAGGTGAACGCTGTTTTCAGGAGAAGGTTAAAGGAAAACTGTTTCACATGGCCATTAGTGAATAGTGGAATTCTAAATTTTTATTAGCAACTGCTACCAACAACAACAAACCCCCCCTTAACTAATTAAAAAACCAACCAATGAACCAACAAACAAAAAACAGATTAAATTTAAACTTGCCTGATATAAAACTTTTGGGTCTTTTTCTTTAATGCCTCAAACTCTGTATGATTGTTTCACACAATGTGACCAATTTTCAATGGCAGTGATTCCTGTTTAGTAGGATATCTATTAAAAGTAAAAAATCTCTGTGTAAGAAGCTAGACACAGAAGACTCTGGGAACATGCTAGACCTGTGTGAAACACGGTCTAAGAATGCTTGCCAGCCTTGTGTAGAGCCTATCTAGAAGGTGATAGTTCTACTTTGTATTACCATACAAAAACACACAAGCTGCAGGACACTTGGGTTAAATTCCCTTGCAATGGGATTCAATTGTTATCTGCCCATTTCTGGAGAGTTCTCTAAGGATCTGGTTACAGTGCTTCAAGAGTCTTAAGGAGATATTCATGAACTGTTTCCTATTAAAGATCATACACGTTGACTGCAATAAAAAAACCCCAACCAGCAACAAAACAGAAGAACTCAACCCAAAACAAAAAAAGGAGATTCCACAGCTAGGTTAGAGGGACAAAGAAACTGTGAATTCCAGCCTGTTATTTCAGCTAAAAATTAAAAGGAGAAGATGTCCATTGCTAATGATTTTGTTACTGTTTAGAATGAAGTAGAAAAACTTCAGCTAATGAAACAGAAAGAGCTCTGATCAGAGCCCTGATCTGCATTACTTTGAAGGGAGGTAAATAATACTGATAATATTGTTCAGATTCTGTTATATGCAAAACTGTCAGTTTGCATTAAATGAAGGTAAAGTTTACTGCGTTGTGTGTAAATTCCATTCTCCTTAGGAAGAAGTTGCTGTAAGCACTATGCCACAAATACTGTATATTTAGTAATAGTGAGCAGTAAAAATAAGTCTATTTACTAGGTCAACATGTTGTAATAGATGTTGTAATAGATGCATTTAATTTTGCAGACAAACGTTTGTCTGTCATTTTCAAACTTACTGAGGGAGCACTTGAACCCTTTGTCCAGATTACTGGTAAAGGTATTAAAGAAAACTGTCCCAAATAATGAGCCCTAGGGAACACCACTTGTAACTGGCTGCCTACTGGATTTAACTCCAGTCACTACAACTCTTTGGTCCCAACCATCTAGTCAGTTTTCCACCCATCATACATGTGTTGAAGCCATGAATAGCAAGCTTGTCCAATACAATGCTGTTGGAAACTGTGTCAAAGGTTTTGTTATAGTTTAGGATTACAGCATCCATATATGTGAAAATAGTTTGCAAATGCCATTTGTCAAAATGGAAAAGGTTGCCCAGAGATGTGGTGGAAGCACCATCCTTGGTCCATCCATGCTGGATGGATGGCTGAGCAAACTGATCTCATGGAAGGTGTTGGGGGGGAGGGGGGGGGTTGGAAATAGATAATTTTAAAGGTCCCTTCCAACCTGAAAATTCTGATTCTATGTCCTACTAAAAACTTCAGAAATCATTTCATTTTCATATTACCTAATGCAGAATTGAGTTTAATGTCTTTCAGTAGAAATGCAATAATTGCCTATGAAACATGTTAAATATAATGAGTCTGAAGTATTCATGCTTCTTTGCCTACTTTTAATACATAGTTTTAATGGTGTCCTGTAAAGACGCCATGCAAATATTGTAGAATTATGTTTAAAACCTTTTATTATTTCATGCCAAAGCTAGGTAAAACTAATATTTTAAAATAAGTCATTTTTCTATACCACTAGTTTATTCTGACAAATATATCCCTACAGCGTGGGGAATTTTATAGGGAATGATCCAAATATTAGAAGACAGGAAATCACCATTTCATATGGTCATTGCTAAGGAGTAAATGAAATATATGATGTAGCAAAAAAAATAAAAATACGTTGAGCAAATTCATGGGCTTTCTTTGATAGTGACCATGGCTATAGGAGAAAAATATGTGCAAGAGAGTGACATTCAATGGGGCTTCCTGTAGTATTAATGAAGAGACACAACACTTTACACTCTTCCAATGAACTTAGGGCGAAAGATTTGTGCAGCCATCTCAACCACTAAATTGTTGAAAACTGTTTTCTTAAAAAAAAAGGCCATCCTGAAGTCCCCTTTGTGCTGAGATAAAGTGTGCTCCTTTTCATTATTCTCTGAGCTTCATGAGCACATCACCTGTGCCCATCACCAGAGTCTTCTTCCGTTGTAGGGTTTTATTCAGTGAGTCAACTTCTACTGCTAGGGGTTTAGTCAGTCAGACACAGACCTGACAAGTACCCCTGGAGAGCACAAATGAAATTATTTATATACACTGGTATCAGTTTTTCTCATTCTTGACATTCTTTTCGCCATCCTTGTCTTCTCAGACAAAAGACCCTGACTACTTAATTTTTCACCTTCAGTCCCAGTGTCATTACATCCATACTCAGTTTGGTGTTTTTTCTCTCATTACGTGGGTGAGAGTGCTGTACAGCATTACTGGCACAGGTGTCCTATCCTGGCAGTGCTGACCTTGGGCAAACACATAGGATAGGGCTAAGGGAACTCAGTGCTCCCCCCTGTAGTGGTCTGTGAGGCTCAACTCTTCCCTTGTTACTCCTCTTACACACACCTGACATCCAGCTCTTTGTGGCACTGTCTGCAAGCCCTGGCAGCTTCTCAGACTCCTACTTGTCATGTCCAGCCATTTCTTATGTCATGTCCAGCACTTTCTCACATCCTGCTCTTTTAATCTCAGCCCAGGTCCAGGTGAGCAATACACATGCTGGTCTGCAACCCTGACAAAAGTTTAATTGTAGTAGGTTGACCCCTGGCAGCAGCTGAGCACCCATGCATGCTCTCACACCCACTCCTGGACTGAGGAGTGACTAGGAAGAAGCAAGAAAAGTATTAATTATAATTAATTCTGATTATTAATTATTATTATAATCCTGTTATTGTTGTTGTTGCTCTTGTTGTTATTTCTTTATTTTAAAACAATTCTGTTTTGAAGGTGATAGATTCATCTCTACTCTTGACAGTATAGGAATGTCAAGTGGATTAAAATATAATCTCCAAGTGTTATTTAATTATTGATATTACATAATTTTGAAGTACTTGAAAAAATTTTAAGCTGATAACTCTTTGACCCTACAACTGCAATGAAAAAGGAAATTGGCTTCCTCTGAAGTTTGCTGCCACAGCTTCTAGTCTGTGGAAGTACTGCTCAATATGCTGTGATACATAGACCTACATTAAATATGGCTCAAAGGAACGTCTTACACAACCAGCATTTAGTTCTCCTGTTTGTATAAAAAACTTCCAGGAGCTCCTTTCCTCTGTAATTCACAGCCATTATTCAGTCTCAGCTTGGACCTTTTCATATATTGCAGTAATGATAGTTCTCTGAATTGGATTTCCTACAGCGCACACTTCACTGAAAAAATCAGTAAGAATAATATGTTTCCATGCAGTGCTGCTTTAGAAGGATATTTTCTTGAGGTTTTGTCACTCGCCACTAAAGCTGGGACTATAAATCGACCGTAACATTGCACTGAAACATTTCTGAGCCCTGTTTTATACACTATCCTTAGAACAGTCTAATGATTCTGTACCCCTTTTGCAAAAGAGAAAGATTTGACTTAAATGGTGTCATGCTTTCTAAAACATTGAATGTGGCAGCTATTTGTGTCTGTCCCTACATAGCACATTTAAGGGGAAAGAGGATCAAATAAGCTGGTTGGCAAAACAACAATGGCAATGTCTCCCTTATGGTCTGATCCTTCTGTGTATTCAGCTTCATATCTGCCAGCTTAGTCATCAACATCAAATCACCATCCTTCTTGCTTTGTCAGTCCTGTGGCATCAACGTGTAGAAAAGTGAATTGTATTCTATTGTGGTCATATAACCATCAGGACTGTTGACTAAATCCTACTGAAGTATTTATTGTCAGGAGATGTATTGAAAAAAAAATTCAGCTTGACTTTCAGACTTCATTTTACAATCACCAGTCAGATTTTTAAAAGTCATCAGATTGATCTACAGTTTTGCACAGAGAACTTTTATATGTGATCTGTCCCTCACTCCATTTTGGTCACCTGTGTCACTTTCTGAGGTTGAATGTGCTGTTCAAGTATTCTGGGTGGAGTTTATTAGATTTTTGACTGACTAGGTTCAGCATTGCAGTGTCCCTAAAATATCTTTATCATATTTCCTTCCTCCCTTCTTTCTTGCCGTTTAACTTTATTTCAATGTTCACTGAACTCAGCTCAACTAAAGTTCAGAATCTAGGCCTATATTTATTTTAATCAGAACAGATTGGTTCTGGGAATCATTGTGAGGCAATAAATACTGGAACTCACAATATCATGTTTGTAGTCACTTTCAGACAATGACTTTACTTCAAGTTCAGAAACTCTTAAATACAATGAGCAATATAATCCCTGAAGGAGTTTCACTTCTGAAGGGTTGTGCCAGGTATGAATTTATTGAACAAATTCAAGAAAAGCATTATTTGAAACTATCAAGGCATGCATTTGAAAATAAGGTAACAGAATTGGTAGTAACTAGTGGGGAGCTTTATAAAATCAAGTAGCATCTCAGTAATGAAAATAACTATTCTAGGAACTTTAAAAAATATTTTTATATAAAAAATAGAAATCAGTATCCAGCAATGTCTTCCAACAGCATGTTTAACTAATACTAAAAACATCTCCCCTTTTAATGTGGGTTTTTTTTCGCTTTTTTTGGGTTTTTTGTCCCAAAGGAACTAAATAAGATACTACCACACAACAACTTTTCTATTTTTGAGATTACTTTAATTTTTAGTTGAAATTCTTCATCTTTCTTTCTGGTCTCTTGTTACATATATATACATATATAAAAAGAAAACATCCACCCCCCCACTCCCCACCCCCAAACCTAATTAAAAAAACAACCATATACTTTAATCATAAAGTAGATAAAAATATAGTATATACCACACCTAACACTTATTTGAAATATTACCTCAAATATGACCAAATTCCATATCCACTACAAGAAAAAATAAAAAGGCAAGAAAAGAAACAGCCATAGTCCCCAAATAAGAGATTCCAAGTAGAATTTTTTCTGAATGAAAGAATTCCAAATTAATATAGAAGTAATATGAAGTAAAGTACAAGGATTTGGTAGGATGGGATTAATGCTATATATGTAAAAAATTATTAACTCAGTGTGCATAAGCTGATAACAATTCTGCTGCAGCAAGTAATCTGGACAGTGCAAGGGCAGTTAGCACTTGCTTAGTTATTGCATCCACAAGGAAACTGGACAAAAGAAAAAATGGAACTGTGATTTTCCTTCTCTCTTTCCATTGAAGTCCCATGCGATGTTCATTGTTGCTGAGACAGCATTTGACAGTGTTCAGAGCTAGTAGCAAATTGCTAACCTCTGGGAGTAATGAGGGAACAAGGAGAAAATCATGCTTTTGTGATAGAATAATATCTTTTCTTGGTGCTTCCTGGGGCAGTACAGCTATATGATTCTATTTGAATAGGGCTACAGAGAAAGAAACATGCTGCCTCAGAAGAAAAAAAATGCTGGTTTTTCTATTGCCCTTTCTTGGTAGAAGATAAATTTGTTAAAGCTTTCCTTAATATTTTAATAGATCTATGCAATACAATGATGAGCACATTGCAAACTTCTGAATCAACTAGATTGATGGTAATCACATTGTCAGTAACAGTACTATAGTACTAAACTCTAATAAGATGGCAACCTGGAAGGATAATGCTGATTATAAACCAAATAAATCAGATTTTGCTTATGATTTGCATATGCCTTTTATGAAATTTGGATATGTCTCCCTGTTGACACTTACGTCTTACTGGCATCAGAAGGGATGTGCTTTGTGCTTGGTTATGTGTTGTTAGGCAATAAAGTCCGCAGAAACAAATCAAAGAATCATAGAATCCAGGTTAAAGGGACCTCAAGTATCCAAATACAACATTTCTTGGCAAAAGAATGGTCTAGACAATATGCCCCAACAACCTGTCTAGCTGAATCATAAAAGTATCCATGTAATTCCTTGGAAAAAGGGAGCCTCCATCAAAGTCATCATCAAACTCTCTTTGCTAATGTCTTCAGCTTTAAAATGTTGCAGGAAAGAGTGATTTGCCATGTCCCAACCTGTTCCTTTAAGCAGAAGAACTTCAGTTATTTATATCTATGAACTACTCCTTACCTATGGCTATCTGAAAGATTTCTCCTGTTGCCTTCTCTTCTTTAAGCAGCAGTGATTACTGGAGCATGGGACCGATTTGACTTGTCTGCCTCAGGCACATCTTATGACACATCAACAAGCTCAACAGAAGTGCTCACATTCAACAAATCCCTTGTGCTACCTTTCTTATCCACAGCTTGGAAGTGCCACCCATTGCAGCTGCTAGCATCTCTTAGGAGGATCACACAACAGGCCACTGCCTTGTTGCATATGGGATGAGGAAAGGAGGTCGAAAATATCTCAAGCCATTTTGGAATCTCTTTCTCAGCTTCAGTGTTTCAAGGAAAAATGAGCAGGATTTTCCATTATATGGAGATGTCCTTTATTCTTCATCCCTCACATCTCAGATATTATCCAGTGTCATAGCTGTTGTTTCATCTAATCTATTCCGTATGCAAAATACTGTTGGTGAATGGGATAAGCAGCTTCCTGTGGGACCATGATACATCTTGAACGGCTTGTGGTAGGTTCAGCAGACTAAAAAGGTCACATCTATTAATAAATTATGTCTCATCTTCACATCTAGGGTGGACTCTATTGTACTTGGGAGCCTGGCCTATCCTTAGACCTGATGATCACTAAAAAAACAGATTCTGACATAAAATTCACTGCCACCCTCATTGCTCTGAAGGTATCTGAGACCATTCTCCATATCTTGCCTTCCTTGCTACTCCGAGCTCATCAGTAGAAAGCAGAGAAGAAGAGGCAAATGAGAGAAGCAGGAGATATTGCATGGAAAAATTCTTGACACTGTAAATCATCTGTTTATGGTATACACACTCCTATGAGTGATTGGATGCAGAAATCTTTTGGCTACGTTACTCAGAAATTGCTAGAATGCTGTCATTCAGAGCTACAGGAGTAGTTGTAATAATGCTTGTTGAATTACAAATTACAATTTTTCCTGCCAGAAATCCTGGAAAAGCTGAGGAAAGGCACCTCCTAAAAATATTATTCCTGAAATAATTTCTGATGGGAGGGAGAGGAATGTTCCATCACCTTGATGGAACATAGGATACAATTTTCAAATGCGTGTGAGGGGGGCCAGACTGTGCATGATGGACTAACTGTTTTGCACATATCTGGTGACCAGAAGTCACAGTGCCACACCACACAACCACGTAAGATGCAATGTCCTTAGATAACTTCAGTCATAGAACATGAAGAACTGCAGATTCAAAGAAATTTCTTTGGAATCTGCAGTGCTATGATGGTCTTTCCTGTACCAGCTAGTCTGTGACAGAGGCTGCAATGTATTAACTTTATACAACCCCCTCTCTGTACTTCCTCCCCTGTGAGCAGCGGGGAGTGCAGTGCTTCTGGCTCCCCCTTTATGGCAGTGGAGAATCAGGTCCTATTCACATTCTATTAGTATAAATTTCCTGGGTTTGGTCACCAGATACCTTTAAACAAACACTATATAATTTTCCTTTTCTGTTTGCCCTGTCCCTAGTCCGACTGTTAGTATAAGATATAGAATAATGGTATATATCTGAAGTCAGCTCAGGTGGTTGTCTGAACATCTTCTAAGATCATATAATCTCAGTCAATTCACCTGGATAAACTAAATATAGTAGGAAGACTATTATTTTCTTCTGTTTTCCCTACCTACAATAAGCAGAAATCTGTAGTCAAACATATTTGAATGTAAGCATGGTTCAAAAAGCATAAGTAATGGCAAGGGTTTGAATCAGCTTTTAATCTAACCAGAAGAGTTCACTCATCTCTAACAGAAATCCTTTCAAGCAGAGATTAATACAAAAGCCTAGGAGAGATATAATTTTAAGAAGCAAAGTACTATAGATGCATGTAGGAAAAGAAGTTTTTTCTCTTCCTTTAGTGTGCTTATGACTTCAATTAATTCTAAGAACTCAAACCAAGTACCTTGCACTTGCACTTTTCCTACATTATAATGGCTCTTGAACTTTTCTTTCTAATGTATGACAGAGTAGTGCTTTTAGTATGCAGTTACAGTAAATGGAGACATGCATTTAGCATTATAAGCTTCTAGCAGGTCTTTCTTTTTTTCACAGCAGTTCACCAATTGAATATTAATATCATTCTTGCTAACTCAGAAACTCATGGTGAATTTCCTTTGTCTGTAAATGTCTGTTTAACAAGTATTTAATAATCAGGCAAAGAGCTTGGATTCTATACCTACGGTTACCCTTAGAGTCTGAATGACTTATTAGCAAGGTGCAATGGCATTTGATACCTTTACATTGGTTTTTAAAGAATGATGAAAGCTACTGCTATGAGATTTTTCCATTATTTATAATCAGTATTATATTTCAAAATAGTAAAACTGCCTGTAGCTCATACTGTTCTGTGATTCTCCCATTGAAACCTAAAATGTATTAAAGAAAAAAAAAATAATTTCAGGTCTTGTTTTGCACTGGAATTTCCAACTATTTTTCAGTATTTCTGTATGCAGTTTTGGCAGCTACACAGGCTTTAATTTTATCTTTTCTTAAATTAAATCTTTTATCTTGTAATTATATTAAATTCACTGATAGACTGCATCAACAGTTAACTAATTTTTGAAACCTTGACCAGACTTATGATTCTGTTTTTTAAGATTCTGTGCTCTTGTCCATTCTTGTCCTTTCTTTTTGTCTTCTTAAAATTCCAAATGAAATTAGGGTCTGATATTTTCACCAGTCCAAATTAGAACAATTACAAAGTTACCTGAAACTTCACATATTAATATGAAGCTATTATTATTTACTCCTCCTATCATTATTTTCTTATTATTCATATAATAATACTCTTATTATTCTCTCCTGTTTTATTTTTTTAAATACTTGTGACTACATTTGCCTTTTAGTCAAAGGTAGTGGCTTCACAGCTTTAAGAACACAATGGATATAGGGCCTGACCACCACCTTTAAAACAGTATCTTTGCTTCCACCTGACTCTTCTAAAATTGCACGTCTTTTATTTTCTTCCTCTTCCCCTTGATATTTCTTACGGTATCTTTCTTACTTCTTGCATCTAACATGTAACCAAATCATATATTCATCTTCATTAAAAAACTCAAAGCAAATAGTAAGAAAAACATCATAGCTGCTCCCTCAGTGGTAATATTTCTGTTGTATAAACCATTCTCTGCTTTATGTTTCTGGTCCATCAGGGCAAAAACCACTGCAGAGATAGTTCAATGTTTTCCATGCTGTATTTTTATGACCTGCTGTGCAGCTAGTTTTCATTGTCAGATTCCTGTAAGCTACTGGTTGATGAGGTTTGGGAGGGGTGTACCATATTGAAGTTTCTGTGCTGGTCTTATTTCATTGGAGCTTGCCACAAATCATCATTAAATGGCTAGTCAATTAGTCAATATCTTCAGGAAAGGATAAGGAAGAAAAACAGGGAATCTATGAACTTATGTTTTATTTTAGCTCTGCACACAGCTTTCCTGCACAACTTCCACTTAATTTAACATGAGTGTGTGGTGTTGGTAGAATGATTGGAGAGGTATGGTAAGAGAGTTCATTACATTGATGATTTGTCATACATACAGCTATTTTAAAAACTAAGATTTTTTCTCTCCTGTAAACTGACTTTGCATTTTGACATTGTTTGTTTTTTTTCTTTTTGGTGAAAAATCTTGCAATTCAGTAAAAGATTTACTTAAAAAAAAAAAAAAAAGAAAAGGAAAATTTGTACTATATTATCAATGTCTTAACTTTTTGCAGCATTCAAAATTTGAGCAAGTTCATAAAAGGGAGTTCATAGGAATACATTTACTTTTATGAAGATCTATGTTTCATTCTTTTGAAAGAGACTGGAAACCCTGTCTTTCTTTTTAAAACATCCTGATGAATGGTCCTTCTCCAGGGATGTATTCAATCTCTTTTCCAAAAATGTGTATTACATTTTAATAAAGTTTTTATTAAGCTTTTTGTGAAACTTCTATTTAGATTAATGACATTTAGAGTATGGAATAAAGAAAAAGAAAAAAGAAATGACAGGACTGAAAGTGAACTTATGGAAGCATAGTCACAATTTATGACAATAGAAAAGCATCTATTAGGATTTTAGCATCCTAAAAACCTCTCTCATGACACAAATTGAACTAAAATTCAATAATTTCGATAAAGTTGAACTGTAATTCAAAAGCTGAACTGAAATTTAAGAAAGTGGGAAATGGACTTTTAATGAGGGCATATAGTGATAGGAAAAAGAGGAATGTTTTTAAGCTGAAGCAGAGGAGATCAGGTTTCCCAGAGAAGTTGTGGATGCCCCATCCCTGGAAGTATCCAAGGCCAGGTTGGATGGGGTTTTGAGGAACCTGGTCTAGTGGGAGGTGTCCTGCTCATGGCATGGGTGGGGCTGGAAATAGACGATCTTAAGGTCCCTTCCAAAATACAGCATTCTATGATTCTATGAAGTCAACATTTTTTTTTAACCTATTTCAGATTAAAGCAAAATTCCAAAGGATAAATTGTTCTTTCTATCAGGTTACTCTTCAAAGACAGCCTTATTTTTCTCTCAGAAATAACCATGATACAAGCAACCTAATAATTTTAAAAGTAGCAGATGGAAGCTACCTGGTACAGTGTAAGTGTGCAGTACAATTTATCATTTGTACTGTTAATGTCCAATTCAGTAAAAGTAGACAGTCTAAGAAAACTTTCCACATCTCTTTCTTTAAATAGCTAATAAGTATTATAGATAAAATAGTGCTTGTGTAAGAATACACCAGAACCATCTGGTTCTGATGCCCATATTTGGGAAGATTCTTAACACTTCTGTAGATACAGAAAACTGAAAAATCAAGTCTTTAGGTTTTGGAAACAGTATTTTTAATACAAATATAAGAAATAAATCAATTAATTTTATTAAACAGAAATTTATGCAGCAACCTGAGCAGCCAACATATATGTAGCAAGGAGATACCTAATTGTAATTTGTCAGCTTAATCTAGCAAAACAGTCAAAGTTTAAAGTTAGAAAAATTGAAACTAAAAATACATAAATATTTGTAACTGTGATAGTTGGTAACAACTGGAATTCTAAATAGTGCAAAATAGTGAATGACTGTCTACATGGAACTGTAAACCAGTTCCAACACAGTGTTTCAGTCCCTCTAGCATATGAAGTAAAATAACATGAGTTAATTTTGAGCTAATGATTCTTACTCCTTGATTTGCAATTTTGTCTCATGCTTTTAGATTTTTAGGCCATACTTCTTTCTTGATGATCTAGCAATGATATTAGTATGTTGAAAGGCAAAAGTGAGGATTTGAGGAATACTGTGCCCTCTCCATGAAAGCTTTTATAAGGTGCTGTCCTGTAGGGAGGTGTTATTAGACCTTCAGCTGCTCTTGGGCTGAAGCAGTTTCAGCTCAGATTGCTTTTTTTTTTTTTTCCATCTTACTCTGGCAAAGAGAATGTAAAATTTTATTTCATATATGAATCATGACATATCTCACCATGCCTTTTTTTCACCTGAAATTGCATTTCTGCAATCTCTGTCAGGCTACTGAGGAGCCAAAACCAAATCAGAATGTAGCTGCCCCTCACAGAGAATATAACCGTGGCATTTCAGGTTGGTGGGTAGTATGCAGAGTTGTTTCATTTCCTAGCATAGTTTTTAAAGTTCAGAATTATGGTATTTAGGAGTCTGCCTCCACAGAAATTAAAATACAGAGGCATAATCAAAATCTATTCTTCAAAATATAAGGGTGAGCCCCCAAATATATTAATCAATGTTACCCATAATTTTGGAGTTCCATCTTTCTTTATTGAGGTTATAACTAAGAAAGGGTTTAGTTTCTGCTCATTAGACTTATGCACGCTTTCAAGACACACCATAAAATACTTCAGCCTCCAATTTTCCTTACCTAAATCTACCAGCAGAGCATAAGCTCCTTTCATGACACTACATCATAAATCAACAAAAGTGCTGATGAATGAATAGCATTAGCCTCTAATGGGAAAAATTCAGCTACTTTTTTTTTACTCAATTTTGCTTTTTTCCTCTTCAAAAGCTTCTTAAAAATCATAGAATCATATAATAGTGTGAGTTGAAAGAAGCTTTTAAAGATCATCCAGTCCAACCCTCCTACAGTGAGCAAGGACATCTTCAACTGGATCAGACTGCTCAGAGCTCCATCCAAACAGACCTTGAATGTTTCCTAGCAAGGGGTATCCACCACATCTCTGGCAACCTGTGACAGCATTTCACCAACCTCATAAAAAATTTTCTTCCTCATATGTAGTCTAAATCTACCCTCTTTTAGTTTAAAACCATTATCCTCACAACAGTTCCTGCTAAAAACAATGTTACTCCTTTTCCTATAAGTGTCCTTTAAGTACTGAAAGGAACAATAGGGTTTCCCTGAAACCTTCTCTTCTCCAGGTTGAACAACCCCAGCTTTCTCAACCTGTCTGCAAAAGAAAGGTGTTTCAGCCCTCTGATAATTTTTGTGGCCCACCTCTGGATTTGCTTGAGCAAGTCTTTGTCTTTCTTGTATCGAGAGCTTCAAAGCCTGACACAGTACTCCAGGTTGGGGTGTTACCAAAGCACAGTAGAGGCAAACATTACTGATTCATGTCCAATTTTTCAACCCACAGTGCCCTCAAGTCCTTCTGTACAGGGTTATTCATTCATTCCCCAATCTATAATGATACTGGAGGTTACCCCTACCCAGCTGGAGGACTTCGCACTTGGCCTTGTTAAAACTCATGTACCTCATGGCCCCACTTTTTTTTGCCCATATCTGGTGGAATACCAGCCCTCAGGCTTGTGAACCACACCATGCAGCTTGGTGTCATCTGCATATTTGCTGAGACCACAGTCAGTCCTGCTGTATTAATTGTACTTTATGCTGTTGATTCTTTGGGAGAGGTTTATATCAGCAGTTAGACTTTTTCAGAGTCCTTCAGGTGGTCTGCCTGAAGCTTGAGTGTTGTTGTCATCCCTCACCAGACGAAGATGTAAGTCCCTCTCTTTTATGTTCAAAAGCTCTTAGGTATTCTCCAGAGAGTGATAGTGTTTGAAACTGCCTAGAGAATTTGTGGGTCTCACAGGTCTGATTTATATGACAGATATATTTCTGAAAGCACTGTTTAAAAGGCTAGAGTAAATGTGTAAACGTGAGCCATATTCTATATGATAATCATGGTAATTAAAAAAATTTGGCCAATATTAATTTATTATCTATTAACAAGGATGCTCAGTGTCTCTAACAGTCTGGTGTTTGTCAAGCATCTTCAGTCATCACCTGTTCAAATCACTGAGTTGAGAAAAAATATTATTCAGCTGAAGGTAAGAATGCTTGATTTCTTGTGACCTGACAGGAACAGAAATGCAACTCGGAGACACTTCCAAAGCAAAGAATTTCCAATTAGTAGAGAGAACAAGCACTTTTAGCTTTTCTAAATCTAACACAACAGGCAGAAGATCAATTTAATTACTTTTTCCCCATAGGGATACTAAATTTGGACTTTTTTCCTAAGGAAAAAGGTTTTCAAAAGAGGTATACCATCTATTAGAGTGGTACCTCATGGACTGGGGAAATTTTTGTAAGATTGGTACCTTACGAAAAATAAGTATTAAATATATATATTAAAGGTGGCACACACTATAAAACAAAGCCCATATTACTGCCACTTACCTGCAGTAATCTGTCAATCTGTATGTCTATTCCATTTAATTGTTCTCCATGTGCTGTAACTCTCAAGCCAGACTGTAAAATTAGTCTTGATATTTAGTCATTGATTATAATATAGGAACTGTCCTCCAAAAGAAGACAGTGACCATATTTTTAAAAACTACTGTCAACTGCACTTTGGAATAAAGGAACTTATTTGGTCTGATTTGACAGTGAAAAACACAGAAATGTTTAAAAGTGATCTCATAGGGACAGTGTTTGACCTGGAGCACTATCAAAAGTGTGTTATAGGCAACTTAAAATCCCTAACAGAATACTTCCAAATCCCTTAGCTATAGACAGAAAAGGTACAGGTTGATCATGAACATTATCAGTGATCTGTGCATCAGAAAAGCATTGATTTGACCTGTGTAGATGATCTACATGATCTATGTAGAGTATACGATCAAAGGTAGATAAACTGCACATTTCATATGATTGTCTAGGCCTATTGGTGGTGCAATGATATATTCAATAATTCATCAACAAATATTATGCTGATATTGACTTTTGATGAAATGAGCTATTTTTAATAAAATATTAAATCATCAATAACATCATGGGAAAACTTTAAAATACTAAAATTAAAGTAATAATATAAAAAAAAATTATGTGAAAGGAAATGAGAACTTAGAAAGAAATCAAGTAGTGAAAGAAAGAGAGAATTTGTGGTGGGTTGACTTTGGTAGCTGCCAGTTATGCACCTATCCACTTGCTCATTCTTCCTTTTCAACAGGACAGGGGGACAAAATAAGATTATTAACTTGTAGGTCAAGACAAAGACAGTAGGCTAACTTACTGCCACGGACAAAACAGACTTGATACTGGAAGAATTAATTCAATTTATTGTCAATAAAAATAGAGTAGTATGGTGAAAATCAATAACAAAAACTAAAACACCTTCTCCCATCTATCCCCCTTTTCCCAGTCTCCATTTCACTTCTTCATTCCCAAATTCTCTACCTCCTCTCAACCCCACCAAATGGTGCAGGGAGATGGGGAATGGTGGGTTGGGACTAGCTCATTAAAGTTTGCCTTTGCCACTCCTTTTTCCTCACGTTTTTCTCCTGGTCCAGAATGGGCGCTCCACGGGTTTGTCATGGTTTAACACTGGGCTGACAAGGAGCTGAATGACAGATTCTTTCTATTAATTCCCCTCCATGACTAAGAAAGGAGAGAGAATAAAGGAGAGAATCTTATGGGTTGAAAACTAAATTGCACAACATTAATGAAACAGTAATGATAAAAAGGAAAAACAATTAAATTTATATAGAAAAATGATACCGTGTTCCTCCCATCTTCCCAGTAACTCTCATGTCACCAGCAAGGCTGCAGGGCAGCCCTGGGAAAGTCCAGGCTGGACTCCTGGAGTCAAGAGGAGTTGGGATCTGGAGGCAGAAACACACAGATTCAGACTGGCACAGATCAGGACCACAGGCAGACAAATGGACAGAATCCTACCAGGATGCTGAAGCGAACAGGGACAGGTGAAGAAGGGCTGAAGGGAAGGGGCTTGACTCATGCGATCCCTCAAATTTATACTAAGTATGATGCATATGGGATGGAATACTCTGGTCAGCTTTGGTCACCTGTTTTGTCTGCTCCTCCCTACAGGAGGGTTACAGGTGTGACCCCTTTAAACCCTTTCTCTTTCTGGAGCATAAGATGTGTCTCAGAACTGAGCAGTGGCCTTGGTACTGCATAACATTCTGCACCTGTAACTATAAACAATAGAGCATTATCAGTCTTAGAAGCAGATACTGACTGAGAAATTTGCCATTAATTTCAGCAAGAGCAGGTACTTATGAGAGACTTAGGTGAAAGTAAAATGACAAGACAGAAAATTAATTCTATCCTGGCCCAAAACAGCACAGTACTACAGCTTCCTTCAGGACATACCTATGTGCTCCATCATGATATCTTCTGTGGGCTGCAGAAGAGCATGCATACCCTGGAGCACAGATGGGAACCCGGGACCTGTAGCACCTCTTTCCTCTCCTCCCTTCCTGAACTTGGTACTTTTAGAATTTTTTCAGATGTTTTTTACTCTCTCTCTCTCCTCACTTCCTATGCAGTTTTTTTACACTTAAATATGTTGTCATAAAGGCACCACTAGTGTCATTGTAGGGCTCAGCTACACAGCTGAACCCAGCTGTGGGTTCACTGGAGCTGGCTGGGACCAGCCAGGTCCAGCATGGGGCAGTCCCCAGCCAGTCCTCACAGAGGCCACTACTGCAGTCCCCACTGCCAATATCTGGGCAAGGACACCCAACACAGCATGTTTGAAACCGTAATAGTCAGGTAACTACATGAAATAATATTACAACAGGACAAGACTGTTGTTTCAAACAAGTGTGGTCTTCATCTGTAAAATTAGGACTACATTTTCATTACTTCAGCAAAAATTAGGAGACCAAAGAGGAAAGCATTGAAATTTTCCTTTATAGCCTTCCAAAAGACTGCATCTCTTCTACTATAAATCACCATGGGGTCAGGATTTAGACTGTGGGTTGTCAGGCCCATGTATGACAACTGTACAGAATCCAAGCCCTCTGGTCAGGACAAATTATCATTAGAAACACAGAAACTATGAAATACAGTAAAAAACACAATGAAATTCAGTTGCACATGGGAGAAAAAGTTGGTAAAATTTATTATCCTTATCTTGCTAGCCTAGAGCTTTCCATGCTGCTCAGTGTCACTGGACTTGATAAGAACTGTGGCTGCAGTTTGCTGGGCCACATGGGAGTAGAGAGATGATAATAGAGGGAACTGCTGAGCTCCCACTTGCAGCTAAGAGTGGGCTGACAGTAACGTAGCAGGAATATGGTTGGTAACATATGAGGCAGAGTGGAGTAAGTTTCCCTTGGAGCACACAGGGATGACCAACTTCAGATTCCTCCTTCCAAGAAGAAGGCCACAGAAGATAATCCTCTGCAACACATCCCCCTAACAAAAACAGGAGGAATGAACTATTTTCAGTATCTATGGCAGCCCTGATTTTGAAAAAGAGTACTGTCCTATCTGGGGTCTATAGCAAATTTGGACTAAACAGATGTGCTGTGCCTGATGATCCAGGATGTAGTCTGATGAGAATTTTATTAAAATACAGATGGTAAAATTAATAATGGAGGATGTGATTGCTTGTAATGGAAAATGATATTCCATAGAAACAGATGAGAGACAAACCACAATTATGTTTTAAAACAAACTGGAAAGAATCTACAGGAAATGGTATTCCTATCTTTAACATTCTCTACTTTTATCACTACTTGGTAGTGTTTTTGCTATATTTTGCACCATTGCTCTAAACATAAGCTCTACTCCTCCTTATATAGCAGAGACAAACTAACCTCAGTACATGAATGTAAAAAAGTCCATAGTTTTTTCCATAGAATTAGAAATTAGGTCTTTATCCTGAAGTATGAACTGAGTGTGATACTTACACAATAAGCAAAAGAAATCAAAGAAAATCTGAATATGGGTAAGAAACTATAAAAAGAAATTATTGGAAAATTTGAATAGTAACTGGAAACCATGCAACTGGTTTAATCCATGTCATATTCTGACAGGTTGCTCAATGTAGAATGCTTATAAAACTACAAATTTGCAGTAAGATTTTGTCACATCTAATTGGTTACTGGATTACTTTATTCCAAGAAATGATCCATGTATATTTTTGCCCTTTAAAATGATTCCCTGCTAACAAAACAATGCAAATCAGCCAGTCTTGAAATACTTCCCGCATCACAGCATTATGATCAATTTCACTTCCACCACTTTCACCAAGCTTGCCAATTTTAAAAAACAGTCTTTTCATCAGTAACACTGCCTAGTATGATCTGCCAAAAACTATTTAACATGATTTAAAAAAAGCCGGCATTATGTAGGTGCTTAGCGAGAGCCACAAGTGTAAGATATTTAAATTTCCTTCAATAACTTTGTCTGCAATGAACTCCGCATTCTCATTATGTATTCTCTAGTAAAATAAAATTGCTATTTTTAATTATTCAATTTACACATTTATGAAGTCACAGTGATACAATTAGTATTCTCTTAGTCTTATTTTTACAGATACTATTTATGTGCAGAATCATTTTCTTTATTTCAGTGCCTACACCTGAAAATATATCGTTTTTTCATTTGTATTGAGCCTTGGCCAGTGTAACTTTTCACCACAAGGAAACTGAAATTGTAATTTTCCCAGCCTAGTCCTGTGTCCCTTTTTCTTTTTATCCCTTTCCCCTTTTCCTGCTAGCCCTGCCAGACTTTTCTGCCTGACTCTGTGTTCCACCCTGTGATGCCAGCTCTGTGCTTCACACCAACTTACATCTTTTTGCTTCTGGACACCTTTTCCAATGACTCACTCCAGACTTGGTTACTCCTGCTCTCTCTTATCTAAAATTAGATGGTGAGCTCGTCATTTCATGGACCATGTCCTTTTGTCTGTCCCATAAAGCTTACATGACATTTCTGGGAGCAATGTAAATTGATCATAATAAACATTTTATTCTCTACTGATATATGTTTAGGTATTTGAACCATGAAATACTGTCTTCAGTATAAGCAGATGTCAATTATTGCATCAGGGTGCAGCATGGACCAAATCTCTCTGGGACTTGGGGGTGGAAGGGTCTCCTCTGGGGCAGTGAGGCTGGGTTTGGCAGCCAGACATGTCCCACTGTCCCAGGCAGAGAGCAGGGCAGGATGGGGGACAGGTAAGGCAGCCCCAGCCCTGGGCATCGGGCACCTCCCTAGGGCAGAGATGGGCCAAGGCAAGGCTGGGACATCAGCCCATGGGTGGGTATGGTTTTGTAGGACCCATGGCAGGCAGGGTAGGGCAGGGCAATTCTGCTGTAGAATCACTGGGACAAGGGCTGACAGTCCTGAGGGAATGAAGTGGAGTCCAAGTCCAACTTGGAGAAAGCTGGAGGGAGGTAGGGCAGGGACAGTTAGGGTTGTGTTTTGCTAGAGGGACAACTACTTCTTTATTTAAAATACATTTTTAAAAATATTTTTTTGCATGTCTCACAAAAATGCAAAGTTAAGCCAGCTCTGGAAAGAAGTAAATAGACTTTACAATGATGGTTTTTACAATAAATGAGTATGGACAGACATGCAAAAATATTTGCAGTTGGAACTTGCTTGGTTTAGACATGTACATACATATGACTGTTTAATTGTACTTCCTGAAATTAAAAATGTAAAGCCTTAGAAATCAGCAACTATAAGCAAGTATGTTTGGAACTGTCTTCATGTCTTTTGGAATTGTCTTCATGTGTCTTGTTCACTATTAATTGATGCTATGCCATTCTGAACACAGAACACAAATATCACCTTTAATTTTGCCTTTTCTTTCATCCCTAGAAATGTATTGAGCAAAGTACAGAATCTATATTTACCCTAGAGAACAGGTTAAGTCCAATTAAAGCAAGACTGAATGTTTGCTTGTTAAGTGCACTAATAACAACGAAAGGTCTTATGGTCAAGTCAAGCGTTTTTCCAGGGTCATGAATGAATAAAATGAATTCACAGACCAAAAGGATGTTTGCTAGCATTAAAATTTAGTTATAATTTGAATTACAGCTGCAAAGAAAAAATACAGTTTTTAGGTCTGGAAGTTATTTTGCACTTAGTCTTTGTCTAAATGCACATATGTCCACAGGCATACACATCCACAGCCACACACTGGGAAAGCAATGGTGGTGGTGATGGGTGGTGCTCCTCTTGATGCAGCACATACAATCTGTACATGCAATCAGTATGTGCATCATGCCTTCTCACTCACACACAAATGACAGCAACATGACTCTCAGCTCTTCAAGGAACTAGCATTTGCTAGATAAGTGTGCATTAATGGAGCAGCAAAGATCAAAGACATCTGTGCCTTTTTAAACGTACATGCAGAGAACAGAACAGAACTTTGACACTTGTTTAGTATGCTTATGTTTGGTTGCATAAATGCACTTACCTTTGTACAAAAGATATTAATTATCTCTAGATGAGTCTTATACTAAAGCTAATTCATACCATATTGAAAACTCAAAGTGACTTTGGACACAAACAAAATTCTAAAGCGCAGAACCAACCAGAGAGTGAAATAGCTGAAGTTTATTATTAAATTTAAAGCTTTTAGTTTTCATCTAGATATCTTTTACAGTGAGATAACTACCTGGGTTTTATTTGCTTTTATTTACATTAGAATTTTATTCTGTCAGCACACATATACTTGTATAATTCTGCCTTAAAGAATCTCGTGTTCTACCTAAGGCTGTTTCACCAGCAACTCGAAATAGTCAGCATGGATGACTATGCTGACTATTTAATGGATCTAAGAAATATGGATGTAAGAAATCAAGTGTCAGAGTCTGGAGAAGATTCTATTCTGCAGAATTTGAGAGTTTTCTCTCACAGGCAGCACAGACAGGAAAGGGGAAAGCTTCTTTTGTGTGTGTGTGTGTGTGTGTCTGTACCAATAATATTAAGATTTTGTCCTTAGTGATTTGTCAGAGTTTCAAGGCTTGAAAAGCAGTTTTGACTGTTCCTAGTGGTACATTCAAACCATGATTGGCAAAACACAAAATGTAACATCTACCAGCTAAAGAAAGCACTTCAAATCTTGTCAGCATGAGGACATCAATTAAGTTACACATCTTAATTTGAGCCTTAGCCAATTTTGACAGTCATTGCTAACAACACTCAGGAAATGGTGAAACTATTTACAAATCTGTCAAATTACAAATTACTTTATTTTTCTTTTTGTTACAACATTAGGATCTCCAGATTCTCTTCTGTTAATAGTAAATATGTTATTAGACAGATGCTTCCTTAAAAATGTATGAGAAATATATCCCACTTGTTTCACTTTAAATTGTAGAAGGTGAAAAGTTAACCAGGATGAGGCCTGAAGAGAGACACACAGATGTTTTAACTCCAGTCATGTCAGGTACACTGCTTCACCTCAAGCATCCTGGTCCCAAGACCCTCATTGCAGGTAGGGCTTCTGTGATGCCACCCAGACTCGCAAAGGTGCTTTGAATGTCTCAAATGTCACCTTCTACTCCCATTTACGGAAATGAATACCAGTCTAACTTTTAAATTCATCACACAATTTTGAACATTTGCAATGTAGACACCAACATACGAGCAAGTCACTAGGTTCCATTTATAGTCAAAGGAAAGAATCCTTGCATAAGGATTCCAAGAACTTTCATTATACAGGCATTTTAGGACATGACTAATTTAGCAGTGAGTACCTAATCATCCTCCTTGGCTGTTGAGAAGGTGTGATGTCCCCACTGGAAAAGAGGAGCCCCTTTAATGAGTTTGTTTCACTGCGTTTCTGAATGTTTTAGCCACATAATAATCCATCCTTGATATATTTTCCCCAATTTTAAACTACTGAACACTGCCTGTATTTCATTGTGTTGGTATATCAACAGTTTTCTACCCCTAAATCTGTTGATCAATAGAAACTTTTACATGGACAAATGATTCTTGCAGTAATATGAATGCTGTGATGATTTAAAGTTTACAGCAGAAACTCTGGTAATTCATAGGGAGACATATTTATGTTGAAGAAACATCCCTTCAATGAATATAGCAACAATAACAATAATAACCTATTATGAATCTTTAAGAAAAATCTATATAAAAGCAACTTATGTAAGAATTTTCATTACTGTGACAAGAAAGAGTACTGATCGCTTTTTCTATTAATACCTCCTACAGAACTGAAATTAAAAGCATTTTTGTTTGAGCTGAAAAATGAAATACATGTTTATGCATTCTTATCTTGTTTAGTAATGAGATAATAGAGCTTTGTGAGAGAGAAAAAATGCATTCTTTATAACTTTGTAGCATTGTTGAGGCAATAGTAAAATTTTGTTCTAATGCTGCCTAACTGGTATGAATCCACACCAGTCTAATGGCATGAGTTATTGGTGACTGAAGTGTATAATATGATGACTTTACACAGATGTAGTTACTTAATTTGAAACAATTTTTTAATTAAAGGATAAGGCTGTAATGTATTTTGCCACAAGAAAGATATTAATGAAATGTTTAAGCAAGTGTGAATTATTTAATATTCATCAAAATTTGAATATTTACCAAATAGTTAAAATTCATCCATTTTCTAAAAGTCATTGAAAGAACTGAAGCAGCCTACGAGCCATGTAATTTTGCTCTTAATTACTGATAATTCTTTCTAGAAGACCCACTTCTAAGGCTTTAAATATTTAAAAGTGTACCTCCAATTCTAAAAAAAATAATTTCCTATAAATGGCACCATTTTATATCAGAGGACTTGCACTGTGGTGTATTCAGAATCATAATTACGGACTCTAGGAATGAAAATAAGTGTAACAGTTTATTAGTTACTGTTAGCACAGCTTTGCCAATAAAGTGGAAACCAAAGTTAATTGGAATCTGATGCATTTTGTGCATCAATTGCATCACTACATCTGCTCACTGAGACCAATAACATCTCAGCAGTGTTCCCTAAAAGCAGCCTAAGTGCAATGAGTAACACAGTTATGGATATTAATGCAGAACATGAGTAGAAATATTGATTATAATACATAAGTAGAAAAGAAAATAACTGAATTTTTAAAAAGATAGATTTGCAAATATTCCCTGAAAATAGAGCATATTTTTTAAATGTTTAGTGAAGCACACATTTTCGGTCAGTCACTGGAATGATGGAGGCATTAAATTTCAAACACTGTGCATGGAAAACTATTTCATTAGGCCGGAATCAGGTTCTGTTTTCTTCCTTTGGGTAGAGCTGCCATTTTATTTTATTTTGCACCCTCCAAATATCATTAACTATTAGTTCTTTTACAGGATGTGAGTTTGGACAGCTTATGCTGAACTAAGTATTTAAAGGAGAGCTCATTTGGCAGGTGACCTTGCTAAGTTTTCACAATTTCAAACTAAACTACAATACTTCCAACTGATTAACTGCCCATGTGATGTTAATGTACTCATTGGTTTTACTTTACATTTGGGACTGCATGACTCACAAAGTTCACTTTCTAGAAAAGTGTCACTCAAAGAAAAAATGTAAAAATAATGAAGTAGAAGAGTCTTTCTAGCTTTGAGGTGGTTGTATTTTTTAATTTCCTTTTCATTGATGCAGAAAATGTAAAACATAATCATTGACCAGAGCAGATCTGCATAAAGAAGCAACCATATAGTGTAACTGTTCAGGCAGTTCACAGTAGAGCCCCTCTAGTCACACAGTAATAACAATAAAAATGTTCAAAAATTCAAGGAATATAAAATCCTACATTAATTGCTTATGCTTGAATTTCCCACAAACAAAAACCCTCACTTTTTTTTTTCTTTTTTTAAGTTGCAACGAGTTTTAAAAATGGTAAAATCACATAATTCGATAACTTCTATGAGATCAAATCAAACAGTTCCTGTTATACTGTTTTTAGGATTACAGTTTTTCTTTGGGAACAGGGAAGGAGATTTATTAGGATAAATTTTAATTTGATTATATTAGTTTTATACTTTTCCAGACTTTTATTTGTAGCTTAGAATAATAAAATCATACCAGCAATACCAATCACTTTTCCTCTCTGCAATAATTACTGTATGGTATTTTAATTCTGGACTTCTGCTTATGACATTTTACTTAAAAATCAATGCCTTTTAAAAAATATGAGTAGCATTAGTCAGTCATTTTCTTTCTAAGACTGTTGTGTGAAAACATCCTTACTTTTGTGAAAAGAGTTGTGTGAAAATATTCTTAGTCTTCTTTCTTCCTGTGATACTGATGCCAAAATTCATTAACAACTTATATAGATAAAACTATGACTTACTCTTCTTCTATAAGTCGCAGATAACAAACTTTTAAATCTTCAACAGCTTTTGGAGAGTTACTCTGGGTTTCATTAACAGCAGCAAGAATAAAATTCTTTGGAATTATTCTGCCCATGCAATACAGCTTATAGGATAGAATAAAAAACATAGCACATACATAACACTGGAAGCCTTCTATTTAACCTACTGGAAAGGTGTCTTTTTCGTTCTTCTTAAGGTTTAAAAAATTACAAAAAGTTGCAAAGATTTATCTGTCATCCACTTCCCAGCCCTCAGCAACTTTACTTGGACTGCTTATCTAACAAGCTAGCTTTTCAGTCTAATGGCAGCTAATTATGGAGAGAAAATCAGAATGCCTGAACTAGCCTTTGATCTGTTCCACTGGGAAATATTTGTGTAGGTTCTTCTAATATTCATTGAGCACACTACAGAGAAGTCAATACAGGCTTGCATTTTGCTGAACATTCCCTCATCACTGCCTGATTATTTGGGCCTTGATTTAAGAATAATGCTCTCTTTTCCCTTGTACTGCTGTTAAAATGAACAATGGTAAAGTTCTTTAAAACTCTGAACAGCTTGATTTTAAAAGTCAGCTTTCAGATGAAAGATAACAGAATATTCCTATAATAAAGGATTTTGATACATTAAGTTCTTATCATAATATATGACAATCAAGCAATGAAAAAATTCATTTAGCTCACCAGCATACTCACTTTTATTGTTCCAGAGGTTGCTTAACGTAGACTGAGATAGACAACTGTAACACTCTTGTTGATAACAAGGTCTCTGTTTTTTGAAAGGGATGTTTGACCTTTGTTTATTTAGGCCCTCATGATGCAAATCTGGCACAAGGAATCTTAGAGATTCTGTGGCTCATTTGAGTGGCTTCTGTGGCTATTGAGTAGCAAGTATCTCAAAAGTTACTCTTTCTCTGTGTCTTGATTATTTAATTATGTAATGAAGATGGACCATCTTCCCAAGAAGTAGACTACAGTAACCTGCACCACTGTAGCTAGGTCAGGCTTCTCTGAGATAGTGGTGTGACTCATTTTATCAGGGAGTTGTTGGCACCTGAATACAGGTCTTAAGTGAGTGTTCAGATACTTGATAAAAGGCCACAGGAAAGGAAATTGTGCCAATTTTGCCATCTGTCTCTTGTAAAACAAGGTCTTCTGCACCTGCTTCCAGAAAGACATAAACCAAAATGAGAGAAAGGATATTTCTGTAGAATATACTCTGAAGAGCAGCATAATTTAAAACAGGGCTCTGTCCTCAGCAATTTTTTCTGGCTACTTCAGACGTCTTCAGTATGTGCCTTTCGGGGAATTAAATTTTTCTGATGCATCAGTGTGCTTCTAGGTTTTATATGGGGAGCTAGTGCATATAGTCCATCCAGTAAATTCCAGCTAGGAGGTGAATATTTAAAGCCTTGTTGCCGTAAAATGCAAAGTAAGAGTATTTAAAACTCTTTCCAGAATCCAGAGACCTTGTCTACCTTTTATTCCTACAATGGAAATGACAGTTAAGATAGAACATGAGAGGTCATTTTTCTCACTAGTTTACTGTGTTTACAATTGGAAATTATGGTAATGTTTTCTAAGTTAATCAGGTTTCATAATTACTTGGTCAGCTTTTGACATCATCCTTCAATTAAATTTTTAAATAGCTTGTGATTTTTTTTTTATTTGCTTTTTCCCTAGTAGGATAAATTGATAATTTGATCAAAATGCAGAAAATAGATTTGAACTGGGCTCAATTTAGTTTTACTGAGACCAAATTTAATGAGGCTGCAAAGGCCATATAATACTGCAGATTTTGGCTGTGGAAGATAAGATTTCTACCAGAAACATCACTTTAATCAAAAAAAGCGCAAAAATTTATCAGAAGAACAGAAAATTGGAATTCATAAGATAAAGTGATAACAGCATATTTCAATCTACTGTAAAAAAAAAAAATCTTATTATCATTGAAATATCTTATCATTAATGCACTGGTGGAACCTCCTGGACTTTAAATGGCTGCTGAGTAGGCCTTCCAGCAAATATCTGGGTAGTTAAAATTGCCCATGAGAACCAGGGCCTGTAATTCCAAGGATGCTACCAGCTGCCTGTAGAAGGCTTCATCAATTTCCTCATTCTCAGCAGGTGGCCTGTATAGACAGCCACCAAAGTATCTCCCACATTAGCTTGCACCTTAATTTGCGCCCAAACAACAGATTCATAGCTCTTCAGAGTGCTTCAGAACTATGCCAGGATGATACTTTGCCTAATTACATTCTGCAGGCTTCAGAGCCTTCTCAGTTCTTGGTAGTTCTCCAGGCCAGGACACACCTTCCTACAATGTCATGTTCCTTTTAAAGGACTATGAACACAATTGGAAGCACATATAAATACAGCTTTGTCACAGTGATTGACTAGAGATCCAAAACAATTCTGCAACACTTCAGATTGAATTTACATTGGAATATACTTGCAGCATCACTGCTGCAGGACTGCTACCTAATTCTGAATGTGTATGTTTATGAAGAGAAATCTGGCTGCTTACATGTGTTCATATCACAGGTTTGTAGATTCTACATTTATCTTATGAAGTTTCTATTGTTGTCCTCTCAGTTCTTTGATATGCCTTTTAAACTTGTTTGTTTTAGCCTGTGAACTTCAAATAAATCCATCATGCAGAAAAACAGATAGACTGTGAAAGTTCTAGCTACAAAAATAATAGTGATGTCATACTTCCTTGAGAAAGCTCAAAACCATGAGGTATTTCATGGCTATATTCTACATCAGAAAAAAAAAATTATGGTGATTTTTTGTTTGCTTGTTTTGATGTGTGTAATGATTATTTTTTTTCTCCTCATTTAAAAGTAATGATAAATATTAACAATGGAATTTTTCCAAAGGCAGGAAAGAAAGAGGCTGCATCTGATAAATTCAAACTTTAAGTGATATTTGCAGAGGGTAATTCAGCACTCTTATCCATTTAATGCCCAAAAAGGGTCAGGGTTAGACATCTGTTTTCCCCACACAATCATTGAGAACCATCAGTCATTTCCAAAGGCAATCCAAAAAGATGACTATACTGTAAAAGGGCTGACCTAGCATTAATCAATAGGAAAGGTCAAGTGCAGGGCTATCTATATCAATATTGTTGATTCCAATTTTGGAACTTAGAATGTTGGCTTTGAAAGCTTGTGGTACTTGCAAGATTAATATGCTCATCCCCTTGGAACATACTGCTGAAGTAATTCTCCACAAATGCATACACTGAGCAGGACATGTTTGCGGTTTTCAGAAGCTATCACTTCTGTAGTACCTAGCTGTCATTTTGTGAATGTTTAGTTATGCGCCTCTCTGAAAGGCCCCCAAACCACTTTTCTAGAGAGCTCCTTAAATAAAAGGTTATCAATTAACTATTGAGAGTTCATTTATCATGAAGACATAAAAGAGATATGTAGACAGAGGCCAAAAACTGCTGAAAAATCAGAAAACGGGAGACTCAAGCTCTGCTACCAAGTTTCTTTCAGGATTTTTTTTTATTTAATCAGTGTTTTACTTAAAAATATGAGACTATCCAAGAATGGATAAATACTGGTATAAATCATAAGTTAAAAAGAGCAAGAGACCAGATCCTCCCACCCCTAGGTGATTACCATAATCCCTAGACTGTAACACAGAAGCCAGCTCTTCCCCCGGCAGGCTTGTTCTTACCTCCCACAGTCTGTCTGAACACAGCTGAAGCTCTGCTGTATGTGAGGCTCAGTACTGCTGGTTTATGTTACAGAGAGCTCAGTGCTTCTGCATACAGACAGAGACATAGAATAACATTAAAACAATGCAGTTTTAAGCACTGGAACATAGATTTTCTTTATTTCCTTGGATTCAGGAAATCCTGGTTTAAGCAAAGAGTAGTGTCTTGGAGATGTCTCTCTTAAACCCTAGGTACCTAAGTAGTGAGATCAGCTGTATATGTGGTAACAGATACATCAGGGGGTTGCACTGGTATTCAGGGGGATCTAGACAGGCTGAAAAAAATGGAGCAAACAGTACATCATGAAATCCTGCACGTGGAAAGAGATAACTTCGTTCACAAATACACAAGGGAGGATGAATTCCTGAAAAACAGCTTTGTAGAGAAGAAATTGTGGTCCTGTTGGACAACAATGTTCTGTTTAACGACAAGCCAGAAATATTGCCTTGCAACATAGAAGGATTTCAGCCGGCAAGTTAGGGAGGATGATATTTCCCCTATTTTCAGCCCTGGTGAGATGTATATGGAGTATTGTGCCACTTATTGACTCCAGGTCAAAAAAACAAAACTCAGTGTACAAAAAACAATTTGGACTTAGTGGAGTGCATTCAGAGAAGCACCACAAGAGGGATTAAAGGAAGCTTGAGTAGAAAGGTTGAGAGAGGCAGGACTGTTCAGCCTGGAGAAGAGATATCTCAAGGAGGTTCTTACCCAGGTGTATAATCACCTGATAAGGAAGCAATATATGGTAGGCAGACTGTTCTCAGTATTGTACAATGACAGGAGTGTTAAGAGCTGTCAGAGGTTGCCCAGAGCAGCTGTGGAGGCTCCATCTCTGGAGATACTCAAAACCTGACAGAACATGGTCTGGGGCAACCTGCTCTAGCTTACCCTGCTTGAGCAGGCAAGCAAGTTGGACTAGATGATCCCAGGTGGTCATTCCCATCACAAATACTTCTTTGATTACAAAGTTATTGTGGAATTCTACTGCCTCTTCAGTTCAATGAGTAATTTACAACTGTCCATAATTTAGTATATCTAAATATATATCAGGACTGATTTCTGTAGGTGTAAAAATCAAAGCATTTTAAATAGCTTTCTGAAGAACATGCACATGCTGATACCGTAGCAGTGATTAAATTCACATGTTCTGATTCATGGTACAGTGGCACTAACTAAACTCAGTTTCAGAATGCCCATTTAATAAGCACAAGTTTATAAAATCTTAATGTATTGCCTTAATAAAAATCAGAATAAAAAACTGAGTCTTCTTCAAGAAGAACAGTTATCACTGTTTTTTTAAACAAACATTTTTTTTTAAGGTTTTTAAGGTTTCTCCCCAAATCCCAAAGTAACACTTCCTTTTGATTTAAATGAGCATTCTTTAAATAGGAAATACTATGTATTATGGAAATGCTTTTAGAGTTAATATAGGAAAAATGATAAATAGAATTCTTAGAAAATGAACTCTATTACTGATTTGGGATTTCAAGAGTTGATACAAAAAAAAATGTCCAATATGTAATTCTTTACCAAATTAAATGAAAAAATCTATGATCTATGTACAGCTGCATTTATAGTATCTGATTCATTTCCTATAAGGCTTATTTCTAATTAAAATCTTGAATAATTTTACATGGTAGATAGTACTTTGGACAATATTTCTTACTAATTTGAATCAATGATTCTTTAAATGAGTGATCTGTTATTCTTTGTATTTCATATCTTTTTTCTCAGGGGGTTGTCATACATGATTAAGAAAGACAAGGTCATACAAGCTCTTTGGGCAAGACACGTTTCAAATTCCGTAAGATATTTTTCTATCTCTGTTGAAACCTTCTAATGACCCAGACTAGAAACATTTACTTAAATATTTGCTGTGGTAGTGTTTGCAGTGTATTTAATACTGAAAGAAGCTGGACACTCTGGCATTGCTCTGGTACAGCAGCTAAACACCTGGATAAATTCCACTGTGTGGATAATCCCACTAGAAAATGATTTTATTGTCTGTTAAAAAAAGGTCGGCATGTTTTCTAGTGATACAGAAAATGTACAGAGTGCAAGTTATTTGTTAGCAAGTGCAAGATATGGTAGAGCATCTATGATAAGAACAAGTAACTGCAGAGTGCTGCTTGATTTGATTCCATTTTATGTGAGATATCAACATGTGAGTTACCGTGCACCTTGATATTTTCAGAACTTTGCACATATATTGCTTTACCTGTACATAATGCTGTCTGCAGAACTGAACAATGTATTTGGCAGTTCATATGTTGATACAACAGAAAATAAAAGTCTTCTTTTCTATCATATGTAAATGACATATAAAATTGTATTCCTGATTTTGTTTTAATGCAAGTAAATCTGCAGAATCTAGGAAGGCATAGAAAGAATAGAAATGCGGGGAAAAAACCCTCTTATTAAATGGCTCTCTGCCAAATACTGTTCAGAGAGAAGTTGCTAGTTATACTTCTTGCTTGGGGATATGGCTTTTTTTCCTTCCTTTTTCAAATTTATTGAAATCTTATTGAAGATTTACTTAGAAATTGGAGGATCCTGGAATAAGAGAACAGAGTGAGCCAAAAGATTTATCTAGGATGACTGATTTCATGAAAGGGACCTTCAAACCTTTGAGCAGCACTGGAGTACTGTAATAGAAGTTGCCAGATAATGCTTCTTCCATAGTGAAAAACAGAGCAGTGTCTGCCAGTGCTGATGCTTTTCTTTAAACACCAGCTCCCAACAGACTTAATCTTATAATGGCTTTGGGGTGTTTTTGCACAGTAGGAGATATACACTGCATCAGAAATCTCCATTGTTAAAACTATGTTTGGAATTCCAGTAATCTATATTGATTTCATTAATAAACCTGCTGTCATACAAAATAATGTCCAGAATCATTTACTGGATGTTCTCATGAGCTGAGGCTTAGAAACAGAATTACATGAATTATTACTCTAATGGCTATTATTCTGTATTTTGATAACAAGAAAAAGGTTCAAGCCAGATATGAGAAACACTAGGAAATGTGTAGGATGAGGCAATTCCCCCAAGACACTTGCAACTCGTGTTTGTATTCTCAAATACAGAGAGGATCTAGCAAATAAATTCCACTGAAATTTTCATTTCCAGTTGCCAGAATATTCAACCAGAAAAATCAACATTTGAAATGGAACTTGCAGAACAATAGTGGAAATGTAATCTTAGAATTGAGGATTCCCAACTTTGTCGAACTGTCTGATGAGCATGTTCAAATGGCTTTGAACATTTATGTTCATGGATGCAGTTGTAGTGAGTTTCTTCAGAGAAGACTTTGTTTTGCTTTTTCAAAAAGAAGCAGTTAAATGCTTTTCAGATCTTCCTGGAAATGTGAAATATGGAGTGGTATTGAGGCAGGTTTCCATTGCTTCAAGCATACAAAACAGGGGTCTTCAGTGCATCAATTAAGTATATTTCATCTGTTCAGGGATTCTTCCTCTTCATGATTTCTGGAAGGACAAGTGGGTGGGAATGGACATATATAAGATTCACTGGCCAGAAAACTCATCTTGAGTGTAAAAGAAACCCTGGAGACTTAAAAAACACTGAAATGGATAAAAATCACAGTGATCCTAGTACTCCACCTCTCATCTGGGCTATGTTAAACAGGATGCAGCTGAGTATTTACAATGAAAACAGTTGCTTCCAGAGAGATATATATTTCTGCTAAACTATTTGTGCATCATTGTGATAGAAAAAAAAGGAAAGTATGATACATAGAACAAATTTTGGTTCTGCAATAATGCTGCATAAAAAAATAGTTTTTTCTTTTAGAAGAGGTCTTCACTCTGGCCTCACTCTCCAAAAAAAACAACAACAAAAAAACCCAAACAAAACCCAAATCTTTTTTTTTTCTTTTTTTTTTTTTTTTTTTTTTTTTTTTCATTCAAAGCATTTGATTAAAAATACCACTTGGAAAAAACAGGTCTGGAAATGAGAATGTTGCTATGAATACCATCCAATAAAAGAGCATGGCTAATCTTCTTTACATTATTTTAATTTCAGTGCTGAATTATTAAACAGCAATTTTTCTACTGCTTTGAACTCTGAAATAGCATTTTCTGCAATACTTATGTTCTCTGGTACACTGCATCAATCAAATCTGGCTGCCACAGATTTCAAGCTTGCTGGAAAAACTTGATGATTTAACATGCTGCTTGTATTGAACCACTTGACAATGCTGTATGGTAGGGAGAACATGCCCATTAAAAATAATTGTTCATTATTGGCTTCCTAATGGAGTTTTGGTTAATTGACAATTATTTACGTGTGAAATATTAAGGTGGTTTTAACTAGTCCTTAACTCTCTCCTGTTTTTAATTGACTTTAATATAAAAGGAAGCGAAAAATTTTAAATGCAGCTCCTGCTGAATAGAGGATTTTAGTGATATCTTTGCTCAATAATAAGAGGTAGCTGGAGCATGTTGTAGAAATGATCAGCAGTTACAATGGCATCAGATCACATCAGAAGAATGCCTCAAGGTACCATCAATCAGGCTTAGCTTTATCAAGTTGCAAAGGGGTCCTATCCTTCACCCAGGGTAAAATGTCCTCTTCTGCATCATATGCCATACTTGCAGGCATATGGCTGATGTCCATGTCTCTAGAATCAACCCACTTCTTCATAGGGTTAGGAAAAAATTCCTTTAGAGGTGGGCTACTTGGTATTTGTTAACTGGGAAAATGTATTGCTTCATAATTCTGTATAATATTGGAAAAGTGATTTGTAACAGTTTAAATACAGCACTTGTCCTACAATATAATTAGAGAACAATTTATCCTGGCAGTATAAAGTAATTTAGATTGGACATAACCTGAAAATCTGAGTTAAAATAAGACATCTAGAAATCGTAAATCAAGTAACTACAAATACTCTGTGTTCAGAAGGACTGAAACACAAATGAAAAATATCAGGCTGACAGTGAATTGTTGTTCACAACTCACTGGGGTCTAAAGCCATTGCATGGCTGTTTTCAGAGAATAAAACTTGTGACTGAGGTGAACCTGAAAACAGGGCTGTGCATCTTGTGCATACACAGCTATGTCAGCACCCATGCTCTTTGGATCCAGGGAACTGGAAAATGTGGGGAACAGTGCTTGTAAGAAAAAAAAAGGCTTGATGGGGCTGCTGCGAGGATGCCTACCTGACAGCTAACCCGCTGCCTGTGGGAGAAAGAGCTTGGAAAACCTTAAACCCCCTCTGAGCCTGCGTGGGGACTGCAGGGGAGGATGGGGGAATAGTGGGAAAGGAGGTCAGATGGCTGCAGGCTGAGCAGGTGCCATCAAGGCCCCTGGCAAATTATGTCTGCAATTGCTGTTTTGCCAGCAGGACATGTGATACCTCGACTGGGCAGAAGGATGCACGATCGAGCTGCCAGATGAATGAGGCTTGGCAAGGCTGAAGGACAGGACAGAAATCTGGAGCCTCCAGCCAAAAGTGGGGAATTAGTCAGGTCCAGTCTGGATGCAGAACACTGCAAATAGCATTGCAGTTAATTCAATGTTCCTACCTAATCTTGCCTATATAGCAACTTCATATGTATGTGTTGTTGTTTTCTTATATGTGCTTCATTATTTCTAATTAGAGAAAGCATAATAATTTATAACTGTGATTATCAAAAGTATTCTCATTTTACAGAGGAAATAATCTTGCATTTTTTTCATAAGAAAAGCATACAGTTTTCCTCTTCGAACATCCACACAAAGAAGTAAAAATGAGGGACAGAACTTTTTCAAAACTGCATGCATTTTTCAATAGTTTTTCAATTTTTACTGTGATTTGGGTTAAATGGCACCTGAAAACAGATAAGTTGAGACTTAGGGACCTACATTTGGAAATCTTGGCTTAAGAAGACCATAACATATGCATTCATCCACCATTAGTGATTCTGGCTCACTGATTTGGCTGGACATACTGACAGACTCCTGCCTTGTCAGCACTCAGATTTGGAGAAGACAGAGATGTGTTTATACAGAGCCAGGAAACAAGAAGACACTTAAAAGGGACTTAATTTCCTGTTTCTTCTCCTTCATTCTAAACAAATCTTCAAACTTTTACTTGATTAATGATAGCCAGCCTGCTGGACTATTTTCTCTGACTTCGCTTTAACAACTATATAAATAACAAGTTTTGCAGAACACTTGAGAGTTTCTCAAAGTTTGAATTTCATGTCCAGTGATTCATCACGATTTTCATAAATGTATGGTCTGTCATATTCAGACAATATCAGAGGTTAGCTAAAGAGATATGTTTTATGAGCTCTCTTCAGAGTTAAATTTTCAATAATACAGAAAAATACAGTCAGTATTTTAAAGTAAATTCAAAAGTAGGGCTGTTTATTGAGCAACACTGGCCAGACTACTTTGAAAGAGCATGAAATGCAGAGAGAGCTGTTGAACATAACATTTCTTTTCTTTTTATTTTCCCCCATGACAATGTAATAAAAGTCTTCAATTTCATTTGGTTTGCAATTCTAAGCACTTTGAAAAGAAAATATTCCAAACTTAAAGAAATATTAATATCTACATGATATCTGTGATTAATTTTTATTTTCTTAAGAAGTGACTGCTCTAAGAGCTAATGTATGTGGAATGCTTAGATGCTTAGATGCGAATAACCTAAATGTGAATAGTTTGAACTACATGGCTAAGGAAATAGAAAGAATCCATCCATTTCAGTATGGATTCCTCTTACAAAACACTAGGGTGGGAACGTTAGTGAAGAATGAACCAAAGAAAATATATATATTAAAAAAAGAGAATTATCCATGGAAGGAAAACTCCTAAAGACTATGAGGACATGGTAGAAAAGAAAGCTCATTGATTGTGAGAAATATTTTTTGTAATAAATAAATACACTAAACACCTTGAGTGCAAGGCTAGCAGAAATATGAAAACAAATGTTAGCCTCACCAAAATTAACAAAAGCGTAAGAAAATTATTAAAGAAATGTATGAAAATATCTGGAGCATGAATGCATCATATTGAATAGTGTTTGATAAATTTTATTTCAGATTGTTACTGGCATTTTTGCTCTTCTTATTCTGTGGATGAAGAAATATTTTTCTGAGCTTAGAGTGTTTAATTTTTGAGTTTTTTTTTTTTTTTTTACTTGAACTTGAAAAATGAAGACTGACTGTTGTTTTCCTTTCCAGCCAAAAACCAAATTGTGAAAAATGTGGAGAAAGTAAAAATATTTTGAGCTACTTTCAATTCAAAATCAGGAAGGGTCAAATAAGGAAAAAAACTTCAAAAAAAGTAATTAAAAATTCAAGAAAACCAGCCTTTTTACACAAGTACTTCAATGACTTTTCAGAGGACAATTTTCTGATGAGAGAATATAGTATTGGAAATCCCTTGCCAGCACTAAAACCTATGGTGTTTATGGAGTTTTGGAAACAGAATGCATATTTTCTTTTTCAAAAATGGTCTTTATCTCACCAAAGGAATTTTATTTTTTTTTTTTAACTACGCATCGGTTTCTGTAGCCAAACATATAGTTAATCTGTTTCTGACCAACTTAAACAATAGCATATGTTCTTAAATGAGTGTCAAAGACATTTGAATTTATATGTAAACATAGAGGCCACAAACCCAGAAGTCCTATGCTGAATCTATTTTAGTTTGCTTTTAATATTTCATTGTCTCATCTTCTTTATCGTTAATTGAAAAGTTGTAAAGGAAGTTTGCATACCTATGTGATCTGGTAATTATTTACAGGTTTTTGAAGCTTCGTTTTGCAAAAAATTAAAATTGTTTACTTAGCATATTGAAAGGAGAAAAAGACAGAGCTGAATGTAATCTATAAAAAGAATTAAAAAGAAGACAGAATGACAAGTATCACATTATTTCTTCCTTGTTTCCACCAAGATCTTTATTTGGAGAGGACTGCAATATCACTTACTCTTAAACAAGAAATTTACTTAACATGGCCTTTTGGCAGGGGAAAAATAACTTTCTATATTTTGATATAATATATTCTCTTGAATACTCAGTTGAAAACTTTCCTTCTCTTCATTGGAAAGCTTAATATATCAATAAAAAAACCATTTCTTTTATAATAAAGGATGAAAAAATCACAGATTTTCATTCTTTACATATTCTCCTCACAGGTATGTAGTGAATGCAGTCAAGGAATTAATAATTGTTTATCACTAGTTATTTTTTTTTCCACAAGTATTAGGAACAAACTTTAAAGGCCCCTGCAGCACTCATATGTAAGAGTCCTAAAGGTCCCAGCCTCATGAAATGCATCTCTGCTTATGGCATGGGGGTTGGACCTAAATGATCATTAAGGCTCCTTCTAACCAAAACCATTCTATAGTGCAATCTTTTCAAGTAGATATCACATTTTCTGTCAGTGGCAACCACCATGGAGTTTACCATGCTGGAAGTTCCTGCAATAGCACCCCACTTCTTTACCTTCATCACTGCAGCTCCTTATCAAGAAACATGTCAGGAAATAACAGTAATGAAAAGTAGGAGACATAATGTATTAATTGTTAACTACTATACAAATAGATTTTTAAATATTTGTTTACATTAATACTTCCCTATTTAATACAATCTTTTCTGTCTTTCTAGAAAATTCTAAAACAAGAATAATTCTTAAGAAAGGCTGCATAAGCTAAATACAGTGACTATTCATATCCTTGTGCGTAAAGCAGACAACTTCCCTTAGCAGCGATTTTAAGGAAAGAGTAGGAAATCTTACTGTATTAGTCTATTGTTCAATCAGGCATTTTTTCCTCTAGGAACTGTACTTCTGAAACATTCAGCTCCCATTTCTCTGACATCTAATGGGTTAAATTTTCTCTCAATCCAGGCTTAAGATCTCTCGGACTTTGACTGCAGACTCATAGTCTGTTTCTCTCTTTTTCTCTTTTTTTTTTCTGACAAGGCTTCATGTTTTTAAGTTAACACATGTTTTAAGTAAATACTGTGTAAATACATTTTTTCCTGGTGGGTACCAACTTGGTTTATTCAAAGGTCCTTTAATAGGAATTCTCCTCAGTATTGTTTAGTGTAAGACATTGCAAACCCCTTTTCAGATGACTGGTTTGCCATAGGTCCTTGAGTGAGTTTGTACAAGTCACTTTGTTGGGATGTAGTCACCAGAATTCCTTCAGAGCCTTGCTGGAAATTCTGCAGTGATTTATTTACCATTTCATGATAAAGTGCATATAAACGGCAAGAGAAAGGCCAAGTCATGAACTCTGATTGGAGTTAGATGAGAAATAACCTCTGGATTACTCAAAAAGCTGTTGGAAAATGGTTGTACTCAGTGCTTACCTAGACAGCTGCAGAATATAATGGTAGTGGCAGTGGGTCAAGTCACAGCCATATACTCAGCTTCCCACACAAGCTTTGTTGGCAGAAACCTTCTCTGGTTACATCATTTTTGGTAATTAAACTCCTAATTTAAAACCAAGGCAGGTATTTTGACAAAATTCATAACATACAAGATAATTTTTCTTTCATGGCTCTTGAAATGAAATTACTGGACTTTTTTCACAGGTGGTAGTATAAAACACATGCAAGTGTTATCAGGTCTGATTTTCTCAGCTTTTCAGTTTTCTATTGACAGTATCTCTTTGACAGTTTCAATGTGAAATAATAATCATAGAATCATAGAATTGGCTGGGTTGGAAGGGACCTCAGAGATCATCGAGTCCAACCCTTTTACCACCGTTGCGGTTGCTAGGCTATGGCACTGAGTGCCACATCCAGTCTCTTTAAATATCTCCAGGGATGGAGAATCCACTACTTCCCTGGGCAGCCCATTCCAATGCCGGATCACTCTCTCCATAAAGAAATTCTTTCTAATATCTAACCTAAATTTCCCCTGGCACAACTTAAGACCGTGCCCTCTTGTCTTGTTGAAAGTCGTCTGTCAAAAGAGACCAACGTCCACCCGGTTACACCCTCCTTTCAGGTAGTTGTAGACAGCGATGAGGTCTCCTCTGAGCCTCCTCTTCTCCAAGCTGAACAGCCCCAGCTTTCTCAGCCTCTCCTCATAGGGTCTGTGCTCGAGTCCCTTCACCAGCCTGGTTGCCTTCCTTTGGACCTGTTCCAGGACCTCGATATCCTTCCTGAACTGGAGGGCCCAGAACTGGACACAGTACTCGAGGTGTGGCCTCACCAGGGCTGAGTATAGGGGCAGAATCACTTCCTTGGACCTGCTGGCGATGCTGTTCCGGATACAGGCCAGGATGCCATTGGCTTTCTTGGCCACCTAGGCACACTGCTGGCTCATGTTCAGCTTCCTGTCAATCCAGACTCCCAGGTTGAGGCAGTACAGCCTCAGACTGTCTGCACCAAACAATTGCTGATAATTTCAACATAAGCTTTGGGCTATGTGCAAGGACAGTGCTGCTTAAAGCATATTTTGTAACCACAAGGAACAGCACGTTAGAACACTCGAAGGTTAAGGAGTAAGCAAGACGATTAGATTAAGGGACTCGGCACGATAGCAACATCCACGAAGAAGCTCGAATGTGTGAAAGATAAGCTTTGTTAGTTAATTGTTGCTAAAGGTTTTGTAGCCAATCAAGTTAAAACGTGTGTAACAAGATGTAGAAATCACCAATCAGCAATATGTATACGTGGCACTAGCTCTTAGATTAGTGTATAAATATTGCCTTCTGATTCAATAAAGTTGGACATTTGTTTGCATCAAACTGAGTCTCCGTCTCGCATCTGTTTGCATCAAACACCCACTGCGACACCAGGTTCCTTTCTGCCTGGCTGCTCTCCAGCCACTCTGTCCCCAGCCTGTAGCGCTGCATGGGGTTGTTGTGGCCAAAGTGCAGGAGGAAAGTATAATGAGGAAACTATATCCAATAACAGTAGAAACATGTGGTTAAGATTCATATTTTCTAAATTTTTTGCAAGTTATCTAAAAATTTAGATCCAAAAGTTATTTTCTCTTTTTTTATTATTATAATAAATATTACTTATGATGCACTGAATCATTTTCTTCTAATTTTTCCCCTCCTTCTTAAATGAGAAAATACCCTAGGGCTCACATATACATTAATATCTTCCTTGTTCTAAGTCACATCTGTATTCACTGTATTCACTCTCACCACCTCTTCTAGTGGGAACACTGCATTGTCTGCTGGATAGAAATAAAAGATAAGAAAAGAACAAAACCTCTCAGTCAGGAAATAAAACCAGTCATTTAGGGCACAATATTTCAAGGGGACTGCTTGTGGCTCCACAGGGACTCCTGTTTGACAAGTTTGAATTTTGCATTACAAAACATTTGGTAAGGGATGAATGTTTTCCAGATCTATACCAGAGGAGAGAGAAAGGCAGTGAAGTTCTAAAACTCTGGCATAGCTCATTCACACACTTGTAGGGACACAAATGTAACCTTGCACAGTTTTCTCCCTGGCGCCTCATCTGCAGAAACCCAGGTTGATTTTCAGCAGTTGTTTATTGAGAATAAATCTAGGAATCTGGCTGACAGACTCAGATCTGTGTAATGTAATGACCAAGTTGAACAAGAGATTCTAAGAGAACTGCTGAGGTATCAACAATTTTAAGACCACCAAGGTGTCAAGACTTTAAGAACTCACATATGATTGTTCTCAAAATTACTTGTATGGATCCTTCTTGCATAGGCTTTGGATATTTCTGCTTCCTCCACTTGTAGAGAAGAGCGACTGAGTGAGTGTTGTACCGCTTTTCATTCCTGAAGCTGCAGCGTGGAATCACCATTCTCCTGACTGTCTTAAGGTGGATGTGATAGCTTGAATATGCTTATGGGACATTCAGCTGTTGTATGAAAGGAAGTGATTTAACTGTATGGCCAGGGAGTCTTTAAGTTAGCACCAGGCTGTGCAGTGCTTCCACTTGGAGGGAGAATTATATTGCTGTTGTATAGTCCCAACAGTATCATTGTAAATGTATCTGGCCCTGCCTTGGTTATGTGTGTGACCAGACTTGTGAATCAACAATGATACCTTTCAGTTACTTTACAACTGTAATTCCCTTCCATGAGAGGGTGATATGGAAAAAGAACATTTTATGTAAGTATTTTGCCTTAACCGGACCTCTTAGGAATTTACCAAAATGTCTGGGAGTCTGTAAGACTACTTCCAAATTATCATCCTATATTTTCTCTAGAAGCTTCTTGTAAAGGAGTAAAATCTTTCCTCCAATTTTTGCAATCTTTCCTGCAATCCTGACCTCAGAGCATGGTGCATGGTTAACAAATAACCAGAAAAAAGAAAAATCACAACTCAGAAAATAATACGCTAAAAAGCTCTTGGCACGTAAGCATTAAATAAGTTCTAGAGACTTGGCTTATGATTTTCAAAGCCTTATATTTTGTAAGAAAATAAGTATACAATGAGTATTACCAAACCTCCTGCTACTGCATGCCTGATGCAGACAGAGCTGGATGAAGAATCAATGCCATTCTGCAGGAAAATTTTAGGCTCTGAAATGTATTAATTTTCCTCTAGAGTAGAAAAATGACAAAACCTTCCTAGTGTTCTCAGAAAAATGGAATTTTGTGAAAAAGGTTGACCAAAATGTTATGTCAGATTTGGAATTTTTAAGTGTCCTAGTGTTTGGGTTCAGGCCTGGAGACTCATTTCCTGGTGCAGAATTGTGTACTTCTATTCAAATATCCTTCCTAGCTGATCTACATGAGATTTTCTTATCCCAGATTAGCCGGAATGGGGTAAATTAATGACTTTGACATAGTTCTTCACCCCAATGGCATTTCACCTGCCAGGATACATAATTGTTTAGGTACTCTCTCAAATCATTTTCAAAGAAAACATACTGATACCTGCTTCATTTCATAGATTTTTTTTTTTTTTAAGTTAAAAAAAAATTAAAAGTAGTAAAAAAGGAAAGTAAGTAGTTGCATCTACATGGAGTTGCAGATTGTGATTTTTTTGAGGCTATGCTGTCAAATTAAACTCTTCCCACTTACCAATATAAGTGAGTTTTTCAAGTGAACAAATCCCTCTCTGACTTAGGGCCAGTCATCATCAAGCTTAAAACTTCAAGTGTTTTCCTTCACTTTTTAAAGGTGAATTTACAGCATCTTTGCTGGCAAAATTCAGACCATATGTAACAAAACTAGCAGCAAACATCTTGGCAAAATAATAGCATAAATTTAAACAAATGCAATTTGAATGTTCTGCAACTATTGCAAAAATGGGAAGGAATTACATTTTCCTGTGGGCTTTGTTTCCTGTAACTTATTTCCTCAGTTCTTGTTTCCACTGCTCCTTTCAGCTATATAATGAAATATCTTCTTGGACTGTAACAGACAATGAAACAATTAAATTTTAAGACAAAGAAAAGTGTAAATCATTACAAATTCTGAGCACAAAATTCTTCACTGGAAGATAGGAAAAAAAGATTCCAGTATTTGAAGAGATCTGTGTTGGTTGCTTGTCCTTTTTGTTCCTTACTCGTCCAACTCCCCAAACTAGTGTTGAAGGATCAGTACAACCTGACAAAGAAGAAGAAAGTGGGAAATTGAAGAGTAATCAAGTCTAAACAATACAAGCACAGACACTGCTATGGTAAAAGATACTTTTCTCAGTAGCAAAGACTTGACACAAATTGCTTTGTATTCAAAATTTTTCCCTGTAGCTCCTCTGGAATATCTGACTGCAATACAGAACTTTCTGAATGCAGTGGAAAACTGTGGGTTTCCATCAGTTTCATCAGCAGTTTTGCATCAGCAAACACATTAGCAAAAACATTCAGATGCAGGACCCTGTACTTAATGTAGTTTTTGTAAAAGTACTAAAAACTTGCAGGAATAAGAAGGAAGAAGAGGAAACAATCCTAATGTAATATAGGGAAAAAAATCCTTAATATTTTGGGAAACAAAGAAAACATTAGCATATTTAAATTAGCTTGAGATCTTACACTAGTCTGTAGATATGAGAAATCATATAGGCTTAGGCATTACACTTACTGTTTAAAGAAATATTTTTTCAGAAAGATATTTTTCCAATGGATGTTTCTCAATTATGTGCGCTCTAGTTGCAGTAAAGTTTTTCATTTTAGTAGTATAAACATTAGTCTGGAACTTAGTAAAATATGAATTATTTTTCTTCAGCTTGCTGCTGTGAAGTTTCTTGCCTCCTTCTGTGCCTCAATTGATAATAGCAAACATTTCTGTAGTGAAGTGCTTCTTAAGACCAATAGAGGAAAATAAGGAAGTAAGTCATAGAATCATAGAAAGTTAGGGGCTGGAAGGGACCTCACAAGATCATCAAGTCCGACCCCCCTGCCAAAGCAGGGTCACCTACAGGAAGTCACACAGGAATGCATCCAGGTGGGCTTTGAATGTCTTCAGGGAAGGAGACTCCACAACCTTCCCGGGCAGCCTTTTACAGGGCTCTGTCACCCTCACAGTGAAAAAATTCTTCTTTATACAGAATTGCCTATGCTTCAATTTATAAACACTGCCCCTTGTCCTCTTGTTAGTCACCCCTAAGAAAAGCTTGGCTCCACCCTCCTGGCACCTTACATATTTATAAACACTGATGAAGTCACTCCTTATTCTCCTCCAAGCTGAAGAGACCCAACTCCCTCAGCCTTTCCTCATAAGAGAGAGATGTTCCAGTCCCTTAATCATCTTTGTGGCTCTGTGTTGGACACTTTCAAGCAATTCCCAATCCTTCTTGAACAGAGGGGCCCAGAACTGGACACAATATTCTGCTCACCAGAGCAGAGCAGAGGGGGAGGAGAACCTCTCTTGACCTACTGACCACCCCCTTCTAATGCACCCTAGGATGCCATTGGCCTTCTTGGCCCAAAGGCCACATTGCTGGCTCATGGTCATCCTTCCATCCACCAACACCCCCAGCTCCCTTTCCTCTATGCTGCTGTCCAACAGCTCAGTCCCCAGCATGTACAGGTGCCTGGGGTTGTTCTTCCCCAAACGTAAGACTGTACACTTTCCCTTGTTGTAATGCAATGAATTTCTCTCTGCCCAACTCTCCAGCTTGTTTTGGTCCCTCCAAATGGCAGCACAGCCTTCTGGGGTGTCAGCCACTCTACCCAGTTTTGTGTCAACAGCATACGTGCTGACAGTACTCTATTTCCTCATCCAGGTGATCAATAAATATATTGAATAGCACTGGTCCCAGTACTGACCCTTGAGGGACTCCACTAGAAACTAGAAAGATGTTACTGTATTAAAACCTTTTCTGCCATATCCAAAGCAGATTGTGCAAGTTTTGTCTGAACAGTTCTTGGTTTCATAAGAGTTTCCTTCACTGATCCATGTTTATAAATAAGTATTTCCTCAATTCAGTCACTGAAGTCAAAACAGAAGAGTTAATATACACAAATTTCTGTTCTTAATATTCAAACTATGAGATTTCACTTGCCCCGTAGTGTTTTTGATAACTAATGCATCATTCCTGGGCTGAAAAAAATTATTTTTATGGCGTATCTTTCTGGTTTATTTTTTTTAATATTCTGCACTTATTCAAGCTCCTACTTCAAGTGGTAAATGCTAATATAGTTAAACATATATACATGTACAAATGCAGAATATTTTCTAATCTGAGAAAATCTGTTGTGCATTAATTATTTCTGGAGTATTTTGATCGTGAAGAAATATATTTTGCATTTGTCATTTCCAGTCTTGTCAGTCTAGAGCCTCAAATAAGCCATTTCTATTATCAACGTTAGCACACTGTGAGTCAAATTCTAAACATTGCATTAGAAATGTGAGATTATTTTTTAATTTTACATGCTTTTTGCCAATATTATAATTTAAATACTCATGCAACAGACTCCATTTGCAAAATAGACTGCATTTCCCAGAACATGTATATTGAGTTGATATTAATATTCTTTACAATAACAACATTGTAACTCAAAAGGAAAAAAATCAGCAGAATTTCCACTCTTGTTTCTGTTTTAACTCTCCCACTATACCACAGCATTTGAAGTTTCTGAGTACACGTCTTGAATGCAGAAGGAACAGATTCAGCCTAATTAACTCTGAGCTAATGTCATCTTTGAGCTGATCTCTCCCAATGTGAAAGATTCTCAGAGTAGAAAGTTATTTGCAGAATGTGTCTGTTTTATTAAGACAATTAGGTGATAAAAGATAGAATTTCTTGAGGTGATCATTTATTTGGCAGAGGAACAGGAACAGTAGCAAGAACAGCACAGATGAAAAAGGGTTTGTTGGATTCAGTAGCCCACAGGGGCCACTCTTCTTTAGTACAGAACTGGCATTTATGGACTGCAATGTAGGATTTTGTGTGCTTCATGTGGTCTGCAATTTCTCCTGCTACTTAGATGGGAAAAATTTTAACCATCAGTCTCTAGGGTGGGATACTGGGAAACCATATCTTTTTCACAGTTCTGAAGCATATTATTTGTTTTGTTTTGTTTCCTCAGAATTATAAATTATTTTAGTATTCCAGAGAAAATGTCCAGTAATCATTTTCACATAGAAATGGACCACATTTCTGAAGAACAACAGCTCTGAAGAACAACAATATAGCAGGATTTGAAATATATAAATCATGCATTTGACAAATCTGAGAATCAGTCTGAAATAAAAAAGATTGTTCATCTTCCAAATACTTTTATCTATCATTTCTGCAGTATCTCCAGATATTCTAGTTCTGGTTATCTGGATTTGAATCCAACGCTCTACCAGGTTTCTTCCACAACTGGTAGCTGAAGCCACCATCAAGAAATTCTGTATTGAAATGTCAGGATTCCTTGCCATATGCTTTGCATGACACATTTCAGTTGTTCTGTTAGAGAATCTGAAGAAAGCTGAGCTAAATAATAAATTGCTTAATACTTAAACACTCTGGTCTATTTTCATTCCTCCTCAGTTGGCCATTTTTCTACAGGTTGAAGTGATGAATTCTGTTGGAGAAAACCTGAAATGTGTGTATGTCTTGTGTGATAAATTCAGTTCATCTTCATGTTAATAAAAATCAATATCACTTCTGCCTAAAGTTTCCGGGGTGGAAAAAAAAAAAAAAAAAGGAATGTTAATCAAATTTCTCATAAAATGGGCATCATTAACTTGCTAAAATCCAAGGCAATTAAAATAAACTGGTGAGCTTTGTTTATTACAGCTAGAAAAGGTTACATATATTTTTTTGTTAATCAATGACACTTGCATACTTCACAGACAATATGCTGCATTATGTAATATTAAACCTTGTTAGGAAAACAAAGTATTTTACTGAAAACAGCATGAATTTACAGGATCTATTATCATGAAATGGGCTACTGAAATAAGCTAAGTAAAAAATACAAGCTGCTTCTGAATAAAAGAATACATCAAAAAGTCTACTTAAATCTTTATTTCTTTTTTAAAACAAAAAGGTCTTCCATGAAATGAGTACAGACATAAAATATGTATTGGCAAAGAAATTACTAAGAGAAATATGGAAAATAAATAAAATAATGAATAAATTATCTTTCATAGCATTAAGCAGCAACTCCCCAAATGGTTATGTTCCTTTTAATACTTAAATATTATCAGCATCCTACAAAAAAATTGACAACAAAGGAGAAACTCAGTATGGCAATCTTCAGATTGTAGGTAGGCTTCATTCCATCTACCCTCAGTATTCAGAAATGTCTACATCTAAGATATTTTTCCTAGAGTCCCTTTGAGATCATTGGAGACAAATATACACACTTCTAGAGTACATTTATCTGATGTATTTCAAACATCTTAAAATGAGAAGAATTTTCTGTGTCTCCCAAGGACTATGAAGATACCTTAGGTAGAATAGCCCATTGTGGTGCAAGCAGAAATATATGTTCTAGACAGTATGAAATATGCCATTTTGTTTCTGAACTTCCCTGGGATAAAAGCATTCATATGAAAAGCAGTAAGTATAAAGAAATATGTTTACCATTAAACACTAACTTCAACTGCAGCATTATGCGATAAAAGACTTCAGAAATTATTCAAAGAAATTAGAAATCAGAAAATTCCATTTACATGAAATTTGCAAATGTGACTCCAAAGATCTGATAACCTAGTTGTACAAAGTGAAACAGCTGATAGAGATGAAGGCAAACAATTAAACAATATCAGCCAGGTAGGCTGGCCCTAGGCCCGGTGTATCAGCAGTTGCAATACTATATAATTTTGTAAAAGTCACAGATGTTAAATATTATCCTAGCTCACCTCAGAATTATTTTTTTAACTAATGAGTGGGACACTAGCAACACTGCCCAAGATTATTGTGTAAATCTCACAAAGAAACAAAGCTAGTTTCTGGACTTTTTTAATTTTTTATCATTTTTTGGGAGCTCTGTAGATCTGGTGAGTTAGAAACAGGGGCTAAATTTCTCAGGAAAGTGAATTCTTGAGTCTTCTGTCTTCTTTCTTATCCAGATTGATTATCTTTCTCCCCTTGATTTCAGCTAATTTTGAGCAAGTGTACAAGAAGAGAGAAAGACTGCTTTTCCTCCCTTCCCAAAGCCTTTTAGCAGTGATACCATTATGCAAGCAGATTATTCATTAAGCTAAAGTTTTTGCAGCCATAGGTGCTTTGCATATCTCTTTCCTAAGCAATCCACAACATGGAATTTTCCTTACACTGTGGAGAGCAATTTGTGTATCAAAGCTTCATATCTCCATTTCTTAATCAAATTGGTCTGTACTGAGCAGAGCTGATAGGTCAAGTGGTTCCTGTAAAATACCATCTGTTGTCAGTTTGATAAGTTATCCACATCTGTTGCCTAATTCCATAATATCTTTAGTCCATGATCCAGGACCAGAGCAGAAATTATGCAGAGATTTGTAGGTATTTAATCTTTGCCACTTTGGCTGTTCATATAATTCCCATGCTAAGGTAATAATTTTCAACATACTACACTTCTGTATATCTAAGTTTACTTCACCGTTAAAGTGCAATCCCTTTAATGGAGTTTCATGACTAATACTCAGGAAAGTTGCCTCTTCACATAACTGGTAGCATGGAAAAAAATTTCCCCGTGACTTGTGTCAAATGAGAGAAAAAGATAAGTCCATATATATGAGGATATAAATAACAACGCCCCTTTGTTTGAAATTTAGTCAAAAGAAGTTTGGTATAAAAATATTTTTGTGAAAATTATGAGACTACCTAGCCTGGAGGAGGTTCTGAGGTGACCTTAGACCATCTTCCCAGTACCTGAAGAGGGCCCAGTGGAAGCCTTGTTAAAGCTGGGGTAGGTGAAAGCTGCACAGGTGAGAGGACAAGGGGAAATGGTTTCAAACTTGAAGAGTGGATATTTATATTAGATATTAGGAGGAAATTCTTTACCATGAGGGTGGTAAGGTGCTGGAAGAAGCTGCACAGAGAAGTTGTGTGGCTGCTCCCTCCCTGGAAGTGTTCAAAGCCAGGTTGTTTTGGTTTGTTTTGGTTTGGTTTTGTACTTGTTGACTCACCTTGTTAAGATACTTATCCATATTTCCAAGGAATCTTCAAGCTTGTCTTGATTTTGGTGTGTTTTCTACTGAAATCCTGTCGTTGCAATGTGCTGCTCTGAAGACTCCAGGGGATCAGCAGCTCATGGTGGGGGGAATATTGGGAGGGGGGGGGGGGGCGGTGGGGTGGGAAACAGGACCATTCCCTCAGCTTTCCCTGTGGCAGGAAACTCCTCTGGAGAGACCCAAACCACTGGGAGCCGGCAGGTCTCAAGAGCCGCTGAGGAGGTCTGGAAGTTGCCAGAGCAACGGACCCCACCCTACCTGCATTAAAAGGCATTTGGACCTGGTCCTTAAGGACATGGTTTATTAGTTGACTTATGGTGTTGGTCAAAGGATGGACTGGATGATCTTGGAGGTGTCTCCAACCAACAACATTTTGTGAATCTGTGAAGTAGTAACAAGAAGTCCCAAGCTAATTAAGAGAGCATTGAGGCCAGTGCTCTTTAGTATCTTTATCAGTGATCTGGATGAGGGGATGAAGTGCACCCTCAGTGAGTTTGCAGATGATATGTAGTTAGGTGGGAGTGTTGATCTGCTTGAGGGCAGGAAGGCTCCGAAAAGGGACCTGGACAGGCTGGATCAATGGGGCCAAGATCAATTCTGTGAGGTCTAATGAGGCCAAGAGTTGGATCCTGCTCTCAGACCACAACCCCATGCAGTGCTACAGGCTTGGGCAAGAGTGTCTGGAAAGATGGCTGGCAGAAAAGGACCAGGGAGTGTTGGCTGACAGATGGCTGAAAATGAGCCAGCAGTGTGCCCAGGTGGCCAAGAAGGCCAAGAGCATCCTGGCTTGTGTCAGAAATAGTGTGGCCAGCAGGACTAGGGAAGTAATCATCCCCCTGTAGTGAACACTGGTGAGGCTGCACCTCAAATACTGCATTCAGTTTTGCGCTCCTCACTATGATAAAGACATTGTGCCCACAGAAGGGCAATGAAGCTGGTGAAGAGTGTAGAGCACAAGTCTTATGAGGAAAGGTTGAGGAAACTGGGGTTTTTTAGCTGGGAGGAGGCTGAAGGTAGACTGTATTGCTCTCTACAACTTCCTAAAGGAGGTTATGGCAAGAAAGGAACTGTTGTCTTCTTAGCAACAAGTGACAGGATGAGAGGAAATGTCACTTGAGGGTTCCACCAGAGGAGTGTTAGATAAAATATTAGAAGAAACTTTTTCACTGAAAGGCTTATCAAATACTGGAACAGGCTACCCAGGGATGTGGTTGAATCATCATTCCTGAAAGTGTTTTAAATATGGATAGATGTGGTACTTTAGAAAGTGGTTTAAATACTGGTAATAACTTGGTAGAGTTAGTTTAATGGTAGTTAAGAGTTACGTTATGGTTGGACTCAGTGATCTTCTCCAACCAGAACGATTCTGTGTTTCTATGAAACATAAAAATAATTAATCATAATTTTGTATTATTTTTCATCAATTCTAACATGAGAGATCAATAATCTAAACTCACAAATGTATATGAGAGTACTGAGATCTCAATGGATGCCTGTCTGTTTGTCTATAAACATATTAATGCAAGATTATCTTTGACCAAATTTAAATCTAAATAAAGAGGTTAACAATATATGCTCGTGTAGATCTCTTTCAAAGGCCAAGAACATTTGGAAGATAGTGAGATCTTTAGAATGCAAAAGAATGATTTTTGATATGAGTAATCTTGAAAAATATACCATACTTAAAATTTTGATTCATGTAGGACACAAATAGCTTTGCTAGCTCAGAAAAATATATCTATATGAAGTCTGAAGCCATGTTTGAACTTTGTTTTCTGTATAGTGAGAATAAATAATTTGAAACTGAAGATTAAGCTATAGAAAATCTCCTTGACACACTTAAATTTAAAAGTGGGCTTATAATTGACACAAAGCATAACTACTTTTTTAATAGGTGAAAAAATAATTTATCATTCTGGTGCTAGAGCATCCTTAGAAGAGTCACATTATTATGCATCAATGTAGGTCTATTTATAGGCACAGTGATTGTTTTAATTTCAGAATAAACAGAACTTCTACTGATTTAACCAAGTATTTAATAATTTAGACAATCGCACACCAGTGAAAAGTGGTTTTGTTTGACTGACAAACAGGCTGACCTTTAAAATGAGAAGTAATCTCTTTTATAGCTGCTGAATGAGGATGGTTTAGTTTTTTCTTCTGTCTCGAGCATTTTAATTTCTTTTTCCTGTGTGCTCGAAGAAATTTGCTGTGTTCCTGCTAGTATACATATGACACAGACAACACATTCTAATTCAAATAATATGTTTATTAAAAGGATGTAGCTCATATAGTTTGGATTGGAAGGGACCTTAAAGATATCTAGTTCCAACTCCACTGCTATGGGCAGGGAAACCTTCCACTAGATTGCTTAAAGCCCCATCCAACCTGTCCTTGAACACTTCCAGGGATGGGGCATCCACAACTTCGCTAGGGAACCTTTTCCATTGTCTCATCATTGTCATAGTAAAGAATTTCTTCCTAATGCCTAACCTATGTCTACCCTTTTCCTGTTTAAAGCCATACCCCTACATCCTATCACTACATCCTATGCAAAAAAGTCCCACCTCAGCTCTCCTGTAGGTCTCTTCCAGGTATTGGAAAGCTGCTATTAGGTCTCATGGAAGCCTTCTCTTCTCCAGGCTGAACAACCCCAACTCTCTTAGCCTGTCTTCATAGGAGAGGTGCTCCAGCCCTCTGATCATCTTTGGTGCCCTCCTCTGGAGTTGCTCCAACAGCTCCCAGTCCTTGTAAAGTTGGACAGAAGTGGACACTGTACTCCAGGGGGAGTGTCATGGGAGCAAAGTAAAAAATCCTACTCAAACAATCCTAAACCAATTATAATATGTTTAAAGCAATGTATCAGCTTGTACCTGTTAGAACATAATTAAACTAGGCAGCTGAGGGAACAGTTTCAGTAAAGAAAGCTATGCATGTTCTGCTGTGCCATCCATTATCTACTACAATGTGTGCCCTTATTCTGGGCCCACTTCTGGGTTTGCAACAGAAACTTCCTTTTGGTTTGTTGTCTGCATGGTGCAAATAACTTAGTTTGTGTTTCCCATGGGAGAGTTTAGGGGTGCAGTAACAACAAAACCAGAAACACAGTAATCATAAAATAAAAATAATAATAATTTTTTTTTTCCTGAATGGGATAGTATGCTGGGCAGGTTGTGATGTTTCTTCTACAAAACACATAACCACATGGCATGCACACATATAGCCAATCACACCTGGGGTACTGAACAAACTGACAACTGTCAAGGATTCTGGTCCAGCTGTGAGCAGTTCCATGAATGGCTCAAGGGAGCAAAACATTCACTGCATCTGGGCAGGTAGCCTGAAAACCTGCTGGTGGTCTGCCTGGTTTCACACTGGGCTTGGCTTTTGGCATGGCTTTGAATATTTCTCCCAAGGGGTAGTGAAACAAAAGAGGCTATTTACACTATTCAATTTGAATGGTTACAAAACTTGCCAGTGGCTTTGCTGTTCATATTACCCCAAGGCCAACTAGTTGTTACCTGGTTTATTACTGTTTTGGCTTCCTGCCATAGATGTGTTATAAGTACATAAATTTGTTAAGAATACCTCTTTTGTTCCTCCTTATGAAAATCGAAAACACTACAGCAGAAATGATGTGCTCCAGAGATTTTGACCTGGCTTCTCCACAACCATTTTCTGTTCTTCACTTATTTTTTCCCAACAAATGCATGAATTCATGAATGAGTAGGGCTGGGTGAATAGAGACAAAATCTTGCCAGGCTGGAAACTGATTAATCTTTACCCATTAGTATATGTTTTAAGTTAAGAACTGTCCAAAACATGAGACTGGCCAGCAGAAACTGATTAAAAATATGTTCACAGGTTTTCTTAGGTTGTTTATTGTAGAAAAAAATCAAAGATATTCTCCAACTTCAAAGACAAAAATGAGCATGCAAAGTTACAATGACATCAGTTTAGGTAACTGGACATGTCTTTGAACCAGCATCCTATGCTTGAAATATCTGTAGTTAAAATCAGTGAAATTTCTCTCAGCTATGACATGAATTCAATAAAAATTCAATCTCTGTGTTTAAAAAGCAGAAGAACCCTCTTTTGCTGTAAGACTGAAGAAAATGTTTATGAAGAGACCATAAAATAATGCTTTCTTCATTCCATTGCTCACCACAATATTTAAGTTATTTCTTGTTGCTCTGATTCTCATTAATTCTTTGGTGGGGTGTTTTGAAATGCCTTTCAGGATGAGATATCTATAAATTTTAACTTCAATTTGAACTTAGTCAAATGTGAGACATCTATGTAGAATAAAGCTGTCATGTGTCAGTCTAGAGTACAATTTTCTTCTATGGTAGATATAATTAAATGTTTTAATTATGAATAAGATAATTATTTTTTATTGTAAATTTTGTTTATTTTCTTCTCCATCCCTTCCACTCCACCATTTGCTGAAAACATCTGTCTGATAATGCCAATATTTGGTTCCTCGCTATCACTGGCAATTGCAAAATTGCCTTTCTTTCTCTGGACAGGAAGCTGAGATTGATGTACCCACCCAACATAGATCAATCATGAATTATTCTTAGCCATTATTAATGTAACTACATAAGTCTTCTTTTGGAAGAGGTGTAAAGATGTGTGGATATAGAAAAGAAGAGATGGAAAACTGAGTAATAATAGTCGCTACCATCAAGCAGCAAATTTGTTGCATCTTATTGATGTGTTGATTTTTAAAAGTCTGAGAAAGAAGTGAACCTATATATAATGGGTCATAAAATTAAAATATTTTTAAAAAATAACTTGTTACAATATTTTGAAAGAAAATGTGCAAAAGTAAAATAATTATTCTGTGTCAGAGGAAAATATCTCTTCTGACATATAAGACTATTCCCAGCACAGTGATTATCATCAAATTTTTTCTCAGTGTGTGTTGGCAGCAGTCTTCTTTCCATAGGAGGGCTACCTCTTTTCAGCTGGTCTCTAAGCAATCAATATTTTTCCATTAAGATCAAGTTTTCTCCTAAGAATAGTTTAAAGAGGAAGAATTACTACCAGCTCTTGCCTTTAAAAAAAACCCAAAACCAAAAACATTTCCACAGTTTCAGTTATCAGCTGAAGAGAATCCAGTGATCTGGTTTTTATCATATGTTATCATAATCATATCCTATTTCAACACATGTACAAAAAAGGGAATAATTTAATCCATTTATATTTGAACTTCATGACTGTTAGGATAAAAACTTATTATTCCCTATATACAGCAAAACTGGTTGACTCTTTCTTAATGTGGCATCTTGGATTCTCTAATCAACCAGATGTTCTCAACCTGTTTATTTTCAGACATCAAATATCATAATGAATACATATTTATAATAAAAAAAATGTAAAAATGATGCAAAAAGTAAACTAAATATTGATATGTCTTAGAATATGTACAGCAGCGTAATAGGTGAATGAATAGAAATGGCAGAGAAACAAATTCAGTTGAGAAATAACAGTGTATACTTGTAACAAAAAATATAATTAACCTTTGGAAATGTACCTAGAGAGCTAGAGGACTTTTCATTATGTGGAATTTTAAAACTGAAATTGATTGAAGATTAGTTGTGTTTTCAAGGACCATGTTATACCTGTACCAGAAATTAGGGTCACACTGCTAAGAATTAATGAATGTAATTATTTTGTCTGTTTTATACAGTTATCTGAATGCAGAGTATACCTCTGTCTGATTTTCACTAAGACTTTGGGTAGCTGGTGATTATTTCAAAGCTATTTCCAATTCCAGTTTCCTGAACTCTCTTTGAAAGCTTTTTCATTTGAATTTGAGTAATTCATATTCTATAGAAATATCTCCATCTCCATTGCTATTTGGATACAGGAGGAAACATTGCAACTAAGGATGAGGAAAAGGCTGAAATATTTATTGCCTTCTTTGCCTCCATCTTCATTAGTCAGACCAGCCACTCCCAGGTTATTCAGCCCCTTGAGATGGGAGATGAGGACAGAGAGCAGCACAACCTCTCCATTATCCAGGAGGGAGCAGTTAACACAATACAGCACCTGAACACACACAGGTCTGTGGGGCCAGATGGGATCCACCTGACAGTACTGAGGAAACTAGCAGAGGAGCTCACCAAGCCCCTCTCCATCATCCACCTACAATCTCGGTTAGCAAGGCAGGTCCCAGATGGCTGAAGCTTGTCGATGTAATGCCCATCTACAAGAAGGGTAGGAAGGATGATCCAGGGAATTACAGGCCTCTCAGCCCGGTCTTCGTGCCTGGAAAAATTATGGAGTGGTTCATATTCAGTGTGCTCACATGGCAAGTGCAGGATAGCCAGGGGATCAAGCCTAGCTAGCATGGATTCAGGAAAGGCAGCTCTGGCTTGACCAACCTGGCCTGATTCCAAGACAATATGACCTGCCCAGTGGATGAGGCGAAGGCTGTAGATGTTGTCTCTCTAGACTTTAGTAAAGACTTTGACACCATCTCCACAGCATTCTCACAGAGAAGTTGGCAGCTCATGGCATAGATGGGTAGACTCTTAATTGGGTTGAAAACTGGGTACATGGCTAGGCCCAGAGAGTTGGAATCAACAGAGTTAAATTCAGATGGTGGCTGGTCACTAGTGGTGTTCCTCAGGGCTCAGTTTTGGGGCTGGTCCTGTTCAATATCCTTCATTAATGATGTAATGAGGGCTTGAGTGCTTTCCTCAGTGAGTTTCAGATGATACCTAGTTGGGTGGGAGTGTTGATCCTGCTTGAGGGCAGGAAGACTCCGAAAAGACACAGGCTGTATCAATGGGTACAGAGCTCAATTCTATGAGTGTTTAATGAGGCCAAGAGTTGGATCCTGCTCTTGGACCACAACAACCCCATGCAGTGCTACAGGCTTGGGCAAGAGTGTCTGGAAAGATGGCTGGCAGAAAAGGACCAGGGAGTGTTGGCTGACAGATGGCTGAAAATGAGCCAGCAGTGTGCCCAGGTGGCCAAGAAGGCCAAGAGCATCCTGCTTGTGCAGAAATAGTGTGGCCAGCAGGACTAGGGAAGTAATCATCCCCCTGTAGTGAACACCTGGTGAGGCTGCACCTCAAATACTGCATTCAGTTTTGGGCTCCTCACTACAAGAAAGAACATTGAACTTTTGGAGTTCAGACATGAGCAATGAAGCTGATGAAGGGTCCTGGAGCACGTCTTATGAGGAGAGGTAGAGGGAAATTGGGAATGTTTAGTTTTGGAGAAGAGGAGGCTGAGAGGAGATGTTATTGCTCTCTACAACTACCTAAAGGAGCTGTAGGGAGGTGGGGGTCCTGGCCTCTTCACACAAGTGAACCATGATAGGACTAATGGAAATGGCCTGAAGTTGCACCAGAGGTTGTGTTAGATTTGGCGTGAGGAAGAATTTCTTTACTGAGAGAGTAGTCAGGTGTTGGAACAGGTTGCCCAGGGAGGTGGTGGAGTCACTGTTCCTGGAAACTATTTAAGAAACCATGTCAACCAGGCACTTCAGGACCATGGTTTAGTGGGTGATACAGATATTCCGATTACATATATTATATTGTGGGCGGGACTGTTGACATACTATTGTTTGAGTTCTCTTTTTTTAAATTATGTTCTTTTTATTAATAAATTCATATTTGATGTGACTCAGTCTAAAAAATCTAGCAGTCTTCAATACATAGTATATATGTTAAAGGATTTTGTATTTGATGGTAGGGGGTCCTTGCTTCCAACCTGAGATTTTCTTCTGTTTGTTTTTTTTAAGCCTTAAGAACTTTTCAGGACTTTGAGTACTGCAATGATAGCTCTGTTAATTGGATGAAGGAGCAGGGGAATGAGTCCAGTATGCTTTTAACATCATTTGTATTGAAAAGATGTACACAGCCTTTGCTGGCGTAACAATTTACTTGTTTGTTAAGTATTTGAAATCTGTTGTCCTAGTGACATAAAAAGGCACCACATTTTACCTGGCTCATTAACAAATTCTACTCACCAACAGGTAGAGACTTTGTTTAAGATTACATGTATGAAGCTGCTAGCTGGAAATAACAAGAGAATATTTTATTAAATTTTATCTCTAGTATATCTAACAAACTATAATTTGTATGGTATTCTTAAAACTAATTTAGTAACTTGTACATCAATGCTCAGGTCAGTAATCACAGTGTTATCCCATAAACCAGCATTATCACAGTTTAGTTGTACCTGTACTTACCCATTGTAGTTGGACTCTTAGACATAGGCTTAAAATAGCAAACCAATGACAAAGGCAAAAAGGAAAAGCTATTACGTAGTAACACACAATAAACTCTTCCTAACTACTTCTGGAGAATGGAAGGAAACAAAGTGCTGTGATAATATATGATGGTAATTGTACTAATTGCAAAAAGGAAGTAATATTGCTAATGTGTTCCTTTCAAGATCAGCCAACTTTTCAGGTACTCTCTTTAATTATGTTTTGGGTTAATATGGGGAATACCCATACTTAACCAGAGTATATAATAAAATATACAGTATTATTTACTAGAAATTCCTGAGTAATAGGCTAAAAGGCTTTGGGTTTTTTTTTTCAGTGGAGAAAAAATTTAAATTTTCATCTCTTTTGGCTTAAAATATAGATTGAATATATAGTGAGGCTTGCTTTTATGTTCAATAACATAACTAAATGTTATTATGTTAAAAAATATAACTAAATACTGCTTTCAGGCATAAACTGGTATGTCTTGTGTTTTTATGAGTGTTACAATTTAAAATGCTTAAGTTATGAAGAGATGTGGCCCAAAGATTGATCACCTTTCAAAGTGTATAGAATAATGGAAGTCAAGTAAGCATCAGTATTCTGCATAATGCTTCCCTGCAATCAGGTGCAAGGCCATAACACTTCTTTTGGCTACCTTCTAATTTCTAAACCAAGAGACATATATATGGTTCATTTTCTTTTGGTTTGAGTTTAATTTTATTTTTTTATTTTTTATTTATTATTAAGTATTCATTGACAGTCTGATCTGATATTCAAATGAGGACACTGATATTCTATACTGGTCATGAAGGGTGCTGGTAATTTTCTCTTGTGTCTATGGTTGTCAAATACTTTTTATAATTATACCCTGAGATATGCCTGAATAGCTGACCTAATCTCAGTGGCTCTTCACAACCAGGCCTTAGCTTTTGCACATTTCTCAAGATCCTCACAAAAACAGGTGGATTTTTTTTTCACAATCCATTATTGCTATTGGTCTGCTTTAGAACCCAGACCATTTCTACAGCTGCTTGTAATTTTATCAGTCTCTAAACTTTTGGCTGATGTTTTATATGGTGAACATTTCACTCAGGCAATTTTTGGAGATGTTTCAGGTAAAATAGATGCACTTTTCCCAGGAAGGACTAGTGAATGATATATTGCTTTGTCCATACAAATTCAAAAGGAGTAATTCTAGTTACTTCTTTCCTAGTTCCAGATTGGAATTAGCATGAGTAAAGACTATTTTGCTTAAGAATTTTTACAGTGACGTATCAAGTAAACACCTTGATGAAGTGAAAAGATTAACATTCCATGAACCCCAGTAAACCCAAACAAATTTCCCTTTCCCTCTCCTTCTCCCCTTTCCCTTTCCCTTTCCCTTTCCCTTTCCCTTTCCTTTTGCTTTTCCCTTTCCCCTTCCTCTTCCCCTTCTCCTTCATTTTCCCCTTTCCCTTTCCCTTTCCCTTTCCCTTTCCCTTTCCCTTTCCCTTTCCCTTTGCCTTTGCCTTTCCCTTTGCCTTTGCCTTTCCCTTTCCCTTTCCCTTTCCCTTTCCCTTTCCCTTTGCCTTTGCCTTTCCCTTTGCCTTTGCCTTTCCCTTTCCCTTCCCCTTTCCCTTCCCCTTTCCCTTTCCCTTCCCCTTTCCCTTCCCCTTCCCCTTTCCCTTTCCCTTCCCCTTTCCCTTTCCCTTCCCCTTTCCCTTTCCCTTCCCCTTTCCCTTTCCCTTTCCCTTTCCCTTGCCCTTTCTCTTTCTCTTCTCTTTCTCTTTCTCTTTTCTCTTTCTCTTTCTCTTTCTCTTTCTCTTTCTCTTTCTCTTTCTCTTTCTCTTTCTCTTTCTCTTTCTCTTCTCTTTTCTCTTTCTCTTCTCTTTCTCTTTCTCTTTCTCTTTCTCTTCTCTTTCTTTCTCTTTCTCTTTTCTCTTCTCTTTCTCTTTCTCTCTCTTCTCTTTCTCTCTCTCTCTTCTCTCTCTTTTCTCTTTCTCTTTCTCTTTCTCTTCTTCTTCTCTTTCTCTTTCTCTTTCTCTTTCTCTCTCTCTTTCTCTTTCTCTTTCCTCTCTCTCTTTCTCTTTTCTCTTTCTCTTTCTCTTTCTCTTTTCTTTCTCTTTCTCTTTCTCTTTCTCTTTCTCTTTCTCTTTCTTTTTTCTTTCTCTTTCCCTTTTCCTCCTTCTCCTTCTTTCTCCTTCTCCTTCTCCCTCCACTTCCTCATCTCCTCCCCCTTCCCTTTTCATTTCCCCTCTACTCCCCTTCCCTTTCCCTTTTCCCCCTTCTCCCCTCACCCTACATTTCTGCCTCAGTCTTTTCTGCCACATGCTCAAGCCATACTGCCCAAACCACAGAAGGCAGTGACTGGGAGAATGAAGAACCACCCACAGTAGGGTTAGATCAGGTTTGAGATTATCTAAGGAACCTGAAGGTGCACACTTCCATGGGACGTGATTGGGTTCATGTAAACCTGTAATTAGGATCAGCTAATGTAAACACAATTAGCAGTGCTAATAACTTTTTGTTATCATGTCTTTCTGATCTTCCCTGAGTCTGCTGTTGAATGCTGTTAAAATTCAGTGTTATTTTTCTTATCCAAAAATATCATTGTTCAAAATAATGTTTTCTTACCAAACTTAAACCATGAAGTTTCTCATGTTTCATAAAAAAGTCTATGTGATTTAAATACCTTATTTACTGAGAGATCAGTCTGAAGAGTTCTTGATGACAGCTTTAATTAACTGAAGTGGAACTGTTCCTCACAGCAATTGAACTCAAGGCTTCTCAGAGGTTTTGTTGGGTTTCTTTTTCAGTTTCTGACTCTGTTGCTAAGTTGGTAGAAAATGGAGACATTTCCTTATAAAATACTTCAAGACTCTAAATGTCTTCTGAAACCCAGTTACTTGAACAAAAGTATTTGCAAAATACAATTATCAAATAGAACTCTGATAAAAAATTCTTAAACTTTTTACTTCTCCAGGGGAGGTCTTCTGAAGACCATAATTCAAAGTTCAAAGTAGTTGCTCGCCTGTTGCTTTACCTAAACTATAACTGTAGCAAATTTAGAATTAAAGATATGTCATTTCCACGTGCTCATCAACTATTTCATGAACAAATATTTCTAAATGTACAGTCATTGCCTAGTAGCTAAACATTCATTCAAGAAAGGTTTTGTACACTCAGAACAGACTTGCAGCTTCTGCTGGTTCTGCTGATAGCCAAAATTTTTAGAATACAAGCTGTTTATCTATCTTAGCATCTCTCCCATAGTAGTAGACTCAGTTTTCTGTGTAACTCAGATAAGATACCCATATCAAGATTTAAAAGCTGAATAAGTATTTTGGATGCCTCTATTTGTAGATGGATGACTTTCTTTCCTTTCTTTTCTTTTTCCTTTTTTTTTTTTGTTTTTTTTTTGTTTTTGTTTTTGTTTTTGTTTTGGGAACTCCTAAGTCATATTTCTCTGAAGGTCAAGCAACAACTTTAGAGCTTCAGATCTTTAGATCAGAGTCTAGATGTTGGCTAGCAAGGTCTTAGGATGCTAGAGAAAAATAATTACAATTCATTTTAGCGTTAAAAGAAGAAGTGAGAGAAAGAAATCTTAAGATCTTGTATGGAATTAATGGTTTAAAGCACAATTTTATATAAAAAGTAAAAGGGATGTAAAAGAAAAAAATACACCTAAAGAAAAAAAATATAATGCATACAAGGAAGCTAAAGGGTAAACTTAAGACCTACTGATAATTTGGACAAACATATATGTAAATTAGTGTAGAGAGAGTAGGCTCAAATTATACTGAGAAAAAACTTTAGGAAATGAGTGATTATTATTATATTGAATTTCAATATTCAAATAGAAATCTACTGTGATGTGTATCAAAGGTGAAGGAATGGCTGCGTCTCGATATTTTTCTGGATATGCATAAATCTCTGAATGAAGAAACCAGCACTGGTCCAGGAAGAGGACAGCTCTGTTACTAAATATGAAGATAAATTAGTATTCCTCATAGTTGGATGAATATTGCAGGGAAAATGAAGGAAAGAGAATAATAAAATTGCTGAGGTTTGGTGATTTTTTTTTCTGTTTTCTGCCTAGAAGAGTGTAAATGCTAGACGATACAGACAGAAAGAATCTGTTATTCAAGACAGTGATTCAGAATGCAAAACTGATGTGGTTGCCCTAAGTTTTTCACTGAGGCTCTAAGGAGTATAGAAAGCCTTTGAAGACTTATCTCCCTAAACTAAAATTAGTTTTTGATTTCTTTCCACTTGAAATATTCTTAATATCAACAAAAGTATGAATTATTGATTAAACTTCCATTATTATCAGTATATTCCAATACCTGTCTTCCAACCCTTGACAATCTGAGAAATAATTTACTGAGAACATTATCTTCGGAGGCACTAGGGATTTAGTTTAGTGCAGCAAATCTCTAAGCATAAAACTTATTTTAAGTATTTAAGTCAGCACTACTCATATACAAGGATTAACCCAGTATTCAATTGTGCATCTCACACTTCCTTGAGTTAAGGAGGAAATAATTTAGAGCTTCCTGGAAAGGAGTCTTATAAAATGAAAACAGAGAAATATACATATTTAAATGTTTACTTGAGAAGTATGTTTTTGGTGCAACGATGAATTAAATTTTGGACTGACTTGTTTGCCATCCTGTTCAATAAAGCTATGAAATTTGTTATACATGTGAGAAGTAGAGTACAATTTCAAAAGCACTTAATATCCAGATAACACACCAAAAACTCCAGCTGGAAGACAAAATTCTTTGAAATAATGTGCATGTTTGCGATCGTTGCTTTTTATAAATTTTAATGAAGTCAAGTCTGGATATTATGTATATTGGCTGGATAATAGTTTTTAAACTGGGGAAAAATATCTTGTTATTTGTAGTACTTGAATATTAAATAAATCACATAATCCTGTGTGAATATCTGAAGGCAGAGATCAGTGACAGTAGCTTCAGGTCTGCAATAGCAATTTAATCATGCACAGGCTGAGAACAACTTATTAAAGTAGATAAAAATTTACTGAATTGAATTTTGGTTTTCCCTTTGCACAAAATTCAGGTCCAGGGCAGCTATAACAGAAAACTCATAAAATCTATTTTAAAAGATATCACTTCCAGTAATTGAAGGACTTTCCACTTTTTAAGAGATTCTGCTGAAAACAGCCAGAATGAGATTGTTTGTCCAAAAAAAAAAAAAAAAGGTTGTTTTTCAGGTAGGAAGGGGAAGGGGAGGTGCTGTTTGGACTTTAGGGAGAAGAAAGAGTACAACTTGTAGAGGGCATTGGAAAGAAGTACCAAAGAGATAAAACACATAACTAAAACAGCAAAAACCCTGAACTGTAGAATTCAGTAGATAAAAGTAGAGTGTTTCTGAATCACTCAGACTTCAAATGACTCAATATTGTTCAGAAGTATTTCTTTTCTTTGGTGGAGACTTGGAGGATGGTGATAGGAAAGTTTAGTTAGAGCTTAAAGAGGAGGCTTAAACAGAATTTTAAACTAATTTTTTTGTTTTGTGTTTTGATGTGTGATGAGAATCTTATATCAATGTTTTATTAATATGTGGGAGTCATTGCCCTGAAAAGCTTCTAGAGATAAATATCAATGTTAATGTGTGTGACTGTTATCTTGTTTCCTATGTTTAGGATGGGAGATCATTGGGGAATGTAAATGTTTAATTATTTTTTTTTTTCTATTGCAAGTTTGATACCATTCTCAGTGAACTGAGTGAAATCAGGAAGGCTTTTTTGCTTCTATTACAGAAAACTGGAACTTGGTAATTTATCTTATGACAGTTAGAATCATAGAATCATAGAATCATAGAATTGGCTGGGTTGGAAGGGACCTCAGAGATCATCGAGTCCAACCCTTTTACCACCGTTGCGGTTGCTAGACCATGGCACTGAGTGCCACATCCAGTCTCTTTTTAAATATCTCCAGGGACGGAGAATCCACTACTTCCCTGGGCAGCCCATTCCAATTCTGGATCACTCTCTCCGTAAAGAAATTCTTTCTAATATCTAACCTAAATTTCCCCTGGCACAACTTAAGACCATGCCCTCTTGTCTTGTTGAGAGTCGTCTGGCAAAAGAGACCAACGTCCACCTGGTTACACCCTCCTTTCAGGTAGTTGTAGAGAGAGATGAGGTCTCCCCTGAGCCTCCTCTTCTCCAGGCTGAACAGCCCCAGCTCTCTCAGCCTCTCCTCATAGGGTCTGTGCTCAAGTCCCTTCACCAGCCTGGTTGCCCTCCTTTGGACTGCTCCAGGACCTCGATATCCTTCCTGAACTGGGGGGCCCAGAACTGGACACAGTACTCAAGGTGTGGCCTCACCAGGGCTGAGTATAGGGGCAGAATCACTTCCTTGGACCTGCTGGCGACGCTGTTCCGGATACAGGCCAGGATGCCATTGGCTTTCTTGGCCACCTGGGCACACTGCTGGCTCATGTTCAGCTTCCTTCATCCAGAAGCTTCATCCAGAAGCTTTTCTTGTACAGAAAAATTTCTATTTCATATACAGAATTATTTGATAAGGTATTTTGCATATCTAAACACCCATCAGTGTTAGCACGTGTATGAAGGAAATCTGAAAATAAAGCAGAAAAGCTTAGATATGTTTTTATAATGAAAAACTACATTGAGGAAAAAACATATAAATATACAAAAAAAACCCCTCATGTGTTATGTGGAAAGAAGTCATTGTGAGAAATCCTTCAAAGCCACCGGAGATTTTGAATTCTTTCCTGACCTTCACCTATGTGAAACTAAGATTTACCATTTTTAGGAGGGTGGGGAAACATGAAATACCATTAGAAGTACCATTAAGAACAAAAAACTACTGAAGGATGAAAATGAGAGAATATTCCCTAAATGACCCAGATTCATACCTAAATCCTTTCTAATTATTTTTTTTTTCCACTTTCTCAGACAACAATCCCAGTCTTTCCCAAATGACTGCCTACTTCTTTGCAGCAGGCAGTTGTATCAATTCCCTAACCACTAGAAAACTTATATAAAAGTCATTAACTCTTTCTATCTTTACATATTGAATAACTGCAGCAGTACATTCATACCAGTGTAAGGTTTGACCACGACTTTCACTGGCTCTATGGAAGCTAAAATCAATGTACTTAACTTAAAGACGGATCTTTCTCACTCTGAAGATGATGCCAGACTTACACCATAGCTTCTTGTTAGTACTTTTTAGTTCATATAAAGATCTGTCAAACTATCAACAAAGGCAATATGTTGCCTTTTGTATGGCAAAGAAAATAATCCTTTTGAATCTATCAGAAGTTTACATTAATATGCAGTCCTTTTCCCATTTCAGTAGCATGTATAGGTGTACTTAGAGAATTAGAATGACTTACTGAGTTTCAGTGTCATTTAAGAAATCAAAAAAGGGCTGCCCTTCCAACACTGGAAAGGATCAAACATGTCTCTGCTATTTCTGACTGATATTTGTTTAATACTTTCTTAAAGACCATCAGTAATGAGGACATTACAGCCTCTCAGATCATCTCTTTCTAAGTCTCACCAGCATTACCACTCAAAACATTTTTTTCCTAGTGTTTAATTCATAGAGATATTTTTTCCTGCAAGTAAAGTCTGTATTTTTTGCCTTTTCAGCTATTAATACAAAAATTAAACAAACAAACAAAACCAAAACAAACCAAAACAAAACCATTTCCTGGCACCTTCTACATGCTTCAGAAAAGTTGTAATATCCCTCCTTCATCTTCATTAGGATAACAATTCCAGATCATCTAGACTTTGTCAGACAGCATCTTTCTATCATGGTTTTCAATCTCTTGTGAAATTTGCCTAGTTACTCCAGGTCACCCCACATCTTGCTGTATTATTTTGCTGTATTATTTTATCTGTGCCTTACCAATGGTGAACAAAGAAAAAAAATTATTTTATGTTCTTACATACTGGCCTGCTTACATAGCCCAGTGTGGCTCTTCAGCAACATTGTCCCATTCATTAACTTTTCCACAGATTTGATCTTCTCTAAGCGTTGGATTCTACCTTGCTAATCTTTTACAATTTTGTGTTGAGTTTTCCTTCCTACATGTAGAATCCTTCATTTCTCTCTGTTGAAAAGCATAATCTAGTACACACATAATTGTATTGGGGTGTGCTTTTTTTTTTTTGGCTCCTGCCCTGCCCTCATTACCTCATCTATTGTTGTACTCGGTCATGTAAAACAATTAGGATTTGTCCAGCCTGGGTCCTAATAAAACTATTTAATATTCCTCATTTTCTTGTCACACTTGAAGCTTCTATTTTTTTTTCCTAATTGAAAAAGATTCTATCTATTATTTCTTTCAGACTTTTAATTAATATCTCTTTGTTTAATTTCCCAAACAATTTTTTTTTTCTTAAGACATTTATCATGCCTATTTTTTTACCCAGTCCTCTGGAAATGAATCTGCCATTCATAAACTGTATAGGTAATCACTGGTATACTGAGATTCACAGAATCATAGAATCAAACAATTATAGAATTATAGAACAGACCAGGATGAAAGGGATCTCAGAAGATTATCTGATCAATCCTTTCATGGCAAATGAAGCCTCGGTGATATTATCTAGCATCCTGTTCAATCACATCTTGAAAACTTCCAGTGACGGGATTAGGTCTATCCCATCCTTATGGAGGTTGTTCCACTGAAGATTGTTGTTAACATGATAGATTTATTTCTTATGTAGAGACAAAATCTCTTGTGTTGCAATTTTTACCTGTTGCCTCTTCTCCATATGACTCCTGGGGAAGAGTGAGCCTCCATCCTCCTTGCAGCTTTTTTTAATTACTGGAATACTGTTACCAGGTCCTCCTTGAGACTTTTCTTCAGGGAGAAGAGATCTAACACGTCCAGCTATTCTGTAAAAGCCATGTTCTCCAGATGTTTGATCATCTTTGGTCCTTCTTTGGTCTGGCCATGCCTTTCTCAAATTTCACCAGCTAGATGCTTTAATGTCCTACAATGAAATTATTAGTCATCGTGAATACACTGAATTTCTTCAACTAACCTCTCTAACCCATTCTGTTTTTATCAAACTGAGTTCTCATTCTGACATTAATAATAATACTGTTAAGTTCAGTTAACTTTAAAAAAAATGTGAAAAATTAGTTCATATCTTTAGCATCAACTATCAAAAGCTTTCCTTTTCACCTGAGTGGCACATCAGCTTAATTCGAGCTTTTCTTTCTGTTATTAACCGGCTTCTGGCTATTGTAACATCTTTGTGTGTCATATCATTTTGCCTCTCAGAACTTGCAGCAAACATTTGCATTCATATTTTTGGTATTTATGATTGACATGCATTCTGAGCTCTTCTTTTGGCCTGCATGCTCCTTTATTGTATTTTTAAAAGTTATTCCAGACTTGTTTTTTTTAAAATAAATGAACTTTTAAAAATTAATTATTTTATTTATTTCTGTATATTATTTTGATATATTTTTTCTTTCTGTATCAAGTTCCCGGAACAGTTTCATTTCATTTTCACTATCACCCAAATTTTTACTCAAAATTCTCAACCATGTCCTTCCAATTGGTACATTTGCTGTCCTAACCATGGTAAAGATCAAAGTGTGTTTCAAAAGTGCATTCCTGAAGCTTGATGGACAGCCTGTTCTCTTCTCAATATATACTTGGGTAAACTTTTTTCACTCCACATCATCTTCTGCCTTCAATGACTTCTGCCTTCAAGTTTAGAACTAACTTATAAAGCTGGACATTGTACAGTAGTTTGGCTGTCTGCCTTTTTTAGAGATTTGATATATGACATACTAGATGTTTGGAATAAGAAGTATGTTATATTTCCATCAAAGTTGTCAGATCTCTTCCCTGAGATGTATGGACTTGTAGTATAGTGGGGATGCCAACTAAAGATTGAAATGCCTAGACAGTCTGGCTAGAAAATTGGAAAGTTTTGTATTTTGGGATATCTTGTCCTTGTTCTAACTACAGTGTAATTCTTTTCAAAGGTGCTAACAATGCTGACATTTTTTCAAATGTATTTAAAATAAAGGCCTTTTGTGCTTTAAATTTTGCATACTTTTTAATCTTGTCATCTTGTTTAACAAAGGACATTAATTTTATATATAGATATATGACCTGTTAAGATTTTGGGGTTTTTTATTATTGCTATTACTACTCTTAATACTAGTTCATTAATTATTAATTAGGTGCTATGTAGAGGTGAAAAACATGTTGCATTTAAATATGCATTTAATACTAACGTCGTTTTGGTTGCTCAGGCTTCTGTAACGCATATTTTCCTGGAACAATAATGAACACTGTCATAGCAACAGCAAACCCTAAGAAATAGAAGACAGAAAGAATATGAGAGGAAAATCACTTAACTGCAGGGGTAACCTAAGAGACTGTAAGACTTGTAAGGCTGATCTTCACTATAGCTCTTAGAAATCTATAGAAATTATCTGTCGCCATATACCATGTTGACCAACAACTACACCACCACCAACAAAAATATATTCCTGATTACGATCTGAATAAAATTGTGAATAGAATGTTGGTGCCAAGGAAACAGAAAAAAAGCAAAAAACCTTCCATCAAAGCTGGGGCAAATATATTTCCTATGGAGAGAAAGATTTCCTATGGAGTTTCTCAGGGCCAGCTAATCTATGTGCCAGACAAACTGTTCACAAAACTAGTTTTAGCTTTTCCTTGCTCTGAATTTCCTGGCTTAGAGATGGGTACTGGGTTCCTGGTGTGTTATCCTACGTCTAAGTGTTCTCAAACCAAATGACTATTCTGCCAGTGGGGTGTGACCTCATTTGACAATGTATTTGCCAGGAATATTTATCTCTTGTCACACAGCCTGTGCCTTGGCAGAAGGAATTCATAAAGCATGTAAAGCTAAAACAGACTCAGTATTTCTTTTTATAGCTGAAGGAGGAGGAAATGTGTTCAAGTTGAGCCAGCGGAGGTTCAGATTAGATATTTGGAAAAATCTCTTCACCAAAAGATTGTTGAAGCATTGGAAAAAGGCTACCCATGGAGGTGATGGAGTCCTCATCCCTGAAGGTATTAATAAAACAGGTTGTTGTGACACTTTGGGAGACTATTTAGTATTTAAGGGGGTGTAGGACTGACAGTTGGACTCTTGAAGGTCCTTTCCAACTATGATGAGTCTATGATTCTAAGGAGACAAATATTGTATTGGGAAACTGAACCTAGCACCAGGAGGGAGAGAGGTAGAGAGAGACACAGATAACTCAAGACGGGACAGTGCTTCTATTGCTCAATATTACATCTAACAAAAGGCCAAGAAAAAGCACTTCACTGGGAGGTATGAGATCAAAATTTACATCTTGATTACAGTTTAAGTCATACATTAAAATGAAGTTGCTGAAACAACTGGGCTTCTTTATATACCAGTTTAAAATTAGATGTCTGGATGTGTATGCTTTGCTTCTTAATTTTTCTTTCTATTTTTTTTTTCCCAGGTGAAACTGGATAAATGTGTCTTTTTTTTGTTCAAACTGACATAAACCAAAATTGCAATGCTTCAGAATTGTTTATGAAAGAGTATTCTTATCCTCTGATCAGCTGGTAGGCTTCTCAAATGTCCTGTTGTATTTCTTAGCTTCTTGGTTCTCTCATCATGTTTTAGAAAAAGTTTATTTTCCACATTAATTTCCTAGAATGAAAACAATAGGAAATATAAACAAAGAAAATAAAGCAAAGGGCATGGATTGCTCCCTGGCAAATTGTTCTGGCACCGATTCTTTTTCAAGAAGGCTTGTCAAGAGACATTTTTTACTATAGGAACCAGTGCCAAGTCCTACCTCTTCACAGGTCCCTAGCTGCAGTAAGTGGTAAGCTTTGGCAAGCTGGCAAATAAATATTAAAGTATTAGAAGGAAAAAATCCTTTCTTTAGACCCTTATCAATTCCAGCTGGCAAGGAGTTGCAGTCCTAATGAGAAAATAGTATTTAAAAGTAATGAAGCTTCTTGGTTTCAGTTGGTCTCATTATGCAGAGTGCTTGTTTTCAGTTCCAAGTTTTAACGAGAACTGTATGTGTTACTGTAGGGCCACTTTCATTATTAAAAGAGATAAACTTTAAATGGCATTAGCTTTATAGAGGAAGATTATCTCAGTCACTTAATTATCCCTGTTCATAAATCTTTATACTAAGACAGTTAATAGTAAGAAAGGAAATAAGCATCCTTCAAACCCATGTTTTTCTATCTTTAAAGAAAAATAAGTATTTACTTCTGTGTAAATGTCAACATGTTGGCACTCATAGAAGCTATCATATAATAAATATAATGCATTAAAACTAAGGAATTTATTTAAACACTAAAAATTATTTGTTTTGATTTGAACTGCTACATTTAAAGATTCCTGACATTTTGTCTTTCTTAAAATGGAAATGAGCTAAAAATTCAAAATCAAAAACTTTACCTTTTTTTTTTTTTTCGTATTTGTTCATGTCTTTAATCATTTGATCATTTATTATTTTTAGTTTCAGTGACAGCATACTGAGAAACAAACATGAAAACCCAACTGGGGATTTGATTTCTCTTTTTTATCACTTCATGTTAACTTAAATGGATGCTGCTTATCTTGACTTTACCAAGGCTTTTGACATTGCTTCCCATAACAAGCTTTTGGACCTACTGACAAAAGACTAATGAGGTAAATTAACAATATAGTAGAATGAAAACTGGCCGAACTGCTGGGTTCAGAAGGTTATGATTAGAAGCACAAACTGCAAGTGGAAGCTAGGCATTAGTGGAGAATACCAAAGATCAGTACCGGGACCACTGCTGTTCAATATCTTCATTAATGATCCCCACGATGTGACCAAGTGGATTGTCAATAAGTTTGTTGATAAGAAAAACTTGGAGGATACTTTGGAGGGTCATGTTGTCATTCAGAGGAACCTGGGCAGTCTGCAACAATGGGAAAACAGGAGCTTCATGAAATTGGGAAGAATAACCCCCTGCAGTCTCAGGGGGAATCCTATTTATTTATATAAATAAATAATGAGTTAGAAAATAAGTTGGATTCCAACAGTTAATGGTGCCCAGTGACAAGATCAGAGGCAATGGCCATAAGCTGAAACACTGGACATTAAACACTTAAGAACTTAAACTTTAAAAATGTTTACTGTGAAATTGATTAAAGACTGGAGCATGCTGCTCAGAGAGGCTGTGGACTCTCCATCCCTGGAGAAATTAAAAACTCAATTGGACACAGTCCTGGGAAATGTTCTCTAACTGACACTGCTTTATTCAGGAGATTTGGACAAGGCTATTGCAAGAGCTGCCTTTCAGCCTCAACTATTCCATGATTCTTGGCATCAAAAAAATTAAAACACCAGTGTTTCTGTTGCAAATTTACATCTACAATTGTTGCAATTGTTACAATTGTTGCAAATGTACATCTACAAATTTACAAGAATTTTACTATCAGGAAAAGTAAAACCTTAGAGATCTCTTGTTTGTTTGTTTCTTTGTTTGTTTTTCTTGTTAGCAGCAGTCCTCTCTGTTAATTGAAGCTACCTAAGACAATTTACTCATATGCATGTAAGTAAAGGATAACATGTCACCAACTATTCCAGTCTTCAGGTATTCATAACAAAACACAGATTTCATTAATTTCATCTGCAATGAGATAAGGCTACTTTAAAAAAAAATACTTCCATATACATTTTAAATTTTCATTTATGCAAACTAATAGATTGCTACTTCTGGAATCTTAAAAAATACTATATTTTCTACTAAAATAATTAGAACTAGATGCTATACGAATAAGCAATATGTAAGATCTTGAGGAAAAGGGAAACTTACATTTATATCTAAATATTTTGTCAATAGACCATTAATTGTTTGTTTGCTTGTTTGTTTTTATTTTTCCTTAATTATTCAGTAATTTCTTTCTTACACTAAATTAAGGTATGTACTCTTATGTTTTCTATATGGACAACAATTCAGTTATGTTAGAAACTCCTGATAAGCATTGTAAAGCTAATGAATGATGTCTTGCACCTAGTGGATTTCGTAGTAGATGAATTTATGAAGTTTAAAGCCAAGATAGGCTGAAAAGTTTTGAATATATGACTGCAAATGTATACTGCTAGGATTCCTAGAAACCAAGTTTAATATTCATATTCTGTTTACTGAATTTAGACAGCCATATAAGCAGCCAAGTTAGATACTGACTCTTCTTTGTTGATGAGGTATTCATTTATTTTCAGTGAATAATGAAAATAATTTAATAAAACAATACTTTTGCTCATGTTTTTCCTAGCATCACAAACTTTTTTTTAACAAAAGCTAATTAAGAATGAAGAAAATCATATCATAGGAATAATTATCTCTATAAATTATATGAATGAGATTTCAGAATTCTATGTCAACACATAGGTTCCATTTCTGAGTCGATACTTCAGTATTTGTGCTGATTAACTGCAGTCCCCAGGGAGATGGCTTCATTGCAAAAAGAAGGAAAACTTTTGGGATTTCCTTTTGTCTGTCTTGGGAACATGGAGGATTTTAATGAAGAATTTTTATAACTAATTAATTCCTAATAGAGAAATTAGTTGAAAAGATATTGAATTATTTTCCAAGTCATACACAGCTTATGTTCTATAGTTGCAGGCAAGACATGAAATGGAAAAACCTGCTTGCATACTATGAACACTATTGAGAAATTGTTCCTATGCCCATCTGAGTATTACTTACATGCTCTAATTTTGAGTATGTGGATAAAATTTTGGTTTTTTTCTGAGTTATCATGAGACATTTTTTAGTTGATAAGTTTATTCCCCTCTTCCATAGCATCTTTCTTCCAGGCCTCTTGGGTTTTTTACCTAAGAAATGCTCTGTTACTGCAAGGACATTGGGCTTTGTAAATGTGTACTCTAGACTGCCCCTGTAACATTCCTGGTTTCTTGAGATTTTGGTCTAGACTTAAAAATCTGTGACAGGTTTTTGGAACCAGTATCACACAGTGACTAAAGAGAATAAAATTAATTGGATAACTCTGTATATAATATGTGATGGATGACTAGATTTCTACTGAACTTTTCTTGTCTAAGTGATTTCTCCTTTATTTTTCCTTTTCTTTTATTCTATGGGGGGAAAAAAGAAAAAAAAAATTAAAAAGTCAAAGCATTTGGTCTTGCAGTAAGTTAATTTATTCGGTTTTTAAAATATTTTTTTTAATTGAAGTGTGGTTGGTTAGCCTTTTCAGGAAAGCAAAAAGCCTTGTAGCATTATGACTTATATTCTATTACTCTTTTATTATGTGGGTGAATGAGTGTATGTATACAGATGGAAGTATATCTCTCTGCATTTATAGAATTTTGATTGAATCTTTCATTTCTACCTGTGTAACAGATAAGAACATCTTAGAATTATATCATGGAATGGTTTGGATTGGAAAAGACCTTAAATATCTTCTAGTTGCACCCTTTTTGCCATGGGCAGAGACACTTCCCACTAGACGAGGTTGTTCAGCCTTGAACACTTCCAGGTATGGAGCATCCACAACTTCCCTGGGAAACCTGTGCCAGTGTCTGACCACCCTCACAGTAAAGAATATCTTCCTAATATCTAAACTGTCTACCCTCTTCCAGGTTAAATCCATTATCCCTTGTCCTGTTGCTACATGGACTTTTAAGAAGTCCCTGCTGACCTTTATTGTAAGCCCCCTTCAGGTACAGGAAAGCTGCTATAATGTTTCTTCAGAACCTTCTCTTCTTCAGGCTGGAGAACCCCAGCTGTCTCAGTCTATCTCCATAGGAGAGGTACTCCAGCCTCTCATCAAATCATCATCAAATATGGGGCTTATATCAATGAATCAACTGTAGAATACAGCAGATTTCAGTCATCTGTAGGTAAGTGAACATGTTCTAATGTCATTCTGGTCCATTATTTGTACAATACTCCAACAAAATTAGCTACAGTGGCAAATGAATTACTAACCTCTTACACATCACAAAAACTTTGGGATGAAGCATGTATCCATCTTCATGTGTACATAAAATTGTGGTTCTTCCTGCATATTTCATGGCTAGCTTTTCATTCTTGCAGAATGAGAAAAGGTTGAGCTCCACTTTAGCATGCAAAGACCTGTCCCATGATTATTTTTATTTATATGTGGTGCTTTATACCATCAATTACACCTTCATATAAAATTCAGTTCACTGTAAAGTACATATATTAAGCCTCTATGTTCTTGGCTATCTGCAATGGAATATATAGCATACCTTAGGCCATTCTGGATGTTAGATTTGTAAAACCTTCCAGTAGTTGAATCTATTTAACCTTTGTATTGATACCTGAATGAAGATACCTGAATGTATCTAGAGAATTATGGCAACATTTACTCATGTATGTGTCCCAGGTAAAGCTGTCAGAAATGTTTAAGGAAGGGAAGGGCAAGAGATGATGCTGATACCTTGCTCCTTTATACCCCATATATTTTTGACCTCCTTGTATTCCAGGTCTACAAAAACTCCAGCCCTACTATTTAAAATTTTCAGTCTTGACACTATAAAAGAAGACCAAGCCACCAAACCTTTCAGACCTTCAGTCTCCCTAAAACTTCTGAACCCTAGAGATCTCAATCCTTTCTATGACTTTCTGTCTGTCTTGTCATTTTCTATGCTCCTTACCAAACTATCAGCTTTTAGCTTCCACATATCTGCTTTCTGCCTTTCCCATATGTTTCCACACCTAAAGTTTACATGTATTCCCCAGAAACCACCAGTCTTTTTTGTGACAGATAAAATAAAATAAATGAAATAAAATATAATACAATAAAAATTATAAGTAAAGTCTTAACACAGAGCACAATTGTTGCAATAAAAAATTGTGAGTGGGTAGTGCACTGGGACAGAAGAAAATGATGTTTCTAAAGAGATGGGAGCACTAGGGAACACTCTAAGAGGCAGCTTCATAGACCATTCACATAGTAACAGGAGAGCTCTTCTGAAACAAGGTTTTTTCAGAAAGCCACTTCTACCTACTCAAATGCCCCTTTGGAATAATCAAGCAAATTAGTTGGTGATAATTGTTATTGAAAAACGGTACTTTAATAGCTTTACGGAACATTTTAAGTTATCTGATAAAATTGCCTCTTTTCAACTCCCACTGCATGTTTCTGTAGATATATTTTTGGAGAGAAAGCACAATATAAGTTAGTCCTTAGAAAACTTACCAAGTAATTCTAGCTATAAATGAAAAAAAAATATCACATCTTAATAATTGTAGAGATGTAAACATGTCATCATGCGATCACTATGAAGGTTTTTAACCCAAAATATTTCACTGATGAAGTTTTCAGAGGCACTTCACAAATTCAATCAAAATATCTGAGAGGGAGTCTCAGAATATTCGAGGCAGGTAATTCTGCCACTTTGCTCTGCTCTGGTAAGACTTCACCTAAAGAGCTGCATCCAGCTCTGGGCCCCTCAATATAGGAAGGACATGGAACTGAGAAGAGGAGCAGGCCCAGAGAAGGGCTGCAAAAATGATCAGGGGCTGTTTTCACCTCTCCTGTGAAAACAGGCTGAGAGATCTAGGGTTTTTTCAGCCTGGAGAAGAGAAGGCTGAGGGGGTCTAATAGTGACCATCCAGTACCTGAAGGGGGCCTACAGGAAGGCTGGAGATGGACTGTTTGCAAGGAGCTGTAGTGATAGGATGAGGAGAAATGGTTTTAAATTAGAGAACAGTAGATTTAGATTCGATGTTATGAAAAAATTCTTTACCATGAGGGTAGTGGACAAATGGAACAGGTTGCCCAGGGATGTAGTTGAGGCCTCATCCCTGGAGATATTCAAGGTGAGGCTTGATGAGGGTCTGAGCAACCTTATCTAGTTGAGGGTATCCCTGCTTATTGCAGGGGGGTTGGACTAGACACCCTTTAGAGGTCCCTTCCAACCCAAATTATTCTATGATTCTATTACAAGTAGAGGAAAATAAAATTAACATCATATCAAACAGTATTAAAATTCTCTACTGATTATGAATCTGATCCAAAGCCTATTTTGCAGGGTATGGTGGACCATTGACTTCAATACCCTATAAATGTGACCAGAATTTCTGAGTGCATGATCAGAGTCACTTCACCTTGCACATCATTTGTGTTTTTCATATTTTTTTCCACATAATTTGCATTCAGTGTATAATCTGTATTATTTTGATATAATATTTGAAACACCTTGGATTTTTTTTCCTTCTGCTGGGTATTTTAAAGCACATGATTATTAAATTGTGCTTTTTCATGTTGTCATTTCCTACAGTCTGTTTTAACTTCTGAACATTGAATCTGGTGAATCAATTCTATGTCATTGCTCAGTTTACATTTCACTGCCCTAATATTAGCTGTTCCCACTTTGAGGCATATTTACTTCATATTCCTTCTTTCAGTTAATTATTCTTGGCCACTATCCCACTTTCTGGCATTCTTATGGAAGTATAAAGGTCTGTGTTACCAAAATGCAATGATTTTAGATTTATACAGCATGAAAGAAAGAACTCTTGATAGTAATACTTCCTTATGGCAGTATTCTAATTATCATCTTATCTTAAAGCCCAACAGTATGCCTTCAGAGTCTGATTCATTTTGACCCTTTCCTAATTACTAACATATGATCTACCACTATTGCTCATTACCTATTCAATTAATATAATCAGCTACCCCTGAATGTGTCAATAACAGCTGAAATTGTTGCACACCCCTTGAGGCATGTGAATCTTTGAAACCTTCTTAGTATTTGATTTATGTCATTTTACAGTCCTTGCATTTTAACTTGTGTGTTACATTTACTTGATCATACACTTTTAGATTGAGCCCACTGGAAAATTATACCCTTTTACACTTTGAATAAAGGAAGGAGTCAGAGAGTTGTAGTCAATGGGGCAGAATCTGGTTGGAGGTGTGTGACTAGTGGAGTCCCTCAGGGGTCGGTACTGGGACCAGTGTTGTTCAATATCTTCATCAACGACTTGGATGAGGGTATAGAGTGTACCCTCAGCAAGTTTGCTGATGACACTAAGCTGGGAGGAGTGGCTGACACACCGGAAGGCCGTGCGGCCATTCAGAGAGACTTAGACAGGCTAGAGAGTTGGGCAGAGAGAAACATGATGAAGTTCAACAAGGGGAAGTGTAGAGTTTTGCATTTGGGGAAGAACAACACGATGTCCCAGTATAGGTTGGGGGCTGACCTGCTGGAGAGCAGTGTAGGTGAAAGAGACCTGGGGGTCCTGGTAGACAAGAGGATGACCATGAGCCAGCAATGTGCCCTTGTGGCCAAGAAGGCCAATGGCATCCTGGGGTGCATTAGGAAGGGTGTGGTTAGTAGGTCAAGAGAGGTTCTCCTCCCCCTCTATTCTGCATTGGTGAGGCCACACCTGGAGTATTGTGTCCAGTTCTGGGCCCCTCAGTTCAAGAAGGACAGGGAAGTGCTTGAAAGAGTCCAGCGCAGAGCTACGAAGATGATTAAGGGAGTGGAACATCTCCCTTATGAGGAAAGGCTGAGGGAGCTGGGTCTCTTTAGTTTGGAGAAAAGGAGACTGAGGGGTGACCTCATCAATGTTTTCAAATATGTAAGGAGCGAGTGTCAGGGAGATGGAGTTAGGCTTTTCTCAGTGATTACCAGTGATAGGACAAGGGGTAATGGGTGTAAATTGGAGCATAGGAGGTTCAAGTTGAATATTCGAAAAAATTTTTTTACTGTAAGGGTGACAGAGCCCTGGAACAGGCTGCCCAGGGAGGTTGTGGAGTCTCCTTCACTGGAGACATTCAAAACCCGCTTGGACACGTTCCTGCGCGATGTACTCTAGGTGGCCCTGCTCTGGCAGGGGGGGTTGGACTAGATGATCTTTCGAGGTCCCTTCCAACCCCTAGGATTCTATGATTCTATGATTCTATGATTATCTCTGTATAAAAATTTGAAAGACAATAACTAGTATTTCAAGGTGCTGGGGTGTTTTTCTTCATTTTTTTTTGTTTTTGTTTTGTTTTTTTTTTCGGAGTGCCAATTTTCATAGAATCATAGAATCACAGAATTATAGAATCCTAGGGGTTAGAAGGGACCTCGAAAGATCATCTAGTCCAACCCCCCCCTGCCAGAGCAGGGCCACCTAGAGTACATCGTGCAGGAACGTGTCCAAGCGGGTTTTGAATGTCTCCAGTGAAGGAGACTCCACGACCCCCCTGGGCAGCCTGTTCCAGGGCTCTGTCACCCTTACAGTAAAAAATTTTTTTCGAATATTCAACTTGAACCTCCTATGCTCCAATTTACACCCATTACCCCTTGTCCTATCACTGGTCACCACTGAGAGAAGCCTAACTCCATCTCCCTGACACTCACTCCTTACATATTTGAAAACATTGATGAGGTCACCCCTCAGTCTCCTTTTCTCCAAACTAAAGAGATCCAGCTCCCTCAGCCTTTCTTCATAAGGGAGATGTTCCACTCCCTTAATCATCTTAGTAGCTCTGCGCTGGACTCTTTCAAGCACTTCCCTGTCCTTCTTGAACTGAGGGGCCCAGAACTGGACACAATACTCCAGGTGCGGCCTCACCAATGCAGAATAGAGGGGGAGGAGAACCTCTCTTGACCTACTAACCACACCCTTTCTAATGCACCCCAGGATGCCATTGGCCTTCTTGGCCACAAGGGCACATTGCTGGCTCATGGTCATCCTCTTGTCTACCAGGACTCCCAGGTCTCTTTCACCTACACTGCTCTCCAGCAGGTCAGCCCCCAACCTATACTGGGACATTGTGTTGTTCTTCCCCAAATGCAAAACTCTATACTTCCCCTTGTTGAACTTCATCATGTTTCTCTCTGCCCAACTCTCCAGCCTGTCTAAGTCTCTCTGAATGGCAGCACGGCCTTCCGGTGTGTCAGCCACTCCTCCCAGCTTAGTGTCATCAGCAAACTTGCTGAAGGTACACTCTATACCCTCATCCAAGTCGTTGATGAAGATATTGAACAACACCGGTCCCAGCACCGACCCCTGAGGGACTCCACTAGTCACACACCTCCAACCAGATTCTGCCCCATTGACTACAACTCTCTGACTCCTTCCTTTCAACCAGTTCCTGATCCACCTCACTACCTGATCATCAAACCCATACTTGGTCAACTTATCTACAAGGATGCTGTGAGAGACGGTGTCAAATGCTTTACTGAAATCAAGATAAACCACATCTACCGCTCTTCCATCATCTATCCACCTAGTAATTTCCTCATAGAAGGCTATGAGGTTAGTCAAACATGATTTACCCTTGATAAAACCATGCTGACTGCTCTTGATGACCCCCATGTCCTTGATATGCCTGGAGATAGTGACAAGAACAAGTTGTTCCATCACCTTTCCAGGGATGGAGGTGAGGCTGACCGGTCTATAGTTACCCAGGTACTCCTTCTTGCCCTTCTTGTAGACTGGAGTGACATTTGCTATTCTCCAGTCCTCAGGCACCTCTCCTGTTACCCATGACTTACTGAAGATGATGGACGGTGGCCTAGCAATGACCTCCGCCAGCTCCCTCAGCACCCTTGGATGCATTCCATCTGGACCCATCGACTTATGGATGTCCAGATTACTCAGCTGATCCCTAACCCAATCCTCATCTACTACGTCAAATTCCTTATCTATCTTGACTACTTCTGGGGCTAAATGAATCTGGGGCTCATGTGGAAACCCTGCAGGAGTAAAGACAGAGGCAAAGAAGGCGTTCAGCACCTCTGCCTTCTTTATATCCTCTGTCACCAGGGCTCCCAGCTCATCCCTTAGTGGGCCAATATTGCCTCTAGCGTTAGTTTTACTAGCTATGTATTTGAAAAAGCCCTTTCTATTATCCTTAACCTGACTTGCAAGGTTAAGTTCCAAGGAGGCCTTAGCTTTCCTAGTTGCCTCCCTACATCCTCTGACAACAGTCCTATATTCCTCCCAAGTGACCAGCCCCCCCTTCCATGATCTGTAGATTTTCCTTTTCCACTTAAGTTTTCCCAGCAGTTCCTTTTTTAACCATGCTGGTCTCCTAGCTCCCTTACTAGATTTCCTAACCATAGGGATGCTCTGATCCTGTGCTTGCAAATAGTGGTCCTTGAATATTGACCAGCTATCTTGAGCCCCTTTATCTTCTAACACCCTGTCCCATGGGATTTCTCTTAACAGTTGATTGAGGAGGCCAAAGTTTGCCCTGTGGAAGTCCAGGGTTTTGGTCCTACTGGGTATTCTGTTCCTTCCACACAGGATCCTGAACTCTACCATCTCATGATCACTGCAGCCAAGGCTGCCATTGACCACCACTTCTTCGACAAGGCCCTCCTTGTTGGTTAGTATAAGATCCAGCAGCGCTCCTCTTCTAGTCGGCTTGTCCACCATCTGCATTAAGAAGTTATCATCAATGCTCTGGAGGAACCTCCTAGACTGTGAAAGGCTGGCTGTGTGAGTCAACCAGCAGATATCAGGGTAGTTAAAATCCCCCATGAGGACTAGGGACTGAAGTTGTGAGGCTGCTTTCAGCTGCCTGTAGAAGGCCTCATCAACCTCTTCGCCTTGATCAGGAGGTCTGTAGTAGACCCCCACAACTGTGTCACCCACACCAGCCTGCCCCTTAATTCTTACCCACAGACTTTCAACTTGCCCCTCATCAGCCCCTGCACAAAACTCAACACATTCTAGTTGCTCTCTCACATAAAGAGCAACTCCACCACCTCGCTTCCCCGCCCTATCTTTGTGAAAAAGCACATAACCATCCATGGCCACATTCCAGTCATGTGACCTATCCCACCATGTCTCTGTTATCGCTACCAGATCATAACCCTTAGCCCGTACACTGACCTATTTTAATACTTTGAGGTGATTATTCCTGAATCTAGTTACATGAATAATGTGGGAATAGTTAATATGTATTTTATAAATCAACCCATTATGTGATATCAAATGTGATTTGAACACTGAATTACTAGGTGTCTGAAACAGATTTAAGTTGCTTATATTCCTCTCCCTGATAACGTAGAAGTTAAACTGGTCTCTAGTTAGTGAGTCTATAAAGTTGGTGAGAAATTCTAGCTTTTTTTCAGGACTAACAATAGAAAAGAAAAATGTTGTAAAAAAGGTATGAAGTCTGAGATAGGACATATTTCTGGCCATTTGATGAACATCTGATGAAAAAGCAGGAACAGATCTGAATAGAATTGTTTTTTCTTGCATTTTCTTGGCTCATTTTAATTGCATTCATCATCAGTACTGTGAATTTCCTCTCATCTGTAGACCTGTTTATTCTGTTAAACTTCTATTACACCTATTTTAAAACATCTTTTAACAAAGAAAGAGGGCATATGTCAAGCTTAGCAAGTCTAGCTTTGTTTACTCTTAATTAGAAAATGAATTCCTAAGAACAAGAAAACACAAAACCAAAATCTACTGTATAATAAACACACTTCCACTACCCAGACTGAATTTGAAAAAGCACCACTTGAGAGAAGTTTTCAATAAATTCAATCAGTCAAAGCACTATTAACCTCCAGCATTTGTCCTTCCTGTGTCTGGCTTTAGTTAATCAGAAATATTTCTGTGGAGTCCTTGCTTCTTGTTATTTTTTTGCAGAGATTTAATAAAAAAATATGTGCAGTTAAATTAGGCAGATACTTAGAACTAATGTGAATCATGGTCAGTAATGGTCAGTGACTCATGCACTTCCAATATTAATTAAAAATTTCAGCACAGCAAAGTAGGTGTGCTTGATGGTACACACGCAGAAACTGGTAGTGGAGAGTAGTTATATTGAAAAAAACAAGAAAGAAAATGGCATTTGAATTTGGAAGAAGAGTTATCTTTAAGTCTACTACAAACACAGAGTGGTAAATGATATTCCTCATCTCGCATCCTTCTCACATTCTTGTGCCCAACAAAACTATGACTGAATAAATTGTCCAAGAGGATATTAGCTACTTGGAAAAATGAGAAAGAAAAGAAGGGAAACAGGACTAAACACTTGTGGAAAATCTGGGGGCAGTAACCGGCTAACAGACAGGCAGCAAACAACCACTGCATTGTTAGTGAAAAGGTGTTTTCAAGTTGGCCTAGATGCATATTTAAAACTTCAGAAGGGCAAAGTCATGTTCAGCACAAAGGATCATTATTTGCTGATGACATAGTCAGCAAAGGTAACAGAGATCTCAGACATGGGGATGTGGGACCTCCATTTGGCAGCTTTCAGCAATGGCAAAAGAAGGTGGCGTCTACAGCATTTGATGATTTTTGGTTTGAGATAGTTTTATCCAGTTCATGCACATAAATCTAACTTGACCTGTTTCTCAACTGTACTTTGTAAACTGAGTCATCATCAGTGTCGACATCATCAGAGAATAAAAAAAGGTAGATATTGTAAACATGGCAAATCTGTTTTCTAGCCTTTCTTCCAATAGAATACCATGTTGCAGCAGTTGACTAGAAATCACTTACTTGCACAGAGCTCTTGAACTTGTTAAAGAAACCGAGAACTTGAACACACATGCACTCACCTAGTGTACAAATGTTGATATACTGCAAGTCTTATACCAAAATAGTAAATATCAGAAAAAGATAACAGTCTACAAAAATCCTCTGCTAATTCACACAGTCTTTCAAGGTGTCCCTCAAATTTTAGTGCAGGGTCAAAAACTTAATATACATGTTGCAGAAAGGCTCTTTTCTCATTTCCCAGCTTTACTTGTGAGAGGGTCTAGAGATCAGCAGAGCGACTTTGAACGTTAACCTGAGCTTGCAACTCTGTGAATTTTTTCCTGGGAGGTATGATGTGTCAAGGGGGAGTTTCTATGCTGCAGAAGAAGAATTGAACATCAACATGAGGGGGTGGAATGTATGCATAGCTTCAGCTGATTCTTTCTAGTCTTGGTTGCCACAGATGCATCAGAAAAATTTTTCATACGAGTAGATGATAATTTCTACTTTGGACTAGTTGCACAGCAAAAAGTTACCTGAAATAGTGATTATGGCCCATTCTTTACACACTGTAATTGCCACTTTAACTGTAAAATAACAACCTTTTTTGCGAATTGTCTTACCAAATATGCCAGCATATAATAACTACTATATCTTTTAAAAGCTTCTAAAATGATAAAATATAATAATGTGCAAAGACAATGAAAGAAAGTATTCCTGGACACAAGAGAAAAAATGTAAGATACTATTTTGTATCTTACTTTTCATTCAGTATTCACATTATTTTGCTTTGACATTAATGCTATTGCCATTGCCACATAACAAAAAGATGCATATTGCAAGCATCAAATCTGCATCATAAGCCAAGTTATATTTCTACTCTTCATTCATGGGACAAAATGTTGTAAGGATTGTATACTCATGTCAGGCTGTAAAGAAAAAAATCTTGGGTGTTGACAGGGATATGGATTTCTTTCAGCTCTCTCTTAGTTTGATGAGAAAAACTTCTTGGGGAATATTTCTTATTCAATATTCAGAAATTACTTCTCAAAACAGCAATATTGTACCTACCTGTGAAAAACAAAGTAAAAATTCTAATCTGCTGTTACTGTAATTGTTTACACCAAATGCATCATCAGAAGTCACAGGGCAGCTGGAAATCTCCAGTATATTGTTGCCCTATTCAATTACTGAGCTGTTTTGTAGCTGAAGACAACAGAAAAGTCCTCCTTGCCTAAAGCACTGCATCACACGAGCTCTCTCCCTGCATTCAAGAACAACTGGTGTTGGAGAATGTTGCATACATGAAATAAGTAACCACCCTCTAGAAGCGACCCTTGAAAGGAAACTTAATTTGGCATTCACAACCAAGCTTTGACTTGACAGTCACAGTATAGTGCTATAGTTCTATTGATTACTAGCAGTTTGTTATATACAAAACTTAAGTACCAATGCAAGGCCATTTTTAAAGTAACTGTAATAACCTGGGCATTTTGACAAAACCACTGGAAAATTTATAACCTTTCTGACTACTATGTTACCATGAGTAACCTTTTATATCTCTCTGTAGCCTACCTCTTTGTAGTTTTGGGAAGAATATATGGTTGTAGAAGTTCCCCTATAAAGAATAAGTTTCTCTGCTTTGATAACAGCCTCTAAGAGAGTACAGTTAAATTTTATTCAGTAGCTGCTGGGAATATGGTGACTTCTCTGATTTTTAAGAATATACTAAATAAAATAATGAAAAATCTAGAACAAGGATGACTGAATGGTACCCTAGTATTGCTCTACATAGGTCAGTCAAACTTTATCGTAAAAGTACTCAGGTGTTTATTGGTCCTATTATGCTGAAAGGCTGTTTCAGAATGTTACTGAATTAAAAATGTCACTGATTAGAAATCTGTTCTCTGTTTTCCACCTGAAGGTACTCATTGACAGTTTGCATATATCTTCAGTTGTGGCAACACAATCCTATAGCTTATTACTTGACTAGATATCAGTTAAATAGCAGACAGCTAAATAAATGAATGATGAAATTCACTCATTTATGAAGTGATTTATTAGGTAGCAAAGAGACTGTTCAGATAACCCAACTGACCTTTTAGCGTCACACTGATAATTTAGTGCTTTCTATAGAAAGAAAGAAAGGAACATTATAAAATAAGGCATAAATTCCCATTTCTCAATGATATTCTTGACTGTTCTTATGGTGTCACTGAACAGAGTTTAATGGATTTGTCTCTTACAAAATGACTGGTTTAGATTTACCTTTATTTTGAGACTGCTTCCAGAGAAAGAAAAACCTGCATTTCTATTCTTTTTCAGACAACTACAGTTTTCTTTTTTTTTTTTTTAATTTATTGTATTTTTTTCTTATTTGGAGTTACTTTGAACAAATATTTACTGGGCTAGACACTACTGCAGATAACATATCCATCCTTTCTATCAAGACTAACATTTGAAAGCTCTATGCAATTAACTTGATCAAAGTTCAATCAATTTTCATTAGACTTTGGTTCTCTCGAGCCTGCATCAAGGACAGAACAAAAGATAATTTGGAAAAGTTTGATCAAGAGCTCTAATTGTAACTATATCAGTATAATACATATAGTTTCACAAAATTTGATATGGTAAATAAGTATTGATTGCCATGGTCTTTTATCAGTAAGTTTGAATTGTTGTTTTCTTGAAGAGATGTTTTTGGTTTTGATGATACATTAAATGAAAATTTCATTTATTTATTTATTTAATGTAGCTAAATTAAGAAATTAATACTTTCAAAAATGCTAAGTTAACTATTACCAGCAAAATCTGTCCATCTGGCTTTCTAGCTCCTTAAGAATCTATTTAGGCTCCTGATGAAAGCTTGCAGGTCTGATCAGTTTTACTATAGGTGTTCTAAAAATGCTTTTAGTATGAGAGTAGAATAGATGTAGGAAAACATCTGTCAGCCCTGAAGGTTTTCTTCATGTTTGTAAATGGAAACTGGATGAGGGAGACAGTTTTCAGGGATTCTGACCTACTTGGTCAGATCTTGAGGAGTTATCGTCTTCATACTAGGATAAAAACCATGACAAGCAAATTGGAGAACCTTGACCTCTAAATCCGAAATTCAGTCCTTCTCAAATAAATCTAGATAACAGGGATGAGGGCATAAGCACACAAGTTTTTATAAAATACATTTCATGGATAATATTGTACAGAACTGTTCACATGGTGATTTGGAAATACACTCTTTGAACCTTAGTGATAAAATCATAGGTATAAAGAATGAAATTGTAGATATTGAGAAGGTACTTGGATATGTGACCTCTGACTCCATCAACCAAAGTTTTGATAGACTAACAGACACTATTAGAAAATATGAGATATTGAAATACTGCGTGCTTCCTGTGAATGATTCTATGTAAAACTGAGCTGCTTTTATGAGAAGAGCTGAAGCCATCTCATAATTGCTATACCACTATTCAGTGCAGAGAAACTCTTATTCTGGGGTAAAGTATTATTGAATTGTATAAAACTAAAGGAGACACTGAATTTCAGGTTTGATTCTGGTTTAGGTTATGCTTTCTGTTACATGTTTCTTAATGACATTAACTGTGTTACTACCAGTAGTTACTGAGTCACTATCAGCTTATGCTGATGTGAAAACTGTGCTCATTTTTATATGTAATATCCTTTGGTATAAAAATCCTACATAACTTTTGCCAAGTGTTTTAATTGCACTTTATCATTTCTGTCCAGATGTCTATCATTCAGGTTTTTTTCATATGATAGTACAATTATTTCTGGCAAATAGTTCCATGTTGATTTTATCATGCAAAGATAATACTCAGGATTTATTTCATTGTTCTGTGAAATATGAAACTGGAGATTGCTTGTGGCTTTGTGAGAGTAAAAGATTTTAAACTACTTTTTATTATTATTATTTTCTTCCTTATTTTTTCCAGATGCAAGGAGCAGTGCAAGGACAGTGCAAGGAACTTCTACAGGAAAATTCAGTAAAGCTATGGCAAGTAGTAATATTATCTCTTCAGTTCAGATATATCTAGAAGTTAGTGTCTAATATGTCTACAAGTACAGTTCTATTTTTTAACTTCTTAATTATGTCAGAGTTCAAAGCTTATAAAATAAAATTCTTTAAATGAGACTAATAAAATATATATTTACAGTGCAACATTTGTAACATCTAACAGCCTTTTGTACTCTCTGTAAAATATTTAGAAAGAACCTTATCGTCATTTCTACTCTTTCTCATATATAGTACTATAGGTTCCTTAGACAGCTAAATGGAATGCTGAGGGAAAAAGGCTGCTGAAGTAATAACCACACCATGTAAGAAAATTTGCAGCTAGGTCCTGCTTTGGCACAGGCTTCCACTGTAACCTGGAGAGAAGTTTCACAAACACCTGAATAGAACAGGATGCAAATCCTTGTTCATCTGACCTTCCTATAGTTCAAATACAAATCAGTAGCTTGGCAAAAATTCAATGAATGGAGCAGAAATAGAGTTTTTGCTTGATGAATTCTTGCTTGATGAATTCTCATACTTTGCATTTATCAGCACTTCATACTGCCTCCCATTTTCGTGTTTATTTAATATTTTTAATTATTTAAACACTGATAGAGCTGACCTGTGCACTATTATTCTGAACTGTTTTGAGTGATTAAAGTTTAGTCTTTTGTTCTTGAGAGTTATGAATTTAAAACAGTGGCCATCCATCCCAGGGATAACATTACTATCCCTGTTTTAACACAGGAAAGCAATCTGTAGAAGTTCTAGTTTCAGAGGGTACCAGCTGATTTATAATAGGTGTTTCATATTTATGTCATCCTGCTCAATGTGTTTCTCATCACTCCATCATCCTAATTAGCTTTACAATTAGCGATTTTGTGTTTGTACAAGATTAGCAGCCGTTGACTCAAATTCACTTCACTCATGACAGCAACCTTTGCAATTATTAACAATATAAAATAGTAAACAAATCAATATAAGTAATTTTAATTAAACTTTACTCTTCCTCCTCTGTGAATTTTCCTTTATTAGCTAGAACCAGACATAATAGATCATTCTTAGATGTTGCTACCTAACAAACGTGAATGAGAAGCAGATAATACAGACTTTTGATAATGATGAGATTGCTGGCCATAGTTTTTACTTCATGAACTCAGGGGGGTTTTGAAAGTTTTATGTGGCAGCTGAATCGTGACCTTTTGTAGGTTAAATCTAACAATAAGAGCTTAACAAATGAACGCAAGACTCCGTATTCTGGGCTTCTCCTTCCCCAGATATCACCTCATACTCAAAAACTGTTTTGACTTCTATGTGTACTATAAAAATTCTAGGGTTAAAAATAAATCAATTAAATTAAGTTAAAGTAAATAGATAGATGGATAGATAGAAAAAAGAGAAGTAATATTTGATTTTGTTGCTCTAATAAATCCATTATAATTCTTACATGGAGCTAAGCTGTTAACATGTATTAGTGCATAGGACTGCATAAACTTATCACATTAAATTTAAATTAAAATCCTTAATGATAATTTTCAGATGAGGAAAATCACTAGAGAGTGTGCAGAGATGGTTCTTATGACTACAACTGAGGCCAATATAGAAACTCAAATCTTTTTTACCAAGTTAGGGTGATGGAAAGTAAGGTATATAGCTAACAAAGATCTTCACGTACAATTCATCTGCAACCTCAACATCTTGTACTCTATTTTCCATATTTCTTTCTGATCCTCTGTAGTCTATTTCCTGCCTGAATAACTCTTCTGAAAAATGTTCTTAATAACTGGATGTGCATTTCTTGGTAAAACTCTGGCACACGTTCAGATGGTTAGAAGCTCTTCACTATATTAGAGAAAAATAGTTATTTTACTCCTTTGGATGCCAAATTTTGTACTGCAAGTTGCTGCAAGCAGTTGTCAGTGTCATGTTTTGCTTGTATAATTCTCAGCCAGCAAACTATTTCTTAAATGAAAATATTGAATAAATAGTATATACATTTTGAGGTAAGAAAATCAGTCTTGTGGATTAATTTGTTTTTCCCCTCATTCTCTTAGACTATTTACCTTGCCTTCCACATACATTCTTCAGAATATTTTCTCATATGGTTATTTTTCTATCTTTGCAAGGAGAAGACATTCCTTTGCATTGGATGGAATGGACGGATTGAATGGTTTATTTTAATATTTTAAAAACTTATCCATCAACTGAAATTCCAAGACCATTTTGATTACAAGAAAGAATTTAGAAAATATCAGATTGCAGTTGTTTTATTTTCTAATTGTTATTGAATTTGTGCAAAGCGCACATGCTGATACCTTGTTTGTTAGGTCGCAAATCTTGGGTGATGTTTTAGTGACTTTTAATTTTGTAGAGCTCACTTTGACATGGTGCTTTCATAAGACAGTGCAGTAAGCAGAGTAAGGATGATTTTTTTTATGGTCTATCTCATAATTTTGTACATAAAAGAATCATTTATCAGTGCTGTACCTATTCCTGCACAATTAACATGGAGATAATATTCGCTTTTTTAAACAGTAAAATGTTCGTAGGCATACATTTGGTCTTGGTGGTGATCATCTTATCAAAGATTTTTTGAATATTAAATAAGATCAGATCACATATTTTTAAGTCTCTTTGTTAAAAATCTTTAAACAACTTCCAGTATTGGCTAGTTAAAATTTCTGAGGCTGCATAGTCTCATATCGATCAGTGAAAAATCTTTTTCACTGCAAATAATCATGAAGCACTAACTGCTCATATTTGAAATCTCTGGTGTTTGAGTTCTGTGCTTGTGACCTTGGAGAATCTCTTGGAGCTTTCTGTCATTCCTCTTGCAAAATATTGCAAGGAATTACAGTCCCAAGCCATTGAGCCGGCTTGTGATATGACAGGGGTGATTCAATGAAAATTTCAAACATGCTGACATAATTTTTTTTCTGTAATAAGATTAAATAAATTATGTTTCTGCAAATTTTCACCATACTCACCTTCTTAATTTTGTATTATTGCAGTATTTCAAGGAAGTCAGGGTTGAAGACTCTTCAGATAATTTTGGATAATTTCAATAAACTGACCACATATTGGGAATTCCAGACCTGGTTAGCAAAACCTTGTATGTGGGAGGGAATGCCCATATTGAAAAAATACAGCAAGTGTAGAGAATATCTGCACATCCTTTACATTACTCCATGCATTGTGATGAAACAAATTATGATGATGACAAAGAAACATTGCAGTTACTCTTTTTCACAGCCTGGATCTTTGAAGCAAGAACGAGAGTGTTTCACCTTAAGGTTTCTTAGTCATTTATTTTCACCCTCTGAGTCAGGTAATTCTTAATGGATTTACCTTAAAATAAGATATTTCTATTAGTCACTACTAACATCCTAAGTACTCATTAACATTCAATGCACTGTGCATATACAGTCTACAAGCACTGTAGGACAAAAGAGAAAATAAGCAATTCCTAGTGCCTAAGGGTGTGTATACAATTTTTTGAGTACAGCACAAATCTATTTATTGTTCCCAGTCATTGAATTTCAGATGGCATCACAAAGCAGGTGCTGAGCTCACAAACTAGATTCCTTTCAGATAAAATTAAACCAGATAATGCACCCCAAAAGCACACCTAATACATTCTTGGCTTTAACAAACATCCATCTCCTGGAAAAAGAAAACAATTAATCTGAAGAACGCCCCTGAAAAATAGGTGTTGAATACTGGATCTTCAGCACTGTTTTGCTCAACAGAACTTTTTCTCAAGGGTCAAACTAAATTCTAATATATACGTCCCCTAAGTGTTTTGTTTTCTTTTCCTTCTGTTCTTTCAGCACAGTCCCTTAAGATCTGTCTCCATCATTCCACATATTAGATTTAGAAACAGTCTCTGGGATACGTAACTTGAAAACTGTATCCCATGCATAAGGAAATTTTGAATCCACTGATGGCTGAAAGACTGCATATGCTGATTGGCCTAAATAGAAGCTTGGACACAGCTTAAACCTCAAAGCTGCTGAGCCTGTCAACCCATGTATTCCTGCTGGTCATTCAACCAGGCTACAAGGAAGTCTTTGTTGACCAACCAAACATAATCAATATTCTTCCCAGCTGTCTGGATAATCAATGCACTGAAACTATTTTGAAGAGAGCTACCATCAATAGAAAGCTGCATCTGCACTCTTTCCCAGTAATGCTACTAATAAAACTCATGTCAACATTACTGTTGCCACAGATTTTCCTTTCTGTGGCAATACAGGATAAAGAAAGGGGCAAGATGTATTGCAGGAATTAGATGGGAAGCTGGTTCATATGGTAAGCAACACCAGTAGTAGCCCAGTTGTTCATTGAGGGTATATTAATTCCTTAGACATCTTGTTTTGGACTCTTCACATTTCACACTTTTTATTTTGTAAAGGGCTTTTTATTTGATTGATTTTCATCTTGGGTGAAAAGATGAAACTTTTGTTGTTTGAGGGCTTTTTTGGTTTTCCTGGTGCAGAATGAAAATGCCTTCAAAACCCTGACTTATGGTGTGGAATAAGACTCCTGCTTTTGAGGAAGTCCATTCACAGGTACTACAGAAATACTGCTTATTATTTAACAATACATATGATTATGTAACAATAACCAGTATTTAATAATAATAATGAATGATAATAATAATGTCACCTGGTAATGATGGAATTTTTATGCATTAAATGTCCATCAAATCTGCACACCTATCTTATAGTTTCATTGGAGTTATGAGAAAGAAAATAAAATATATTTACTTTAGAAAGTGTTTTTACCTCATTGCTATATTAGCTAGTTTTCAAAGTGCAAAGTGACAAAGCTACAGTATTTGATTTCTTGTGCTGCACAGATGTAAATATTTGTGACATACCCAGGCATATTGTCAGTTTGCAACTCACTCCATATGATTAGATAGAATAAAATGTTGCCCTTTTTTTGAACATACCAGAGGGATTTTTTAGGATATTAATGACTTCCCCTAATATGTCCATGTCTGCATAGAGAAAAGAAGTAATGAAGTTTGAATTAAAGGGAGGAGAAGAAAAGTAGAATTTTTTTTTCAAGAATCAGAAAGTAGTTAGAAATACACATACTGCAAAGTAGTGTGCTGTGCATCATAAACTATATAAAAAATCCAGCTGTACACAATGAACACAAAGACAGGTTACCCAGGTGGTTCTTGGACCATTTTAAACTCTTCTAAGTCCAGCATTGGCTTACATGCACTTTCATTCATGCAAAATTTTAAGAGTATCCAGTTGACCTTTGTACCAATGTACATTTATGATATTGTAGAAAAACATTCCTAATATCATTGCTGATGTGCTCAGTGTGTTGCTGAAGGTGATGAAGGTAGACTAAGGACACTGGAAGATTCTTCAAGTTCTTCTTGCATGGCCCTATTGGTCTATGATCAGTGCAAGGACAAGGGAAAGGTACAAGCACAATAACAGCACAGTACTATTTGGCCTATAAAGACAGATGGATCTGCAGTTGTATCTGCTACATAACAAAAGTAGGCACCAAGGTAAAAAAACCTGTGGGGAATTTCCTATTTAAGGAGGCTTTTGATTGATACTTAGTGGAACTTATTTTTGCCATAGTCAGCATACTCCATGAAACCCAGCATTGCTTTTTGTTATACTTTCATGGAAATCCATAGTGTAGTTTTCTACTGTTCCCCTTCTTCTGGGATCTTCAGTAGCAGACATTTGGCTCACAGCATTCTAGATTTCTGTGTTATCCCATCTAGGTGAACTGCAATAGTAAATAACAGCAAATTTTCTATCCCAAACTAGTTATAACACAACCTTTTGTATTCTGGTACACAGATAAAAGCTTCTTTTTCTCCATTTTGTCTATCTTTGTATTCACATTTCACGTACACCACAAAAGGTGGATTTGAAAATAAACCGACAAAATAAACAAACAAAATATTCTGTGCTGCTGTTTTTTATCATTGAAAATATTGATATTTCATAGAGGTGAATTTTGCAGCCAAAAAACACAGAGAAAAATTTACATTATGAGTTCATTTAGTTCATACACTCATTGATGAAAATCTGAAACATCAAGAAAACAGCTATATTTTTGGAGACTACAGTTCCCATTGTAAAGGAAACTGAAACTTCATAAACAAAATTAAATCAAAGGATATTTATGGATCCAGTTGCTGAAATGTCAACTGAACTGTCTATATTGCTTTAATATAATTGATTAGTGAATAAAAAAAAATAAAAAAATAACTGAAGAAAAACTACTAAGCAAATACTTCAGTGCTGATAATAGTTGAGGACAAGATAAGAAGAGATATGCACAGGAGACATCAAAAGGATTATTGCAAAGACAAAAAGGAAGAATAAATCACTGAGAAGATGTATTTTACTAGATTATGAAGAATTTTATGAGATGAATTAAATTTTCCAATTTTAAAATCTTTCTCTTTCAATATTTTTTTCCTTTTTATAGTCTAATTTACTACCCAACATTCTTAACATAGACTTAGAAAGTGAACAGGGGCACTATCAAAGCTCAGCTGTATCATCTGTGAATTACCAGACACTTGTCTCTCACCTACACTGGTCTAATGGTGGTAGAAATCCCCATTATATGTAACTGAGTGGAACATAATTTTTGAAGACAGAATGCAGAAGGAAAGACAGCTTCAGACTTGTGGCTGATCAAATGAGACCATCGTTCCTGGAAAATGAGGAATTCTTGTGGCAATGTATCAGTGGCCAGGAAGGCAAAGAAATAAATGTTTACCAACAGTGTTGATAAAAACAAAGTATAAAATACAAGGACTAGTTCTGACCTTGATTAATCTTCTGGTACTGTTAACTAGCAGTGTCATATGGCATGTTTTGATTGGATGCTAACACCATATTGAAGATAAACCATTCCTCATCTTATGTTTGAGAGATACTGTCACTCTCTCATGATCAGTTACCAAAGATTTTATAAGGAATTCACACAAAGGTGCACAGGTCATAAATTATTTGAGAACTTATCCCTAAAAATTTGGAGAGCCTCTAAAATATGATTTGCTAGAAACTTAAGCTTCACATGGTTGGAGCATCAGAAGAATACTGAGATATTTCACTCCTCAGATGAATACTGGAGGACATTTCTAATCCTTTAACTTTCATTTGCTCTTCTTCACAGTGTATTAGCTAGTGTTCATGATGAAAAGCCTAATTTAGAATTCACAGCATTTGCTTGCAATATGTTTGTTGCTTTAGGTGGAATAGAGGTGTCTAGAGATTAAATCTACAGCTGTTGGAACATTTTGGAATACTGGGTGAAAACAAGTTATTAAGTACAGCTTGAAAGTAGAATTAAACCTTTGAAGTGTAAGATTTTCTTACTGTGACAATATAATTTGCATACAAAAAAAGGAAGGTAATAATTTAATTATTAGGGCTTTCACCCAGCTATGCAGCAGTGTACTTTTGCAAAGGATCAATTTTTAACTGGCTTCATGGTTCCTTATCTTTAGCTGAGGGTAATTTTTGGAGTCAAAGGAGAATCTTTTAAAAGATTTGTGTGCCATTACTCAAACATTCTATTTGGTATGTGTTTGTCAGGATGTAGGTTAACTGTAGTGGTAGATACAGATGAAAAGATAGACTGGCTCAGAAGTTCTAGGAGTAGAATTTTTTCCTTAAATAATTGCTTGCTTTGACTTTCAGAATTTTTGCTTGTATTGCACATGGAGAACTCCTCTGTCAAGAAAAATAAAAGCATCTTGGAATACCCTTTCAAAAACATGTTTTTCTTGCATTCTAATGTTTACAGAAACAGAGCAAAGGAAAGCCAAGACTGATAGTAGTAAAAACTGGTTTAAGTTTTCAGATAAAATATTTATAAAAAATATATGTGTTGGTCACAAATGCCTAAGAGGTAATTTGCTTTTTCAAATAGTGAATAGTACCATCAAAGTTCATGTTGTGAATTACTTGTCTTACATCATTGGATATTTTTTTTTGCACCTAGTACCTACTATAATAAGCTGATAACAAGATTAAAAAAAAATGAGTGCATCTATTTTATGGGGAGTATTCACTACCTCTCATCTGAATAATAAATAAATAAATGTGGAGCAAAATATTGCTCTGAAATGTAATATCTAAAGAATTATTTGCTATACATTGTAGATTGTTGGAATATAATGAATATAAATATATTTTCATTTCATGACACCTTTGCAATTTTTGTTTTAGTATTCTTTGATTAAAGATTTGAGTTGCAACAGCCTTACAAATAATTTTTCAACTTTACCCAGAGTGCCACCTAATGGTGCTGTTGTCTCAAAAGAAATAAAGATAAAAGCAAAAGAGTGGAGGTCATACTGAAGATTTCATTTTAAGATACAAATGAATTACATCACTGCATGTTGGAGTGTAGCCATTGATTTGTTCAGCTAGTAGAGCAGTGTAGAGCTGCTGATCTGATCTTCATATTGTTTTCTCAGTGGATTAGTTAATCATCAGCATAAATTCTGCTATTTTAGCGAAACAATAAGACTACAATATTTAGGAAGGGATGAAAATAAAATAAGAATAGTGCTGGGACAATCTCATTATCTTTTCCTTCTATTATGTCTTTCTATTATCTTTTAGGTTGGTATAATTTTCTGCAATTCTGAATGTTGACTCATACAGCCAAGTGGTTGATATTAAGCATGAACTTAAAGTTCAACTATATAACTGAAACTACAGAACAATCTTAGAATTTAAACTTGCCTGATTTAAGTTGTTCTGTTTTTTGCTTATTTGTGGCATCTTTAAAACCTACTATTTAAAAAGACACAGAGCTCCAACTGGTGCCTACAATGAATAACTAATGAATTAATTCAATTTTGCACAGGTTCTCTTGGATTCACCTCCAATCGCTTGCATGGACTGTAAATTTTACATATACTAATGTTCATGATAACACATCAGACACTCTTGTCTGTGAGACAAAATTTAGCTTGAAAAGCCTCATGCTGTATAACACCTCAGCCAATTATACTCTATGTACTTTTATTGCCATCAGAGAGACTTGAATTCATCTCACAGCTTTTTCTTCAAAGAAAAAATTCACTGCTAATAATGCACTTTATGTTGGTCTCTAGATAATGCTTTAAAAATTGAATTGATTTTTTTTTATCACATGCAATTTTATTCTTCTCAATACACGTCTATTGTTGAGATTGAAAAAGTACAGCAGAGGGCAAACAGAATGATTCAGGTTCTGCAAGTCTGAATTGCAAAGAACGATTTGCCTGTATAGTTTACAAAATAGAAACCTAATCAAAGACACTGTAGACAGGAAAGATTTTTGAAAGAAATGAATGTGCTAACACTAACATTCATAAAGTGTTTAATAAAAACGAATTTTAAAAAGAAACTAACTGGCTTGAATGACAGAAGATGGCAAAGAGACTATGGAGCTCACAAACTGTACCAAATGCTTGCATCTACTCGGTGAAATAAATATGTTCAGTGAAGACATACAGAAAGAATGAAAAATAAAAGATGCTTTGCTGTTGGATTAATACAGAAAAACACCAAACTATTGTATACCAAGATGTCACAAGGATGATCTGCTAGATGACAAAAGGAAATGGATGACAAATTGTATATGTGAGATAATCATAAGCTCCTTTGACTTGCACATTATGCTTTTCTTAGGTACTTAGAAAACGAAATAGAGAATGAGTAATTCCAGTGTGACTATCTTAGGTCCAAATGGGACAGAAATTTTCTATTTGTCATGTGTGTGTGTCTTTGAGTATGTTTCATCTCTGAAGCATTCCCATTAATTGAGCAGGATTGATATGGGATCCTAATTGATCCCGTTATGATCAGGTTATTGATCTGGAACACCCCTGAGTCCCCACATTCCATTTTTTAAATCAGTAATATTGTTTGACTTTCTCTTCTTCTGATATAAAGATATAACCATTGGAAAACAGAAAAGTTTGGGGTTCTTTTTGCCTACTGCTGCACTCACAAAATGGAAATTGCTTTGCAAATTCAACACAGAAATTTTAGGCTAAATGAGCTGAGAGCTGTAAGCTTTTTCTTTAGGATATACTGCTCCATGATCAAAAAATTCCAGCTGTCCTGCAAGGACAGAATACTCCAAGCTTTGTTTTGGACTGTTTTTCATACTGAAAATTTCCTATAGGGAAAGAGAAATGTTACAGCTCTTGGACTCCATATCTAAAACTGGAGCCTATCGTAGATAAGATCATGTTATGAACTTGCTGTATCCATCCAGACCAGTTACTTTTACTGAGGTTTTCTCAGTGGAAGACACTACAATCTAACATACACTATTAAATAAAAAAATACTGAGTTTCAAATACTATTTGTCATTCATTTTTTCTATAGTATCAGGGTTTTACAAAGGAAAACCAGAAAGAATAAGAACTAAATGGAATGAATTTGCCAGTAGAATATTTTGTGACATGGTGATTTTATCAGAGTATTTGTTGAAGGAAGATATCCTTGCTGCATAAGATTGTGGTGTGATTTTTCAGTTTCACATTGAAGAGTGAAGACTACATCATGAAAAAATATTTGAAATAATTTCAGAAATGTATGGATAAATTTCCTGGTCTACTGTTTGTTATTGTACTGATCTTTTGTTTGAAATAGCTCCTAGAGAAGACTCTGCCGGTTACCTTCCCTTGGTATCTGCAGAATATTTCAGCTATTTTATCTTTCTAAAGGAATTGTCACAAAGACGTGGGATAGCACTAGCTAACTATTTAAAAATAGTTAAATCTGATAATTCCAATGCAGAAATGATCACTAATTTTGCCCCCATTAAAGCAAGGAATAAAAGAGAAGTGTAGCTCTTTAACATGTCAGACCCTGTATATATATGTATATATGTATATATATATATAAATATATAGTACAGCTAATTTCACAAATTTTTCATCAGCTGTCCACTGCCATTTAATTTAATACTCATTTCTCCTTTTTGCACAAGTGTGAAGTGAAATGGAAAAAGCGCTGGTGAAAGAAAAAGTTGTGCAAGAATTTCCATGTCTATTCTTTTTTGTGTGTGTATTACATCTCTGTGCTTTTTTTGCATTTTCTACATGTATATAACACTATTGCAGACATGGTCAGGATGTCTATTAAAAAACTTCAACCAATCAACGGGGTATTGTGAATAGTCTAATGCTTACTTGGGGTCACAATCAGCCTTTGTTGCAGGAGTCCTTTCTATGACATCCAACTGGATCAAAATAGTATTCTTCAAGCCACTGATCTGCTCAGTTTTTGTATCCAGCTGGGTCGTGGTTCCATGACCGATTCAGCACATGCATGATCCATTTCTATTAATTGTATTAAACCATGTACAAAGCATCTCTAAAATATTTCATCTGCCTTATGTAAGCATCTTTTGCACCTGCAAGAACATTCTACTATTTACAATATTCTTATTTAGCAAGAATTTTCAGCAGTTTTACAGCAGAAAAGGCCTGTCTCAGTTTTTGGCTACATTCTCCACTCAGGGGGTTAATCAACGCATCAAACACACAAATAGTGCTTATTGTCCCAGGTGGAGCAGAAGCTGACTGAGGACTTTACAGGACTACCTGAATCTCACATTCCAGGTGAATCCTTTGTTTCAGACCAGTTTATTGGCTTTTCTATGCAAAATGGAGAACTCTTAAGTCATCCAGAGAGTTAATAACTCAGTGTACTGGCTGTACACAAAAGCACAACCCTGATTGCCAGACACATCAAAGTTGTAGCTTAAATTCTGCAGGTTTTGTTACAAGACTGTTCAGCAAGAGAATGATGGTTTCAGTGTGAACAGTTTGAAAACTGAAACTTGGTTCAATGGCAAAGTTACCACCAATAAAGTTGTCTTTCTAAATGGCATAAAGGCAGTTATTTAATATTTTATGCAGTAAGAGAGATTAATAGTGATGAGTTATATCTTCAGAAAATCTATACTAATATCTGCACAGGAGTAAAAAGAAGGATTTATACATGTGTCTTCTCCTTTGAACATGTGTAATTTCGGCATTCTTTTCTTTAACAGCAAGCAACAGATACTCAGCTACAAGTCCTATTAATAATAAGCTTCAGAAAACTTCCAATAAGCTTCAGGGATAGTACTGTGTACATGTATTTATTCATTTGAGGTTAAAAAAAAAAGGTATGTAAATAAATAAAAAGGAAAAGGATTGAAAAGCTATAAATTCCAATACCTTTTATGTTTGCAAGCTGTCTTACACTGTTGTCATAAGCGGCTTTATTTTATACTTTGTGTCTCCTCTAAATCTTAGTATGCAGTAAATGCATATTTAAGGAACTTGGAAGTAAATCTCAACAGGTTTTGAGGTATGTTCATTTGAAGTATGTTGAAATAAAAACTGGAAATGTAACTGATTCCCAAGTTCCCTTTGAGTTCAGAAAGATAACTATATAAAGTTATGGAGTCAGGGCCTGAGATAAAAATTTTGACCTTATTGCAACTGTGAACTCTTGTGGTGCCTGTCTCAATATAAGCGTATGAAGTTATTTGTAAGCACTAGCAAAATATCTACTTCTACATGCTCTTCTGTGAAGTTGATAACACATTTTGCCAGGTATCTCCATTCTATACATTTGTTATATTTTACAATTTAAATTTAACAATGTGTTCAATAAGAAAAACATGAATATGTTGTTCTGGCTGAATGAACAACAGAAAGTTCCATCATAATTTATTGTTGTTATTGAATGCAGTGGGTCAAATTTACTCATGGTATAGTAATTTTAATGTAATATACTAATTTTACAACAACCAAATGTGTTTCATTGTCATCTGTGTTTATCCAGTCAATCAGTACAATATTATTCCATCTTCATCTTATTACAGATATTACACTGGAGACAAACCCCAGTGTAAAGAGATTGTCAAATTCATAGTGAACGAAAGAAAAAAATATGAACATCAGTCTCCACTGTAAAATGCTAAAGCTGCAGGAGACTGAGATACACATTTTCAGCAAAGCAATAAGAGCCTCACAGGGATCTAACATCCAGCTACTACTTCCATCCATTTCAGTCATTAATATTAAATTCATTATACTTCTTTCCAAACATTATTTATTTTCCCTGTAATTTTTTATGTGTCATTTCTACAAAGATACAAACTGATATAAAAGTTCAGAAATCCCACTACATATTTTGACATATTTATTTACTGTTGATCAATATACTTGGATATCTCTCACATTATGATTATGACACACATGACAGCAGCTGAAGCACTAAAAAAGAGTAGATGAAAAATGCTATTGTGGCATTAGGATGATGATGCTTCCATGAACACCAGGTATTGATGCACTGACATGTTATATACTCAAGTCAGACATCTTCTTATTTTTTGCTATCAAAAGCTTTTTGTCTGCTCATCTGTCCACTACAGATAAGTTCAGATTCAGTTCAGGTTTCATGGTCATGTTTGTTACCACATTGCTTCTACCTATCTCCCTGATAACTTAATTTAATAATTAACATGTTGAAAACAAAGGCAGGTATTGTTTATTCATTAGGCCTGGCCTAACGTTCTTATCTTTTTAATTTTTTTTTTCCCTTATATCAGATATTTACTTGTTATCTGCTACTAATCCCCCACCCTCAGAATAATGCTCTGCATCTGACATAACTAAAACAGTGAGTTGCATCAGTATTTAGCATCTCTGTGAAAATGTTTTCTGCTAAACCATGACAAAAAAAACCCAATTCAATAAGCATTTGGAGACATGTTTGGAATCCTTTCACTGAAGAGCATCTTACTCCTCGAGATGTCCAGCTCAATGCAAGTAAAGTATGCATGTAGCATATATCCAGTAACTATGAATAAGGGAGCCAGAATGTGCCTTTAGTAAATCATGCCAAAGAAAATATTTTATAAATATTTGTCTGAGTAGCTAAAAGCTGAAAATAATGAAAATTAATGATAATAGAATTTACACTTGCAGATGGATCTAAAAAAAACCAACCTAAATGTTTTTTCTCATAAAGTAGTTGGACATCTGTTTTTAATGCCAAAAACACTTATCTTGTTGCAGCTGTCTCTGTGAAACTGATTTGCATTTCATTATTATTAATTCATGTATAGGTGAAATCTTTCTATATGCATTCATATAGCTATCTTAAAAAATTAGTGTTCTTATACCTGTTTGATAATAACATAGCACAAGTTATTTAAATACTAAATTAGCCGATTTTGTCTAGGGGGACATCTATTACCAGTAAAGTGAGACATATGTGGTGCGATGTTTGCAGTACTAACTATAAAAATCAAAAAAGCTGATAATTACAATCATGAGAGAGATAAGTGTGATATTTGAAAAAATCCTGAAGTTTTTAAGTTAAGATTTTATTAAAAACAAAAAAATTAATCACCCAAATCAGACATAAGCCTTGAAAAAAAGAACATATCATAGGTATTAGTTCTGCATGAACTTTGTGTGGGCCTCCTTCAAAGAGATGTCTGTCACATTCTGTCCCCACACAGGCAAAAGTACCATTGGGAAGTTCATTGGGAATTTTCATGAGGAAGAGCTTTACATTTCTGTCTATTGAATATTTATGTTCATTGTAGTAGTTTAAACAGCAAGATAATGGCAAAGCATTTATGTCTTTTGCACAGTACTTTTTGGAATCCTTTCTAAAGCTATAATGAACTTGTCCCTCCTCCCAAACGAGGGAATAAAAGCCCAAAACCAAACCAGCCAATACTAAACAAACCTTTTTCCCTTCCAGAAGAATCCAAACAAAAATTCATTATAGCTTCTGGATTTGGCTGTCTTATGTGCTCACTCATAAAATGTACTGCTGACAGTCTTAATTTTCAACTCATTATCAGTTCTACACAGCCCAGCATGTTTAAAAAATGCTGAGTATTTTGTGAAAAATCCCTGCTCTTCTTAAGGAGGAATCATAATTATATATTCTTTCATTGCACAGCGTTCTGCAACCACTCCATCTCTGGTAGAACATTGATAGAGGAAGTTTAATAAATCATGTTTACACCTCATCTTGAAATGACAGTACTTGGGTTATCTATTTTCAGCCGTTTCTGTATGCTACAGAGTTCTGTTCTCTGCTTTAGTGTTGGTCACTTACAAGGTACTAATAAGGGTTAGATAGCAATGACACTCAAACCATGTACTTTAAAAGATGTTGGCATCAACGCTTTTAAAACACCAGTGTCTGGCAAGATGCCTCACAGCAGTTTGTTGTCCTCTGCTATCTTAGATGTGGAAGACTAATAATTCTGCAACTGTTCACAGTTACGTTTAGTGCTATGAAGCAGCTGAGGTAAAGGCCAAGTGTGTTATTTAGCTTCAATCACTCAAAAAACTACTTTGTAAACAAATATTTTGTGATTGTAGCACAGTCCCAGAATTATACCCCTAGCACCCACGGCAGTAAAAATGAATAAAGGATTGAGGTCACAAATTTAAGGACAGCCATACTTCAGCTTGATCTCAAGATCAATGCTTTAATCATTTTTACCTCCATGGGTGCTAGGGTATAATTCTGGGACTGTGATACAAGAACATTTGCAAGGCACACTCTGAGAGAAACTGCCCACTTCCTTTCAGTGATGAGGTACCTTATGGTTATTCTCTTTACAAAACAGACTCATCATGGATTGGGAAACAAACTGCGCAAGGTAAAAGACACACGAAAAGCAGATTTCTTGCTTTTTGTAATGAATTTAAAGTTTTTTATTTTCTCTTGGAGCAACACAACAGCCCACTCTGTAGTAATTTATTAACCAATAATTTGGATACCTAGCTTTAAGCAACTAAGTTTACTTTTTTTTTTTTTTTCTTTAAGACATATTTATTTACAAAATCTGCAGCAGCAGGCTACACGTCCTCCTCATTCTGAACAAAATTCAGAATAGGTTATATTAATCCCATTGGCAAACACACAAGTTACCACTGTTCACAAGGCCAGTCTGATGTTATCAAAGTTGAAAAGATGTCTTTTCTAAAAGGGGTCAGCAAAACTGTGCTCTCCACACTGCTGTACCAATGTGTCAATCCTGATGTTGATCAGTGATGGAGCATTGGAACTTGTCTCACTCACAATGTTTAAATCCATTCTGATCAGAGAGACAGTGAGAGCTTCAGTAAGATTTTACATTGTTTCAGATTTTTGCTGCTCATAGCCTGTTGACTATACATAGGGCTGACAAGCACTAACAGCATTTAATGTTGCCCTGATATGGTTTTAAATAAAACAAGCTTATTACAATAAGCAGAAAACAGGGTGTACAAAGGAGGTAGTCTGCAAGTGCCAGGTATTAAACAGTGCTTTGTCTCCTCAGAGTAAAATCAGCAATAGTGTTGTTTTTTTTTTTAATTAAAAGCCTGTTCAAGGAGAAAAATCTTGGTGATGCTCACTAAGAACTTTCAGATTGTACACATTATTTAGACACTTCTTTTCTACCTGCAGTTGTCTATTTTGAAATGGTAGGTGGTTTAGTGTGTTCTGATCCCTCCCTATTCCTTTTCAATTTATTTCCTGAAAGAGTGTGGTTTAGGCACAGCAGCTGGCTGTCACTGTGACTTGCTTTTTACTCAGCTCTGCAGCTGAGCTGAATAAGGAACAAGGAGAAAAAGTCAGCAAAGTTCTCCAAAGTCACTCGGTGCCATGACTGAGAATGGAATATGTAATAATCTTGACTTCAAGCCTAAATGCTCAAGGAGTTGACTGCTTTTAATTAAGTACTGTACATTCTGGAAACTTTCTTGATATTCTGTTACATTTTGCTCAGGCAATTTCTTGGAAAAAAAATGGTGCCAGTCATGAGAACACAAAAAGCAAAGGCCTCATACTGTGAGCCAGATATTTTGAGTTACTGTACACAGCAACTTCTATATATCGGTATATTCAACTCTGCTTGTTGATAGTTCAATATTCAGGGTTTGTGAATTCTTTGGAACACAGTAAAATGCGTCTGACATGAGAGTGAAGGCACAGAATAGCAGACACAATGGTGCACATATCCTCTGTGAAGGATAACAAAAAGTCCTTCTACAGATACATTAGCAGCAAAAGAAGGGGCAAGGAAAATATCCATTCTATACTAGACACGAGTGGGAATATAGTTGTTAAAGATGAAGAAAAGGCTGAGGTATTTAACACCTTCTTTACCTCAGTTTTCAGCGGAAAGACAGGTTACCCTGAAGACGGATGGCTTCTGGAGCTCATAGAAAGTGACATGAATCTAAACAGCCCCCCTGTAATCCTGAAGGACACAGTCTGTGACCTACTGCGATGCTTGGATCCCCACAAGTCTATGGGACCAGATGGGATCCACCCAAGGGTAATGAAGGAGCTAGCAGAAGAGCTCGCCAAGCCTCTCGCTATCATCTATCAACAGTCCTGGCTCACTGGGGACATCCCAGATGATTGGAAATTGGCGAATGTCACGCCAATCCACAAAAAGGGCCGGAAAGAGGACCCAGGAAACTACAGGCCCGTCAGCCTGACCTCAGTGCCTGGCAGGGTCATGGAACAGATCATCCTCGGTGCAATCACACAGCACCTGCAGGATGGGCAAGGGATCAGACCCAGCCAGCACGGTTTTAGGAAGGGCAGGTCATGCCTGACCAACCTGATCTCCTTTTATGATCAGGTGACCCGACTGGTGGATGAGGGGAAGGCTGTGGATGTGGTCTACCTAGACTTCAGCAAAGCCTTTGACACCGTCTCCCACAGCATCCTCCTGAAAAAACTGTCAGCCCGCAGCTTGGACAGGAGCACCCTGTGCTGGGTTAGGAACTGGCTGGAGGGCCGGGCCCAGAGAGTGGTGCTGAACGGGGCTGCATCCAGTTGGCGGCCGGTCACTAGTGGTGTCCCCCAGGGATCAGTGTTGGGCCCAGTTCTGTTCAACATCTTCATTGATGATTTAGATGAGGGGATTGAGTCCATCATCAGCAAATTCGCAGACGACACTAAGCTGGGGGGGAGTGTTGATCAACTAGAAGGCAGGAGGGCTCTGCAGAGGGACCTGGACAGACTGGAGAGTTGGGCTGATTCCAACGGGATGAGGTTTAACACGGCCAAGTGCCGGGTCCTGCACTTTGGCCACAACAACCCCATGCAGCGCTACAGGCTGGGGACAGAGTGGCTGGAGAGCAGCCAGGCAGAAAAGGACCTGGGAGTCTGGATTGACAAGAAGCTGAACATGAGCCAGCAGTGTGCCCAGGTGGCCAAGAAAGCCAATGGCATCCTGGCCTGTATCCGGAACAGCATTGCCAGCAGGTCCAAGGAAATGATTCTGCCCCTGTACTCAGCCCTCGTGAGGCCACACCTGGAGTACTGTGTCCAGTTCTGGGCCCCCCAGTTCAGGAAGGATATCGAGGTCCTGGAGCAGGTCCAAAGGAGGGCAACCAGGCTGGTGAAGGGACTCGAGCATAGACCCTACGAGGAGAGGCTGAGAGAACTGGGGTTGTTCAGCCTAAAGAAGAGGCGGCTCAGGGGAGACCTCATCGCTCTCTACAACTACCTGAAAGGAGGGTGTAGCCAGGTGGGGGTTGGGCTCTTTTACCAAACGACTTTCAACAAGACAAGAGGGCATGGACTTAAGTTGTGCCAGGGGAAGTTTAGGTTAGATATTAGAAAGAATTTCTTTACAGAGAGAGTGATCCGTCATTGGAATGGGCTGCCCACTGAAGTGGTGGATTCTCCGTCCCTGGAGATATTTAAAAAAAGACTGGATGTGGCACTCAGTGCCATGGTCTAGCAACTGCAATGGTGGTAAAAGGGTTGGACTCGATGATCTCTGAGGTCCCTTCCAACCCAGCCAATTCTATGATTCTATGATTCTATGAAATACACACAAGTGACATGAAGATATTTGTTTACAATGAGTGAAAGTGTATTGTTATTTCACCTCTTGCTTTACTTTTCTAAAACTATCTATACCATCTATTGTGGCTTGGATATTATTTGAATGATTTACACTTTCCTTAGGATTTTTTTTTTAATTTAAACAACATACACTTAGTTTTAGAAAGGTAGGTAAGATTTCCCATGGATAATATTTGAAGACATCTCTACAAGTTATGCATTACTTAGTTCCTTAACTATATATACTACATCTGAGAGAATGCCATGCTTTACTTTAATTGAGTGATCTGTAATATTTCTGAGAAACCAGATAATTAGCTTGGAATAAATGGTTATCTGAACTAGTACTTCCAGAGCTACATATAAGTATGTAGAAATAACTGACTATTTGAAGCTAGACTCTATCTTGTGGATCTGCCTGTGAAACCTCATGTGATTAACGTGAAGTAGTGGTAGCACTCAGACTATCAGGACCCACAGAAAGAAAAATAATTTGATCAGGATGAAAGGGAAAAAAGGAATGTTAATGAAGCAAAAATAAAACTGGGGAACTAAAATTTAAGTCACAAGTGTGGGTGACTATTGAAGTAGAATAGAAGCACTGAAAGCTCCACAGAGAAAGTCATTCAGCTTGTAAAGACATGAGATTTATTTAAAGAAAGACTGCAGCAGCACATGCAGGTGTAGGCAGAAAAAAAGAGAGAAAGGACAGAGAAGATGAGCTCTCTAGTCCAGTGTCTATGGTTTAAGAATAGATACCACAGACAAACAAATATAAGATGTCCAATAAGAAACACAAGAATGTTTTACTTTCAGGTACAGTTGTTGGGTAACAGAGCAGTCATATAGATATCGTTAGGGTATAATTTAAAGGTATCCTCAGAATGGAAAAGGAAGAAAAACACTCATTATATATTGTAGACAGTATTGTAAGAAAATCTAAAGTATCCACATGCACAATGGAATATCCAAAATAAAGGTCCTTATCAAAGAAAAGGAACTGAAAAAAATGCAAAAATTTAAAATGCTTCAATATCCCTACTGCAACTAACATAGGTAAAACAAGAAATTTAGTAGAGTGAGAAAATGCTCCAATGAATTCATACAAACTGCTCAACAAAGCCGTGAAATAGAATTAGTTTTCCAGCTATTGAGGACACTACATGATTTACCAGATTAAACTGCTGACTGCATGTATTTTTACATGCAAAGTATCAGTGTCATTGAACAGCCTGGCAATGTTTCACATGCCTCTTGGCAACTATTGCTGGGTACAAAGGACTTTGGGTATGAACAGAGTCTGCAAGTAATTACTGACATAAAGTAAACTAGTTTTGAAGGGATGCAAAAGCCTCTTGATTATAACAGATGATATTCTTACCTAAAGAAACTAAAGAATGGGGAACCTATTACAAAGGTCTGGAGCTACAATAGTGTTAAGGAGCTTTTCAGAAAGCGTTTTAGATTGAACTGAAGCTGAAAAGATCTACTGCTTTGCTTTTCAGATCTGTTTTTGTTCTGAAAAATTGTCTTAAAGCACTGAGAGCCAGAAATTCATTACAAATATATCCATATTTGCTCATAGGATATGGAGGAGAGACCGGCAATTTACTTTAAATGAAATAAAAATAATTAAAAAGCCTGAGAATATTCAAGTAACACAAAAAGGATGCAGCATGGAAATAAATAGAAATCGGGAACTTCTTAATAAAACAATGATTGCATAAGTGAGTCATTGATCTTCAAGTACTGTAGTACAGTGCAGAAGCCTACAATTAATGATACTATACTGATTTTTAAGGACTTTGAAGAGAAACATTTAGAAAAGCAGAGCTGACCGTCTTTTCTAGATACAAAAAAGGACAGAAATGCTCAGTATAGTAGCTCCTGCTTACATTTTTCAAAATGGAATTATTCTACATTCCTCACCTGTGGGCACAACATTTGTGCAGGTTGATCACAGGTCTTTAAAAAGCATCATGAAGAAACAGCAGCCAAGTGCACCCAAGTGTGTACAACAGATGTTACCTTGCACCAGATTTAAGTGTTATGAAGTGAGAATAAGCTGCTACTCTGGAAAGCTACTGATGTTTTAGATATGCTGAGAAATGTGTACTTTTCTGAATACAGTAGAAATAGCATGGCTGTGTCAAAAAGGAGATAAAGTCTGTCAATATGTGAAATAAAGAGGAGCTGAGAAATATGAGGAATGGAAAGATAATAAAGATAAGAAACCAGAAAATATCATTATGCCAGTATATTTATCCATGGTATGGCTCGAACATTGCTCATACTTCAGGTCAAAACCTGAAGATGAAGCAACAGTGGAAGCAGAAAATGTTCTGACTAGAAGAGATCAGAGGCATAGAAGACCCAATAAGATTTTAAACTTAAAAAAAATTCACTTAATATAAAATTATAGGTGAAATGAAGATGCAAGTGGCAAATTATTCCTTTTCTTATAAAAACTAAAGGGAGCAAATTGAATTGCCAAATATCAGTTTTATAGAAAATGAGGAGGTTTTTTCACATGGTACAAGCTGACTTGGTGGAACTTACTCTTATATGTTTTGGATACCAAATAGATCAAGAATTAGAATAAGAGGAACTTTTTTACTGAAAGTGAATTCTCAGTTACGGCACTCTGGAAACTTTTAGCCCACAATGGACTCATTTTCACACTCTTACAGACTCTGGTATTTGTCCCTTCAGCTTTTACTACTAATCACTTTCAGCTACTTTGGATGCAACTGGCATCCACTTACATTTTATTTATGTTTAATTATGTTTAGGGCTGATCATGCTGAGATAAACAAATGTCAGCAGCTTATCCCTAGTATCATAGGAAAAGCAAGCTATAAGGAGCATAGGTGGGATCTCAGTTGGTCAGAATCTTGACATGAAACTGACACTAAATAGGAATAACAATAGACATGAGTGTTCTAATCTTTAAAGCTTGAAACAAAACATAAACCCGTAAACTAGTATGATAATGATATTAAAAAATAGAGACAATTCCCACTTGCAGAGTGACATGCACTTTCTTTCAAAGTATTCTCTACTAGAAAATACAGTATCATGTAACTGTTTTTCTTATTTGCATCTTCATAGATACCAATGGACTCAGATATTACTCAGTAGTATTTGCAGGGTTAGCTACAGGAACAAGAAGAGGATGCAGAAACTCATTGTGCGTGACTGTTGTTGCTAGGGAGTGTGCCCCACTGGGATCCCTCACTAAGCTTGTTTGTCTCACTCTGCCTGGGATTTTCAAAGGAACAGCTCAGTGACACAGTGGGAACTCAGAATAATCCAGGTTTTTCTGTTTGTTTTTCCATCATCTCTAATTCTGTAACTGTGGAATTCAAAACAATAGGTCAGACCCCCAGGGGACAGAAAGTTTTGAGCTTTTTGAAACATCTGAAGATGCAGCAATTGGACAGCCTCAGGTTGGTAGCCTGTTAGTGCCTACAGAGAACTAAAAAATCCCAGTAAACTCAGAACCATGTGTTTATCTGATTTAGGCTCTGAGCTGATTCCTGCAAATATATCCTCAGGTTTATGACTGATTGGAGTGAAATCAGAATAGGTTGCAAAAATGTATAAATAATTTTTATTCTTCCTGATTTCCTTTAATATTTTTAATTCTGCTCTTAATTCTTTCTATGGCATCCTGGCCTGTATCCGGAACAGCGTCGCCAGCAGGTCCAAGGAAGTGATTCTGCCCCTATACTCAGCCCTGGTGAGGCCACACCTCAAGTACTGTGTCCAGTTCTGGGCCCCCCAGTTCAGGAAGGATATCGAGGTCCTGGAGCAGGTCCAAAGGAGGGCAACCAGGCTGGTGAAGGGACTCGAGCACAGACCCTATGAGGAGAGGCTGAGAGAGCTGGGGCTGTTCAGCCTGGAGAAGAGGAGGCTCAGGGGAGACCTCATCGCTCTCTACAACTACCTGAAAGGAGGGTGTAACCGGGTGGACGTTGGTCTCTTTTGACAGACGACTTTCAACAAGACAAGAGGGCATGGTCTTAAGTTGTGCCAGGGGAAATTTAGGTTAGATATTAGAAAGAATTTCTTTACGGAGAGAGTGATCCAGAATTGGAATGGGCTGCCCAGGGAAGTAGTGGATTCTCCATCCCTGGAGATATTTAAAAAGAGACTGGATGTGGCACTCAGTGCCATAGTCTAGCAACCACAACGGTGGTAAAAGGGTTGGACTCGATGATCTCTGAGGTCCCTTCCAACCCAGCCAATTCTATGATTCTTTGATTTTATGATTCTATCCTCTATATTTTGTTTTATTTTTAATATTCTATTTTGTCTGCCAGCCGGTTATACAATAAAAAGTAGTTTAATATTATCAAAACAGGATGTGAGAATTTATATAAAACACTCTACACATTTTAAAAGTGAATATGCTAGCCAGACAAATGTAAAGTGTTAGAGTATGTGACTCCGTATTATTATGACTTTTTTTGCCATTTGAAGGAACTCCAAGTTTAACACAGTCTCTGTGGAGGATAACAACCACATAAAGCATGTTATATGCTTTGTCTTGTTTGGTGCTGTATGTGACATATGGAAAATTATGGGGTCAAGAAGTTGAAAGCTTCAAAGGCAAAGAGATTCTTTATCTGGTTTTTCCATACTAGATACAAAAAGCAAACTTAATGCAGCAGAGTAAAGCAGAAGAAAAAATGGTAAAAAAACAGAAGCAAAGAGCTACAATTTCTTAATCGATTATTTTTGCACTTGCATGCTTTTTTTTCTATTGTGTCATTTCATTGATTACTTGGATTTGATTACTTGTTTTGCATGTAGTAAAAACACTATTACAGCATTGTGGACTTTCATTTACCTCCTGTTAAGTACAATTTAACGATGTCTTACAAACCCTGCAGGTGAAGAGACAACGATGAGAGAAATAAAAGTATTGAGAAACAGCCCTTCAGACACCAAGGTCAGGAGGACTCAAACAAAGGTGTGAAGTTGAGACTGGGAAAAGAGGGAAGTGGGAAGAAGGTGTTTTAGTTTTCATTTTTATTTCTCAATATCCAAGTACACTTTAATTGCCAAGAAATTAAAATAATTTTCCTCAAGGCAAAGCTGTTCTGCCCATGATAGTAATTGGTTAAGTAATCTCCTTGTCTTTTTCTCTACCCATAAGCTTTTTCATCTTATTTTTTCCTACTGTTCTGTTGAGAAGAGGGTCAGAGAGAAGCTGGGTGGGTGTCTGGCAGCCAGACAGGGTAATCCACCTTACTGAAAGGTAAATATCTAAGCCCTTTCTAGTCACTCTAGCCTTCATTTTGTAACCACTGGATAGAAATAGGCACCTCTATAAGGAAATACATCTAACCCTTCTAAGGATGAGATGAAGTGAATGTTACCTTGGTTACAAAGATACATGGAAGTGACCAGCTCAGTCCTAGATATCAAGCTTTTAGACATCTAGATTTCTATCTGTGTTTCATTCTTTTAAGTTCTGGATACCAATTTTCATGTGCTGTTAGAAAATGTAAAGTATTTAGATTTTGTACTTCACTAGTTTTTTTCTCTGTAATAACCACTAACAAGAAAATAGTTACTTTCCTTTCTTTTACAGTTAATTTTCACAAAAGAAATTTCTTTTCTTTATTTTTCTCTTATGCTAGGGGAAAGAAAAATCAAAAGGGTAGCCAAAGTGGTTTGTAAAATTATTTATAAAACTTTAAGAAATATGTTGCAGTATATATCTCTTTTTTCTGTATGGACATTACTACACTCTCCTTATTGATCCTAAAAGTACCATCATTTTCATCAGTATCCAAAAGAAAAAAACATTTTGACCCCTCATAATCTGTAAATTATATTACTAAGACTTACTCATTGCATCTGACATTGCATTTTGACTGGCTGTCCATACAGCCTCTCTTTTGAGATTTAGATTGCCAGAAATGTAACAGAGAACAAGAATGGCTTCCTGCCAATCAAATTATAGAACACTGAAAAGGTCAGAGTTACACAGTATATTACTGTCTTTCATAGATTGTACTGGGTATTAAATCCTCTGATGTCTCATTTCACTGACAAAGATTGTAATGAGAAGAGGAACTAGCACAGAATGGATCAAGCTTTGTGACCACAGTTTTTATGAGGATGAGAAATGGAAACAAAACCCAGCCAAAACCTCAATCCATTTTCATTATAACTAGACTTATAATACATTGGGGTTCTTCAGTTAGGAAAAACCAAAGAGAAATTCCTTAGATCAGAGCTGTCCAGGCAGTTCTGCATTACAGATAGAAGGTAGTAAATTTGTCTCAGTAGCAGAATGTGAAACACATTATGAGAAAAACTGAACAGGGCTAAATGGCAGGAAAATTGTACCAGCCAATTTTCTGCTGTGACTTACTGTGTGCTCTGCAAAATTTAGAGAAAATGTTCTTGCTACCACTTCAGGATAGAGAGATATCAAAGCTCAAAATCCCTTCCACACTGGATGAATTCTTGGATTGATAACAAAGGAGTAGCTATCAGGACAGTTGGCATTCCTGGACTCAGTGACCCTTGGTTGATACCAGTCTTTAAGCTTGGTCCAATGTCCTGTAGTTTGTGTCTCAATATTACACACAAACAGTTGACATTAGATTGATTTTGTAACTCCAGTGTTTTATTACATCTTTCACCTGCAGAAGAAGGTTATCAATAAGTAGTTTAATTTCTTTCAGGTCATATTTTTGCATCTGTGTTGTGGGAAAATTTGTCTTCACCATCTCTTTCTCATCTCAGATGAGAACTGAGGGAACTGAGGGAGTAACTGGGAAATAGTAATAGAGGTTTAAGTTGTCTTTCCTCACAGTCATCTTTTTCTATAGTAACATATTTTTAACTGGAACAGACAGTCTAGGGCTAGATAAAACAAAATAGGAAAAAAAAAAAAAGAAATAGACAAAAAAATAAAATAGAGGAGTAGCATAAGATATTTGGATAAAAATTAACCAGAAAGTCCAAGCAGAGAGTATGAAGCTGAGGAGCTATATATGATGATGATAATTACACAACCTGACACAGGTAGATTCCCTGTATCAGAAAACATGTTTTTAAAAGGAAGTAGCATTTATATCAAGGCTTTTATGAAACTTAGTTTTTTATTTTCCCTGTTGTCATTTAAGTCCTGCAGAGATGCAACTCTATGATGTCATCCTTCATCTGGTGTCTCACTGTATTGTTAATTATTTTATTTGTATCTTCCTATAAACAAAAATGTATCCAGTACAGGAACCAGAAGAAAATTGTCCCTAAATCCACTAAAATGCAGTGAATGCCCTAATACAGCATAAGATACATTTATCGGAGATTTATGGCAGAGATTAGGACAGCTATGTACATTTTTTCTTTAATCCTTTTCTTGAAATTTCACATATTTGTATGAAATTCAGTGAAATTTGTAATTAGATAAATCAATGGGTTTTTTAGCTCCTAGTGGTACTGTGGTGGCAAATGCGTTAATTTTTTTTAGCCCCACAGGCGTTACTGTGACAGCAGTCATGGATTTACCTATATCTGAAGGTATTGATAACTGCTGTGGAAGCCTGTACTGCTTCCTGTATAATGCATGTTAATGGTAGGGTCTGGGCTTTCTTTACTATCCCTAATAATTTGATAGGAAATATCACATATTAGTGTATTAATGAAAGATACATACCTCTTTCCTGCCAGTTCCACCCCTAGCACCCTTCCAAATTCATGCTTTTCAAACCAACGGTACCAATGAACTGCAGCAGATACTTTCAGGAGGATATGTAAAAAAAAAAAAAATTGAAAAAAACCCAAAAAAACCCAACATCCCAAAATATGGGGAAAAGAACACAGTATTTGCCTAGTTTTGCTTTTGGAACAACTTTCATTAACAGTGCATAAAGTTTGGTGAAACTCATTTGAGAATTCATACCATATCCTTAAAATTTGTTACTTCAATAAATAAATATTGTGATTACATTTTAAACTAAACTGATAAGTATTAGCAAGTTCAAATTTTGTAATATATATCCACTATGCTAATATTTATTGTCATTAAAACTGATATTACTCCCGTCCCTGACTTACAGTAATTTTATTCAATTACATCTAAACTTTTCAATATTCAGTAGAGAAAGATTAATGGCAATACACAGGTAAAGTATTGAACACTCATAGTAGTTTCTACTGCAAAATGAACTGTCTTAAACTTTTCTGTTTCATTAATTTCCCTGCTGCCTCTCTGCTTTAGAAAAAAATATCGCACCATACCCAGATTACAGAGTCATCCCTACATTTCTTTTTTTTTTCTCAGCAAGGGAACCCAGCTTTTGGATACAAGGTTTTGAAGTTATCTGCTGTCCAAGCAAGATCTGATGGCTCCCGTTCAGCGTTTTTGTCTCTGTAGATCTCCACAGGACATGAAGGCACATGTTAGTGCATAATACGGGATCAGTATTTGATGGAATAAAAGACAAAGCTGGGAGAACAAGGTTTCAGTGGTATCATCACATGTTGAACTTACTTAATCACTTCCCCAAAATAATTTGCTTCCTCACTTGGAATAACTAAGGTTTAGGAAGATTTTACTATCCTCTTTCATTGCATCTTTGAAGTTGTAGGTGGAAGATGCTGAAAGATTGGAACCTGTTCAGTGAGGGACCACCAACATGATTAGGCAGCTGGATCACATTCCAAAAAGGACAGTCTAAGACAACTGGGTTTATTAATCTTCAAGAAGAAAAGGCTAATAAAGATTTACTGTGTTCTCTATAACTATGTTAACAAGAGTGTTTAGAGAAGAAACAAATTATTTTGAGGTATAAGGTAAAATGATAGTAAGCAACAGGAACATGTTGCAACAGGGAAAATTCTTGAATGTTAGTGGAAAAAAATTATGGATTGTCAAACACATGGAATATTTAACATAAAAAGGATGTAGAACCAGAGTTTTTCAAGATATTAAAAATTAAAATGCACAAACTTCAGAGTAACCTGATGTAACCTGATCCTGCTCTGCCTGGAGACTTGAAAAAGATGAGATCCAGCAGCCCTTTCCAATCTGCATTATTCTAGGATTCTGCAGAATCTAATTTCAGTAGTTTCTGGAGTTCCACCTAATTTACAGGCAATGTTGCAACATCAGTTTGTCAGCAAAAATTGTTCCTGGCTGCCTAGGCTGAGGAAGATGCTGGGGTGGTGGGATGCCATGCCTGTAAGTCCTCATTTTAAGAGATAAGAAGACACCCAAAAAGCCCAAAGCTAAGGCAGACAAAACATCAGGCTCTCCTGCCAGGCATTACTCAGGTGGACAGCTTCCATGCTGCTGCTGGAGCTATGCCCACAGCTGCTGCTGCCTTCTCTGCTTTCCCCTGCCTTCCCCACCTCTTGCCCATCTGCCTGCACACCTCCTGCCCCTAATGTAATATTGAGCAAAATTGCTCTCCAGGGTCTTTTAACTGTAGTGTCATCTCCATTATCAGCAACAGGATTTTAGATATTCTCAGCATGTGTATTCACCTGTTTTAGGTGCTTGAATCCTGTTTTTGCTGAATAGCTTGTTTTCCTCTGAACCTTGGTGACATAAATAATGTGCCAAAATCTGAAAAAAAAGTGAGTCTGCCCTCCTTTATAAAATGTGTCTAAGAAGGCCTTGTAGACACCTAAAAAAAAGTTGTAAAATGAGAAAGTACTTTTCATAGTCAAATAGTGCCAGCCAATAAAGTCCTCTGGCTGAACACAATATACCCAAAAAATCTTATATTTTTGGTGGGTCATAATATATGTGAAAACCCATTTTCTAAGGCAGAGCCAATTCATATCTCAACCACACAGAATTTATGACATCTTAAAAACACTGTAGAACTGATCCACAAAGTACTTAATCCTCTGTTTAAGTTTAAGCACTTTAGTATTTCCTTTAAAGGCAATGTGCCAATTTGAGTACTGAAAGTTAATCAGATGTGCTGGGCTGGGGTCATTACTTGTAGTTCAGAGCATATGTGGACTCATGATCAGATGGACTAAAAATTAAATGACTGCAATTAAACTTCTGTTTATATGCGGTCTCCTGCTTTTGTTTAATCTACCTTTGTACTTTTCAGATCTCGAGGGCTGCCCGTAGCATCTGGTCCACCGTCTGTGTCATGTATAGAGATCTGAAATATGCCTGGTGATAAGCTTCCACACATTAACTGATTAACACATAGAAGTTCAGGAGCCTTTTAGAAGGTATACAGAATAGCTGTGGAGTTTAAAAGTAACACTGAGAAATGACCTTAAACTCTAACCATATTGCTTTCTGTCTCCTGAATATTTTTATGAGTGTACCTTTAACTTCCCTGATTGAGGAAAGGAAATGGAGAGTGAAGGGACTACAAGGTCAGGAAGGAAAAGGAAAGAAAATTGTTTGCTGTTTTAATTAAGAGATGGATATTTCTTTTTCTGATTTTTTTTTTTTTGTCTGGAAGTTGTGATGCAACTAGATTGCATTTATGAGAGGAAAGAATTGGTGCCAAGGTCCTGCTTTGTTGCAACCTGCGTGATAAATATGGATGAAAGCCAGACTATGCTTAAACAAGAAAGAATGCCAAGGATAGAGGCAGAACTGAGTCTCTTCTCTATTAATTTTCTACACTGGGTAGGTTCTCTTTGCTTTCCCTATGGTCTACAGGGCCTGGTTTTCCTGTAAACTCATCTTACTAGTAAAGAATGAGGCAAAAGAGGGATGCAGTACCTCAGTATTCTCCATGGTCTGAGTCACCAGATCATCTGCCATGTTCAGCAGTTGGCTCACATTTTCCTTAGTCATCTTGTTGTCACGTAAGCACTGAGGGAACAAGTTCTTGTCTTTCACTTCTCCAGACATTAAATTTCAGTTGAGCTTTGACTTTCCTAACTTCATTCCTGCATGCTCTGAAAGGTGGCTTTGTTTTCATCCCAGAATACCTGTTCCTGCTTCTACCTTCTGTATACTTCCTTCTTGTGCTTCAGTTTGACCAGGAGCAACTTGGTCATCCATGCAGCCTTTCTGACATTTTTGCTTCACTTCCTACTTGGTGGGATGGACTGCTCTTTTGCTTGGAGAAGGTGATCCTTCAGTGTTAACAGCATTTGTGGGTTCTTCTTCCCCATAGGCCCAGATCTTTGAAGCAGCTGAAGCCTGCTCTCCTGAAGCCCAGTGCTGTGATCTTGCTTTTGTCCCTGCTTCTTCTCAGGATGCTGGACTGTGAAAATTTCTTGGTATTTCCCCATTGCATTTTTTATTTTATTTTGTTACACACAAAATATGACAACATAGATGCAGACCAGTTGCTGAATTAAATTTCAACACATTTTTTACTTTACTGCTGTATTAGAAAGAAGAAGAAGAATCACATTATAACGGAGTCATGCTTAATTCTCTTTATAACAAACAAATTCAGAGAATATTATTGTGTCAGCAGGCTATCACCCTACTTAGCATATACACTAATCACATTTAATGTCATCCAAATTCCTACCAGATTGAGAATAGATTCTTCCAACACTTGCTTGTATGGTAATTTAATTCTGCCTGCAGAATTTGAAGTTAAAATTATTCTTAGACCTGCTTCAAAAAGCCTTAAGGGCATGATATTTTTGGTTTGTTTCTATTTTTTTGGAATTGTTTCATGATCATATTAAAAAAAAGTGTTTATGAACTTTACACTGAAGCATTTTCCTGCTTTGTTTATGACTAGGATGTTGGGAAGGTAATGGTGTTTGAAGGGAGAAACTGGTGCAAGTAACAGTGAGCATATCAACCTTTTTTTTTTTTTCCTGGAGGGATTAGTTTGGTTTGTTTTCTGTGCATGGGTTTAAGGTCATGATTAATCAATATAGTTTAATCACTTTAAGCAAAGGTATCTTGTTACACAGCACTGAGATGAGTTCAAACTCTTAAAAAGATAAACGCACATTGAACAAAAACGAATCTTCTGTGCCACTACCAAAATCAATTTCAATAGCAATCACTTCCCTTACAGCAGTCTGCTTGTAATACAGTGAAAAGGTCAGTACAATTTCTTGCCTAGTTAGCAATGTAACTTTCAAGCTTCCCTGGGCAGGAGTTGTGATCACAGTATTTGGCAAAGTCGTTTTTCCACAGGCCTTGTATTTGTCACATTATTCTCCAGAGCTCAACCGTTTATAGGTAGTATTCTTAACTTCACAGAATGCCTTCCCCTCTTTCTTGATTTCTTTTCACAAAATTGACAATAACTACCACTTTCTTGTCATTAAGAAACAACACTGCAGGGCATTAATAATGAATATCTAGTTTTCATGTTACTATTCTTAATATTTCACCCTTTAAACCATATAGGTTAGTCAGTATGAGTGGAGGATGCTACTGTTTTATGGCTGCACCATCCCAGAGAAAAGTACAGTACAAAAGCATTTAATGTTTTTTATATTCATTTAGGATAACCTGTCAATTTTCTTCTGATTATTCTTTGTTATCACTAGAGATGTTCACCGAGTTTACAAAGTTTCCAGCCAGACATTGGAAAAGTGTCTGATTTCTGAGAGTTTGGTTTTTGTTTTTTTCTTTTTTTCCCCATGAAAATCAGTTTTTCACTGATTACAAAGAAAACTGGAAACAGATGAAACTGGAAATAGGTCTGGAAAAGACTGCGTTTTATGATCAAATTTCACATTTTTATGAAGATGTTTCAAAAATAATAGTTGGAGAAAATGTCAATCTACTCTGGTTATTAACATTACAGTTTATTTCATTTTTAGAGTAGTATTTTGCATGCAACTATATGCTTTAAAATTCTGTGCCACATATAGCATATAAAATCTGTATTCTTTCGAAAGGTGCAACCTGCTCATTGCCTACTAGCCACACTTGTCAGTGCTTTGGTGAGCGACTGACACAGAATGCCAAAATTAGCACTGCACATTAAAATTTTAATCCTGAAAGTACCTATAACATTTAAAAAGAACTCCCAAAAATAATCCGTTCTTTTTGCTAAATGCATTCAAATAAAGCCTTCAAAGGTAAATAATGAAGAGAAAACCTTCAGAAGACTGATAGAAGAAAAAAAGGTGTTAAAATGAATGAAGGGAAAACAAGAAATGTGGGGAAAAGAAGCAGCATGTAAGAAATGGTCCATAGGCCATTCTGTATTAATGTACTTGGATTTCCAACACTTTTAACCAATTTTGTAATATATATCACAGTAACTTGCAGCAGAAACTATGGTCCTGAATGAGTCATAAACATTAAAAAAACACCAAAATTAATTTTTTCTTCGTGTTTTACTTATATAAAAGAACATTGCAAAATCATGAAATATTTCTAAAAGTAAAAACATTTTCATTTCTGGAAAATTGTCCTCGATTTTTTCCCACTGGTCTATGAATTGCAATTACAAGTTATGTGACTGTATTCAATTCAGTTTTTTTTTTCCTCCTGTGTAATCTTTTACCATCTCCTGCTGTTTTGCAGAGAAAACTATCAGTCTCCTGCCTATTTGCCTTTACATTACAACTATTTCATTGTGTTATTTTCCCTTCAATTTGTTTTGCCACTTGGGGTCTTAAGAAAGGAAAACTGTCTCCAAGATGATATTTCAAAAACAATTTAACCAGCTTCCTTGCATTGTTTTCTGAACTAGCAGCACAATCGGTAACAAGAATGGTTTCTCAGACATGATGTGTCTCATGGCAATAGTCCTTCCTTAAAACCATGGTGTCTCCTTTAAATGTACAACTCTCTTCTTATACTTTTCTGATGCTTTGTAACGTGAAAAAAAAATTTCCAAACTAAATTCATCCAACCCAATCACCAGTTACTAATATGATGTTTGTACAGTGAGATCCCAAGCTGAGCAGCTAAGTCTACAGAAGATACAATATTAATGACAGAGAATACAACACTGACTATGGACAACCTAAGCTGCCATCAACTTGATGATTTTTAGGTAGATTTTGCCTTAACATTTTCTCTGAAAATTAGATCTGTGTCTTTTATATAAGTAAATGAGTTTTCCACAAAGGAAGAAGAAGAATAAAAAAAAAAAGTGTCAAACTTCCTATCCAGATCCTAGATCTCTGGAAAAGCCCAGGCTGCTTGTACTGTGTGCTCAGGCAGCAGAGCTGAGTTAGGCAAGAATTTGCTTTAGAGTCCTTGAGATGGGTTCGGAAGGAAAAAACTCATGCTCGTCCCTGGGATGAATAAGAGCACCTGAGTGACATCAGGGCTAGTTTTTTAGCTCCACCTAGTGGAGTCTTGAAAGGTCCTCTCTGGAAGTTTAAGTCATCTCATTACATTTGCACATACAACATGAGGATATTTATCTGGTATTGGTCATCCTTCAGCCACTTCAGTTGTCTCAGCTTTGCCATATTTGTGTTGTTGATGTCTCTGCCTGTTAGGACTGTGGCATGCCAGTGTCCCAGAGCAAGGGCTCAGTGCTTTGGTTGTGAAGGTTATACGGTGCTGGAAAAAGCATACATTTATTTGGATTGTTTTGAAAATTAAGGTTTTAAAGATTCAGTACAGTCTAGGTAAAAGATGCCTGAAATACAGGAGTTCAGGAGGAGAAAAATAAGCAGCTTTCTTAGAAGTGAATAGATTCTTCCCCAAACCTTAGGCTAATAGGGTTTGAGATCAGATCCCCAGCGGCTTTTGCATACCACCACTATTTTTATGAGAAATGGAATTTAAAATTATAGTCTTGAACAAGGCAGAAGCATCCTGTGGTGTGTGCACATGTAATCTTACAAATTAGGTGGATTACACTGTGCATGTAGGGACTGACTGAATTGCAGAAATATTTTTAGTGACCAAAAATCTCACCATTTGAAAATATTAGGTACATTAAGGAGGTATGCACTTGCCCTTTCACTCTCTCTGTGTACAAAGCTGGCACTTTTCAGGAATCCAAGGGATGCCCTTTTCCTCCAATCTCCTTCCAAAACAGGTCTTTTCCTACAGATAAGTGTAGAGAATGCAGCAGGACAAGAGAAACTTGAAGCTATTTAAGCCCTTTGAAAAGGGGGTTTGTTTGCAATATTTATTTATGTTAGGGGTTTGAACTTCTCTATCTGTACTGCATTTTTGTGGGGTAAGTGAATTGCTTATGCTTCTGATTAGCACAGAAGACATCACACCTCTCAGACCTATAGTTTCAGAGATGCTTCATCTCTGGAATGATTTCATTAAGATGAAAATCTTGTTATATCTCTACTGTTGTAATAACCAATTTTTTTATATGAATACCATTGAAAGTCGATGTCTTTCATGAACAAGATAAAATTAAGTATATTTGAGACAGGCCTCTGGAAACACAGTGCTTCTGAAGGTCAGAAGTAATTGACACTGCATATGCAATCCATGTCACTGACTGGCCCACAAATCCTTGTCACAACACAGTTATGTCAGTGTGTTCTGGTCATTCTTCATTGCTTTGGGAAAACTGTTAACATGTCACTGAACAGAAGATTCAGATTTTTTAGGTAATAACAAGCCTAAATATTTGGATTTGTGGGAGAAAATGGGCTCCCTGGATGCAGATAAACTATTTTCCCTTCATGTCACACAAGTTGGATTTTTGCTCAGGTTCTAGGAAGACCCAGATGGTTACCCTTTATCCCTGTTACCAAGTTTTGGAAATCAAACAAGAGTGGTAGAGGGAGTGGGTATGAAATACCCATTTGGAGTGGGTATGAAATACTCTGTCACTGAAAAGGCAGCAACTAAGTCCAGAGCAACTGGAAACTGAAATATGTAAAAATTCAAATGCAAAATAAATGCATGTGTTATTTATACAGGTGGAAGAACTGGTTGTGGGTAGGAGACCAACACAAGGAAGTGTTGAGTGAATATGACCTAGGCCTAGCTGGGAAAATTCTGCTGAATCAGAGACAGGGAATCTATCTATGTTAAACTCATAAAAGAAGGTCTAGATCAATACTCTAGTACTCAAGCAGAGCCATGTAGACCTAGTTTTCCAAGACTGTGCCCGTACAACTTTTGAGTATCTCCAAAGTAGAAGATTCCATGATGTCTCCAGGCAACCTGTACCAGTGTTTGGTCACCATCACAGTGACAAAGTGTTTCCACTTTTTCAAATGATATTTCCCTTTTTCAGTCTGTGCCTATTTTGTCATTGGGCACCACTGAAAAGAGTGTGGCTCTGTCCTCTTTGCTTCCTCCCTTTGGGTATTTATATATTTAATAAGATCCTCTCTCAGCCTTCCTTCCTTCAGGCTCAAGCAATGCCCTTTCTCTTAGCTTTTCCACACAGGAGTGATGCTTCAGAGCCTTAATAGTTTTCTTGGGCCTTCACTGGGCTCTTTCCAGTATGTCCATGTTTCTCTTGTACTGAGGAGCCCATGGCTGGACACACTACTCTGGGTGTGGCCTCACCAGTGTGATGTTAAGATGAAGGATCACCTCCCTCAGCCTGCTGGCAATACTTTGCCTGATGCAGCCATTGGTCTTCTTTGACTTCATTGCATCAAGGGCCCATTGTTGGCTCATTTCTAGCATAAGAGTAGCATATGCTTTTATACTTACATGTTCCTATAAGGGCAAAAATATTTAGGAGTCTTATTGCATTCACAAGCTTTACCTGACTATGAGTGTATCTCAACATTAACTATGTAAGCAACTACCATGTCCTACAAAAAAAAAAAAAAAGTATCCATTAAATAAAAAAATAACAAACCAAAACCAAAAAATCAAACAAAAATTCCTAAAGAAATTCACTGGAAATGAAAAATCCCAGCCCTTCATTAATACATACTTGCAGTTTCTAGATGAAATCTTGTGGTGTGCCACAAAAGTTTGGTTCATTAAAATGCAGGTTTCTGAAAATTAGATCAGTTGAATCTGAAAAATACTTCTGCCTAACTTTGTCCATTTCAGGAAGTGCCCCTGATTCGATAAGCACTACACATATAACTTTTGTCTTTGAAGTGTACTGAAAGTGAAAGTACATAGAGTTGCCCTGTAGGCAAACACTTAAGGTAAATTAAAGCATGCCATGAAGCATAGTGCAGAGTTTCTGTGTCTTGCAGAGATGAGAGACAGTATAGCTACATAACCACTGCAGACTGGAGAGATTTATTATTTTGGTGCAGAGTTGCGTGAATGAATCTATATTTCTTCCAGACTGAATCTGGCTTGTATCCAGATGTTTCAAGCCTACTATTCTCCTCCAGAACTTTCTATGGCCACATTAGTGAGCATAAAGGCTCTACAGATATCACCTCTGCTTAGTTCACACAGATACAGAAACTCTTTCTTATCCAAATTATTTTTATTTAATAATTCTGCTTATCCTTATATTCTGCAACTTTCCTTTTAACTGAATGAGGCACAATAGAAAGTCTCAGGATACCACCTAATAATCTTAATTTGATATATTTTTTGATCTTTGAAACTGCAACAAAGAAACCATGCAGAAATACCTCCCTTATGTGTTGTTATATATGCCAACTTCTTGCAGAGAACGAGCATAATACTGTCTTGATCAAATTCACTTTACAACCATCAAACTATGAGGTTGAATTTCCCAAAATGATGAATTCTAATTTATGTAAAGACACCATAAAAAGCCCAAGGTACAGGATTGACAGTAATTTATTCATATATTCTACAGTTATCACCAGGTATAGTGTGCTCTCTGTGAAACTGTAAGGTTAATAAAATTAAAAATAACACTAACATTGGTGATCTCACAACTTTATTTCATAACATTCTGTATAAATTGTAGCCCTCTGGTGTGTTTCCTTCCTTTGTGATATTGTGAGCAAACTAGCAAAAGCTTGCTACAAAGCCAATCCAAACTCTACATATTCATAGAAATTGTTGATATGTTTTACAAATAATCAAGAATTCAATATTATGCATGTTGTTGTTTCAGTTTAGTTATGTTTGCAACAGTGGTTAACATTTACTATAACTTCAGTCATGTATTATATTTTATAAGTAAGGATTTTTACTTAGGCTTACTGAAAACATTTCGATGTTTAAAAAGTAAAAACATTTAGTTATTGAATCTTTGATAATAGAGCATATTTTTAAATTTCAAAAAACAAGATGCACTTACGAATATATAAATATATACAGAACATTTATTTTTTTTATACATTGTCTATAAAAAAGAAGTGGTACCAAAACCACTTTTTTTTCAGGGAAAAAAGAAAAAAATCCATTCAAATTCAAAGTTCAAATACCAAGCTAAGGCACATGTTTCTCAAATGAGCAACACAGGAAAATGGCTGAACAAATCACAGGAATATCTAGGAAGGTCTGGCTGAGGCAGAGACATCAGGAGACTACTATAACCTTTGTACTTGATTTGTTAGATAGGTTGCTTCTTGCTGCAGGAAAGAAAAAAAAAAAAAAAAAAAAAAAAAAAAGTCTTGTGTTGTGTTGTGTTGTGTTGTGTTGCATTCCCTAAGGCCAGTGACAGAATTTTCAAAGCCTTTGTTTTATTAAAACTAACAGTTACCTGAGACAATGTTCAGGCTGTTCCTTCAGCAGGGACTGCTCAAGGTTTATGAGCTTTTCAAGCCTCTGCAGAGGGACTGACTACATTCTCCTTCCTACCTCTGGCCAAAACCTCAGAAAGCACAGTGCATACATTCAAGGGAACCATCAATGATGTCCCCACACCCTCCAAAGACTGCAGCTGACTGATGCATCATTATGCATCTGCATGTTCTGCTTACCTCCAAATATTGTACATTATTTTCTTTGAAGAATAAACTAAAAAGGGCAGCTCAACCCTGTCACACCCCTGCTTCATATTATGTGCTCTGAAGGAGTCTGGAGCTCAGTCTCTTCACTGGAACAGGGATTATTAGCAATGAATCCCCAGATCTGATATTAATTTTGGCTCTTAAAGGCTTGGAAGCAAAGGTCATGTAACCTGGGATTGCTCTTATCTGCTTGTTATCCTTCTCTGCGTTGTTCAGTTTTGTCATCTAATAAACTGACTTTTGATGAAACAATTAGTATTTCTTTCTGTCATGGATATTCCCAGCTGTAAGCTAGATATAATTATCTTTGAGTCTTGAATTTAGTAGCTAAGCTATTCATATACATATATATATGTATATATATACAAATACAAGGTCTGTCCAGTTTTCCACTGAATTAGTTACCATACTGAAACACAAGGAAGCACAAGGGGTTAACAGAAATCACTAGAGATTCTAATTAATTTTGTATGAAAAATAGACAAATAACATGACCTACACTTTGTTACTTCACCTGAAAAAAAAAAAAAAAAAAAAAAAAAAAAGGAAAAGGTGAGGGAAAGGGGGAGGGGGAAAGGAAAAGAAAAGTAAAGGAGAGGAAAAAGAGCTGTTACTTTGTATAGTACACTCCACTTAGAATTGGAGTTTTTTCATTTGTTTACTTTTCTGTTTTTAAATAGAGCCTAAAGGATTTCAGTTCCAGAAATAGAATTCTCAAGGCTCCATATTTGGAACTGAGTTTTAGGCTCTATTGCTTATTATCTAGGGGACACTGACATTTTCAAAATTATCATTTGGTTTCAGCCCAACATCATGGGCTTAGACAATTAAGATCCTCGCTACTGTCTTTCAAAAAGCTACCAAAATGGAGATGTTTCCTGAAGCAAAAAGGGTTCTATTAGCTCATGGCAGAGACCTGGGTGCACATACAGTTCTCAAGAATAAATACCAACAAGTTCCAATTGAACTGGGATAATTAAGATTCAATTAACCAGTCTGAACGACCAATTTCTGCATTAGGAGGGCTGAGGAAGGTGAGCATTGAAAAAGCAACATCAGCATAAAAGTGATGCGGAGGGAGAAATAAACAAAACACAAAGAGCAAAACTAAGGTACCAGATGTAGAAGATGGAAGGAAATTTTGTATTTCAAGACTGATTGTCTTGTTGTCTGGTTTAGGCTCTTAAATCCAAAAGAAACTTCATAGCGGTGGAACTGGGAGTCAGACAAAGTCAAGGAAAGGGGAAATTAATAGAGGAGGGATTAAACGGCCTAAGGAGATAATAGGATATTTTCCCACCTCTATTACTACTCTCCTCTGGCATATATGAATATTTACCCTTTTCTGCAAACTCCAAAGTTCTCGTTTGTCTTCTTCTTCCATTTGTACTTTGTGATAGCAAGTCCACTGTCCCACTCTACATATACACCCATCTATTTCTCAGAATGCCAGAGTTCAGCTATGGAAGAAAAGAAGGCTTTCAGGTGCCAACATTGCCTCCAAATTTGCTCAAACATGAGTGTTTTGTTAAGTAATAATTGTCCGAAATACTTTTCTTTTAATTTCATCTCAGAAAATTAAAGTAGTTTCTACCTTGTCTTTTATCTAGTATAGCAGCACAGAAAAAAATAAAACCCCTTAAATAGTTCAGAATAAATCACATTGTAGTCAATTGTTGAGTTAAATTTAGTATAGTTTAAATCAACAGAATTGGAACATAAGCTGCAGTGAAAAGTCCTGATAACATTAGAGTAAAATATTTTTTATTTTGTTCATAAAATCTATAAGTTATATATGATTTAAATAATGCTGTAAAAGTTGACATATGCCTGCAAAAAAGGAAATTCTAGATAAAACAGATTTTCCTGGTGTGCAGCTGCTTTATCAAAAAGAAAATTCAATTTGCTTTACCTATAGGAGTAGTACACCTAGATTCTCTCAGAACTAGGAATAAAGATGTGTTTAATATGCCTAAATATTAAAAGGACCAGAACAAAAATATGTTTCAAAATCAGAAGCCAATCATTATGGGAAAAATAACAGTTACTGTTGCTTGTGATTTAGTTTGTATGCCAAATATAAATACATTCCTACTTTCTCTGTTTTTTTAAATGTGATGTTTGGTGATTAGACGTGGTTGCTGTGTGGATGTTCTATGATCAGTTGTTCAGTGGAAAGAATTTTATCATATAGATTGCCAACAGCTCTGATTTACTTCATACCTCTTCCTCTTAAGACTTTTTTTAGGTATTCTTTCTCATCCCTCATCCCACAGTAGCTGCCATTTATCTTAGTTATTTTGAGCAAAGACCGTGTGAGTTTTGTGTTTTTCTTGTCCTGTGTAGTCCTCAATCAAAAAATGCTTTTCATAGGCATCTGTAAGTTGTGTGATTGTAGATAGAACAAAAAGCCCAAGAAAGTTTCATTCATATCATAAGGCAGAATGTACTGTCAAGCACTATTCTTGTGTTACTTTCAACACCCAGCTCATCCTAGGTCAGTAAGGATGGTGAAGAAAAGCAGTTTGTATTTTGATTTTCTTAATTAAATAATTGATTGTTCCTACAATATCACTGATAAAAATGCCTCCAATGGAAGGACACAGGATAACTACTGTTTGTAAGCCTGAAATGTACCCCAAATACTTTCTTAAATTCTGCTGGGTTTAAAGGTTTTTATTTCATAATCTGCTGATTGATAAATATCCAAATACTTTAAATACAATTTCAGTTCAAAAATTATATATTACAAAGAAGATTATCATGTTATAGTTAAATTCCTTTTTCATGAGGAGCACAAATCACATGTTTCTACCAGAATTTTATATTGTGTGATATTGGTATATCCAGCAACTGCTTTTTAATTGTTAGTAGAATGATGGATAAACAGTTCAAATAAAATAAAATAAAATAAAATAAAATAAAATATTCTGTGCTGAGGTTTAACCCACCAGTCAATATAACCCATCTATACTAGTTAAAGGAAACCATACGACAAAATGTAGTGTCAGATCACTTGCTCAGTGGAAAATCAATATCTCCTTGAAAATTGCAGGTGCTTAATTTGTTTTGTGCTCCAGCCTGTTTCTCAGTATTGTAGCATATTAGGACCTCACTGCTTGACCCTCCAAACATGGCACATTATATCTTGGAAACCTCAGAGAATGTAAGACCTGAACCTAGGAGCAGAGAAGCAATCTTCACTGATTTCTAGAGAACTCCAGTTCTCAAATGCAGGTCATGAACCAGCCTTCCCAGAGAAATCTTGCCAGAAGTGAATCATTTTACAAGAAGTCAAACACCAAGAGTGAATAAGAGAATAAGATGAGCTTACAGAGGAGGTACTGATTTCTCTGTGAAGTTTTAGGTAAGCTTGACAAGAGGATTCATAGCTTGAGGGAAAAGTAAATCAGAGGTTAGAAAAGAAATATGAATTTAATATTTTTGCATTGACTGAGAACTAATTCTATGCTTAGCTAAATCAAATAAATGGCACATTTAGTCCGTCTGTGGGTCCATGAATAAAAGTGGGTATAATAAATTTATCTTATCTAATGTGCATAGTTTACAAGAAAGGCATTTATGATCCAAGTAGTAATTCAAAATATGCTGATTAAATGGTATGTTGGACCAGGGCAATGGAGCCTGATTCATGTCATATCCCTAGGCTTAAACAGTTACTATATTGAGTTATGACACAGCTCCTTCTCTATGACATTCTATGTTAGTGGATCTCAGCAAGTGAAAGAATTATCTTCCTTTAATTTAATTATCTTTTAAGAACCAAATTCCACTGCAGTCATGTCATCTAAGAGACCAAATGTATTTGGAGAAATGTTGTCTGTACATATAGATTTACTCAGGGATAGTTGCTGGAGGCTGCACATCAGAATCACACACTACAGATCAGTGCAGTTAACACTCCACATGTATCTACACTCTGTGGCTAAATGCAAATGTAAATGCAACTGAAGGAAAAGAAAATGTGGTCTGCCAGTTTTCCTTTAGCTCAGTCTCTGAAAAACTTAGACTGACATGAAGATTTTAAAGATACGAGGTTTCAGGGTCTTCTCTTCCTCCTTTTCCCTTTGCTTGTTTCTCTTTTGTTTCCACTTGCAGATATTTTTTGAATTATTCAGTCTTAACAGTGTGCTATTTGGGTGGATTCTTTAGTTCTGTATTTTTTCCTGTACACATGTATTCTGTTTCAGTTAAATATGGGAAAACAAGCTTTTGGCTTTCTGTCTCCAGAACTTCAATTCACATTCACCTCTTAGTGTTTAAAAAACTTGTTTAGTTAGGAACATCTTTGGCAGCACTAGCTTGAGCAGTTATTATTATCTTCATCTTTAGATAGTTCTTAACCTGCAGAAGTATAATATCTGGCTAGCTCAAAAGATGGTATTGCTAGAGGTAAAAAGTTGAGATAAAAAGTTATCTTTTAAAAAAGACAAGCAAGTATCTTTCATAAAGACCAAAATATTTGGTTTGTGGGTAAATTTTTTTCATATCTTCAAGAATTTTGTCTAATTTAAAAGTGAACAGATGAGAAATGGAAACTTCCCATTCAGTCTACAACAGTTATGGCAGTGCCATTCTTTAAACATCCATATTTTGCCACTACAAGCAGTCTACATGATTACTCATGTCAAGACACAGAAATGTATTATTTCTAAAAGCGTGAGGGAAAAAAGCCTGATGGTGGAGTGGGCAAGTTGGAAGATGGAGAGCCAGCATGTGCATCTTTCATTGTGCTTGTAGAGGCACTAAAAAATGTGTGTGAATTTTGCTGTCATAAATAAGAAATTGTCTTGGGTTAGCGAAGTGATGTTTTGGAAGCAGGGGGAGACAACAGGGCTGGCTTCCCTCAGAAGCTCCCGGGAGCTCTCCTGGTTCCAGTCAATGCCCCACCTCTGCCCAAGGCTGAGAAGATATGGGAAGCTGGATGCACCTCTGTAAGAAACATATAAAAGATGGGGAAAATAAAACTGCAAAAATATAGGAAAAGGACGTGCAAAGTGGAAGATGAAGTGAGAAGGAAATGCCAGAGAAAAGACACCAAGGTCAGTGAAGAAAGAGGGAGAAAGATGCAGAGCAGAGATTTCTTCACAGTCTGTGGTGAGATGGCAGCTGTGCCCCTGCAACCTATGCAGGAGTATGGTGGAGCAGTCCCTGAAGGACCACAGTGGGGAAAGCATATATTTGTAACCCCTGAAATGTCACAGGTGGGCACACATGAAGCAGCAGCTTGTGCAGGATCACAGAGGTGGGAAGATGTGTATCTGCAGCCATGGAAGACCCTGTGCCAGAGGAGGTGACTGTTCCCGCAGCAGCCATGGCTCTGTGGGCAGCTGGGGCTGGAGCAGTTTCTGAGGGACTGCACCTCACAGGAGGGACTCATGTCTGAGGGGTTTGTGAAGGACTCTCCCATGAGAGGTACCCTGCTTTGAAGTGTGGGAAGAATATGAGGAAAGAGAGGCAGAAACAATGTGTGGTGAAGTGACCCTAAACCCCCACTTTCCATCCCTCTGTGCTGCTGAGGGGGAGGCAGGAGTGAACTGACCGGGGCCTGGGGAAGGTATTAAGATCTGGCCATGTTTTCTCTGTCTCTTTGTAGATTAAATGATTGTTTTTTCTTCCCGGTTTGAACCTGTCTGTTTTTTTGCCTGTTACCATAACTGGGCATGCAAACCTCCCTGTCCTTGTTTTGATTAACAAACCTTAAGGTGGATTTTTCTCCTCCCTCTCCCATGGTGGGAGTGGGGGGTGAGCAAACAGAAGCAGCTGGGCCTAAACTGTGATGAAAATAAATCCACTGAAACTGAAAGCATTGCATTAGTATAACTGACAGTAATCAAACCTAGAGCCAGCAGACAATACCAAGATCATTTCTTTGCTTAGACAGCTAATATACACGTATCTTTTACAGATCAAACCTGCTCCTGTAGTGTTTTCATTCTCTTTGTTCCTGATAGAATTCTGTCCTAAAGTTTTGTCTTAGTGATGAAACGTTGTCCAGATTCCAACTTAAATTTTATCCTGATCATGCATATTTCTCGCATGAAATTTTTTTTGTTCTTTATGGTTTTCTTCCTAGAGAATTCCTAAGGAATGCAATTGTCCACACAACTGATCTTTTTTTCCTAGTCTAGATAAATCAATTTCTTCTAGTGTCCTTCAAAACAAGAAGTTGTCTATTTTCGTAATCAGTCTAGTAGCCAAACTTTCAATGCACCCCAGCCTACATTAACCTTTGACTGGCACAGAAGAATGAGGACATGTCAGTCTCTCTTCTTCAGTGACAATGGCCAAAAACATTGGAAAGCAGAAGCATGAAGAAAACCACAAGAAGAAATACCACTTCAGAGGCAGATATCTAACCTGAGCTCAGAGGAGCTTGCAAAAAGCACCTTCTTTTACTGTTCACTAAAATCAGACTGTGGGTGCCAAGGATGCGCACGTCAGCCCTCAAAAAATTTAAATTTCACCACTAACTAATAAGTAGAAGTAAAAGCCATTAGAAACTGGATTAATTAACAAATCCTCCAGAATACTCTACCCTCCTTCTTCTGAAAACAATGTCATACATTCTTTATCATAAAAAATCATGTTTAAATATTTAATTATTTTTCAGGCATTTAAATATAAAGCTGTATGTTTGAATCCTGACATAACACTTATTAAAATGCTAATGATAAATGTTCCTATGCTAAACTAAATATTTTGAAATTCTTCTGAGCAACATCATTGCTCAGTAATATAATTGCAGTAATTGACAATAATTTAATAAATTAATATAATAATATAGTAATAAGATAATTGGCATGGATGTTCTGAATTACAAAGTTGATGCTCCTGTCAGTAATTATGAGTAACATTTATTTTCCATATACTTAAGTATTGTGAAATACATGGAAATACCAGTTAGGTTATGGAAAACTGAGATTTAGACTAATTTGATTGTATCTGATTCAAAGATATATGTTTATAGATATACATAAATGTAATTTAAAATTTAAATATATTTTCAACTATTGACATTTCAATATAGATATTTACACAGATACATATATATTTCTTCCCAAATGAAATGTTCACCTAGGTGTCCCTGTTATAAATAATGCTCAGTGTCTGTAGATCTGTCAGAGATGTGAGTCTTTCTCTGTTTCTTCCTAACAATAAAAATCACAACTTGTGACGTTAATTTGCAATCAGCTTCATTGGTGTAGTTACACACAAATTATTTTCCTTAAGATTCTTAGAGGTATAGTTGTGAGGTAGAACTCAAATAAATACTAGGGCTACCCAAAAAAACCCACATAGCTTCACCAGACAGTCTTAAAAAAGTGAAGTCGTTCTTGAAGAAATATCCATCCCAGTAATATATTTTCTTACAAAAATAATTGAAAATATCTTACATTTCTCTCTGAGGAAGATAAAAATGCTATGCTACATACAAATGGAGAAAAAATTATTGTAGCACATTTCTTTTGCTGCATGATAAATAAACAAACAAAAAACCAAACAAATAAGAAACAAATAAACAAACATACAAAAGAGCCCTGGGAAAGAGGATACAGACTTCCTTTGGATGTAGATCAGCATTCTGTATTTTCTGATGAAACTACCCATTAGGAACTACTAGTGTCAAATATGTGAAAAAGTAATGTCTGTGGAAAAACAGACTTGTTTTTGGCTTGGCCAGGGATAGCATAGTGATAGTTTTTTAATCAGTCACTCATAAATTATATTCTTAGATATGTCTTTTACTTAGTCATTAAAATAACACAGGAAGGTCAAGGAATGTTGATGCCTTTGACAAGGTTTCCACAGTGTTGTGTGGCTGCCAGTTCCATGCTGTCCCATTAATGTATAAACTTTGTGATCCAAATTAGTTGATCTTCTGCCAGCCCTTTCAAGATATTTTTGCTAAAATTTTGCAGGTGCTACAGTTTATAGGTAACTGCATAGGTAGAAAGTCTTTTCTTCTAATTACTCTAATTATCTTATATTTTTCCTGTCTCAAATCTAACTTCTTAGATTTTTTTTCCCCATAATTTTTGATCCAAGCTTTATTTTATCAGTATTTTCCCACAGATTGATGGAATCATGTGTTATGTGGTCCCATCCAGAAAACTGTCTAAAAATAAGGTATTTATTCAAAATTAAGATTCTAGGTTCCTGTTGTTAGCAGTGACAAACACATAAGTAGAATTTACCCACCTACCACAGGCTAAGAAAATGTTGGTAAAATTCACCCTCTGAAATTGTTGTTTTGTCTTGATTAACTATTTAGATGTCCTATTAGCTTAAAGTGCTCTTACAGGTGTAAGTAGATAAATTCCTCCTTAGAGCTTAAAGTTTGGTGATACATATTTTCTCCTCAGAAAATCTAGAAGACAATCAGAAAAAAAGAGGGACTGAAAGAATCAAATAGAAGAAAATGAGGTGTGTAGGGGGGGAAGGTGAGGGAACAGATTAAAAAAAAAATTTAAAAGGATCTTCCATTGATTACTGACTGGAATGACAATGAAGAGAGAAAACCAGGTAGTGGTTTATTCAAAACTGGAGTGATGCAATATGACCTAGAGGAAAGGTCTTCTTTTTTTTTAAAAAAAAAAAGAAAAGAAAATAAGGAGTACAGCAAAAAGTGACTGAAAGGAAGGCAGTCAGATTCTTGTGAGACAAAATGAGTGGGAGATAAAGAGGTTAATAGAAATTGCCTGTTACAGAAATGGATATTCTGGAGATGGAGTATGAAAGAAATTTGTATTATCCTGTTTAAGTCATATACAATTGATTTTTCTTAATCTTTGTACTACTAATTCTTAGTCTGACATATATCACCACAAGATGAGATTCATCTCAGCCAATCTTACCCACCTAAAATGGAGACAACTAGTTTAAGCAAATTCCCTCTATCATGGTATTGTGGGAAATTCCAAAGAGTGACATACACTGGTTTTGTTCAGCTAATCTTTGTTAAGATTATTTTTATCTCCTATGAAGAATTAAGATACATGTAATTCTTCTTGAAGTTTATGAATTAAGAAAAATAGTTACCTCTTATTCTTGGGCAGCATGTAGATCTGTGATATCATACCTTCTCATTTTGAGGTAACGTCATAAATTTGTAAAGAATATGAAAAAATATGAAAAAATGCCACAAAACCCTAATTTATGAAATTCCTTATTTAATCATGTATCCAACACCATATCTTTTCAAGAAAAAAAGAATGTCAGATCTATTTCGTATATAGAAAATTCTTGCCACCTTTTTTCTAAATAGGAGATTTTTTTAATATCTTTATGTTTTTCTATCCTGACTGTACTTGCACACTCATGGCAGACCAACTATACTGCAGATTGGATCCAGAGATGTCCATATAATAAGAAACAATTTGTGGAAATTGCAGTTCAAAAAATTTACGAGTACAGAAGAGGCAGACAGAGAGGAATAAGAAACTTTGTGTGTTCCTGCTTTTATTGTTAAGGAATGGAGGGACTACTTCTGTCTACATCTTGAAGTATAGTGCTCTCTCAGTAGAAAGTTACACAAAACCTAGCTACAGATTAGCTGATGAGGAAGAATACTACTTGAAAGAGGAGCAAAGGAGAAAGGAGGAGCAGATAGATGTGGAGCAGTGTCACTGACAGCTGTAAAAGAGGATGCAGGAGCATACATATGGAGAATGTCCTTAATCATGGTAAATTCCTTGCTAGATGCATCCTTGTAACACAAAGTACTGCTGTGCAGATACCTTTGCTGCTATAGTTATAGACTGTAACACTGTGTTACAGCTAATAGCAAGTTGTCCCAAACATCACTTTTGATTTTCAGTTTAACTCCATTATGGCTAGATAGTGCTGACTGCACATGTGCCCTAACTGGCTCTTTCAAGTTTATATTAGAAGCCTGTGGCAGAAATCATCACTGATCCCATTTCTGTTCCTCAGTGTGATTGTAAATCAGACTATATCTGATAACTCTCCTTTTTCTCTTTTCTTTCTTATCTGTTCCTTCTTTCTCAACTTTCTCAACAAAATAAAGCCTGGACATAGAAATGTAAATCAGCTATATTGAATCTCTTAATCATATTAAAGCCATGATATGGTAAATAATTTTATATGAAAGTTAACATTGTCTAAGTCAAGTCTGTATCTAGCAGACTCTCAGATTCCCCATCAGAGAACTTCCGATCAACTCTAGAAGAGCTTAGACAGAAAACAACTAGAAAAAAATATTGAGAACAGACAGAATACTTATTAAAGACTGGATAAGAAACTGCAAACATCTAATGCTAAATTGAAAAATTTTGAAATAGTTCTATTCACAAGTACTGATAACATCTTTTAACTGTCTATGATCTGATTAGTGAACTGATCACTGATCACTGATAAGTGATTTAAAATGTATTTAATTTTCTTCTTTTGATTTTTCCACTACTAAGTTGCCGACATTTATCAGTTCCATGATGTGGAAAATCTAAAAATAGCTGTGAACTATAGTTGTAGTTGTGCTATATAGCAGTGTATATATGAATTTACACATGCATGCATATTTAAAACAATATGTTATTTTTTTATAATTTTTAACATTCAAATCCTAAACTAAGTTTATATCGGCCCACTTTTTCCCTTCTGATTATCTCACCCATCTTGCTGTAGGGGAGGAAGAAAAGGACTGGTCAGGGGCTCAGCTATCCACTGGGGTCAATACACCATAGGTGACATGGAGAAATTGCATTTCTTTAATATTCTGATAAAAATGTGTAAAAACTAGATAGAAGGTAAAGTTAGAGTGGAAAAAAAGATACGTGCCTCATGAGAAGTGAGACAGTAAGGCCCAGGCTTTCCACATCAGTTCTGCTAATTAATGACACAGTTTTCCTAAGGATACACTGGATTTCTCATAACATCAATTTATGGAATCCGGATTTAATGTCTCTGTAATGCAGCACCAATTTCTCTACTGGAGTCATGGAACTGCTGTTAGAATCACTTGTCAAAGGCTTGTACAAAGCAGAATATTATAATACGTTCTTTTTCATGTTACTACTCACTGTTCTTAGGCTTTCTCAAATGTCTCTCAAGACTAGGTGTGGAATGGTTTTGAGACAATAGAGACCACTTAGTTATCCCCTTAATCACTGTGGCACATATTGAGTATTTCTGCAGCTGTACACAAAACATTGTTTACCTTTCAGCAGGATTTTATAAAAGTGGGCTGAAGCATAGTGATTTATATTTCACTTCCTTTGATTATAGAGGATTTTGACAAGTGTGTTTGTTTTAGCATAGATTCCTCATTTGATATGACTCACAGTGTTTACAGATCAGACAAATTTTATGTATCGTGCAGATTTGTTTTCTCAGCAGATAAAGAGAACACTATTTCTCTACTGCATCCATTGATGCCTCTAATGCTGTTTATCTGGGGGACATCACAGCATGAGATACTACCAGGAACATACACAAGTGTGTTTGATGCAACAGATGTTTAAAAGAACAACAACATACATAAAAAGATCTTTATCATTTGTGTTAGGTTGACCTTAGCTGAATGGCAGGTACTCACCAAGTTATTCTATCATCCTCTTTCTCAATAGGACATGGGGGGAGAAAATAAGAGGGAAAAAACCCTCACTGGTCAAGAAAGGCAGCTTTATAGAGCAAAAGCAAAGGCTGTCCTGGCTATGTTCCCTCCCAAGACCTTGGCTCCCCTCCAAGTCTTGGGCCTACTGGGCCTTGTGTGTCTGTGTGTATTGAGGGGGTGCTACAACTTGAGCCCAGTCTGTGAAGAAGGGTCTCAAGACAGGAGAAGCATGTTCAGTTGTTGGGAACCAACACCAGCTTGATTTGGATCATCATTTCATTCATCTCATTCCCTACAAATTCCATTCTTCATCAGTTCAGATTATTCCTGATAGATTACTTACTACAATGCACATTTTACTTCTCAGATTATTTTTTCTCCAAGGCTAAATCTCCTTGAGGCACACACTGGGTCTCCCCATCCTTCTGCATTACCCACTAAGCTCACCCAGGTCCCTGAGCAAGAACAATCCCATGCATGGGGTAGGAGTAATTCGCACTGATTTCCTCAGACGCTTCTATATATGTACTATAGGGACCTTATATCTTATATGTAGATACTTTTAGCAGAACGAGGACAGTTAGCAGATTTGCTGGTGTTAACCAGGCAAGTGGCTTCTTCTAACCTCCCTGGTCAGGTCCACTCCCCCAGTCATGAATCTATCTGTGTGTTGAACCTCTCTCTAGATGCCCCAATGATTCCTGTGCCCATCAAGCAAAACATAGTTCACCTTTATGCTGACAGTCTATGTACATGACCTACTTCAATTTTGACAGCCTTGTCTACTAGTTCATTGTTTGGAAGTTCTTCAGTGACACTGCTTTTTGGCATGTGAGCATCTACATGATATACCTTTAGAATAATGTTTTCTGCCCAGGCAGTGATGGCAGCATCCAGGATGAGTTTACCCCTGTCCTGCGAAGTCGTCTTCTTCCACTGCTGTAGCAATCCCATAAGGCATTTACCATCCAGGAGTTAATATAGAGTACTGTCCACTTTTTCAGAAGCCTCTGGAGCTAGTTGGATGCCTTTCACTTCTTCAAACTGACTTGATTGACCTTCTTCTTCAGTGGCTTCAACACCTTGTCATGTGGGACTCCACACAGCAGCTTTCCACTTCCAATGGTTTCCTTCTGCACAGCAGGATCTATCACTTAATAAAAAAACACTTTTCATCTGATCACTCATTATATGGTGGTGCCTCTTGGACACAAGCCACACCCTCAGGCAACAGTCCAAAATTTCTGCCTTCTGGCCACTCCATGGTCTCTTACAGAGTTTATGAGCTATTGGGTTTCCCCATCAAGCTTATGATCATTGTCACCCACTTAATCCACATAGAGCTGGTTGCATGTTGTGTAGAGAGAATTTTTCTTTTGAACATCCTGTGTAATATGGGGCAATCATTAACAGTTCTCCCTAGCTGTTCTGAAGAGTACATTATGTACAGCTGGTCCTGTCTGTACTGGATCCTACTACACTACTGCACTACACTACTGTGTAGTCCTACTACACATTCTGTCTCTTGTTTGATTTGCTCAAAGTCTTGTGATGTTCAAGGCCTCTCCCCAAATGATAGTTCTTTTGGGTTTCTCCATAAAGGGGGCTCACAAGCTGATTTTAACCTGGAATATGTATTCTTCAGAATCCCACAAGATCCATAAAGCTTGTGTTTCTTTCTTGTTCCTTGGTGGAGACATAATTGCTATCTTGCTGATCACATCCATAGGGGCAAGGCCATGTCCATCCTGCTGTTTAATTCACAAGAATGGAATCTCCTCTTCAAGTCCCTTGACCTTGCTTCTTTTTTTATGGTGAAACCTGCTTTCAGAAGTTTTTCATTCTCAAAAACTTCTGCCTTTTTGCCCCCATGCTTCTGTCATCAAAGACATTGTCCTTTTCCAGTGCATTTTGGATTAGTCCATGACACATGGTACAGCTGTTCTTACACCCCTAAGGCAGACAATTCTATTCTTCCATGTGAAAGCAAACTGTCCTGCCTGCCTGCTGTGAAAGGTATTGAAAAAATTCATTGGGAAGATCAGTTGTAGTATATCACTTGGCTACCTTTGTATCCAGTTCATATTGAAGCTCTAACATATCTGAGTTGTAGCATGACTTCATTCAGGCCCTTATAGACTACAGCTAAGCAAAAGTTAAACTCAAACAGTAGAAGTATAAAAAGAAGACAAAATAACCTGAGGAACAGTTAGTAGTATCTTCTCCCTTTAAAACATCACAATTTCGCTCATGGAACTTTTCCATATTGCTTGCAAACATGGCACCACAAGTTAGTATGAAATTCACAAAGAAGAAATAAAAATAGAAATAAAATAAAGAGAAAAGTATTTTTTTTCTCTTATAAAGGGGATTCTGCTTTCCTGTAAGAAAATTTGTCTCTTTTTCAGACCAAGGATGCAAAATGAATATAAAGGATAATATAGGTTGCTAAAAAAAATAATAATCCTTCTGGCTTTACCCTCTCAATGTCCTCATTATCTCACTAGATTACACTACAGGTTCCTACTGAATTAATATTATGAAAATTTTATCCCATAACCTTTCTTAAATATCAAGTAATTCTACAAAAGCTCTTAATATTATATCCTCTTTTCACATTTGTACCAGACATGGTAAATTCAGAAGTTTAATTCAGTCAGATTTCTCAAAAGATACCGTTTTTCTTCTTTTCCACAGTTTCTCATCCAAAACCAGCTAGTGACAAACTTACCCTAATGATCTGTAAGAGCATAATATTTGACATAGGTCAATAAGTTTCTTTTATAAGAGATATCTAGGAGGCATCAAGAATGCTTTGACACAATATAAATGACAGAACAATATTTTCTTTGCTAACGTCATATTAGTCACGTTACTCTTCTGCAAGTTAATCATTTAATGCTAATGCTGTACTTCCCTCTCCCTAACAGCTGTGATCTTAAGGTCTTTTTACAGTGTATGAGCCCTCCCATACATTCTTGTTGGGTTTCATTTTTTCTTGTAAATTTTTTACCCTTTAACTGCCAGGAAAGTTAGAATGCGAAGCTGGTTTATTAAGAATTCATTTACCAGCCTAGAGGAATCAGCTAGCATAAAGTTCAACATGCAGATAAAGAGTGTGCTGAGAAAAAGAGAACTATGCTGGTGTCAAAACCCACAAGGTGGGAGTGGCACTGTCACATCTCACAAAGTGAGCACAGCTCCCCAGATGTGAGGGACAAACCAGATATTCCATCCCACAGGGTGAGTACGGGTAGAGTTCCCCAGACTGGGGTCTATCCAGGGAGATTTGGACTGGACCCCCTTTCTTTCTAAACTCCTTCAGAGAGGAGCCCAGGTGCAGCCGAGCCCAATAATTCTCCTCCTCTAATTAATCTCTGTTAAACAACCTTGATATTAAGTTCCAAAATTCTCTATGTGGTACTTTAAGATTACTGCCCAGGAGGTTTGCATAAAAGTACAATTTTACTTAAGAGTAAGATTATAAAGCATGACCTATTACAACTGGCAGAATTAAAAATGATGGTACTTTCAAAGCAATGGATTACAATTTAGCAAAACTTAAGGAAATTGTCAAAACAACAGATTACAACTAACAAAACTTAACAAAGCAACAAGTAGTAAAATTTAACAAAGTTTAGAACTAGCTTATCCTCATACTCCCAGATAAGGTTAGAAACTGAAACACAGTGAAAGAGTGAGAGAGAGAGGTATTGAGAGATAAAGAAGAGATAGGAAAGATATCACCACCCCTGGATCCAGTGATGATCTCAGTAGGAATTTGTGGTCCTTGGATGACAGACGCATCCAGTGTTTCAAGTGTGTCTATTTTATGCCACCTGACCCCACCTTTACGATGGGTGTTTTGGCATATCTTGTGAAGCCAGGTGTTCATTTAGGCCCCACCAGATGTGTTGACTGGCAATAAACATTATTTCTGCTCATGCACAAGATGGCACTCTGCATCTGCAGGGTACATCTTGCCTGTCCTTGTCCTTTATTGAATAAGGACAGTGTCCTGCCTGTCAGGGTAGGTAAAAAAATTTTCTCTTGAATCAGCAAAATTACATCCAAACTGGCATGAGACAATGCCATTTTCTCTGCTTACACTCTTCAAAAGATAACAAAATTATTTTCAGCAACAGATTCCCTCTCCTTTGGTATAGTAACATCCATCTTGAAGTAACAGGACTGAAAAGATAAAATGCTAATCAGAACAGCTCCAGATACAAAGTTGCAAGATAATGGAAATTGGCATCCAATATAAGAGCTAAGAAATTCTTGGAATGCCTGAATATCAAATGCAAGGCCTGCAGTTACCAATTTGCAATCTCTGGCAATGGTTGAGGAGAAGCAGAAATTTTTGGCTATAAAATTCAGAGGAAAAACATAAAACTAAGTGGGGTTTCAACTTCCACTTGAACTACTAACTCTCTCTCTCTCTCTCTGGTGATTAATATGTTTAAAAGCCTGTTTTTCTGCATTTTTCTCCCTCTATTAACCCCTTCCTGAGACCCGTTACCAGCATAGTGTTTTTTTCCCTTAAATAAACCATTTTTTTCTTAAAGTTGGTTACTTTTGCAATTTTTGGGGCATGTACACACAGTGGTTAAGATTTCCTCCTAAACAAAATATAAAATAATACTTACAGACCATGACAGACATTTATATGAAATGTAGTAATATGAAATGAATAAGACAAAACTCTATACAAATAGAAGATTTATAAGATTGATATGAAATTAAAGCTGCCTTTAAGAAATAATGAAAATTTATCTGAACTTTGCTTTCTGGCCTTTCCATTATGGGGGCAGGAATATTTTTAGCATGTGTAAGACATCAGTAAGATGCTGTCTTCATTTTGAGTGTAGGCAGAAATGTACATATATTCAAGAGTTTCTGCTTCTTCTTATGCACAAGTCTAGTTCATTTGTCTTTGATCAGTTAGTTAGACACTGAATTTCTCCGCAAGCTCTATTGGTCAATAAGTTTTTTACACTTCTATCTAGTTTTTACAATGCTGGAAGCTTTCCCCTCAGGTAATGTAGTTTCTCACTTCTAAGATGTATTTTCACTTCCGAATAAAATTCCACCTCTTCTTTGATCCAATCTTCCTGATGTGACATTGACTATATTTTTCAATATAGACTACAGAATAATGAATATTCATATGCCATATGAATATCTACGTATGAAATTCGGATATGAATATTTGAATAATATATCCAGTGTCAGCTTCTGACAGAATTCTTTGTTTCCTTCATTCTTTTTCTCTTATTTTATTCTCCATTATAAAGTTAATGGTTAGCAAAGAAACTTTGTTGTTTGTTTGTCTTTTTGGTTGGTTTTTGGTTTGGTGTGTGTGTGTGTGAGTGTGTTTGTGTGTAAGAATGAAACAAAATCTACCTGTAAGTTACAATGCTTCCCTGATCATTTCTAGGTCATAAGAAATGACAAACCTTGTTCTTTGTAACTAAATGAAATTTTTGTCAGTGGTTGTTTAGTTTTAGGTAAATAAGAGTAAAAGGTGGACATCATTCTGATGGATGCTTAAGAAGACCAAATTAAATGTACTTAGTAAGAGAACTAAGAGACTCACTAAATCCCAGAAATTAGCAGTTTTTAGAAAGAAAATTAATGAAACAAATGGACTGAGAATATGAGTATGGTGAAAAAGAAGTGACTTGAGAAAAACTGATCATGATACTAACAAGAAATTTTGGTTCAGACCAGTGGAATAGCTTTTTTAGCAAAAAATCAAGAGAGAAAACTCTACCCAAGATTAATAATAAAAATAATAAAGACTAAAGCGAATCCCTATTTCTTGTGACAAAGATGAAATTACAAGGAAATTGCACACATCTACAGTTTACCCCTTCTGGCATGTATATAAATCAGACAAGTGTTCCTACAGAACGATAAGAAAGTTACTTCAGCTCTTGGTGATCTGATAGAAAGTGTTAAGTGCTTTGTCCTCATGTTTTGAGCTGACTTCAGAAATATTTTAAGATCTAAGTGAACTTTATCAGCATTTACAGCAAATGGAGAATTTAGTTCTGTTATCTACATAGAATTTTCGCTTGGGGCATGAAAATCAATACTGCCAGTTTGATTAGATTTGGACTTTAATTAACCTTTTTACTTGTAAGCTACTAGATTTGGAATGAATCCTTATCAAACTTTGCATGTATTTGTAGGATTAATATTTTTATTGTGGTTTATTTGCAATGTGAGAATGCCTAAAATTGCACTGCCTTACAATATTAGGCAGTCTCGAAAGAAAAAAGAAAGAAAGAATGAAAGAGAGAAAAAAAGAAAGAAATATAATAAGCTTCTGTCTCAAAAGGTTTGAAAATTTATTTAAAGAGAATGTACTTCAAGAAGAGTTTTTAGGGTGATATAATGTGCATAAATTTGGATGCAAGAAACGCACTTTTAAATTTTATTTTATTATTATTTTTTAAGATGTATATTCCTTCTCTAAATCAATGTAAAGGAAAGGGGGAACTGCTGCACATCTTTTTTGCCTTCCATAAAAGCTGCAACTGAAGAACTATGCGTAGCATAAATATGTAAATTTATACATTTTCTTAATCACCATGTGAATCCATGAAATAACCAAAGTATGATGCAACCAGTGTAATTTAAATTTATCACAAAGGAAAACTGCTTTGTTCATGTATTCTAGACTAAGTCATGATCAAAATGCTTTATTGTTTTTTTAATGACATAATTAACAGGTGGTCAATAATTCATTCAGGATCAGTATCATCAATACAACATATAAACCTCTGTATTAGAGACTTATAAAAATATAAGAAACACCCTTCAATAAATAGTTCCAAAATGCTGTAACCTCATACTTTTACACATGCAAAATTGTAGACATCTACACATGTAGACATCAGAACGATGTCTACATTTTACTCTTATTTACCTTAAACTCTCACAGGCATTGTGGGTTGCAACCCCACATGTACCCTTTCCTAGGAGTATGGATTCTCCCACATGCACACATCTGCAGTCAGACATGGGTGCTCCAGCTTTATGTGCATCTGTGCTTCCCCCCAGTAAGGCCACATTCACCCAAAGATGCCACAGTTTAATATTGTCACAGCATCCCATGGTTCTAACTGACCAAGGCAGAGGTCCTGATTCCATTGGTGGATTTCTAGCAGTGCATAAACAGATTGTGATTATTGATGTTTGAATTCCTAGGTCTCTCTCTCTCACAAATTTTACCACTTAAATTTTTGCAAGTTCTCATACCCATATATTCTTTTATACTTCTTTTCCAGCTGAGTTCCTCTTAATTTCTAATGTCTCACTGTAATTCTTGGGCTATTGTTTAAAGTGTTTAAGAATGGCCTTCTCCTGTAAATTGATTAGTTCAGGAAAGGCTTTCTCAGGCAGTTTAGGATGTCCCTTTTATTGTTCACATAACTGTCTTAACCACTGCTACTAGCCGGGCTTAGGGTGAGCAGTGTAAGTTTCTCAGAATTACATGTAAGAAATTGCTCTAATCATCTACCTGGAATAGAAAAGGGACTGAAACTTCAAAGATTCAGTTATGCTTAAAGTCAAATGGAGATTGATTTAAAATTGTAATATTCAACAAAGTAATCCAAAAAACTTGAAAAAATTGCTACTGGTATTTTGCGCTTATAATTAAAGATCTACTCCTGGAAATTGGTCTCATCTCAAACAATCATATTTTGCTTAAGCACTAAAGTGAGTTCCAGGGGAAGGAATGACAAGGAGAGCCATATATCTTTTCCTCCAGACAATCTTTTTAGACAAAGTCCACAAACCTATTACTACTTCCAAAATGTTCTGAGAACTTTAGCCTTCCTGTTACTCTTGAGCCACATTACAGTGAAAGCCAACTTGTATAAACTTCATGTGAATTATCATAAATCCAAATTGCTGCAGTTCATATACTCAACTTAATCATCCATGCACTGGGAAGCAACAATTTGGGCTTACTCATCAGACTAAAGGATTGTATTAAATAAACCCTAATCCCGTTCATAATTCAAATTTTCTTATTACTTGAGAATGAATAAATGAAAAGTGATCAAAATTTTTTGTTTGTTCGTTGATTTTACGTAACATAATATAAGCCTTTCAACACTTATAGAAAGATATTGCTACTGAGAAGTTCATGACAAATAGTCAGGCACACAGATAAAGCATTTATTCTGCCTGACATATACCACTACCAGCAATAATTTAAGACAGCCCAGAGATCACACTCAGAGAATCTGTAAGTAGCTAAATAAGAACTATTAATCACATGGGAGTATATTTGTTGACTAATGGCTTTACTTTTTCTCCTGCTATCTGGTTTCAAGTACCCCTCACTCAGTCAAAGAAATTGTGAGAACATACTAATAAATTACATAGCACATACTATGGGAATGGAACTATAATAACAACTGTCTGCCTTTAAAATAAGGCATGGTATTTGAAGTAGAATGGGAGCTAACAATCATATACAGAACCTTCTGTTAATGCATACACACACTAGCAGCTACAGCTATACTACACTGAAGTAACAGTAAGAATGGAAGTAGGTTTTATTTACAGAATTTATAATTTGAGTGATAGATCAAGAAAAGAATGAACAAACAAACAAACAAACAAGCAACCAAAACCAAAAACCAAGTTAATGGATAGGCAAAGGTTGGCGCAGAGATAATACTAAAAAAATACAAAAGGCTATTTCATATACTGGGTGTGGCAGAAATATCTGAAATAAACTCTAGATTAAATCAAAACAGTTGGATTTTTATTCCAGATGTTTCTAAAAACATCTCTTAAACCATGAAGGCGACAGAAAAAAAATGGTTAAAAGAAAAATGTCTATTTCAAAATTTCTACATAACATTGCTTTCTAAATTTAGAATTTTGGAGAGAGCTCTTCAAAACCAGTATTTAATACACTTTTGCATAAAGACCTGTTCCTTATTCCTCCAGAATTCAGTTCAGCAATGGTTTACAATAAATTAAAGTTCCCTAAAAAGTGACCTTATGGTGAGATTTCTGTGAAAAGTTCTATGTCTGTAGCATTGTTCATTTACACCCCTGCAAATTTCATTGCAATTGTCAGAATTATATAATGAAAGTACTGTGATATATTACAGACTAGATTTCAGTGCTTACAGAAATATTAATATTACAAGTTTATTTCTTTTCTGTCTTTGGGTAGTTTTTGTGGTGACTAAAGAGATATTGGTATAATGTTCTGATTAAAAAAATTATGAAACACTTCTTTTCTTCAAGCAAGCTTAATGAAATTTAAGTAACTGATATGGCTATATTACACGTATACACATATTTGACAGTGAATTTTCATGATAAAAACTAGTGAATTTTATTCATCTCCTTCAGGATATTGTCTGACATCAAAATGGCCAGGAAATACAGTAGCATATTCTAAGTGCTGTTGCCTATAGCACTTTATCATCCTGGCTGCAGACAATAAAGGATGATCCAATATGCTACAACTGACATAAAGAGTTTTCTGGTTGACAGCTAGTCCAAATGTCAGTAGAAATTATGTACTTTCACTTGTACTGCAAACTGTAAAGCAGTTTCAGTTTCACACACAATGTGTTTTAGATTTCTGGCTTGGTAATATTTGACTATTGGTAATAGTACAGTGTGATGTATTGTGGTTTCAGATGCTACATAACCTTAACGGTACATGTTCTATCATGTATGGCAATAAATCAAAAAGCAGCGATCCTGAAAGCTTCTTTTCTTTCCCAAAATAATCTTATTTTTTGCTCTTATATCCTCCATAGCTTCCCATCTTACTCTAATTTTCTCTTTTACTTTCTTCCTCCTCCTCTTCTAATTGACACCACACTGTAGTTTCTTTAAACTTTTTTTTCTTCTCTGATCTTCTGAAGCAAGGAGCAGAGAATGAATTTTTCTGTTTAAAGGATAGGTGAGACATCTGCCAGCTGCTTGTAGAATAATTCATCACACTCATCATCCTGGTTGGGTGGTCTGTAAAAGACACCCACTAGGATATGAGCCTTGTTGGTCTTCCCCCTGATTTTGACCCCCAGGCACTCAACTTTATTATTGTTACTGACCACGAGTTCTACAGAGTCAAGAGATTCTCTAACATATAGAGCTATCCCTCCACCTCTCCCACCTTGTCTGTCCCTTCTGAAGAGCTTTTAGCCATCCATGGCAGCATTCCAGTCATTTGAGTCATCCCACTGTGTTTCTGTGATGGTGACTACATCATACCTTTCCTTAGCTATCCATAGGTTCCAGTTCCTCTTGTTTGTTACCCATACTGCGTGCATTGGTGTACATGTACTTCAGCTGGGCTGCTGATTTCACTCTTAACTTGGTCTTTCCACTCTTAGGCTCATCTCAGGAGAGCCTGGTTTCAATCCCCTCCCCCTTCAAACATAGTTTAAAGCCCTCCTGATCAACCCCACCAATTATGGGCTTACATCCTTTTGCCCCTACTGGACAGATGAAGCCCATCTGATTTGAGGACACTAGGTAGCATAGAATTTGCCCCATGGTCAAAGAACCCAAACCCCTGCCATTGACGCCAGTTCCTAAGCCATGAATTAACCTGCTGGATCTTCCTGATAGTTCCTTCATCTATCGTTGTCATCATAGGGATGGAGAAGAACACAACTTGAGCTCCTGATCCCTTCAGCAGTTGCCCCAAGACCTTGAAGTCTCTCTTGATTGAATGGGTGCTTCTTGTTATTACATCATCACTACCCACCTGAAAAACCAGAAGTGGTCTAAAGGATTTATAAAGGTGGAAAGCTTACTTGCAACACCCTTGACCTAGGCACCAGGGAGACAGCAGACCTTCCTGTGAAGTGGGTTTGGTCTGCACATGGGGCCCTCTGCTCCCCTCAGCAGGGAGTCGCCTACAATGACCCATTGAGTTTTCATTTTGAGGTCAGTTTTGATGGCTATCCTGAGGCAAGTCAGCCTTTGTGGTCTTTCTGGCCTTTGTGAGCCCTTGAGTTTGCTTGTAACCAAATCCTCCTGCAGAGCCCCATACCTGTTCTGCAAGGGCACTACTGTTGGTGTACTTCTTAGGGGAACACTCTTGCTCCCTGTTCTTTTCCATCCATCACTGGCTTTTTCCCACTGACTCTCTTCCTGTAGGTTACTGTGGGAGGGCTCAGGGGTTTGGTTATGACAGGATATGGGATCCTCTGTTGCCCTGAGAGTTATTTCCTGTTCTAATTTAGGAGAGATCATTTGAAGATTTCCTTCTCACTCTCCCTGATGTTTCTTAGCCTGCTCACCTCTTCCCTGTGCTCCATCATCTCATCTTGGAGCTGTGCCACCCTGCTGAGCAGGTCATCAACCTGTTCCCACCACACACAGCCGTACCCGGAGATGCCTCTTGCTGCCAGTGCAAGGCTGTGGCATTCCCCACAGCCTAGGGCCTGGATACCGATATCTATTTTTGTGGGTGTTGGGAGTAAAGTCTTCTTTCTCCAAGTTCTCACTCTAGGAGTACATCACTCTAGGAGTAAGTTGCAGCTCCCTGCCACTCTCCCTGACCACATGAACTGCCCCATGCAAACTGACTTGAAGATGTCCCTGTTTGCCTACTGCTGTTTGTCAGGTCGCTTGCACTCCCCAAGGGCGTTTAAATCCCCCCACTGGTGCCTGGACACACTCACCTCCGAGCCTGACTGGATGAGCAAGTAAGCTTCCGCGTTTCTTCCCACAGTTCTGGGCAGCTGTACAGGGTGTCCTGATTTCAGGACCCCCCCCGTACTGCTTGATCTCAGTTAGCCCCTGGGCTTACCTTGTGTTTTTCTCTCTCCCACTGCCTCTGCTGGTCAACAAACCAACCAAATATAAGACCACAGTTTTCCAGCTCAGGCACCAGACAGACTGATGCATTGTTCTTCCAGTTTCCTAGGAATGTATGCATTTTGACGTCTTTAAAAGAGAAAATCACTTTTTGATCTTGATCCAATGAGGAACAGCAAGAGTGTATTCACTGATTTATATCAAGGCTTCTATTGAGAATTGGTGATTCTCCTAAAACTTTGTCTTGCCTTTTATGATCATGCCCATGAAAGCCTCACAGTGAGAAAGTGGAAAGAGTTAGCTTTCTCAGTTCAGGTTGTATTTTTTGTATGTACACTCTGAGTTGTTGATACTATAATGTCAAAGCAGACATAAACTTAAGGCTGAGTGGGTGTAAAGGAAATAAATCAAAAACAGTTTAAGTTTCATACTGGAGCAGACTCAGTCTCATTAATCATTCAGTCAAGAGAGCTTAACAAACATTCAAAAATTGAAGAAATAACCAATGCCAAGCATTGTATGTGTGCCAGACTCTGGTATCTGTCCTGCAGCATAACAAGTATGTTGGAGCAGAACTACTGGGGGAATCCAATGTTTACACAGTAGCTGAAAAGTTTAATTGCGGGTTCATAACATTATATTTATATATTAGTTTTGTTTATTTGTTTGAAGAACAAAATGTAGGTTAGACAAACTCAAGTACAGGAGGGAATGCAGTCACTCTGGACCTGCCCAGAATTCCAGAACATTATAAAATTATACAACAAGGAGAACAAGATATAAAGAAAAAAAATAATTGGAAATAGAAGCTTCCTTACAATCTGTAAGACTACTAAAATACAGAGGTATGTTAATTCTGAAGGAACTCATACAAAGATTATTATGCAGAATCTGCAAAAGACAAAGGGCATTGAAGGGAACACTGGAAAGTTTAGCTCTCCATTCACTATGGACTAGAACATAACAACTGTTCCATGCAGGTTGAAATTTCACTTCCTGTGAACCGTAGAACATTTACTGTGCCACAGCAGAAGCACACAACCAAATTAGAAAGTGACTGCAGAGCTCTCCGTAGCAAAGAGTAAACTGAGTTCTTGTGTACCAAGACAATACAGTAATGACTGCACATGTGGAAAGTCTACATCTTGTAGAGCACATGCTTTACAAAGGTTTTATGAACTCAAGGTTGCAGAGAGGCTGGAGAGAAAGTTGAGTGAAGCCAGAAGCAGAATCAGAACATAGAAAGTGTCTCAATAAATGATAGATTTGTGATAGGATAGACAGAAATAAGTATGTGTATATATATAAACATACGTGCAAGAAGAGGACCAACAAAGATGTAAAAGGAAACTACAAGATGGACACAGGCACACTATTAATAGTAATGAAGTAAATAATTAATAAAAGATCAAGACATAAACAAGCTGCCAAAGTAACAACCAGTTCTTCAAATAATGCATGGCCTAATATATGGCAATCATGGCAAAGGTCATAGCTGGAGTGTAAACCATGTACAAAGAAGCTGTAATTCTCACTACTTGGCAACCATTACAGAAAACAGCAAGAACGTGCTAAAAGAAAAATAGAATCATAGAACCACAGAATATTCAGAATTGGAAGGCACCTTTAAGATCATCTAGTTCCAAACTCCCTGCCATGGGCAGGGACACCTCCCACTAGATCAGGTTGCTCAGACACCTGCCCAGCCTGGCCTTAAAAACTTCCAGGGATAGGGCTACCACCACCTCTCTGGGCAACCTGATCCAGTGTCTCACCACCCTCATGGTGAAGAACTGCTTCCTAAAATGATAGGAGAAACAGAGGAAGTGATTGGAGAAGGTACCAGAAAGAGGAATAAATGCAAAAATTTAAATACAAGCATACAGGTTTATGTAACCAGTACCTAGCTTTCCTAGTAAAAGTAGAGATAAGAGTAAATGAGTAAATGGTACAGTGCTGAACACAGTTTCCTGGCTCATAACTTCCCAACTGCATTGCAGTTCTCCCAAAGAACTCTCCCTGTAATAATTTTTATTCTTACCCTTTCTTTCAGTATTTTCATATTTCTTTTCTTTATGTCAAAGTAAAAAACTTCAATGAAATTCTTGTGCTGGTAATTCCAGTTAAGTAAAATTTTCTTACTCTCTGACTCCAACCCTGAACTGAGGGTTCCTTTCTGAAAATGTCATTTTCCTATTTCAAAATATGACAACATTACAAACCAACCCATTAACCTCTCTGCTTAGCCTGAATGAAGACAGATGACTTATTACCAAGTTTCAGACTGCTACTTGGATTGTTAAGTAGCACCTTTCATTCTGAAGAGTATCTTCCTTGTTTTCTACAGTTGCAATTTTTTCAGAACACTGAGTAGATCCCTATACCAATTTCAGCCAAAGATAAAACTTACAGACACTTTCTTGAGGTCAGGATCTTCCTCTGGATAGGCATAATGCAGTATGAGGGCTTTGATGATAATAAAAGCCAACCTAATTGCCATATTTCACTTCTGTGGATCTATGTAAAAATGACCTGATATTTGAAATGTTGAAAGCATTCTTTTATAGCTGGAATGTTCCTAATGTGATTCTTTCAAAGTGTATTCAATGACAGTTGTGATAAAACTTCTGAGCATAGAATGATGTAATGTTCATAGGTATAATATTTGTAATAGCTTTTGTTCCATGAGGTGCCTGGACTTTATTCAAGCAGACATCCTGTCTCTAGGTCAGTCTCCAACATTAACATTTTCACATGCAGTAATATGACTTTATTGTTTGAATTCTTTAGAAATAACCCCATAGAGCCCTTACATTCTTCTGATTCAAGGTCAAAAACATTTCTGGAGTGATTTTGGTCTTCTCTCTAAAACTTACCACTTCTGGATCATCAGAGATACTCTTCATTTGCTGCGTATGGTGAGTTATGGAGATAAAATTGCTTCACCAATGAGGAGACATCCCTGGCTATGAAAAACACTGACCTGCCAGTTTCCTGACAGGAAAAGGAGTATTAAATCTAGTATTTTCCAAAGGAAAAGTAGCTTGAGCAGATTCATAGTCAACCAGGTATGTGTTTTAGGTTTTGACCAGAACAGTCTTTAAATGAGGACATGACTTAAAGAATAACTCCATATTGGGTAGCCACAACTGCTACAAGCCATGTGAAGCTTCAGTGCTACTTTCGTCTTACAGTCTAACATAAAATTTTAATCATGTGTACTTTTAGTTAATCTATTTATATTTGAATTAGAAGAGAAGAAGGTATGTTTGTACAAGGAGGCCTAGTGGGAAGCATAAAGAGTTTATCCTAGACCAGGGACTGTCTCAGAAAGCTCTCTCTCTATCAGAGTCTTTCAGTTGAAAATGTATGACGAGATGAAACATGCTGCCTGAAATTTTTTTAACTGGAAGTGACAAATATCACTGCTACTTTCTTGAGTTCCTGTGTGATCTACCTAGAACAAATAAAACTATAGGAGTTACAGTAGCAGATCTAATGTTCATCAGCCCAATTATCAATTATTGTAATTTTGTCAGTCAGGAAAAATTCTCAGTTAAAAGGTACAGCAGGGAAAACAAAGTGAGCTGCCACAGGCATTGTAGTTCTGATTCCAAGTCCTACTTTACAGTCTGTGGAGTGGACAAGGGGTAAAACATTGCCTATGATATTAATATTTTTAGGCACTGATGTGATAGAAACTATGTAAAATAAATCCTGTAGCACTAAAGGAAGTTTAGAGAGTGTAAATATCATTGCTTGGTGATGACACAAACTTGTATTTCTTTTGCTGAGATACAAAATACTAAAAAAACACTTTTCTCCAGCTCTTGTTTTCATGACTCAGGAAAATCATAGCAGCTTATTAAGGCTGTCATCATCTGAAGTCTGGACACATGAACTTTGATGAAACAACTAGCACACTGTACAGTAAAGTCCAGGAAAAAAGTAAACCATGATTAGACATCTGTCCAGCTCTCCAAGTGGTTCACCAGTACTTACTGGTTATTTTACTTTGAGTTTTGCAGACAAACAAGCTCAAATCAACATTTCTCTACAAAGAACTGTGGTTGTTTTTTTCCTTTAAGTTTCCGTTCATTTTCCTGAATGACACTGATGTTTTAAACACATACATGCTCATAATACTTCAGGATACTTTGTGCCTCTCAAGCAAATAAATTTTGATTTGAGGCTTACATAAATTCAGGCTTCAGTTCATTTTAATTTGAGGCTTCAGTTCTCACTTTATTTAAATATGTTTTCAGAGCACTTAAGGCCTGATTTGCATCATCATTGATCTACAATGATCCTTCTACCTAACAAAACCAATCTGTACTATCTCTGTATAAGAATGTGAAAAAATTACACTACCCAGTCATGCCAAAGATTTAACCTTGTCTCCTTTCACCAAGAGCACCAACAGATGTACTTATTAAAAAGTGAGAAAGGAAAAAATAATGTGGTCCTTGCCCCACTGTATCTTTTAACTTCTTCCAACAAGAAATCATCATATTTAATATATTAATGTGCTCTTTCCTCATTAAATTCCTTTTAATTTAGTTTATATTTTTTGAGATTTGTGAAACTCGTTAGGTGAAAAAAAAGACTCTTTTTACTTTATTTTTCTCCCATAAATTTCATTGTATGTGAGCTGACTCTTGCAGTTGAAGAAATACTGATTGTTCCTCATTCAGATCCTCTGTACCTTTCTTGATTTTTCAGACCAGCGTCACATCTTTTTCACTCATCTATGCTTTTCAAGCCTTTAATTTTTAACTTAATCTTTACTTTTCCTATAATTTAAATTACCTACCTTACCCTTCTCTTTGCCTTTTGCAGTTTCATTTTCTCTTTGTCCTTGGGTGACCTTGGGAGGCTGTATAATGCAAAATACATTTGATATTCAAGGTGCTGATGTATTTTGGGCTCATAGGGAAAAGAAAGTTCTTTTTTTTCAGACTACATGGAGAGCTGTATGGTGGAACCAAGTTTCTTTTCTCTATACATCTCACAAAAAAAGAAGAAATAAAACACATAGTAACTATAGGACTAAGTTCTTACTTGGTTTTTAATCAGATCTTGGGGTTTGTAAAACAGAATTTCTTGTGAAGAAGAACTGAGGGCAGAAAGTTAATGTGAAATATATGTTAAAAAATCTGATCTTTTACTCACAAACAAAATCTGTATCATAAACAAAATAACAGTCACTGACCTGAATACACACACAGAAAAAACAAAGTTTATCTGAAGAAATTTTTCCATTGTATCAGTGGTTAAAAATTCAGGAAAAAAAGGTTTCTTAGCTAAGGAGATACAAATTTGAGATTAAAAGGCATTTGAGGAATAGAACTGACTTACAATTACTGCAAAGCCAACTTACACCAAAATCCAGTGAGTTCTCACTGGTCATATCTTTCAGAAAATATTTTTATTTTCTCTAGAAATGCATATATAAATATATTACTCATTAATATTATGAGTAGGAGTTATAACATGTTTCTATAAGATATATTGCTATATGATGCACTGAATTTATAATTATTATAGTATATTTGTATAATATTTATACTATACTTACAGAATGAATGTCTATGTGTTCATGTATGTGCACAACATTTTTGGGGGACTCTTGCCTCAGGCAGTGCTTTGCTCATCATTTATGTGAAATGTAACCATAAAATTTTTTGAATGATCAATAAACTGGATTTACCCTCCAGTGCTGACAGTGCAATGGCAACTCGACTGCTTTCCAGCTGGTGAAAATCTCATCTGGCAATATGCTTCTTGATTCAGTGAATACTTTGTCTTTGTATTTGTGGTGCCAAGCTTATTGCTGACATATGAGTTTTCTCTGCTTAGTGTACGAGGGAAATGAGATTAAGAAAGATTTCACAGAGGTTTACAATGTTATGCTAGGAATATGTTTCAGTCTTTGCAAGGAAAAAGTAGTCCCAGAAATCAAAGATGAATCAAAAGAAACTGACATTAAGACATTAATTGCATATTTTCATTATTTTTGTTCATGCTTATCTGGATTTTATGCAGAAATTGATCTTGATTGATAAAATATTTTTCCATCCAGTACCTTCCAGAGAAAGAAAAGAAACAAAGAACAGAAAAGATGACAAAGGAAAAGGAAGACAGAGAGAATGAAAGAATGCTTAATGGAGTACAGCTACAATATTTTCTATGAAAATAATTGTTGTTTGTGTTGCATTCTATAAAAGCATTTAAAGAAAATAGCCTACTGTATGTTTCATTTCTGAAGTGCTTTACCTTCAAGTTGTTATTGTAAATAAATAAATAAACAAACACAAATCAATGGATAACATTGGTGGGAAGGCTGGTAGTTTGGTTTCAAATCAAGTTCTGAGGTTTTCAATATGATGCTGTGACACACAAACCAAAAAAATCAAAATATTTTTGAAGATACTGACTGTGTGTTTGCTTGTTTCCTTGCAAAAAAAAAAACACCAAAAACCCAAACCGACAACAACAAACCAACAAAAAAGCAAAAAAATGAAAAAAAAATCCATCCTCCCAAAGAATGAGACAGTAACATAGTAACTTTTTGGTGAAGTTTAAAAATTTTGTTTCATGTTTTTCTCCCTTAGTTTTTCTCACCCATCAGTCCCACTCAGAAACTCCCAAAGCCCTCCTGATGAAAACTCTGTTGTGAAGACTTAGAAAATGACATAATAATCCATGGAACATACCAGAAGGCAGAATATGCATAACAACTTTTGCATTTAATTTAATTTGTATATGTACTATTTTTCTCCTTACTCTTCTTATGTTTCCCCTCTGATAAGGAATTACACATTGCTACCACTCTATCTGCAAGCTCAGGAAAGTGGTAGGCATAGACCAGTGATGGGCTGGAAGTATGAACTCCTGTAACAATCAGTCATGTCCTTTATACCCTTGAAAAGGGAGAGCTGCACCTTTCCAGTGGCATCCAGTACTGTCATTGTGAATTGTATCTTCCTGAGTCCTCCCACACCACAGGCAGAAACTATAATATGGATACAGGTTAAGGTAGTGAATTATTTTATGAGGGCCATGAAACGGAGCTTAAGGTAGGAGGAGAATAGATTTGCCAGAATGGATTTAGGAAAATATATAAGCAAGTAATAGTCAAAGTCACTGCTTAAAAAGCTTTCCCCTTGCACACCCCCTTATAAAAAGTGTGGTATTTGTGAACACATGGGAGCTACACTTTTAGAAGTTATTTGCAGATGTTTTCAGGTGGCATAAAAAAATTATTTATAGGTTTGTTACTGATAAAAAATAGCCAAAATCTTTCTAAGAACTGCACAGATGATTAGGTAACATGGCTAATGAATGCCATGGTCTGAAGCCATGGGCACAGAAAGGAATGGTGTTTACACCTGGGGACATTGAGGTCATTCTTTGCCCCAGTAGCTTAGCAGTCACAGGCTTGGGGCAGCCTTTGTAATAAACACAGCAGGAGGCTCAACCCAGCACTGTGGATTGATGTCCTGCCTTCACAATCTCTTTAAATAACATGGTTATATCCAACTCAGAAGCTTTCAGCATTGCTGTCAGCTATTCAGTGTTTGAGGCATTATTGAAGCCTTTATAGTGCAAGTGCAAAACTACAGAGGAAGTTTAAAGTCTTTTTAGCAACTTTTTTGTGCATGTGTATATTGGTTGTCCATGTCCAGGTTTTGTCAGGTAGGAGGTTGCAATGGTCTCTGCAGGTGAAGAGAGTCAGACAGAGCTGGTTCCAGACAGCTGCAGCTAGCTCCCAATGATCCCTGCAGAATAAAGCTAAGCTCATCAGCCAAGCTGGTGGTGTCTCTATAATAACATATTTGAGAAAAGACGAAAATACTAGAGAGCAGAGGGGAAAAGAAATGAAAGACAGAATGGTGAAAACACCAAACTGAGGGAAGAAGGAGAGGGATGAGGCACTTTAGGCATTGCTGCAGAGGTTCCACAGCAGCCTGAAGGAGAGACCATGGTGGAGTTAGAGTTTCCTGGCAGGCTGTGAAGAAGTCCATGCTGGACCAGGTATCCACCTATGGATCCCCATGCTTATGCAGATGAATATTTCCTGACAGGCACTGTGGCTGGTGGAAAGCCCAATCTGGAGCAGGTTTATCCTGAAAGATTGCAGCCCATGGGAAGGCATACACTGGAGCAGGGAAAAGTGTGAAGAAGAACAAGTGGCAGAGAGGAACAGTTGTGAACTGACCTGATGCCCATACCCTCTGTACTGCTCATGTTGTGTGGGGGGATGCAGATAAGTTGAAAGTAAAGGAGTGATGTGAAGCCTGAGAAAATTGTAGGGACAGGGGTAAAGTGTTGTTTTATTTTGCCTTTAGTTTTCACCATGTAGCTCTATTTTAATTGGCAATGCATTAATTTTCCCCAAGTCTGTTTTGCCAAGGATAGCAATTGGTTAGTTATCTCCCTGCCTTTATCCTGACCCATGAATTTTTTAATCTTATTTTCTCCCCTTGTTTCCAGTGGAGGAGGACTGGAAGAGAGAGAGAGGCTGGGAGGGCATTTGGTAGCTGGACTACCTTGTAAGCAAGGTTTTAAAAATCTCTGACAAATATGGTTTGTATGTATAAAGGAAAGCTGAATGCTCACTGTAAAATTTTTAACCTTTACATAACTTTCCCGCATTTGTATAATGATGGGGAGGAGTGGAAACACATTTTTACAGGAATCGATCTGTAGGCTGTTGAAGTTCAGAGTTATTAATTATAAGCAAACAGCCAAGAAGATGCAGCATGGTCTTTTAATCTGTCAGGGATTCAGATTTGAGTCTGCCCTCACCAGCTTTGCTGATAAAACCAAGCCATGTGGTACAATTGACAAGATGGAGGGAAGGGGTACCATTCAGAGGACCTTGACAAAATGGAGAGGTATGTCCATACAAAATGTCAATAAGGCCAAAAGCAAGGTCTTGAATACAGGTCAGACCAATCCCAAGCACAGCTACAGGCTGGGAAGATAATGGATTGAAAGCAGCTCTGAGAAAGAGGACTTGGGGTGTTGGTTTAGGAAAAGCTCAGCATGATCTGGCACTGTGTTCTTGCAACCCTGAAAACCAACAGTATCCTGGGCTTCATGAACAGTAAAGTGCCCAGCAGACTGAGGGAGGTGATTCTTCCCCTCTATTCCACCCTTGTGAGACCCCACCTAGAGTACTGTGTCCAGTTCTGGACATCCCAGCATAAGAGGGACATGAAGCTCTTGGAGGAAGTCTAGAGGAGAGCCACTAAAATGATCAGAGGGCTGGAGCAGCTCTCCTACGAAGACAGGCTGAGAGAGCTGGGATTGTTCAGCTTGGAAAAGTGAAGGCTGTGGGGAGCCTGGAGGGGACCTACATAAAATCTGGGGAGAGACTTTTTGCAAGGGCACGTAATAACAGGATGAAGGCGAATGGCTTTAAGCTGTAAGATGGTAGATTTAGCTTAGATATTAGGAGGAAATTATTTAGTCTGATGGTGATGAGGCACAAGAAGTAGTTGCCCAGGGACGCTGAAATTTGCCCCCACTCCCTGAAAGTGTTGAAGGCCAGGTTGGGTGGAGCTTTGAGCAACCTGGTGTAGTGGGAGGTGTCCCTGTCCATACAGGGCGGTTTGGAACTAGATGATTTTTAGCATCCCTTCCAACCCAAACCAATCTACTGTACTACGATTTTTTAATCTCCACCATAGTGTTCAGTGTCTCTAGTTGTGACTGATATTTTTCATATTAATGGATTGGTATTTTGAAGATTTTCATCCTTAACTTTGTAATAAATACACTCCTTTATATATGTCACATTATTGAAGGCCAAAAAAAAAAAAAAATTAAATACCCTTTCATTGCAAAACTTATATTCTTCTACACTTGTGACAACTACTTCAGGTATCAAAACTATGAAAAGTCAAAACTCAATAATAAAAATTAATTTCATTGTCCTTTGACTTTATTCAAACCTTCTCATCATGCTTTTCTCACTGGTTTTTATCAGAAAGTGGGGAAGTTCAAAGCTTTAGGAATATCCTTGAGCTTCTACCAACATGTTATTTATAAGTGATGGCTCCCATTTCATAGAGCTACAGAATCCTTCCTGTGCATGAAAAGAATGTCTGCTGTAGAATAACATTTTGATTCTGAACGAAACATACCAAGCCTATATTCCATGGGAACTTCTAAATCTGGGGTTCTCCCACTTGATTATTTTCCCCCTTGTTGTAAAGGGAGTTTTGTCATTTGTTTTCAAATTTAAGTATGTAAAGCTCAGTGGAAGTTTTTATAACAGACAGGTGAAGAAAAAATCTGGGCCTATTCTGTAGTAGCTATTCTAGTAAGAAAGATGATGACCTGTATGTGTGCATTTATACAAATCTGTGTAAAGAAAAATGTCCAGATCAATTATGTTTCTGTCTACTAGCTTCTTCAATATGTAACATTCTGTTCTCTGTGGAATACAGTGCTGCTAACAGTCGTTTTGATAGAGATTAATTTCTACATGGAAGTATGTTTTCTAAAATATTAACTTTGTGAATATATCTATCTAAATAATAAGGATTTCAGCTTTAATTACTGTTACTGTTTCTGTATCTGTTTCTTAAATTTTCAAGTATTGCAAAAGGCACAACTCATATATTAATCAGGAATAGGTTCTGTACTACAGTATTTTGCTTTTTGTTTTGCATTTGAATATATTCCAAAGTCACTCAAAGTCTCTTTCATCATCCCTAATTACCTTGTGTTCGTCACATTAATATGTTGCTATAGAAACCATTGTGTTATCAAAACCCAAGTTCTTTGTTTTTCAGTGGTCCTCTATAGCAAAATCTGTTTGGAATGGAAGAGAAGTGCTATATATGAAACAGAAAAAAAGAAAGAATTGTCTTCTATCTACAGAAAATAATTTTGTAAATGTCATGTTTCACTTCCAGAGCTATTGGATTAGCTTCAGTTTGATCTTTTATCTCTGTAGCTGAAATACCCCTTAAATGGACTTTGATTGATAAAAGAGAATTTGATGTATGTTTTGGTAACGCTGGAGTAAGTGTACGGCTCATAAAAAGAAGAATGCAGGAAGCAGTTCAGCTATGTATCTTCTAAGTAATTTTCAAAAGATAAGATACAAGGATCTGTACTGCTGTAAAGTGCACATTTTACTAGTTAATTTAATTAAAATAACTGAAAAGTTCTATATTTTTCACGTGGTTGTCTTTCCACATAAATTAAATCCATCAAATCTTTTAGTGAAGGAGTATATTAGGGAGCCTAGGTTTCACACTGTTGGTATTCAAAAGGGGGATAACAGCTTATTCAGCATGCAGTCACATTTCTGTACTATACACCTCTGCAAAGTCTTATAAAATTCTATTACAAGGCTATCAAATCTGTACCAAACCTGTCATACTAATACAAAACAGGCACTAGCTGTTTCCATTTTTGAAATCTTATTTTGATCACATAAATAAGTAAAGTAAAATATTGCCTTACCCCAGCTTGCTTTTCTTTGTTGTAAAGCAACCATTTCCCTCCAATCTTCAATTTTTTTTTACATTTCTGCCATTACAACCTCATTGAGACTACATGAAGATGTGGGAATGTGCACGACTTAGTGCTTCAGTGGAGGGATACAATCTTTTTAGGAGGAGAGACTTAGAAGGTGGGAAGGCAGAGTTACCCTTTATGTGGAAGAGCTGGAATGCATGGAGGTGTGCCTGCACAATGTCTTCAGAAGTCAGTCAAGAGATTATGGGCAGCCAAGCTGGTGAAAGGTCTGGAGAACAAGTCCTTTCAAGAGAGGCTCAGAAAAGTGGGGATGTTTAGTTTGGGGAACAGAAGGCTGAGAGGAGACCTTATTGCTCTTTACAGGTACCTGAAAGGAAGTTTTAGGGAGGTGGGTGCTGGACTTTTTTCTCAAGTGAACAATGATGGGACTAGAGGAAATGTCTTCAACTAGCAACAGGGTAGGGGAGGCTTTAGACCTAGTACGAGGAAGAATTTCTTTACTGAGACAGTAGTTGGATGTTGGAATAGGTTGGCAAAGGAGGTGGTGGAATCATCATCCTTGAAAGTATTTAAACCCCATGTAGATGAGGAACTTCAGGACATGCTTTAGTGGGCACAGTGATACAGATATTGCTAAATATATTTTACTTATTTTAGTGGGAGATGAGAGGTGGAATGTTAATGATTGGGCACAGTAGTCCAATACAGCAGGACTCATGTAGTTCTGAAGATTTTTAAGTTGAAGTTGAAGACTTCAGACTCTTCAGAAATCTGGTTGGAAGAGCCTCATTCAGTAATGGGGCAAGGGAGGGCTCCAGGCCAGTTAGTTAACGTCAGTCCCTGGGAATGTAATGGAAAAAAAGAATCCATGAGGAATGTGTTTCCAAGCACAAGAAGGATAAGAATGTGATCAGTAGTCAGAATGGGTTTATGAAGAATAAATCATGCTTGACCAACCTCAGTGAGGTGACTGGTTTGATAGACAATGGAAGAGTAGTAGAGCAGGTCATATGATTTACCTCAACTTTAGGAAAGCTTTTGACATAGTCTGTGATAACATTCAAGTAGAGAAGCTGACAAAGTCTGGTTTAGATAAGTAGACAGTGATATGGACTGAAAACCTGCTGAACAACCAGATCCAGATTGTTGTTATCTGTGGTAAAGGGTTCAGATGAAGCCAGTCACTGGTGCTATTCCAATGTGGTTTGATCCCAGCCAGCAACTAAGCACCACACAGCTGCTTTCTTACTGTCCCCCCATGGGATGAAGAATCAGAAAAGTAAAAGCAAGAAAACCCAAGAGAAGAGATTAGTAACTAAAGTTAAACAAAATAATAGTAGCAATAATTGGTAATAAAAAAGAAAATAATGAAGAGAGGGAAATAAAACCCAAAAACACAAGCGAAACACAAGAAACACAAATGAAAACATTTGTTCACCACCAACTGACTAATGCCTACCCAGTTCATGACCAGAATCCCCTTCACTAATCTCTCCCCTAGATTACTGGTGATCATGACATCATATAGTGTAGGATATGCCTTCAGTCAGCTGGGGCCAGCTGTATTGTCTGTGTCCCTGCCTGTCTTCTTGTGCACCCCCATCCTACTTGATGGTAGGGTGAGAAGCATAAAGGCCTTGAGCCCATGCAAGTACTGTTCAGAAATAAATAGAACATATCTGTTTTTTGTCTTTCCAGTGCAAATCAAAACACAGCATCGTGTTAGCCACAATGAAAAAAATTAACTCTACCCTAGTCAAAACCAGAACATATAATCCAGGAGTCAACACCAGGACCAAACTGTCGAAATTTTTAACTAATGGCCTGGACTAGGGGATAAGGAGCCCCCTTATCTGTTTCACATATAATACAGAACTGGGAGAACTGGCTGGTACACAAGGGTGTTGTGCAGCCATAGAGAGCAACAACTGGCTGTTCAGGTTGAAGAACTGGGCAGAGGGTAATCTCATTATGTTCAGACAGGGGAAATGCAAAGTTTTGCACATAAGGAAAAATATCCAAGGCAACTGTATATACTGAATACAATACCAGTTTTTTATTGGATAACCTTTGTGACAATCCATTTTAGTTAAAATATTAAAACATTCACTTCTAATGTAAGGGTCTTAGCTGCCTTTCAGTTGTATTCGTTGTCTCTAATGTAGCAAAAGTCTTTTGCATTGTTTGCACAGGTGCAACTTAAGTCCTTAAATAAACATGGTAAAGATATTGTGATGTCCAAAGCTGGTGAGGCTTAATAAATATGCTTGGCAAGGATAACACATCCTCTCAATGAACAATGCAAACTAGAGAAGATGTGAAATTATTGACTTCATCCCATCCAGACCAGTGTTTTTCTCATGGTTATTTAATTGCAATATATATTTTTAACACATTTCCAGAAGCAAGATCTTACTTGATAATGGTTTTCTTACACACTTGATCAGGAAGAGAAGAGAAGGAACCATCTGCAGAGTGTCCACACTTGGGACCTGAGGAGGAACTTTTGTGCTTCTTCTCTTCCCTCTTTCCTTATCCTCTAAGTCTCTTAGACATCTTTCCTATAGGCTATATTATCCAAAAAGGGTAGAAAGCTAGTGACAGTGAGAGGTGACAATAAAGTGTATTGAGCTTGGAGGTAGGCAGCAAAACTGAGTTCAAAAGTGTAGCAAGTGTTTTTGGAAACAGTTATCATTCCAATAGCTGATTTGATTGAACTTGATAAAATTACATCCAGTGCACCCAGTGCATTCCTTTTCAGTATGCAGTCCTTAGTTTATTATTCAAGGAAGTCCATCCTAAAACAGTCCACCAAAAGGCCTGGTTTGGAAAAGGCAGACTTCTAGACTCAGCAGCAGTACAAGACAAGCTTTCGTCTTTCACTTCAGAAATTTTCGATGATGAGCTAGTCAGAGGGGCAGAGAGGAAGCAAATGAGTGAAAAGGAAAAAAAAGAAAGAACAAGAAATCAGTGTAGTAGAATAGTGAAATTAGAAAATACGTATTATTGTCAGTTAGGAACTAAAACCTAGGAAACTTACAAAATAAATTCATATGACAGCTGTTCCTAATCTTCACATTGCTGCTTCTATCCAGCCTAAATTTAAAACTGAATCTTAACACACACTAAACCATCCCCACCCATACTTAAAAAAAAACTTAATACTTAAATCTCCAGGTGATGACTCCTATCATGCAATTCTGTGTGGTCTGGAGGTTGAGGAGATGAAATTGAAGCTCTTTGCATTCTCAAAATGAAGTTTAAACCTAACATGAATATTATGTGAGTCATCCACAAAGCAAATTTATTCTTATATCTATCAGTTCTTTTGATCCTAATTTTCATCTGAGTAAAAGTATTCCCAGAGCACCTATTTTTAAAAAAGTACCTATTTTTTACTTAAAAGAAACACTTATCAAGGGTTTTGGATTTCTGTGCTCCTTTAAAATCATACGGCACTAGTTACCACAGCTCTAGAGAAACAAACATAAGTAGCTGATAACATCTCTCTGGTAGATAGTGGTTTGGGAAAAGGCATTTTCATACCCAAGCAAGATGTGTTAATCACATACTTATGCTACTATTATTTCCCAGCCTTATTTCTTTTTCCACAAGATACTTCTGTGAGATATCTGAGACTGAAAAACCGCTATTGTTGTCAAAATAAAAACTTCCTCCCAGTCCCCCACCCCCCTTTTTTTTTTTTTTTAACAGACTAAGAAGTAATTCTTAATTACTTAATGTTGATATTTGTCTCTTGCAGTATGTATGCTCACTGCCTAACCAGATGCAGTAAGAACATAGCTCTTCTGAAAGAAGCATAAGTGTCCCAAGGAAATAATCCAAAACCTCCAGCATGAAGCTACCACTTTAGATTCACATAGGAGGGAAAAACTGATCATGACAAGAAAATTATTTGGGGGATGTTAAGGGTTTGAAAGACAATGCTGGTACCTGAAAGAAGAATATAGGCTGGACTAACCCAGACCCTTTATTTTTATTTCTCTGCTAGAGCAGTAGTCCAAAATATTTCTACACTCACAGGAGCTTTGATCAGCATCCTGGTCCAACCACAACAGACAGCAACAATGTAAAAAATTAAGACATTCTCGGAAGTGGAAGGAAACCATATTCAGTACTGCTTTGTAAGTGACATTTTGTATTACACAAATCCATTGCACTGTTGCCTAAACTGAGCATTTCCTTTTGACTGCTTTTTACAACATCAATGAAGAAAGGGGGTGATTTGGTATTTTCCAAGAATTCCAAAAGTTAATGTGCCTCTCTTGAGTATTATATGAACAAGCAGATCATGTAGAAGGGCTGATTTCCATTGAGAACCCCACTTTTTTGTTTGTTTTGTTTTTGTTTTTGTTTGATACTGAAAGAAATTATATTTGCAAATAATGGTTAACATTCTTAAGCAGTTAGATGTCTAAATGCCAAACTGGGCCCACCAAAGAAGTAATTAGATTCAAATGTACAATTAAATGAGGTCTCAATTAATTACAGATTTTAAAATGCAAACACAAAAGTGGAAAATGAGCTGCAATACTATTGAAAATGAGAGAGAAAAAAATCCTTATATGGTAAACCACTCATTCTGATATTTATGTCATACCACAATACTTTTATTTAGACATTCCAGTTAGCAGCAAATAACCACAAACCCCTATCCCAAGATTATTCCAGGAAAATAATAATTCTGCGTATAATAATAATACTAATAATAATAATAATAAAAAATAAATAAAACTTAAAATATAAATATTCTTGGCACTCTCATGGTGCTATGCAAGATTCTAACTAGAAATAATTTCAATTTTCCCACAGCTCTCTGCAAAGTGGTCAAGAGATTAGATTCAGAAGCTGCATGAGATGTTTTTATTGCCTTCTACCTGTAAAGTTACTCCAGAGTGTTTTTTTTTAAAAAAAAAACCAAACTTCTTTTCTAGCTTAGTGGTATTTTATTCTTATTTATTGTTGTTTAATATGATTACTAGACAAAAGCTGAGGAATAGAAGTGTTAAACCACCAATCTCCCTTGTCATTCTTTCTAACAGTAGGACACTAAATTAGCACCGTATTCTGAGGTTTTTTAAGGAAGTGCAGTACCTGAACTAGAATCTTCATACTTATAAGTAGGCTTCTCCTTTGATCTCCAGAAGTTTCTCCATTTAATTTATTCTCAAAATCACCTATTATATGAGCCAACACCTTAATTTTCCTACCAATGTGTCAGAGATTTCTTCTTCTGTAACCACTTTTCAAGGAAATGTGGCAGTTCTTCATTTCTGGAGATGAACTTCTCAGGCTGTTCTATTATTGAAGGATCACAGACTTGCCACGTCAGATGACAATATAAACATCTTTGAATATCACGTTTTAAGGAAGTTATTATAAACTTGTTTTGGTTTTATAGCATTGTGGTTACCACAGTGACTTCCTAATCTTTGCTAGTGAAGTGAAATAATGATCAGTAGTGCAATCTGAAGAATAATTTAAGATAGCAGCATCAAGCACACTGAAAGATTTAGGAAAAGAAGTCATATCAACTTCCCATTGCTTATTTTTCAAAAAAAAACACCTTTGCTCATGATTTTCAATTGGCTCAATGTTTATTTCACTAATTTTTCTCTGATTGTTTCTGAGATTGCTATCCCACTTTAGCCACCATTTTCTCCATAAGTTTAAAAGTGCTGTGAAAACAGAAAGAAATTGTTTAACAAAAATGTTTTTCCATTCACTAGATATGAAATGTCAGCTGTATGTTTTAGTGGCAATGTCTGTTTTCACAAAACTGCCACTTAGAATACTCCACAGGTAAAATCCTAAATCAGAAACAGAGGAGACAAGGATCATTTCTCTAAAAGAGACATCAACCTAATTATCAGAACCAACATGAATGTGTTCATGTGGGTGTGGGTGGCAGCCTTCTGCTTTCATTCTCCCTGGTGGGTCATGTCAGCCCTTTGTTTGCCCCAGGCACACTGGCCCATGGAGAAGGTAAAATCCTGTTGCAGTGCTGCATTCCCACCCACCTCATGTTAAACAGCTGGGGACGTGGGTACAATTTATTCTCCATGCCTCAGGACTGGCTCTGGAGCACACAGATGTGCAGCCCTTCACACTGCAGATGTGGACAACTCTGGTGGAAGTGCTTCTTTTGGAGAGGCCTTGAAATTGTTCCTGTTGTATGCCAGAAAACATTGCTTAACTACAGAGATAATGAGTGAGAGGAGGGGAAGAATGAGGAGCAGAGAAGGCAGTATCATTTGCTTATTTGTTTTTTTGGGATGTCATTCAAAAAACAAATAATTTTATGTGATATTTGTGGTTTAGTTTCAGGTCTTAATGGTGGGTTTTTTTCCATGACATAGCATTCCTGTTATCTAGCCAGCTATAATTCATACAAAAGACATACTGACAGCCAATACTTCCCAGACTTTAAAATCCAAAAAATAACACCTCATGTAATATAAAGCACTGAAAATGTATCCCTGAATTTCTGAAACATTTACACACTGCTATGTTCTCATACTGAACAAGAAAATGCTGTACCGGATTTGGATGATAGATACCATATGTATAAATGAATCTACAGCCTTGACTTCCTAAAGCTACCCTGTTTTACCTGCTGGCTCTCTACAGTGAAGTGCAGCTTATGGGTTCAGTAAGTAAATTGGTTTCTCTTCACTATCTGATGGTAACACTCAATTATGAGATTGTTCCAGTGCCTGCAAGAACAATTTGTAAGGTATATAGGCCTTGATCCCAAGACAGAAATCAGAAGTACACGTTCCACTGAATTCAACAGACTTTAGACAGTGTTCATTGCTGATGGAGGATCTGGCACAAGAAATTCAAATGGAAATGGAAAGTACAACAGGGCTTGGTTAGAAGTATATGAATAACCTGTGGAAAATGAAAAATGCTCCAACTAACTGTGCCAATAAGCCAGATGCTGACGTTGGAATAAATTTCATTATTAATAACCAAAAGACGAAAGCAAGAATGAGTGCTGCCATAGATCCAAAAAGATACTTTAAAAATTTTGTTCAATTTTCTATTTAAGTTTTTTCCAAGATGATTTTATAAATTATCACTATTAATATTTATATGAAGTGAAAATTATTCCCCTTCCTGCTCTTTTCACCTGCCATAAGATTTTAAGTTTGTATCAATGCAAGACCAAAGCTTCTCACCTGGAAAACTGTACGGAAACATGAAGGTTTTGTACTTCAGTAGCACATCGATGCAGAAGCTTATAGCAGTATTGATGTTTATGAAAGACATTTCCTGAGGTCATCCATTTTGATACATTATTATCTTAGGGACACCTGAGTATCTGATATGTCTGAAGTCCGTGATGCAGTTATCATCACCCTGTACAAGTAGAAAGGAGAAAAGTCACACTGCTCCAACTAATGAGGTATAACTCTACTCTCCATTGCTGGCATAATCCTTGCACTAATACTTTTGGACATCTATATTGGACATCTATTAGTACATCTATAGCAGGGAAAGTTTTACGTGAAAGCCAAAGTGGTTTCAGAGCCAATAGGAGTACCACAGGCATGGTATTTGTTCTCAGACAACTCCAAGGAAGGTGTAGGGAACAGAACAAAGGTCTTTATGTGACATTCATTGACCTCACTAAAGCTTTTGACATTGTGAGTAGAAAGGGCCTGTGGAAAATCTTGGAATGAGTAGGATGGCCCCTCAAGTTCCTCAAAATGATCATGCTGCTACATGAGGATCAGTGGGGCCAAGTCAGATATGGTGATGCACTCTCTGAATCCTTCCCAATAATCAGTGGTGTGAAACAAGGCTGCATTCTCGCATCCACTTGATTCACAGTCTTTTTCAGCACAATGCTCCAAAGGCCACAGCAGACCTCGATGAAGAAAATGGTATTTACATCTGATATCGTGCCGATGGGAGCCCATTCAACCTAAGGCAACTGGAAGCCCACACCAAGACCCTAAATCACCATATCTGAGAGTTTCTTTTTGCTGTTGATGCAGCCGTTGTTGCTCACACAGAAGCAGCTCTGCAGTGCATAACATCCTGCTTTGCAGAGGCTGCGAATCTTTTTGGGCTGGAAGTCAATTTGAAGAAGACAGAAGTTCTCTACCAGCCTGTACCACAGGAACACTTCCATCATTCCCTTTGGTGTAGGCAAATTAGAGCTCAAGTCAGTCCAGCAGTTCAGCTGTCTGGGATTTATTATTTCCTCAGACTCCAAGATCAAAAAAGAGACAGACAACAGATTATCAAAGGCATACAGAGCATTCAGAAGACTTCATAAAAGAGTCTGGAGCAATAAACACCTGAAGAAAAGTACAGAGATTAGTGTCTATAGAGCCATTGTACTCTCTACTCTTTTATATGGACCTGAATCATAGATCATCTACTGCCACCACCTGCGACTCCTTGAACACTTCCATCAGTGCTGCCTCCATACAATCCTAAAAATCCACTGGACTGTGTGACCAATGTCACTGTCCTTGAACAGGCAGGGGTCACCAGCATCGAGGCCATGCTACTGAGAACGCAGCTAATTTGGGCAGGGCACATCTCCAGGATGGAGGATCACCACCTCCCTAAGACTGTGCTCCACGGTGAACTTGCCACCAGCTGCCGCAACAGAGGAGCCCCAGAGAAGAGATACAAGGACTCTCTGAAACAGTCCCTCAGCTTTGGCCATACTGACTGCCATCAGTGGTCCACTCTGGTCTCCAATTGAGAGACATGGAGATACCATCCGTAACACTGCTGCCTCCTTTGAGACTGCATGTAGAATCTGTCTTGAGGAGAAAAGACAGCACAGGAGGAACTGTGCCTTGGCTGTCACCCCACAGGAGCCTTTCTGCTGGGCCTTTTGCAGCCTCACTGCCTGTCCCATATAAGCCTTATCAGCCATCAGTGTGCTTGCAGCAAGCATGGGGAGAGCCTTCCTTAAATCTTCGTTCATGAAGACAAGCCATGATGATGATGATGATGATAGGCTATAAGTAGAAACATGTCTGTTATGTCATCTGTTGCTGAACATTGAAGGCAAATATTATGATTGTGATGCTCAAAAAATGTTTGATATATTGTCTAACTGGAAGACTAAACAGTTCAAAAGAATTTATTTTTTAAGAATTAACTGGTAAACTCAGCCTTCCCAAGGCACTGGGTGTTTATATGCATGCATGTATATTTTAAGTGTGGAAAATACATGTCACACCATCACTCAAACTCATTTTTACTGCAAAACTATGAACAAATATTTTTCCAGGGACATAATTTTCGAATCTCAGGCCAAGGAAACTTTTAAATCTAGTCTTTACTCAGAATACTGGATGTAAAGCACTATTCATGTTATTTATTATTTACACATATATGGCTACATATATGTGCATACATATCTTTATGAATACATATTTTTCATATATGTGTATATTTATACACATAATAACTATTTCATTAATAATTCAAAACTCATGGAGAGTATAAATCAGAACTGGTACAATTCACAATAGTATAGTGGTAAAAACTCTAGTTATCTAGGATGATGCTCTTGTAATTTTCACATCAATTTTCACAGTATAACAGAGTGTTATTGGTTGGAAGGGACCTTGAGAAATCATCGAGTCCAATCCCTCTGCCAGAGTAGGACCACCTGTCACGGTTTAACACTGACCCGGCAATTAAACCGAATAACAGACGCTCTCTTTAATCTCTCTCTCCCCTCGATGAAGAAAGGAGAGAGAATAAGGGAGAGAGACTTATGAGTTGGAAACTAAACTACACAACTTTAATGAAACAGTAATGGTAAATAGGGAAAAATTACTAAATATATACAAATATACAGGAAAATGGAAACCACATTCCTCCCCCCTTTCCCCCAGTAACTCTCACGTCACCACCGAGGCTGTAGGGCAGCCCTGGGAAAGTCCAGGCTGGACTCCTGGAGCCGGCAGCAGTCGGGAACCGGAGGCAGGAACACACAGATACGGGCTGGCACGGATCAGGACCACAGGCAGACGAAAATGGACAGGATCCTTCCAGGATGCCAGGGAGGAAGGGAAGCAGGAAAAGATCCGGAAAAGATCCGGAAAAGATCTGGCTCGGTCCCCGTGATGCCTCAGATTTATACTGAGTGTGACGTATATGGGATGGAATACTCTGTTTGGTCAATTCTGGCATCTATCTTGTCTGTTCCTCCCCAAAGGAGGGCTCAGGTGGGGCCTCTGTGTCCTCCTGGACGGTAAAATATTTTCCTCAGAGCTGAGGAAAGCAGTGTCCTTGGCCCTGCATACCAGTCTCTAGCAGTAATTACAAACATCAAGTGTTATCAGTCCTAGAAGCACATACACTGTCTGAGAAACTTGCTGTTAATTTCAGCAAATGCAACTACTTACAAGGGACTTAGCTAAAAGCAAAAGTACAGAAACAGAAAACCACCTTTATCCTGGCCCAAACCAGGACATTCCACCCCTTATTCCATACCATTTGCGTCATGCTCCAATCATTACTAACTCTTATCCCTAAACATATCTATACACAAATTACTACTATCTCTCTGTGCTAAAAATCACTAAGTAATTCAGTCTACAATTGCAGATGTTCATCTATTGTAGCAGATTCTCAAAAGAAGGACCAGTCTTCACAGTTCATGTTCATGGTCCACAAGTTGTAGGTTGCAGATGGTAATTTCAAGGAAGTTACTGGATGCCAGCCGATGAACCTAGTTCTGGTTTCATCACCACAAAATCATCCTGAAAAACACTCATAGAACACTGTTAGTTTATGCAACAGTTCACATAACAGTAGTTATGGTGGGATACAAGTTCATGACTCCCAAAGAGTCTATGCATTACTGATTAAGCTAGACAAGCAGAAATTAGGAATTCTCACCTAGTGTTAGATTCCCTTGTGGTACACATTGTACTTCTCCATCTTTCATCATCACCCACCAAGTGTGTCCAGGCCCTTGAGCGAAAGCAACCCCACGAATGGGTTTACCTTTGCCCGAGGCAGGATAAATCCAAACTGTTTTCCCTAGCAGATTCTTTTCATGCACCACAGGCACTTTGTCCCCATCTACTGTGTGTAGAAGATCTGACTGAGCAGGACCAGCTCGATTGATGGAACCCCTGGTATTAACTAACCAGGTAGCTTTTGCCAAGTGCTTGTCCCAGTTTTTGAAAGTTCCACCACCCATTGCTTTTAAGGTAGTTTTTAACAGACCATTATACCTTTCAATTTTACCTGAGGCTGGTGCATGATAGGGGATATGGTATATCCACTCAATACCATGTTCTTTGGCCCAGTTATTTATGAGACTATTTTTGAAATGAGTTCCATTATCTGACTCAATTCTTTCTGGTGTACCATGTCTCCACGAGACTTGTTTCTCTAGGCCCAGGATAGTGTTCCGGGCTGTGGCATGAGGCACAGGATATGTTTCCAGCCATCCTGTACTTGCCTCCACCATTGTAAGCACATAGCGCTTACCCTGGCGAGTTTGAGGCAGTGTGATGTAGTCGACTTGCCAGGCCTCCCCATACCTATATTTTGACCATCTCCCTTCATACCACAGAGGTTTCAACCTTTTAGCTTGCTTAATTGCAGCACATATGTCACAATCGTGGATAACCTGCATAATAGAGTCCAAAGATAAATCCACCCCTCGGTCACGAGCCCATCGATATGTTCCATCCCTGCCTTGATGACCTGAAGCATTGTGGGCCCATTTGGCCAAAAACAGTTCACCTTTATGGTCCCAGTCCAGATCTATTTGGAACACTTGAGCAGCCTCATCTGCTCGTTGGTTGTTTCGATGTTCCTCAGTAGCTCGATATGAAGGTACGTGGGCATCTACGTGACGCACTTTTACATCAAGTTTCTCTAACCTAGTAGCAATGTCTTTCCAAAGTTCAGCAGCCCAGATAGGTTTATCTCTACGTTGCCAGTTGTTTTGCTTCCACTGCTTTAACCAACCCCATAAGGCATTTGCTACCATCCATGAGTCAGTATAGAGATAAAGTCTCGGCCACTTTTCTTGTTCAGCAATGTCCAAAGCCAATTGGATAGCTTTTACCTCTGCAAATTGACTTGATTCACCATCTCCTTCATCTGTTTTTGCAACTAGTCGTGTAGGATTCCATACGGCAGCTTTCCACCTTCGATGGCCTCCTACCAGACGACAGGATCCATCAGTGAAAAGAGCATATTGTTTCTCGTTCTCTGGGAGCTGGTCGTATGGTGGGGCTTCTTCAGCCCGTTTTACCACTTTACCTGGTGGCATTCCAAAGTGTTTGCCTTCTGGCCAATGTGTTATTGCTTCTACAATTCCTGGACGATTGAGTCTTCCTATCCTAGCTCTCTGTGAGATTAAAACAATCCATTTACTCCAGGTAGCATCGGTAGCATGATGGGAAGATTCTCTACCTGTGTACATAAAACCCAGTACAGGTAATCGTGGTACTAGGAGGAGCTGTGCTTCAGTACCAATCACTTCTGAAGCAGCTCTGACTCCTTCGTATGCAGCCAATATCTCTTTTTCAGCAGCTGTGTAGTTGGCTTCGGAGCCTTTGTAGTTTCGACCCCAAAATCCTAGAGGTCGGCCTCGAGTCTCTCCTGGAGCTTTTTGCCAGAGGCTCCATGTAGGACCATCACCTCCATCTCCGGTGTAAAGAATATTTTTGATGTCTGGCCCTGTTCGAATTGGTCCAAGGGCCATTGCCTGTACAATCTCCTGTTTAATATTCTCAAAAGCAGCTTGTTGTTCTGAGCCCCATTTAAAGTCTTTCTTCTTCCGGGTAATCTCATAGAGAGGTTTCACAATCTGATTATAAAGAGGAATATGCATTCTCCAGAAACCAACAGTTCCTAAAAAGGACTGTGTTTCCTTTTTGGTAGTTGGTGGGGCCATAGCTGTTACTTTGTTAATCACGTCCATTGGGATGTGGCGACGTCCATCTTGCCACTTAACTCCCAGAAACTGTATCTCTTGTGCAGGTCCCTTGACCTTGCTTCTTTTAATAGCAAAACCAGCCTCTAGAAGGATTTCAATTATCTTCTTACCTTTCTCGTAGACTTCCTTTGCTGAGTCACCCCATACAATGATGTCATCGATGTATTGTAGATGTTCTGGAGCTCCACCCTTTTCCAAGGTATCATGGATCAGTCCATGGCAGATGGTAGGACTGTGTTTCCACCCCTGGGGCAGTCGATTCCAAGTGTACTGGACACCTCTCCAGGTGAAGGCAAACTGTGCTCTGCATTCTGGTGCTATAGGAATAGCAAAAAATGCATTAGCAATGTCAATGGTAGCATACCACTTGGCTGCCTTTGACTCCAGCTCATACTGAAGTTCTAGCATGTCCGGCACAGCAGCACTTAGTGGTGGTGTAACCTCATTCAGGGCACGATAGTCCACTGTCAGCCTCCACTCTCCATTTGGCTTTTTCACTGGCCATACAGGACTGTTGAAGGGTGAATGAGTCTTGCTGATCACTCCTTGGCTCTCTAATTGCTGGATCAGCTTGTGAATGGGGACCACAGCATCTCTGTTGACACGATATTGTCTACGATGCACTACTGAAGTAGCAGTTGGCAGACGCTGGTTTGTAGTCCTCAGCAATCCCACTACAAAGGATTTATCTGAAAGGCCAAACAAAGTATGCAGCCATTCTGCATTCTCAGTCTTAATAGCTGCAGTACCAAAGGACCAGCGGTACCCTTTCGGGTCCTCAAAATCACCTCCCTTGAGGTAGTCTATGCCAAGGACGCACGGAGCATCTGGACCAGTTACTATTGGGTGTTTATGCCACTTTATTCCAGTGAGGCTCACATCAGCCTTCACAATAGTCAGTTCTTTAGATCCCCCCGTCACTCCAGAAATAGTGACGGAGTCTGTGCCTTTCTGATTCGATGGCATTAGGGTGCACTGTGCACCAGTGTCCACCAAGGCTTTATACTTTTGTGGCTCTAATGTGCCAGGCCATCGAATCCACACAATCCAATAGATTCGGTTGTCCCTCTCCTCCACCTGGCTGGAGGCAGGGCACCTCTAAGCTTGAGCACATACAGCATTGTCAGTATGTGCATTACTGGAGCTTGCATCCCCAGTACTCACACCTGATGTGCAGGGATCTTGAGTCACCAGCATATTTGGATTGGGTAGCTCCACACTGGAGATTTGAGCAGCCATCTTTTTAGAAGGACCTCCTTTTGCCTTCGGCTTACTCATCAACTTAATCACTCGGTCCTGTAGGTCAGCAGTAGGTTTCTTGTCCCACTTTGTCATGTCCTCTCCACACTCACACAGGAGTGCCCATAGAATTCCTCTTGGGATATTCTGTTTCCCTCGATTCTGTCTCATAGGAGGGCGTCTCCTCTTAATGGTGGCAATGGGGCGTCCTCCGTCTGTCTGAGGAAAAAGGGGTGAATGCAGTTTCTCAGATGCTCTCTTGATAGCTGAGACCCAGGCCCGATGAGGGGCTGTGACAGCTTCTTCACACTCTCGTGCAGTTTTAATCACTTCACCCACAGTTGTATCCACTTCTGCAGGAACCCATAGCAGTACTGATAGAGTATGGTTAAAAGGTGATGGTGCAGCATGCACAAACCTTTGCAACATAGGTTTAGGACATGGTACGTGATAAGGGTCTTCAATGTCATCATCATTATAGATCACTTCTCGTACAGCCAATTCTTCCAGATACCTGATAGCTTTTCCAAGTGTGGCTGCTTTGACTCGTGGGCAATCTATTGCCTCTTTATAGGGATATCTCTCCCTGACAGCTGACAAGAGTCGTTTCCACAGGCTAGTAGTTCCAGCCTTTTCCCCAAATGCCCGATCAATAGCTGCATCTTTGGCTACAGGGCCCAACTGCCTAGCTTCCTTCTGAGTTAATGTTATGGTAGCAGCCCCATCATTCCAGCATCGGAATAACCAAGAGAGGAGTGGTTCACCTGTAAAACGGCTGAAATCTTTTCTCAGAGTACGCAAGTCTCTCATGGAATAGGGCTGAGCAGATTCTGAGTCTGAGTCCTCATCTGACTCTGCTCTAGGGAATGCTGTACGAGGAGAGGCAGTATCCCCTGTTTCCTCTGTTTCCTCTATCACCTGGTCATCTTGTTCATACTTGGAAGGGTTAATTTCTGATTTCCCTTGTTTTCCTTTTTTCCTAGTTACAGGGTTAACAAGTAACTGTGTGGGCTGAGGGGGAGAGGCTGAGGCATCTGCAGCAGTAGCAGCAACAGGGCTTGCTTTCTGAGCAGCGGCAGTGTCTGTGGGAGTAGACACAGCAACTGGAGCTGTAGCCGATAAGCTGGCAATGCTGGCCGGCTTTATCTGAGTTGTGCCCTTGCGTGAGGGGGGCGAGAAGCGGCTGCAGAGGCAGGAGTGGGGGTGCTCTCTTTACGAGGTGTGCTCGTTCCCCTAGTTGTAGTTGTCTTACTCCTCACCAATATATGGTAGCAAATGAACACCTGAACACCAAAAATCAGGAGGCACAAAACTATAACAATCATATTGCCATTTGGACAAGAATCCACTGAACTCAGCCCAAGGGTGGTATGTTTCCTCAAAAGAACTCTGAAAACATAATTACGAACGAAGTTCTTAATCCTTCTATGATACATCACTGCACCATACACCATGATATACATCAATATTGAGGACCATATTGCAACGATGGTCCTTAAGCGTCTCTTACGATAGGAAAGCCACATATTAACACTCATTCCAGCTGCAAAACCACACATCACATTCCCTACATTCCAAAGGTACGGCATGATTGGTTTAATCTCCAACCCTGTGAAATTTTCAAAGAACAAGGTCTGATTCCAGCTCAGGAAAGCCATTCTTTCACTGGAGTTGGAATTCAAACTGTTCAGGCAATTTAGTCAAAATTTAAACTGGACTCGAGCCAATTAGCTCGGGCCCCACGTTGGGCGCCAATAAATCTGTCACGGTTTAACACTGACCCGGCAATTAAACCGAATAACAGACGCTCTCTTTAATCTCTCTCTCCCCTCGATGAAGAAAGGAGAGAGAATAAGGGAGAGAGACTTATGAGTTGGAAACTAAACTACACAACTTTAATGAAACAGTAATGGTAAATAGGGAAAAATTACTAAATATATACAAATATACAGGAAAATGGAAACCACATTCCTCCCCCCTTTCCCCCAGTAACTCTCACGTCACCACCGAGGCTGTAGGGCAGCCCTGGGAAAGTCCAGGCTGGACTCCTGGAGCCGGCAGCAGTCGGGAACCGGAGGCAGGAACACACAGATACGGGCTGGCACGGATCAGGACCACAGGCAGACGAAAATGGACAGGATCCTTCCAGGATGCCAGGGAGGAAGGGAAGCAGGAAAAGATCCGGAAAAGATCCGGAAAAGATCTGGCTCGGTCCCCGTGATGCCTCAGATTTATACTGAGTGTGACGTATATGGGATGGAATACTCTGTTTGGTCAATTCTGGCATCTATCTTGTCTGTTCCTCCCCAAAGGAGGGCTCAGGTGGGGCCTCTGTGTCCTCCTGGACGGTAAAATATTTTCCTCAGAGCTGAGGAAAGCAGTGTCCTTGGCCCTGCATACCAGTCTCTAGCAGTAATTACAAACATCAAGTGTTATCAGTCCTAGAAGCACATACACTGTCTGAGAAACTTGCTGTTAATTTCAGCAAATGCAACTACTTACAAGGGACTTAGCTAAAAGCAAAAGTACAGAAACAGAAAACCACCTTTATCCTGGCCCAAACCAGGACACCACCTAATGTAGGTCACACAGGAACATGTGCAGGTGGGTACTGAATGTGTCCAGAGAAGGTGACTCCACAACCTCACTTGACAGTCTGTTCCAGTGTTCTGTCACCCTCACAGTGAAAAAGCTTTTTCTTACATTTACACAGAACCTCCTATGCATCAACTTGCATCCACTACTTGTTTTCCTATAACTGGTCATCACTCTGAAGAGCCTGGCTCCATCCTCCTGACACTCACCATTTACATATTTATGAACATTACTGAGGTCACCCCTCCGTGTCTTCTTCTCCAAGCTGAAGTGACCCAGCTCCCTCATAAGGGAGATGTTCCACTTCCTTAATCATCTTTATGGCTCTGCGTTGGACTCTTGAAAGCAGTTCCTGGTCCTTCTTGAACTGGGGATCCCACAACTGGACACAATATTCCTGATGTGACCTCACCAGGGCAGAGTAGAGAGGGGGAATACCTCTCTCAACCTACTAACTGTAGCGGGAGGAGCCTTTCTTGCTCCTGAGGCTCAACGAGCTGCTGACCTCTCCATTACCTCACAGAAGAGTGAGCTCCACTCTGTGGGTGTGTGTCCCACCTTTATTGGCCCCCTGGTCTTGCTCATGCCCAACAGGGGACCTATCCTAATCAGGCACAGGTGGACTCACACCCACTCATTGGCAACTCGAGGCACCTGGTTTATCTTGTTTCTCTACAACTAACCACATCCTTTCTAATGTACCCTAGGATGCCACTGGTATTCTTGGCCACAAGGGCACATTGTTGGCTCATGGTCATCTTTCTATCCACTAGAACTCCCAGGCCCTTTTCCTTTGTGCTGCTCTCTAACTGGTCAGTAACCAAACTATACTGGTACCTAGGCTTGTTCTTTCCCAGATGCAAGACTGCACTTGCCCTTGTTGTAATTAATTAAATTTCTTGCTGCCCAACTCTTCCTGCTTGTCTAGGTCCCTCTGAATGGCAGCACAGCCTTATGGGGTGCCAGCCAGTCCTCCCAGCTTTGTGTCATCAGCAAACTTGCTGAGAAGACACTCTGTCCCATTATCAAGGTCATTGATAAAGATGCTGAACAACACTGGACACAACCTATGAAGGAACCTGTATTGGACTATAAGGAAGTGACATTTAAAAATTGACCAACTTTCTTGGGCTCTCTTTCCTTCCAGAGTCTTAGCCCATGAGATTCCCGCAAGTAAATCCTTAAAGAGTACAAAATTAGCCCTGTGGATGTCCAGGGTTGTAATACCACTTATTGCCCTTCTTCTCCCTTGTAAAATAGTAAACTCCAACACGTCATGGTCACTGTCACAAAGGCTGTTCCCAACCTTAATGTCCCCAACTAGACCTTCTTTATTCATTAATACAAGGTCCCGCACCAATTTTGGTGCTCTCCAAATTAACTGTAGGTCCCAGAAGCACCCTGTATAAAGCAGCCCTTGCTATTGCTCTCCCAAGCCAGAGCTACACAATTGTCCACTCTCCAACTACTTTGATTCAAAGGAGGTCTGCTGCTATGGGAATGAAGAGGATATAGATTTGAGAGGGAAAACTAATACCACATGGGCAGAATATAATGCGGCATAGCAACAGGAACACCAGGTGCAAGAACTACCCATTCTCAAGATTAATTTATTTCTTTTTTCTTATCTTTTCAGTTATGGCACCCTTTCATGTGGCAATCTTTCTGAGACGTCTTGAGCTAAGCCTGTGTAAACTAATGGAACCAATATAATCTTTTTCAAGTATGTTTTCATCTAGATGCACAGAGGTTATTTTTAAATTAAATTAGTACTTCTTGTCACTAATATAATGGTTATAATAAGGAATGCAACAAAAATATTAGTCTGGGTACAATCCTGTTGTATTAAAAAGGTTTGTGCTTTTTTGTACAAAATATGACTTAAATTAATAAGACAAATACCACTTTCCACAAGCAGTTAATTAGACAACAGCCAAAGCATAACTAAGATAACAAATATAATACAATCATATCTTACAGTATACAATCTTACAATACAATACAATCATATCTGTTGTTACTTATTACATATAAATGGGCCGTTAATTTACCACTGTATCACAAGTGTTTTCCAAACCAATCTAAAGAGGAACAGCACAACAGTTCCATGGATGTTTGCTTACATAGACCGTAAATCCTTTCAAGAGGACATGGAAAAATGCCCTCTGTTACTTCTCAGGAAATGGAAAATCAAGGCCAGTTTCTGTCAGAGAGGAGAAATAGTCTATAACTATATGCTTTATAAATGCGAATAAGCACTGATTAGGTTATTCAAGGTCTTACGACTAAAAACTAATGAAAAAAAAGGATGTGCTTCCAAGCTCAAGATGCTGAAATATTTTTCCTTTTCTGTCTTGTTTTCTTGATTCAAACCATGAGCTTTACTTAGAGCAAGCCAATTTTCTGTACAGTATGATACACATTTGTGGATATAGATTTGTCCTGAGAAAGCCTGCTGTAGTATTAATAGCTATATTTCCAGGGACTGAAATGCCCAAAGGAATTCTTAAACAGAGAAAAATCCTGGTATATGCCCTTTTACGTGCCAATATCAACAACAGATTTCTAGTTTACAGTAGTTCTGAACACAATTTCTCGACTTGTCAAAAACTTTTTTTTTTTAGCTCGTATATTTGTATTGTTAGTTATTTTCTTCCCCATCTTGTGTAAGAAGTGGAAAACCTGTATAAATACTCAGTCAGAAGAGAGTAAGACTACAAAGAGAATTAGCAATTACTGATAAAAAGAAAATCAAATTACTGGGGGGAGGCTATATGTATTTTTCCCTATTGCTCTGTATTTATTAAGGCAAGCTCACCAAGTGGAGATTACTAAAAGGAAAAAGAGGGCTAGGTGTCCTTGAAGAAGGGAGGAAGGCCTCCATGTTGATATTTTCTTCTGTGTGAAAGTTGCAGACAACAAGTAAGAAAATTTCATACTTAGAAAAGGTTTTTAAAGCAGCATTTGCTGCCAGCGGTAGATATGAATCACTCAATTAAATCATAAATTTCAATAACTTTTCTCCAATAATACTTACACTGCAATTCTTAATGCATAACATTAAAAATCTAGAATACTTGAACTGATCTTCAGTGTCAGATACTTTGAAACTATCTAAACAACCGTAACATTGTCAGTATTTTAAAATTAGGAAGGTCTGGATTCCCTTGGGATAACAGCTTTGAAATCAAGGTTGCCTTCTGTTTGGTTTTTTGCATTTGTGTTTGGGAAGCGTTTCCAATGCCGAGCTTATGGTGGTTTCAAAACAGCTGCAAAAATTTAAAATCACAGAAGTACATAATACTTGTGTACATAATTTCATATATTCATAAAACAGGATCAAATATTTTAATTTCATAATAATATTTAATATCCTTCAAAGGAAGATGATATGAAACATTTTTCTGCAGAAAATTAATCTCAGTCCTCTGTGGGTGTTCTTTTTCAGTTCTAAACCACTGATAAACAAAAAAATTAAACCCACTGCATATAACATTTTATGTTCTTCCCTTTATTTCTTTAAAATATGTCACTTTTCTGATTGGTTTATAACAAACCATTCTTTGGTGTCCCAAAGCCCTCTGATCATCTCTGTGGATGCTCCAACAGCTCCATGCCTTTTTTGTGTTGAGGAACTGGACACATCTCTCCAAGTGGGGTCTCATGAGAGTGGAGTAGAGGGGGAAATCACCTTCCTCAGCCTGCTGGCAACACTTCTTTTGATGCAGACCAGGATATGTTTGGCTTTCTCAGCTTCAAGGACACATTGTTGGCTCATGTTGAGCTTCTGATCAACTAGTACCCCTAAGTCTTTTTCCTCAGGGCTGTTCTCAACCCATTCTCTCCCCATCCTGTATCTGTGCTTAAGATTGCACTACCTCATGTGCAGGAGCTTGAATTTGGCCTTGCTGAGTTTCATGTGATTGGCATGGGCCCACCTCTCAAACACCAGTCAAGGCCCCCCCTGACAAGCCTGTCAAGTCTCCCTCCAATTTATCAACTGCACCACACCGCAACGTGTCATCAGCAAACTTGCTGAGTGTGTATTCAGTTCCACTGTGACTATGTCACTGAAAAAGATGTTAAAGAGCATTGGTTCCAAGACTGACCCCTGGGGATCACTACCCATCACTGATCTCCACTTGGACAATGAGGTGTTGACTGCAGCTCTCTGAGTGTGACTCAAATCCAGCCAAATCCTTATCCATGGAATGGTCCATCTGTCAAGGCCATGTCTCTCCAATTAGAGATCAGGATATCATATGGGACATTATCAAATGCTTTGCACACGTCTGAGTAGATGACACCAGTTGCTCTTCCCTTATACATCAGTGTTGTAACCCTGTACTAGAAGGCTACCAAATCTGTTAGACACAGTTTGCCCTTAAATGAGAACATGTTGGCTGTCACCAATCACCTCCATATTTTACCATGTTCCTTAGCATAGTCTCCAGGAGGATATGCTCCATGATCTTGCCAGCACAGAGGTGAGTCTGTGGTTAGGTGGCCAAGAGACCACATTGGGCAACAAACTCCCACTAAACTGTCCCCTGTCTATGCCCTCCCTTTAATACTAACCAATAAAGTCCTTGTCACTCATCACTGGCCTACAACACACTATTTGGATGTTATTGTCTCAGATAGAGGACAAATAAAAGCAAATTTCATGCTTGATTCCAGTAGTGAATTCCTGCCATTTCAAGCTCTAAAAATCAAACAGCTGTGGAGAGAGAAAAGAAAATTATGTCTGTCTAGTGTGCTTACCACATCACAAAAGTGTTAAAATATAGAAAAAACATCTGAACAAATTAATATTGATTTTTTCATGTTCCCCTTAAATCAAATGTGCTCAGTACTTACTGAGAGTACACTTGGGTAAATAGAAGAAAAAGCGGAATTCATATCTTGATTAATTTGAAGATTTCATTTCATCTGATTTTTAAGAAGCTGTTATGAAACAAAGGGAAAATATCCAGTATATTATACTTTGACAAGGAACGGAAATTTATTTTCTCATACCATTGTCACTGAAGAATAATTTCTTGAAGTATTAAACATCATAATCTGACAGGGTTAATCTGACTAAATGTTGCCAACTGTAATCTTAAAATAACTTGAGAATCCCAGTTGCAAACAAAGAGCTGATCAATATGGAAGCTAAAGTATAATTCACCACACTTTAAATTAAACCTGTGTATCAGGTCAATGGATTTACTCCTAATCTCCAATGAATATATTGACTAGACCTCTGTTATCTATAATGTAAATTCATGTATCTTTCAATGTCATGTGGAAATAATGAAAATAATTGCACAATAACAGCTACATATTATTTCCTTATTTCAGCATTTATGTCTTTTGAGCTACCATTTTCAAAAAATGACTGAAGGAAGCAAAACTTAGGAGCCAAATATAGGTAGAAGAGCAAAATTCTTTTATTTCTTAAGGCCCAATACTGCAAAGCTCATCAATATCTGAACTATTTCAGGTACATTCTCTGGTTTGTTTTTTTCTTTTTTTTCCAGCTTTGCATTCCACTTCTGCTCTAATAATTGTCTCTTAAGTAGGGATTTATATAACCTTCCTAATTTTAGATGGTCGGGTATAGAAATTTGGATGTAAATCTTTGATTACATCACCTAAATATCATTTCAAGCACTGATTTAGTGATTTACTTACAGCAGTAAAAAGGCACCTAATGTCAAGTCTGAAAACTGGTCTTTTAATGTCAATGCAGCAAGAAACTGGAGCCAGCCTTTTATGTTTATGAAACAATGATGCAACTGATAGGAGCTCTGCTTTTTTTTTTTTTTTCCCTTTATTAATTCTTTTAAGAAGTAAATTGCCTTAGTTACATGATGTCGCAGTGGGTGTTTGATTTTTATTACAGTATTTTTTAATTGTTTATTGAAAATTGAAGCACTGTGCTGCACTTTGAATTTTTTTTTTCTTTTTGTGTGTTTGTTTGTTTGCTTGTTTTGTTTTTTTCTGGTAGTTTATCATTGATTGTATACAAATCAATTAGCTAACAAGAGAACTGGGAACAAAAATATAGCCAGATGTGGCTTGACTTTAAAAATCTGTTAGGGATTGCTTTATAGTGTTCCAGTGAAAAACTACATGGATTTGAGGAAAAGATACATTCCACATAAACTGCATTTCTATTGTGTTTATAGCTGAAAAGATTCACAGGACTTATTCTTCAATTCTTCAGTTGACAGATGCACACTGGTCAAAGTTCCTAGGGCCCTGAGGGCACTAACAAACATTCTTGGCCCCAACCACCCCAGCTGGAGTATCCCCCATGCCCTGCCCCATCAACACTGCATGAGAACCACTTTTCACCCCTGTCCCCTTGGTAGATCCTTCGCTCTGCTCTTATTTTTAAAAATAATTTTTACACAACATTTTCTTTTTGTCTGCTAATTAATAAGTACATTTTTTACTTAAAAAAAAAAGTAAAAATCAAGTAAAACTATTTCTCAGGAAAATCAATTTAATTACTGGGTTTCCTGTGTATGAAATTTCATACTTTCTGCCATTGACAGAGAAAAGGAGACTGCTGCTACGTCTGTGATAAATAACTGCTAGTGTTTCTGATACACCTGGGAAAGAGATGGAATTGTAAGGAAATTGTAAGGTAGCTGAAGACTCATCTAATTAAATGCAAAGCTATTTCTTTGTTCAACCTCCCAGCTGGTATGCTGGTATGCAACCTATAAAAATGCAGGCAGTACAGGGCTATAGAATAAACACTTCTGTAAATATAGTTTTACTGATCACATGATATAATGACTTGCAATGAGAATGTTACAAAAGGGAAGATTACTGCAAAGAAATGTTATTAGGTGGATGTGTCTTTCAGTTTTCTCATAAGCCAAAGCTAAGAAGGCCTTGTGTCATTTTAACTCATTATTTTCAATTGATTTTTTTTTGTTCTGAGAAATTAAATATACTATCACGAAAACAACTTGAGGTTATCCACTCTTCCTTGGACAGTCTGCCTGGCAGACAGTTCTTCTGCTGAAATTGTTTTGAAGAAGGGCCTTGGTGATACTTAAACAGAAGAAAAATAAGATCCAAAAAGCAGGCTTACAATAGACTCAGTAAAGCAGTGTCATGGTTTAAAGCTATTACCTCCTCTCCCTTTTGAAACAAGGGAAAGCAAAAGAAATTAAAGGAGAGAGACTTATAGCTTTGCAAACCAAACTACAAAACTGCAGTGATACAGTAATGATAATGAAGCAAATAATGAAATAAATAAAAATGTGTAAAAAACTCATACAAATACATTAAAAAACAAAATCGCGCTTCGTCTCAGTAGTGTCCAGGTTGCCACTGAGGTTGCAAGGCAGTGCCTGGAAAAGTCCCAGAGTGTACTCCTGTTCTTGGTGGCAGATAAGAACTGGATTCAGATGCTCATGGATTGGGATCAAAGACAGAAGAATAGAAGGAGTCTTCCCAGAAGGCTCTTCTCTTCATGGATGAAGAGATCCTGATACTTGTGATCCCTCAGCATGATACTATGTCACATATGGGATAGAATACTGCATTTGGTCAGTTTTAGTCATCTGACTGGTCCACTTCTCCAGGAAGGTCGTAGATGTGGCCTCTTTTCCTCCCTTTCATTTCCAGTGCATAAAAATTTCAGCAGAACCAAGCAGTGGCCTTGGTTTCTCTAGGAATCTGTATTAGCAAGAGCCTCTCTGCATATCATTCTTTAGCAGTAACTGTAAACACCATAAATTACCCAGTCCTAGAAGCAGACTCTGACAGAAAAACTTGATGTTAATTTCTGAAAGTCTAGTTACTTAGAAGGGACTTAACAGAAAAACAAAATTACTAAAATGAAAATTCATTCTGTCATGGCTCAAACCAGGACAAAGAGGACAGAGGAGTGAGCATGAAGAAGCAGGAAATCAGTGAGCATAAAGAAGCAGGAAAATACCCCAAGCAGGAAAATCTACAGTCCAAATGTAAGTAATTATTTCAGATACTATCCACTGAAGAAAACTTGCAATCCATGCTTGAGGGAACAAAAATTTCTTCCAATCATCACTTTTTTTCTTTTTTTTCTTTTTTATCTATGTGTGCATATGTGTTATAAAAATTTCAAGAAACACAGAAGATAGCTGGAAACACAAAGATTTGTTGTTGTCAATAACACAAGCTATTTTGTCTCTTGTGTTTACTTCTAGACATTGATCTCCACCTATACTATCTTCTATAGTTTTGTTCAAATTCTGGCCATTTTGTTAGCTTTTTTTTGTTGTTATTCTCTTGATACCATTTTTTTTTTCCTTTAGCTCTGGATTTTGCTTTGCTTGACTGGAAAGTTTCTTCTCCAACCCAAAAAATCTCTGACATCTCCTCAGGCCCCAGTATTCTAATTAAAACTGTATATTGATGTACTACTTGTTTGCTTTAGTAGTACACCAATAAAGTAGAGAGCAGGTTGGAAGGCAAAGTTTCCCAGAGCATTCTGAGGTATTTTGTATTGATTTAAATTGCTTTCCACAGAATATCTTTCTATTTTATCTGGTGCAGGCAATATTATGCTGTTTCTGCAACCACTAAGATGATGATTTCAAGCATTATGATCAAAATTCTGGTCACTCTTTCCATGGGAGACTGCAGGAATGACGAGCACACAGGTCCTCCGGTCTCTCTTTTCCATTTTTTGGGGCACCTAAAATCTAGTATACGTCTTTTTGTGACATGGAAAGAATCCCCAGAAATACCTCACCTTTTAGGGATTGCCAAGAGTATAGTATCAAGATTAGTGGCAGATTATCTACATTACTATAGTGATCAGTGTGGGATGCTTTCCTCTAAGACATGAGAAAATGATGGAAACAACTTTGAACAGATAATGTCATATTGTAGACCTTCAAATTTCTAACAGATGCTGACAGTCAGAGTTTTGCTTCTGGTTGCCTTCTCTACTCTTGCAAGACTCGATGAGATTATCTGTACTGAAATCATTAATTTTCAGGTTTCTTATTTCGGTTGTTCTGTTAACTCAGTTGCCTTTTATCTGTCCCTTCCTCCTGAAGAAATAGAGAACAAAAATCGCTTTGAGCAGTCTAACAGCCTGCACAGAAGAGAAGATGTACTTGCCCTGGTGCTTAGGATTCAACTGAATCAATGTTGCACAAGCAGGCTTGAGATACTTCCATCTCATCACTTTTTCTAAATGAGATGAGCATAAGCTGTTAGATCTGGATGCTGGTACTACTAGCTTGGAATCAAAACCCCAGTAACAGTGTCGGTTCTCCGTATGGGCCAGCATTTCTCTGAATCCTCTCTTCTTTTTTTCCACTGCAACTGGTGCTTCAGGTACAAACAGCAGGGTTGGACCAGTTTTAGAGAAGAGAGAAATTTCTGGTTCATAGAAGATGGGATCCTCTTTGACCACAGGCATCACCAGATCTGGAATTAGAGAAGTTAAAATATAGGAAGGACTATGGTTATTTTACTGCAATGACTATATCACTCCTTACATTAATAAAAGGGTTTAAATACATAAATTAAACAAAAACCCTCCCATAATTTCCATTTTGTTATGTATCTAGAATTATTCTGCCTGACAGCAAAACTACCAGTATTCATGCACAATTCTGAAATCTGCCATCCCTGTTTACTGATTCTGAATACTGTTTTCTGTTTCTTCTACCCATAAACCTATTTATCCATTCATCTTTCTATCTTTCTTGTGAAGTCCTCATTACCTCTCACACCACAAACTGTGACTTAAATCCTGTTGAAGTGTTCTTGATATCAGACTCAGATAGTTCTGGCAGTTTGGATAAAGTCCAGTCAGGAATTCTGTTACAGAAATTATGGCTCTTCCCTCTGGCTTATATGAGTTATTTTTATATACAGGACAGGCAAATATTTTGGGACGACATGGGCTAAATACAGTCCTTTTTCAACCCATGCTCAATATCCCAGAGCAGAATAGTCTACATAGAAGATACATATAACAGTACTATTCTCACAGTTCTTTCAGACAATTAAGGGGAGGATTCTGCATTGTCTATCAGCCTGGTTTAGAAAGATTTAAATGAACCAGTTCTAAAGCTCTCTTTTCAAAGGTACTATGTTGTCAGAGGGGTAAATTCTGATTGATGGGAAAGTTCATCTATCTCTTCAACAGAAGAAACTCCAGCAATATAATGTCTCTCCAAAAGTCTTCATCTGATCTTGATTGACTCTTTCCTTTAATCTATCCTCTTCCACTTCATTATCCATATCTGGGGTGGAAAAATGCCATTCTGCCTATACCAATGAATAGCTTTAAACCAGCCTTGGCATGTGGTATAAAGCATTCCCGCGTTTGTATCAAGTGGCTGTATTTTATTTTGGACAGTTTTATGACTGTCATTTTCAGTCCTGTGTGCAAAAGAAGGAAAAGAATCCTGAAGCACAGAGCAGTTTCACTAGCATTGATGTATCTCCACAGTCAGTAGTGTACAGTAAAATTACTTCAGTTCCTTGAACAAAGAAGGTAGATGGAGGAGGAGATGGAACCTCCTTGTCCCTCTGTTTCATTGAGCATCAAATATAGTCTGGATTAGCACAGACTTCCTAAAGAACCATGTGTAGATAGATGCTCACATCCCAGAAAGGGAAAGGAAAAGAGAACGAGAGAAACATATGAGTTGGAAACTAATGTACACAACTTCAATGATGCAGTAATGATTAAAAAGAAAATAACGAAATAGGTATGAACATTATTGCATGCTACCCCAGTAACGCTCACGTCACCACTAAGTCTGCAGGGCAGCTCCTGGAGAGAGATGGACTGGAATCCTGAAGTTAGCAGCAGAGGGGATTTGGAACACACGAATTTAGGAATACACAGACTAGGGTCAAGGCAGACAAATAGACAGACAGGTAGAGTCTGCCCTGGATGTTGGCCATGGACAAATACAGCTTGACCCTTCTGATGCTTCATATTTGTATCAAGTGTGATGTGTACAGAATGAAATACCTTGGTCAATTTTGGTTGCCTGTCTGGTCCACTCCTCCCCACAGGAAGGTTGCAGGTGTGACCTCTCTACTCCCTTTTGTTTCTGGAACACAAGATGTTTCACAGACCCAAGAAGTGGGCTCGTTTCTGAATACCATTCTTTAGCAGGAACTATAAATATTGAGCTTTATCAGTTCTAAAAACAGACACTGTCTGAAAAACATGCTGTTAATTTCATCAAATGCAATGACTTAGCTGAAAAGTAAAATTACTAGAAAGAAAATCCGTTCTATCCTGTCTCAAGCCAGGACATTTCTGAAGACATCTCTCATATTTTCACATTTATCTTTTTCATTTAGAGACGTAAATTCTGAATCTGATTAGTCAGAAGGTCATATTCAGGAAGATAATGTTTTACATTTGTATCTGAGGTCTAGAAACAGCTCAGCAACTTTTCCATCACTGTAGTCAACCCTTCTCAGACTGGTACTGCCCAAAAGCCTGTTAACAACAGAAGTCCTCATGTAGGCCAGGACTTTCAAGCCAAGCTCACACCACAAAGATGACACATAACTAGTGTTCACACTGGAAGCCTCACCAGAGAAAGGAATCTGGAGAGTGATCTTCTTTCTGAGCTTTACTTTATCGTTTAAAGTCCAGATAAAGTAAATTGTGCTTATTCTTTAGCTATTCAGTAACAAAGCTGTTACTGGAACATGATCTTTCCATGAACTTTCATTAGGTTCATTACTAAAATTGTGAAGATGATTTTATAAATACTGTGTGATTCTGCATAGCAAAGGTTATACTTTTGAACATCTCTTCTGCCATACTGAAAGTGCATTTGTGGAAATACAGTTTATCAGAATTTATGAAATATTGACTAGGAGACATTGGATTAGGAGCTCAGCTGGATACTTAGTGTGATGTATTTATGATTGTAGTGAAGCTAAACAGTGTCTAGTTAGGGACTGAGTGATTCCAAAATTTATTTTACTATCTGTAGTTTAAGATTCCCAGTCATGAATGACTTATCATCCTGTGTAAGGTCAATTTTCTCAGTAGTGAGGATACCCAGGGAAAACCGTAATATAGTGGGGTTATTTATAATGATGACAGAGCCATTTGTAACCTTAACTTCTCCTTATATAGTAATAACAAAGATACTGAGGATTCAACTAAGTAAATGAACTGAAAATTTTCTAACAATAGCAAGACCTAAAACCAAAGCTCAGTGCCTCCCTGCATAAATTCATATTATTATTTTTCAGACAATTAAGGAATATACAAAGGGTCCAGTTAGTCCACTTAATTTTATTCATGATTATATAGTAAAATATAATATATAAATTCATTATTTATATAGTAGAAAAAAATCCAAATTTTTGGATATGATTCAACCACCCTGGTTTAATCAATTTCTTTCTTTTCTAAATTGGTTCATTGCTACACTAGTAAGGAGATGAAGTCCCTTACAACTTGACCATGGATAGCACAGCTTAATCACAGTGACCTTATCAAGGAGAACTCATCATTAACTAACTGGACCTGTTTCAGACATCAGTCCCTTCTCACTCTTTTAATGACTTTTATGAGAAGACCTTATTTAAAACAGATTCCATGATCTGCCCACCAAGTTGAGTATATCAAATTATTTTAAATGTTCTGGATGGTCTTGGGACAACAATAAACCAATTAGTCTTTAGTGTCTACTGGCAATTCCAAGCACAAACTCTCATTTAGATCTAAACTTATTTGTATGACCTGTGCTGCATTTATCTATTAATTTTATTTATTCAAAGAAGGACAACACACAAAACTGACAAAAAATTTGGATCCAAAATTTCTCTTTGGAGAGGGTATTAGAAGGAAAATATGCAAAGTGGGAAGCTGGAAAAGTGTACTACCTGCTATCAGGATGTCTTGAAAGAGTAATGCAGGTTGAATATAGGATTCTGGTTATTCTTTGAAAAGTTTATGAATAAAACAGGGCTTCAATTATACTTCTGAAAGCACTGCAGTTTAACAGAGGATTAGAAGGCCACAAGTGCTGGAATTCTGTACTGATTGGAAGAAATATGTTTAAGAGGAATAAAAAAGCTTGGTTTGTGACCTTGAACATTAAACCTTTATGCTACAATGGACATCAAAATTGCTCTACATATTTTATAGAAGAGAATATGATACATTTTTACAAAATCTTTGTGGCCACTAAAAAGCCTGTAAACTAAGATAAACCTCTAGGAATATCTGATCCATGGTGGTTCTTCAAATGTGGAACTACCAGTCACCAAAGGGCCTGTTTTGTAGTTTTCCCAGGCATATTTCTCAATAACCCATTTTTTATTTCCTTACAAGACTCATTTGTGTTATTTGTTCTATATTCTTATTCAAAGAGAATGATGCAAGATTGGCCAATGTTTTCTCTTGATGGGGTTTTTCCCAGCAAGAAAACTTCACACTGAAAAATGTGCATTAAGAATTCCAGTTAAATTGTAGTGACAACATAACAGTTCCCTGGCAGCTGTTGTACTACCATCAATGTATAGCATGAATGTAATTAAGGTAGAGGCTAGAGGTGTTATCTATCTAATAATACCTTCAAAGGCTACATAATGTGTACCTCAGTATCTCTCAGAACTTCCTCGAAATTAAATTACCAAAAAGAGCAAAAAATTTGTAATTAACATTAATATGTGGTGGATGCTGTTCATTGTTTTGTAACCTGTAAATTTGTGAAAACAAAGCACGAAAGTAGCCTTGTTATTTGTTATATATAAATACTCTATATAAGCATTTCACTTAGTTTTGTTAAAACTCCAATTTAAAACCCTCAAATTCAGCCCAAAGAAAAAGGCACCATTGAGGAAACAAAGGGAAAATTAAATTATTCCTTCCATCTGCCCTTCAAGTCCTAAAATCCATGGCTTCAGGGGAAAAAAACCAAAGAAAAAAATTAAGGAAAAAAAAAGGAAAAAAAAAAAAAAGGAAAAATTCTTCACAAGTTTTCATTGTTTATTTCTTCTTTTTCCCACAAATACTTGGGCTAACAACTTGCAGATTATGTATTGTTCCAGTGCAACTGGGCCTTTGAAACTCAGAGTTTGAAAAGGAATTTTTTTTCAGTCTTTTATGTTTAGTTGGGAGAAAATACAAAACCAGTTCTTTTTAATGCTTATGCAGTAGAGAGGAATGAGGTACTTGAAGTCTACTGAAGACAAGACAACCCTTTTTCTTATTTTCTAATTTGCTTTTATAAATAAGTATTGCTTACACTTTGTAATAGTAAAATCATGGGCAATAGTAATTCAAAATTATCCAAATAAAACTATAGGCTTTGAAGTAACACTTCAGTCCTTTTCTCTATAAGTTCTCTATGTAAAAAAAAACAAAAACAAAGTTATTTGAGACATTTCATTTTTGCACTCTCATATTTCTCTCTCCTTTCACTTTGAACTGACACCAGTGCCAGAAACCCAACTGAAGTTAAGTTTGACTTCACTCACCTGCATCTTCTCGGGGCTATCTACAAAATGGATTTAGATGAATGTATCTAGCCAGAAGAGGAAGGTATTGATTAAGAAGAATTTGCCATAAATGCACTCATTACTTAACTTACTTTGATGGAAATGATTACATTCATCAAAGGGATTATCAAAATACAAGAGCACATCTTTAAACTATTTTCTCAGTGGTTCTTAAAAGTATACTTTCCATTCATCAGCTTTTAACTCAGCAACGTTTTAGCTGGCAAACTGGGCTAAGATATATTCTGTCTCTGCTTGCACCTGGAAAAATGTTCCTGACAACAATGAAGCTACATTTGCCTTGGATGAAATCTAGGACCAAGTTCTCACCTTGCTTAACACTAAGTATATCCAGTATAGAATCTCCAGTCCTTATCTTTTTTGGTAGCACTTACCATAGCCGAAGCTACTGGAAAATGTCAATCAGACCTTTTGAGTTTTACACAGTAAGGGAATTTATCTGAAGCCCCACATCTGTCACACATTATAAATTCCTCAGCATAAAGAAAGGCTCATTACTCTTCTACCCCATTTCCACAATAGGCAACACTATGGTTGGACATTCATCCCTAACCACCATGAAGCCTGAAACTTCGTGCCGGGTGTCATTACTTCTTTACTTAATAGTGATGATGAGGCCTGCAATGTTGTTCCATTTTCTTTAGTTGCAACTAAAAGCTGCTTTTATACTGTCTGCTGGATTCTAAACTTCAGAAAATTCTAGAAAACTGCATTGATTCTTGCAGCCTTTGTGTTGCTTTTTCCACCCAAGCTTATTACCAGACATTTACTGAGAACATAGTAAACTATTTTTAGATATTCCTTAAAAATATGTCATGCCATGTTCAGCTTTCCCACTTCATTTTCAGTAATAATTAAAAAAAAAACCATCATAGGGGACTCAGAAAGCACTCATATCTAGTTTCGGTTTGCCTCTTGTTGCAAAAGGAAGAGAAAGTCAAGAAGCCATATCATGGGCAAGTCTATGATCACTTCTTTTTCTGAGTCTCTCTCAGCACCATGAGGTGAGACTACAGAACTGGCTCCCCAGGATTTTTCTTCTTTTATTATTAGTTAACATTGTCATGTGAAGATGAAGAAAGAGTTTGTGTAATGCACTTTGGTGATGCAGTTATTTGAAACGAGTGGACATATATCAGAAGCAGCCTGTCCAACAGGTCTAGGGAAGTGATCATCTCCATGTACTTGGCACTAGTGAGATCACAACTCAAATCACAGAATCACAGAATTGTCACAGCTGGAAAAGACCTCTAAGATAACTGAATCCAACCATCATTATCCCTCTCCAAATTAATTAAAATATATTTATGAATATCTGGATGTCCTGGTTTGTGTCAGGATAGGCCTAATTTTCTGTCTTGTAATTTTGCTTTCAGCTAAGTCTCTTCAAAGTAGATGTATTTGCTGGAATTAGCATCATGTTTCTGAGTCAGTGTCTGCTTCTAGGGCTAGTAACACTCAATGTTTATAGTTGCTGCTAGAGACTGGTATGCAGAACCAAGGCCACTGCTTAGTTCTGAGGAACATCTTATGCTCCAGAAAGAGAAAGGGAGTAAAGGGGTCACACCTGAAACTGTCCTTTAGGGAGGAAAAGAGCACACAATTGGCCAAAATTGAATAAATAGAGTATTGCATCCCCCACGTTTTTTACTCAGTATTAATTTGAGGGATCATGATGTCCAAGCCCCTTCCTTCTTCACCTTTCTCTCTGGACCTTCTTCGCCTGTTCCCTTTTGCTTCAGCATCATGGAAGTATTCTATTAATTTGTCTGACTATGGTCCCAGTCCATATCAGCCTGAATCTGTGTGTTCCTGCCCCCAGCTCTCAACCGCTGCTGACTCTAAGAGTCCCTCCTGGACTTTCCCAGGGCTGCCCTGCAGTGTCGGTGGTGACATGGATGTTACTGGGGGGAGCAAAAGGGGAGGAATGTGGTACCATTTTTCTGTACATTTGTAGGTATTTAATTAATTTATTCTTCTTTATCATTGCAGTTTCAGTAAGCTATGTAATTTAGTTTTCAACCTGGAAGTCTCTCTTGCTCCTTCTTTCTCCTTTGTTTATCACTGAGGGGAATTAATAGAGATCATCTGTCATTCAGTTAATTGCTAGTCCAGAGTTAAACCATGACACTGGATCAACATGTCACAAAAGCATGTCCTGAAATGCCTCATCTGCATGGTTTTTAAATACCTCCAGGGATGGTTATTTCATCACCTCCCTGGGCAGTCTGTTCCAACACCTAACTACTCTCTCAGTAAACAAATTCTTCCTAGTATCTAGTTTAAAGCTCTACTGGTGCATCCTCAGGCCATTTCCTCTAGTCCCATCATTGTTCACTTGAGAGAAGAGGCCAGCACCCACCTTCCTCCTTTTAAGTAGTTTTAGAGAGCAATAAGGTCTCCTCTCAGCCTCCTCCAATCTAAACAATCCCAATTTTAGGACTCCAGACCCTTCAGACTCTTGAATATGGCTCTTGATTTTTTTCCCTAAGAAGTAAGTGATAGGATGAGAGTAAACAGCTTTAAATTGTGCCAGGGGAGGTTAGGGCTGGACATTAGGAGAAATTTCTTTACTGAAAAGAGATCCCAAGCATTAGAACACAGTGGCCAGGAAAGTGATGGCATCGCCATCCCTGGAAGTACTGAAAAGCTGTGTAGACAGGGCTCTTAAGAATTTCATTTAATGGTGGGCCTGGCCATGTACGGTTTATGATGATGCTCTTAATGGTTCTTTGATGATCTTAAGGTTCTTTTCCAACCAAAGTTATTGTATGATTTTATGATTCTTCAAATCAATTACAAAGCCCAGTGACATTTAATGGCAAATTTAATGACTGTTTTTGTGATGAACCTGAAGACAGAACATGAAGTGTCAGAATTGAAACTGAGGAGAGGGCACTATCTCATAGGATCTTAGTAAGAATATTGATCTTTGGGTCAATCACAAAGTCTTCCCCTAAAAAGATCTAATATTTGGGCAAATTTACTGGACCATATCTCCTCAAATACAGGGGATATGGAATACTTCCATCTAATCAGACAGGCTACTGAGGAAACCAGTACTGTGTTTCCTTTCCACCTTTTTGTACTAGACTGTCCCAATAAAAACAAAAAAAGAATATCAAGACTTTTTATGCATTTTTTTAAGAGCTTCCAGATATTAGTTGACATAATGACTCCACTGAATCCATTGCACAACTGTTACCAACTTCATCAAGATTGGACCTAATTTAAGATGTGAATTGACACTCAAGATATGCATGTGAAAGACATGAAAGGTCTAAGATATAATATCTGGGAAGCATGCAAAGGGATTAATGAGAGATGAGGAAGAAAAAGCTAACATACTAAGTATCCAGTCTAGTCACAAAGACCAGTCTGTGCTTTAGAGGTACCAGTGTGTATGTATTGGGAGGCAAAGGAAAGGTTGCTGGAAAATAATCTATTCCATTTAGCAACTTCAAATTTTATGAAACATCTTAATTTTAAATAGTTAATTAAATAAAAGCTCAGACATATGACACTGATTAGCACTTTACTTAAGCAGTCAAAATACTTTAAATTTGCAGATACATTTAAGAAAAAGAAAGAAACCCACTACTACTTCACCTCACTTGCAGCAAAGTTCCTGTATATACAACAGGAATAAGAGAGAAAACATGACTTAGGTTATGTTTCTCTATCATTAAAGTACATTCAGGTTTCATATTTCTAAAATGTAATTATTCTGGAAATTCAAAATGCTGTTATTCTCTTAGATACTTTTGTGGGAATGTGTGCTTTTAAAAATCCTGAAAAATGTCTAATATACTAGCCATAGGAAATTTATAATTTCTGTGATAACAACTGCTCTGTTGCAATTGTATTTGGTGGAAATAGGATGTGCTTCAGCAGTTCTAGAAATTAGACAGGTAATATGATCTGATTATACACAAAGGGATTATCTTCTTGTCCTTAATGGATTTTTCAGTATAAACTTCATTTAGGAACTTAATGCTATTACTTCAAATAAATATTTTATCAACCTTAGTATTTGTCTCATTCTCCAAAGAGACTTCTGCTCTTCAAAAAATAAGCTCTTCTTCTCCCCATGGGACATAAAAATAAGCATGTTGTGTCTGAGATTTTTGTGATCCTGGTGCTTTGTGCAAATTTCTTCTGTCTGACAAGTTATGCTGCAGTGAGAAAGCAAGGTGTCCAGCTGACCTTGCTGCTTCATACAAGCTATCAGTGAGAGCCTTGGTTATGACTTGGAAATTGTCGTAGTGAAATTTAAAGCATTAGGCTTTGCGTGCAACATGGTACTAAATAACAGAATTGAATATTTTTCATGTAAGCATTTGGCATTCAGATTTTGCAACAAATGAATCATTAAAATGCAGAACTGAAAGGTAATTTGCTTTCTTCCATTTTTATTCCCAACTTCCCCAGTAACCTCTGGTGGGCCTTACCAAGTGTTCTGGTTTGGGCTGGATAGCTGGTATGGTACTATGTTTTGGAATTAGTTTACTTATTGCTCAGTAGTGCTTACACAGAATCAAGGCCTTTTCTGCTGTTTACAATACCCTATGAGGGAGTAGGCAGGGGATGCACAAGAAACTGGGAGGGGACACAGCCCTGGGGGAAGAATAATGAAAGGGTGCAGGAGTTCCAAGTTTTGGTGTTTTGTCTTTCCAAGTACCAGTTACATATGAGAGTGTCCTGCTCTCTTGGAGATGACTGAGCGGCTGCCTGCCAATTGGAAGTAGTGTATTAATTCCTTGTATTGTTTTGGTTGAATTCACAGCTTTTGCTTTACTTACTAAACTGTCTTTAGCTCAGTCTACAAGTTTTCTCACTTCTACTTTTGTGACTCTCTCCATCATCCCACCAAGGAGGATGTGAGCAAGTATCTGTTTGGTGCTCAGTTGCTGGCTGGGCTTAAAACATGACACCCAGCAAAACTGATTCTGACTTTGGCAGCATCACAGCAGATAAATGTTAAGATAAGATTGAAAAACCTGCATCCTGATGTATTTAAGGAATGTGTGATGGGTAACACAAATATACTGAGGACATGACAGAAGAGAGGGCAAAAATAATCAATCTCCAAATGTGTTTGGTAGATATTTCTGGCTATAGACTGAGACAATGTCACAGTATGTGTTGTTGCTCTGAGGCTGTTCATAGTAAATGTATGTCATAAGGTTAACCTTTCCCCTGTGGACATACAGACTCAGGATCAGAAAAGATGTGTCTATTTTATGTCACTTAGAACAGAGTGGGATTTCAGTAACTTTTTTGAATAGCAGTTTTGGAGCACCTCAGATATTTTTTGTCAAGAAATGTATTTGAAAATCCCAGAAAGAGTAACTTCATTATCTTGAACTATTTAACAGGCATCTGCACACATGTGCAGATTTTTGCAGTGCTCTGCAAAGATTTTTATAGTCCTCTGAATGGTATGTAACCCCAAGACTGGTGAGTTAAGGCAAGCAACACTTAGAGGGATGCTAGACCTTGCACTAAATCTCAGACAATGATTGCATTAGCTCTGTCTTATTACAAAATTCTCTTGTGCAGAAACTTAAGCCCTTGTTCACTTGCAACCTGCTAGTCTTAACAACTAGATACCTTGTTCTTTGTGCAGATCAGTCACACGTGCTTCTGCAGTGGGAGAGGAAGACACCTAAATTCCTGAAAGAATTGTAGGAATTGGAATTTGATTCTTCATATTAAAGGCTCAGTGACATTGAAATTAATCCAATATAGAATTGAAGGGCTCATGTCAGTTCAGAAGCAGAGGGGGCTGTATCTGATGTTGTATGGTACTCTGTTGAGAAAGTATTCTAAACATAAAATGAAAATGACTCAATAGCCCAGGATGGTCCCAACCATCTGCTAATTAGCAGGAGACTGCCTTCTCTATCCCACTTTGAAAGAGATTCAAATAAAAGCTATTTTTTTCTAAAAAACCTTCCTATCAGAAAACTTCTGAGGCATGAGAGAATGAATGAGCAAGTATTTTCATCTGATGAGAGGAAACTATGTTAGCAAGTAGCAGGATGTAAAAAGAATGGATTTGTAGAATAATGCTGAGAATCTAATACTCACACTATCTATGGATGTGGAATTTTACTTCAACGTTACTCTGGTTTGTCCTGAAAAAATATTAGCAGTGGAGGGTGTGCCAGGTAGGCTCTTATTCTAGTTTAAGAGGTGTTCATTTAATGCCTGCTGAGACTACTCTGCAAAGGGAATGAAACAGTTGGAAACAACAAGGAGATTCATTTCAAACCTACATATGAAGTAAAATCCTTGCATGGATTCACTCTTTTTTTTTTTATTCATTAGATTTCACAATACTCCTATACATATGCATCACCCACTCCCTCTTTGTATTAAAATTAGTCCCAAAAGGCAATTTTCATAATCTCCTTCCTCCTGCACTTGCATAGTGTCTCCTGGTGGTGGCTGTGGGGGTCGTGGGGATGAAGTAAAAATGAAGCAGAGGTCTTTTTCTGGATAAAATTTTCACCTCTTCTTCTCCGGGCATGTGCATTTCTTCAGTCTTCAGCCAAGCCAACAACGTGTTCTGTTTCTTATCTCAAAGTTGCTATAGTTATCAGTTTAACACATATATTTCCCTTATAATGTGATGCCTCTAATGATGGAAACTCCAAATCCTCTACAGACAGAATGTATAAAAAAGTGTTTCATGGTGTTCAGATGGAACCTCCTGGATTTTATTTTGTGCGTTTTGTTTCATGATCTCTCATTAGGCTTCACTGAAAAGAATCTTCCTTTGTATTCTTTGCAGCCTCTGCCCAGATGTTTGTGTACATTGAGAAGATTGAGCCACCTCTTCTTTAGTCCTAATTGTTACAGATTTCTCCACCTATCCTTGTATGAGAGATGTTACAGTCTCTTAATTTTTTTTGTGGTCCTTCATAGCTAGAGCCATTTCAGTATACTCATATACTTCTTGTACTGGGGAACTGGACATGGTACTCCAGGTGTGTTCACACTAGTGAATGGAGAGAAAGGATCACCTGCCCTGCAGCTCTCCTAAAACAGCCTAGAATATCATTAGCCTTCTTTGCTACAAGGGTAGATTGCTGGCTTATGGTCAGCTTAGTGTACACCAGGACTCTGAGGTCTTTTGCTACAAAGCTGCTTTCCAGTGTGGCTCCCAGCATACATTAATGAATGGGGAAATTGTACCCCAGAAGCAAGACTCTGCAGTTTCTCTTGTTGAACTTTATAGGGTTCTTCTCAGATGATTTCTTTGAACTATTGAGTTCTCTCTGGATTGCAGCATGACCTTCTAGTGTATAATTATTAACTCTGTCCCATTAATCAGATCAGTAATGAAGATAATATACTAATCAGTCTTTGACTGCTGGTGCAAGCCAGTAACAGGCATCCAACTGGGTTTCATGTCAGTGATCACCACAGTCTGGGCCCAGCTGTTCAGCCAGTTTTCTATTCATCTCACTGCCTGCTCATCCATCCCATACCCCATTAGCTTCTCTATAAGGATCTTATAGGAGACAATGTCAAAAGCCTTGCTGAAGGCTAGGTAGACAATATTGACTGCTGTCTCTTCATCTAGCAAGGAAGTTATTTCGCCACAGAAGTTTATCAGGTTGTTCTCCATCCCAAGGTGACAGAAACATCAATTGATAAACAGTAACAGAAAAAAATATATAATATAAAGGACAATGTTATTGCAAGGAATGCATTTAAAATAGATACTGGAATTGGTTTTTGTGTTAACAGAAGTTCCAGTGAATCTGGCCATTACACACAGAGGTATCAAGTGGCTCACAATGTGCCTGGAGGGGGCGTGTTTCAAAATCTGCCAGATAAATGCTGAAATTTCAATGTATTCAGGTTTTAAATAGTCAGCACTGAAGTGTCATCCATGGTTTTTTGTTTTTGTTTTTGTTTTTGTTTTTACTAATATAGCTTGAAAGTGTGATTGCAGGCAGGGAGTAGAATTCCCAGCTCTATCTCAAAAAATAGTCCAAGGGTACTGCATTTCCACGCTTATAATCCACAGATTGAATGTTTTTAAGCATAAAAATGTGGCTGCAATTCATAGCTCTTGGTGCCAACTACTTGAATATTTAGCTAGTGTGATGGAAAATGAGCAGCCTCCTTCAAACTCCTCCCTGCATCCTCACTGTCCTTTATCCCCCACAACCTTCTGTTCCATCTGTTTCAATAGCTACTCTCACTATAATTCTTCTAAATCCTATCTGGGTTATCTTTGGTTTTGTTTGTTTCCAAATAAACCTCAAGAATAAAGAGTAGAGGTGCAGAACATGTGACTACTGAATGATGTGACAGTGTTTTCTTGTTTCACTTCTTCTATCCTCTTTCAAGGTGATGTGGTTTATCTAAGAACTCTGTGATAACAAATGACACATTTAAACTTCTCTTTTTCTAGGAGATTGTTAAAAATATTTATTACATAAAAATATAAAATTATATTTATTATAATTGATTTTTCATTGATTGTAAGGTGCCACGTATTGAATTACATTCTACTAAAAAATAGTTTCAACTGTGTATAGTTTATAAGAATATAAACTGGTACCATGACAGGAAAAAGTACCTTGGCTCTGCTCTTCTAGGTTATAAGCAATGATGTTCTAATGCTAGCTCAGTACTGTCTACATAGCTCATCATTATTGTGTTGGAAAGCTGAAGGTAACAGCAGAGCCTTCATGTCAGTAAGCAGAACCATGACTTCACAAAAAAATTCATTATAAATTATAACTGTTTGGTTTGCATCACATGAATTTAAAGATATATAGAGAAACTGAGTTTAAAAATACAGTGAAGAAAAACATGTATATTTCTAGTGGAGAAATGTGGTGGTTGAGTGATCTGGCACTTCCTGCTTCTACTTCTACATGGTTGGGCCCCCAGAGTTTACTGAATTGCATGTAATAAACTCTGAAGATCTTTAAAAAGGATTTTTAAAAAATCATTGAAAATATCAGTGGAGTCACCATTCTACTTCAAATGAAATTAATTTTTGGTACTAAAAACGGGCACGTGACAAATAAGAAGCAGGGTATATGCATTTGGCTGGCAATCAACCTTGACATACAAAGAGTATAAATCATCAATTTTCTTGAAAAAATAAATCTTATACTTGATGTATAAGGCCTAATAGTAGGTCTTATACCTACTATTTTTTTTTTTTTTGTCCAATTCTCTTTTGCAATATGAGAATTATATCAGGATATAGGGTATTTTTATCAAGGATTGTATGATTCAAAAGCCAGTGAAAGCAATGAGATTGTTCTTTTTCACTTCAACTGTCCTTGAATCCACTTTTGGATGGTTATTGCTTCATTCTGTGGGCACTGGTGAAACTTTAGTCTTGCTTAACTTGCTTGTACTGTCAGGCCATTTTGTACTGAACTGAGAAACCAGCTAAAAGGAGATATCTCTTATGCCAGTTGCAAAAGTTAGATGGCTCTGTTTCTTTGCAGACAATATTTGATGAAGTTCTTTCTATGTTTTGATGAGTAACAGGGCAAACTGGTAGAATTAGCATTCATAGATATTCTGAACAACTAATAATGAGACAAAATGTAATGTTGAGCATGAAGAACGAAAGTTCTGTCTAACAGCAGCACATTTCTTTTTGCAAAAGGAGAGCTTTTTTCTGTAATTGAGAATTCACTGCTTTGTGAATATGCTTTTTAAACGATGATCATAAATGCAAATCTACTGACAATAGTTCCTCACAAATGTATATTTAGGCAGTGTAATTATCATTTATATTATATTGCTGTAGTTTCAGTTCTTGGAGAAGGCTTTTTTTCATCAACAACAAAACAATCATCATTTTTCTCAGTGGTTAAAAGTAATTTTACAATATTTTTTAAGCTGAGCCCTCAGTGCTTTATTGTCTCTCTTCAATTATGCTATAGTCAACAGTACTGCACATGGTCTTTACTGCCTAATTATCTGATCATTCCCAGAAAACAGTGGGGATGCTTGGGCTGCAACCATAGACCAACATTTCTAAACCTAGATATTGCCAGTTAAGTCTTTAAATCCATATTAAGGCATGCAGTTAAATATGACCTAACTTCCACTGATCTAACTTGCACTCCTCTAGCTGCTTTCTATTGATTTACGGTCAATGACTTTCTTTGAAAAGCAGGTCAAATTTATGCAGAAGTGTCAATATGGATTTAAAAACCTAATTTCAGATGCTTAGCTATGTCTTAAAAGACTGTGCTGTGGTTCCCAGTTTTAACATGAGCATCATTGTAACTGTCTTTTGGAGACAGGTCTACTTCCACTAAAATCAATGGGACCTGTGCCAGTATCCAGTTGTGGCAGGATTTGGCATGTTGTAAGGAAAATATTTAATTGTAAAAAATGAGGAATTGTAATCTGAAGATGAGTATACAATTTGTGGTTTTCCAATGATGCAGTAGGTTGGGGTTTTTTTGTTTTTTATGTGTTCATAATAAGAAAATAGATATTCTATTTAGTTTTTGTGTGATCCATTCTTTGGCAGCATGTCAGTATTTATGAATATGTTTTCATTTGTAATCTCATGTATTAATATACACTCTTTAACAATTCAATCTGACAACTACTCAAAATTCATAATTGCCCTGCTAGAGGCTTCCAAGGTCATAGTTCTTCAAAGCACTGTTTGTCAAATTGCTCTGCTGGCAAACCTACTTGCAGGGTGTTAATATTCTATTACAGAACTGCATCTCCTTGAAAACTGATGGCAGGATGCAGTAGAAATGTCAAAAAGCTCAGGTAGATGAAGGTAACTGATGATGATGATCGCAGGAAATTTGATATGAGCAGCAGAAAGTTTCCTCAGAAGAAGCAGACATTGCACAGACACATCTAAAGTGGTTTATTGGTTGTTTAAAGAGAATTAAACTTTGTGGCACAATATGGAAACCATACGTTTTTGTAATAACACCATGAATCCCATGAGATTTATACGTGTCTCTTAGCACTGGTATGCCTTCAGAAGGGCTCCTAGAGAGAAAATGCTTTCAATGAGAGCAAAGAGTGTGCTAAATCGAAACCTCTCGTTTAAAAGTAACTAATGTTGTCAGAAAAATAGCCCAGTATATCAGATTCGATTACCAGTAAAGATCAATACTTAGGAATATTTAATTTAAAGCATCATGCACATGCAAGTCATATAAGAATCAGATCAATTTTAAAATCTTCAGATACAAAGGATTTCTGAAAGCATAACTGGGAATGAATAAAATGTGGCAAAGCCACACTTTGAACTTAACATTTTGGCAAGCACTAATTTAACATGGGAATTCAAATAAACCTGGAAATGCTTTGTCTGCAGTTTTTGCATCTCACAATGCATGTTAGCAAACTAAATGTCACACAGATTATTTTTGCCTCCAGACTTTAAACGCGATAACTTCCAGAGTTTGAAATGCATTCTTGTTTCAATAAGACAGAATATGACTCAAGTGAGATCAAACAGGTAAATTCAATGTTTATGCAACAAAGTATGCTCTTAAAAACTGGATCATCAGCTAAAACACTATGTTTGTCGATATATTTCATTGTAGAGGCATAATCAATATGAAAATCCAAGTTAGACCTTATACTAACAATAAATTCACAAGGGTCTTCGAACATTCTTTGTTATGCTATTAGTACATGATTTGTTTCAGGCTGTACTAGATTACATCAGTGCAAACATCACAAGAATTTGTAATCCCATTAGCACATTTATAATGTTTTAGTAAAAAAAATAAATTTGCAAAAAGTTGTTTCCATTTTTTCCTTTTTCTGACTTTTCTTTAAGTACACTTCTTCAGCTATAAACTCTGTGACAATCCACCTTTCATTTTATCAATTTATATTTGGTGAATAAGTGTTTTTTCCTGTCTTGAACTTTCATTTCTTTCCCTCTATTTTTTTTTTCCTTTGTTTCCTCAAACTCTACACCTATAATTTCTTAGACTAGATATACTCTTACTAAATTCTTAGACTAAGTGAAATAACTTAGTATAAGAAAATGTCAGGAAAGTCAGAATCTGAAATTTATTAACGAAGATATGGCAAATGTAAATGTCAGCTTGCACAACTGTGGCCACCTGAGGTTGCAACAGATTTTTTGACTGTCTGGGCACTGAAAACTGAACTTTTATTTCAATGATAAAAAAACAGGACTATACCGGCTATAATAAAATGCTCTCTAGATAGCAGGAATTTTTTGAAACAAATTCGTTTGTTTTTGTTTTCGTTTCGTTTTTGAAACAAATTCGTTTACTTTTGCCCCACAGCAAAAAATTTATTAGGTTTTGTGCTGCTTTCCTAACCATCATTCCCATAATAACAGTGAATATGTTATTATAGCTATTTACCTGTTAGTTGTTGGCCTTTTAATCACTTTCTACTGCTTGTGCCAAAATTCCATGTCATCAAGAGAGAAATAGTGAAAATAGAAGTGTAATCTTCACTGAAAGATAAAATAGATTTTAAAAACAGTTTTTCTCTGTGCAAATCTATACACTGCAGTTGTAGCAATGCAGAGGAAACGATTATGTAGGTTAGAAAGCTGTGTATACATGTGTGCATGTATACATGTGTATATACATGTATATATATGTTGCAAAGTGTGCACAAAGACACATAAAAAACTTCTAAAGGAATCTTAAAGCAGATTTGGCAGTATTGTTCAAAGGTTCACTTCCTCTGTCAAGAGAATAAATGTGGTTTTCAACTGCAATTTACTGCTCAGAGGAGGAGCTTTCCTGTTGGATAATAAATATATGTTTATTCTGAACACTAGATCACAGAGAACAGCTCTGGTTCCACAAAGCAAACAGATGTATTTTAAGGTAATTGAAGTCACAGGTGCTTCCAGATAATCAATAATGCACTCAGGAATTATTTATTTGTTACAAGGCAAATCATATTTCTGGTCATTTAAAATTAATTTGAAAGGAAATTTATACTTATGACCTACATTAAGATGTCTCTTTAAAATAAGGTTCATGATGATAAGTACAAATATGCACTTTATGACAAATATTTCATTTTCAAGAGGCATTCACTAAACAGTTCTCAGAAATAGATGACTATTCTGATTTCACATCTTGAAAAAACAAGGCAATAAGAAATAAGAATCTACAAAGACAATAATTCTCATAGTTCTCACAGTAAAGATAAAATTCTGTGGTGATAAAGCATTATAGAAATTAACATATGATAATAAGAGTTCAATCATTACTCTTCACATCTACCTAAACTTTTGGGTTGGTAACAATGAAAGTGCTATATCTATATATAGTATATATAGTGCTACATTTTTATTTCTCATTTGACACCCTTACGTTTTGCAACATCTAAAAATGTATCCCAAAACCCCAATCAAAAACAAAACAAACAAAAAATAGGAAAAAAAAAAAAAAGTGGTTACAGTCAGCCTGCAGACAGTTAATTTAGTGTGCTTCACTTGGCTTTATTTCCCAAACTGTCATCATAGGTGAAACTAAATGAAAGAACTGTTCTGCAGTAATTAGATATATGTTTAAGAACTGGACTAAAAGTGGAGCTGAACTGAGCACAAGGTGATAATTGAGCTGTTTAAGATAAACACTGAAACTGGAGTCTATGTGTGTGTTCTCACTAATTCTGTACCAGAACCAGGGACAATGCTTTCTCCTCTCTGTTGTAACTTTTTCACTGTTCAGTAAAAAATCCAAATAATTTTAGAGAATTCATGTTTTCTTTTCTAGTCTAGATCGTATGTGATTCTTCAATTAATTGACTTCTACTATTATAAACAAGGTAAATCTTCTGAGCTCCAGCCCTTGCTTAGGAATTGCTTCTGTGGTGTATATCCAAAGAGGTCCAGTCAGGAATCAGGGTCTTCAGAGTTTAACATTCCAGGATTCACACTCCTCATTTGGTTTCTTTGCTGTGCAGGTTTATCAGGACTTGAGTGTTCCACACTCTTAAAAACACCTGGTTAATAGTAGTCTTGCAGAAAATAGAATTAATCTATGGTCCTTTTCATAGAGTTAAATAAACTGAAAGGGATGATGATCCTCTATCTTTGATCTGAAACCCTGCTTTAGACATGAGGCAATTATTTAAAAAGAGCATGGTAGCACCTGCACCATATGGTTAAAAAGGCTATCATCCAGTTTGTCATGCTAGTGATGTGCAGAGGAACAGATCAGCACCCACAGTGGAGTTAAACAAAAGTACACCTCATTTTTTCACCTTAAGTAGATTAAGGTGTGGGTTGCCAGGCTTTTAAGATAGCAAGTTTAAATATAGGCAACTCAATTCCACCTACATTCTATTTCAGGTGTGGAAGTTCTTTGTGGAACTGAGCTCTAAGTCTCTGGTGGAACTGAGATTATATTCACTGCAAACCTTTTAATCTTGTAAAGGGTGCTTGCCTGAAAAAAGAGAGTATCTGTCAATATTCAAATTAAAGGTGAAAAACCACCTCTTGAATAACTACTTTCCAAAAAGAGAAAAAAAGAACAAGCTGAAACTTTTAATCAGAAGAACATGGAGGCTGTTATAAGATGTGAAAGAGGTGAGAGCAAGAAGCTAAAAACAAGCCTGTCAGATTGTATTTGTGATTTGTCTTGTCTTTCCTTTCCTATGAAATTGTTGTCTTCAAATGCATTTTATTTTTGAGCATTCTGACAATAAAATTACATGAGAAAGTACTTCCTTCCCAGTTTGCTGAACAATTATTGTCAGCACAGCCACCTCATGTTAATTAGAATATTGTCTACTTACTGAAATTCAGTAAGCAGTTAATGAACAAGAAGTTCACAGAAAATTGTTTTAAATTATTGGAAATAGCTCTTAACATTGTTATAAACACACTATTTTTATGCATCTTTTCTGGCACTTTTGTATTATGTCATAAATGTCATATGTCATTATGAGGATAACATTACTTTTATCTTGCATTTTTGGAAAGCAATAATAAGGAGGGAGATAGCAGAGGAAATAAATTTCAAAATATTTTTAAAATTTGGTATCATCATCTTTAAAATTTGAGTTAGAAAAATAAAAGATGATCACAAATACTTGTTTTGTTTGGGGTTTTTTTGGTGAAATTTGGTTGTTGAACTAAATATCTTTTCTATTTGTGGGATAATATTTTTTTTCATTTGGCAAAATAGTCAAGAACAAAATACTTAGTTCTATATTTAAGTTTACATTTAAATTATATTACCAAATTTTGATGGATTTTTTTCCTCCACATCCCAATTAGATAATGTAATTTAAATTGCTCTGTTACATTTTGTGGCTTACTTGTAATATGCAACTTTAGTATCCCACCTTTTGGCACTTTCACAAAATTTAAAATGAAATAGAGAAAAATAACCTCAAAGAAGAGAAGAAAGAAAACAAAGTTTAGTTCATTCAGAGGTAGACTTACAGGAGACAGCAGTAAAATCAAGAGGTGTTCAAAGGATGTTTTCAGTACTGAAATCATGCTGCCATTCACTGTACAGTTAAAAAGCTAAGATAAATTTAGTGCTCTAGTAGTCTGGGATCTGGCAGTATTTCTGGTTACTGACAGAGAAAATTATCTCTGCATTTCTATGTGTAAAGGAGAAAATTAAAGGTTCCAAATGCCAGTGACTTTAGTCTTAATCTAGTGTTTAACTAATTTGACAGCTGAAACTTAATACATGAACTGTGGGATAAAAATTCTTTCCTTAAATTGGGACAAAATATTAGTAATGTTTTGGATTTAAAGAATTGTTGTGTGTGTGGGTCACATAAGGGAGATTCTTCTCTGTTTTTGTAAAGATAATAGTTCTTAAGTAGCTGTAAGGTTAAGTTGTTAAGTATATTCTACACATTGCTACTTCAAGCAAAACACCATTGACTGTTAAGACTAATGTTTCATTATATTTGCCTGTTGAATCTAGATGATTGTTTATAGTTTTATTTTATTGGTGTGTATTTGATATAAAACTGTTGGGGACTGTAAAACTATTGGGAATTATCCCCTTATTTTACCCTGAGAAGGAAGGACTATCCATATTGCTACAAATCTGCAGCACAACGGAATGCCCTTGGACTGGACACAAATGATCCTGCAGAAGGCCTCACCTCTGACTTAAGAGCCACAGGGATGAGGAGTGGCAAACAATTTTCCCCACGTCATTTTTATTTCGTTGTTGCCTTTTGAGCCAGGGAGGATTTGGACTCTCCTTTTGGACTCATATTTTGTGAAAAATTCATAGCTGGGAGAATCACTTATGACTAGAGAGCCATGGGGTGAAATGTGGAGAATGGGACATTCACCCACTATAAAACAGTTAAATGACTCTTGAGTCAGATGGTAAAAAGCACAAAATGGCTGCCAGCTCTTTGGCACATTGAGGACTTCGGATGTAAAAAGGCAAAAAAAGACCAGGGGGAGCAGCCATGTTAGTGACAGCTCCAGGGGCTCAGCAGAGCAAAAGATAACAATTATTTATAAATTAGATGTCAGCCCACAGAGAAAGGGCTCTGACTGGAAAAAAGTATAGTGCTGGTCTCTGCTGCAGCCCAACAGAATGAAGAAACAGTGATTTTGCATTCTAAAAGTAGGGGATTTAGCCAGCCCCTTTGAGGAATTTTCATTGAAAAGTCAAGGAGTTCTGGAAGTTTCTTGTTGGTGTCCCTGTGTTTCAGTGCTCTTGCCTGAGCACTGTGACTCATTTCCTGTCTCCTGGTCTTCAGTATCCCTGTGGCTGCATTGTGCAACCCAGGCCCTGTGCTGGTCTAGCTCTGTGTCACTGTGCATTTTAAGCTGCAGTCCCTTACCTATTATCCTAAAAGCAGTCCCAGGTCCTGTCCTCATACTTCCACTCCAGTGCCCAACCCTGCAGGGGAAAATTGGTGTCGGGCTTATCCCCTCCTGACCCTAATTCCACTATTTGCTTCCCCTTCCTTGGGTACTGGTCCCTTGCATACATATATAGGGCTTCCCTTACCTCTCCTGAACCCTCATCCCCTATTTGGCCATTCACCCCTAAATAATCTTTTAGTTTGTATTAATAAGGTGTCAGTCATAAATTGAGAGAACTCTTGGGCAGTGGCTAACTCTTCTCATCATACATGAGCTTGGATCCTGACACACGGTTAGCGGCAGTCAGAGTGGTGACACCACATGTCTTGCATTAGTATCTATAAGAAGAAATGGTTGTGCAAAGTAACATAATATTTTAAAAAATGTTATAAAAAGATCTAACAACATATAAACACAGAGAGAAAAAAAAAGAAATATGCTCAGATTGAATTTGAGTGAAAGCTTGATCACTTCTAGTGAAAAAAATAACCTATAACAGTACTCAATAATTTTTATTGCTCTTTGGTCAACCATAGACAAAGAAATATACAAGGAAGCTATCTGTGTTTCTTTCTCGTCAAACACAAACAGACTAAATCAACTTCCTATGACTACAAATGTTGCCAAAAAGTATTTTCAGAAACTTTTTATGTAGGAGAAATTAATTTTGTACTTTTGTGATCTATAACATACATCTGAATATTAATGAATTCATTAGGGCTAGAGGGGTGAAAACCTATGGGGTTCCCCATAGTCCTCCATAGAAGCAATTGGAAATGATGCCATCCTTTGAAAATAAAGGAATATTTTTTTCATTGTTTATACTTAGACTGTATACTAAATGTCAAATACATAAAAACATTTGAGTATGCTTTTATAAATATAGGCATTTGTCGAAGCATCTTATTCTTTTGAGTAAATATCAAAAGATAGCAATTGAACGTATGCATGTATGCAGATGTTCATGGTTTTACATATACATCTGTTTCTGTGAAAAGATATATTAAAAGTTAGGAAGAAAAAAGGCAGCGTTTCTGCAACTAACTTTAATTGCCAAGAATGTTTTGTTTTATCTCCTGAGTCACTGCACGTGACATTTGCATTTTAATAAAAACAATCTTTATTTTTCTACTTAAAACTCACTCTTTAGTCTTAACACTATGTTTAAGACATAGTAGTTTACTGCTTGGGAATAAGTGAACTGTCAAAATGACAACATGATTGTTTCATTGCAGGATCATGGAGAAATATCATGGAGGTGGGTATAAGGCAGAACAAAACCCTGGTAATTTACAGTGCAAGTAGATTCATAGAATCATAGAATCATAGAATTGGCTGGGTTGGAAGGGACCTCAGAGATCATCGAGTCCAACCCTTGAACCACCGTTGCGGTTGCTAGACCATGGCACTGAGTGCCACATCCAGTCTTTTTTTAAATATCTCCAGGGACGGAGAATCCACCACTTCAGTGGGCAGCCCATTCCAATGACGGATCACTCTTTCCGTAAAGAAATTCTTTCTAATATCTAACCTAAACTTCCCCTGGCACAACTTAAGTCCATGCCCTCTTGTCTTGTTGAAAGTCGTTTGGTAAAAGAGCCCAACCCCCACCTGGCTACACCCTCCTTTCAGGTAGTTGTAGAGAGCGATGAGGTCTCCCCTGAGCCGCCTCTTCTTTAGGCTGAGCAACCCCAGTTCTCTCAGCCTCTCCTTGTAGGGTCTATGCTCGAGTCCCTTCACCAGCCTGGTTGCCCTCCTTTGGACCTGCTCCAGGACCTCGATATCCTTCCTGAACTGGGGGGCCCAGAACTGGACACCAGTACTCAAGGTGTGGCCTCACGAGGGCTGAGTACAGGGGCAGAATCACTTCCTTGGACCTGCTGGCAATGCTGTTCCGGATACAGGCCAGGATGCCATTGGCTTTCTTGGCCACCTGGGCACACTGCTGGCTCATGTTCAGCTTCTTGTCGATCCCAGACTCCCAGGTCCCTTTCTGCCTGGCTGCTCTCCAGCCACTCTGTCCCCAGCCTGTAGCGCTGCATGGGGTTGTTGTGGCCAAAGTGCAGGACCCAGCACTTGGCCGTGTTAAACCTCATCCCGTTGGAATTAGCCCAACTCTCCAGTCTGTCCAGGTCCCTCTGCAGAGCCCTCCTGCCTTCGAGTTGATCAACACTCCCCCCCAGCTTAGTGTCGTCTGCGAATTTGCTGATGATGGACTCAATCCCCTCATCTAAATCATCAATGAAGATGTTGAACAGAACTGGGCCCAACACTGATCCCAGGGGGACACCACTAGTGACCGGCCGCCAACTGGATGCAGCCCTGTTCAGCACCACTCTCTGGGCCCGGCCCTCCAGCCAGTTCCTAACCCAGCACAGGGTGCTCCTGTCCAAGCTGCGGGCTGACAGTTTTTTCAGGAGGATGCTGTGGGAGACGGTGTCAAAGGCCTTGCTGAAGTCTAGGTAGACCACATCCACAGCCTTCCCCTCATCCACCAGTCGGGTCACCTGATCATAAAAGGAGATCAGGTTGGTCAGGCATGACCTGCCCTTCCTAAAACCGTGCTGGCTGGGTCTGATCCCTTGCCCATCCTGCAGGTGCTGTGTGATTGCACCGAGGATGATCTGTTCCATGACCCTGCCAGGCACTGAGGTCAGGCTGACGGGCCTGTAGTTTCCTGGGTCCTCTTTCCGGCCCTTTTTGTGGATTGGCGTGACATTCGCCAATTTCCAATCATCTGGGATGTCCCCAGTGAGCCAGGACTGTTGATAGATGATAGCGAGAGGCTTGGCGAGCTCTTCTGCCAGCTCCTTCATTACCCTTGGGTGGATCCCATCTGGTCCCATAGACTTGTGGGGATCCAAGCATCGCAGTAGGTCACAGACTGTGTCCTTCAGGATTACAGGGGGGCTGTTTAGATTCATGTCACTTTCTATGAGCTCCAGAAGCCATCCGTCTTCAGGGTAACCTGTCTTTCTGCTGAAAACTGAGGTAAAGAAGGTGTTAAATACCTCAGCCTTTTCTTCATCTTTAACAACTATATTCCCACTCGTGTCTAGTATAGAATGGATATTTTCCTTGCCCCTTCTTTTGCTACTAATGTATCTGTAGAAGGACTTTTTGTTATCCTTCACAGAGGTGGCGAGATTCCGTTCGCATTGTGCTTTTGTGTCTCTGATTTTCTTTCAACATGACTTAACAATATTCCTAAATTCCTCCTCAGTAGTTATCCCTTTTTTCCATAATTGGTAGGCCCTCCTCTTAACCCTAATTTCTTTCAGAGTCTCCCAATTCAGCCAGGCCGGTCGTCTTCCCCGCCGGCTCGCTTTTCGGCATACTGGGACAGCCTGCTCCTGTGCTTTCAGAACTTGTTCCTTGAAGTACGACCAACCCTCCTGTACCCCTCTGTTTTCAAGGTCTGTTTCCCAGGGTATACTCCGAACAAGTCTTCTGAAGAGGTCAAAATCTGCCCTTCGGAAGTCCAGCGTAGAGGTCTTATTGACGACCCTCCTTGTATCCCTGAATATTGAAAACTTTATTATTTCATGGTCACTAAGTCCCAGGCGACCACCGACCACCACATCTCCCACCAGCTCCTCTCTGTTTGTGAAAAGAAGGTCAAGCGAGGCTCCATTCCTGGTGGGCTCATTTACCAGCTGGAGCAGGAAATTATCCTCTATACACTCCAGGAATCTTCTAGACTGCTTCGTCTCTGTGCTGTGGAGTTCCCAGCAGATGTCTGGTAGGTTAAAGTCGCCCACGAGAACAAGGGATGACGATTTGGAGACATCCGCCAGTTGCCTGTAGAATACTTCATCATCCTCATCATCTTGATTGGGTGGTCTGTAACAGACTCCCATCACAATATCAGCCTTGTTGACCTTCCCCTTGATTCTGATCCACAGGCACTCCACCTTATTATTACAGACTTCAATTTCTACAGTGTCAAGGGACTCCCTAACATATAGGGCTACCCCTCCGCCTCTCCTACCCTGCCTGTCCCTTCTGAAAAGCCTGTAGCCACCTATAGTAGCACTCCAGTCATGGGAGTCATCCCACCACGTTTCCGTGATAGCGATTACATCATAGCTTTCCTGATGCATGATGGCTTCCAGCTCCTCTTGTTTGTTGCCCATGCTGCGTGCATTGGTGTACATGCACTTTAGCTGGGCTGCTGGTTTGTCTCGTACCTTGGGCAGACCACCCTTAGGCTCCTTTCTGGAGAGCCCAGTTTCAACCCCATCCCCCTTCAAACCTAGTTTAAAGCCCTCCTTATGAGCCTCTCCAACTTATACGCTAGAGTCCTTTTCCCCTTGTTAGTTAGGTGAAGTCCATCTGTTTTGAGTACACTAGGTAGTACGGAAGTTGTCCCGTGGTCAAAAAACCCAAAGTTCCGCCGGTGGCACCAATCCCTCAGCCACCTATTGATCAGATTAGTTTTCCTAGTTCTCTCCTCATTTAAATCTTCTATTGCTGGAACCGAGGCGAACACCACCTGTGCTCCTGACCCATCAATTAAACGGCCCAGTGCCTTGAAGTCTTTTTTAATCACCTTTGTACTTCGTCCAGCAATGTCATCACTGCCAGCCTGGACTACCAACAGTGGATAATAGTCTGATGGCTGAATTAGTTGAGGGAGTCTCCTACTAATATCCCTCACCTGGGCACCGGGAAGGCAGCAGACCTCTCTGTGGGATGGGTCAGGTCGACATATAGGGCCCTCAGTTCCTCTCAGAAGGGAGTCACCAACTACAACTACCCTTCTTCTTTTCTTCGTGGCTGTGGTTGTAACCCGTCTGGTGGAGAGAGGGCAAGCAGGAGACCTTCCAGAGAGATCTTCCTCTTGTCTGGCCTCCGCCTCATTTTCTGAGTCCAGGGCTCTGCCACCATGTATAGGAGGTCATTCACCTGCTCGCATCTCACGCAGACACTGTCCTCAGATGTTAGCACTAGGCTCAAACACTCTGCGCAGCCAGAGGCTTGAACAGCTGCATCCATCTTAAAGGGTTCCGTCTGTGTGGACACACGTTTTGTTGTAACAGCCGAAGTTTTTCCTCTTTTGGATACCATGGCTCCTTCAAGAGAAGCGGGAGGTTGTTGTGTCCCTTCTGCTTGCTCTGCCTGCGCGAACTGCCTCGCTAACTGCCGCGTCACCTTCCTGTTTGCCTGCTCCTGTTTGCCTGCTCCTGTTTGCCTGCTCCTGTTTGCCTGCTCCTGTTTGCCTGCTCCTGTTTGCCTGCTCCTGTTTGCCTGCTCCTGTTTGCCTGCTCCTGTTTGCCTGCTCCTGTTCGCCGCGCTCCAGGTCGCTGGCGCTCCCAGAAGCCGCTTAAATCCCTCCTGCCGGTCTGGGTGCCGCCCCCTTACCAGCTGATTGGCCTCTCCGGAGACCCGTCAGTAGAAAGAGTGTGCAGCACGCTGCCGGTAGCCGTATTTATTTAAAGTATTAAAACTTGTGAAAAGTTAAGGGGTTTAAATTTCAAGGAAATTGAATGTTAGGCATTCCCCAGATCATGAAGGAAAGTCTCCTTTGAAAAATGCTAAATGTTTCACTGCTGATGCTGCATTCAGCAAAGCACTTGGAGTTCATCCATAAGCAGAATCGCTGCTCTGGGCTCTTGCAGCTCCTGCTTTTATTTTTGTTCATTGGCACTTGACACTCAATGCTCTGAGTTTTCAGTCTAAACTGCCAGAAGAAATGCTTCCCAACTGCACTGTGACTGAATATGTTTTAGAGGACTGGAAAGTTACTTACAGAATTATGTATAACCTATCTTTTCCATTTCCATATAGCTGAAGCACATATAATTTTTTTGAGGGATTAAAGACTCTTTCCATGATATACATGTATGTTATGTGATACATGACATGATCTACTGTGTATATAATAACTTGGAATATTTAACATATTACATGTTATAGAAAAAATTCCTTATCATTACTCTTCATGACTCATCATACTTCATGAACCTTTCCCCTAACCCCTAATGTCTGAACCCATTCTATCCATCTGATATTAACACAATCTGTAGGAATTCAAGAAGCAACAAAGATAATATAGTGGTACTACAAACTAAGTACCTTTACCATTCTATAAGAATGAAGCAGCAAAACATTACAGAGAGATCTTTTTCCTGGTGATAACAAAGTATTTTCATCTCATCTGTTCTCTTGATGACTTATAATTTTCCAAAACATTTACTTTCCATTCTTCTTGTAAGATTAATCTCCAGTCTTGCAAAGATTCATGTATAAAAGTCACTTCATATATTAGAAAAATAATTACATGTTCAGATATTTTTGCCGATTCTGGACCCAGGAAATAAGAAATGAAAATCAAAACTATGTGAACTAGAAAAAGGACAATTAAGATGAAGTGGAAAATATGTGACATGAAGTAGAATGAAGGCTTTAATATTTTATACACCCAGGGTGGGAAAAATAGCACAAGTTCAGACTATACAAGTAATTTCTGCACTGAATGTTTACTTTGCTGATGCTTTTAAATATTCTTCCCCAAGTGTTTAAGAGGAAGATATCACTAAAAATTAGCATAATTAAAAAAAAAAAAAGCTGTGCTTCCTCATAGATAATCTATATCTATCCTTGTGAGAAGCCCTGCTGCATAGCTACACAGGCAAATTTGACCCAGAAATCTCCTCCTTTAGGTCTTAGAAGGGGGCCTTAAAAAAAACCTAAGGAATATTTTTTAAACAACTGGATATTTTTTAAACAACTTTTATTTTGTAGCAACTTTTAATAAAGGTGCTACATAAATATAGAGGTTCTTTATATAAATTAGTTTTGTTAGCTTGCATAATTCCTTACTTTGAAATGTCTAAGAGAGAGATTTTCAAATTTATCTAGAGATGAAAATAAAGGTTGCTGGTATTCAGGGGAAAACAATTTAAAACAAAGAGATGTGTGACTATGCAGCCATTAGTTTTTCTCTTTGTTTTCATTAAATGATTATTATAATGCAATGAGAAGGTTTTATCAAAAGCCACTGCTCAGTGGTTACCAGTCATGAAATTAAAGTAATTGTCTGAATTTCTTATGTATTAGTAAAGCTCTAGAAATCATAAAAAAACAGAGAACACAGAGACCTACAGCTTAGTCTTCTCTTACTGTTGTTTCAGGTAAAAACATGTTAACTGTTAGGATAACTTGACTGGTGCTTTTAAATCTTTCATTAATAAGTACCCTATGGTTCAGTGTCAAAAAGGATAGTGATTCTGCTACTACACTGCTGCTTTGTAGTGTTCTGTGCTGTAGAACAACAGGTTGAAATGCTTGCATGTGTTTGGCAATAATGACTATCCATTTTAAATCTGAACGAATATATGGTGCTCAACGATGAAATAATCTACTGCAACTGCTTCCATTGTACATCCATAAGGAAATACCTATAACCCTAAGAAACAATTGACAGGAAAAGCCAAAGATTCAGCAATGCAGCAGTTCAGACATTCATCTGAAAATATAAATACTTCTTACGGATTATGCTAAGAAAGTCATGTGTGTGATATAGTGAGGAAGAAATCTCTCTCATCTAGCATAGAAAAGATGTTTTAGGAGTTATATTATCTTTTTTTCTCACCTTTGTTGTGTGGATATCTTAGGAAGGAGCCATACAAAGCTGCAAATGAAGCATTCATAATGCCAGGATCAAATGTCTCAAAGGTGCTATGTGAGCAATGAATTTTAAGTGATCCATGGTTTTCATGGTGGGTTTTATACATAGGAAATTAATAACATCAGAGGATTTCCTTATTTTCTTTCTTATTTGTTTGCATTCAATATTCACTTCTGTGATAAGTTCATAGAATACAACAGGAAAAATAGGAAGTTGCTTAACATTAAAAGAATTCTTTCTTTATAATACATTAAACTTCTTACTTAGCACTTGTCTTTGAATTGGCCATGGTAGATTATAACACAGTTTATTCATAGGAAACTGCTCTGAAGAAGTAGGAGGAATCCAAAATAGTAAAGTGGTTTGTATTACTTGACAGATAAATATGGGGATGAAAGATAAAAATGTTGGACTGCTGTTTTTTCCTAGCAAGACATAGTATTAGAAGAGTTGGACCAGGTGATCCTTGAGGTTGCTTCCAGCCTGACATTCTATGAGTCTGTGAAGACATTCTCTTTAAAAATAACCTGAAAAACTATAAAACAATCTATTTCTCTTGAGGCAGTCTTACTTAAGTGATATAAATGTGGCTTCATAAAAGGCTTAATTCCATTTCTATGACACATACCTTGGTCAAAGGCACAATAGGTTTTATTCATTATAACCTTCTTCATTTTTTCATATCTCTAACAAACCTTTTTTATTTTTTTTGTCATAATGATTTTTTAAAATGGGGATAGGATCCCATGCGTTCCACAAACCTTGGCCACCTGCTCTAGAGCAATTGTATGGATAATATTACAAAGCAGAAGAATTTAGCCCATACCCTTTCTGAATCTTCAGATTTATTTAAACCATTTTCAAGATTAAAGTAAGTTGTACACATCTGCATTCTCAGCAGACTGACATTCATCTCTTTTTTCACTTGGCTTTTTCCATGTAATAAAAAATCATTTATATACATTGATGAGTTTCCCCCTTGAGCCTTCTCTTCAGGATAAACATTCTCAGCTTTCACAGTCTTCACCCCTATGAGAAATTATTCAGTTTCTTAATGATCTTTGTGGTCTTTGTGGATGGACTCTTTTCAATATACTCATATATCACTTGTACTGGCGAACCCAGAACAACATGATAATCTAGGTGTGGCTTCGCTAGTGATGAATGGAGAGAAAGGATCACCTCACTTTACCTGCTGGCAACACTCTTTCTAATGCATCTCAGGATACCATTAGCTTTCTTTGATACCTGGGCATATATTCTGGCTTATGGTCAACTTGGTGTTCACCAGGACCCTGAGGTCTTTTTTGACAAAGCTGCTTTTCAACTTGTCCACCCCTAGCATGTACTGGTGAATAGGGATGTTCTGCCCGAGAAGCAGGACACTGCACTTTCTCTTTTCACCTGGGTTGCTCATGCCCTACTGTGTTCCTCCAGAATATACTCTTTCTTGTGTCTCTCCAAAAAAAATGCATACAGTGCATTACCCCTTTGGACTATCCTGTGTTGGTTTAGGTTGTCCAGTTATCCAGATTGTAGTCATCTACGTTTTAACAAGAAACTGCTCTTCTGTGTTAAACTTCTTGAAATCAATGGTAGTTGTAAGGATATGCTTAAGCTTGTACATCTTCTATATGGTTAGAATCTGCAATGCTTGCTCAAATCCAATGAACACTCCTTCTATAATGGATAAGCTATGTGAGTTCATGTTCTGATTCTACCAGTAATTCCTCATACAATTGTATGAACCTGAAATTAAAAACTACTCAAATATACTGATACAAATAGCTCAAAAACCACCTATACTATTTGGCATCATTAATTCAATTGACGATTATTTAACAAAGCACTTCTTCCTGTAGCAACTGTTATTCAACACAGAATAAATAACATATATTTGGAAATTTGAAATACATATTTTGAATGATGTCACTAACATGTGATGCTCAAAAAACCTGGTATATACTTATTTCAATCAGAAATGTAATGCTTTATTACAGGAACATGTGTTTACATTACTTCTGCAAATGCATATGTGACGCATTGTGTGACCTACTGATTCTTTCCTAATAAAATTAATATTTTTATCAGCAAAAGATGCTATGTGCAGCCAGTCTGAATATAATGAATATTTCTAAAATATTCATTTCATTTTATAATCTTAGACATTATCATGTAGTATAGAATAAAAATTAATTATTATAGACAAAATATTAAAATAGTTCAAATTAACATAGCCTGTAAATAAGCAAGTTTGCTCCTTTTTTTCATTCTGTCCTTTCAGAATACTCTCAAAGGGAAGCCTGAATCAGAGACAAGCTTTTCTCTTCCTTGCTTATAAGCAGATATAGATAAACTTATAGTTTTAGTTGAGATATAAGGAAATAGGGCTTCTCAGTCAATGTTTTATCTTAGAATCATAGAATGGTTTGGTTTCAAAGGGACCTTAAAAATCTAGTTCCAAACACCTGCATAGGCAGGGACACCTACCTCTTGACCAGATTGCTCCAAGTCCTATCCAACCTCTCCTGGAACACTTTCAAGAAGGGGAGCTCAGCAACTTCTCTGGGCAACATGTTCCAGTGTTTCGACACCCTCACACTAAAGGATTTCTTCCCCATTTCTAATCTAAATCTGCCCTCTTCCAGTTTAAAGCCATCACCCCTTGTCTTATCACTATGTACCCTTGTGAAGACTCCCTTACAAGCTTTCTTGTAGGCCCCTTTAGGTTCTGAAAATCAGCTCTATGGTCTCCTAGGAACTTACTTTACTCCAGGATGAAGTGTTCTTATTCTCTGCATAGCATAAATGTCATCTTTCTCAATCTCATTCACTCTTGACATATACCTCATCAAGAATATAACATTAGGCCTGGAGTTAGCAAGGGAATGATATGAGAAAAGATCCTAAGCATGCATGCTGGTCTGCCAAGGAGAAAGCGTTTAAAAAGTGTTTTAGAACATTTGGGAGGAATAGTTGTCAATGAAACCTGAGCTTTTCCTTGAGCTACAGCAACTTACAGCTCTGGCATTCTATTTTAGGTTCTGTGTATAAATATATGGTTTAAATAGTCTCCTAACTCATCCTCTGACTTACAGCTTTGAAAGATACTCTTCTACACATACACCGCTGACTGGAATTCTACGAGAATTAGCTGGTAAGAATCTGTACCAAGAGGGCTGTCTTTGAGTTTCTGACACCATCAAGAGACTTAAACACATTGTATAAGACACAGTGTAACTATACCAGCACTGATAATCTATCCAACGTTAAGCTTACTCAAAAAAAGGTTTTAAGGTTGAGAAACAAAGCCTACATAACCCCCTATTGGGTTTTTTTTTTTTTTGTCTTAGTTATCTTGTCACCCATGGCAGAAACTGCCATCACCTCTTCCACCAAATACATTTTCGAACACTATGTTTGTGACTTCACCAATGCTTTCTGACTTGGCTTAGAGAGTCATTCACCAAAGTAATTCATATTTCTGTTTCAAATTCTTACATACACCTTTCCTTGGTCTCATGGCAAAGATCACAGTCTATTGTATTAACCATAATTTTCTCATTTTTCCTTGTACCCATCTGTTTCCTGCTATCAAGTATTTACTTTCCTCTTTCCTATATAAAGTTTAAAAAAATTAAAACCTTAAAAAGGTCTAAGGATGTCTCTATGCTCTATGCTTACCCAGTGATTTGAGTAAAGGTATTCTGTCTCTGAAGAGCACAGCTGGACACTGTGAAAATAATAAAGCAAAAGCAACATTAAGAAGTATATATAAATAATTCTTTCATCAAGAATTAATCTCTTTGTACAAGAAATTAGCATCTGATATAAGTATAAACTAAGTGTCATAGCTCAATGCCTGTCTAAGTAAAAGCTTAAAAGAAATTACTAAAAAATTTTCCGCAACTTAAAAGATTGGTCAGAAGTTTTCCAACGAAATTAGTTACTTCAGACCCCTTACTATTATTTAAATATCTTCTGTAGTCTCAAACATTTCTCAGGGTATGCTCTGAAACTTAGTTTCAGTCATCAAAAGCTGTCAACTAAAAGGGAACATGTTCCTACAGAATAATCAACTGATTTAAAATGCCATTAACGTTGGACTGGCACATATTGTGAGGGTATTCCTTTATCTTATAATCCTTAGTGAAGAATACCATTATCATCTTCTAACTTCTAGCAGAACCTATGGACAGGTTTGCTGTACATTTGTTACGCACAAATGTGCACAGTAATTTTGATTATTAGAGGTGTCAGTCAGACTATCTAAGTACACATCCATTTAAAGGTTAAAGATGTTTCCAAGATAAGTTAGAATTGTCAATTCATGCCAAAAAGCTATGAACATATCTGAGCTTTTGAAAAGCTGTGGTATTTTAATGACTTGCAGCAGATTAATGCCAGCCTGAAGAGGACTCAGATGTCTGTATATCCCAGGTAAGTTTCACAGAAGCCTTAAAATGTAACCAGATGACATTTCTGAAAAGAAGAGAAATCTGGAAGTATCACAGTTCCAGTTCAGAAGGATGTTATTTATATTTATAGAGACATTATTACATTTCTGTAGAGGCTGTAGTACGAAATGTCACTTTCAAGAAAGTGTTAAGTGTATGGTGTTTTTTTTAAAAAGTATGGTTTCCTATGATACCCTAGAAAATAAAACTTTTCATAGAAAAATATCACAATGTATTTTTTAAGACCAGAGATAGAATTTGAGTTAACATAGAAAAAGTGATGAAAAAATATCTGAAGTTGAGATACTTTTACACAATTTTGGGTTGAGAATGAAAATTATTCGGTTTTACCATTCTTGTGTGTCCAGGTCACTTACTACCAGCATATTTGCTGTTGATACTAAGGTATTACTCCTGATAGAGTAAATGCACTTTCCATAAATAATTGAATACTAATTGGAACAAGGTCTTGACTCGCAGACTCCCACATGAAAAATAGAAGTCCTAATTACTCGGAGTCAAGCTCTATGCAGGACCACCAAATACATAATGTATTTGATTGTGAATCAGCTTTAAGTTTTGAGATTTTTAAATAATCTTGTATTATGTAGCATGTCTGTGATAGCTCATATTGCAGGACTGAAAACAGGTTTGACATTAATTTGTATTTTTAAAAGGTCTTTCCTCTTGAAATAAAAGAATAACTTTAAAAGCATATTATTTCAGGAGAAATTGTTTCAATTATCTGTAAAACAAATTAAGAAAAATGACCACACTTTCAATTGTCATTTGAATCATAGTTTGTAGGGAAAATTATGTGCTTAATACCTTGTTATTGTTTGGGAAGTGAGACACTAGAAAAGGCTTGCCAAGAAAATTGTGGATGCCACCTCCTTGGCAGTGTTCAAGACCAGGTTGGATGGGCCTTTGAGAAACCTGGTCTAGTGGCAGGTGTCCCTGCTAGGGTTGGAACTAGATGATCTTCAAGGTCCCTTCCAACTCAAAACATTCTATGATTCTATGATATTTCTTTGCTTGAAATTTACTGTCATGATATTTGGAGGGATATTGAAATATTTTACACTGAGTAGCCCTGAAAACTAAGATATAAAATTTTCTAAATAATTCCTGGTAAATGACCCTGGTTATGTTGAGATATGCCATGAGCTGTTTCTGAGGCTTCAGAACAAGGGCATTTTGATTTTCTGCTAAATGAAAGGAGATAGTGTTCAGAGTGACATTTCTTAAAAGATATAGATTTCTTGAACAGATCTGAACAGACTGCACTGATTGCAAGAGGATCAGTTCACCTCTCCCCTTTCCTTCAGTATTTGTTTCTGATATTTCACCATGGTTTTACTGATAATCTGTAACCAAATTACTGCAGACAGAAAAAAATGTAATAAAAAAAATTAAAGACATTTCCTTGACCTTCATGTTTGTAAATAGCGCTAAATTCTTAATTTCGGTCTGTACCTGTGATTAGCTAGAAGTTATACTTAAGGAAAACACATTGGAAATGTTTTAAACTGTTACCAAGGAGATGGTGAGTCAGAATCTGTTTCTAGGATGACTTAGAGGTGTCAAAAATGTTAGATATCAAAATTATTCTGGGAGATCAAAGCAGTTCAGCAGGTGTCTATTGAAATTTCTGATTTTTCTGTCATTTTCTGTTATTTCAGGTCACTGACACTGGAGGCATGAAAAATTATTCTAATGACATTTTACAGCATAGAGGTGAAATTCCTGCTTCCCAAGACCTTTCCTCTCTCACCATACCTATTCCTCATCCCTCTTGCAATATTTTTTTAATCTCAGGCACTTAGATATATCACATGCTACATGAGGCCTGAGAGTAACCCCATTTTCAGTCAATAGGACTTGTCATTGGTTGCATCTGTTCTTTTATAAAGTCATGTAATCCATTTTACCCTTCATTTTTACCTCAAGATATAAATTAAACCTCTTTGTTGTTATTGTTTATGAAGTGCTTTGCCTAGCTGAAAAAATAACAATCTTGAAAATGTAATACTAAAAATAAACATGTAGACCCAATTGTGTTATAATTCACACTTCTTTCTGGTTTTGCCCTTGATTTTGTATTATTTAAAGTACATTTTCTAGAATGTCCTTGTAGTACAGGACACTTGCAAGGCTGAAAGCAAGCAAGAAAAATGGACTACAGAATCTCTTCAATAGAAAATTAAGAATAAGATTTTGCTGCTTAAATGTCATCTCTGTTCTTCCCTGTTGATTCTGTTCAGAGGGAAGCTGCCTAATAATCCTAATAGCTTCATAAAAACACAATCTGTGATATAATTTGCACCCTCCCCAGACCTCTGACAGTTGCCTTCTGGTAGGGTTCAAGCTGCACATATTGTTCTTCAGGCTGCTGAGGATTTTCTGAAGATCTAAAGGAAAGAATGATAAAGAAACTGCTATCCAAGTTCAAACTACCATAAAAAGGTCTGCCATAGTCTATCCATGGGTGAAGTGTGGGGCGATCATTCACCCTATTGTGGCTAAACCACAGAATTAGGTCAGTTGTGGCTTACTGACATGTAAGCTTTCTGACTAGTAACTAACTCTCAGTCCAACTTTTTAAGTTTCCAACCAAGCTAGTAATAGTTTTCTGAAAGTCAAAGATCCTTGTAGCTGCCTAGCTGGTTGGTCAAGTCATTCTTGATATAGTGAAAACCAAAAGTCCTGACCACCTTTACTAAGTTTTTACTGAGGCCTCTACTTCAAAGTAAATAAATTCTAAAGATTCAGAGAAGTTTTTACAGCTTCTCCCTCCAAGCAAGAAGTTTTGCAGGATTCCCTATCACCAAAAGCATTTTTTATCAACTACTTCAAAAAGATATCCATCAAAGGGCCAAGGCTTGTGCATAGAAATCCTTATAGAGACAAAAAAGAAAATAAAACAAATCAGGACTATATGAGCTACATTAAAAGTAAAATAAATCCCTTCCACACTATTTTTAACCATAGTTATCTCAATAACATTATGGGAAAGTGAAAATGAATGTATTGAAGTAATCTGAACTAAACTCTTACTCTGTCCTGGAATTTTCATGACATTTCAAGTGAGTATGAACAGAGATAGGAAAGTTCTTCAAATTCACACTGTTCTAGCTCTTATATGAATAAGTAAAAATCATGGAAGATATTCTCTTTGAATCAACAACCATGTTTCAGGACCACAATACAACTTCCCAGAGGAAGCAATTAGGAAGATTTCAGAAAGACGTCTAGAAGCTGTCAAAAGTCTGTGAAGACAGAAAATATTTAAGACTTTAATGTTTGTGTTCATGAAGTCCTGTTCATGGTTTAGGGGCAGACATTTAAAAAAATGAATGACATAGGTGTATAAAGTAAATAATTTGTGTAAACACCCAAGGTCAAGTGTCAGTCCCCCAGATCAGATTTCAGAGACTTCACTGTTGTCATTATTCTTATTGATCTAGAGAAGGAAAGTGCAGCAGTCTGGCAGTAAGATATGGATATTTAGATAACATAAACATCTTCTGAAATACTGATGACATTTTCAGAAAGGCTGATGATTACTACAGGAACTGTTTATATCATTTGCATACTTGCAGTATACACATTCTTATAGAGCTTTAACCTAGCTTCATCATACAAAGTGATGTCTTCAAATGTAAGAAGCAATCAACAATGAAGTGTGAACTGAAATCTATACAAAAACCACTCTAATAGATCGATTTCCTTTCCAGTTACTCTGTTTTATGCTAAACATTGCAATCTTCTTTAGGAATTTAAAGTTCTCACTCTAGAACACTCAATCTTTAGTGCTTTGAGAAGTTCATAATAAACCGCAAGTAATATACTTTTAGAGAATATATGATGATGCTTTTGAAGATCCTTGGTCTTGGGAGAACTGGCTAAGGAATCAGTAGAAAAAGTAGTGTTCCATCTACCCTTACAGCTGCAGGGAATGAAAAAGTAAGAAATGGGAAGAGACAGGAGATTAATACCTGTCTCCAAGTCTGGTGCCACTGGCAGAATTTTGAGGGTTTTGATCATGAGTCAGTTTAAATGATATCAGGCCTTTCCGGTGGGAGATGGACTGACTGTCCCAAAGGGGCAAAAGGATTTTTCCACATGAATTAACAGGGCTTGTTGAAAGAGCTTTGAATTAGTTTTGAAGGGAGAGAGGGATAAAACCAGTCCGTTAGAGATAAACGTGATGGCAGGACTCCAATGTTTGAGGTATAGTGTGCCATCCAGGTCCTTTGGTCTGGCATCTCAGTGGAGGCATGGGATTGGGACCCATGTGCCAGTGAAGACACAAAGACTATTGATAGGTTAGAAGCTATGGAAGCACCTGAGAATAATCAGGTAGGAATTAAGTCTTCTTCCCTCAGGAAGGGGATGAGATCAATAGCTGAACTGAACATGCACAAATGCATGTAGCATGAGCAACAAACAGGAAGAGCTGGAAGCCATTGCATAGCAGGAAAACTATGATACAGTTGCTATCATAAAAACATAGTGGAGAGGCTCACCCAGACGGAGTGCTACAGTGATGGCTACAAACTCATCAGGAGGGGTAGGCATGGAAGTAGTGACTGTAAGGGTAGTTTTGACTGTCTAGAGGTTAATCAAAATTACAATGGAGTTGAGTGTGTACCGGCAAGAATCAGTGATAAAACCAATAAGCTACCTATCATGGTGGGAATTTTTAATAAACAGCCCAACCAGGATGAAGAGGCAGATGACTGTGTCAACATGCTGACACAACTTAGATGGTATAGTATTCTATTGATCCAATATACTCCTCCAATATACTGCCACTTGTGATTAAAACATAAAACTGGAGGACTAAAAAATTTCACAACAAACTCTGGCAGAGATCTTCAGCAGGTTGTGGACTCAAATTTATCCTTGTATTTATATGAAGATTTATATGAACTATGCAACATGCTTAACATATCAAAAATTAGCTTAATTATTTGAATTCCTTTTTTCTAATATTCTTGACTTTACATGCTTATTATTCTCTTGATATTTTCACATGAATTTGTGAGAAAGATAAGAATACTCCACTACTTTAATAATAAAGCTTGAAGTCACACAGTTAAACCAGCATATGGTGTTTACAAATAGCTCAGTGCAACATTTTTCTGGAAAAGCCTTCAGTTTATTATTTTGCTGAAGAAATACAACATATATACCCAATTTATCTCTTCTGATTCAGCTTTAAGTATGAATATGATGTTCTATGAAAGTTTGAAATGTTAAAATGAGCATAATGTATTTCTGGAAGTATCCTAATACATACAGACAACACTCCAGTTTTTTTTCATTGAGAACTGTCCCAGTCTATTTTCTATTTATATTATGTTGATTTTATGCTAGCTCTCATCTCAAAATTTAATTAAAATTATTTTTTAAGAATATTTCACTGATAATACTGTATAATTTCTTACTGTTGCACATATGGTTCCCATTAATCTTGCCATTACACACAAAGTGGTTTATTATGTCTCTAAAAAAAGCCTATGAATTTATATGCTCTTCCAACCTGTAGATTGCAAAAGCTTTTTAAGGGTAGTCTTCATTAAATACAAGCTGAACACAAAAAGTATCTATGTTACAATAAATAAAAATATGCTATTTATTTAAAGGAATGACAAGAATATTTGCAGTTAAATGTTGAAATTATTTTGGGTGGTAAGACAGGTGGCTTGCAGAAACTAAAATATGATTTCAGCTCCAGATCTAAACTATGTTGGTACAGAAAATACAAGAACCATAGGTAGCTCATATTCTTCCTCTTTTAAAAAATATTTTTATTATAGTTGCCTGTACACTGAAATGTACATCTTTCCTTTCAACAAGCTATGGTCTTGCCTTTTGCCTTTACACATAATGTAGACAGTATAAACTGTTTCTTTCTATTTCTCTCACTCCCACATGAATGCACACACACAGTGTCCAGCTGGGTTTGGTGTCCTGGACAAGAAAGTAATAGTCTTTATCTATCAACCTAATTTATCTGGAGATGACTGCAATGGTTGAGTAGCCTGCAGGGCTGAGAGTCTGTTTTAAGCCATAGAGTACAATAACTATTCTTCTGAAGAACTCCTGGTTTCCAGCTATCAGTCCTCACCTTCTATCTTTACTAAATTCTAACTGGTCATATCAGTTTTTATCCCTTTCAGTCTTTTTAGGATTTTCAATTGGTATATACCTTTTACTGTGAGGCTGTATATGTATTGCTACCACATTAATGTCTGTTGCTACTTAATATCTGAAAATTATAATTTTTTTCTTGGTTCTTTCTCTTTATTGTAAGTACAAAACTATTCTTCCCTTTCATATTCTTTTATTTTCATGTTGAATGTTTTTATACTATTATTCTTGATATAAAAGAGGTAGCACATCATGAGGAAGCACAGCACTGATCTGCACCACATTGAGTTAAAAACTCTTGTCACGGTTTAACACTGGCCCGGCAATTAAACCGAATAACAGACGCTCTCTATTAATCTGTCTCTCCTTGATAGAGAAAGGAGAGAGAATAAGGGAGAGAGACTTATGGGTTGGAAACTAAACTACACAACTTTAATGAAACAGTAGTGATAAATAGGTAAAATTACTAAATATATACAAATATACAGGAAAATGGAAACCACATTCCTCCCTCCTTTCCCCAATAACTCTCACGTCACCACCGAGGCTGTAGGGCAGCCCTGGGAAAGTCCAGGCTGGACTCCTGGAGTCGGCAGCAGTCGGGAACCGGAGGCAGGAACACACAGATATGGGCTGGCACGGATCAGGAGCACAGGCAGACGAATGGACAGGATCCTTCCAGGATGCCGGGTGAAGGAAGGGAAGCAGGAAAAGATCTGGCTCGGCCCACGTGATGCCTCAAATTTATACTGAGTGTGACGTATATGGGATGGAATACTCTGTTTGGTCAATTCTGGCATCTATCTTGTCCGTTCCTCCCTAAAGGAGGGTTCAGGTGGGGCCTCTGTGTCCTTGGCTCTGCATACCAGTCTCTAGCAGTAACTATAAACATCAAGTATTATCAGTCCTAAAAGCACACACACTGCATGAGAAACTTGCTGTTAATTTCAGCAAATGCAACTACTTACAAGGGACTTAGCTAAAAGCAAAAGTACAGAAACAGAAAACCACCTTTATCCTGGCCCAAACCAGGACAACTCTACACATTAATTTTTCATACAGTGTAATGTTATCTCCCCAAAATGTCATTTACCTTTCTAAAAGGATATGTAATTTTAAGAAATAATAGTGTCAATAAAAGGTACATTTCTTCTCTTTTAGATAAATAGCAATAACTTATCGCTTTTACTCATTTAGTTCATTTTCTCACATTATGAGAAATGCATCATCAGGTAAAACTTGATCTTTTTTATAAATTACCTGGATCCACTTCAAGTCAAATAAACAAGGTTCAAGTGACCGCTTTTCATGTAAATGCTATTACTTTCAAAGACTGGCATAGGGTAGAAGAAGAGCCAAGAATATGCAAGAACAATTTCTTCAGTTTAGAGAAAAAATTAATTTACACAAAAGAGCATCAAACTAAAAATTACCACTTTTTTTCAGAATACAAAAGAAAAGTAATTACCCAAATATTTATCTGTGTGTGTCATTTTGATGGCTAATTCCCGAGATAATCTACCAGTCCTCAGATCTCCTCTGGGGATTTAGTTATGTATGGATATTAGCCAAAGAGGTCATCATTTCTAAACCAGACAAAATTATTTCTTCTATGTGACATTAGGAGTGGCTGCCTCCTCCAGCAGCCCTGGCCCAGCACACTCCTGCCCAGCTGCCAGAGCCCAGACTGGTGCCTGAGGGATGTGACTGCTGCTTTCTTCTTTGTGGGGTAAACCAGTGGAGAAGTTAAGCTTGGGTCCCAGAGGCACTTATCTACAGACATTGACGTGGATGGCAACACAGACTGCCATGGAGAAGGCACTGCCTTCAACATTACCTGTGTAAAGGACTCACATAAAGCACCAGCACAGACATCCAAGTCCCCTCCTCCTCTTGGACTGGCAGAGGCAGAAGGTCACTAAAGCAGGGACACACACTACTCTCCAATTTGATAGTTGCATCCCAGGCCACACCACTCACCCCAACAGGTCTCCTACTCCCTGCCTGATCCAGTGTGGTGCTTGTTAGCAAAAAGAGATAAGCACTCACATATATGGGACAGAGGGCAAGACAGTGCAGAAAGAGCTAAGAAAAGGTTTAATAAAAAGACAGGACTGACTGCAGTGATCAAGTGCAGGTTGGTCAGACAGCCATAATGACTCTAGAGTATTCATGTTACCAGCCTCTTTTATACTCTTTTATTTCTCTCTTATCCTCTTCCCCTGTACATTCCCTTATTAATAACTGACACCTCATCCCCTTGCCTCCAGAAACTTGGATTTTCTTCTTCCATCATTATTGGCTACAAATTCCTGGTTTGCTTGTAGATTCTTGATAGCCTTTAGTGATTAGTGAGACTGACAAAGTTTATTTCTTTTCTTTTTCTCCATTATGTTAATCTGTTTGATTTGTGACTGTGTATTTTGTTTCTTGCTTAATCATTTTCTTTAGTATCCCACTTGATAAGGTCCTCGATTAGATCATTTTACTGAAATCATAGAATCATAGAATCCTTGGGGTTGGAAGGGACCTCGAAAGATCATCTAGCCCAACCCCCCCTGCCAGAGCAGGGCCACCTAGAGCACTTCGCATAGGAACGTGTCCAGGCGGGTTTTGAATGTCTCCAGTGAAGGAGACTCCACGACCCCCCTGGGCAGCTTGTTCCAGGGCTCTGTCACCCTTACAGTAAAAAAATTTTTTCGAATATTCAACTTGAACCTCCTATGCTCCAATTTACACCCATTACCCCTTGTCCTACCACTGGTCACCACTGAGAAAAGCCTAACTCCATCTCCCTGACACTCACCCCTTACATATTTGAAAACATTGATGAGGTCACCCCTCAGTCTCCTTTTCTCCAAACTAAAGAGACCCAGCTCCCTCAGCCTTTCCTCATAAGGGAGATGTTCCACTCCCTTAATCATCTTAGTAGCTCTGCGCTGGACTCTTTCAAGCACTTCCCTGTCCTTCTTGAACTGAGGGGCCCAGAACTGGACACAGTACTCCAGGTGCGGCCTCACCAATGCAGAATAGAGGGGGAGGAGAACCTCTCTTGACCTACTAACCACACCCTTTCTAATGCACCCCAGGATGCCATTGGCCTTCTTGGCCACAAGGGCACATTGCTGGCTCATGGTCATCCTCTTGTCTACCAGGACCCCCAGGTCTCTTTCACCTACACTGCTCATAAACATTCCCACATTCCACTAAGCCTTATCCATCAGTGTGACTAACCAGTGTTGGTTCTCATTTCTGCCTCCCTTATTGTTTGTCAGTCAGGTTTGCATTTCTGCATTTTCTTGCTAATGGCTTTCTTCTTTTTTTCTTTTCTCCTTTTTCCATTGAGAAAATCCCTGGCCACATACCAGAAACTCTCTCCTTCCCTATGACCTTACTCTTTCCAATAGACATGCAGCATCCATAGAGCAATTAGATATGATGGAATGTCACTGATTTTTCTGGCATGGATTTATTCAAAAAAGGAGGTGAAGCAGCTGCACATTTGAGATACCTAAGAAGACTTGGATAAGCATAGTCAAGTTTAAGATACCTATGGAAGTTCAAAAAATCAATTTCTAGAAACACAGTGTTAGAAATTTAGATAGCTATGCAGTTCAGACATCCAGGGGCTGAGGGAAGCTAAGCAGTGATTAAGAACTCTATATTTTTAAGTTTCAAACCAGTAAAAAGCATAATTCCTACTTTGGAACTGATTGACAGTTTTTTCCTTTGGATATTATAAAAGAATCTGAGAATAAGTTTGACAAATGGATTATGCATTATTTATGAAGTACATACAAGATAAATTTCCAGGTATAAGAATTTGTCAATGAGAATGATAACTTTTTCCATAACAATCCTATTTATATCTCCTTCTGTTTGGTAATTCTATGAACAGATGTCCTCTGTAATCGGTGAAGGCATAAATGTTTCAATTATTTATTTGTAATCAGCATGTTGAAAAAAACAGACTTGTTCGTTACTTCCATGTATTCTGTCACTGAGACTTTATTTATCACAGACTCTTTATCTTACCTAGTTGACACTCATTCATATGTGAGCCTAATGTAAAGATATATAGCTTAATACTTAAAAGATTTTGATTGGAAGGGCCTTTCATCACTTGATAATATCAAGAATGAAAAGTACATGAGAGTTGAACTCCAGGAAAGATGATAAAGAAGGGAAAAAAATGGAATTCAGCAGAACACTTGCTTTTGTGTACAGAATAAGCTAGGCAAGAAACAGAAGTATTGGGACTTAACAGCTTTACATAAGAAATATTTCCATTTCTGAATACTAAACCTTGTCATAATACAAAATTTTTCCATTTTCTAAATGCATCACTAGTAGGCAGTATTCTAGTTTGACTGTAAAATTGTTTAATAGGAGCTCTAACTAGCCAACTGAATTAAATGAGCAAGTTCTGAGCATCTCTGAATACACTGTTTTTGCAGTTCCTTCTCTGAGATTTCACTATATTTCAGTATTACTCTGAATAAGCAGGTAAGATCTGTCAGAGCAGGAAAAGGTATGGTTAAAATTTTGTTATAACATTATTCAAGTCTTCTGATGACAAAGAAAGGGCTTTTTTGTTGACTTCTTTATTAGAAAAAAATTACCAGAAATGTGTGATTTTTACAATTGTTGTTTGTTTTTAAGAAATATATTTTACATAATCTAAAAGATGATAATTAGAGAACTAATGAAACTACTATACCTGCTCAGGTGAGAAGCAGAAATATGAACAATTTTAAGAGAAAGTAATTTGCTTAGACAACTTTTTATCACTGTATTTTTATATAATAATTTTCTTTCTGCTCCTGTGATTATCTGTGAAAATACATTGTTCTAGACACAACAAATTAAAACCAGGAAACATGATGCTGTAATGAGCACAGGAAATGTTAGGGTCCTTTTTAAAAATTGGAAACAAAGGAAGCAGAAAGCTGAAGTAATTTTTGCAAAATAATAATCTGTGCTGGTGGCTGCAGCCAGTGCTGCTAAGGAAAATTATTCTGTAGATTTAAAATGAAATTGCCACATTGTTAATATTCCACAAGAAACAGGATACTAGGATTAGTTTTTGTTGTTCTGTAGAGAAAAACAATACAAAAATTGGAAGTTTTGACAAAGTAAAAAAGTATCTCTCCTAAATGCTGCTGAGTACACATGATCTCTTTTCTAATAACTCATTAATGAGTAAGTTTTTTCACTGCTTGCAGTTTGGGGAAAATAATGAGAAGAATTACTCGTGTATTATTTGCAGAAAAAGGATATTTTTGCTATTTCCTTTTGACTACGCTTACAACATACTTCTATATGTACTATTTTCTTTTTTATAATGGATGTATTTTCCTTTGACAATCTCTCCAAAACATCATGACTTCATATGACACCCTCCTTGAACCCAAATAAATAGAGCTCTGAAAATTTTCATTTGGCACAGGTGTTGTGAATTGAACACTGTTGCCATGGAGTCTCTGGAATACCATACAGAACTCTTCCTGAAATAACTCAAACATTTTCTGACTTTTGAATCAAAACAAAAAGCATATAAAATCTTCCATAGCAATCAGATAATGGATGCTGGTGTGAATACACTGATGTTTTTTTCTATTAAGTATTTCAGTAAACACTTCAACTTGTGAAATCTTTGCAAAAGATGGATTTACTACCTCGCTGTGCAAATTTAGACAAATTCTTTTAATTAGCTGTTCTGTCAATTTTTTTTTAACTTAGAGAAATTGAAAGCTCTAACAACCTGTCAGTTGTTAAAGGTGAAGAGAAATCCTGAGCTTTCAAAAACCATTCAAGGAGTTGCACACATACCACCCAAGGATTTAAATACCAGGACCTCCTCATAGCAGGTAACTCCAGCAAGCTGACTGCTACTGCTTTTGACTCCACTCACCCACTCACAACTTACACTTGAGAGCACTTCATCCTTTTTCAGGCTCAGCCCTAGGCTTCTCAGTCTCAGGTACATGATTTTAACAGAATCATAGAATAGTTGGGTTTGGAAAGGATCTTAAAGATCATCTGGTTCTCACACATCTGCCATAGGTAGACACCTTTGACTAGACCAGGTTGTTCAAAGCCCCATCCAATGAACACTGGAGGCATTCTCTGTAAAATTTCATAAAAATAAATTTTAAAATTCAATAAAATTGAAAGGTACAGAAACAGGGTCAGCTCAAGATGAGTGCCTCCAGAGAAGGACTCTGAACAAAATCTCTGGACAGGTATACCTTTGACCTTTGCGGTTGCCCTGCATGTTCTCTTCACGCACTGTTCACGCATCTTATAGTCCAATGGAGATTTTTGGCCTGGGGTATTCTAGAAACTTATTGGATTCTTTTTCTTTATGCAGGCAGGTAGGCCCTTGACTGCTCTTATTTTGCTAGTTTGCAGTCTCTGCTGCCTATGGTAGTCTCCTCATTTTCTGATTTAAATTTCCTTTGCACATATGTTTGTTAGCAGAATATAAGGTACTGAAAAGTCCCAGACTTGGGCTAAACATTTCTTAACCATTACCAAAACATCAATGTGCTATCACCATTTTTCACATACTAAAAAAGATAAAACATGGCTCTGTCCCAGCTGTCAGAAAATTAAAAAAAATAGCTCTATTGAGGCCTAAAGTTTCAACAAATCTAGCAACTCATTCTAAAAAAGTTAGCCAAACAGAATAAATCACACCATATTATAACTCTAAGTGACTTATTCTGATTGAAAGCTTTTTAAGATAAACAACTAGTATCTCTCAACATCAGCCTCTAATATTTTAAGCCAAACACACCTGAAATTATGATTGAATAATATTTTCAAGTTTCTTATTTGCTGCTAAAAAAGAATATTAATTAGTTGTCTAATCTAGATAACAAATGTTTTGGCAATATATCAGTATTGCAAGGAATGTTAATTATGCTCATTTTTCCTTACATGAATAGTCTAAGAGTGGAAGGGATTAATCTGAATTGCTACAGAGGATCTTCATGCTATGCAGAGACAGTGAAAGCATATTCGATTTCAATACAGCAGTACTTATAATTGAAGGAAATGGAGAGATAGTTTTCTTTGAGCAGGACCTTCTTATACCTAAATTATTAGGGGAAAATGAGGAAAAAAATCTAGCATCTCAGCAAAATTATAATTTGATAATTTTTGAGTGATATTGTAAAAAAAAAAAAAAAATAAGTGGAGTTTTCTACAACGCTGTGGCTTGAATAACGTGATAAAATAATTTATTTTGTTTCTTCAGACCTGAGGCTTATTTGGCTCAAGCTATGATGAATCATTATCATATAACAAAAAACAGCAAAAAAGCACCATGGGGTGGAATTTTGCATGTCAGACTCAGACAAAAATCTTGATTAGCCCTTTTGTGATTTAAACAATAGGTACTTATTGGGATGATAAATCCTAAAGAAAAAGGATTGATGATTGGTGCTAGTGTATAACAGTGGAAAAGTCCTTAGAACAGCTTGTGGCTGCTTCCAGACAAGGATGGTCTGATATTGTAGATATATCTATTAAAACTAACAGGGATGATTGGTAGTGTATCTCTTGGGTTTTCATTCTCAAGAATCTGTTCCAGTGTGGTAGCCTGGGAAAAGTCAGTAACAAATGTCCCAGTGTGCCGAAAGGCGAGCCGGTGGGGAAGACGACCGGCCCGGCTGAATTGGGAGACTTTGAAAGAAATTAGGGTTAAGAAGAGGGCCTACCAATTATGGAAAAAAGGGCTAACTACTCAGGAGGAATTTAGGAATATAGTTAGGTCATGTAGAAAGAAAATTAGAGAGACAAAGGCAGAATGTGAACTGAATCTCGCCACCTCTGTGAAGGATAAAAAAAAGTCCTTCTACAGATACATCAATGGCAAAAGAAGGGGCAAGGAAAACATCCGTTCTTTACTGGACATGGGTGGGAATATAGTTGTCAAAGATGAAGAAAAGGTATTTAACACCTTCTTTACCTCAGTTTTCAACAGAAAGATAGGTTACCCTGAGGACAGATGGCTTCTGGAGCTTATAGACAGTGACAAGAATCTAAACAGCCCCTCTGTAATCCTGAAGGACGCAGTTAGCGACCTACTGAGCTGCTTGGATCCCTACAAGTCTATGGGACCCAAGGGTGAGGAGGGAGCTGGCAGAAGAGCTTGCCAAGCCTCTCTCTATCATCTACCAACAGTCCTGGCTCACTGGGGACATCCCTGATGATTGGAAGTTGGCGAATGTCACACCAATCCCAAAAAGGGCCGGAAAGAGGACCCAGGAAACTACAGGCCCACCAGCCTGACCTCAGTGCCTGGCAGGGTCATGGAACAGATCATCCTCAGTGCAATCACACAGCACCTGCAGGATGGGCAAGGGATCAGACCCAGCCAGCACGGGTTTAGGAAGGGCAGGTCATGCCTGACCAACCTGATCTCCTTTTATGATCAGCTGACCCGACTGGTGGATGAGGGGAAGGCTGTGGATGTGGTCTACCTGGACTTCAGCAAAGCCTTTGACACCGTCTCCCACAGCATTCTCCTGAAAAAGCTGGCAGCCCGCAGCTTGGACAGGAGCACCCTGTGCTGGGTTAGGAACTGGCTGGAGGGCCGGGCCCAGAGAGTGGTGCTGAATGGGGCTGCATCCAGTTGGCGGCTGGTCACTAGTGGTGTCCCCCTGGGATCAGTGTTGGGCCCAGTTCTGTTTAATATCTTCATCAATGATTTAGATGAGGGGATTGAGTCCACCATCCGCAAATTTGCAGACGACACTAAGCTGGGGGGGAGTGTGGATCAGCTGGAAGGCAGGAGGGCTCTGCAGAGGGACCTGGACAGACTGGAGAGTTGGGCTGATTCCAATGGGATGAGGTTTAACACGGCCAAGTGCCAGGTCCTGCACTTTGGCCACAACAACCCCATGCAGCGCTACAGGCTGGGGACAGAGTGGCTGGAGAGCAGCCAGGCAGAAAGGGACCTGGGAGTCTGGATCGACAGGAAGCTGAACATGAGCCAGCAGTGTGCCCAGGTGGCCAAGAAGGCCAATGGCATCCTGGCCTGTATCAGAAACAGCGTCGCCAGCAGAACCAAGGAAGTGATTCTGCCCCTGTACTCAGCGCTGGTGAGGCCACACGTCGAGTACTGTGTCCAGTTCTGGGCCCCTCAGTTTAGGAAGGATATCGAGGTTCTGGAGCGGGTCCAGAGGAGGGCAGCCAGGCTGGTGAAGGGACTCGAACACAGACCCTATGAGGAGAGGCTGAGGGAGCTGGGGCTGTTCAGCCTGAAGAAGAGGAGGCTCAGGGGAGACCTCATCGCTCTCTATAACTCCCTGAAAGGAGGTTGTAGCCAGGTGGGGGTTGGTCTCTTTTCCCAGATGACTTTCAACAAGACAAGAGGGCATGGTCTTAAGTTGTGCCAGGGGAAATTTAGGTTAGATATTAAAAAGAATTTCTTTATGGAGAGGGTGATCAGGCATTGGAATGGGCTGCCCAGGGAAGTAGTGGATCCTCCGTCCCTGGAGATATTTAAAAAGAGACTGGATGTGGCACTCAGTGCCATGGTCTAGCAACCGCAACAGTGGTAAAAGGGTTGGACTCGATGATCTCTGCGGTCCCTTCCAACCCAGCCAATTCTTTGATTCTATGAATTCATAACTAGTGTCCACACTAGTCACTGCTAAGTGTGCATATTCCTCAATGTAGATTCTGCTCAGAACACAGAACTTTATACATTATCAAGAATCATACCAACACAAATAGCAGACAAGCTCGCTTCTATCCTTCTTTTTTTGCTCTTGATTGTGTACATGTTTGAGAGTAAATGAATGGGAATACCATAACATCCTGTATTACCAGGAAGGAATAAAAATTTACTTAACCTCACTTAGCTCAGTAGTCTCTTTAACTCTTCACAAGAGTTCGGTATCATAGTACCTGAGGGCACAAGGATCCATAGAGCCAACACTATTGAATGAGAAAGACTAACAAAGCACTGTGGTGTAATGAAATTCATTTCTTTTTAATAAAATAAATCAGGTGTATATTTTCTTTTATATCAATTATGATTCATAAACATACGATTATTATAGAAACTCTGAGCAAAGAAATTGACCATATTGTTGTAACAATGAATCTGCATTTTATTTCAAAAATAAAACTGGCACTGTTTTTAACTGGTTCTAATATTTGAACTGAAATTACAAATCCTCTGATGTGTGAAAAATTTTATTGTTCATATGTGTACTGCTTAGTGTCGTACACCTACTTGAGGCCACAGGAAGCAGTGAATTAGAAAACAAAGAAGGCTACTTTGTGAAGTAATTGGTTACAAATCCTGTTACAAACATTGTGTAAACACAGGCTTTTCACTTATCATAACAACCAAATCTGAATGTGTATTTGCTTCTGACATTCATGTAACACACCCAACTAAGCAAAAGATAGTCAGTCAGTTATAACAGATCTTATCATACTAATCTATGGTGATCTGTGATTCTTACTACATGTATTTGTACTCATTAACCTCTGAAAAGATATGCAGATATACCTTATCCCAAATGACATTAGCATTTGTTGTTCTCTGCTAACATGGAAATTCAGCCAACACTTATCTTAAGAAACACTGACATTCATAGATTCATTGAGCTACTTTAAGATACTACTAAATTGTCAACTAATTCAGATAATGGGGTCTCTAAGATCTACGAAGATAGGGTTTATGCCCTCAGTAATGTAATTTATATGAAAATTAGGGTACTCCGAGGGAAATGAAATTATTTAACCTTTCAAGATCATATCAAGATATCCAGCTTCTCAGATGCTTTTAATCATAGTAAAGCTCACCATGAATAACATATTTTTATTTCTGTTTAAGCATAAGAAGCTGAAATCAAATGGTTTTCGGCAATTACAGTGATTTCAGTGCTACTGCAGTGTGACACTACAGGGAAATGTAAATGTATGAAAGGGCTTATTTCAAAGAATTCAGGCTGATTAGTAAACATGCAGTGTTTTTTTACAGTAGCATAATGTGTGTTTCTCTCTTTGAATTACTGGTAGCTGGATTATGGAAATTGCCTCAAAGGAAAAGAAGTTATTACAACATTTTCCAACTAGGCATGATGCAGCCAGATTGTTTTCCCTGGAGCAGAAAGATTTCATGCAGAGCTGCTGGAGCTACTCTGTTGGTGAGGGTGAGAGGGGGTGGGATGGATTTTTTCCTTTCTTTCCTACACAACAGTGGATGGAAATGAACTTCCTGAATCTCTGTTAATCTTTTGAATCTTTATATATAATCAGTCTGAGAAGATGACTACTAATTTTGCTTTGACAGCTGGACTACATGGCTCAGATTGTAGTAAAATTTCTTAAATTCATCACAGCATTGATAGAAAGACCATGAAGGCTCCTCTGCATCTGCTTTGACTTCTATGTGTGTCCATATGTAAGACAGTTCAAAAGAATAGTGGTATTAAATGAAATAGGGATCTAATAAGGTCATTAACCTTATTTTCACCCATAATTTTGCATGGCTGCTACGATAAACAGGGCACTTCCTACACAAGATAAGTGGAGCAACACTATAGGATATGTAAAAGATGCAATAGGTTATTGATATTAATTTTGTTAGCTACAATCTGCTGTTTTGTTTTTTCCATCAATGTGAAAATGTAATTCCAACAGTGTAAAATGGGGCAAATAAATTTTCCTCTGTGACCAAATTGTATAGCACATGAGAAAGCCCAATACCCAATACCCAATACAATTAAAATAATAATATGTACTAATAAAAAAAAAAAAGGAAAAAAAATTCTATATTTAAAGAGCTGAAAAACAGACTTTCAGCAAATCATGCTTTGAAACACATACTGTGGGTGGAGCCAGCAAATCTGATTATATTATGCCATTTGCACAATTCAGATTTAATTATGACTAAACAAAAGTCTATTTTAGATGCAAACTTCTATGAAGATCTTAGATTACTAAAACAGTATGCAATCTACATAATATGCAGTGTGATTTTTGTTTCTTTTTTTTGGACCGCTTAAAATTATCACCTGTATTAACACAGTTTGTTATTTCTTCCTTTGTTCACTGCTGTTTACTGAAGAGAACTGAGCTGGTGAATCAAGACACACATGGCAGTGAAAACTGCTATTGGAATTACCAACTTTTTTTTTTCCCCAAATACCAATTTTTGCTGTTTGTTTCAGCAGCTGCAACACAAAATCCAGCTTGCTTACAAAGCAGCTGTGTGTGAAAGTGAACAGACCACCCACGTATTTAACAATAAGGGGCAAAATTCTGCACTCTGTTACTGCTCATTATCCTCATTGGCTAATGTCTGATTTTGACATATTTAAACTACAGTAATTTTTTTTTGTAGTCGTTTATTCTACCTTTTCTCAGCTTCCGGTCTCTTGCCTGGAGCTTTTCCTGCTGAGACAGACAAGCATATTCTGTGTGAATGGGTAAATTCTTTCAACAGAAAACACCAGAGATGCTTTCAGCCTGCCTCAAACCACAGGCTGCTAGTACAATGGAAGGATTACCTGCTAACACAGATCAGAAATGGCAAAAAGGTCACATTGAATAATCATAGCAATTCCTCAGGATCTTCAAAAAAAAGAAAAAAATATTGGCTTTAGTGAACCTCCAGTAGTTGCCAGTGTCAGAGGATTTTATTAAATTTCAGTGAAGGTAAAGTTGGATTCCAAACCTTACTGCTGAAAGCTTTCAGCTTAATTCTTTGTTTTTTCTTTTTTTTAGCCTTTTTAGTAAGGGAAGGATGGAAACACAAAGGTCAGATATGCTTCTCTCCTGTAGACTTTTGCTTTGCAGAAAGGCATACATAACCTGAACTGCATCACTGATAAGTCCAAGAATACAAATACTTTGAAGGAATGCTCTTATATTTTTTAAAGAAGTCTTACGAATTAGAGAATGTAGAAGTTTAAAAATGTGTCCAAGTCATTGGATCAATAGGCTGAACACTCTGAAGCTGTTCCCATTAGTTATGTTTTATAGGACGTGCCAATGGTGCTGTCATTGAAACTAACAGGATCCTGTTTGCATAGTCCAGGGCTACATAGCCTGCTATAGCTGGCAGAACTGACCTGTGTAGTGTGTTGAACTTCACTTCTACACTTTTTTATTTTTAACTGGAGAGGTGCACAGGTCATATTTTTTGCAGCCTACATACAGACATCATCATGGAAACATTTTTTTCAGCAGTTTGCACTCAATTTTGTTGTTTGCTTTCTTGGTAACTAAAACTGAGTGGGACCTTTGCTTCAGAGCCATAGATACCAGCTGTGAAGGAATAGCAGAATTCTTACAGACTCATTCAAAGACCATGGAAACCATCAGGTAATTTCCATTAACTTCTACAAGTATTCAAGACTCTCCATATAAATGTCATTCTGGCTGCTGAGGATAAAATGATAGAAGTTTATGCATGTTAAAAATGAAAGTTTTAAAAGAGGATTAAGTGTTCTGATGAATACTGTATAACAACTAATTCCACATCTGCTGAGATGTTTCTAAGAATTATTTGACTGCAAAATTTCTCGGAGCTTGAGAGCCTGAACCCAGGATCTGATTCTTTATGTTGTCAGCCTTGAACTTAGATATATGAGCTAGTAATTATTGTAAAAAAATGCTTAATGTACTTTAAAATAGAGAATGAATACTTCCTTTTTTTTTCACTTGGAAAGTCAAGCAAATTAAAACTGAATTATGCTGTAGACTGTTGGCACCTTCATACCTAATTTTCTTGATGGAGATTGGAGAAGAAGGCAAGAAGGAAATGGAAAAGACTATACAAAAAGTAGCTGAAACTGTCTCGCTAGTGACTATCACAGTTCTAAAATGAGTTTACAAGATTAAATTCCCGAAATTTTCCTTTAAAATCTTCATCTGATTTTTATGACTCAAATATCTATTACTATTACAATGAAAATAAAATAACAAAATAGAAAAAAAACCCACCCACAAGCACTAAAATGATGGAATTTATGTTGTATAGGTCCTTAATACAGTAACTGAAGATATATGCCATAATCTGAAAAGAAGTAGCAAACTATATGAAGTTGTGGGTTTTTTTGGTTTTGTGGTTTGTTTTTTAATTTCTTTTTAAATAACATTTTAATTAAAAAACAAAAGTAAATGAAAGCAAATATTGAGAAAAGAACTCGAGTGATCTACCTGCAATTATGCTGTAAGGCTAGGACCTTACTGGTGACTTACTTAAAAAGTAACTGGAAACATTCCTAGGACATATTCTCTATTTTCTGAAATTCCTAGAATCTACAGACCACAACTCAGAGGTGACTGGTGAATCACAGCGGTCCAGGATATCTTCCATACAGGAAGAAAAGTTGAAGTCCTTTCTTTACAGTCTAAAACCTAATATATGATTTCTGCCTGGCCTATGCTGGCTGATTTAAGTATGAGAAAACAGTCTGAGGGATGATTAATTTAACAGCCTGCAGTCCAGTGGAGGTATTTTATTGTTGAAGCTTTTCATATTGCAAATAAAAATTCATGCTAGTATAGCAGGGTATTTCCCCTTGAAAGTATATTCAGAGATACGGATGTCGTTGCTAAAATAAAAGCTAATGTGTTTTCCTACAATTTTTACTATATTTTAGCATCAATAAATATACTTGTTTCTTAATTGCTCAGAGAAAAAAAAACTGGTAAGCTGAATATAGTGATATTTTGTTCACTTAGCATTTTTGACTAGTCACCTAATAAAAATTGTATTTAGAAAAAGTATATGGGAAAAGACGATGATCTCATTGCATCAAATGCTGAATGTCTGATTATTTTTTTCTGCTCTCAGACAGAGCAGTGGTAAAGGAGCAAATGTGTGCATTTTAAAGCAGCTGCCCTACAGTCTTCAGCTGTTATTCTTTGTAAAAAGTGTTATCCTTTTGGGACCATGCATTTGTTTAGCACTGAAATCTGCTACATAGGACAATATGGAACAGTAATTTTGGGCACTTTTTTTCTTCAAGTTTATTTTTGCATATTGTCCTTTGTGTGAACAACATCTAAAGTAAGGTGAGAATAATAATAAATATTAGACTCCAGGAACTGACAAGCATGTGAAATTACTTAAGGAAAAGGAATTTATATATGACCTTGCAATTACATATATGAAACCCAAACCATGTAAGTAATTTGTATTAAGAGATGCTGTAGAGTTAAGGCATTTTGCTAATATTGGGCTTCTCTGCTAAATAGTCTCTCTGCCTGTGATTTAATTTTCTAATACCTTTACAATATCCTTTAACAAGATTCTAAATATGTTTATTTTCTCTGAAAGCATTATGAAATACTGCTTTCTCTTAAAGCACTAAGAAATTGTGCGATCAAATTGTATCTGCCTGTTACTGATTTTGGCTTTTGTGTGTTACTGTCTATCATTTAAAAATTATAATCTTCATAATTCTGAATACTTTTGTAGTGCAAATTACAGATGTGATTATTTATGGTTTTCTTAAAATTGTGGGGAATATTGCATTGTAGTCAGGTTTTTGTTGGTAAAATTTCTATATAATTAAACTAATATAGGGTTATTTTTTATTTACTAAACAGAAATACCTAACGAGATGTATGTTGCCTATTTGAAACTCAGATTATTTGAAATAGCAATATACGTATAGTGAGATTATTCCTATTTAACTTTATACATATATAGTTAACAATAAAAGCTATAACACCAAGTCTAAGCACTAGATCTCTACAATATGGGATAAGTTACTTTGTAAAGAGCCGGATAAACTTGCACAGTGATTCAATTAACCTCCCAAGGACTGGATGAAACTAGAGGTCAGCTTTCACTATGCACAGAACTTTCAAATACTTCGTAGAAACACAATGAAGGTGAGACATTAGGCCAGCATATGTTAGACAGAGTCTAAAGACAGCCTTCTTTTGTTTCGTTTGAAAAATACACTGAACAGGGTATCTTCATATTATTTGGGATAAAAGACATAATGGAAAGTACTGGAGTCAAAGTAAATTTCTAGTCTCTATTAGTCTGTGTTTAAGGGAAGTATAATACCTTGTCCATAGAGGCAAATGGAGATATATTCTGCTTAAACAGTTTGAACAGCAAATATCAAACACTCCATGTAGGTACTATTGGCCTGTGACTGGTTATGAGCACTAATATTCTTGTATTATCCAATGGACACGTTTCAGCATAACAACAATTACAGTTGTATTAATAATACAACTGTATACACTGCAATTTTCTGAGAAGAAAGTAAAATTTTAACTCTCTTCTTTTCAGTGTATGTTAAATTAACATTCATAACACAAATAACGACATTTTAAATCTTTCTCTTTTCAAAGACTAAGTTTTGTACTTTTTCTTTTATAGCATTGTCACTGGAGGTGGTTAATTGCCTACAGGTTCATTTTTGAATCTCCTTTAGGAAATGCAGTGTAATGTATATCTCCATAGTCACTTTTCACAGAACTGAGGTCCACCAAACACAAAATTATACTACTACAGAGAAAAATAAAGAAATCCAAACAGCAACAAAACCAACTTCCTTACCCTGGAAGCAAACAAAGCATAATTTGTGTGAAAATTGTTTCCTTTCTTCTTTTACCAATATAGTCTACACTCAGAAGTCAAATTCATCAGTTCTGCCTTATGTGTGAAATATAATACACAGATGGAGTGGTAAAATTAATCTCTTATTCAAGATTTTGATGTAGGTCTCTCACCTTTTGAAATGCTAAAATTTAACTTGAAGACAGTTAGTGAATTGTATGTAATTTCTGTGGGTAGAAATGCATTTTATGCATCATTTTATGGGCCTCAAACTAGAAGCTAGAGGGCATGACCAAAGACAGAATAGCTAGAATAATATCCTGCGGTCAGTTTTCTAAAGCAACGACAAATTTGTAAGAATGTAATTATCACAACTGAAGAAGTTAGAAAAGTTTTTTAAAGACATTAAAACTATTACCAAAATAATCAATCTTCAAATGCCATAAAATACTTTTATACATCTATCCTCATAACTTCCTATATCACTGTGCTGATGAAATATTTAGTTTGGGTTTGTTTATCACTTAATGAGATTTTAAGTAAAATATGAATTTAATTTGGATTAATGAAAGATAACACACTCAAAGGATCGCTAAAGAATTGACACACTTTTTTGTTTTAGCAAGAAAAGCTGGGGATTTAATGACAAATAAAAAAAATGTACACTCGGTATTAACAACATGAAGACCTTAAAAAATTCAAAGCTTTTGTTGCAGAATATATTTAGAAGATTGAAAACACTCTTCCACTAAATGTATGCAAATGATCATCAATTATCTACATTTATCTTTGCTACTTTTACCACTGGAATTCCACTGCTCTCTAAACTTCTTAAGACACGCATCTTTTATCTTGAAATCTAACCCCAATCTAGAAAGGAACACTCTGTACATCCATGGCTCTTGGAGTCCCTTTAGTTACCACTCTTCTACTTCTCTAATCTTGTATCTGACCTCAGCAACCACAATACACAAGAATTGCCTTGAAGTTCTTGGAAAATTACATGCTTTTTTTCCTATACAATTTCTAAAAAACTTCCATTTAACTCTCCATCTGTGTCTGGGCCCTGAGCTGCAACACAGTTCTTGTCTCCTAAGCTTTCTCTCAAGGCTTGTATGGCCTCTATCTGTTTCTCACTCAAAAGTTATTTATCCCAGCACTTTTATCATCTATGTTTGGAGGATATATATTTCATCTGCTAATAGTTTCTGGAAGACACAAACATTTTATGTGATCAATCATACAAACATATATATTTACTTAGAAAAAGACACAGAAAAATAAGAAAACGTTTTCCAACACCTTCATCTCTTCAATTTCTATTTTCTTTTGTAATTTTTTATTTCTTCTGATTTGTCTTACAAGATTTCTGCTTAGAATTTCCATGATGTTCCACATGTAAAAATGCTCGCCAGTAATCCCAGCTTGTTGCTTCTTTTGGTAAAAGTTGGATTTCACTCATGACATCTCCAACAGGTTATTTAGGGAGACATCAGAGGAGGGCTGTGATGTCATGAATAATGACCACATTATGTTACAGAAACACCACAGTCTTCTACTTTTCGTGTAATTTTTTCGTATTTTTCATTCTATGAGACAGGACTGCTTTCATAAGCACTTTTTTCTCTGCAGGTGAACAGGTTATTGGCTGCTTAGCACTTTGTAAGAATTTTTTTTCACAGATGCACACTGTTAATTCCATAGTGGCTTGTATTTGTTCATATGTTCCTGTAGTTTGTTTTCTGGCATATGGAGGTTGTCCAGTTGAGGAAGTTCTAAAGAAGTCTGTCTATTTTCTGTGCTGAAATACATTTGAACTGAGAACATTTTTCATTCTCTTGGCAAAAAAAATAGTCATTACATGAAAGGAAAGAGGAGTGATACTTGTCATGCTCATGTACTCTTCATTGAGCTGCTGATAAAAATTCTTCAGATCACTTCAGGTTGCAGGTGTTCTCAGTAATTTCCTGACATTAGATTTGAGAGACAATGCTTTATGCAGCCTTGGCAGCAGCTATATTTCCTTTTACCTTATTAGTGTAAGACTATCTCAATTTGTTCTGGAAATTTTTCTGTTGTATCTCTGGAAAAAGAAAAAGAAAGTGAAAGAAACAGAGAAAAAGAAAAAGAAAAAGAAAAAGGAGAAGGAAAAGGAAAAGGAAAAGGAAAAGGAAAAGGAAAAGGAAAAGGAAAAGGAAAAGGAAAAGAAAAGAAAAAGAAAAAGGAAGAGGAAGAGGAAGAGGAAGAGGAAGAGGAAGAGGAAGAGGAAGAGGAAGAGGAAGAGGAAGAGGAAGAGGAAGAGGAAGAGGAAGAGGAAGAGGAAGAGGAAGAGGAAGAGGAAGAGGAAGAGGAAAAAAAAAAAGAAAAGAAAAAGAAAGAAAAGGAGGGGGTGCTGCAAGAAGGTAAAGAAAATCAAAGAAAATCAGTTGGGGAAACTGCTGAATGAGTGAACGAGTTCCAGGAAATAAAACAAGGGTGTTTTTATTATGCTGTGGTTATTCTTTCTGGCAGTTCTTCCCACAGACATCCCCCAGAGACACCTATCACATAAGAAAAAGATCTCCCAAATGGAAGGCCAGACACTGTTCTCCCACTGTGGGACTGGCTGTGTGGAGGAGCTTGCATAAACTGAAGGGTTCATCTACTTAGAGAAGATTCCAGGCATAAAAGGGGCAGAATAATTATTCCTGTCTTTAAAATGATATGACTCCCCAAAGTAAAAAATATTTTGAAACACAAGGGCTTTTATTATTTGGAAATAATTAATCCTGAGGACATCTGGATTTACTCGGTGATTGACTGTCCACGTGGGGGAGTAATATAAGCATAACTAGAGTAAAATAATTTGATTGCAGCAGCTATGTTGGAAATCACATAAATAGACATTTAGTATAGAATATAATGATAAAACATGTCCTTTCTCCAGTATATAAATTTTTAAGCATGGATAAAAAACTTAAATACATGAGGAAGGACAGCTTGGATTTTTGTTAGTTTTTGTTTGTTTGTTTTGTTGGTTTTTTGGGTTTTTTTTAAGAGGTACAGCATGATTCATTGGAAGATTTAAAAATATATTCTGTGAAGAGTAATTGAACTACTGTAGTTCTTTGACCTGTGGAACAGAAGTCTGGAAGAGGTCATGCTAACATTATGTAGTGAGAGATGATAGTTTTTATTAGGCCAAACTCTAAGCTTGAAAGAAACACACAGTATCTTCCAAGAAGCAAAAAAATCCAAGAGAACGTTTTTTAAGCACAGATGTTCTTTATTACTGCTTATTATATTAATAAGGACACCAGAGAGAAGTCTCATTATATGTTTGTAGTAAGGAGGGTCTCCATGGATAGGTGATTCAGCTGTGAGCAGTATTAAGTGACCATTTCAGATCTTCAGTAATGGTTGGTCTCTGAGAAAAGTTGACACTCAGTCAGTCACTTTGCACTTAAAGGGAGGTAAACGGGTGCAATTAAAGCAAGACTAATATATCTTGGTTTATATTTCTCAGCTTGTGCTAAAATGTCCCCAGGGATATGCTTGTTTTGGGCTTTTGGGTTTGGTTTTTTAGTGGGTAGGTTTTTTTCCCTTAAATTTCCATGCAAATTTAGTTTACAGATTGAATTTTCTGAAAACATGTGAATCAAACATCTAATCGCTATCAACTCTCTCTGGATGGTGCAACCATACCCTGAACTCACATTTTTCCTTTAAATCCTACTTAGCAATTTAAATGTTTTTGACAGGCTTCTTTGAATTTTAGAGATGATGTGCATTTATGTCTCAAAACCACAAATTTTACTCACTTATTTATCCCAAGAGTATCTTATCCATGATACAACATTGTAGAGTTTTTAATATAAATAACATTGATTCCAAAATCTGTTACTATTTGTAATTAGATTTCCTTATATGTTAAAGAAAAAATTATGAAAATAGAACAGGGAGCACAAATAAAACAAGAGAAATCTGGTCACTCTGTTATGTTTGGGAGAGGAAAAAGAATTGAAATGTGAACAATGGTCAAATCTATTTGATAGGAAATGTGTTTGGTAATAAATTATTTGATAGTTATAGTCATGGAGAAAGTCAAACTAATCTACTAGCGACATTACAAAATAAGATCCTCTGAGGTCATTAAACATGCTTTGTTTCTTTTAAAAGTTTGTGGGTTCTGTTTCAACAGTAATTTAAAAAAAAATCTAAATTAAGAAGAACTTTTCTGACTGCCAAAGTACTTTGGCTTCACAAGGAAAAATTCTAGTTCCAGAGGCAAAGTATATTATTTAGAGCTGAGGGACAGATATGAATACGTGTTTGGCTTTGCAACCATAGGCACTGGTTAGCTCATCTCTTCACATCACAAAGCTTAACTCTCATAGACTATGTGAATGATCACTGAACAGCAAATTAATCACAAAAATGAAGGCAATTGCCACACACAGAGCACAGTTTTAAAGTCTTTCGAAATTTGTTCATATTTTAAATGTCAAAATGAATTTAAGGGATATCATACTTTTTAGAAATAGCCCTGTGTTTTCCAAAAAAGATAATCAAAATCATCTATCTGTTTATTTGTTCATGCCATGCCATACCATACAGGATGTCTGCAGCTCAGAAAAGTACTCAATATTTCAAATATTTATACTCAGATATTTCACAAAATTAAAAAAAAAAAGTTTAAACAGAAATAAGAAAAACAATCAATCACTAAATCTAGAATAGAAAGATATTTTGAGACCTTTCAATTCTAAATATCATCTCCATCATACTTTAATAAGAGTTTCTATGGGAAAACTTCGCTTGGAATTTTAACTCAAATAATTCAGTCACTTAAGCCATTTCCTAATATATGGATCAGCTATACCATGAGTTGAGTCTTGTTCCAGTAAGAACTATGAGCAATATACATCATTAATAGCATTCATGGAAAGATGGAGAATTTTTTAGAAAATCTGCAGGACTTTATTTCATCCAGCACTTTGTGATACAAGATGAATTTGAAGTATTATTGATACAAAATATTAAGTATTTCATGCTGTTGTGGTGCCAGTTCTTGAGGCTGCAGAGAGATAAGGGCACTAAGCAGAGCCTGGTGTGTCTTCATCATCTGGGTTAAGCTTTGCACAGCTCCTGGTAGTAGAACTGAATGGGACAAATTGTGGTTCCCTTAATTCTCATAGTGCCGACAGGCCAGGAACCAGCTGGTGTTTTCTATGAAAAAGTTTTTTCCAGCAGGCTTCACGTTTCTCAGTGAGCAACAACGATGATACCAAGTGTAAGGGACCAGATGGAGGAACCCCCTCTACCAGACCCTTGGGCTGCTCCAGTTGTTCAATCTGATGTCTGAGCCAGGCTTTCTAAGCAAAACAGACTTAGTAAAACAAGTGGATGAATTGGTGGGCTTTGAGAGTTTCACTGACACCAAACCTCCCCTGTTGGCTGGCCCTGCACTGCATCCGGGACTGGTGGTTTTCTATTATCTCTTAGTTTATCTTCTCCTGCTCTCTTGCTTTATCTTTCTCCTTCTCTTTCCTAAAATGATTAAGTAACCACAGGTTTTTCTGGGTTACGCAGCATTAATATCTATGGATTGCATTATTTTGCCATTTAAATAATCAGCCTTTGTGATTGCACAGCCCAAACACTGAAATGTTTGCTTTTCTTCCTTTACACATAGGTATATATATACATACTTGTGATTTGTTTTCCCTAAGAATTGTTCCAAAATTATTTTGTTTTTGGAGAAACAGACCCTGTGTGACATCGAGGGGTATTCAAATGGTCTGAGGGGGCTGTCATTGGTTACTCTCAAAAGGAAACTTTTCCCTCAAAGGGAAGCCAAGGGCTGGGAGGAGGTTTGGATCCAGCCTCACCTAGACTCCTATCTGAGAAGACTAGAAGACAAAGGGCTCCAGTTGCCTTTAGGCCATGACACCAAGTAGTTTGACTTGACAGATCAAAACTGTGGAACTCACCACAATAAATGGCATACATAGGTCGTTTTTTAATTAAAGGCCTCATTTTTTCTAGTTTCCTGCAATGCGTTTTTTCCTCAGCATCCATGATGTAATGCTATCTGAAAGCCCAGTCATTGTTTCAGATCCTTATCTTCCAAAGGATGACTAAAGCACAAATGAAACACACCCAGGGAAGAGCTTCTGGCATAGATTTTGAAGGAATCTATTTCACGTACAGCAGAATGTTTAGACTTTAAGCAAGATACAGTAAACATGGAAAATTATATTATTTTTTTATGTAACTATTGTTAGGAGAGATTCAGCTTGTTTCTCTGCTTACATAAGACCTGCTGTACTAACAAAATCAGAAAATGGTCACCTGACCCTTTTGGTTTTTTGTTTCCAACTGCAGCCAAAACCATGACCTCAGGAGTAGAAGAACTAGATTTGAATAATTACAGTGATTTGGAGGCAAAGACCAAAGACCAAGAACAAAAAAAGATGAAGTATATACAAAGTCATTGAGGTGAAGCCTTGCACTGGAAGAAGGGGTTGCCTTCAGCTGAACTGAGCCTTGACCCCACAGCTTCCGGAGCAGAGATTACTGCAGACTGGTTTGTAATAGTTTAACAAATAACCCTATATTACTGTTTTCAGTCTAACATCATGTAGGAAAATAACACAAGGATAACCACAGATTTAGAGATCTGGCTTAAAAACCAGTGTCTTAGAAACATCCTAAGCCACAAACTCATCTGGAAAACTCATAGTAATAGTTGCTAGACAATGAACTCAATTTATATTATCCTGACCCCTTTTAAAGCCGTTTAAATTTTTTTACTCCCTATCTTACTGTAGAATGCATCCATAATTTCATTCTTTGTAAAAAAGAGTTTTTTATATTTGTGTTAGGTTTGATGCCAGACATTTTTCTTCCGTTAATTGTCTGTGTTTGAAGTCCACATTGGTCTAAATGTACATCATCAGCATGAATTGAGATCAAAGAGAAATGCAACAAGAATAAAAGCAAGGTAAACTTAAAGGCATAGAGACAAAAAATGGTGACAATGTTGAATAAAAATTTGTTGTGGCTTATCTCAGTGTTCATGGGCAGAGTTTGCTGTTAGTCAACCCAGGAGAACTTTGATGGAGAAGTTGTATTGTAAAACAGCAAAGGTTTCTACATTTGGCTAAATTGAACTGTTTGCATTATCATTGATCTGGATTATTTTTCCTGATTATTAGTTAATGGGCTTATGTTTGTTGCTTTATTTTAAGGTAAAAATAATTCCATCATTCACTTCGGTGAAGTCTTTGAATTGCTGAGACAGAGTTCAAAAGTTGTAAGGAACAGATTTTCAAGATTTATCATAGAACCATAGAATCATAGAATGGTTAGGGCAGTCCAGATGTTGTCTGTATTTCCTTTACTCTGTATAGTTAACCAGAGTACAGAAGAATCTTTTATGTCACTAGAATAAAGAAAGAAGATAGCAGATAGAACTTTTGTGAAGGTGCAGAATTTGTAGTGTGAATATTTGAACTAGTTACAAAGTGGCACTTCAATGGAAAGGAATAAAGTTTACATAAACAGGTGTATTTTTTTCAACATAAAGGAAAGTTGTTAATTCACAGCACATAGCAGTCAAATAGTCTTGATTTTACTGTAGTCATTGTCTGCTATGTATACTCCGAATGTATACTTTGAATTTACATGAACGAGATGATATTGTTCTAAATTTTATTTAGAACACTTTATTTTATTTAGAACCACTTTTACTTGGAAAAATAAAATTCCAGAGTATTATTAGGACACTACTCAACTGTTAAATACTAATAAGAATGATCATCTAAGAGTTTAGCTTTATTGAGTTAGTTTATAAGGGTTTGCTTGTAAAACTAATAGAATTTAACGATCAAAAAAAAAAAAGCATTTTCAAAGTCTGATTTGGAAAGTATGACATGAGACACCGAGGTTGTATGCAAAAACATTTTTAGAAATGGTATCTGGAAGCATGAGTCACCTGAAAAATCAAACCTTCTGTTACAGATATAAGTTGCATTTCAGTTACATTTCAGTTCCTTAACTCAAATATAAATACTTTCATGGCCTGTTCTGAAGTCACCAACAATCTCTGCTTTAGCAATGAAAGAAAAAGAGTAAAGTGATGCATAATTGATACTAAGCTCTGAAATATGTAATCAATTGAAACCCTCTTTGAATTGAATAGTATTTTTCTTAGATACAAGGGGTTAAACCCAAGTCTACTTTTGAGATAGACCGTGTGATATTTTTAGTGTAATCCTAGTGTAATCTTAAAAAAACCCCAAACAAACTAATTTACGAAAATTAAAAGCACTGTTATCTACTAAAATAGATTGATTATTGTCTTGTAGCTTGATAGAGTGTTAACTAATCAAATAAAGAACTAATGAATGCAAATGTTTTTTTAAATTTTCTTAACAATTTTTTAGGTATTTACTACATTTTAGGTGTCAACATTCATTCTCTGTGACATATATATCCTTAATATATACCAGAGATATCCTGTGGGGTATAAGTGAGCTACATGATAGTTCAAAGGCAATCTATGCCATGCATCTGATCCAGATATATCTGTCTCCCAAAGCTTAACAGTTACATTTCTGCTACTTTTTATTAGGATTATCGTATGCACATAATTTTAAATGTTATACAGGAAGAACTACTTTTTGGGGGGCTTGGGGAGGATGTGGCATTTGAAGTACATTGAAGTCCTCTGAAGCAAGTAATTCAGAATATTGACTCTCCTCTCATTCTTATTTGCAAATTTTCTAAATGAAATCTAAAATCTGCCTGCACACCACTGTAAGATAGGCTGGGCATTTCTTGGCCATACCACAACTATTCTAGGTAAAGGGATTATGCTATACTCATAATTAGGTATGGCATTAAGATGTTTTGTGCAACAACAAACAGATTGCACTTGGTTTTCAGACAGATGGAAAATGAAGTAAAATAATTATGAATGACCTTAAATGCACTGAAGCTCAGAATTACATCATTTGTAATATAATATGCATGGAAATATCTACTTCAGAAATGCAATCAGCCCTGGGAGGGGGGGGGTGTACCACCCTGAATAAAGTAAAACTTCTTCAAATATAAAAAAGTGCTTCTGTTGATTATGTTCCTTACTGATAAGCCTGAAACTAGATGAGATGAGGATACATCTAAGACAGAATTTCTAACACAAAAACAGTTTGCTTCATTTTTAGATATTTTCAGGGGGAAAGGAAAAAAAAAAAAAAAAAAAAAAAAGAAAGAGAATGAAAAAAAGAAAAGCAAGAAATAAGAATCCACTTTTGCTGCTTTCTCTGCTTGTAATACAAAGAGCAGCTCTGGTAATTTGCAATAGATACTACTGTGGTGCAGATTTATGTTAGTGGGGTAGCGGTTGGTTGGGTAATAACTTAATTTCTATGAAAATCCATCCGTTATGGAGCTACACCACCAGCTGTGGTTATGATCCAAAACTTCCCCAGAGTTTTAATTAGCCTTTTGGCTGTCCCTTCAGCAAAGTACTTAAGAATGTAGGTAGCTATAAACACAGGGCAGCACAAATTACTTCAATGGGATTCTTGCTGAATTTGATCCCTAGTCACTTACATTGAAAGAAAACCCCTAACCTGAAATAATTGAAATGCATGCCTTCATAATTATCGAAGTATATATTTGTTTATTTATTGTCCAATAGAATCCATCTATTTAAATAGAAAAAAAAAATAGAACCCCTTATATTTTCCTAGAAAATACATTTTCAAAACCTCTGCAGAATCTAACATGCGCCACAGGATTATATAATGAAAATCATTAAAAAACTTGAATGTATTCAGTTTCCGCAGGATTCCATTTCCAAATTCTTCATTTAAACCACATTGACAAATGTTAAAAAAGACAGAAAGTAACCTTTAAAAAAACCCCTCAAACTTCTTTTCCTTTCCTACTTCTCCCCATATAGGTTACGAAAATACAGACTTCATTTAAAATATATTCCACTTTTCCTATTGCATTTGGTGTTTACCTATTAAAAAACCTCACTAAATGGTACTTCTCTCATCTATCTTCAAAATATCCAAGTTTATTCATTAAAGAGCTGTTTCACACAGCACAATGTTGATTATGATCCCTTCTGTAAACAAGCATTTCCAAGTAGCCTCACAAATGGTAGATTTCAGTAGATGTCAATGTTCCATTATTCTTGTCAACGAGATAGGTTGCTGAGTGTTTGTCTCTTTGTAAAGGAACATAAAGATAATTTCACTATTCCACAGCATAAATCCATGTGTCCTTACCAGACATTTCATGTGAGTTTCAAGGAACAGTTGGAGATGTATTATGATTCTTAAGTAGCTTGAACAAAACTCAAGGAACCACTTAAAAAGTAAACCAACGATGAAATACTTTATAAAAAGGCTTTAAATTAGCTTTTGCTTTTCCATCTAAGGAAAAGGAAAGGAATATTTCATAGTATAAAATATGGTTACAATCAGTATATGTTAAAATCCAAGGAGAATTTTTTCTGTGTTTTACTGCCATTTATAAATCATTTGCAACAAATTTCTGAAAACATACACAGGGACCCTGGCATAATAGAAAAGGGGAAGAGAAAATGAAGAAGGAAATTAAGCTCTGTTCTTTCTTCTCATTATTAAGATAGCTAAAGCTTTAAGTACTGTATATGATATACGCATCAAAAGGTACTTTCTTTCTTTCTTTCTTTGAAAAGTCAGAAAACCTGAACAAAAAAGGGGATGATATTTAACAAGTATTTGATGGAGTTTCTTTATCAACTTTTTTGTGTTGTTTTTTTTTGGCAGTTTTTTGTTTGTTTGTTCTTTTTTTTAAATTTATTTTTATTTCTCTCTTCTGGTCCCACATTCTTATAAAAGAATCTGCCTCTATATATGCATATCAATAATAATAGGTTTATTCTTTGTCATTATCTGTCATTAACTGTCATTTCCTTATAATTCCCCTTTACTTTTTTTTTCTAGTACTATTTCCTCTTTCCTTACCATTTCTTTAACTCGTCTCTCACATTTTCAAAGAATCATAGAATATGATAAAATAAAATATATTATAAAATAAAATATATGATAAAATAAAATATATTTAACATTAAATATATTAATATAAAATGTTTATATGATATGTCTCAGCATCCTATCAAGCTGAGACTTAAAACTTTCCAAAGGGGGGGAATCCACCACTTCCTCTGGGAAGCTTTCTTAAGCTTCAGTATGCATTCATTAAATTTACTCTTTCAAAGGTATGACTTCTGTAAAATTTCTTAAAATATGTCTCAGAACTTCAATAATTGATTAAAGTATGTTTAAAGTATATTTTCAGAATATAACACAAATCTCAAAACTGGACTGTTAAAATGGCATCTTCTCCAGACATCCCACTGGATTGATAAATAGATGTAATTTCTTCATTACAGAAGTCAGATATCATATAAGAAAATCCCCACAACACTTTTCTTAATCGTTTGCTACTTTAGAATTGATAAACATTTCTTGGAGATAACCACTCTGCAGCTATCCAATGGTAAAAGCATAAAAATCTTATACCAAGGAACCAACACAGGAGTCATGAAGCACTAGTAATCCTTAATCAAAGTCTCTGTAATATTGACTTTAACATCTTTACATAAATGTATGAGGTTTATTCCAGCCTATGTTTAAAATCAATAACAAGATTATTTTTTTATAGAAAAGTCTCTGGAAATCTACCCACTCTCCTTTTATTATTAATTCTTTTTTCAGGCAAATCAATATGATCACTCTTAAGTTTGCTTCTGAAAATTCTTTTCTTTTACAAAAACAAAATCAAACAAAAAGCCCTAAAGGCAAAAAAACAAAGAAAACCCCCAAACCCACTAAACAAACAAACAAAACACAGCAAAAAAACCCAAACAAACAAAAAAACCCCAAATAAAACATTCCCAACTCACAGGGTGTAACATTTTTATGTTTGGTAGAAATTGTATATTTGTTAAAATATTTCCAAATTAATGTGATTGAGCAAGTTTGGATCAAAGTGCATTAAGTGTCTGTACTCCTGTGTAAATCTTCCTATTCTCTTCAAAAAATTGATTCAATGTGTGCTATGAACAAGTGTTGAAGGAAACACTTCAGAACAGTAGTACAACTCCCTGTCTTATTTTATGTTATGCTACCAAATCTTCATATCAGATGAGAAAAAAGTTTGGATATGTTGGTTTGGGGTTTTTTTGTGTTTCTTTTTTTGTTTTTTTCCTTTCTTTCCATGTTTATTTTATTTTATTGCTCAGTGATATTCTGCAAAATTGTCAGGCAAAATGAGAGACCACATGAGAGACTTGAAAAAGGATTTAACTCCCATACAACACTAAACTAAGTCTGAAAGTAGTATCCAACACATCGTACCCCTGTTTGCTTCACATTTTGTACTGAAACCTCTTTTCTGTTGTGGTATCTCAGAAGCCTGTTCCCTAGGACTGACATTAAATAAAAACAAACCTGCTAATATGAAAATTAAAAAGGAAAAAAGAATAAAAAGAATAAATTTGTGATTATTGTTTACCTGTTTGCCTCCAGACTTGATTGGTTCAGTTATTATTTCTATTCTACAGATAGCATTCTATTAAATGCTTTTGTGAATGTTGTAGAGAGATATGAAGCAAGATGATTTACTCTGCTTTTGAAGGGGATTCCTGCCAATGACTGATGTGACATGAAGAAGGACAGCTGAGCTTTGGTCTTTGAAAGCTGAAAGACATGTCTCAAATACGGCATTAATTGCTAAAAAGTCTATGAAAACAGAAAGCAAGTGTAGAATAAAGGAATTAAGAAAAATCTGTAAAGTTAAAACTAATATAATTATTGCCTTTCCCTTCAGAAAAACAGAAACCAACCAACCAAACAAAAAACCCCAAACAACCCCCCCTAAACAAACAAAAAATGCAACCAAGCAAAAAACCCACACTTTTTTTTCTTAACTGTTTTTTTAAAACATACAGATCATCATATTTTCTGGGCCAAATCTTACTATTTGTGTGATTTGAAGGGCTAAGTATTGACTTCAAATAGTCGATAAGCACAGCCTAAAGCACTTACTGTTTTGTAATTAGGGATGAAATGTTGGTTTAATAGTTAAAGAAGAATGTTTTAAGCATCCTTTTATATTTCAGACTCAGATACTTAAAGGTATTAGCTATTTTACCTATCTAATTACTATATAGTATTATAGCTGCTGAATCAATTCAGCTATAGAGGAGATACTTACAAGAATCTTTGCACCTATATACACTTAAAGGGATAGCAAAACATATGCTTTGCATATTTCCAGAAGCATCTTCTAATTCCTATTTCCCATTCACAACCAGAGACTGAAGACTGAATCCCAAAATCTTAACAGCTATTTCCAGAGCTTAGACCCCTTTCTTTCTCTATTCTGTAGTTTAAACAATAATAATAAAAAAACATATTATTTTTTCAGATTCTCCAGCAAACTCATTTTCATAGACAGTGTGTCACAATTGGGGTGGAATCTACAGGGACACTACTGTACATACATACAACTTATCACCTTATAATGCCTTTGCTGAGAAGGTGAAGTAAAGTGATCCATAGCAGGTCAAGCAAGACCTTGATATTAACAATGTTTAATATTTTGTCAAAAGGTTTAGCGCACTCAGAATGTCTCTTAAAACCACTTATGGGCTGCTGGAGGTCTGAACAGCTGCCACACAGCTGCAATTGTTTTGTTTAAATCTCATCGAAACCTGAGTATTTAAGAATAATACCTTGGTCAAACTATTTTTTATGACATTAAAGTGAGGCTACCAAGAGGAACAAAAGACTACTTTGCTTAGAACTGGCATGCGCAAGTGTAATCTCGTAAGGAGCACTCATATATGAACAAATTCTGTTGTTGCATTAAATACCTTATTGCCAAATTTTGGGTATATGAGTCAACTCTTTTCTATTTAATTTTTTCTCTTTTTTGGTGGGAGAAACTTAATAATATATTATTTGCATATGAACTCTTTGCTTGATAGCATTAGTTGATTCAGTAGGATCTAGTTAAAAAAAAACCAGCATAAAGTGATGGAGATTTGGTCAGACATTACATGTAAAAATATTAATAATTTTTTTCTTTCTTCTTCCCTTATTAAGAAACAGCTGAATAAAATCAAGTCTTGATATTGAAAATAAAGGAAGTGTGTTCATATAATTGCAGTTTTATATTAAAAAAAAAAAAATTCCTTTGGGTATTTATCATGAAGTGAAAACCAGAATGTGGGGTAGGGCAGAGCAAGTTGAGGTTTGTTCATTTAACAAGACAAATTTATGTGTTTATGCTCATCAAAAATTCCTTTTTTTTTTTTTTAATTGTAAAATTGTAAAAAAAGAGAAGGAACTATGTACCTTCAAACCAAGTCAGGAATTACTAATAAGAAATAGGAATGGTGATAAGAACATGGATTGACTTTTTTGTGGACTTCCTGGAAGTTCCACTGGTATTGTTAAGCTGTTGTGTTAAGTTTGTGTTAAGTTTGCTCAACATCTTCAGGTACATTTCAGCAGAACTTTAAGATCTTGGGGAAACAAACAGTGTTTTAAATAAATTTAAGTGACTCAGCCTTTGTATGATACTGACTCTGTGGACCTTATGTTCACTAGTTACCAGATGGCTTTTTTCATAGTTCTGAAGTGTCTATATTAATTATAGTTTGGAGACAGCAAGAAGAATCTTAGTTTTATTGGGTAGCTGTCCTAAGGTGTTTCTAGCCATGTGTGAATGCAGGATTGCAGTATATGCCTCAGATTCTATTCCTTCAGTTACATTAAGTTATAGGTGCATTATTTTTATAAGAGCTTTTTTAATTTAATTTTTTTCATTTATACCTATTTCATCCTTCTGTAGATGAGATTCACCTACTTCTGCTGCTATGAATATCTAAATTTATGGGAAATTTTCCCTGAACTTGAATAATTATTTTCTTTAACACTCATGCCCACTCAGACAAAAAACAAACAAAAACAAACAAAACATTTAAAGCATGTTAAATAATGCACCAAAAAAAATCAGCAACTACTTAATTACAGAATTCTGCTCAAGCTAATAGATGAGATACTAGAAAAGAAAAAGAAAATATAATTTCCATGGATAATAGTGCCTTCAGGAATTCAATAAACTTCCCACTGAGTTCTAACAGCTAGATACATACAAAATTACATAAATAATTCTCTGATAATTGTTCAAGTAAAAGTGTGTAAGTGTTTTAAAGTCAGTGAAGGCTAATATTTGACACTTGCTATTTTAGATAGGAGATCTGACTTGTTATTAATTGACTGTATTATGTAGTAGTGAACAGTAGAAGGGAATGCTAAATATTCCTTACCAATGTCTATATTTAATAAGAGTACAACTTTGGACAGGAGCATAAATTATGGAATGTGATTACTCCCAGAACCCACCTAACCCAGTGAAAATATTTTTACTGAGTTCCTATCAGAATTTTAGTTACTCTACTACTGAGAAATAATACAAAATTTCATAGCTAAAACCTGTCTTGTTTTTAAAGAGAAAATTTAGATTCAATCATTTCTTGAAATGTATCCAAAAAAAGCTAAATTCTCTGAACTTATAAGAAACAGTATAGGTGTGTTATTTTTTTTCCTGCAGAAATTATTTCTAAAGATTTCCCATCACATGAGAACAGAAAGATGGTAATAAACAGTATTTAAAAAAAGGAAATTACATCAGTCTAATATAGCAAGAAAAAGTCCATCACAATGCTGATAACTGACACTATGTGCATTACTATTCTTGATATTGGTTTAACATATTTTTCTCATCTGAAAATGTCAGTTCCTAAGAAATGTGCTCCTTTAATGTTAAATAATGGTCAGTTATAGTAAGCATTACTTAAATATAAAAAGAGTTGGAATTGTTTAGTTTAAATAGAATCTTCGTATTTTTAGAAAAGCTACTCCAAAAAGAATGTGCATAACTAGTTTAAACTGTCAAGTTATATCCAAATATATCCTGCTCCAGTCCTCTGTTTCTCTCATTTTCCACATTTGCCAGCAGACCAATTCCATAATGTATAACATCATGATCAGCAATAAAAGCTAGGGGAAGAAGAAGGAAGAGGGAGACATTTGGGGTGATAGCGTTTGTATTCCCAAGTACCCATTATATGTGATGGAGCCTTGCTTTCCTGGAGATGACTCCAAACACCTGCCAGCTGATGGGAAAGAGTGAATGAAACCCTTGTTTTTATTCACTTCTGTGCTTGGCTTTTGGTTTTCCTGTTAAACTGCCTTTCTCTACACCCACAGGTTTTCTCAGTTTTGTCCTTCCAGTTCTTCTCCCCATCCCAGTGGGGGGAGAGTGAGCAAGAAGCCTCATGGTTCTTAGTTGCTGGAGATGGTTATATCACAATTGGAATATAGGTTAAATAAAAAAGGTTTAAGTAAAAAAGCTAAAGAAAATGCTTGTTTCTCTTCAATGCATCAGAATCATATTGCAAGACCATTTTAGACTACATTCTTAACTCTTGGTTGCCTTAAATTGCATGGAAAGAATGTCTTGCCATATCAGGTGGGAAAACAGAGAAATGTCTTTCTTTTAATTAAGGATGACCAGCCTTTTCTGTCATATTTTTTATGATCTAATAATAGTTACTTCTGAATGCTTTGCTTATTTCCATGTTATTACTGTTGAGCTTGCTATTTCCTTCTATTTTAGAATCACAGAATCAAATCATAGAATCACCAGTGCTGGAAAAGACCTCTAATATCATCAAGTCCAACTGTCTGCCTGCCTTACAAGCCCTAACCACTAAACCATCCGCTGTAGCACCTCATCTACCCATAGTTTGACTTTGAACACGTCCAGAGATGGTGTCTCTACCACCTCCCTGGCCAGCCTGTTACAATGATTAATCACTCTTTCTGTGAAGAATTTTTTTTCTAATATTCAACCAGAACCTCCACTGCTGGATCTTGATCCCATTACCTCTTGTCCTTTTGCTGGTCACCAGGGAGAAGAGGTCAACATGTGTCTCACTGCAGCCTCCTTTCAGGTAGTTGCAGAGAGCAATGAGATTTCCCCTCATCCTCCTGCTTCTCCAACATAAAAAGTCTCCATTCCCTTAGCCTGTTCTCAGACCCCTAATCAGCCTAGTAAACCTTCTCTGCACCCTCTCCAGCACCTCAATGTCCTTCCTATACAGCAATGCCCAAAACTACACACGGTGCTCAAGGTGCAGCCTCACTAAGGTGGAGTTTATTGGCAGGATCACTTCCCTGGTCCTGATGGTCCCAGTAATCCTAATGCAGACCAGGATGATGTTGGCTTTCTTGGCCAGCTGGACACACTGCCAGCCCGTATTTTCCACCATCCCTTTTATTTTTCTTCCCCTCCCCTCAGTTATTATCCTCTGCCAGTAAACATTTAACTGTTCACAGAAACCTGTGAGTTTCCCCTGCTCTTCCCAGTAAGATATAACCCTGTAACTCATGTAAACTTTAGATGGGTATTGATGCTGTGATATACTGGATATGACCTGACATGTACCTGATATGTCTGGAAAAATGGGTACCTCAGTTTGCATTGTTCATTTAACTACCCTCATGCTTTTTTGCTGAAGCAAAAAAATATTATGTCAAATTGCACTGAAAATGACCTCTTATGTGTATTTAATGCTCTCCATAATGCTCTCCAGAGTCCTTCGTCTTGTGGCCCCTAGGAGCCAGGAGCTGTGCAGTAGTAAGTCTATGCCTTCTTTGGTTAACAAAGTTGTAAATTTCAGCTCTAAAATTTTCTCAGTGAGTGCCCTCAGTTGTGTAAGAACATACAAGAAATGTTTAACTTTGAACTAATGTGAAAGACTAACTAACGATATAAGAAGACCATTGTAGGGCTTTTTGAGACAGACTCAGAAGGCATTGGAAAACTCCCTGCATTGGAGTTTAGATGAATTTTAGGCAAAGTGAATGTGGATTTTCATAGCTAGGATTTTGGGTAATTTATCCAGCAATAGATATTTTTATTTAGAATACTGAGATAGAAAACTTCAAAATTCACACAAATTAAAAAAAATACTGATAATGAAAGAGTATTTCATATTCTTATCCTTTTTTCCCCGATCAATTTTTAAATCTGATTAATCTGATCAGATCTAATCTTGATATCAGATTAATCTGATTTCAAATGTTGCATTTGTTCTCTGGAAACAAGCAGCCTATCCACACTCACTCAGAAAGAATCCCTGGACTCTCTGAATTAGTCTTAAAATACTATGTTAATCTGTACTTTAGAGTTAAGCTATCCCTTTCCATGCAACTCAGCTGTGAACTAATGGGAAATGCTCCTCCTGAAGAGTTCACATACTTCCTAACATTAAAGTCTTGATCCTCTTAGAATTTTTATGAATCCGTACAATAAACACAGATCAGATTTAAAATTGGGGTTTTTTCAGTCTGAGAAATTTCACTGAAATATATGTATGCATAGCATGAATTTTTCTTCTCAGTTTAAGACATGGCTCTTCAAAATTACATTAGCAAGAAATTCTAAATCATTCTGATGGGAATACAAATTCTGATGTATCTGCAAGGTGCATGGTATTTGAAGAGCTCTACAAGTAGTTTGAGTTCTGATTTTGAACAAAATTATTCCCAAAGTGATGTGAACATTATTGTTAGGAATAGTGAGAAACAGGATGTTGTGATATGTAAGTACCAAAGGGAAGTCATATCAGCAGCAAAAGTATCCTACAAGAGAGATTAAAAAAATATGATAGAGAATATGAAATTTTTAGCAGTGCTTTCTGTATGCCAATTTCTTTCTTCATTGATCTTATTCACAATATGTAAATGGAAGATGAAGAGCCGGAGAACAACAGGGAAGTGGAAAACAGAAAACAACATATCTCCCCAAGTAAAACACAAAAATAAATTTTAGTAAGAATTAATTATTCAAGTTATTCTGTTTAACTTGCCCTTTAAAAAAAAATTATCTAGTTCTGATGTATTGAAATTTACTACATAATTGTTGAAAAAGCTAGATACGTACCTGAGCTGGATATTTTCAAGAGAAAGGATTTGTTTTTGATAATTTAACCTTAGATTCTTTAGATGTCAAGAAAATGATTGTCATTGGCATAGACTACAGGTTACATAGCTGATCACACAGCAAAGTAAAAGGGCAGATTAATTAGATATTTCCTTATGATGAGCACAAAGCTATGAAGACAGGCTGAGACAGTTGGTGCCATTCAGGCTGGAGAAGATCCTGGGAAGACCTTAAAGCTGCCTTCCATTACATGCAGGGGGCCTACAGGAAAGCTGGGGAGGGGCTTTTCACCATAGAGGGCGGTGACAGGACAAGGGGTAATTGTTTTAAACTGAAAGATGGTAGATTTAGCTTACATTTTAGGAAGAAATCCTTCACCATGACAGTTCTATGGGAATATGGGAATTCATATTCATATGGGAATATGTTGCCTAGGGATGTTGTTGATCCTTCTTCCCTGGAAGAGTTTAAGGCCAGGTCGGATGAGGCCTTGTGAAACCTGGTCTAGTGGAAGGTGATACTGCCAGTGCAGGGGGGTTGGATCTTGCTGATCTTTAAGGTCCTTTAAAGGTCCTTTCCAACCCTAACCATCCAACGATTCCATGAAAATTAAAATACCTTTTAATATGATAATTACACTTATTTCTTTCAAAACTTGTTAGCCTCATTTAGAAATGTAAAGTAATCTGGTTTTTTACTTCATAAGTAAATATTTTCAGATTTATTTTCAGGCCCCATTTTTAGTAATTCTGTTACATTTCACTACCTATTCTTACTTTTGTATTTGAGCTTTAGTGACATCTCTATGAGATCATTCCTGAATAAAAAAAAATTAGGAGCTCTTGCTTTCTTCTCACTCCAAAACCTGATATTAGGATCTAATGATCATCCTTCATCTTGACAACTGCAATCACCTTTTCTCTGGCTTTTACAATATACCAGCTCACTTCTGTGTTCAAATGAGCCCTTCTAAGAATATCTTCCCCACCCATTGCTTTGATCAGTCACAGAAAGCTCCTGCAAGATATAGAAATATCGTAACGTTTTACTATGATTATCCAATACTTTATATACCACAAAAAATATTGAATTTATTTGAAAAATGTAAAAGTAACAGAGATCAAATAATAAATAGAGGCTATAAATTGCATACTTTCATTTGGTTTTGGTTTCTCTTTAGATGTTTGATATACTTGTTCTTTTCCTTTTGGATGGTACTTTTTAAGGAAGGACTTCTTCAGGGTAAATTAGATTGAGATCAGGAATGGAAATTTTAAAACTTCTATTGAAAAATAGCATTTCTAGCTAAGTTTGTTAGAGATGCTTTTCAATTAATCCCAAATCATTTAAAATAAGGTAAATTTTTTTTTTTTATTTTTTAATTTAAGAACTTTTCAGTTTCCTTTTTTTTTTTTAATTATAAAATGAAGTTTGAAGTTGTGGAAATGCCTTCTTCTATATCTTAGATTAAAAATATTTTCTGAAGCAACATAAAGTTTAATTTGAAATTTTAACTAAATTACATAATTTGTTAAACAAGAATCTCAGACATTGTCTGAGAATAATTTTTCACTAGAAGATAAAGGATGCCACATGCAAGTTAATGAGTGAATCTTTGTCATAATAATCACAACATCAATGTATTGACATGCTTGATGTGGGATTCCTTTTGCATGTATGTTTGTCTAGGTCAGTCATACACGGATATATTTCAAGTTAAAAAATTGCAATCTAAAATTTATTTTAATACAGAAGAGCAGTCTAAAAAAAGTCTCTGTAAGTGTCTAAAATGAAGGTCTATTTCTTTGAATTGAATAAATTGCATTACAAAACTCCCTAGGTGCCTTTTTTATGCACATGTCTGGCTCTGGCTCCTTCTGGCTCCTGGTCCATCTAAAAAATTTATATAAAATAAATAACTGTGTTTGTTCAGGAAGTATATTTTGTGTTTTCTCAGTGAAGATTTCATATCCTTCCTGATAATTTGAAAATGCTTTATGCATGTTTGCTTCTAAAATAACCACAGGATGAAACAGTGACTCAATGTAGGAAAAAACACATCTTACGCCCTTAAAGTGAACTTTTGGTCATTCTACTACAGAAGTCTTGGAGATCTTAACACACAAATACTCAACAAAAAAAGGGTAAATTTAAACTAGTCATAAGGCTGATGAGGGTGGTGAAATATTGGAAGAGTTTACCCAGAGACAGGTTAACCATAGTGGTGCTAGATGATCCAACCTGGAAAATTAGAGTCAGGCTGGATGGAGCTCTGAGCAACCTGATCTAAATAAAAATGTTACTTCTCACTGTGTTGGGGGGGGAGTGGGCAGGATGTTGGCTTAGATTGTTTTAGGTGATGTTTAAATAATTGTGTGACTTATTGACATCATGCAATTCTTTTAGGGAAAAATTCAAGTAAATTAATGGAATTAAAAATTAGAATCAACAGAAAGGCTTATTTTTGTTATCTTTGGGTTTTATCATCATAAATGTAAGTTTCCTTAAAAAAAAAATCTATAAAGAAAGATCTGTTTCTTTAAATGTAATTGCCCTTTTCATTTGGTTCAGCTTGTAAGATCATTCAGATATTCCTAATTTTTGATTCATTAAATATTCAGTGGAAAATCAAATAATTTCTTCTAGTCTGTATTCCCAAGATAATACAAATCTACTTTGCATGTGTAGAGTGTGTCCAACTATCTGCCATTTCCTTGTCTGTACACTATTTTTCCCTCTAGCATTTTTCAGATATAAAAATCTACACAGAGGATAAATTACCTCAGTAAGTAGAATCCTATGATATAAATTCACTCCTGTATAGCTATCAAAGAGTATCTCAGAGCGGGAAAATTGGGGGTAAATAATGAATAATTTTCAAACCTCTTAAAAACCTGTCAGGCCCAAGGCACTTACCTGTTGTGGTGCTCTGGGCCCCTCTGCACTTGACTGTGAATAGTGTTCAGCTGCATTAGATGCTCCTACATGACCATTTTGTATATTTCATATCATCATTCTCTGCTTCACCAGGGTGTCATAAACCACACCAGAGAGAAAGACCATAGCAACATGAAAAAAAATTCCAGTACTATCATCATAACTCTCTGTGTAGCCAAGGTAAAATAGAAGGGCTTCAATAACTTCTCATGTCAGAAAGTCCAGGAGAATAAGCCTTTCCAACAGTGGTAGTTTAGAGCTTAACATGATGTTTTTCATGTCTCCTTAGTGCAGGAAGGATAGTTGGACTACCTGGAAAGCTGAAACAAAGGTAAAATTCATCAACACAAAACAGACTTTATGTGTGTAGGGCAGACTGTGAGGCAGTAAAAAGTAAAATAATGTATGCATCCTAGATGAAATAGACAGGCTTAAAGGTCTCCAGGACTGTTTGGATTATTGTTAACCAGCTAAAAGGTAATATCTGGGTTTTTTTGGTCATGTAGGTCATTTTATGATGGATGAAAAAGTACAGACACTGTCATAAGGAGATTTATCCTCTTAGACAGATGTCTTCTGAGTGAATAAACTCTGAAATCACTGAAAAGTGATTCTTTTAATCAACTACAGTATTATAGTAGCATAGAATCATTAGGGTTGGGAAAAACCTTCAAGATCAAGTCCAACCATAATCCAACTACCGCAACTACTAAACAGTATACTGAAATGCCATATCTAAATGCTTCTTGAATATCTTCATGGACAGTGATTCTACCACCTCCCTGGGCAGCCCATTCCAATGCCTCACCACTCTTTCTGTTAAGAATTTTTTCCTAATATCTAACCCAAACCTACCCTGGCACAACTTAAAACCATTTCCTGTCATCCTATCAGTAGTTACTTGGGAGAACAGATCAACACCTTGTCCTGGTTTGGGCCAGGATAAAGGTGGTTTTCTGTTTCTGTACTTTTGCTTTTAGCTAAGTCCCTTGTAAGTAGTTGCATTTGCTGAAATTAACAGCAAGTTTCTCATGCAGTGTGTGTGCTTCTAGGACTGATAACACTTGATGTTTATAGTTACTGCTAGAGACTGGTATGCAGAGCCAAGGACACTGCTTTCCTCAGCTCTGAGGAAAACATTTTACCGTCCAGGAGGATACAGAGGTCCCACCTGAGCCCTCCTTTAGGGAGGAACGGACAAGATAGATGCCAGAATTGACCAAACAGAGTATTCCATCCCATATACGTCACACTCAGTATAAATCTGAGGCATCACGTGGGCCAAGCCAGATCTTTTCCTGTTTCCCTTCCTTCACCCGGCATCCTGGAAGGATCCTGTCCATTCGTCTGCCTGTGGTCCTGATCCGTGCCAGCCCATATCTGTGTGTTCCTGCCTCCGGTTCCCGACTGCTGCCGACTCCAGGAGTCCAGCCTGGACTTTCCCAGGGCTGCCCTACAGCCTCGGTGGTGACGTGAGAGTTATTGGGGAAAGGAGGGAGGAATGTGGTTTCCATTTTCCTGTATATTTGTATATATTTAGTAATTTTACCTATTTATCATTACTGTTTCATTAAAGTTGTGTAGTTTAGTTTCCAACCCATAAGTCTCTCTCCCTTATTCTCTCTCCTTTCTCTATCAAGGATAGAGAGACATTAATAGAGAGCGTCTGTTATTCGGTTTAATCGCCGGGCCAGTGTTAAACCGTGACACACCTGCCTCTCTACAACTTCCTTTCAGGTTAGATCTTATATAACTAATTTAGAGTGATAGTTTTAACATTTGTGTGTGTTATAAAGATGAATAATGTAGAACTGAGAGGGAAATATTCAATTACCATGATTTCATCTATACTCAACCATAGCCTATATTATTCTATCATACAACTTTGTATTTAAGGTTTATAAGCTCATAAGTCTAAGTGTTTAATATGTTTATACATATCATAGGTTTTCTTTTGCAGTTGATTTCTCCATAGTAAGGAAATTGTCAGTATTTCTATTACTGTGCATACATATGATACATTGTCTAGTCCAAATTATTTCTAAGCCTCTATTTAAAGAGTAGAATCCAGATCACTAGTAATTTGGGATAAATAGATGGTCTCCTTTGAAAAAAAATTTGCTTAGCATTATTACTGGAATGAATTTGTATGGATCTTGTCTACATTTCTGGATTTTAAAAAGCATCTGGGACTGAGCTGCATGAAAAGTTTATCTAGAAACTTGAATCCATCCAAGAGACTTTGCCAAACCTACAAATGTCAGCTCAGAACCATGATATCTGGCAGAATTTATGTGATGCTATATCTAGACACTGAAGAAATCTCCAATTTCATCAGTAGGAGCTGGCCCAGGGCCTGTCACTATTATTTCATTCTGCAATATCCATTTTCTCTAGTCTAAATGAAGCAGTGTGCTGAGTCTAAGACAGCATAAGGTTCTATAGAAGTCATTATATCCATTCATGTGAACTCTTTTCCAGTGTGCAGTTCACTGAGAGTTTAACTCTATGTTGGATAAATTTTTCATATTTATCCCTTTTCAGCTTTTGAGACAGTGATGGAACATTATATCCTCTAGATTAACTTCTCAGATAATAATGACAATAATCTTTTCGTAGAATAAGTCTGGTGTATATGAAAAGCTATTTATCAGAGAAAAAAAAAACCCAAACAGAATAAATTATGAAGAATCAGCTGTAATATTTGTTAAGAAGAATCACTAGTTAACTATAGAACTGTAAAGCAAAGAACCAATAAGAATATTCAGAAAGATTGCTTATGTTAACAGTATAAGAAAATGGTTTTTCCAGCCGTTTTCTGGTAAGGAACATGAGAAGATTTCATTAGTCTAGGAGGATGTAGTAATCAAACTACCATATGATAAAGTTATAATACACAGAAAGAACTTGGATGTGAGAATCCGTAGTGAAGTCGGAAAAAAGCATAAAATCCATTTTTACTTTTTCTTAATAAAGCTTCTTAATAATTTTGAGGAGCCTCAGCACTTATAAGGTGTTAAATGGGGATTAACAAGATGCAGTGCTAGCATCTCCCTTTTTATACTGTTACTTAGTGGCTTTGCATGCAACTCATTCAGCCTTCAGATTCTGAAAGAATCATAGTTATGATATTAAAATTTCATATTTCTAATGAAAACTGAGTTCAAATATGTCAAGGACCTTCCAAGCACTGAAAAGCCAACTGGAAAATAAAAGTTCCCCCAGATATATGATTTAAATTTAAAAAAAAAAAAAAAAAGGGATTTCTATGTCATATGCAGACCTAAATCCTAACTTTTAAAATGGACAACATGGACAAAGTTTTTCACTTGTCCTCTTCTTTCAAAGTCTTAGGAAGAAATAGCTAAATCCATTTGCAAATTGGGAGCCATTGTTCTAAATCTTATACCATTTTCTTCTCTCTCTCATACAGAGAGTGATTCCTATTCACACCCTTTTTTCCATATATCATCTCCTCTGTTTTTCCAGATCATTTCCTTTCAGTTCCTTCAGTTTTGCTACATTTTCTCTGCTGTCTACACTAATTTAAACTAATCTGCTTCTATATGATGAGAAAGTGAGAAGTATAGGAGGATTTTAAATTTTTTCTGACATTTGAAACTTGAGGTCTTGTTTCTATTACGAGATTTATTTTTTTTCTTTTTTCTTTTTATTTCTTTTTCTTAACATCTTTAGAACATCTATTGAACTGTGACAAGAATTCTATCAGCCCTCTAAACTTGTCTTATAAAGTTGCAAATTTTATGGAGCTTTACAGTGTGTAACTGAACTAATTTAAATACTGGCAGTTCAAAGTTTTAAAAATGCTTTTTAAATTGGGAGGATTATTGATTGTAAACACTTTTTATGTGCAGGCATAATCTTCACATAGTGTATTTTATTAGTTTAGCATGTTAAACCAGATTATAAAGCCCAAGGAACATGGTCTGGAAAGATTATATTCTCAGAATCTGAGTCCTTCAGAATCTCCAAACTGCAGTGTGCCCAACAGTCACCCAAGAGCATATCTGCCATTCTTCTGTAACATCATTTCATGTGTTTATACAATATCAAGCCAAAGGAAAAGTTTAAACTGGTGTCATAGAGCATGGATGATCTGGCAGCATGCCTCAGCCAATTCCTCCCTCCTTGTCTTAGATGTAAAACAAATTTATAGCCCAAATAAAATTATAAATTCCAAACATTTGCAACAAGAGTCACACCTCTGTAGTACTACGCAGATGTAGCACAGTTACATACCCTAATTATTCCACAGTGCTTCATTCAGTATACCAATTCCTCTCTATGGATGATATAAATATGTGGAAAAAATACAAAGAGAAATTGAAAAGGAATAGAGAAATTGAGAAAATAGAAATAGAGAAATAGAAAGTAGAAATAGAGAAAATAGAAAAGAATAGAAAAAGAGATGAGGTAGGATGAGGCACTGCATATCTGAAGACTGGTGAACAAGGACGGCTCAAAATGATCTGGCAATGTGTCCGTGCATCCCAGAAATCCAACCATATCCTGGGCTGTATCAAAAGATGTGGCCAGTAGGTGGGTGGAGTGGATTCTGCCACTCTGCTCCACTCTGGTGAGTTCCCACCTGGAGTTCTGTGTTCAGTTCTGCGAGTCCTCAGTAGAGGAAAGATACGGACTTGTTGGAGTGGGTCCAGAGGAGGGCCCCCAAAATGATCAGAGGACTGTAACACTTTTACCATGAAGAAAGGCTGAGAGAGTTGGTGTTGTTTAGCCTTTAGAAGAGAAAGCCCCAGAGAGACTGTGTCCAGTTCTGGGCCCCTCAGTTCAGGAAGGATATCGAGGTCCTGGAGCAGGTCCAAAGGAGGGCAACTAGGCTGGTGAAGGGACTCGAGCACAGATCCTATGAGGAGAGGCTGAGGGAGCTGGGGCTGTTCAGCCTGGAGAAGAGGAGGCTCAGAGGAGACCTCATCACTCTCTACAACTACCTGAAAGGAGGTTGAAGCCAGGTGGGGGTTGGTCTCTTTTCCCAGGCAACTCTCAGTAAGACAAGAGGGCACGGTCTTAAGTTGTGCCAGGGGAGGTTGAGGTTGGACATTAGAAAGAATTTCCTTATCGAGAGGGTGATCAGGCATTGGAATGGGCTGCCCTGGGAAGTAGTGTATTATCCATCCCTGGAGATATTTAAAAAGAGACTGGATGTGGCACTCAGTGCCGTGGTCTAGTAACTGCAGCAGTAGTGTACCAAGGGTTGGACTCAATGATCTCTGAGGTCCCTTCCAACCCAGCCAATTCTATGATTCTATGACTATATTGTGGGCTTCCAGTCCTTGAAGGGAGCTTAAAAGAAATATTAGAACATACAGGGCCTGTGGCAATAGGATGAGGAGCAATGCTTTTAAACTACAAGAGGATGGATTTAGATTAGATATAAGGAAGAAATATTTTTATTACAAGGGTGAGGAAACTCTGGTTCAGGTTTCTTGGAGAACTGCTAAATACCCTACCCATTAAGGTCAGCTCGGACAGCGCTCTGTGCAACCTGAGTTGAAGATATCCCTGCTTAATGCAGGAGGGAGGGGCTAGATCATATGATAAAGAGATGCTCTTTAAAATTCGATTCCAATCCATACTGTTCTATGATTCTATACTTCCATGATTCTGTGGTTTTATGAATCTATGAATCATAGGGAACAAATACGTTTTTAGAGACCAATACCAATACGTTCTTAGAGACCCATAGATAGTGAGTTGGTAGGAGGTTTGCTCAAAAATTTCCCTAGTGAAAAATTTGGCACTGGGAACTGATACTTAGAGTTCATATTGCCCAGGATTTGTTGCCTCAGCATGGTGACCAGGATTTGCCTTGGAAGGCATCTTGAAAAGTCACTAAAGACCAGGCAAAATTTTAAGTAAATTAATGGGTGTTGGAGCTTTTCCTCCTCTTTGTATTCCTGTTTCACGTTTTGTGTTACACTCACTTTACATTCTTTTGACAAATGAAAAGCAAATCCAGGTATTTTCTTAAAAACAGTGAAAATCAGCCTTTCTCTGGGAGTCAGTTCCATAGTCCTGGCAAGATCACAATCCACAGAGTCCTTTGATCTGGAAACAAATTCAGCTGTCCAATGACTGAGGAAAAAAAAAAAAAAGGTTTTATTCACAGGTGTAAACTACTATTGTCTCTCTACATCAAAAAAAAAAAAAAAAAAAAAAAAAAGTTATTTAAATCCCTTAAGTTTAAATCCTCTTTTCAATGTGATGACTTTAGTATTTTTGGGTGTACTGCAATTTTCACAAAATTACCTTTATTTTGTTCTTTCTTTTGGTTTATACCTTAAATACACATGTAGGCAGAGTGGTATAGAGATCACAAAAGACAACAAATCATACAAATCAGAAGTTTAGCAAACTTGATCTATGGACAGTAAGTAGTTTTCTAAAACAGAATAATGGTAAAAGTGGTAGAAGATTAAAAAAAAATTACATTTGGAACAAGAAAAATTCCTAGGGAGAAAATAACTGTCTGGTTTAGGAGAAAGTGTATCAACTGAAATTAGACCCTGAGACTAAGTCCTACTAAACATATTAAGAAAATTTCATCAGGGAATTAAGAAGAAATCAATGCATATTTTGTTTTAATTTAAGCATTTCCTTTTTATGTTAGTATTTTACATATTACAGAACCATGGACAAAGGAAGCAGAAATCTGCTTACCTAGAAGATATAAACAGTATGAGTCAAAGCAAGGAAGTAAAAGAGAGATAGATTTTTAAAAGAAGTTTTTCAGACTAATAATTTTAAATCTTGCTCATATCAAAAAGTTCTTATTTTAATAAACACATTCGCTAAAATATAATAAAATTGTGGCAACATCTTTTCTGTTTTTATGGTTTTATTAGTGACTCATTTATCTCTAGAGAGTAAATTTAGACATACAGTAATATCTGATGTATTCTTTCATTCATTTATACATTCAGAGGGTCACTTGGCCTGATTAAAACAAGAGGACACTGTATTCTAAATACAATCAGATAAATATTTTGGACTCAAGAGCATCCAATCTATATATATTGTAAGAGGAAACATTGGAACAATATAAACAGTAATTGGATGTGCTGAAAAGCCCACACAATGAAAGAACTAATTTTAGTGGAAGTCCTAGAGGCCAGATTCAAGATTCATTGTAAAATACAACTTTTTTGTCCCATTATATACTCATGAGCTTTTCCAGATACTGGTTGCCATCTGTAAGTAAGAGATTCACAGTACACAACTGATACAATTCAGAAAAGCAGTATATCATGGCTATATTTAATTAATATAATGGCTATATGAATTGCTTTTGCAATTACTGTGGGTGATAAAAAAATAATTACAAGCCTATTTTTCAATTTAGGTCCCATTCCTTGTGGGAGTAAGAAAACTCCAAAAGGTCAGCGAGAAAGAAGAACAGCTGGTAAAGGGACAACTGACCATCCCTCTCTCCTCCCCTGTTTCTCTCATGCATACTCATGCACAGATACCAAAACGCCCACCCTTCTGTTTGACTGAACTCAGAGCACCTGCTACAAGAAGTCCTCTGCTCTTGCTTTTCTCGTTTTTAAAAACAAGATCTCTGATGTAGTCCTGGGTTGTGGGATGAAGGTAAAAATAAGGTCATCTCAATGTACTTCTTGAAAGTGTTTTTTCTAAAACCTTCTGAAAAGGCATTTTCCAGAACTGTTATTCTATAGCTTTCGTTATTTGCTAGTGCAGTGATAATATCCTACCACAATGGGAGGCATTATAGTTTGTGATTTTATCCTATTTTTCACATAGTGAGTTACAGTAGAACACCTGGTATGTCCAGAGAAATGTGCTATTACAAAGTATAGATTGGAGTCACAGTTCCACCATCCTTTGAAATGCAGCAGTGGCAGCACATTGTACATGGTAACTGGACTAGCAGAATACTTGGACAACAAGGGACAAACCAGGGGTGAAATCAAATTAATAGCACATGGTACCTGACACTAGCTGAATAAACAATGAATGAAATATAAAAGGAAAATATATTAGCAGATTTATGCAGATTAAATATATTTCAGTGTTAAATGGCATTTCCTTGAGCTGACTGTACTATTGCTGCCTTAAATCTGAGTCTTGAGACTTGACCCCAAATATTAAAAAAAGATATGAAATTTAATGTCTGGTGTCTCATAGGCAACTTATGATGTAGAAGACTGCCCTAGCATCTGTCAGGTATCCAGGATCCCTACATTTAGCATAAAGAGATTATCAAGCATCTTAGAAGAGCACGCTCAACTGGTCAGAAAGTATCTCAAGAAAATAAGTGAACTACAGAAAGAGGACAGTGATGAGAATGCTTGTCCAGTAAACAAAAGCATTTCAATTCACTGTGCTGGGAAGTGAAAGGATTAGGAGAAAGTATTAATGGATCTGGGAAGGGATGGGGCAGAGAATTCATGACACTGTCTTTTCACAGGTAAAATTATGTGTGAGATTTTTTTATTTGATTATCGGATGAAATAAGGAAGCACTTATGTAAGCAGAAACAGAAACCCTGTTACACTACAGTTCTGTTTTGGGTCTGGCCGCTTCTAAATGAGGTGGAGAATTTGCTGACCTCCTTTGACAGGCAATGATTTGGCTTGGTTCTCTGACAGAAAGAAAAATTCATATGAGAAAAAAAATATATTTTTTATTCTCTGCGGAAGTTTTACCAATATTAGCTGTTCAATGGGAAAGAAACCCCCCACTTCCTTTGTGATCCAGTTTATTTTAAAAGTTGTCTCTGGTCAGCACTGTATTTTTTGTAGTGCGTTAAGCATAGACTAACAGTCATAGGCTTAAATTCTTCAGATCCCTAACTATGGACTTCAGACAGTTTCAGAGTCTGTATTGGGCACAGGCATGCTCCAGTTCCTGAGCTTCATGGACTGTCAAAATCTGTCCAGGTCCAAGAACAAACCAGGTACCTTCAAAGTCACCAAAATAGAAGTTTTGAGAAATGCAGTTTGAAATTTAAATATCTTAAACTCAATTTGCTAACTAAAAATTTGAACAGTAGTCTCTCTGATTTATCAGCTTTGGTCAAGAACTACATATTTTTTATTTGTTGCTTCCTGGAAGAAATTAATAATGCCAAATTTGACTTAGAAGAACCAATAAATCTGACTGTGGAATTCTAGTTGCAAAATTATTTCATGGAAACATCTTGGAGGCTCTATCAGGTTGATAGTTTGTTCAAGTAAAGTAAGAATATATATTAAATGTTACTGTAGCTTAAAGTTTTCATATGAATTGCCACATACAACAAAAATAGTGAATTCAATATTATCATAATAAAAATAGAAAATTTTAGTTTTGACTTCCCCTAAAATGTTTTTAGCTAATTAGTGTTTAGGAAATGCAATAGCTAATAGAAAACAAATTTGACAGAGAAAAAAAATATATCAAGATGCCCACAACTATCGATTTCTTTTAAAGGAGAATTGCTGATCTTTTTCAGTTGTTTCAGTTTACATATAGTTTTATTTGTATATGCCAACTTCATACCAAAAAGTATCCAAGAAACACATGCAAGGGGCATAAAACTTTTTTCTGAACATTCATAATTTTTTTCAATAAGTATAAGAGGATGAACTAAGCAGAATACTTCAATTTGTACTCAGTCATTCTTCTTTATTTTACATTTATTGAATCTTTGGCATCCAGAAATTGGCATTGTTTGATGTTAAATTGGGAAATAAGAAGCAAGAAAAAAAAATGTCTTTATTAATTTTATAAAGGAAAGAAGCTAACTTCCTAACTCAGAATTAAATTCAACATGTACATATTCAGTAGAAAATAATTATGTTACCTCTATTATATTTAGTTTGCTTTTCTCATAGGGATGGATGCAAGAAATGAAATTGTTGAATTAAATATTATTGTTATGATGAAGAAATAGCTATTATGGAATATTTAACTCAATTTACTAGAAACAGAAACCATAATACATTTCTCAGGAAATTAATACAGCAACATATTTGTTAGTGATTACTGTCATGATTTGAGTAAAATGATCTGAGTGAATGAAAAGTCTTTTTCTTGATAGAAAAGAAATAAAACTTATTTTCAATAAGCAGTCTTACTGCAATCCAAATATGTAATTTTAAAAGAAATCCTATTTGTAGCATTTACCCCTACAAACACTTCATACACCATATAAGAATAAACAACTAATTTTAGAAATCATTATAGTTAATTAATTTTGTATAATCATTTTATTATAATTAATTCATTAGTTCTCTGATTTTGGAACTCATTAAAATAGATACTAGTATACAGATAATTCATTTGGTCTTAAATATGTACATTTCTATACTTGTAAGAATAATTTTTTTTGTTTTGTTATGCCCTTATTTACAAAAAATGCTCTTCAGATCTTCAGCTTTCTACTTTCATAAGAAAGTAGTTCTACTCAGCCAGTAAAAAGCAACATAGATTAAACTGGTGTGTTAATAAATAAGAAAATGGTGGCACCACTGAGAATTATGGAAAGCTCACGTAAAATGGAAAATACAAAATGAAACATATAGATGAAATTATAGTAGATCATAATGACAGATATTTTTAATCACTGTTTTACCAAATGTGTCATTGATGCACTTTTTAATTAAACTCAGAACCTAATGGCTTCTCTGTATCTGCAGCTTTGTAAGTAATCTTAAAGTAGTCAGTAACATTCCTTCTCAGACACAATATAGGAATGACATTTTAATCTCCACTAGTTTATCCAAAAATAAACTCTAAAGCATTCTTAATTAGAACTTATTTTTTCTGTTTGTCCTCTCCTCCTGTAATTATATACGTAGTATTCCAAACAGTGTCAGTAGAAATGTTGTAAACATTTTAGCAAATATATTTAGCACATTAATGATGAAATATTTTACTTTTGTGATGTTTAGGACTGTGATACAGGAAAAATTACATTGAAGATCAGCTAAGCTTTTATCCAAAGCTTCCCTGCTTTCCTTACAGAGCACAACTCCTTTTAGACAGTGAAGAATTTGAAAATGTGATTTTTTGGTATAGACTATATGAGACACAGTGATTATAATAGAACTGTATGTGGTCTCCAGGTAGGACAGACAAATATTAATCATGAGATCTATCTCCTCTCAGAATCAACATTTTGATTACATGGTACTATGCCAGTATTGCATACAAAGGCAAGGGGCAACTACTGCAATAACAGTGAAAAAAATAAAAAAACCCTCCCTAATCATTCCTATGCAATAATATTTAAAACAAATCAGGAATTTTATCCAGATTGTTCTATTCTCCTGTTCTCAGAAGCTTAACCTAAAATAATTGAACTTTTGCACAGGTTAAGTTGGATTTGCAGTAGTTATGACAGCACCACACTTATGTTTGTTGATCTCTCAGACACATTCAGACAGCATCTGATGTTTCAGATAGTGTTGGTTAGTGCTTAGGAGCATTAGCTACAGAGTTCTATCCTAAGAAAGAACACTAAGTATAAGGAGGTAGTCTGTAAATTACATTTTGATGATTAAAAAGACTTACTGTTCAAAGGTATATGGTGCGCATTAATGGCACTTTGAACAAATAACTTGCTGGTAAAGCCAATAGACAATGTACTGCTCCAGAGAACTGATACAATTGATCAGAATAAATTCATACAGGCTGGATTAGTGCTTTGCAAGAAAGTAAATCTAAAAAATCCTGCCAGTAAAATAACTGTAGTAATGAGCAACCTGTTACAGCTACCAAATTGGATCAAAATTAAAAGCTGGTTTTTCTTTGAACAGAGTATTAAATTATATGACCTCCAGACATTACCTTCAGCTTATCTTATTCTCTAATTTTCTGAATTTGGAAAGTAAAAGCAAAAATTTATCTAAGTTCAGGGCTGTTTCTAGCTGCAGAAAAGCATGATACACCACAGAAACCTTGGTGAAGATACTGTTTTCTATTTGCTTAAGAACAATTTCAGCTTGCAAAATACATGAAAATTTGCAACGAGAACAAGTATCTTTCTGAAAAAAAACAAACCTGTGAAACACAAATATTTTTCAGTCACAAAAATACTGTATAATTGCAAATTATAGTACAGGAACTATGGTGATCCCATCCAGGGCACAAGTGAGCAAAGAATACAAGTGCTTCAATACTTAATTTCAAATATCAACATCCATTGTATGGCTGGTCACTCTACCTCTATCATTACTCCTACTACATGTCAAGGCATTACTGGTATTACTGCCACAGTGAAGAACCGTCCAAGAACTGTCTAGCCCTCTCCAGAGCACAAGATAAAAGCTTTCCTCTGTGATTGATGTGAATAATGACCAAGAATAATTTCAGTCTTTTGAACTGTGTTTCACTGTGGAACGAACACTACACTAAAGAAAAAAGGAGGACACATACATCAACAGAAGAAAAAGTTAAGTTCTCCTCTCCAAAGTAATGATTTTGATTGCTAACATTCCTGCTCCCCCAGAGCTATTTTGCCTCTGGCAATTCTTGTGGTCTCAGTCTTGCTATGCTTTCTTCCCTTTCTTCCTCCCCCTATATTCATTACCATGGTTTCTTTGAGATTTAGTAAAGCCACTACTTATCTACAGAATCCCAGAACATCTGAATGTATCTTAAAATCTTTTCAACTTTTTTTCTCATCCCAGTTTCATAGCAGTGCTTTCAAAACATTCATTAGAACAATGTTTGATGAGAGGATCTCAAGATAACCAAGATTAGTCTGATTTATTTATAATTCTTTCACTATTTTTAAAATTCTATCTGTAAGCATACAGAAAAGATGTTCTGTGAGAAACTAATTACTCCAAATACTATTGTTGGTACCTAAATATATAAGTTCAGAACAACATTAAACAAACTTACCTACAAGGATTTTCTGGGTATGTTGTCAAATGTTGTCTGCTAAGAGTTTCAGTCATGGAAAACATGTATCCATCTCTTTACTGAACAACGAGAGAATATTAGCAATAGTGGGTACAAAAGGACAAAAATATATTCTTTTTTGTATGGTGACATTGGGGTGTTCAGTCATTTTTAACAATCATCAGTTTTTAAATAGTACAAAAAGTTTTTGTTTTTCAAAAAAGGTTTGAAGACATTTGAGCAGTAAAAATTACCAATAAAATAAACACAATTTATTAAGCATATAAAAAAAATGTTATTTAACTGAAGAGAAGGAAACAAGTGACAGTACTAGAGCCTGAAGTCCCTTATTTATGAGTGCATCTTTTAGCAATTTATGATTAGCAAGGTGCATGTTGGATGCCAGCATTAACATGTTAATATATTATAATTGTCAGACTAACTGAAGTTATAGCTGAGGAAAATAATGGGAGTTGATTCATTAGAAAGGTTAAGTAGTATGAAGACTCTGTGAACATAACCCATGCCATCAACACTACTTTCAAATACTAAGATAGTAGAAGTACTTTTAGAAATGTTTACTTTTCAAATATTTAATGAGCTTTCAGATCACACTCTGTTCTGCCTCAAACTAAGTTCCACAATAAATGTGTATCTAAACCAAGACATAGTGGAGATACTGTGGGTCTCCTACTCTCATTCAGGAGGAATTAGAGGTTTTTGTGTAGCTACAGGGCTATCATCTTATGGGGTTCCCAGACACGTCATTAGCCTGCTTTACATACAATTCTTTCAACATTTTAAAAATTCTATCCATAAGTGTACAGGTAATATCTGTGAGAAATTAAATACTCCAAACTCTACTTTGGTACTTAAATGTATCCACGTAAAACACCACCAACAAGCAAATTTTTTGTAGAGTTTATTCCACAGTGGAATGCAGTTCAAAAGGCAGTTAACAAAACTGAAGTGTTCTAAAGGCTGGATACCAGCTATTCAGGGAGGAAAGGCTGGAACTGAAATGAGGGGAACTGTTCTTGATGTGAAGAAGCAGTGACAGTGCACGGAGATACGCTTTAGAACAATCCAGCTAAGAATTTAAAGAGTTAATATTAAAGGACAGACAACTAGAAGTCACAAGTTCATAGACTCTGGTCCTCAGAGAAGACTCAAATCAGCTGAATAACTGCTAGAGCCTCAACACAGGAAAGCACAAATAATTCAGTATCTTTCTGGAGTACATTGATGACAACTTCCTAACACAGGTGATTGAGGATCCAACAAAGGAAGACAGCCTGCTGGAATCTCACAGAGAACAACTTCTTGGGGAGGTGTTGGTTGGAGATGACCTAGGCTGCAGGTTCAGGAACCTGAACAGGTTACTGAGAAGAGTATTTCAGTTATCTTGACTTCAGTGAGGCCTTTGACACTCCCTGCCATAGTGTTCACAAATTAAAACTGACAAAATGTGAAAAAGTGGACAGTAGGGGGCTGGAGAAGGGCTGAACTGCTAGGCACAAAGGATTGTGAGCAGGGACAGGAAGTCCAGGTGGAGACCAGTAACTGGTGTACTAAGGGACAGGTACCAGTGCCAGTACTGTTTAATATCTTCATTAATGATACACAGCATTTCTCTGGTGGGACAAAGTGCAAACACAGAGGGTTGGCAGGCAATACAAATACAAAGGGGTGGTTGATGCAACAGATGGTTGTATTACTTACTATTCAGAGGGACCTAGAGAAATGGGGCAAGAGGAATCTCACAAAGTTCAACAAGGGAAAATGCCAAATGCTTGTAATGGGACCACACACAAAACTAAAAAACTAAATGCTTTTCTTTATCTGAAACTTGTCCTGGCACCCAAGGCATTTATTTCCTGTTTCATGGGAAGCAGAACTATAAAAAGATTTTTTTTTTAGTACCTGAATACTGATTCTGCCAGCTGTGAAATCAGAAAATAGTAAAATTGTACTGTATGTGACCATAAGCTTGATTGTAAATAATTCCATCATGCAAATGAAGTGTTTTCAGACAATGGGATTCTCAAGTTTATCATCATTTCCCTAAAAAAATCTGAGGAAACAGAGACAACTTCAATGAATGACTATGCAGAAGTATTTTAGGATTTAGTGATGGTTTACTCTGATAAATCTGTTTACACTGATGATGCAGCCAGTGTAAGTTGTCCTAATAAAACTGGAAGCTTCAGAAATTGTTGTTCAGAAGGCTGTAGGTTTGACTCCTGCCTGGCTCACCAAAAATGTCACAATTTAGGCCCAGCTGGTACCAACCAGGCCTCCACTTGCTCAACCCCCACACCCACTGTGAGACAGGAAGGAAATCCACCCAAAGGTTTGTTAATTGAGACAAGGGTAAGGGGGTTTTCATTCCCCAATTATGGTAACAGGAAAAATCAGACTCAGCTTTGGAAATAAAAAGGAAATTAATCCGCCAAGTGAAAACATTACCATATTTTAATATCTTCCCCCCACCACCCCTCCCTTCTTCTTGGGCCCAAGTTGCTTTGCTACTTCCCTCCCCCTCCCCTCAGTGGCACAGGGGAGTGGGGGTGGGGTCAGTTGAGGGGTTGAGGTTTAGGGTCGGTTCACCACGCATTGTTTCTGCCACTCCTTCCTCCTCAGTGGGAGCACTCCTCACAGTCTTCCCAGACTCCAGCACAGGGTCCTTCTCATGGGAGAGAGTCTTTCACAAACCCCTCTGACTTGTGCAGTCCCCCATGAACAGGCTGTTCCAGCGTGGGCTGCCCACAAAGTCATTGTTTGCTTCTTGTTACAGGGTCTTCCACTGCTGCACATCCACATCTGCCCCTCTCCACAGCCCTGCACAGTCTGCAGCTCCACCTCTGCTCACCTATGACGCTTCAGGGGTTATTCCACCGTGCTCCTTCAGGAACTGCTCCACTGTGCTCCTCTATGGGCTGCAAGAGGACAGAATCGCCTCATGTTGGGCTTTGGGGAAGTCTCTGCTCTGGCACCTTTTTCCCCTCTTTCCTCACCTTGTCTTTTCTGCAGCATTGCCCTCTACTCTCGTCTCGTCTCCTCTCCTCTCTGTAGCAGGAGGAGCCTTTCTTGCTCCTGAGGCTCAGACAAGCTGCTGGCCTCTCCATTGCCTCGCACAAGAGTGAGCTCCCTCCTTGTGGGTGTGTCCCACCTTTATTGGCCCCCTGGTAATAGGGGGCCTGCCCTAACCAGGCACAGATGGACGCACACCCACTCTTTGGCAACTCGAGGCACTTGGTTTATCTTGTTTCTCTACACCTCTCCTCTCCTCTCCTCTCCTCTCCTCTCCTCTCCTCTCCTCTCCTCTCCTCTCCTCTCCTCTCCTCTCCTCTCCTTTCACAGAGAGAGGGACAGAACTGGAACCAGAGGAGCTTCCAGCAGCTTCTCACAGGAGACACCCTTGTGTCCCTATCACTTCCAAAACACCACTGCACTAAACAAAGACATCGATAAATAGGGATTTTTTAGCTTGTTCATTCTTGCATTGATTTGGAATAAATCCTTCATGGTAATTTTTCCTGTTAAGCTTTTCAATTACAATATTTTGTTAGTCCTGTAACACAAAACATATAAAGCATATGCGTGATTGGCATCACACACATTTGTTTTTATTCCTCAGAATGTGAATAGTTTAAATTGATAACTATAACTCAATGTGAAATGTTTATGAATGTCAGCATAATCCTTCACTGTCAGTTTTGGTGACATTAGTATTTATCATGTTGTTCCTTTCCATCTTTATTCTCACTCTGAGATACACATTGCCTCACTACATCTGTATGTTTTCTTCCTAATATTAAATCATATTTAGATTTACTGACCTTTTTAAAAATTAACATCTGGTTGGAAGATGAACTAATTTCGTTTGATCATATGGGAACAGCTGAATGAACATTAGTTTTGTTAGTTTTACAGCTGGCTTTGGGTGCAGCCATTTAGCATAATGTAGAGTGGTAAACAAAATGTCATTGATGTCTTGATTTTTCACACCATCCATGGTTTCATAAGATTCTTATATCCTCCTTTATTTTCTGCCTCATTTATACATAGCACTAAAAACCTGCCACATGGTTTTTATAGATACAGTATCTGTTGGCAATGTAAGTAAAGCAAATTGTAGCAGACACCAATATTTAATTAAAAATAAGATTCAGCTACTGTAATTATCATTGAGGATTCATAGAGTTAAAATATAGCCCCAAGAGAGAGCATTAGTCTTTAGCCAAATTGTATGGAAAGGAAATTCTGGAGGACCTCATCTGTGCAACATCCCTTATTGGTAAGAGAGAAATGCTGAAGCATGAATCCTAATGCCTCTTATTGTTAAAATTTAAATCAGAGGTTTAAAATTCTTCTTCCTCCCTTTTAATTAATTTTTCAAGTATTTTCAAGATACACTTTTTTACAGGCATAGGCTCTGCAGATGGTATCTCATTTAAAAATCAGTCATCCTGCTTTTGCACCTATTTCTACATAGGTGGTCATGCCATAAGTGAAAAAGAGGAAATGTCTTTATTGCATTATTCAGGTATTTTTATTTTACCTAATACAAATAGATAATTTATATACACACAGCAAGAAGCACCTAGTAGCAAAAACTGAGGAAGGGATACCTCACGGGGACATACACATATGATAGACACATGGAAAGCGTGGACAGAAAGATAAATCCTTTTTTTCCCCCTAAAAAAACCGAAAGAACCACAGAATTAGCATTTTGGAGATATGAAGGGAAAAGAAGTAGCAGAAATCTCATGGAAGTAGTCTATCAAGTTGATGCTGGTTTAAATCAGTGCATGTGTACTGTTTATGCCTCCCTCAAAATCAGCATCTGTTTTGCATGTTAACTTTCGGCTCAGAAATCTTCAGACTGTGCTCAGGGCCAGTTTTTTCAAAATTCTGCAAGATTTTTCTGAATGTTAGCCACACATCTTTTTTAGCATGAGAGGACTTTCAATACTGAAAAAAATTGAAAACTCATATTCTACAGAAAGCTGGACAAAGTTATTTACAAGTCTGCTGTTATTTTTTACAATGAAGAGTATTCCAATAGTATGTTTTCCAGATCTTTCAGTTCAATAACTATCCATAGTTATTATTGTTGTAGATAACACATGTTGCAATCTTTTTCCCCTTCTTGCATGCATCAGAAAGGAATAATATGTCAATGTCAGTAGTTCTGATTATGCTTTTTTAATTATAGAATAGTAGGGGTTGAAAGGAACTCCTAGAGATCAAGTCCAAACCCCCTCCCCAAGGAGGATCACCTAGGGTAGGTCACACAGAAACGCATCCATCCAGATGAATCTTGGAAGTCTCTAGAGGAGATTTCACCTCTGTGAGCAGCCTTTTCCAGTGTTCCATCACCCTTATAGTAAGAAAGATTTTCCTCATGCTGAGGTGGAACTTCCTGTGTTCCAGTCTGTGTCCATTGTCCCTTGTCCTATCACAGAGCACTGCTGAAAAGTGACTGGTCCCTTCTTGCCTCCCACCTGTTAGATATTTATAAACATTAATAAGTTTCCCCCTCAGTCTTCTCCAGAATAAAAGCCCCCAGTCCTTTCTTTATGACAGGTGTTCCAGTTAACCTGATCAGCCACCCACTGGACTCTCTCTAGCACACTCCTATCCTTCCTGCACCTGGGTAGGGCAATATCAAGCAAAAATACAGGTTGAGCAGAAAACAGATTGAGAACAGCCTTGAGGAGAAGGACTATCATGAGCAAGTTTGCAGATGACACCAAGCTGAACAGTGCTATTGATAAGCCAGAGGGACAGGATATCATCCAGAAGGACTAGGACAAACTGGAGAGGTGGGCCTAGGTGAACCTCAGAAGGTTCAACAAGAGCAATTGCAGGGTCCTGCACCTGGGTTGGAACAATTCACACTATCAGTACAGGCTGGGAGATAAGATTTTAGAAAGCAGCTCTGCAGAAAAGGACTTGGGGGTGTTGGTAGATGAAAAGATGGACATGAGCCAACAGTATGCACTGGCAGCCCAGAAGGCCAGTCACATCCTGGGCTGCATCAAAAGAAGCATGGTCAGCAGATAGAGAGAGGTGATTCGGCCACTTTGCTCTGGTAAGGCCTCACCTGGGATACTACATCCATCTCTGCAGCCCTAAACACGGGAGGACATAGAACTGATGGAGTGGGTCCAGAGGAAGGCCATGAATGTTATCAAGGGGCTGGAACACCTCTCCTACAACGCCAGGCTGAGGGAGCTGGGGTTGTTCAGCCTGGAGAAAAAAGAAAGCTCTGGTGAGACCTAATAGTGATCCTCCAGTACCTGAAGGGGGCCTACAGGAAGGCTGGAGATGGACTGTTTGCAAGGGCCTGTACTGATAGGATGAGGGAAAGTGGTTTTAAATTAGATTTAGATGGTATGGTAGGAAAAGCTTTCAAAAGCTCCCAGTATTACAAATTAGGATCAATAATGAAAATCAGGTAGAGGCTAAAATAGGCTTGTGGGCAGGGAAAATATCAGCTTACCAGCATGTCTTTGGCATTATACATGTGATGAGAATAAATATGTGCTCAAAGAACATGCCAAAAAGCCATAAAGAATGAAAATGTTTGGTAAGAAGGATACTAAATACAAGATAAATTAATTTAAATTAGTTATTTGATATTAATTCTCTCCAGCCATCCAGTGTATTAAATTGATTTCCTCTTTTTAAGTGCATAAAAATCTGAGAAAACAACTTAAAGTAACAACTCCAAAGTCCGTTCTCTGTATTTACAGTAGAGAAAGGGTAATTGGAACATGTTGAGAAAGGCTCAATTGAGACATTATGTTAAAATTCCTGAAATTAAGGATAATGTGCTGGCTGAGAGGGCTGGGAGTTCTCCATCAGCAGAAAACTTTAGGCATAGCTCTTGACAAACATCCCAGTCTTAAAGTATAGGAACAGACTAGAGGATACCCTCAGGTTCTCCAAGCTCTGGCATTCTGATGACAAAGATTATACTTGACCAGAGAGCTCTCAGAAAATGTGCATTAGTCATTGCTAAAATGGAAAGGAATTGATTTCACATTTTAATTTCTGGTAAAGGGCTTAGGTACAGAGAGAGAAACGTTGGCAATTCAGGCAAAAAGGTAAAGAGATAATAAACTAAAGGAAGTGAAACAAAAAAAAATTTACATCTTGGAATGTTATCCTAATTAGAAACTGTAAATCATATATATAATATATATATAAAAATTCTTTAAAAATAGTTTAAATATTTTTGTCTATCCTCAAATCCCCACACCCCCCCCCGAAATATCTTTTGAAATCAACCTAAACAAACAAACAAACAAACAAACCAACCAAGTTTTATTATCCTTTTTTATTTTGGAAATCTAGTAACAAATTTAGTACCAAAGCCTCATTATTACTAAGTTTTATTTATGTAGAAGAATTAGATATGTATTGCTAGACCTGAGCTGGGGGGTTGTGTTTTTTTTTTATTTGGGTTTTTCCCCAACATAAATATCTCTACATTATCAAATATAGCTTAGAAGCCTGATATTCGGACATTTATTCCCCCACAATCACTTTATTCTTTGTCTCAAAACTTTGGGGTTTGTTGCCCATGTAGAAAAAAGAGTGGTTTAGGATTGAGAAAGAGATGATTTCTAAATACTTCTGAGGGAAGGAAAATTTTATCTTCACTTCCCAACATCACCAAAGAATGACAGATTAAGCAATGTGAAAGAAAACAAACTAATAGAGTATTTGTCCATCTTGTACCTGGATCAGAGATTATCCATCTTGAACATGTAATGGGTATTTTATCAGAATAGGTTTGAATAAACCTCACTTTTTCCATCTCTGAGCAGCTAGTTGAAAGGCTTTTGGTGCTCAATGATCCTATTGTAATTTAACCCCAGTCAGCAACTAAGCCCCAAGCTGCTTGCTTACTAAAAGTGAGAAAACTGCTGGGTTGAGATAAAAACAGTTTATTAGTTAAAGAAAAAGCCAAGCACACAAGCAAGGCAAAGCAAAGCATTCACGCAGTACTTCCCATTAGCAGACAGATGGTTAGCCATCTCCAGAAGAGCAGGGCTCCATTACATGTCACAAGTACCTCGGAAACCCACTCCCTGGTGTGGTGTTGTTAGAAGCAGAAAAGTCCATGACTCTCTGTAAGCCCTGTATAGTCAAAACTGTGTCAGCACAAATCCAAATCAGAGCCCCATAGTAGCTACTATGAGGAAAATTAACTCTGTCCCAGACAAATATATTTTTCCTTAAAAAAAAAAAAAATCTCAGTCATGTATTGTTTTGTTTTTCCTTTATACAGTATTTTGCTAAATGTTTTCTCTCCTTTGCTAGTTTTTATGCACAGGCTACTATCACCTACCAGAGCACTAAACTAGCGTGGTCACCATTAAAATTGTGTTACTAAAATGTGGTTAATTATCTGAAACCTGTAATGTTATCTTTGATAACTGCTCTCCAAACTTTTAGTCTCTTTTGGTCACTCCCTTTTTCTCCATAAGGATTTTATTTGCACTCCTCTGAACTGACTCAAATAAGTTAATCTTTCTGATAAATCATTTCCAGAATGTAACAGGGTATTCAAGCTGGAGTTCCACTACTGCCATATCATTAATTATTAATGTGATATTGGTTGATGTGGTAGAATGATGTGGTACTATGAAATAGGTTCCAAATAAATTCCTTTTTAACTGAGTCAGCATTTAAACAGGTTTTTGGCATTCACTTCATATTTTGCAAGTCTTAAGCTGGAATAATAAGACAAAAAATATGGGTTTATTTAAAAGGAAAAGAAGAGGAATCTAATATTTGAGAATATGCAGAAATTTCAACAGTTAGCCTCGTATGTGTCAGGAGAAGCAGAGTGGTAAAAATACAGAAAAAAGAACCCTTATTTAGGGACTGCTGCCCTGGATCATGGCCAATAGTGTGAGATTGGAATTCCTACTGTGTTAGAGTCAGACTCAAGCCAGGTTCTTCACATCCACCAAAACACCTCTAAGGATCAAACTGTGCAAAATGCAGTCTTCACTGTTATGACCTTGCCTGAGTGTCTCAGTCACACAAATTGTGACTAGATTTTTTTTCTTTCATCTTCTCCATGAGAGTGAACCCAGAACTGGTACAGTCGAAAGACTGCAGATATTTCAAATTGCTGTCAACTGAATATCTCAGTCAATTCTAATTAGAATGTTTGTAGTTAATCTTTTCCATCCACGACACAAATTTCAGTGTTTTATCTGTAGCTGATGTTGTTTTAGCCTGATGGATGAGACTTAACAAGATCAAGTGTGAAATGCAATGAAGCCAAATCATTCTTGTGCAGAAGATGTAAAAGTCACAAAGAGCTTCCTTGTTTCCTCTCTGAAGAGCATAGACTGTATGCAGCCCAGATGGTTCTCTGGGTACATGCACTGGGTATCTAGTTCTGTAGTTCATCCATCCCAGTCTCACCCATGTATTTGTAGGCCCACTGTATGGTTGTTGTTTTGACAGAATGTCGCTGCTTTGCATAGCATCCTTATAAAACACAGCAAAGATACCTGTTTAAGTTTGTATCACTAAATTAATAATGTAAAACTCTACATATATGGTATACTCATATCATATAAAAATGTATGTAGGGACGCTTTGGACCTGCTCAGCCACTAGCTTATATTCTAAATAGAATCCAAAATAGGCTTAATAAAATTAATGTTTTTCAAAAATAAAACAGTTAAAAAACCCACACCATCGACTGAAAGACAGAGAACATGTGTCAAAGTATTCTAATGATCTATGTTGGAGGACTGTTGTTTTCTGAGAATCACTGTGTATCCTCCATAGCATGAGGTCCCATTCTATTTGGTTTTTTTTCTTTATAGAGGAAACAAACCTTCTGGTAATAAAATCGAGGATTAATTTTGTCATACTAAATGTAGGTATCTTGTTGAGGTATATACATTTGGAAGTGCAACTAGTCACTTTAGAAGTGAAATTAGTCAATTAATTTGATCCTTAAATTTACACCTAGATACTAACTTCATCAAAGATTGAAGTTTTAAGATTCTCAAAATAGCTACACATAAAGCATAATTTCTTTGTGCCTTCATTTGCCATCTACAAAAAACAAATAAACACAAACAAACAAACAAATAAAAAAAAAGCCTAAGCAAAACAACAAAACCCAACCAACTGAATAGCTTCTGCCAGGTGAGCAGTAATAGGATGAACTAAGACTGTACTGGACAGAGAATTTAAATTATAACTTCTTACTCAAAAATCTTAGTGTATATATCAAAGATATACATACGCATATACTGTAGCTTAGGCTGACTTGTAGTTTGCATCTTGTTAGGTTTTCTAATAATTTACTTCATTTATAAAAGAGGGTTAACCTAGCAGCAGCTATTTTGATCAGCAAATAGAACTGAAATTAACATTTAAACATCTTTTGTTCTGATATAAATTAGAATTATTAGGTGAAGAAAGGAGGCATTTATAAATTAAATTATCTTGGAATTCTCCCCAGTCAACATGACAGGAGGCATAAGCAAGGTTTTAAATTTAATTTAGGAACCACCTGAGAAATCTACATAGATTCTTTCTCTCTTATTTTTTTACTAGTACTTAAGAAACAAATAAATTTCAATATAGTCAGTCCTCAATTTAAAGAAATAAAGGAAAAATAAGTCAATGAAAGTGAAACAGGTAAGGATTTTTAAATCTTATATAGCAAAAACTATTAGCAAAACTGAAAAGATGGATCCCTGAAACCTGCTTTAACAAATCTGTTTTTACACTCTTTAGTAGGAAAAAAAAAACAACAAAAACAAAACAGATATGAATAATAAATCCTGGTGTCAGATACCGTACGTAGTTCTCTGATGACCAAAGATACAAATCTTTTGTGTCCTGATTAAGGAGGGTGGAAATTAAGAACTGCACAACCGACTGAATTAGGGATGTATACCATAATCTATTCCAGCCACTTCTGGATATCCAGAGTAATATGTTGGTATTTTCTACCTTTTACATGATTTATTTTACAATCTTAACAATGTACCTTTGATGCTTATCCTCAATGAGTTTGAAAATTGCTCAAAATTAATTTAGAGCACATCTCTAAGATCTTGGCAAATGGAGGCACCTTACCCTCGGCCTCTTGGACAAAATCAATGTTATCAACATTAATATTCTTTCTCTAATTGCATGTCCTATGAGTTTTTCTGATTATCATTCATCCATATGATGTAGGAAAATTACCTTGATTTCTAAAAATTTCTGTTTCAGGAAGATGAGAAAAAAAAGTAAGTTGTAATTTGCAGCCTTCAGCTGATTTGAGCTCAACTTCTTTCATAGAATCATAGAATTGGCTGGGTTGGAAGGGACCTCAGAGATCATCGAGTCCAACCCTTGAACCACCGTTGCGGTTGCTAGACCATGGCACTGAGTGCCACATCCAGTCTCTTTTTAAATATCTCCAGGGACGGAGAATCCACCACTTCAGTGGGCAGCCCATTCCAATGACGGATCACTCTTTCCGTAAAGAAATTCTTTCTAATATCTAACCTAAACTTCCCCTGGCACAACTTAAGTCCATGCCCTCTTGTCTTGTTGAAAGTCGTTTGGTAAAAGAGCCCAACCCCCACCTGGCTACACCCTCCTTTCAGGTAGTTGTAGAGAGCGATGAGGTCTCCCCTGAGCCGCCTCTTCTTTAGGCTGAACAACCCCAGTTCTCTCAGCCTCTCCTCGTAGGGTCTATGCTCGAGTCCCTTCACCAGCCTGGTTGCTCTCCTTTGGACCTGCTCCAGGACCTCGATATCCTTCCTGAACTGGGGGGCCCAGAACTGGACACAGTACTCAAGGTGTGAGCCTATCTCACAGCCTATCTCACAGCTCTTTCAGATCATGCTTCTTTTTTTTTTTTTTTTTTTTTTTTTTTCCCTTGAAAATCAGACTTCATAATGTAACATGGAGCTTTCACTCTAAGAATGTATTTTCTCTCCTCATTCACGGAGTTCTTAAAGTTAGCCCACTGCAGCTTAAACTGCAGAATCACTCAAGCAACATCAGTTACCAGTCAATATACACCAGCACAGACTTATAGTTAATCACTTCTTTGAAATTAGTTCCAAACATTGGGATGAGTGCACTGAAAAATTATTGAAAAAGTTATGCAAGATTAGGTAGATAAGATAGATGGTGACATTCAGTTAATTTCAGAGGATCCACATCAGCCACTCTAGTACTAACACTCGTAAATGTATAGAGGCTATATAGGCTATATAGATCATAGATAAATCTATCATCCAACCCACTAAGCCTGAAGAACAAACATATCCTTAAGGGCCCCTTTGTTTATATTTTGGTTTGTTCTGTTTTGTTTTCATTCAGGACAGAGAGTACCAGTAAGTGATTTTTCTTCTTATGTTTAAATGTGGCATTTCTTTTTATGTTTTATCTGTCTTTTTCCTGTTTTCAGTCATTGGTGCCAGTCCTGGGACAAAGGTTGCTGTGCAGCATTGAACCCTAGACTGTGGGGAAACATCTTGAAAAACAATGAAAATTCACTGTTGTCTGTGATTAGGTCTGGCCTGAGCACTTGTCCCATACATACTCCAACGAAGCAGATATATTCAAGTTGTGGATTACCAAAGATGTTTTGGGACTGTCCCAGACTTCTACTGTCTTGGCTAAAATAAGGTAAAAGATAAATCTAATAATGATAAGTAGATGAATATGATAATACTTCCTAGAACTCTTTTTTGGGATATACCCCAACATCTTGGAAGGTCTCTAAGTTGTGGAAAGCCAGATTCTCTGAAGCAGTTCTTGTAGCCAAACAACATATATTGCTTCAGATGGAAAACAGATCCTCTCCAGGGACAGAAACTTGGCACATTAACGTGGGGGAACTAGCAGCTAAGAAGTGAGTGCTGTTTCAAAGAATAAGAACCTTGAGACAAGTCTGAAAATCTTTCATCCAACTTTTTACAACCTTTAATCCTTAGAAACTGAATACTGAGAGTTCTCTTTCCACTGTCTCAATCTCTCCAGTGTCTCCCTCACCCTTGTAGACATCCTGTCTCCTTGCCCAACAAATCTGCCAGCCCCCTGCTTCTTGTTTTTCTTCTCCCTTGTTTCTTTTCCAGTTCATTGGTTTGCTGCTTTGCTGCTACAGCCTTTTATCACCCTCTTACTTATAAATAAGCTCTTCCTAGTCCCAGCTTTTTATTGCAAGTATTTTGTGGAGTTGCTATATTGCATGTGTGTTGCTTGGTTGTACTGATTGCTAGGGCAGATCTGAAAAGATTGCAGGCAGAATATTTTGGGATATTTTACTTGTGGATGTTAACCAGCTTCTCCTGAGTTTATAGCAAACTGCAATTCCTTGAAAGCCTATCATTCATTACATTTCCTGCTTCCTCTGCTGTGGAGAACAAGAAATGTCTGCTTTTAACAGCTGTTGCATGCATTAAATGATACTTCAAACTGAGTTTTATGTGCTTCACTTAAAATTTATGCATGTTTTGATGGTGATAATAATTTTAATATTATTCCTACACTTATGAAAGCATGTGAGAACTGTTCACAACACAATTTGCAATAGATGGAGCATCCTGATTTTACAAGTAACATTCTCAATAACTTCTGCGTGACAAAGTTTTCGTTGTAGCAGTAGGACAGCTAGAATAATATTGCTGAGTTTGCAAGGGATCAAGCCTGAGCTAGCAATGACAGAGCTATTTTGCAGGGAATTGTGTATTGATATTGCTTCATGATAAACTATGATTATACTGGTAGTCTGTGACTACAGAGCCTTCCGGGAGGGAAGAAGCAAAGTGTGCATTGACACAGCTGGGCCAAACGTCTGGATTAAAATTCTAATTTTATCTGGGTTGCATATGATGATGTTCAGTAATGAGGCTCAAAATTCAGAATCTGGTAAGAGGAACAAATATTGGCCGAATTATGATAGAATTATTTGAGTTTTTTAACAATTTTCATGGTTTTTTTTCCAGATGTTATCACTAGAAAGATATATAATTGCATGTTTCAGAGAATCAAGCACTGGTAAAGCCAAAAGAAAAAATCTACTAAGGTGGATGGGTAGATTTTATTTTCTCAGGGGTGACAATATAAACGTGCCTATCTAGGAATTATTGAGTCACTACAGCAGTTAATTTAGAAAAATTTTTTTTAAATGTTCAATTCTTGTTTCCACAAGGGAAAGGAATGGAAGGGAAGGACCCATGAACACCCTCAAATGATAGCCTTGGTTCCAGCAAGAGTTAACCATCACTATGCCAGTTTTCACTATTGCCTTAAAAAGCGTACATTAGGAATTTATTACAAGTATTTTTTAAAGTTGAATACCTGACTTGTTACACTGAAAGGAGCTTTAAAAACAGAAATCCAAGTAATAAATAAATCCCCAATAATATTCTATTTTAAGAATCATGTTGTTTCATTCATTGAATATCTTCCTCCTTCAAAATCTAGCTTTGACATATTTTCATAGAAGATAAGCAAAACCATAAACTTAAATTTCAGAGTACATCAGACAGTTTCTGTCCACAATTCTATAATCATTGCAAACTAAACTAATCTGATCTGAAAGTAATCCATTCACTATACACTATTGCATAAACCAACACATAGAACATATGTTCTGTTCTGAAAATAAAATTTGGAATTCAAATATCATGCATTTTAAAAATGCACAGCTAATCCCAAATCTTGGAATTTCTGATCATATTTTCCTTGGACTCATATTTGTGCCTTTTAAGGTTACAAATAGAGTCTCACAGACAGTAGTTTATCTATAATCCATACCTTTAGGATGTAACACTTAAATAGTTTTATAGAAAAGCTTCTGTTCAAATTTGATAACCATTAAGCAGAGGGTTTTTCATCATTCTAACCAGTCATGTCTGATTGCATTTCACTGCATTTCCAATATGAGAGGAATGAAGTGCTGTTAGACACCTACTATAATGCTAGGCTGTATTTAAAGTTGAGTACTGCATTTCCCTCAGTATTTTTAAAGTTATTTGATTACTCTTTTCCTCTTAATGACATAAATGATTATGCACAAAATAAAAACTACACAATCCTTTCTAGTAAGGGTATGCAAAACAAGATTATTAAAATGTTAGTGGAGAAACTAAGATATAGTTAAAATTAGAGTATTTACATATACTGATTCCTATACTGATTCAAGATATTTATAAAATGATATTTTCTCTAAGATCCTTATAGGTAATATTTAATTTAGCAAATATCCTTTCTAGGAATAGCATAACTATAATAGCAAAGCTCCTTTTCTCAATCAATATCATCTGCATCTATGCAAGAAAATATGTCACCATTCTTAGATCACCACAGAAAGAGGAGTACATGCAAGGGAAGAAGTGGCTTGAGTCCAGAAATAAGAAATAGCACCTGTGCTCCAGGTTTGTGCACTTCAAGCCCAAATCAAACATCATTTGTTTCCTTAGATCTTTCTTACATTTGCAACATTATCTCACAAGACAGAAACATGGAGAAAAAAAAACAAAACATCTTTTCAACAGCACTGAATAAAAGAAATTACCCTACTGGTTCAACATAGAAATGTATGAAATAAACCACTATCATACATTACAATTATTTTCTTATGGGAACATCATAAATCTGTCAGGGTTCTTTTGGTTATGGTGGAGAACCTGTTCAGGTTTCAAACCCCATCTAAATTACTGTTGGAGAATGCTGTGGCTTTGTTTTAGTCTATATGAACAGCTCACTTGGTTAAACCAAGACATGAGAAGAGCCAGGGCTGAACACACACTTATCTTTCTCCTCATCTCAGTTGAGATGAATTACAGAACATAAACTGGGAGCTGGGAGCTTTCTGATGATAAGATAGGCAGATCCATGATGATCACACAGGGGAACTGGAGAAAGAGTCAAAAAAGCTTTCAAGAGAATTTTGAAAACTCAGGTAGTGCATTAAAAAAAAAAAAAAAAACAAACTCAAAATAAAAAACCAACAAACCAAGCCAAACAAAACAATTTATTTCATGTGTGAATTAAGGTCAATCTGTTTGCCTTTTAGTTTTTGTTTGACTTTTTTTGTATCTGTCTGTCATTGAAAATTATCGTTGGGGGGTATTGTTGTGGTAAAACAGCTACCTTAGAACTGGCTAATGATACCTGTAATCTGTAATGTATTTCATGTTTTCTGGCTTTTGAAGCGAATGACCAATCCAGAATTAGATCAACACATATAATTTATTTGAGAGTTCAATTTTTCAAATTTGATTACTTCACTCTCTGCAGGTCCAAGTTTTTGTCTTTTGCAATTGTATTCTGGTTTATGCAGCTGCAAAAATTCTTGTTAAGAATGTAGTAATCTGATTTTTTGCCCAGTTTATCATGTAATGTCTCCCAGTGCTGATAATGTTTAGCAAAGGAGACCAGGAAAGGAACTTCATTCCAGGAGAAAGGTCAGTGATACAGATATAGATTTGCCATAGGACGATGTCTGAAAATACAGCAAATATGCTGAATTACTTTAGGACATTTTCCCCTTTTCTCCGACAGGCTAACTACCTCCTCCATTGCCCACCCTGTTTTCATCATTTCTTGTTCTTTATTTTATAAGGTAAAATCTGTATACCCAAACTTTTCATCAGGTGTTCATATAGAAGTCTATCTCCCTCATAATACTTATCCATACTCTTTATCTATATATTCTAAAGAATATTTTCATTGAACTAGTTTTCCTTCAAATTAGGGCTGGAATAAATGAATGTTAACTCCTGTGCTTTTATTATGATATTTTTAGTTCTTGCATCCTATCTTTCTCTTCTTTTTTTGTTTTTTGTTTTGTTTTGCTTTATTAAATTATGGCTACAGCCATTCTTCTAGATTTGAGCAAAACAAACTGGTTAGTGTTTTATATTTTCTATAATATATGGAATATCATATAATATAATATTTTTCTATATTTTATAATTTTCTGATATTCCAAAATATCTTTTAAATGAGGTTTTGATTGATTGATTTGATTTGATTGATTTTTCTGTTTTACTATTTCATTTTTTCCTCTTCTGATTAATATAAAAGTTTTTCTTATTATACTCTTTTTTTTTTCCCAGTTTACAAATGTCAAAAAATATCAAGTAGCAAAATATATGAACTAAGGGATCTTGGGACTCTTCCTGCATTATATTCACAAGTTTGAATTATGGAAGTTGCCATGTTTTCTTTTTTTTTTTTCAGAGGTGTCACCTACAGAAATTATTTAAGCACTTTTAATTAGAGTCATCTGCTCCATTCAGAATGAAACTGTGTGTTGAAATTCTACAGAACATGACCATCTTTCTGAAAATGTATTTCTCTTTTTCAAACATTAATCTTGCCATGATTCAAATAAAAGGGAAGGATTGTACTGTTATGGTTGGAGGTAATATTAAAATTTATTTTTGTTTTGGATACATGAAACATAGTCCAATCATAGAAGGGTCAGGTGCAAGCAGACTTTATTTTACAATTGACACAGGCAAAAATATAGAGCCAGGCAAAAGAGGGAGAGAGGAAAAGAAGATATAAGAAAGAGAGAAAAGTGGAGAAAAAAGGTAAGAAAGTGGGAAGAAAGAAGGAGAGAGTCACCACCAGGGGTCCAGCTGTACAGCAAGTTCAGTGAGATCAGACCCTCACATGTACTTACATGTGTTAAAATTAATCTTACAAACTTTGAACCTGCTAATTCTCATAAAATATGATCACATTGAATTTCAGTAATATGAGCTTTATCACTGCAGCAAATCTATCATGTTCTAGACAAAGAAGTATTGTGGCGTTTTTGTTTTTGATATCAGCAGGAAATAATATATGTCTTGAAAAACAATCAGAACAACAGCTTTCATCTTTTATTGCATAAGACATAGACACTGCAGCAGGATGATAGAATGTTCAATGAGAAAAGTAGGATGTAAGAAAATGGTTCAGCCAAACTCTAAACGGATTCAGTCTGCTGTGTCACACCACCATCACTATTTCCAGTGTATAAAATAGAGACATCCTTTAGCTCTTTTTGAGAATCATTTTAATGTTCAAATCCTTTTCATTTTTACATTTGGTATTCAAGATTTTTACCATCTTTGTGCTATGAGATTATTTTTCACATGGACTTGTAAATGACCAAGAGATCACCATAATTATTCATCCTCAAATTGAACACTTTTAAGGTTGGAGTCCATATGTGGCTGTGCCATCTAGTGAGGCACGAAACAGCCAGAACTAGACCAACACTAGAATATGACTCATGCACATCTTTGCCTCTTCTAACTTCTCCCTGTGGTTCCTAATGGTAAATTCCCCAGAACTTCAGACATCCTCAGCTTTATGAATAGGCAACAGTATGCTTAAGGGACAAAAAAAACCCCAAGCTAGTTGATAAGTATTTACACCAGGAATTAGACAAGGCTTAAACATGGAGGACTTTTTAACTAAAGCAGTCCTTACTAGAAACTTGTAGGAGGGTTTCAGTAGATTACAAATTCCTAGAACATATTGGGATTTTATCAGTTTATAGTGATCATTTTAATTTGGGCATCTACAGAAATTGTTTTTCTGTTCCTCTTTGGTTTTCTCTACTCAGAAGGCCTCTATAACTAATGTCTTATAGCTTGTGGATTCCCCAACCAGTTTACAGCAACATAAAGGACGTAAGCATCTCCTTTTACAAGCATGCATGAGAAGTTTCTTTTAACTATATGTATTTCTTTTATTACTGTCTCAAAGTAATCCATTCTTCCACATATGCCTCTTGTTTACAAGAGATAAATCAGTTTGAAAAGAAAACCCAGTCATATGCTTTAGATCTAAATTATATTTCAATGGGGCTGTGCAAAACAATCTAATTTTATGCAGCATTCTTATGTTAATATCACAAAACACTTTCAGGGCTAAGTCAATCACCAGCTAAAAAGAAGTAGAAGGTATTAAAGAGACATTTAGAAGAGATAATATGGAAATGGATCATGGAAACAGCACTGCAGATAGGTAAAAATATTCATGTACCTTTAGCTATAGAGTAGGTTGGAAGATACTTGTTTCAGCTTGAGAAAAGAGGCAGTGTAGAGCAAGCTTATTTACTACAGACTCATTCATATGGTTCCCATCACTATAATTTTCCATGCCTCTTTATACCCACACAATGTATACATTTTTTATTTATTTTGTCTTTGTTTCATTTGTCTTATGTATTGTCCCAGTTATGTGTTGCTCTTGTGGGAACATGGGGCTCAAAGATGTGGACTTTCCAGTTTGCACTGAATATAGTGAAGTTGCAATCCACCAGTCATGTTCAGGAATGAGCTGGAAATTTACAGGCTGCTCTCTAGGTCCTGTCCCTGCATTCTATGGGCAGCAGGATCACATGGCTGTAAAAACTATCAGGCTTCCTTCTCAGGTGGAAAGCTCTTAGGTATTTTTACTTGGGGAAGTATGAGGTGTGGTGGGAAGCCTGAAAGAGGAAGAATGAAAATTGAAGTTTGACCAAGTTTTGTCTTCAGAACATGTAGACAATAGATCTGTGATCAGTAGTGTTCTGTCATCTCACTTAACTGGTTGATACAGGATAATTTGTAAATGGGCTGGTAGTTGAATACCATAGGACATGCACTTAACTGATGCCCAAAAATGCATAGACTGTCTTACTGTCTTGCTTGACTTAAGTCAAATCACAGTCATATGTTTGCCAAGGGCAATTGGCATGCACTTTCATTAGATGTTTTAGCTCAGCTGAAAAAGAGAACTTAGTCAACCCGTGATAGCTTAAATAGATACCCAAGAATATTTTACCATCCAACAGTAATTGAATTTATGTAGTATTTCTTAATTTCAGTACCAACAAATTTATTTTCTATGATCTTTGCATGAATATGTTTTAAATTTCTTGAAGAAAAGAACACAGATTAAGCATAAAAAAGTCATAAATGCTGATTCATCTTCCCTAACTTTTACCAGCTTTTATCTTCGAAAGTCAAGTGTCATTTTACAAATACATTCAATGTGGGGAAAAGGAGCTGCACAATACAGCAATTAATTGTATCACAACTGAGGTATTCATATGCAAGTTTCCACTGGTGCTTACCTTCCTTGTCTTGATCATAGACCATATTGCTACCTTAAACAAAACCTCCAGCTTTTAGAACATCAGAGTGAGATTTTTCCAACCCACACCATGTGAGCAAGTGGTGAATTTACTTATTTTTACATCATTAGCTTTACAGTTAGAAAATAAGCTCACAAAAGGTATTGAATTGCTATCTTCAGATACTGAAACAGTCAAATGAACCAAAATTATTTACTTTCTCTTGACATCAAATATTAAATTTTGGAATCAAATATCTGACAGTATTGCTTAATTATCCTCTGTTGTGAAAAGGAAATTATGATTTCACATGTTTTATTTTACTTTTACTTTTTTTTTTATTATTTCTTTAAGCAATTTGTAATACTATTTACATGAGTGTACTCACATATCAAAACTAGAAATACTGGTTTTTAAAGGTAATTTCCAGAGAGAACTAGTCAACAGGCACTTCCATTTATGTTCTGAGATACTTTGTACTCTGATTGCTCTTAGAGAATTACAAAGCGATTTTTTTAATTAAATAGCTCTAAACAGCATTCTAACAAACACGATCAAGTGGAAATGCTTGATAAAGAAGAATGAGATGTTTTGATTCAGTGGAATAATTTTTATTCATAGAATATGAAACATGATATGATGATGTGTTTTAACATCAGCAAACTTCACCGGCTTAAAAATGCAGGTTCTGAAATTCAATCTGTTCTGATAATTATTTCTAAAATATACATAAATGTATATAATATTTTCATTGTGTACTATCCAATTGAAATGCTTGTTTGTTAATGGAAAGTAATTTGTCTGTCTATCTTGACTCATTCATTTGTGGTTTATAACACTATTATTTAATCACATAGAAAGCCAATTCAATTAGCCTAACAAATAAGTCTTCATTGTTTTGATTTGAAATCTCAAGGATTTTCAGACACTAATAATCCAGAGCATTTTTACTCAGATGAGACTTGTCTGACAATATTATAGAAAAAATATAAATTGAATAAATAAACAATAATTGAAATTATATTTCTAATATTTTTCTCTTTTTCAGATAAATCTTTTAACTAGCTGCAAAAAAAGGTATTCTAGACTCATGAAATATTTCTGTTCTTTAGACTAAATTCATTCAACTATTTTTCTACTTAGGTCATCTTTTCTATCATTGGATCACTCTCTTTGCCTCCCACCAATCTCTCTGGAAAGCATTAGTTCACTTTAAATGCAAACCAAACTGGAGATCTTTCTTAGAACTTTCTTCTGCTGTCCCAAAGGCTGTGAGTGCACTCTTTTCTACTTTTAATGCTAACTCTTGGTCAAGGGCAATGCTTTCAATATTTCAATATTTCAATATTTCTTCTTGACTTGAAGAAAATCAGCTTCTGTTTTAACAGAAAGCTATGTTTATCACAAATGGGGGGAAAAGGCCACTTTATAACTATGTCTTTAAAAAGTTGAAAGAAAAATGACTGAGAAATCATTCTGAATAACAACAGCTTCAAAATCTCTTTAGAGAGCCTTTGGAGAAGGCTGAATAACAGGCTTTGCAACAAAACCTGATACAAACACTATTGTTAGTTTTTAATGGATGAGGAACAGAGGAAACCAGTATATAAATTCTATGTCTGGAACAAGAATAGGTACAGTATGCTGTTGTAGGAAATTATTTTAAATATGGAGAACACGTTTAATAGCTTTCTGCCTGGTTATTGCACTTCTTTGGCGTATTCTCAGCACAAATGTGCTGTTAGTTTGAGGCAGTGCAATTGTCAGCTTGCAATGAAATAGTCTTTTGAGTAATTAACTAATGCCTGCTTCCACTGTTGTATCAGATTTCTTGGACACACAAAGCTCATTTCACATGGCAGGAGACAATGCCTAATGTATACAGTCATAAAGTCTAGTTGTTCATACCCATAAAATGGGGTAAGTATGGCCCATGTATGTGAAAGGTGCACCAATGTTAAAACCTCTGTGTTTGCACATGCAGCTACTGGAGGCATTTAGTTTTGGCTCACTTTGCTCAAAGGCAAATAACTTCTGACTGCTATATAGATGAAGAGATCTCTAATATCTCACACACAAAACTATGTGAGTCACTCACAGCCAAAGGTTGTGCAGTGATTCTTTTGCATTGAGGAAACCCATTGGTACCAGTTACATCCAGGAAACTGGAGAGGAAAACCTCCAAATCTCAGGTATCTGCAGGTATACCTGTTGCAAAAAGAAGGATTCAGAGGGAACCCCCTAAGTCCAGGTATGTTGCTTCATACCACAGAAGATCAAATGAAAGATGATATTTTCATTCTGGGCACCAGAATCTGTTTATGAGGGTTGAAAACTATTTTAAATATAGGAGTGACTATCAAGGAATAGTAAAAGAAATTTAGCTGGATTTGGGTCTTTGACCTAGGGCTGCTTCTTGACGTAAAACTGGTCTCCATTGAAGAGCACTGGTTCAAGACATAAGTAGGACATAGGAAGAAGAAGAAAAGAGAAAGAAGAAAGAAGAAGAAAGAAGAAAGAAGAGAGAGCAAAGAAGAGGTGGACCAATCACAGTGTTCCTTCCCATGGTGCTCAGTATAAAATGTTCCCAAGGACCCCTCTCCTAGACTCTCTTTGTGGTTTTCCATCTCTGCTGAGGTCTGTTTGTTCATCATCTCTCCATGTGCTGCTGCTGTTCCTGTATCCTGTTTTCTTGATGGGGAAGAATCTTGTGTACCAAGGCAGGTAACCTTCCCCTGTCTTCTGAGTAGGAGCAGTGTGGCCACTCCAAGGTTCTTCATGGCTTTCACCAGGACCTTGGACTCAGGCATCCTCTTTTTCTGCCGAGTCCAGTTTGGGACTTTTCTAGTCAGGACCTAATTACCAGCTGAGGAGTATGGGTTATATATTCACATATATTTACTTTTAACCATCTTAATTAGTTTTATTTCAACCTAGGTTTGGTTTTGTTTTTTTTTTTCAACCTTAAAATCTGTCTCCCTTATTCCCCTTTTATTTTCCCCTGGGAGGGTAGTGCAGGGATAACAACAAGCATCTGTCACCCATTTATTGGCTAAAACTGTGACACTGGTGATGGCACAATACAGATAAAATCAAACCAGGACTTGATTGAATTGCACAGTTGACTGACTGACCCACAGAATCACAAAATCCTCAAGGTTGGAAGGGACCTCCCAAGATCATCTAGACCCATCAGCTAGAACAGGTTGCCTGGCTGAGGCAAATTGGGGTTTGAATATCTCCTTGGACATATTCAAAGAGACTCAGGAGTATCTCTGGATAATCCATTCCTGTGTTTGATCACAAAAAAAAGCACTGTTTTTTGGTGTTTTGATAGAATTTCATGTGTTTAAAGGCATGGTCATTGCTTCTTTTCCTGTTACTATTGAGGTGTGTCTGGTTACCTTTTTTTCATTTTCTCCCATGAGGTCTACACACACTCTGTGATAAATGCTCCTGTGCCTTCCCATGTGCAGCTTGAAAGGCCTCAGCTATCTGAGCCTTTCCTCATATGAAAGATTCTCCAGTTCTTTACCTTTGTGTCCTGGTGTTGCACTCTGTCCAAGAAGCAGTGGTCATCCATATATATATATTAAGGGTTTTCTTGGATGCACTAATTTATAACTAGTATATTGTATATTTAATTTTTATTTTTTGAACTCTCTATATTCCTTCACTGTACTTTTTTTTTTCCCCTTCTGTTTTCATCTTTCCACCTTTAATGTAGTGGAATAAAGGGTTTCTGGATCCCCTGCCCTCTGTGCTATAGTTTTTCTTGTCACTTTGAACAGAACACACTGAATTGTGACCTCTGCAACACCATTTTCTTGGCTGAACTTGGCCTTCTTGGTCTTCGCCCTTGGCCTTTTTAGCTCAAATAGTTCTGCATCACTGGCTGTCATTGCTCTACTGCTTAGTTCTTTCTCTGAACAGCTGCACTTACATACCCAGGTCGAAGGCTTTCAAATAGTTTGTCCTCAATACTATTGCTCTCACTTATCACTCTTGTTTCCCGAAACCAAATTTTTTGTCCAATAAAGTATTCTGTTGCTAATTATGGAATATTTAATAAGTTACATGACAATCTATATGAAAATGTACACCTACAGCTTCATAAAGGCTGTACTCCCTCCTTTCTTTTCCTTCTTGTTTTTCAGTTTTCAGAAAACCAAGGAAAGGCATTAAAAAAAATGCAAAGGTGAGAAGAAGCCTCATTCGACACTCACAACATTAATGAAACACTTCTACAGTTGCTTCTGAGCCCTCTGAATTAATACTGGCACATTTCAACCCTTCCTTCTGCCTTTTCCTTCCTTATTTTCCTTTATTCTTGTTTTTGTTATCTTACAGAGTTACTTATGTAGAAAGACTCAGTTCTGTGCTTTTGAATTATTTTTTTTCCCAGTGGTCTGAGCCCAACCCCACAGGCAACTTGTTTTATATGGACATGGTGCTTGCCTGACAATAAATTACAAAATCCTCATTTATAGTGTGATGCCATTTTTTTTTTGGCTCTTTCCTCCTCACTTCACCAGTGTCCTGTGTGCTGAGCACTTACAATGGGAAACTAGAAACTTGATGTTTGTAAAACTAGATTGTTTATCAAATTTACCGTTCTGGTGGAAAACCACTATCAAATTTCCTGTTTCTTTCGGTCAGGTTAGCTTCTTAGTACCTATTCAAACTTTTGTTCCTAATGTTTGTGTTCTCTCTAATTTCTCAGGAATTCAGTTTAACAGATTGTATAATATAACGTGGCAATACAATATTCATTGAGATATTATTTTTAATATATTTTCATAAAATAGTTAATCATAATAAGTAATTGTGAATCTTTGAATGTACTGTGCTGATCCACCCTCATTATTTTGACTTTTCCTGAAACTTCAGAGCAAGCAAGAAAGAAGCAGGACCATCACTTCAGCCTATGTTACCTGTTAGCTAAAACAGAATAATCTAAATTCTTTCAAGGATTCATGAGGATGACATGTACTTGAGCTCTGAGAACACTGTCTCCCTGACAGTTCCAGGTCCCTTCTTATCCTGGGGATCAAAAATTATGGAATCACATTAGTACAATAGCATACTGTCTCTTGAAGAGCCATCAATATGTTTTTTTTCCTTATATAAGTAATAATAAGCTGACTATCAGTGTCAGGAAAGGATCTTTTACCTAGCTAGCATTTATTTCTTCCTGTCCTAAAAAAGCACATTAAAATAAGCATTTTACTGCTATGTATAATGGCAAAAGCAGGATCATGTTTCTTTGCCTCTCACTTTATGTTGGAAGCTGTTTTTAAATGGGCAATATTTGCTGTCTTCAGCAGAAATGTTGGTTGAAAAATCTGTTCTGAAGAGTAACATTTTGACATGGCATACATCACTGCCCTTATGACTTCACCATAGTAAAAAGAAAAAAAAATAACAATCAAGGCATTGTTCCAATGTTACCTTTGCTGTCCTCAGCAGTCAAATATGGGAATTCTACTTGATGTAGAGTTGAGTAACGTGTGAATGTTGTGTAAAGCAGGCTTCAAAAGATCTATTAGGAAACAAGAATGCTGTTCTGTTGCTTTATTCAAGCCTGAAAATATATAATTTACTAGCATTTTCATTACTCTTTTACTTGTGTTAATTGGTTTGAGACAGCTTCCTCTCGAACAAGGCAGCAGCACAAAAATTGTGGTTTAAAAATCTTATCCACATGTCTCCTCAGACAAGTTTTATGGGATTTTTTGTTTGTTTGGTTGTAGGGTTTTGTTTGTTTGTTTTTTAACTACAGGAAACAAGATGAACATTAAAAGTATAAGAATTAATTGTTTCAGTCTGTCACACAGAGAAAGAAATTGTATCATCTTTAATTTGTTGTGACTATAACCTGCAAAGTGGCATTTCTTAGTTTTTTAAATTTTGGATCAAGTTTGCATATTTGAACTTGAAGTGTTGAAATGACTGATTATAGGGAAGAAAAGCAAGGATGAAGTGTCCATATATGTTTCTTATTGAAGTTTTCAACTTTAAATACAGATTTCATATGAAGCCAATATTTTTTTTTTTACTGTATCCAATGGAAAAACTTGACATTAAAAGAAAAATCTTGCAAAAACCTATATAATCTCTGGATTTAATTTACAGGCTATTTCCACATTACATTTATTTTAATACTGTTTTCAGTTTTAGTTTTCCAAATCATTGTAAGACCATGAACCGTGTCCTTGCGTTCTGTAACTTCACTTTCAAATCTATCACAAAATAAAGTAAGACAAAGCATATTATAGCAGCACTTTCATAGCATTCCACATAATTTCTCCTCTAAGATATGGAGTTATTTACACATCTGTTTTCTTTTGCTGACCTCAGTGGTATAAGTCTCTTTCTGCTTTCTTAGAATAAAAATTTAAGGGTATGCTTGTTTACTGCAAGGACCTCCTTCTTCTAGTGAGTCTACAAATCTTCTTGATTCAGAAAACAACTGGGTATGAAAGGTTGACTGATGGACTTCCCCAGCTGCCAGCTTATTATGCTTTTACAAATAATATTTTGTTTTTAGCTATGAACTATTATTCATCTTTGCTTGTTCAAGTAGAGCTTCTATAGGTTTTTCATATCTGTGGATTTTGTCATGCTGCCCTATACCTTCTTTTATGTCATTTGCATTCTGACCTTGCTTTTCATTTTCACATTTTCTAAACGCAGAAAACAGACTGAATGTCTTGTGATGGACAGTACTAGAGTGCTTAAAAAGGTTACCTATCTTCCTTCAGATTTTAATTGCTGGGTTAGATGTTCATGTACATTTTACATTAAAGAAAAAAACTGGTGTATAGGAGATGATGCAGCACATTCATAAGGCTTAGCAGAAGGCTCTGTAAATAATAAGTGAAGACAAGTGCGTCTCTGGCAAGATGGCTCTCTTGACCTTCAAGTATTTGCTGACAATAAGTATCAGACCCTTACACCCCTTCTTGGTTTTAGATCAGAAAAGGATAACTTCAGTAAGGAGTCTAAGATCATCATACTGTTTTAGCATCTTCCAGACACTCGGAAGGCTCAGTTCCACAGCACCCTTTTCCAACAGTTTGCTAGAAAACTTCAGACAAAAAGTGAAAGTGCACAGGAATAAAATGTCAGTTACTGACCTCACCAGAGGAGGAAACCATGAATGAAATGACAGATTACAATGATTACATATACGTCTGTATCTAAAATATATATAATCAGCATTATCATTGAAAAAGCTTGGTGTTTCTTACATATACTTTAAAATCACAGTTAGTATTGCTAACTCTTTTTTGCATCTTAAAAATTTCCATTTGGGCAAAGTAGTAGAGATAGTCAGCTGTGTTTCCTTAGTTCTTCTGTACTGAATGGGGAGTAGTATCCAAAAGTTATTTTTAAACTCAGCAATGTATTTCTCAGATGTATCTGAGCTTCCTAATGCACCAATGTAGAGCAGTACAGTATCACATGGAAACACCAGAGGAGGTCTTGGAAGCAATTGAATTAAAACAGTGGGCCTAATAAAGCAGGACCATCTCAGTGGTCTAGCAGGTAGCAGGGCTAATGTCTCTGCATGGTGAGAAGTGATGGAATAGATTACGTATGTCTGGCAGTGTTGTAAAGTGCAACTGCATCTCCTGTAACATGATGCTTCTTCAAATTAGTGTCACATTTTAGGTCTCTACAAACTCAAAATTTTAGTCCCCATTTGTGGCTGATGACCACAGGTCAGCTGACTTTGTCTTTTTTCTTTCATTGAGCAATGAAATAACATTTTTATCTGGCTTACATGAAATTTAAAATGAACTTAGTGGAGTTATAAAAGTGCTTTGATATATTTTTTCAAAGAATTCTGGAAACTATTTGTTTTGTCCTGGATTTAAAGGCTTATAGAATTCTCAATATTATAAATCAAAGACCTAATTTAAACTTTAGAAATTATGTCTCTCAGGAAAACTGAGCTCTGAAAATGGAATTAGACTTTAACACTTCTGTGAAATTCAGAGTTTCGTGTTGGCCACTATCTCTAATGATTTGCAATAATTTTCCAGCCTCAGGAATTCAACATCAGAGGCCTATTAAAACTGTGAAAATGGAAGCTTTTTTTTTTTTTTTTTAAGTTGCTTGGGGTCAGATTTAATAATTGAATATTTTTAATATGTTGGAATGTCACTTTGTACCTCTTAGTTATACAGAGAAGAAAATAACTAATCTTAAGTTATACTGTCTATTTTCTTGGATAAATTCAAATGATTTGTCAGGAAATAGACCTACAGTTATTCTTATTTCTGCATGGAAGCATCTGACATTTAGTAGGCCTTAAATACTAGGATTCATAAAAGTTTTACACTAATATTTATTCTCAAATATACCTACTCTGTCACTCTACTAATAAAGCAGTTTAAGCTGGTTAATTTATAAATCCTCAGTATAGAACTCCTTTTAAAATTTAATTAATATTTTTATTTTATTATTTATTTATTAATATAGATTCTTTGTGATCTGTACAGCTCAAGAAGTCCTCTAGAAGCAAATATTAAGGTAAAGAGAATTTCTATAAATAAATTGGGCTTAATATTTGCTGCCAGTAATTCCATTAATGAAGCCTGAGAAACATCATAACATAGTAAATCATGTATAGTGGAGATTAAATGATATATTTAGAACTCAGAAGAATATCTGGGGGTATCTAGTCCAGTTACTAAACTAAATTTGACTTACCACAAATTGAACACCAGAATTTACTTTCCTTTGGACTTCATGAACCAAACCATTAATTTATCTTTTGCTTAGCTTAATGCATATTAACTCTCATCCTGTTAGTTACTTCTAGGCTAAAGACTTGGTGCATATCTTATTTAAGCCTCTCCAGTCATGAATACTAATTACATTTAGTGATCACAGAAACATAAAAAAGGTTACAAAGTTCTGAAGGTCATTTACTCCTTTGTCGTGTTCAGGGCACAATTATCCCAACTCTAGAGAAAGTACCTCAAGTTTTGAGTATTGCCATAGGTGGAGGATCTCTGAGCATTTTATTCTGATACTTACTACAATGTGATCTCTTTTTCCTTGACTGTTGTCTCTTGTATTGCTCACTTCTGCCTCCATTATTTTATATGCTTCTTTTAGGACAAGTGTCAGGGAGCAACAAGAGTGACCTGCTCCATGGTGGATTCAAGTGTTTATGAGCCAAGGGTGACCCTGGGGCAGTTATAGAAGGGAATGTGTGAAAGTTTTGAAGAAAATCTGCGTTTTCTTTTTTAGTCCATGGGAAATTAACCTATTCACTATGTTTCATAACAAAGAAATAAAGAATAGTTATTATTTTTTTATATCACTCATGTCTTATATATTATAAAATAAATAAATTACAGAGCCTATATAGGATGAGCATGGGATCAATCAAATATAACCCTTCCTCAACCCTTCCAAGTTATTCATCATAACACACAATGCCTCTTCTAAAATTTATATTACAAGCTTTCTCAGGCAGAAGTCTTGATTCATTTCCTCTGTGAAGTCTCTATTGCCCTTTCTGTTTTTATTGTAATAATAGGATGATAAATGATTTATGTCAGCTTTTGCATCTCTGCATTGTGATTCATAAATTACTTGTTATATGCACTTTAAGCATCCTCACACTTTTTGTTTATTCTGATTGAAATATCTTGTATTTCCTTCAGTTATTTTAACCTGGCATCTTCACAAATATTTGAGCTAAGATTTTCCACAAACATTCAACACATGGCAAGAGCAAGAAAATATGTATTGTGAACTTCATCCAGAACATGCTGAAGGAATATTGCCTTAAGTATGATCAGTGATAGCATATTCTGAAAAGAACTATGGTGTGTGCCTCTGAAACATTTAATCTTTCAAACAGCAGGGTCCAAAGGCAAAACCAATATTCTATTACAACTATGAAAGCTGCAGCTGACAGCCTGTCTTCTTGTCATTTGTAAGATACATTAGCTTTCTCCTATAAAATATTAGCACATTTATCAATTTTATGATCAATAAACCATACATTTGCAGTACTTAGATGTTTCAAAAAGCATTTTATGAAATGTTGCTCTGAATGCAATATGTGTATAATAGCATTAAAATCTGTACCTTACCATCCCTGCATTGGTACATTCTTTTATTTCAGTGTCTACAAAGACTTTCAACAGCAAAAAGGCTCTTTCCCAGTAAAACAGAAAAAGGGAATTTAAATGAAACATTAGTGAACCATTACAGTTGCACTAACAGAATGAAATGCATTTTCTACTGCCTATTTTAAACTTTGAGAGGCACACAGCTCTTTCAGTTGTCCTTCAAAAAAGGGGTTCTTTTCACCCATAGATGTAAGACCATTCCTATTCTACTACAGCTCATGTTGTCATGCAATACTGGTATTGACATGGGAAAGCTTTAAGGCTGAATCTGTTCCCCATGAAAAAAAACAAAAAAAAAAAACAAAACAGATTTATGATAAATTCAGTTTTCCAGTGTATTCATCTCCTTGCTGAATGTTTTTATAGCACATATATATTGGCCAATTATCATCCCTTCTCAGGTTGTCTTACCCCTCTGTCTTGGTCATCACAGATGTATTAATGAGAGCTGGAGGATAAACACAACCAAATCCCTTTCCATCATTTCTAGCATTTCTTAGCATGGCCAGTAGAAGTGCTGATTCAACAACATTAATTCTACTGATGGTAACAAAGGAGTTAATCTGAATCCGAAGTTTTAATGATTTAAATCTTGTAGCATTTTATATTCTAAACCAAATAATGATTTGACCTTATAGCAGTTTTCTAATATCTGAAGGGAGACTACAAGAAAGCTGGGGTAAGGCTTTTTACATAGGTGTGTAGAGAAAATGGTTTCAAACTTGAAGAGAAGAGATTTAGGTTAGATATTAGGAAGAACTTTTTTCCTGTGAGGGTGGTGAGACACTGGCACAGGTTGCCCAAGGAAGTTGTGGCTACCCCCTCCCTGGAAGTGCTCAGGACCAGGTTGGACTGGGTTTTAAGCAACCTGGTCTACTGGAAGGTGTCCCTGCCTATGCAGGGGGGTTGGAACTAGATGATCTTTAAGATCCCTTCCAACCCTAGCCATTGTATGATTCTATTCTGTTCTGTGATTTGTGAACCCCTAGAGTATTTTGGCTTTCAAATACATTCACCAATCCACTAATCATGAACTGTGACATTTGTTCCATGCAGAGATTCACAGGAAAGTTAAATAAGCTAAAAAGACCTCTAAATATTGTGAAACCATATACTTTGACACAGAATAAAAACATGTTTTTAGAATGTGATTTTATAACAAGGAAAAGCCAATGTTATTATTTCTTGTAGGCAACTGTAAGTACTTATTGAAAAAAATGGATGTAAAACCTTTGAAATTCAATTTACTATATGGGATAAAGATATCTCTTCTGACAAGGGTAATGTTATCATCCTCCAACTTTAAGAATTGCCCTTATCTGTAAATGAATCCCAGCTCTTCATGCTCTTTACAGTCTTTTTCTCCTCAGTTGCTATTCTACTAGGTGACAACTCTCAACATTTTTTTCCTTCCCCAAGATATCTTTTTGTGTACCCCTACTGATTTTTTTTTTAAAGAGAGCTAATGTATAGTCTTTCATGCAACTGCTGAAAAGAACTTTGAAAGGTACAGTCATCCAAAAATGATGTATTCATATAACAGTTTTATATCTTTGTCAAACATGCAGTGTACCAATTTCTCCTCAGAGGATGTTCTCTGCTTATCATCATCAAGACAAAGTTCCTCCACTGGTTTTCAGAAACTGATAACTTGTTTAAGAATGCCAGTTTTAGAATTATGGTCCCCTATTATGATTTGGAGAGTGTGTGTTGCACAGTCTTTCAGGGTTCTCCCTGAAAGAACGCCTGGCTCAGAGTCAGCAGGCTCAGCGTTACCATGGAAGGCCAAGACCCCTTTTTTTTCCATTACACATCCCAGAATTTTTGAGGCCAACCTCACAATTTTTGATCATTTAAAAAAAATTATAATAGCTTATTCTTTCTGTGAAAATTCACCTCAGTGGAGCTGTCTGTATGTGGAGCACAGAGACATATGTGATACCTTAAAAAATCAAAGTGAAATGCCAGCCTTGAGGTAATTCATTAATCTCACCAAGTTAGACCATGATTCTCCATGAGTTTGTCAGCCTATCCTCCCTCTCTGATGGCCTTACCATGTCAAAAATTGTTAACAGACCACACGTAGTAAAAGAAACTTGCATGCATCAACTGAAGATGAATTTCTAAAGTTGCAAGGGCAAACACTGCTTTAAGAAGAGTATACAACACTTGAAGAATTCTTCTTTTATTATTGTATGTAACAAGGAAAAAAACCCCAACATTTCTGTTAATTAACTAAATAACTAAAGCTCAGATGAAAGTTAGTAAAAAAAAAATTCATGCAATTCTTCATTTTTCAATTTTATCAGTGATTTACTCTCCAGTAAGCAACCTTGGTAACAAAACAAATGCATCATCACATATGTACAATAATATAGTATGTTTAAATGCCAAACCAAGTTCTAAAAGGTGAACATGTAAGTTACACCTGTGGTGTAATAGGTTATACCTGTGGTATTTCCAAAGAGTGCAATTAATTGCTAAGTCATAGGTTTTGCATCTGCTGTCCCACAGATACTTTGGGTACATTCACTGAAAATAACATTTTTTAAATGATTTTACTATTACCTTAAATGAGTGGAAACAGATATTTTATCTAAGTGTCCTGCCACCTTAATGATGCTAACATTTACAAAGCTACCTGAGGAAAAAGACCAGAGACAGGTATAGCTGAATTGGGTTTTTTTGGGTTTTTTCGTTTAGTTGGTTGGTTTTTTAAGTAGGTCTTGAAGAGCAATTAGGAACAATGAAGAAAAACTGGGAAAACACAGCTGGAGCAATTGGAAAAGTGAAATTGGTTCCTTTGGATGCCATTTTCCACTTGTGATGGAGTAAAACACTCATAGAAACATTCCCTGATTTTCTTTATTTTTTTTAGATTAATACACACTGCAATCTGTTGATTTAAATCTTGTCAATAATGCAGTTTATTTATCTGCAATGAGATCCTAAATAAAATGCTGAAGTAGAACTTATACTCATTTTCATGTTTTAATATTATGTAGAATCACCTGTAGAACTGAAAATTATCACTTGGAATAAATGTTTTTTTCTCTCAAACCTGGGGATTTCTAGAAGTCCTCTGGACCAACTGTTCCTTAAGCCCCACTTAGATAGTAGGGAATCTGAGCATCATTCACAATGATGACGGTTTTTTTTTCTTTTTCTTTTTTTTTCTCTCTAATTTTATTACTCTCAGACTACAGAAGCTCACTGGTACATGGAGATTTCAGCTGGAACAGTCTTTCTGAGAAGAAGCTGGACAAACAAAAGACATCGTCAAGTTAAGTTTGTAATCCAAACTACATGGTTAGGCTTCCTTTGTAATCTATAAATTGCTCTACAATTTCATGATACTTTCTACTACTGTATTAAAATACCAACCAAAGAAACATAAAAATCATTCTTATGTGAGCAGAGCTGTCCAGAGCTGATGGCAAAGCTGCCATACTGTGAGATACATTTGTATCCCTGCTCCATTTTGCTGACTTCCAGAACTATATTTAAAGAAACCACAGATTAACCTTTATGTGATTTTACTATACATGGAGAAGAAACACAAAGGTTCTTTTTCCATCTAGGTAGCAGAGCTTACGTGTGATAACATATTTTTACAAAGACTCTTCTATCACATTGCCAAAGGGTAAACCACTGAGCTGTAGCTGTTGAATTCAGAGTTTTATTTCACGTGAAAATATTGTTATAAGAAATTATCTTAAGGAGGAAAAGAAAATTCACCTCTAACAGTCTTGCTTATGGCTTTAATGTAAAAAATTGCTCCTACTACACAACAAATTTAGCTAGCAGAATGGACATTTATGACTAAACATTTTCTCCTTTTTTTTTTTTTTTTAATCAAGGAGAAAATGGTCCTCTGAAGCAGATTTATCATTAGGATGTGGCAGTGTCTTTAGCTGAATCATAATTTAAAACCCTACTGTGATTAGGTTTTATTTCTGGATCATTTCCAAGTAAGAGCTGGTCCTGGATGAAGTCCTAAAGTCCTTGAAATTTGGGAAAAGCTTTTTTGTTGTTTTACTTTTTTGGCCTTTTTACTTTTTTGTTTTTTAACTTTGTTTTATTTTTAATACAAGCTTGTTAGCTTTATATTTATAGTACACTCAGCTAAAACTGAGATGTGAGTTGCTTTTCATATCCAAATTTCTCAGACTGAATTTAAAAATCATTTCCTTTTATGGATAAGCCACAAAATCTGTGGTGTCTCTTCTATGATGATTCAGTTCCAGTTTAATCCCTGTAAAAGCTATGTTCGTTCTCATTTGAAAAGGAATGTAGTTGTCAGAAGATTAGTGAAAAAAAGGCTTATACCCCACAGAAATTTTTAGATATATTTAAGAAAATTAAAACAAATTCTGGGATAGAAGTACACAGATTGAGGAAATACACTTAAATCCAAGTTAGAAACAGGTATTTTGTTGCTTTATGTAGGTTTTCAGATGTGTCAGATTTACTTCTTTTTTCCTGTCATATCAGCCTCCATCATAGATTGGTAGTTAAGATGAATTATGTGCCTTCAGAAAGCATCGCCCTTTGGAGGTAAGCAGAAGGACCAGAAACATTATCAAGGATAACTGAGGCCATGAACTTTAATCAGAATCAGAAGAAAGAGGATGACAGCCATTTGAAAGGGAGATTTTCTGTGGAAAGACTTTTTTCTGCTTTGAAAAAAGAGAAAACTTCCACTTCACATCCTGGTTTGCTCCCGTTGAGCCTGCACCTTGGGCTACTTAAGCACTCTTAAAAGAGTGTAATAAATACGACTGGCTAAGCAGATCTTATGAAACAACTCCTCAATCTATTGGCTGATCCTTGAAACTATACATAAAATAACTATTTTAAATGATCTCAGAACACTCTAAATATTACCATGACATTTGTCTGTGTTCAGAAGTTTTACTGGACAAAATAAAGTGGTAGAACACATTACCAGCATCTTGAATAATTAATCTTAGAAAAGTCCAAACTCTTAAATTTTTGGCCTAGCTATTATAAATTGTTATTTCATCTCTACACAATATTAGTCCCCATGTTTATTTCTTTGAGTCTTAAAATTAGTATTGTACAATGAATTGGAAATAATAAGTCTAGATGGGAAAAATGATTCACCAAGAAACTGAGCAGCCTCCGCCTCTTAGAACAAAGAATTTTCCTTTGTTCTTTCCTTTCTGTAGGGGAAAAAAAAATATACATTTCAGATATTGAAAACAGAAAATAATTAGCATCCTCAGCTATGCATCTTTATTTCAGATTTAGAGCTCTCATTCTATTACATAAGGGCCCAGTTTTATTGAGGAAAAACACCCACAGAGATCAGTGACAGCCTTTTGTATTCAGTCACTTCATTGTTTCCTGTGCTGAGTCTGCTGGGCCGTGATCCGGCAATTGGATCAGCGATGCCCACACGGGCTGAATGGCAGGATCAAAGCTCAGGCATTTTATTCCTGTTTTGTGGTAATTTATACATCACCAGGGAACACAGAGGAGCTCTTTCAGAAAACAAAAAGAAAAGGTTGGATTCTAGCACAGTCTGAGTGCTGTAAATTGTGTTAACTTCTCTTGAAATATGCTGTATTTCAGCCATGTATCTGAATGCATAGAAGAATAAAGTTGATGAATCAAAAATCCCTTAAACAAAAACTAATTGATTCAAAGAAGAATTTCTAATTGCTCTTATATACAAACTAACCCACATATAGCTAAAAACAGCAGAAGGAAAATAAATAGAAACATTTGGAACAACTTTGCTCATAACACATTTAATATGAACAACTATACAGCTGGCAGCCCTTGGCTGTTGGTGAGGAAAGCAACTTGTTTTGGAGAGAAACTAGACAAGGTTTAATTGCCACACCAATAGTGAAATAATGCTGCTATTTTTTAATGCAAAGCCCTAATAACCTAAGTTTTGTTAGTTTCATACACTGTTGTGTACATTCATAGTGCTGAATCAGACCTTAATGAAAACAAATAATGCCAAGTTGTTTTTAATGATGTATTCAATGCAGAATGGAAATAGCATAGGCAAAACAGAGAAATATTGTCCAACAGTCATCAAATAAAAAAAAAAAAAAAATTAGTATTGAAAAAAATCCCAAACATTCAAACTTTATGATATATTTAAGATACATTTATGTCAACTATTTTTTGCCTGACAGAAGTCAGGTCAATTAAAATATATTTAGTATATTTTAAAAATTTCAACCAGAAATATCCATGAAGAAAAGAAGGTGTCCCAAAGAATGTTTCAGGTTACTTACAGTCTGCTACGGTATTTCCATACTCTGTAGAGGAAGCCTACAGAAAGTAACTACATTTCTAATTTACGTGCTTCATATGTCTACAGTTAACATGTCTGATATTTGACTCAGATGAATCAGAATAGAGACTTTTGAATTCAAAATTTTCTGGAGTATATATATAGCACCTTCATTTATGTGGGATAAAAGTATTGTAAGGAACAGAAGATATATGATCAGAACTGAGCAAAAATGTCTTTCAGTTAAAAAGTTTAAATAGAAAGAAATAATCTTGAGAAAAAGCTGCATGTTTTATTTGAGCATTTGGAAAATGAAACTTTGATGTTTACAGAAAAAAAAATTAAGTTTTTCAAATCAAACAAAATATTGTATTTGAAGGGAGATTTTTTTTTTCCTTTTTTTTCCTCCATTTTTCATATTTTTTCTTCTAAGCAAAATAATGCAAAACACATTCTGACATTTTTCCCAAAACTGTTTTTTAATGTTCCTTTGTATAACATCCTCAGGAAGGAAACATATTTCATTGTTTTTTCTAAGGTTTAGATGTTGTTAGAATGGGGAACAATAACTTTTATTGGCCCTTTTGCTCTCTTTAGAAAAATTGAAAGTGCTATATTTTTTTTCTCCCACTATATTATTTGGTCTAATAAAAAATATTACTTTTGCCTGTAAACTGTGGTCTTCTTTGTTAATATGACTATATTACACTATGTGAAAGAACCTTCCAGGTGCACACATTTCAGTTATTTATTTAAAGAAGTACTGAAAAAAAATTAGAAAGAAATGAAACCATACCATTTTCAGCATTATTTCATAGTCATTGATCACAGTCATTGAACTATTTAAAGGAAAGCTCACAAACCTTCCAAATCACCTACGTAGGAAAGCACAGTAGTTTATCATCTGGAATTCTGTGGAATTATAGAATGGTTCATTCTGGAAGGGGCCATTAAAGGTCATCTAGTTCAACCTCCCTGTGGTGAGACAGTACTTTTTCCATGACTTCTCTGTTCTCTGATCCATGGAAGAATCACTTGCTTTTTGCTCCTCTAGAACTATCTCTCTGTTTCATATTCACTTTGAGACATTATCACAAGCTTAATTAATCTGATAGTCATCAGGCTATTTGATATGTGGCTCAACACCCATAAAACATAAATGGCCCCTAAGAGATACATAAAGAAAGATTATATTTAAAATTGCAGAGATTAAAACCTGGAGTTGTTGCAAATAATGGATATTTGATACTTTAGTAAGGCTAAGGTTTATTCCAGTATGTGTTGCAAGTGATTTAAAACTTACTTTCACTTATACCAAGTCTGTTTCTACACTATTTTTTCATTAAGGTAAAAACAAGTTTTCCAATAGACAGCAAGTCTGATGGAAAATAGTTTCTGTCTTTAGTTCAAATGCTATCCACACTTCTAAACATTCTTACTTAGAAAGGAGTCTGTTAAAAGTAATTTCTTTTTCCTCCATTTTTTTTTCAAGCCTTGCAGTGGTTATGACTTAGTCCCATTTCAAATACATAATATAGATTACAAAAGTTCATCATATGACCAGAGCATGAACTTTCTTTCATCAAGAGGATATGCAGTCATCAATCAAAACTCTACATGATTTAGGTAGATGCAGTAGCTATGCAAAGTACTGCATAAAATCTCAGCTTAATGCCCAATATTTAATCAGATTTTACTGAAACTAGCAAATAAATCTGTAAAAGAGCAATCTGTAGTTGTTAGCTAGGCAAAGACTTACTTTTTTCTTTTTTCTTAAAAAATCATCTATTCTGTAAAACAAAATATATAAAATGCTATCAGTCTCACACTATCTGCTTACGTTGAGTTTGTACTATTGCCCCCCAAAAACCTGTCATTATTGTCAGAGAAATCTTGGTCAGGTCTTTACATTGCTATAAGTATCCTATATCATCTTTACCAAGATTTAGATTTTTGCACAATATAGTAGAGAACTGGGCTGAGTAGTGTAAAATCCTCAGCTGAGTGATCAAAGTCTCATTGACATAGTAGTGCTAGAGAAGAAGAAAAGAAGAATTACACCCTCAGGCTGAAATTTTATTTACAAAAAATCTAGTCTAAGTTGTTTGGGTTTTTTTTAAAAATGGTTAGTAGTTTTTGCTACTTTGATTTTTTTTTTCTTAAAATATAGATTGGATTTTGATATATGCAAAATAGCTAGCAATTTACATCTGAAACTAAGTTACCTAGAAAATCTTTTTTTTCACAATCAGAGTAGTAATCACCCACAGTAAATTTGTGTGGAGTTCCTTTAATTAAACAAGTACAAATCCTATGGCCAGAATATGGCTTTCCTTTGGCAAGCAGTGATGCCTGATGTACCTACTGCTCTTGCTTTCCATCTCACTGCCTCACAGCAATTTCTTTCTTGTTTTCAGTCACAGGTTACCACCTCTTCACCTCTGCTAGAAAAAGTGATCATGTATGTGCTCTTCCTAATATCTTGCAGGCAGGCAGGCAAGCAGGTTACACAGTGGTGTTTGGAGTGCACCCAGCTGGCTTTGTCTGATATGGACCTGAAAGCCTCCACACATTTCCTTCATCCCACAAAGCAACAGGTGAGTTACCAATGCAGCTGCATCAACAAAAGGAGAGCCTGCTTCAGAGGATTTTTAAGGTCTATTTTTTTTTTAATGTTGAAAACCCAATAAAATTATATTCCAGGACTTGGAGATATTTACAGTAACAATCAAAAAAATCTATTTTAAAATTTGAAATATTGTGATTGCACACAGTTATTAGAATAGAGAAAAAAATGTGGGGATTAATAAATATCTTAATTATTTTTAATGATGAACTGCATTAAAAAGGGGGGGGGGAAGAGTCTTTTGCACTCAAAGGATAACAGCATAACTCTTTTTAAGTGGTTCTTTGTCCTTAATCAATTTTATACTGAGAAGACAAGGATTTTGTTAAGGTAAATAATTTCCACAAACCTTGTAAAACAGATGATACACTTCTTTCTTATGAATGGTAAGAGCAATTAACTTTCAAGCAAGGATTTGAATGAGTCATATAGAAATTACTGCATCAGCTTCCACACACTGAAGCGTTTTCTTATATATTTTGACCTAATTTAAAAAATTATTTCAACTGTGTCACAAACACTAGACCATTTGATTCTATCATTTATGAATGCATCCAATAATGAATACATATTTAGTAAAACAGTAATGTGGAGGAAGTTATTTCACAACTACTTCATTTATTATGAAAAGCTTCTATGAAAGGTTGTACTCTTGTATGTGAATAATCCGTCTTTGATGAAACAGTAAGGGTGGTTTTAAGCAGAGTAGTGATGTGATAGTTTTTAAATCTTTTCGTATATTTAGTATGACACTTCCCTTTCCATAAATTTCTCATGCTACTGAGGAGATTCATAAGCAAATGTATTTGGAAAAGTCGGTTATAAACACCATAGTGAGCTTTCAAATTAAGCTGCCTGGAATAATATTAATTAAGCATGACTGTTAAAAGTATTATGCTACTCCAATATCATGACAAAGAAAGAAGTCAGCAGTCCAGCTTTTTGTCATCTGCAGTCCCACTTAGAAAGCCCATGAACTGTTTGATCAGAAGCACATACATAGCATATTTTAATTTTATTTTAATTCAGTTTTTCAGTTTTCCTAAAAATTACAGCATTAGAACACAATGAATTAGTACTTTTGGTTATGTGAATTTAAATACTTTAAAAAAGCAGTGACAGCAACCTAAGTCTATTTTTAGACTCCTGAGTCTATTGATTTTGAATTATTCATTATTTAATTTCTGTTCTCTTATTGATGGTTGCTATTAAAAAATTCTCCAAACTCATCTCTCTCAACATATTGAAGCAGGTGGTTAAAGACTGATCAAGCAAGTCACTTTAATTTAAGAATGACGATACAGGGCGAGATGCTGAAACTGAAAAAGATTTTCTTTTGCTTCCAGGCTGTCTTTTACTCTGAAATTAAATATATTGTTTTCTCACATTCACTGTAATGATGATTTTCCCTCACTCCTGGGACACGTTATAGAAAAGCTCAGTATCTGTGTCCACAAGCTTTAGTCAACAACTGGAGCTGTGTCATCAGCCAGGAGTGTTCTTCCATGCTATGCTGCACCTAGGGTAAACAATTATTTCAAAACAAATATCTGTTAATTTCACAGTTTATGTCTATCTTTTCAAAACCATGAGGCTGAGGATCACCAGAGTACTGGTTAAAAAAAAGACAGAACACCTGCACAGCTCAGAGATCTGTCAAAGGCTTCTTTAGCAATTAGCATAGAAATTTTAAACAAGCTGAAAAAATAAATAATTCATATACTACATGTTTGACCTTAAGAAACAGTTGGAACAGTGGGAAGCCTGTAATTCTTTCCCTCTAAAAGTAATCATACTCATATGAAGAGACCAATCAGTTTTCCAGAGCAGATAGAATCATAGAATCATAGAATTGGCTGGGTTGGAAGGGACCTCAGAGATCATCGAGTCCAACCCTTTTACCACTGTTGCGGTTGCTAGACTATGGCACTGAGTGTCACATCCAGTCTCTTTTTAAATATCTCCAGGGACAGAGAATCCACTACTTCCCTGGGCAGCCCATTCCAATGCTGGATCACTCTCTCCGTAAAGAAATTCTTTCTAATATCTAACCTAAATTTCCCCTGGCACAACTTAAGACCATGCCCTCTTGTCTTGTTGAAAGTCGTCTGGCAAAAGAGACCAACGTCCACCGGGTTACAACCTCCTTTCAGGTAGTTGTAGACAGCGATGAGGTCTCCCCTGAGCCTCCTCTTCTCCAGGCTGAACAGCCCTAGCTCTCTCAGCCTCTCCTCATAGGGTCTGTGCTCGAGTCTCTTCACCAGCCTGGTTGCCCTCCTTTGGACCTGCTCCAGGACCTCGATATTCTTCCTGAACTGGGGGGCCCAGAACTGGACACAGTACTCGAGGTGTGGCCTCACCAGGGCTGAGATACATACATTGGGTTCTTAAATGATACATCAAGTACATTATTTTTTGTTATTGTTGTTACTGATATACTGTAGGTATTCTTTCAAAAAGGTATAAGAAAGCAGGAAGGACAAAAATGTGCAGCCCACGTCTTGGTTAGCTGGTGGAGATTAGAGCACCCAGTAAGAGCAGTTAGAGGGTGCAGAGTCCTTCCAGATGGGGTGTGTACCTCTGCTCTGGGGTTCCATGGGTTTTTGCTGGCATGAGCACCCTCCATGCCTGGCATGGGAGAGAAAGGATGCTCAGAAAGAACCAGGGGCTGTAGAGGTTTGGTGGGAGTGGGTGCCACTGGCCTGCTTGTAGGAGTCTCCTTTGCCACCGTAGACATCTGTCATCATTTGAAGAGGAGGAACTAAAGACGGAGGGCTTTCGGAGGGGCTGGATACAAAAGGAGGAATCTATTCCCTACCATTTCCTGACATACTCTATAAAGATTGGGAAAGCCAGCAGCTCCTCCTTTTTTTCATTCCTGCCCACTGCTGGCTATGCTGCTGTTCACTTTTTTCTTCAGCACCAGTTTGCCACGTGCATGATAAAGCCCATATCCATCGGGTTGTATATATATGTGTATACATATATATATTTGTACACACATATATATTTGTACTCCTTGTTATTATGTTATTACCTTTCCTCTGAGCTAGTAAATCTGTAGCCAATTGTTTTGTTTCCAGCTTAAGGGCTCTGGTCTTTATTCCCCTTTTATCTTCCCTTTGTGTGCATGTGTGTATGGGGGGGGTTGGGAATAGAGAGTAATTCTGTCTTTAGGTTTGTGGTCCACCCAAACTGCTAAGCCAGGAAAAACAGAAGGTGTATTTTGCCAAAAATTTGGCAAAATAAAAGAAGTGCAAATGCAGGCAGGCTGTGTGAAAAAGATAAAGATTAGCAGTTTTGAGAGGCTGAGTCAGAAACAAATAGAGGAAAGTAAGTTCATGCTGAAGAAAGTTTAAACTGGACAAGTTCTTCTTCAATTACTCTGATGTGGTGACTTACAGAGATGCAACAGTAGAATTTGGCCTGTGGATGCTTTTAAGACACAACAATGATGCATATTAAGATGTAGTTTATCTTTAAAATGAGGATATGTGGACAACACAGGAGTTTCAGATCTCATTGATCTTCAGTGTTTTTTCGTTGTACTTTTTGGAGACTATTGAGTACTGTTAGAGAGAGAAACCAATTTGAGTTCTTTTCACCTGCATCTCCAATTTCAGTGTTTTCTAAAAGTAAGGCATGAGGTTTTCAATAACCTCTGTAAGAAAGATTATATTTCTTGCAATGTGCCACAACACTAATGAAGTATACAAAATATCCCAAAAGACTGGTGGGGCTCCTTCTATTTAACACAGTGTCTATAGTCACCTCAGATTCCTCTTAAATTTAATACAGAGATATTCACATTCTAAGAGCATGAGTCACTGGTCTATTTTAGATGTTAATTTAAGACAAGATAAAATATGTCCTAAAAGTGTTTGGGCGTTTTGGTTGGTTGGTTGGTTGGTTGGTTTGGGGTTTTTTTTTGTTTGCTTGATTGTTTGGGGGATTTTTTTGTTTTTAATTTTGTTTTTCATTTTGTTTTGCTGTAGGGTTTTTTTTTGGGGGGGCGGGGTTTGTTGTTTTTTTGTCTGGTTTTGTTTGCTTGTTTTTTTGTTTGCTTTTTTGTTTTGTTTGTTTTGTTTTTCCATTTTCTGCAAAGTAGAATATGTTTCTGGTTCAGATTCAGTTTAACATATAATCAAATTAATTTTTTTTCAAGTAATGAAAGTTAATGAAGGACAAATATTATTTATAACAATGCCAGATATCCTATATCAGATAGGAACTATGTATCTAAGAAGTGCTTTTCTATTACAAACAGCAGTCTATAGCTACTATAGCTCTGACAATACTTTTCTACTTTTCTGTTATTAAAATTTTCATTTCAGTGATGTAAATTCTTTAAAAAAACCCAATGTTTCTTCCATAGGGCTACTGATTTAGTCTAATCTTATAATAAGCACTGGAATAGCTTCCAAAATTCTTACTTCAGACTACTTCACAGCAGGTCACATGCTGTACCTACAGCTACCAAAAGCAAAAGGGCAACTTCAATATTCAGGTTGCACATAACACTCCTAGGAACACATATGGAAAGAACAAACTTCAGAAGGGTTACAGATCTCCTTTTTTTCTTTTTTTTAAAAAATGCTTTGTTATTTGGAATAAAATTTCAGTATCCTTCCAAGAAATATTTGAAATTCCAGTTCCTCAGATTTTCCCAAACTTGTCAAAGTTTCTAAAGACCACTCCAGTCAAAAATTACATCTAGAAAAATCAACAGTATGTGGAATTCTGTTGACAGATATCCTTCCAACACATTTAAAAGGGCTTAGAAATTTATATTGGGTTTTCTTGCAAGCAACTGCAAAAATGTAAAAGATCTATAGGATGCCAGTGGATTAATAATTGAAAATTAATATTTTTTTCCCTGAAATTTTAGAAGAGTACTTATTATGTGAAGTACAATTCATTTTCTTGGCCTTATTCCCAGCCTTTGGATGGATTACTGCTCTGCAGTTTTGCTAAGGCAGATGTATTAATCTATGTTCAGAATCATTGTATCTTCTGATAAGAGTCTCTCTTTATTGTTTGAATTATGTTTGGGATTCCATAATAATTACTAAGTTTTCTAAAATACAAGTAATTTACTTGTAATAACTTTCTGTTATAATGCCTGCCTTTAAAAAAAAAGGTGAAATCTATCTACAACTATCTTAGATACTACTGTTTTCTTTATACATAGATGGGGTCTAATTATAAATTGTGAATTGAGCTCACTTTTAAGAAGTGTTTGTTATAGCCTCAGTTTATTAGTTTAAAAGCAAAATAGATACAGAAAATGTGATGTAGGGATTCAGAACTTGATCTTAGACTTAATTAAATAAATGGCAGAGTTTATGTTGACCTTCATGGTCCATAATATGACTCAGGAATCAGGTTGGTTGAGAAGGAGTTTTTTTAAGAGTATAAAACTTTGACACATACTTTCAGATTCAAACTTCTGTAAATGTCTTTTATTCCAGGCACTGCCATATTAATGTTCCATAATCCTGTCACTGCGGTACGTCCTATGTTTCTCACTGTCATTTTTTTTTTTTATGGCCCATATTCATGTAACAAATCTATACAGAATATAAGAATAGATTGTAAAAAAGCAGTGGGAAAGCAGTGACATTTTCTCAGACACTACTGAGGTCAAAGATCAATGCCTCTTCCCTTTCATGTGACTTTGATAGCATGTTCAACATCTGTTATGAATTCTGTATCATCTGTGCAACAGGAAACAGAATGTAAAACTATGCACATTTTAGAGTCTTGCACTTCTTTTATTGTTAGCTGAAAATGTTTTGCAGTACTCATGGCTTCACAGTAGTACTGCATGTAATTACTGTTAAAACACAGACAGAGTTTTCCCACTGGCATGCACGCATACTGTCATTCAGAGGCAATGACAAGAATGATTTCTGTCCAACACTGAAATGTATAGCCCTTCAAGTTAGCAAAGTTCAGATATAGTTGGAAGGGAAGTTGCTTTTATTCCTATTACTATGCTGATGCAAAGCAACAGCTGAATTCCAGCCTAGCTGCAGGAAGACCTTATCAACCTACCATCTGAGGCTGATGAATTTTTCAGTTCTGTTCTGCTAGTCTGCTAATAATAGACACTGGAGATTTAATCTTATTTATTTATTTGATCTTGCCTGTCTTAACTGGATAATTGTTGATTGTTAACTTTATTTGGCTTTTTCAATTAGCTTAATTTTTAGAAAATGTTCAGACACTGGGCTGGATTTTGTCTATTACTGTTCTATTAAATAGAGGTGATTCAAGTGAAATCGATACTGCTAACCACACTGTACTTTACGAGTTGGATCCTGCTCCCATGAACGTTTATAGGAATTGGTTTAGGCTCATACTTACAGATTCAAAAATATAGAAAGATGAGAAAATGTCATCTGAAAAAAAATGTTAATTTTTTTAAGCCTTATGTTATAGTGGAAACACATCAACAATCCTTGCCATTGATAAATTAGATATACTAAAAAAGAAAAAGAGCCAGTTAGAACTCCAACAGTTTTGCCAGATAAAGAAAAGAAAATAAGAGAAAGAGAGGTGGGAGGGAGAGGTTTTGGTGTCTTTGGACTCTTAAAAGAAGAACTTAATACTTGGCTGGACTTGGAATCATTTCTGCTGATAATGTTTTTTTCTGGCTGGGAAATGGGTTAAGAATCTCTCTCCCTGGCAACTTCTTTCTATTCTTGGGTAGCTAGTTTAAAGAAACACCCTTGTTTATTCTGGCTGTCCAAATCTGCCTTTCATAGACAGAAGAATCAGAAAGAGAGGGATGTAAGAGCACATCTGCAAGTCAGGGATCAATCACAGGCACATATTGCAAACAGACATAATGTTTTAAAGTGTTAGCAATGATCTGGTGATGCTGTAAATCTATTTTGCTTTCAGAATATGCACATCCAGTGCATCACCACTGAGAAGCTTTACTTTTTTAACCAACATAAAATTATTTCAGTGCATTAACTCTGATAATCTTTCATTTGTAGATTGCTATTTTGTCTTCAAAAGAAGGGAACAAACATCTTTCATTACTTTCTTCACCACTCTTCCTCCCCCAAATCTTGAACTGTGTATTAATGTCCTTGACAACACAGGAGTAAAATCTTGCATTAAGCTGAGAGGAACAACACAGAATAATTAAAAGAAAGCTCTATCCTTTCATTTCCACACAGTCTTTGGAAAACTCATGCTGCGAGAAGAAATTCTAACCGTACTAGAGGACTGTGAATTGCACATGATAAATAACTGTGTAATCTCTTCCAACTCCTCCCATGGTGAGCCTGAAAGGGGGAAAAAATCCAACCTTTTCCTCCAAATGCTGACAGGAGGAAGGCATGAAGTAAAGTTGTCTTATCTATCCCTTTAGCCCCATGAAAGGCATTGTGTGCAAAATGCCTGCAAGCAAAGGTCTTTAGATTTTGAGAGAGCATAACTATTAAGGGAGAGGGAATTGCTAGAATGGAGAAATGTTCCTCACTGAAAGCCACAGGCATTTTCTTTATGTAGTTACTGTTGACATTGGCAGAAGAGCTTTGCACAATTCCTACCATGCACCTGTAAATTTCCCCAAGGAGTGTTTGAAACCTTAGGGGATGGCCAGCTAGGGACAGCACATGGGCACAGTCTGGGCCTACATGTGGGTGAGATGGTTTTCCAAGCATACGTTGAGGTCTATGAATCCACGGAAAAAATATCCCACAGAAGTCCCTGTAGGTTCCTAGGCCTGCGATCCCTGCTGGCTCTGTGGGTGTCCAGACCCATCCCCCCACATTCCTCAGCACATGATGCAGTGGAAACTGTGTCTCGAGCCTGCAGATCATTCTGCCTGATTTTTTGGCCATCCCATGACTTTTTTCCATGGGAGGATGTTAGCTGAGCCAAAGTCTTTAACTGAATCTGGCAATTCTCAGCCGTTTTCTGGCAGTCACTGGTTTGGTGAATTGACATAATTTGTGACACTCTCAGTGTGGGATCCTAAATGGAGACATTTTTATTTTAAAATACATTAGCTCAGCTCCTGTGAAGAAGAAAAATAAAAAAAATACACGTTTCCCAGGACTAATTATTTCTTGTGCCTGAAATGATGACACCAATATTATAAAACTGTGAGATGAAATGGAAAACTACCACTCCTAAACAAGACAAACAAAAACTGCACACACCCTTTAAAAATTCTAGGAACTGGGGACAAACTCCACAGTCTAAACTGTAACCTTAGAAATTTGCTGTGCTGTCAGTAAGAAACAGTACGCTATTACCTAGGGAAAGAGCAATATCTTCTTGTCTTTCCTGCAACTTCTTTGAGAAAAGAAATACTTCTTTTTCCTTGCTTTGCACTCCCATCTTGAGCTGTTTTGTATAGTGATTTCTTCTCTGAAATTCAAACAAATGTTGCACAGCACAGCAGCTTCTCTGGCTGCCAAATTAGACATGGATCTTGGAACCACCATTGGTTTGGATGTTTCCTCATTTAATGGCTTCCCCTTGCAAGCCTGCTTTTGGTCCCTCCCATTCTCCTGGAGTAAGAGTCATGGTTTGAGCTCTTGCTCAGTAAAGACTGCTGCTGTCAACATCTAATAATCAAATGCAGCTCTTGAAAGGGTGCAACATTCAGGGTAGGCAAATTACAGTGAAATAAAAATCACTAAATAACTTAGACTTCACTTTCTACAGCAGTGCTGTTCTGGCAGCATGCTTCTGCTGGCAGTGGCTGGTGGCCAAAGCTTTTCCAGAATGCTGGAGTTTTTATTTCCACTTCTCTACCTCCTTGCCATAGCTCTGGGCAGATTAATCAGAAATTTCAAAAATCATCCTCAGTCACTTCAACTGATTTTGAGCCAAAAATTTACTTTGCCTCTTTCAAATTAATTTCAGTTTTATTAGGTGTTCATCTTTTGAAAGAAATAAAAATAGCTTGTGGTCTGGTGTTTCATTATTTTTGTTTTGTTTTGTTTCTATTTAGACATGAGAATCACATGAAAGATACTGGCTAGGGTCTAAAATAAGTAGATTCAGGACAGCAGGGGAATGAAGTGAAGGGAAAAGAGTCTTGTGGTGCCGTCTGTTTAGCTTTATGTTTTCCTTCTAAAAAATATCACAGTTGAATGCTTCTTATGAAAGCAGTTTATTATGCCAAAAATAAAGACTATTGGCCAAATATACTGCCATTTAAAAATCCTATGAATTCAGCAATACCTTGAATAAAATTACGTATTAACATCAATTATAAGTAGCACCACTAAAATTTGAACCTGTTTCTTCACATGGACACTCATGTAATGTGGAAGAGATTTGACACAAAATCACACAGGACTTGCAAACCTATTCTTATTGCACTATATATAGTCTTCCCAGTGTGTCAGCTTCCTAACAAATGCCAAATCAAAATAAATACAGAATTCAAGTATTTCAATAAGTATGAAATACAAATGGATTAATAATTCTCTGTGTGGTTTTTCCCCTCTTAAGTAATTTTAGTTCTTTTTATTATTGTGTCTTCCAACAGGCTTACCAATCCCTTTTTCTTTGTTAGTGATTTATCAGTCACTGAAAATATTTAACCAGGTCAATTCTCCTCTCAGAAAGGAGACTAAGCCACAGAAATGCCAGCATTGTATTTTATAAAAAATTACTTTTTCAGACAAAAAAATAGACATTTAACTTATCATATCAAATGGAGTTACAGATCACTGCCACATGAATATCAACAAATTAAGATAAATTCATGTTTTTCTTGTTGTTGTTTTTTTATTGTTTGGTTGGTTGGTTGTTTTTTAATTTAAAAGTACTTAATAATACAGCATGCTCCTACTACTTGGTCACTTGTTTCAGTAAGTTTCCTATACCATATAGACTATTAGGTGTTTTGGTGATTTAAGTATTTAAATTTATTAAATTAGAACTATGCCATGAAGAACTGGATTCTTCTTATTTCTTGTGCATTTATGAATATAGAATTAATGTGTTCAAATTTCCACCATGTCCCTTATTTTCTGGAGTTGCTGAGATTATTTTTCTTCCTATTTAATTAGAAACTATTCAGTACTTTCGTGGGTACTAACAAACAAAAAACTAAATCTGGGGTCAAGAGTGATTGTTTTGCTAGAAAGAATAAGGGGAATCTTCTGCAACAATCTCTACTGCTTGCTTTCAGACACTGTCGAAGTGTCTGAAAATAGTTACTGTGCAAAATCCATAATTTGTAAATCCATGTTTTAACCTCAATTTGTCCAATATTCTATCTGAGCCTGACTTTTCTGAAGAAAAACTGTGGCACAAATGAATTTTATTTCAGTGTACTATAGATTGAGGTGATTGATCACCTCTTTATCACATCAAAGACCATTTCCCTCTGGGGTAATTTGTCTCCCCAGATCCTGCTCACAACCTTTCCTATTAGTAAGATTTTTTTGTCAGAAAATTTTTCTGAAATACACATATAGATCAATTTCATAATAGTTGTATGTTATCTAACAATTATTTCTATTGAAGTTAATTTTCTGAATGTGAAAACTTGCCTAGTATCTTGAGGAATAGAATTACTGATCTGCATGGCCTATTAGCAGGAGAAAGTGACCCAATTAATTTTAGTTAAAATTACAACATAAGATTGAAATATTTCTATATTTTCTATGTTTTACTTCTCTATAAGTAGAATCATAATTTTAACTAGACTTGATATCCTCTGCGTTTACTGAATTCACTCTGCTGGTGGTTCTACATCCAGTTTAAGTCTTCCCTTGTTAGAGAGGAACCTCAGGAATGAGGGACCTATGCTAAACCATGATTATACCGTTTTTGCCACAACAAGGAAATTCTGGGAATTTGTGTGGAAGACCATGGCAGCATGATGTCTGTTCTTACTGATATCTGGCAAAGTAGGCATTCTGACCATAGCTATTTCAGCGTCATCAGCATTCTTTTTTGCAGGAATGCTACCTTTTTTTTTCTTGTTTGGCATTAAACATGATCAAATAATATTTATGTTTTCTCCATTTTCAAGCAAGGAAAAACATTTCAAAGCAATAGTCATAATCTCAGTCATTTCTTCAGAAACTCGAAGGTAATTGTTTAAGTAGTACCTATTTATGCAGACTTTTAAATAGATTGATCTGATATTTCTTTAAAAGAATAGCCAAAAAAAGTCCAGAAAAATTAAATATATTCTTTCCAAAACATAGTATTAAACCAGTTTGTGTTAAGGACCAAGCAGAGATCATTTTATTTAGCCTCACTTTAAGAAAGTAATAGTTTTCTTAGTAATAACCTCATAGGTTCAGATAATCCAAGTATATATAGGTCAAAATACTCACCAAGGAACAATAAAAGCATGTCACTTCTGTTAGCTGATCCTTTAGGAGCTGTCTCATTGTCATTTCAGGGCTGGATCTTCGGGTTTTCAGTGGAATTGTTCCATTTTATCAGAGATGTAAAATTCTTTGAAATGGAAATCCTAAATCATTACCTCTTGACAGCTTCAAAGGATTGATAGCCTACTTTGAATTTCTTTGAAGTACTTATTTCAAATTAAAAACCAAGTTTCACTGAAAGAAGACAATTATATCTTGAGCAATTGACATCTTCTTTCGTTATGAAAGCTTTCCTGGTCCATAAGCATCTTTGAAGTATATATTGTTCACCAGTTGTATCTCAATTCAACCAGTAGCAAGAGCTGCCCTGTAATACAGAGGTGTAATCTGATATTTTAATACTCAAAGAGGAATTAGTTATTTTTACTAGTGTATACCTTTGTTCCCAGTAACCAAACTGATTTTAGGAGATCTGCTATTGAAGGAATAACACCAAAAAGATGACTTCTAACTCTGAGCTTCATCTCAAATTACAAATAATGGGATTATTTCAGATTAAGAGGTACGATGTTTCCTTTCCCACTGCTTTTTCCCAGGAAATGAGCTACTCATTTTGACTAATGCTTTTTTTACTTAATCAACAAATAACTCCTGAATCAGTTAAATTCATATTCATGGGAAGAGGTCCAGTTTCTGGAATTTATGCATCAAAACTACAGTAACAAAAGCTCACATTCTTATAGAATGTAAAACTAATTTTTTAGATTGATAGAATCCATAGAATCATATTTTATGTGTTTGTGTTAGAAAGGACCTTAAGGATCATCTAGTTCCAACCCCCCTGCATGGGTCTAGTGGGACACCTCCCACTAGACCAGGCTGCTCAGGACTCCATCCAACCTGGCCTTGAACACTTCCAGGGATAAGGCACCCACAACTTCTCTGGGCAACCTTTTCTGGTGCCTCACCATCCTCACACTAAAGAATTTCTTCCTAATGTCTAGCCTATAAATTCTGCTACTACTGATATAATACGACACTTGAAATAGTATACTTTAATTTTCTTGGGGGGAAACATTTAAACAAGCAATTGCAATAACAATTTTCTCCTAAATTAAGTTGTCCTTTCTTTATCATGACAACAGTTGCAGGGGCCCCAAAATGCACTTCTCAGTCCAGCCTCAACTCCATGGTCAAGCTATAACCATGCTCAGATCACATTTGTTGTCTCTGAAAAACATGTAGTAAAACCCTCTCTGCTGAAACTGCCATAGAATCATGGAATCACATAGAATCACAGGAAGTTTAGGCTGGGAGGGACCTCCAAGATCATCCAGTCCAACCTTTGACCAACACCACAGTCAACTACTAAACTGTGTCTTTAAGGACTAGGTCCAAATGCCTTCTAAATGCCTCCAGGGATGGTGACTCCACCACTGTCCTGGGCAGTTCATTCCAATGTCTGACAACCCTCTCTGTGAAAAAACATTTTCCTAACATCCAGCCTAAACCTCCCCTGGCACAGCTTCCATCCATTCCCTCTGGTCCTATCACAGTTTACTAAAGAGAAGAGGCTTTTTCCCTCCTTGCTCCAACATCCCTTGAGGTAGTTGAAGAGAGCAATAAGGTCTTCTCTCAGTCTCCCCTTTTCCAGACTAAACAATGTATAGAAAGGCACCAGTTCAACTATGTAAGGAATGACTATCCCATTAAATAGGACTCTGTGGGACAGTAACATGCAAATATGAAATAAAAGAAAATGGTACATGAAAGATTTGACCAACTTAGATTTATGGACTTTCTTCCCTTTTCTCATAGTAAATGATAATATGGCAAGTGGCCTTTTTATTGAAATCCCTGATCATTCCTGACTGGCACTGATTTTCAAAGCTGCCTTACCACAGGACATTTTCAGAGCATTGAGAGCATTTAGAAGGGTCATCAGACTTATGTGTACTGTAGAACCACTAACAAAAGCAGCACACGTATGTCATCTTTCCTATGCATGTGATTTGCTAGTTTCAAAACACAGTTAATTCCTGCTGATTTTTAAGTATATATAATTGGAAGGTTAGATTCATGACTTTCACATCTGAAAAAAAAAAAAAAAAAAAAAGGAAGAGAGGAAGAGAAAGCTGAACCCTATATCAGGAGAATTCATGCCCCTTAAGAGGAGGTAAGCAGCTGGCAAGCATCAAATATACTACAGTTTTGGCCTTTATTCAAGAAATAGTATCTTGACAGTATATAAACTATTTTTACAACCCACTCTGTAGCATTCCCTTTCAGGGGAAATTCCTAGAGAAGATGACAAAATATAAAGCTTTCTGGAGGTATTTCATACTTCATCCTCCAAGGGGAGTAAAAGGAAAAAAATTTACTAGATCGATTCTTGATCCTACATACTTTGGTATAATTAGATGTAACAATATTGATATTACCCAAATTATGCTACTACAAATCTTGAAGATCAAGATCAAAATGTGATTCTGTGTATCCCAGCCCGTTTTTGCTGGTGTTAGTAATTGTAATCCATTTATTCAGATTCCTGCTGGGTTTTGAATTGGAAATTGATTTACTGAAACAAAACACAATTTCTTTCAAGCTGTTAAAATGGTAACATCAAGGTAGAACATGAGGAATACTTTTTTATTAAGCATGATAAAGGAAATACTTTATCAAGAGAGCTGATGATCAAATAATGAAGTCCAAATGCTGATCTTGCCATTCTTTCTAATAGTGACAGTAATGAGTAGCATAAAACGTAAGGTCAAGATGAATAGCATGAAAGTCAAAGGAAAAGGAATCCCACAGCAACATAGAAACCTTAACATCACTTACAGAGTGATGACTAAAATGAGCAAGAGGTGGGGGATAAAAAGAAGAATTACCTTCATATTTCATTGCTTTTCCTCGTTCATACATAAAATGAAGCCCAACTGTGAGAACTCACATTGAACTAAATAAACCTAGGAAGTACACTAAGTGTGTAAGCAAGATGTTACAATCAAGACACAAACACAGACACCTAATTTCTATGGAATGCATCTTGTCTTTTTATCTTAAAAAATCCACTAGGTGCTCCCATGGAAACATATAATTGTAGGACTAATCAAATAATGAAGTTAATTATTTTAAGCATAGTCAATTAAGTTGGCAGAGAGAGGGAGATCTGAGGGTTCTAAAAGCTTCTTGTAAATATACTTTCAGAAAGGAAGGAATTAAAGGTTCTTTCTTGCCCTTGTTTGAATATCCCTTCTCTTCTAAGTGTTGTAGACAGAAATAATGGATTGCTGGATGTCATATAAATACTTCTGAAAATCAAAGCTTTATTTACATTATACTCCAGAGTTTGGAGAGAGGGCAGAAGTTATAACTGCGAGAAGTTTAAGTCACTGGACCAAAAATCTCTGTTTATGTGTAAAAGAGTGACTTCAGTGAGCTGAAATCATTTGACACATGGTGAGGGCCTGTCCTGTGTTGTGCATCTGGTCTGATTTTTAAAAAGACACCTATCACTGGCATCAGCTGATTCAGGCTTCCTCTCATTAGCTTGTGAGTGAGGTATTTCTTTGCTTTCAAGCCAAGAATTAGAAGACCCATCAGACTGACAAGAGGAATGATAAATAGCAGTTTTTTGGTTACCAAAAAATCTCAATTGGATGAATTGCAAGAAGTACTGTGACAATTTGCAGTGTGAGGTGTGGGTGGTTCCTGTAACTATTCTTTTTTGCTGCAGGTCATTCCTTTCGTTCCACCACCTTTTACATAATCTATCATTTTCATCAGTTCTGTCTAGGTGACAGTTGCTTCAAAGCAAAGATTCAAGGCTGAGAGAGCAGAGAGGAAAATTCCACCTGCTTAGAAAACTTCAACTGGTTTCCTGACTTATTTTTCTAGGCATCCTTGACTCTCATCTCACCTATTGCTTTTGTAAATTTGGAGCAGAAAGCTAGACTAGGTTGCCAGAGTGAGCAGCAAAGCAAACCTTTCACAAGAAATTTCCTGAAAATTCCCAAAGGTCTAAGAATAGGAACTTACAGTGAAATTTGCCTGGAAGAATTCTTACCAAGGCAGGCAAAAATTACAGACAGTATTTCTGCTTAACAATTGAAATGTTAAAAAGGAAACATTTACCATGGTATACACTGAATTAAATAAAATTTAAAAAACCACATTCTTGTTATCTTTTAGAAGTGATTTAACTGGTAATGGACAGTCAAAATATTAAAAAAACAAAACCAAAAACATATTAATAGGGATTGAAAACATCAGGAAGCTGATAAATTGTATAAAGATTGACTGTCTTCTAAATGGGACACTGCATGGAATGGTGTTTCAACATGTTCATCTGAATTCTTCATTTTTTATTGAGGAAAATTTTCGTGAGGATCTGAAGCTGCGGCAATTCTGGATGGCTGTGCCGGATTCCCTCTAATGGCATGGAATTTAACCTATATAAACTTGCTTTTCTATTTGCTTCTGTTGGTGTTTAAATAGCCATCACACTTTTCGTTATCCAAATCACAGGTTAAAGTGGAAATGCTTGAGTTTGAAGATTTATGCATTGATGTTCAAGCTCCAAGCCTTTTGAAGTGAACCTCTGTGTGAAGCTGTCAGCAAGCTAATTTGTGATGTTATTTCATTTTAACTTTTCCCATTATGGACTGATTCACCTCCTGGTCTTCCATATTGCTTGCATAACACTTAAATTGAGATTTGCAGGGATCTTTTTTATTCCAAAATAAAGGACTAATATCATCCTTTTTGGAACAGTGAACAACCTTTGCATCTCCTTTTTTTCAAATGGTTGAGCCCATTTGAGAAGAACCTACCAACAATAAAGTTAAATCCCCTCTTGTGCCATTAAATGTCTGGACTATATCTGTGCTTTTTCTCATCATTTAGTCAATAGAAATGTCAAACTGTAGAAGTGAAAGTGTCTGAAAAGGACAATACAGCAAAAGAGACAACTTTTATGTATTTTAAATTAACATCTTAGGCCTTCTTTTACTTCAGCTGCACAAGCTACTTCTTGATATAAATGCTTGGTGATGTTAAATATTTTTACTGGCATTCTGCAACACTTCAGATAGCACAAAACTTCAAGAAAATGAGACTGTACTCAGTCTGGCATCTAAAAACATAAGCAGTCTAACCACAGTCACATTTCTTGCAGGCATCACGGAAAAGGAGAATTTTAAGTAATGTTTTGGAGGAGGATAATGAAGTGGCAATGTGGGAACATTTCCTACACATCCAGAGGTAGTAAGAAACAAAGTACAAAGACTTGTTTGGAAAAAAGAAAAGCAGCATTTGCCCGGTGGAGAAATGTCCCAATGGAAGACAGGGAAAATTGTTGACCGTAAGAGAGTTGATGGGCAGTGTGGGGCTGGAACAGAAAGAGCTCAAAAGTGAACACAAATTATTTATGCAAGATCTAATAGACAGTGAATCACTTAGATGATTCAAAGACCAGGTTAAGATTTTGAAGGAAGAATATTTAGACAGAAATATCAGCACCCTCCAGAAACTCCAGTCCCATCTGGGACCAGTGTCAATTTTCCCTTAGGGGAAAACCTAGGTTTACCCTAAGGATAAAATAGGAGCTAAGATAGTCGAGTGTCTTCCAAAAAAGTGAGCTCGCTGAGGTACATTGCACTATGTATCTCTCTTCAGAACAACCCCTTTAAGATCTACAAGTTAGAAAATGGAAATATTCCCTTCAGCAGAATCTCAGACTGAAATTTATTATACTCTTACTTCAAGATGTACCTTACTATCTTCTGTGGTGTATTTTCCTGATGAGTCATATTGGGCAGCCTACCTTTTCCTTCTATTCTGTTTTTTAAGTATACAGGCAAAGTTTCTACACATACAAAGAGAGCATGCTCAAAAAAAACCCCCAAAGCAAAGAAAACAACAAAAAAAAACCCCAACCAAACGAAGCTTCAAATATTAGTGTCAGAACAAGATTATTTTTTAAAATCAGTTTATGACATTTTTCATTGTATAAAAATAATCTGGTCGAACACTCTTAATTGAATGTATCTTAATTAAATGAAGAGAAGGAAAATAAATTTTATTTCAGGATTTTTGACACAATAATTTTCTATTATGTAAGCACTGACACCCTAAGATGTCATACCTTTCTGTATGTAATAAATGCATTATATAATATCTGAAATGTCTTGATTACTGTATAAGGGTTTATTATTTTTCATCAGAATGCATTTTAACACAGTGTACATTTTCATCAGATAGCCTTTCTAAAATATCTTATTAAATTTTAGTGATCTCCAGAAGACCACTCTTCTTTTTTTAGTGAGGATGAATAAATGTTGTCTTTAATGTAGATTTATTGCTTGTGCATACTGTAGATCATTAAAAATAACCAAAAAAACCCCCAAAACCATCAAGCAATAGATGCATTTTTTCAGATTAATTAACTATGGGTTTTGAAATATCAAAAACTAGATTTTTGGAGGGGGGTTGTTTTGTTGTGTTTGGTTTGTTTTGTTTTTTTAGAGCATGAATATGTTAATGACAAGAATTTTTCATTCTCCTGTTAAACTTTTCAGTCAATTAATTCAAGCTTAATTCCAAATCTGTGGTTTTGGTATAGAGAAGGACTTGAGAAGAGAAACAGAACATAATTTTGCTTACTCCACACAGGGACTGGAACATAGAAATACCTACTGTTTAGCAGCCATACTTAATAACCTGCTGTCAGATATTGTACAATATAAGTACTGGTAAAACATTACTTTCCCTTTCTACAAATAGACAAATCTAGTTACAGTGTACATTGACTTGAGTGTACTTGAGGGCTTCACCCAAAACAGTGTCTCATACAGTGTTTAAGGTTAAAAACAGCCAAGGAATGATCACACAACTGCAGTGCACATCTCACAAGAACATTGAAATCCCCAGGGCAGCTGCAGCAAACACAGAAACAAGTGGTATGAAACTACTGACGCTTACTTTCTTCCGGGTAGCGATTACTTCCCTCTTAATCCTATCACCAGAATAACTCTACGTGTCATCTTTCCTCTGTCAAATGTATGCTAACTGATAAATTGTAACTTGATGGCTGCTTTTTGCCTACTTTTTCTTTAGTGGGTCTGTTGTATGCAACTCCCTGGCTCCTCCTCACATTTTCGTAACGTTTAAGTTTTAGAATCTAACTGTCTTGGAAGTATTACAAAAAAGTCGTTCAGGTGGTTCAAAGACTATATAGAACAGTGTGGCACACAAAATCAAGGAGACTGGTCTATGACTGCATCTCTGGGCACTAGTCCAGGGCAAAAGATGAGATGCACCAGGTCACTAGCACAAGAAGCTTCTAAGATATCAGAATTATTCAGTCTTACAGATCTATAGTATTCTTGTAGTGCTACATTGAAGTTTATCACAGCATTTCTTGTGCTGCTATTTGACAAGAACACCACCACTAGGGAAAATACAGTGTGGTTTATCATACTTTCAGAAGTTTTAAATCAGTAACATACAGTAGTAGGTATGTTCATACTCTGTATGCACAGACTAAATTCCACCCAAATTATTTCCACCCGGGCTACAATTTCTATCAGAAGGAAGGAAAAACTAGTACTGGTTATTTTCTGAAGAAGAGACTAAAAGTGATTTTTGCTACCTTAGCAATGGTGCTCAAGGTGATGTTTAGGTTATGTCAGAATGTTACACTAATGTAAAGTAACAGTTTGCTTCAGTGATACACCCTCTCATTGGGTTCAAATCCCAATATATTGATCTTGATAATGTGGATTTTGAGGGAAAATACATTTTTGATGGAAAGCATAAGGAAATATCTGTTCTTGCTATTCAAAATATCAAAATGATCAGTAATCAATGTGTCCCAATAATTTTTTGCTGTGATGGAGAGAGATTAATAGAGTATAAAAACAATGCCAGAAGTAATAGGAACTGAGTCTTTACCATTTTTTCAGAGATTATCCCCTGGTAGAAGATTTAGATTTAGACCTTGTGTGTTGGTTTTTTGGGGGTTTTTTTGTAAGCAGAAGATTGAATGCTTTTTTAGATTGTCTTTGATTCTTCTTATCAAAAAATAACAATTCAGTGGGGAAACTAGACCAGCCCAAAACATTCTGCTTTTTGTTGTTGTTGTTGTTGTTTTGTTTGTTTGTTTTTTAATTTCGTATTTTCAATTAAGCTTTTATATAAAAAGATATTTCAGGCTTGGTAGGATTTTAAAAACAGAAATAGATAGAACACACTTGGGCAGAACAGAAGCTCTGAGAATAATGAAGGATTTCTTTGTTAGGTCAGTCACCTAGGAACAAGGAGACAAAGCTTTTGAATTACTGCTCTGTGGGAGACACTTCAAGGATTTGAATCTTTGTACTTGGAGTGCTTGAGTCACTGAATGATTAGCTGTGTTCTCTATGTCCCTGTCGATAGAGATGTCCCTTTATGTGCATACAAGTAATGATTTTTAAGAAAAAAAAAAAAGATACCTTTCCATGCATTGATTTGTGTAAATTCTTTTTTTAAACTCCCATCTAAATGTTCAGGACTGGCTCTGAATTGATGACCAGTGACCCAGCAATTTAGAATAAGAAAATAATACAGTGGTTTGGCCTGGAAAGGACCTTAAAGATCACCTGGTTCCAAGCTCCCTGCATAGGCAGGAACACATTCACCCCATTTGAATAACTTTTCATAATGTCTGGCTTCACTGAACAGTCTATTATGTGTTGCTTCCATGTTGTAGTGCCAGTAGAGATAACTTAGTGGAAATAGTGAGCAAACCCTCATGATGATGCATAAAAAATGCATATTGTCCTGCTTCTGAAAGCAATGTCAATATGCAGGATATATATATTGCTTGTAGTGTTATATAAAGTAAATTGTGGTCTGCTCAGCACAGGTAGCGTTCACTGTCAATCTAGAATTACCTAAAAATCAAACATCTACATACTGAATTACTTCAGGTGTAAAGAGGAGAAAAGCATATAAACAAAAACATTGGAAAGTACTGATATGCCAGAGTGATACATGGAATCAATTAGAAGCAGATAATCTAATATTATTTGACTACATAGTGGCTGATATTCTCAAAGAAAGCTCAAGAAATATTATTATCAACAACTACGGACAGAGAAAATGATAGCAAGATAAGTTTCTTCATTGGCTTGGAATTGCTTGGAAACTTAAAACATGAGAGTTGAAATTCAGCAGTCAAAATGTCTCATTTCCATCTGAAGTGTCAAACTCTTTATTTCATGTATGCTTTTATATTTATTAACCTTAAAAAAACCTTTAACATTCAAAAAACCTTCTCACTCTAGAAAAAAAACCAAAAAATTCAAACACATACTGTAATATTGGGAGTGTTAAAATAGCAGAAATCCACATTTTTAGGTAGATCTATCTGTAAGATTGTTTTTATACTCCTTATTAGACCGTATTTTCTTTATTCCTCTAAGAGGTTACCTATGGGTAGATTGTGAAAGTGTGAGGCAGAGATAATTCATACGTATTTAGAATATATGTATTTCATAAATAAGAATCTAGATCGAAAATTAGCTACATTTCAATTAGTCCAAATCATGCATATTCCCATTTGGCCATGATAATCTTAAAACTCCTATAATTTCACCAAAATGTTTGCAGAAGTACATGTTCAGTGTACTATATTTTCTCTAATCTGTGTCTTTATATTTGTAATATATTTTGCTGAATCCTTAAGCCTTAGTATGACTCCCTTTATAAGCTTTATTTTTTTAAAAAACAATTAAGTATAGCAGGATGTCCTTCCTATTTTGGATGCAATTCAAATGTTCCATTAGTTTCAGAATATGTCTCTGTTACTTCTATAAATTTGTCCATTTCCACTGTTGACATTACATAATCAAGACACTATTTAATAGATTCAAAGCTGTAGCTTTCAGTTCCAAAATTCCACTTCCCTCATTTACAACAGATTTCTTCTCTTGTACAATTCCTTTAGCATTATTTTTTCCTAAAGGAAGATTTTTTAACTCCATATTTGCATGCAACATGGCATTGCTGAACTTGGCATTATTGTTTACAACTGTGGAAAATATTGTAGGAAATGTGTATCTCATCAATAGATTGTCATGTGACCACTTTCAGGGAAAATAATTCTCATTAAGCCAGTAAAATAAAATGTGGGCCTGTGTTTTTGATGATTGCTTTTTCCAGCCTCCCTTTCCCCATCCTTTTCTTTTTTTGTGGGTTGTGCCATTTACTTGGAAGGAACAGTGCCATACTTTAATTAAAAATTTGATGGAAATGTTTAAGCTTCCCTTTGAAACAGTGACTCATTGCAAATGGTAAATGCTGTCAGCAACCCCTATTCTTTGCCAGTAGACTTCAGATGGAGCTTTGCCACTTTGATACTTAGGTTCAGAGTAACGTCCAAAAATTTTGTCATGTGTTTAATGAGCATTTAAAACACCTCTTCAGAAGAAATCTCAGTTCTGGAGTATTTATTTTTACTCAAATGAAGATACAATTTAGGAGACTACAATACCCAAAGAAACCAGTCAGAATTCCAGTACTGCTGTGGTAAGCACTGCAGAGAAACTTCACTTACTTGTTGTTCACTGTATCTAGAAGCACGACTGTATTTCATACATGTAGTGTATATAAGATACAATAGAAGTCCACTGCACCCATGGGTAGATAAGCAAAAAATAAGCAGAGGGATGTGATAATACTTTGTACTGATTTTGGCTGGAATAAATTTAGTTTTCAGTGTAGAATCTCGTACAGTGTTCTGGTTTGGATGTGGGACCTAAACAGTGTTGATAACACACCAGTGAGTTATCTATTAATGAACAGTGCTTACAAACCATCATAGCCTTCTCTATTTCTCAAGCTGTCCCACTAGGGACCAAAGGGATATTCCATGATATGGTGTTGGGTTCAGCAATAGAACTGACAGAAAGGAGAAAGGGGGGGAATTCAGAGTTAAGGAACTTGTCTTCCCAAGTACCTTTTAATCTAATGAAACCCTCTATTACTGGAAATGGCTAAATATATGCTTGCCAATGCTGAGGAGAAAATAAATTCCTTAGTCTGCCTTCTTTGCATACACAGCTTTACCTATTAAGCTATCTTTATTTCAACACAATATTTTTCTTGCTTTTATCCTTTCAATTCTCTTTCCTATCCCACTAAGGGGAGTGTATGAATGAGTATCTGTGTGGTCTTCTAACGGGGTTAACCCACAACATATTCATACTCAAAAACAGGGGAAAAACCAATGATGAGAAGGCTGAAGGCAGCCTTATCTGCAATGACCATAAGAGTCAGGAATTTTAGCATCCTGAGATAAGGGACCAGGGCAGAAAGCAGGACCACAGCACTGGACTGGAGGAGAGCAGGTTTTGGCTCCTTTAAAGAACTACTTGGAAGACTCCCATGGAAAAAGGTTGTGGAGGGAAGAGGTTTCCAAGAAATCTGTTTAATATTCAAGGATCACCTCTAGGCTCAATAGCAATCCAGCCCATCAAGTAGGATGTGGAGCAAAAATGACAGATGACCTGCATAGATGGGCAAGGTTCTCCTGGCCAGAATCAAAGGCAGGAAATATGCAAAAAGGAAGTATATAGAAGGTGGAAGCAGGGACAGATATTCTGGAAAGAATACAAAGACTCTGTCTGAACATGAAGGGATGAGGTTTGTAAAGCCAAAGCCAAACGGGAATTGAGTCTTTCCAGAGAAGTGAAAGACAACAAGAGGTTAGTATTCTGTATGTGCATAAGTAACAAAACAAAGACCAGTGAAAATGTTGACCCACTGCCAAACAGAGCAGGGACCCTGGTGATACAGGACATGAAGAATGCTGAGGTACTGGATCTCATCTTTCCTTAGCCTTTAGTAGCAAGCCCAGACTTCAGGAATCCCAGGCCCCAGAGATCATGGGGAAAGTCTGGAGCAAGAAGGGTTTGCCCATGGTGGACAAGGATCAGGACAAGGAATACTTAAGCAAACTGGACTCCATGGATCCTTATGGAATGGCCCAACAAGTTCAGAGTAATCTGGCTGATATAATTTCAAGACCACTCTCAATAATCTTGGAATGATCATGGCAATTGGGACAGATACCTAAGGACTGAAGGAAAGAAAATGTCACTTCTATCATCAAGCAGGGCAAGGAGTATACAGGCAACTAAAGTCTCACCTCAGTCCATGGGAAACTTCTAGAACAACTGATACTGGGAAACTTTTCCAGACACATGAATGGCAAGAAAGTGATAATGGATTCACCCAGGGGAAGTCATGCTTTATCAACTTGATAAACTTTTGCAATGAAATGACCTACCTGGAAGATGAAGGGAGAGAAGAGACAATTATCTGCCTGGACTTCAGTAAGTTTTATGTCACTGTCACTCATAAGATCCTCATAGATGAAATGAAATACAGGCTGGGTGAGAAAACAGTTTAGTGGGCTGAAATTTATACGAACAGTCATACTTTTAGGGTAGTGATCAGTTGTGCAAAGTCTAGTTGGAGACCAATGACTGTCTGCTTGTCTTCCTTCTTCCTTCCTAAAGCTATGTAGTAAATGTGGAAGAAATTTCATAAAACCTGAAACTACAAAAACTCTAATCATGGGTTGATTAAGCACCTAAGTATGAGGAAAACCAAAGAAGCTATCCAAAGGAATGAAAAAACTAAGATAGATCTGGGAACATGTTAGACATCAGTTTGAGGAGCAGGTATTATACTTCTTCTGAACTTCTGTCAAAATAAAGATGTGGATCTGCTTTCATGGTAGGCTTAGACTGCAGTTCAGGCTTATTCTTGTTTCATGAATCAGACAGTTATTAATAGAAAATTTTCTGATCTGAATAATAAGAACTCATGAAAGTGACTGGGGAGTTAAGGGAGAACTGAAACATGAAATGCCTGAACTGGATCAAGAGGTGACTACTGTACATCACGTGTTTTAACTAAGAGTATAATGGAACTCAGCAGAATCATATGTGAAGTCATTGTTTACAAAGTAATTTTGAACAGAAAGTTCAAGCAAGTTTTGTGTCATCTTCTGGAAAGTTACTTGAGTCCCTTTTAAATATTCAAATTTAATCTACAAAATCTCTAAATATATAAAATCCTGACCTTTTTGTATTTGTATTTTTGATGTCATCTTCTTCATGTGTATCCATGTGTACACCTGAAGAAAGACCAATTTTTCTGTAATTGTGTTATTCCTTTTTCAAAATGCAGTGTATTACAAGCAGAATACAAACTCTTCCATGCAGTTCTTAATGAGAGTTTGAGGATTACTGCTACGTTTATCTTATTTATCTTCTTGTCAGGTTAATTGGTTTCTTGTAATTTCTTGTGTGAAATAAAGTAAATTACCCATCAACAGGTGACTGAGATCGAGTTCGTGCCCCTGCCTGATGCTTTTAAATGCTCTCAAAAATGTGTATGCTGTTTAAAACAAACTAACAAAAGTGTTGGGCTCTGTTACACTCTTGTACCTTGAGAGCATCTTTCTCATTAGAGTAATATTCGACAGCTACCAAAGGTTTAATACAATTGAGGTTCTGGCATACAGAGGAAATGAGCTGAGGGGGTCGTGTACAACAGAAAAACATAAAACCTGAATTAAGCCAGGGACAGGCACTCAGTGCGGTTACTGAGGGCTTTAAAAAAATCCATTTTTAAAACTAATGAGTGCTGCTACTCTGCTATCACTCCTTGAGGAATGGGACTTCAAGATAAAAGCTCACATGAGGACCACTAAGAGACATATACCATTCTGTCAGCAAAATTTAAAAAAAAAATTTATTGAAGATAGCTCATGCTCCATATTCTTCTCTTTCTTTCTTTCACAAATATGTTTTCTGTCTATATTGACAAATTTTTTTAGTGTAAATATTTGGACTTTAGTCTGTTGAAGCAAGGATAAAAGTGCAAAAAGGTAACTAGAATTGTATTCAAATGATATGAACCTATGAGTGTATATAAATACATACACACAGACTATAATGTAATGGTTCTGTCCTTTCCAGAACAAGACTGAGTTCAGCAAAAGTTATGTCAAGTCTCCAGAAATTTCAGAAATAGATACAGGCTACCTCTAATAATTTAATTTGTTCTCTCAAATTTCAGGATAGAATGCCTGTATGATCTGTGCACCCTTGACAAAATAATGCATCATAATACATATATAAATATTGTATTTAAAAAATTTTATTGCATTTAAATCTCATCATCAAGTTAGGGAGAACTAAAAATGCTGTCATAACCAACTTCAACTTCTTTCTGTTTCCCATACAGCGTGAAGAGTATTAACTCACAAAAAAATAAAGAAATAGATATCTATTTACATAAACTATTTGTAGTTTCTGTATATAGACTATTTGACTGGGGACACTGAGGACTTGGGGACTAAAAAAAGGAATCCTGGAAAGAAATTGTGTTCCAAATAAAAAGCAGTCTTCAAAAGAAGACTAAAATAGAAAACTATAGAGGTCTCTTTGAATGTCATTATAATATTCTCTGTAGTTTTAGGAATTCCATAATGCTTTTTATCATTATATAAAGTGGTTTAATTTTGCTTATTAACCATATTTTTATTTTAATTTACAGATGTCCCTAAAGTACTCTCTGTCATCAAGTTTCATACACCCTTGAGAAGACAGTTATAAGGATCTTCTTCAAAGATGTTATAACTGAAACAAGCATTTTAGTTGCAAGAACACAGATTGTCTTCCTGATGTTGGTTTTTGATTCTAGTTCTCTTGTAACCTATAATCTTTCCTCTATGGCATTTCCTTTATAATTACTTCATGGTTTATGAAATCAGATATGTGGTGTCATTACTTGCCCTTACCTTATTATGCTGACAATTTCAGTTGTTCAGACTTTACCCTCCTTAGAACAGTACATTTTACTAGCTCCTTAATAAAGTGGGACTTGCTTCCTACTGCTGTGTACCTTGCTTGATCACTGACAGTTATGTGAAAAGCACATGAAATACTTATAAAAGAAAACATTGGATAGTATCATTTAGATAGAAGGGTCCTAATATTTAATTTTTTAAATCACTTAGAACGAGGGTAAATGACAGCACAAAGTCTAAGACAGTGAGGATTATATTATTCATGGTTTCATGGAAGGTTTTAAGATTTGTAAAAAATTCCACAGGAGAAAAAATGAAACAATAAAAAATAACTCTCAAGGGAAAATCTGGGTTTTACTGAAAAGTATGAGACATATAATCTGTTTTTGAAGCATATAAGGAAACGATGCTCTGATATATATCTCATAAACAGTGGTTATACTACTGTTATTCAGGGAATATCAACTACAAGCATATTATAAGGAATTACTTTTTTGTAAAAAAAAAAAATAAATGAGATGTTTCTCAAAGAGACTGATGAGATGATTTCTCAAGGGGGGAAGGATCATTGCACAGGAGTTTGCAGGGCTTTTTGAAAAGGCTTTAAACTAGGCTCAAAAGGGAAAGGAGATGAAATCAAGATCACTATAGATGAGCCTAAGGATTGCCTTTAGTCTGACATCCCACTTGAGATGGGAAATGGTGATAAATTTGACAATAAAAACACCATGGGAGTGTCTGGGAATGGTCAGATACCAAAAATGAAAACTAATTACATGACTCCCTCTCTTAAATACTTATATTCTAATGCATGGAGTATGGGGAATAAACAGGAGGAGTTGGAGATCTGCATTAGGTGGCATGACTATGATTTAATCGCAATCACTGAAACGTGGCAGGACAAATCCCATGACTGGAATGTTGTCATGGATGGCTTTATACTATTTAGGAAAAATGAACTAACAAGGTGAGGCAGTGGTGTTGCTCCTTACGTGTGAGGTCAACTGGAACTTATTGAGAGCAGATTGAAAGCTTGTGGGTAAGAATTAAGGGATAGGCAAATGGGGCTGAAACTGTTATGGGTGTCTACTATAGACCACCAATCCATGAAAAAGATGTTGATGAGGCCTCCTACAGTCAACTGGAAGTACCCTCTGCATCACACTCCTTAGTACTTACAGGTGACTTCAATCACCCTAATATTTGTTGGAAAGCCCACACAACCAAGCATACTAAGTCCAAAAGGTTCTTATAGTACATTGATGACTACTATCTGATGCAGGTAGCAGAGGAACCAGCAAGGGTAGGTGCACTGTCAGACCTCGTATTAACAAATAAAGAAGGTTTGATTTGGGACATTAACATTGAAAACAGCCTTGGTGACAGTGACCATGAAGTGTTGGAGTTTAGTATTTTACAAGGGAGAAGGGCAATAAGTAGGATTACAACCCTGGACTGCAACAGGGCTGATTTTTTTTTCTCTTTAAAAGATCTACTTGCAGGAATCTCATGGACAAAAACTCCAAAAGGACAGGGAGCCCAAGAAAGTTGATAAATTTTTAAATACCACTTCCTTCAAGCTCAATATTGGTTCATTCCTTTGAATGAAACATCAGCTAGTGGTGCTAAGAGACCTGCAGGGATCAGCAAGGAGCTTCTGAAGAAAGTCTTATGGAAGAAAGAAAATTAGAGCTCATGGAAGAAAGGACTTGTCACTTGGGAGAACTATAGGGGCATTGTCAGAGTGTGTAGGAACACAACAAGAAAGGCCAAAGCCCTCTTAGAACTAAAACTCTCAAAGGAAGTAAAACGAAACAATAAGAGCCTCTTCAAGTATATCAAGGAAGTAGTACAAGGAAGAAAAGGGAAAATATGGGGTCACTGATGAAAGAGGAAGGAGCCCTGATAACAGAGGATGCAGAGAAGGCAGAGTTGCTGAATACCTTCTTTCCTTCAGTCTTTACTCCTAAGACCAGCCCTTGTGAACTGCAGACCCTGTATGAGAGAGAAAGCCTGGAGGAAGGAAGACTCCCCACTAGTCAATGAAGACTGTGTTAGAGATCTGTTATGCAAATTGAGTATGCACAAGTCCATGGGCCTTGATGGGATGCACCTGAGTGTAGAGAGAGCTGGCAGATGTTATTGCACTACTGTAGTGGAACAAAGCAATCAGATGCCTCTGATTACCGAGAAGTGGGTGTGAGCCGGTATCAAATCCACCTGTGCCCAATTAGGGCAGGCCCTCTATTGAGCATGTGCAAGACCAGGGGGCCAGTAAAAGGTGAGGCTCACACCCACCAACTAGCTCACTCCTGAGCTAGTCAAGAGAGTGTGATAGTAGCTCATTGAGCGGCAGACCAATCTTGCTAGTTCCACTTTGTGGGCAGTAGACTTAGAGGTATGCTCACGAGTCTATATCACAACACCGAATTAGACCTTGAGGCAATGATCCCCGAAGAAAGATTCGTCCTGCTACACGTCTTGCTACACACTACCATTGTCCATCATTTTCAAGAGATCACAGCAAACACGAGAGGCTCCTGAGGGCTGGAGGGAAGCCAATGTCACACCAGTCTTCAACAACAGTAAGTAAGAAAATACAGACAATTACAGACCAGTCCTGTTGGTTGTCTCAATGCTTGGATCCAAGTCTGGTGATTTTCTTTCTCTCTCTTGCCCCCTTCCCTGTTCTGTTTCTGAACTGAATGGGACACCTCTAGCCTCTTGCTGATAGTGCGCAACTAACACGCTGACAGTTCTTCTGGGGAAGAACTTTGGCCAACAAAGGAGCAGTGAATCATTTACCTGGAACAACAGGAATTTGGGGGTACATAAGCAATCTGAGGTTCCTATTTCATTGTTCTCTTTCACTGACCCACTATCCTGCATCAGGCCCTGTCCAGAATCAGAATGCCATCTTCAACAAGAAAGCCTCTCTGGACACCTCTGGACCCATGGTAGTGACTTTCTCAAATTTCCTCGTTCTTTTCTTGCTTGCTTTCTTACTCTTTTCTCTCCTGTCTCTTTCCCTCTCTCTCTTTGCCATATCTTCATGGGGTTACATCACTTTTCTTGTGTAATTGTCAAACAAAACTTTATGCTTGAACCAGCCCCTTGGTGATTTAACTTGTTCATGTGAATCCAAAAATTATAAGTGACTTTGAACTGTAACAATGTCATCAATGACTAATTAGTAATTTAAGAATTTTGGCAGAAGCATGAGTGTACAGTCTCTGCAAACCTTATGTACAAATACATCTGTGAATACATGTTAGTTCCTATGGATCCTGTACATATTAGATTTGTAATTTCTGTTTGTATACAGACCTTGTACTGCTAACTCAGTGCAGAACTCTGGTAAATTGTGAAATGCACAGCAGACATTTCTCTGGAATTTTTGGAAGCCTGACAAACAAATTTTATTGGTTTTCAAGTCCTGTCAACATTATCCTATTCTTATCTTCCAGGCTGCATTTCTAGGTAAAAAATAAAGTATTTTTGACAAATTAGGAAGTGTTTGAAGTTAGGATTCATTAATAGCTACAGCAATGTTTTCTCACAGAACCATCTCACCAGATGACGTATTTGTGGCAATGACATCAACTATATTTGTAGACAAAGCACTCCTCTAAGCTTTAGAAACCTAAATTGAACACTTTCCTTTCATCATGAGTATTTGAACTGTTTCCATTCCTTCTCTTCATTAAATACTCTACCTTTGATATCATGGCAAGGTTACAGGGAATATTAAGAAACACCTAAATAATTACTGGTCTGAAAAGCAAGAAATTTCAAAAGCATCTAACTAGGCAACAGGTTGTAATGAATACTTAATTATAAAAGATGAGTCATTGGATCAAGGCCTTATGTTTCAGATTGTCTAAACTGTGGAACCTGGGTCATATCCAATCCTCCCAGAGCTTACCTTAGCTGAATCTCAGATTTATATGTGTGAGAAACAGGTAGGTGTTGGCCTGTTCCACACTTCATTTTCACAGCAGCCAACTTGAGATATCAAGCTGATACAACACCAAATGAAAACAAGAGAAGGAAGAGCTATAAGTATTTACAGTGGTCAAGGACATGATGCCTAGCAGTAATCAAGGTTATATGACTGTGAAAAAAAGACTATGATCTTAGTACTTGTGAGGTAAGTTTTAGGATGTGTTAGGTAAATTATACGTTACAATTCTGGCCACCTGCTACAGAAAATTAAAAAAAAAAAAAACAAAAACGCAAACTAATTTGAACAGAAGGAATGGTACAGATATGATGATAGACACTAGGGAAGTCCTGTTTCTAAGAGTTCAAGAGCACGTTTTGAAGGACATAGTGTTATGGTAAAAGAATTGAAAAGTAGACTCACATGGACAACTACATCAGTTGTGAGTATCTGACTTATACTGACTAAAGCCTTATAAGAATTTGCTAAATGTTTTGAATTATTGTCATATGTAGAAGACACACCCTAAGATAAACTATCAAGAGTTATGATCTAGCCAGTAAGTATATATTGAATACAAGGTAAAAGTTAAAACTACTCTGGACCCAAATATCCTCTAGCTCACTTGTTAAGCCTCAGTTTCACAAAGTCAGAACTACAGAATTTGCAGATGCTCATGTTGAACCTAAGGCTTGAGAACTCTGGTCACTAAACTCAAAAAGAAAACACCACCATCACCTTTCTTATTTAAAAGGACAGGTAAAACCACAGCTAAATCCTATGCCTAAAAACTTTGCACAGTGGACAGTGAGCAGCTTATTGCAAACTTAGATCACACTTCTAACTGAATGCCAGAGGACCAGCCAGCATCTTATTCATCCTTTCTCTTCTCCAATGGTGGTTTGAAGAAACAGAAAACCAGGTAGTTTGATGTTTTATAATTATTTAGATAGAATTATTGCTAATTTTCAATTTATTGTTATTTTTATTTTCCTTCTGAGATATTTAACTAAAATTTTCAAACATTGTTTCAGTCTTAACGCACATCTTTTTACTTCATTTTGATTTTACTTTTACTTTGTTTATTCTGTCATTAGAAAAAGTTGATATGATTTGCCAGGAAAAAATAAAGTGGAGAAGTGACAAATGGGGAACAAAAAGAAGTCAGGAAGAGACACAATGAAAAATAACTTAAAGCAGTGGACTATTTATTTAAAAGAATAGGCCTGGACCATTAGGAGAATGAAGGTGTCTGGTTTTGGTTTTGTTTGGTTTTTTTCACAGAAATCTTTAGGGGTTTTTGGAAGATAAGAATTTACTTTGCAGCCTTATAAATGTGCATCTTAAACAGATGCCCAAGACTAAGCAGGTGAATATAACCCATGAATGCTTTCACTTTAAAAGCAGGCATTCTGCCAAATATAATAGAAAAAAAATTTGTACTTACATATTTAAGATCAGAAACCTATTATCCTCTTACCTTACCTTTCCTTCCTCTCCCTTTCCCATTCCCAGCTTTGATGATAGGTCTGGAGGCTTACAGCCTTACCAGACAGAATTTTCTTTTCCTTTAAACTCTCTGCATTGTCTCCATAACAGCCTCTTCTAGGATGATGGAATTTGCATCACCCTGCTTTTAGAAATCTACAATGTAGCATTGATATTTGAGGTTTTTTCTTAAGTTTTTTTCAAAACAGATGGAGAGAAAGGCACTTGTGGAGCATCATTCATCTGATTTTTTTTAAAGCTCCATTCTACAAGAAAATAAATCTGTCCAAGGTGCAGGTATGACATTATCTGCCCTAGCAAACTAAAACTGATCAGGCCATAGGCTTGAACCCTAGCACATACAGACCTTTACAAGTCTACTCTTCCTTTTGCATGATTCAGAGGAATGCCATGTTTTCCCAGGCAACACCCAGACATTCCTTATTCATTCAAGACCAGAGATAAGGGACTGCTCCCAGTTGGTAGCATGAAAAATGCTTCCTTGAGTTTTGTCTGGAGCATAGGGGAGGGGAAAAAAGTTTACAAATTGAAGTACAAGACAGGCTGTGTCACTTGTCCTTACATCTGCCTACTGGTTCTTATCCCTTTTAATGTGAAAATGCAGACACAGCAAACTCCCTATATCCAAAACTACCAGTCAAAATTCACTGCAAAACCCCAGATGGTGATCTGATTCTGTAAACTTATTCAACTTGATACTTCACTGTTCCTAAAACTGAGTTTTCAGAGCAGTTTACAGTGACAGCAAACTGTGTATGACTACCAGCTCTGTTATTTACTCTGCTTTAACAGGGTGCATTGAAGTGCACCGACAAAAAGTGTGCATATGAAACATTTCCAAAGAGACATGTACTGTATCTTTACTAAGCTCAGAAAATACAATAAAAGGGAATGTTGATCAAGCAAGTGAAAAGCAAAAACCAAACAACATCAATGTAATCCAAGCTTGAAAGCACTCTCCTATATGCAAGCCACAGAATCATCATGCATTGCCTTACCCAGCTCCTGAAAGTCACCATGTTTAGTGTATTTTCAACCAGCAGATTCCAATGTTGGAGTTATCTTCATGAAAACGTTGCTGAAATGCCTATTGGTCTGCCCTCATACTGATACAGTCAACAGTAATGACTGCTCTGAGACAGTAGTGTATCTCATCTATAATCAGGTCACAGGTTTATTGATTTATATATTGTAATTGCCCTTCTATATTGCACCAGGAACCTATAGGCACGTAGTATGGGTGCCTGAGCAAAGATGTCATGTCATTCCCTATGAAATACCATTCACTAAACGTGTAGGCTGATGTTACTTTCTGGGCTTTTTGTCTCCCATCAGTCCAGGGAATTACATTATTCATCACAGCTGACAAAAATGAAACTGTATTCCCCATTTTCACACCAAGCCCTCATTGTAATTGCAGCTCAGAACACTGCAATTATTTCATTCCATTAAGTCACACAGAACAAACTCCTTCCTCAAGGTCATTCCTTTCTATATTGTTTTATCAGCCAAAGGAAAAGAAGATTGATGGATATAAGTGCATATATTGGAGAGGAATTCTATATTTTCAGGACTGTGAACATAACATCTTTATTTATAAATCAGGTAAATGGAATTAGTCCAGTAGAATATGTGAAGTTGTGTAACTGTCTTTCAAAGCTTAAGGATCAATTTAATAGCTAAGGTTAATAGTGTAGCTGCATTCCAGTGCAAGTATCTACATACTAAGTTTGTTTGAAATAGCAGAGTTGCCTCCAGTAGCAATGAGCATCCTTCTTCAGCTAGAGTAACAGAGCTTGATTTTTCAAAACTGCATAAGCTATTTAAGTTATTGCTAATACAGTAAATTAGTAACAAGTAAGAGGTCAGTTATGAACATACTGATTTGTGAAACAGAAAATTATGAGTACTGATGCATTGAAGTATCACAGAAAACTCTTTGTTTCCTTAAAATTAACTATTTTTTTTTCTCAAAAAGATGACATAAAACTAACTTGCATAAACATATTTTTTTCTTTTTGAGAAGATACTGTCCAGACAAGAAACATTATGGTAAATACATTTGATGCACTGTATTGAAAATTGCAGTCTTCTTATATTAGCAGTTCTAAATTTGTTGGGAAAACTCTTAAATCCTGATTAAAGACTACCTAAAGAATATTATGATAAAATCAATACAGTTGATAAGGGATTATTACATTTCCCTACTTCATGAAAATTGTGACCATCCTTTCCAGAGAAGTTCTGCCTTGGAGGTGTGTTTGATGGACCGTTTCAGAAAACCACAAACCCATAACAGCCTGCACTGGACATTATGCACTACTCAAGTTCTAATTCAAGACAACTGATTTAATCTCAGCTACAGCAAAATCACTTTTTTAAAAAAATTACGTTTTGCTTGGCTCTCACCAAATGCAAATTACATGAAATCCAAAATACTGAGATATTAATAGCTTCTTAAAGAAAAAAGAATGAATTCAACTCTTTAAAAACTGGAGGACTATGTGGAGATAAGGGTGAAATTGCATGATACCTAAAACCAGTGCCCACTGCAGGCTCAAAACCAAAATGTCAAATGTTCTCTGAAATGCTTCAAATACTGAAAAAATGAAGAGATACTTAGATTTCATTCATATTAATTCAGTCTACAAAATACTGGCACCTGAAAGAGTTGAATGATGGTTTTCTTTCTACCTCTAACATTTATCATTCTAACAACTGTTGTGAAGAGAAATTTTTCCTTTTTTTTTTTCCTCATTTCTAATTACGAAGATGATGTTCTTGAAGGATGCCGTTCTGATTTACCAAATTTACGGAACTGAAAAAAATCCAGTGTTTTCTCTTAGTGATTAATGTAGCTGTGTGAAACAAGGGAATAAGAAATAATTTCCTTAACCCATCATGCTCCTTTCTTTCACTAGGTAATATGCTCAGTAACACTCACTTGTGTCAATAAAAAGAAAAAAAAAAAGCAAAAAAAAAAAAAGCCAAAATTAAATCTCCTTTTCCATCTACTTTGCCAGAGACTAAGTTTGTTGGGTACTTTGCAAAAAATACATTTTTAGTGGAGAACTCATATAGTACTGACAGCAGAATGAGTCTGTGGGCCATATGCAACACATGGTACAAGTCTGCATGGAAAATGCCTTTGATTTCTAGGCAATTAATGTTCTACTGCTCTGAGCACTGATCTACCAGGAATATTGGCAGAAAATGCCAAACAATTAGCAGCCTTAAAATAAATGTCCTGAACATTAATTATATTGACAGGTATGTATTGATGGTGGATAGAACAAGACCAGTCAGATGAGAGACAAGGGCAAAAATACTGAAGGGAAAGAAAGGATGCCAACAAAACAGGTGAGCCTTCTGTAGATGCTAAAGCTAAGAAAAATGTATATTGTTTCTGTGATTATAAAGTACTGGTCGAGATGATAAAATTATGATATATTAGGGTATTTCATGGCTAGACCCACAGGTAAAGTGGTTAAAACTAATAAGGTATCGTAAGTTGAAACACTCTGTGCTCAGTATTCCTTCATCCAGGAAGTCCATCTGATTTGATTTGGTGTTATTCTGTAAAAAAAAAGGTAAGAGGTTTGAAAAGGAATAAGCAATAGATGGTACAGCAAAAACACTGGGCTGTTTCTTTCCTATGTCCATTTCATCTCGTCATTCTGCCAAAATAAAATCCCATTTCACACTCAAAGGATCAACAATTGTGCATTCTGATTAAAGGATCTTGAGGTATCTAAGCCAGAGTATTCCTCTATTGTCCAGTGTATGTGCTTGCATGATGATTTTATGCTTTTTAAATTATCTCTTGGCTAGCTGTTGACCACTCAGATTCTCCCATTTACTCCTTTTCACTGTATTTACTTAAAGAGATTTGCATATGAATGATCAGTAGAAGCAGTGATTTCTGATGTCATAAATGTTTGTGGCATTTTTCTTCTTTGTAGTAAAAACCTGTTTCCAAAATCCTTGTTCACATGTTTTATTACCTAAATACTCATGTCTTTCAGTAGGAGCTGTTCTACGAAAGGTTATGCAGTCAAGTTCCACAAGTTTTAGTGAAAAAAATTTCTATTCATCTCCTAGTCCTAAGGCAACATATTGCTGACCAAATAGATTAAAAAAAAAAAGAAGAAAAATGAAATATTACATATTTAAGACTAGGTGCACTGTGTACATACATTAAGTGTTGAGGTTTTAAATCAGAGATAATATATAGTTCATTGAAAATATCGTCTCAGAAAATTTTGCTATACTATTTTACAAACCATGCTATACGCACACCTTTACTTCTGCAAGCATTATTAACCCTGTCAGAAAAGATGTAGTAGAATTGTAAATTTGGAGAGATGAGGAAAAGGATACTGAAATGTGTAGAACTGCCTATGAAAAAGAAATGAAGTCATAACTGAAATAGAGATTGTTAAAAGTAAATCTCATTGCTCCTCCTGGATGAGGAATGTAGTTTTTGAAGGTAGAAGGGTGAGAAACAAACAGTAGAGGAGGTTGTCAGGGCTCAATGAAGATGTGGGAGTCATGTGGCACCACAGGTGCTCCAAACTCAAGCCAAGAAAGAAACTCACAGTAGAATTTATTCTACCTCCTCCCACTACCACCATTAAACAAGAAAACACTTCTGACTTAAAAAGTCATTGAGCTACAGAAATGTGGAAAGCATAGCAGAGAAGCATCATCAATCCTACTTTCTTCTAGTTGTTTGCTTGGAGACATATTTTGGGCTAGCTGATTCTGTAACTTGTCCTACTCTGAGCTGTCTAGACCTATGTTTCTTTGTTTATAACAACTGTATAAATTGATTCATTGTATAAAATGAGGTTATTATGTAAAATAATAATATTTCTTTCAATTTTTACTCCATTTCCCATTTTCTATCTCACAATAAACTGAGCATAATTATTCTACATCTAACTTTGAGGAGACATTGAATTTAAATTGTTGCCATATGGTTTAGATTTCATAGAATCACAAGGTGATGTCTATAGTCCAGATTTCATTTCATCAGTAAAAATGTATACCAAACTACAAGAATTTTAGAGGATTAGAAATAAACAGAAGTAAATTAGAGTATCAAAAATGTCAAAGCTTTCACAAGCACCCTGAAACTGAGACTGATGGGAAGCTATTGCAATTATTTTAATGTCTTGTCCATGAAGTCTTATTGCTGTATGTTCGTAGGACTCAAAAGCCATAAGTGAGATGCTCCTTTAAAGATGGAGAATAAAAATGGGGATATCCCTCTTTTATGTAATATTGTCACCAAGAAAATATGCTGTGTGCACATTCCTATTTTCCATGGTGTTTAGAGCACCTCCAATGAGAGAAGGGTATTGTTAAATGTTGGAATGTGAAGACAGGATGAGAGATACCATTAAAGGCATATGGCAGATACGGTGAAGGGGAAACTGTGATTACTCCCGCCTGGTTTTTTTAGCATCTCTTGGTCTCACATGATGCTAATAAGACTAAAGCACAGAATACTATTAGAGAGATGAGTAAAGGGAAAAGAGAATGATGCACTGAAGAACTATGGTTTCAAAATTCTCTTGAAGCAGTTATATGTTTTACAAACTTTGCTTTTACCAGGATTCACAGAGAATAGGTTCAAATTCAAGAAGAGGGCCCAGAAGTTTGCTGGTGATTGGCAGACAAACCAAGGTATGATGCACACTCCTACTACAAATCATGTTTTTTTCTTCATTCTTCTGAAATCTTCCATCCTTCCTTCTTCATTGTTGCATAGTAACATAAATACCCAATCACAAAAATTCTCCATATATAAATTCAGATGAACTTGTAACAACTAAACTACACAATAGTTTAAGTAACAAAATAGCCATAGCAATTGGATTAGTTCCCTAAATTTTGGACTTAATTGCTTCTCTAAAGTCAAAGCTATATTCCTGATTTACAAAATCATTATTTGCCTTATCAGAAGTCTAATACCGATCAGTCTTGGATCAGGAACCTTGAAAACCTAATTTTTCTTCACCAAATCTTACGGGACTACATATGTGATTTATATATGCAGGCTAGAGACCTAAATGGTATTTAAGACACACACTGTGAACAACAAGAAATGTAATATCATCCTTGATTAAAACACAAGTGTTTTCCAAGAGAATTCATTTCATTAGCAAAGTCATTTTGTTATCCTCAACGTACAATATTACAGGAACCTTATTAACTTTGAAAGCCATGAAATAACTACTCTTAAAGGTTTGACACCAAGCGGAAATAGTTTTGGCAGAGTGAATAAGAAATTAGTAGTTCAATTTTTCTTTTTTAATGTCTTCTGAAAGAGTTCATTAAACTAAGAAGCTGACAGCATAATTTTTATTCCAAAACAATTATATCTTTAATGTATTTGTGAGGTGTTTTCTTTCAGTCTTGTGATGATTTTTTTTGCTTTTGTTTTATGTTGCTAAAGCACATGTGGAGCTGCCACGTGGGCTTCAGTAATAGAGCAAGTGGTGCTTAGAAAAAGCATGGAGCGGTATTCTTCATTCAGAAAATATTCATAGAAAATAAAGTAGCAGTAAAAAGATGCTGGTAAACTTTGAAACATGAAGAAGAACAGTATCAATGATTGCTTACTGAACTTTCCATTATTCATATGACTCAGACTTTTGGTGTGACTGTGTTGTTAGTTTTCTTACTTGCTGTTGGTTTTCCCCATGGTCTTTATACCTGCTTGCAGATGGGAAAACTCTCCTAGTCAATTGTGGCAAACTCAGGAAATTGATCAGGTTGACACAGTGGTCAGGAGAATGTTTTTCCTGTTCTTGGAGTAGATATACGACAGTTATTAGACCTTGCAGAAATAATTTGAACTTATTCTTTAGTACCACATGTATTTTATTAGTAAGTCTTAGGATTGAGACCTCTTTTCACTGTGGATCTAAGCAATATTTAGGCAAAATATTTCAGTGTTAATTAAATCTTCCTTGCATTGAAATATAAATTACAGCATTAGCAGAGGTGATATCTGAGGATCAGTGACAGATAAGTTTAATATTGTCATTAAAATAGGGATTCTGAGTAATTAGAGACCAATGTGACAGGTTAGTTTGTGATGCTGAAAACAAAAAAAATTCCATTAATTTATCAAACTAAGGGGAAATTCACAGGTAAAATCATCTGGTCAAATCTATCACAAGTGCAAATATCTGGTAATTTGTAGTTATTGTCAGCAATTTGAATGAAAAAAGTATTCCTCATTTGTGAAATACTAACCTGAGATATTGAATAAAATGCGGAGAGAGGCTTATAAATCTTTATTGAGTGTCTTTGGTTTGGATATTTCTTTTATAAATAACAAGGATGGGCACTAGTGAAGGTTTTTTTTTCTTTGTTTTTGTAACCAGAGGTCTATTAAGGTTGTAGAAATGACAGGTCTTGATATGCATCCCTTTTTTTTCTCGGAGAACGGATGTAGCAGAAATTGTTGAAACATGGGTTTCCCCATGTCCTCCATGAGTGTGCTTTAGTTCTTGCTGCAACAATTACTTCTAACGGCAGATGAGTTCAGACTCCATGCTCATTCAAGCCTCTTTTCTCTGCTCAGCCTCCAGACAGCCAACCAGGATGTCAGTTAGTGTCAGTTGTTCAGAAGAGGCAATTTGTTGTCCCCCAGCAGCAGCCTGGAAATAAGGTAAAGAAACCTTGAAAGGGATCAGTTATCCTGTGCGCAGCCACTTTCCACTTGATGTTGATTTCTGCTGTCAAGAACAAAGTGGGTGGTAGTTTATTCTTGCTGGCAGCAGGCATAAACTATCACTTGCTTGGTTTGTGAAAAGAAAAAGAAAAAAAATAATCAATGTTAAAAGGAAAGTGGCCATGAGCAGGATGACAGATCATTGTAAAGGCTTTATTTTATTTTCAGAGCCTGTTAGTAGACAGTACAAGGACTCTCAGGTTCATTCATTACGTTCATAATGACAGTATCCACACTAAATCTGCTTATTTGCCTTAACCAAAGGGTTATGCTTGAAACTGTTTCCTCTGTGATTAAAACATGTTCCTACCTTAAAAACTGGTAGTTCCATCTTCAGCTTAGACTTCCACTATGAAAACAAGCTCAGTATACCAAAGAATCAAGCTTTTCAGAGAGAACTGAGCCTTTCAGACACAAAGAGGAAAGAATAAAAAGACAGCAAGTCTCCTTAAATTCTGTAAAGCCAAAGTTATACTATTGTGTCTACACTACAAAAGCAACTAAACAGATAAATGCAATGTAATTGAGTTTATATGGAGACTACCTCGTACTGCATTTGTTCAAGTAGTGGCTGCAAATTTATTAGAGCAGCAAATGAACCAGTCTCCAGGTTTTGGACTGGGTCTGCAAGGGCAGACCAAGGTCATGGTCTGACCTGCTAAATAGGACTTCAGGCATGAAGAGATGAAAAAAAAAAAAAAAAAGAAAGAAGGTGAGCTTGGGACTGCTGGTTTTATACAGATGGTCAATGACAGGCAATGTGGCAGGACTAGGTATAGGAAAAAAATGGTAGCCAAGACTGGACTTTCATCATTTAAAAGGCAAATAACAAACACCATACTGTCAAAGGATAATAGCAGGACATTGAAATGTGGTGGAGGTCAAATTGTAAATGTTTGTTTCCATGACGTGCTAGACTCAGAGCAAATTCATGCAATTTTGCAGGGACTACCGGTGATGTCACCCCACAGCCCCTTTGCCCACCTCTTTTCCAGTGTGTGCTCCCCATGTTGCACACGAGAAGGGATGCACAGTTTGTTCAGTCCGTTTTCAGTCAGATATTTGGCTGGATGAGGGGAGCAATTCACATGACAGACCTTACAAATTTAACCTTGAACTGAGAGATTTGTGGCTTATCTTTTAAATATGCTATGTTGTATGGAGCTGAATTTGTTCACTTTATTTTGAAGTACTGGCACTACCTATTGTCAGAGTGGGGATCCTAGAACAGATCCAGTTTTTTAGATTTGCATGGCAGTTATGGCAGGTTGTTAACTCAATTGCTAGCAGAAACAGCAAATGAAATGACTGCATACGCATCAAAGAGAGGTGTTAGCTACCCTAAAATAGCTTCCAAATGCTATACTCTTCACAGTACTTTAATATTGTATAAATCATTTGCCTTGTGTATATTCAGATTCTTATAATCATGGAATGCTCTCTCATTAATTTCTGAGAATTTTTCTTCTGGTTATCATGATACTCTATAAATTCATGTATTCTTAAATATCCAGTCTGCTTCTAAATATGGACAGACTTAATTGAAGTTATTTAATTCAATGATTGTTAACTGTGATCTAAATCAATGAGCCAGAAACCTTGATTGAAATACTTACTAATACATAATACATATATATATAATACATAATTTAGCACAATAAAAAAAAAAAACAAGCCAAAAAAAAAAAATTGTAATAAGAAAAACAATGTAAGTGTAGAAAACCAGCATTTTCAATTTGGCTTTATTAGTTACATAGTCAAGTTATTTATTAAGTGAAGATAGTAATATCTGTGGTTGGGTATTAAGTGAGTCTTGTCATACTGTCTTTGAGTTTCCAAGAATTAATATATCAGACCTCTAGAAATTGTTGTTTTGGTTTTTTTTTATAAATCAAATAAATAAAACTGAAGCTGTGTTTGTATAATAGGTAGGTCCTTCAAAAGGATTGTTTATTACTTCAGAAAACCAGTTCCTATAATAGTACCGGAGAGCACCTCAATTATCCTTTTGGGCCTTCTAGACTTAGCTGGATAGGTCTTGGGTAACCTGAGATTTCAAAAGGTCCCTTCCAAAATTAGCTCTTAGGTCATTCTTAGATTCCATGGTTCTACATTAGCAGTTATAGTTTGAAAGGCAGCAGCAAATCTGCATTTCTCAAGTGCATTGTTTTTTACTCTTACAATATTTAATAGGTGGCAGTAGTAATACAAATTTTCATCATCCTTAAATTTATATTACTGTAATTTTGAGGAAAAAAATTAAAATTACATATAAGTTTTTCCATATTTTCTTTAAAATTACAGTCAAATATATTTATCTGCTACGTTTTTCAATAGAACATTTCCAGTTAAAAATCATGAATGATGGAGAAAGACATAGATTTGTTTAAATTGGCAACATGCATTTTATATGGTTGCCAGTTATGAATTAACATTCCTAATTCAGAATGATTTAGAGCTATTAATTGGTTTGTCAGATATTTCCTTTGACTATCACCTTTTATAATGAACAAAATCTGGTATATGAAGAAAATGAGTTACAGAAAGAAATATTCAGATTATTTGATGAAAGAATAATAAAAAAAACACTGTTCTCTGTCATGTGCAGTGATTTTAATATAAGACTAGGCTGCACTGTTTTTTGTTGGTTGTTTTTTCAGGTTGCCTGTGCAGGGTATACATTATATTGGATTAAACAGAACTGCAACACAGAAGGAGATAGAAGACCATATAGTAATTGATACAGTCAAGTGTTTATGGATTCTCTTTTGTACACAGTCTTCAAATCAAGATAAGGTGGATAATCAAAGATGTGTAATAAAGCAGACAGAAGTTCAGGGCTTTACCCAGTTGCTACTTAATGAAATTCTATGGACTGTTTATATGAAAGGTCAGACCAAACTAGCATGTTTCAGGGTTTTAGTCCATGGTTCACTTCAATCAATTAAAAGCATTTTGAGCCTTGTCATCCAGAAAGATGCCAGAGAGAAATGATAAGGGAGAATGCTTTGTCTCATGCATAGCTCAGTGTACAACACAAGCTAAAAAGTCTGACGTTGCAGTGAATGCTTGATGCTCTTGAGGTCAGATTCTGTCTATGTCATTAGAGGACCAGAATTTCAACCGATTAATTTCTTGAAGATAGCAAAATCATATGACTTCACAGAAAATATGCACATGCCAATTAGTTTCTGCACTCACAGAATGAATACTCAACATAGTGGTATGCTGTATTTTTTCTTCAAAGTCATTACATGGTATGTTCTCAAAACCACTCCACATTTCCTAATTTAATATATAAACACTGTTCCACTGTAGACACCACTTTTTGGTGAAAGAAGTTTTACAAAGAATTTCATTACTATCATAAGATGACAGTAGAATATTTAAATAATGGTCCAACTGTTAAATTAGAGATACTGCCAGTGCAATTATAATGGTTCAAAAGATCAAGAAAATTCAGAAGATGTCAGTCACACCACTTGTACTTATTAAAATGTGAATGTAAATTCTGAAATTTTTTAGACTGTATTCAATAAAAGGTTCTTCTTATTGTATTCATCTCTGAACCTGCTATGTGTGCAGATCATCCTCAATAAACATAATTTCTCTAATAGTTCTGTATACTTACAAACCTAGGAAGAATTCAGTTAAATCAAAATAGAGAAAATCTTCAAGAAAGAGAAAAATAAGAAAATTTTTCTTCTTTCTGCACCAAATCTCTCTTCTTCACGGATCTCCTCACCATTCCTAGATAAAACAAGTACATTTCTCAGTATAAAACATACTCTGAATAAATGCTATCAAGCTTTAAAATTTTCTTTTCATTCAGATCACAAAGGGCAAACAAAGAGCTTGTGAGACTGCCCAAGCAAGCAGAAAGAGGCTGGCTCGCAATAGTTCAAATCTTTTTGTAAACAGCTCACTGCAGACCTATTTTATAAAGTCCACATCAGACTGCTCTGTATTTTTAAGTTTCAAGCCTTGAATAGTGAACTAGCCAGGGTTCAATTCACTTCATTAACTTTCAGTCCAATACTGCAAAATTCCTATTAGTTCTCTGTAGAAAGTCCAGAATCTGTCACATTATGGAGTCAAAAAGTAACAGTTCTTTGCCATGCATCCTCAATGCAGGGATAATTTCCCAGAAGGGTATAACTCAAGAAGTGGATATATGTGTAAAATCAAAATAATAATTCAAGGTAAATTGCTATTTGACATGGTTAGGAGTTAGATACCTTAATCAGAGGCAAACAAAAATAAGTACTAATGCTTAAGTGACACTTATCTATTAGGTTAAACAGTTTGCAAAGGAAATCTATGTCCCAAGGTTATAAAGATTCTAAAAGACACAATTTAATTATCCCTCAGTTGAACAAAGAAGTCCAGAAAGAGTATGAAACAGGACTAATGGACCAGCAAAAATGCAAAGTACCATTCAGCACTAAAGTAATTGGGCAGAACACAGAAAGAGACTAGGATAAATGATTACTTCATTAATTTCAAAATTAAAGGTCAAGATAAGGCGGTCACTATGATAGAGAGTTATTAAGGTAAAACTGGCTAATCAGCACAATTTAAATGTAAAGAAGTCATCCTGTGCCTACCAATATCAGAAGAGTGTGAAATAAAGCAATTTGATGTATGTTTATCAATCAAACCATACAGACAAGTGTTTTAGTCAGAGTTTGCTACTTTAATTCGCTTTTGTTTAATACACTGACTCCTGTAAAATGAGAATGGACATCTCTCAGAAGGCTTAGGTACAGGTCTATCCATCACTTTCCTTGTTTCAGTGCTTTTCAGGAAATTCCATATTCCCCACATCTATAACGGAAACTGTCATCAACCTTTCCACACAAATTCAGTTTTTGTACTTGGCTTATCGACTACCTTTTTAATCTGTTGTTTACAAAATATGTTTTATTGTGCTTTCTGAGTTGCCTTGCCACCTTTCTGTTGTACTGACTCATTGCTTTTATCATAAAAAAATGAGGTTGCCTCCCTGAATGCAACATGCACATGCAGAAGTCACAGTTTTCACTTTTCCTCTGTGAACTCTCATTTTAAATAGAAGACATTTTGGTTTGGTCTTCTCGATGAATGGGTTTCTCTGTGAATTTCATTAGAATTTTCCTTCATGCTAAATAAAACAAACAAACAAACAGAAGCATGCAGAAGTTCAAATAGCCTTGAGCCTTCTTCAAAAATAGTCTTATTACTGAATGTCTCGGTAGGTATCTTAAATGGTATCAAATCCTAGACTACCTCCTGTATCTCTTTCAGACCATTGGCAACATTCATTTGCTTACTCCAGAAGCATTTAATATGCCTTTAATCTACTCCAGCATGCCTGACTAGCAGATTGTAACTATTCATTTATTTATATTATATCCCGGTGCTGCCATGGCAATGTAACATGTCCCAACACTAAAAGCCTTAAGACTTATGCATCATGTTCTTAATATGTTATCATCACATCATTTTGTTTCCCCTTATAGCTGTAAGTGAATTTTGGGATAATAGTACTTTAATATTTTCTACTGACAAGCAAGATAGTATATAATGAAAAGAGGGGTTTTCCATTTATTAACAAAGATGAATTTTGACAATGTTTAAATGAAAAAAATGTATAATAGAGTTTTAAAAGTCTAAACCTGCAAACACTTTTTCTAGGCTACCTGACAAATGAAATTTCATGAGGAAGATGGAATAAGTATAGACATTGAAGCACACAGATGGAAGGAAAGTTATGACAGCATCTCTCTCCTTTCAAAACATCAAAACTTGACAAAAATTTGTTTCTACAGACTGAAAATGGAAAAGTAAAATCAGAAATTCTAGTTCACATTCTCTTGCTCATGTATTGGACTCATTTTTTAATCTGGGTTTCACCTATGGCATATATGCATTGATTTAGAAACACTGATTAAAACACTGAGAATTTTCATAGCATGCATGAGTACCCATTTGATGACAGATTTTTAATTTTACACTATAATAAGATCAAGACAAAAGGTTTCCAACATTAGGAATCCCATTCAGAAAATATTTCCTTGAAAGACCTCTGTATGACTGGCATACTATAGGAGTGTCATCTTGGACAAGTGTCATCTTGCCTCTGCCAAACAAAAAGAAAACATTTATTGTGACCTTGAAATTTTAGAAACACTTTTCTGGGGTTTTTTAACTACTTCTGTAAGTACAGAAAAAAAAGGGAAAAGAAAGTGTAGCATTCTAGAAGACATTCAAGTCCTTTCAGTATTCAAAAGTAACTTGTCTAAAGAACCCTATAACACTGAGTGATTCACTGTCCATTGCAATATGTAATAAATGTTCCTTTCAGATAGCTCTACCATTTTTGGCTGGAGATGCACAGAATAATGTCCTGTTCTTTTGGTAAAATACTAATGGGTACTATGGGAGTATGCTAACTGGTGTTATTTATTGAGTTATAATTAGGAGAGGCACTGAACTGGAAATCAATATGAACTCATTTTACTTCTCGTAAAGGTTAGATTCAGGCCAAACTTGGGATCAGAACTGCAGCTATCATTAGATGTCTTTCAATATTCTACAGTTTCAAAATACTAGAGCACTGTGCTTCACAGTATTTTTGGCTAGTACAATTGCATTTTTATACTACGGTTAACCAAGAAATATGTAACGTATACACAGCCAGATAATTAAAAATGATGGAACCATGTAACTTTGGCCACCTACCTCACTTGCATTCATTTTAATGCAGATACATAAAGGTTCATGGCCTGAAATTATAGAGAAAAACATTGACCTGCAGTCACTGTCTTCTGTCATTCTGTTTTCTCAGCTTGCAATGAAGGATAATGTTTTCTATTCCTTAGAAATAAATCCTTGTTGCTAATCACATTACTGTTCATATTTAGTGTGGGTTTCAGCCAGAATACAGAAAGTAGATAGTGAGGTAATGTTTTCATTGATGTGTATTTTTATAAATTTTTACTCTTACTTTGTACACCCCATAATTATTCTGGGTCTTTTTTTCCTGCTCATTTATCCAGTTTTAAGAGAACTGGGAACATAGTCCTCATTTCTGTAAGTAAAATGGTATTGTTAAAAAGGCTATAAAATAATTAATATATTTAAATAATACATAAGGCAATGAATTTGATCTATGAAATTATGTAGGGTAGAATCCATATCAGCCATGTAGATACATTTTTAATGAGCTCCTTGCAAAATAACTCTGGGAGTTCAGTCTGAAGGCAACAACCTCAGTTCTGGAAATCATGAAAAGAGCACAGTGCATTTTTAACTGAATACCATATGAATATATTTGTGTGGTTTACACACTGGGAATGACTCTTGTTGGTTCTGCATTGCACTGTCAATTCGCTAACTTCTGTTTCTGGCAACGTGGGTAGGACTCACCACAAAATGTAGACACACCTTATCTGCTTCATTGATGAGTACTTCTGCTCAAAGGTCACATCACTAGAAAACATTAAATCCTTTCTAGGTGGGACTCTAAAGTAAGTAAACTGAGCTATGGTGTCTGCCACCGACTCAAGGTAACCTCAGTGGTGACCTCAGAGGAGGTGAAACTGCCAGGAGCTGCATACAATTACTGCAAAACTAAGCATCTATGGTGTTTTGAAGCCAAGTATTCCTCTGCAAACCCAGAAAGCTGGGGCTGGGCTTGGAACTATTTTCAGAACACCGGTCCAGGAGAACAACATTGTATGTAAATAACTGATAATCCAGTGTTCAGGGAAGCTTCTTGATAAATAAAATGTTGCCATTCAAGTCATTGATTTCTTCCAATTCTCCATATACAATCTGCAGCTCAGGCAGAAGAGGTCAAGCCTGTATATGCATACCATTGCATGTGAGAAAAATTTTCATTGAATTAGCTGGCACATATGGAAATAATTATTTTGGTTCTGAACTTTTCTATCTATGCCAGGACTGTTTTTTTAATAAACAGTGATCTAGTTGGCATGACACACAACAATTTAGGATAAACTTAACAGTCTTCTGTTGAAGTCCTTAGTAATGTCCATTTAAATTTACATATAGTCAACTGATATCTATGCAAAAATTTTTTAAGTCCCAGCTCTTGTGTGGGTGTTCTTTCCAGTGAATGTCTTGCATGACCCTGGCATGGGATTCCCCAGTTTTAGTCTGCACCTGAAAGTTCCTACACACCTGTGGCCCTTTTATAGAGAACTGAATAATTTCTGAAAGGGACATTTAAACTCATTACAGGCGCTAGGCAGGAAGGAACAGTTCCATTTGAACAAGACAGCTTTTATAAAGGGAACATGAGTCTGTTGCTCACCTATATAGGCAGTTCTCCAGTCATTTGGTCAGCCTAGCAAATCTCTGTTTATCAAATAATAGAGCAGCTGGCTATTCTCTGAAATCAAATAAGCCTCTCCCCTTGTGCCTCTTATCCCAAACATTTCTCTCTTCTGTTCACTTTTCAAATTACGTTTATTCAAATCTTTTCTTTGATACCCTTTCCAAGGAAGGTTAATTCCTAAAAGTTACTGTCTAATAGATGAGGCACCAGTGTTGTCTAACAAATTTCCCTTAAATATATTTAGGTATCAATGGTACATTTCAAAACTGAAAATCAGTCAAGTCTAGTTAGATGTTTATATCCCACACAAAACCCCTAATTCCTCTAGTTTCCAGTCCAAGTAAGGATTTAACTTATTGTCTTTTTTTCATAAACCGTAAAACAGAAATGAAAGAAGCTTCAAGTTGAGTGAACATAAAATTATTTCAGAATATTTTCATATGTTCCATAAGCTGTTATGAGGTGATCTGAGCATGAGGATGACTTTCTTTTAATTGCTGATTTTGAAAGTGTTGGTGTTACCTACATGGGTTTGTGGCTCTGGTTCTGTATGATTTGTCTCAGATCGCAAAAGAAACTCTAATCCCAAGAAGCGATCCCTGTATAATTACATGCTGTTTTTTACCTTATTTATGCAGTTCTCCTATACTGACATTTTTTTTTATAAACTCTCGTGAGGCTATATACAAATTACTGTTTTAAAAAGTATTGAAATAATTATTTATATAAAACATGGAAAATATACAAGTGATAGGGAGTATATAAAGCAAAACCAGATCATTATTATTTCTTTATGACAGTTCTGAAAAATATTCTATATACTGACTTTTAAAACTCACATTGACAGCTATATTCTCTCTTTAGATCAAGTTTGATCCTCATAGTAGTGATAGCACAGAATTGTGTGAAATACCCTGGCTTAGACATCAAAATGATATTCTAGATCCTGTGAGCTGTCACCACAAGATAATTCAGTAGAACTATGCTGAGTGTAGTGGAGTCATAGATGTAGAATATGAGTGCAGTGCAAAAAGGCTTTACAGTTGTTCTGTAAATGAGAACTATGTCAGTTGGGGAAAAAAACATTGCTTTGGAAGTGTATATGGATTTATGGAGAGAGTAAGCAAGATTGCAGAAAAGAAATTCAGAGGAGTCTGGCTACACATAATGAAGTGGAAAAGTATGTGGTCTAGTGCTGGGTATGCTCTGTGTGCTCTTATAAACTTCCATATTTATGTGCATATTTTTTGTCACAGAGTAGTTAGATGGACTTGGGTCTTGTTGACTTATAAAGAAGTCTTATTGACTTCTGACAGTCTATATGTTCAGTGTGGGCCTATGTCTTTTGCAACCAGTAGATGAAAAAAAATTATTCACACAAGAGGAAAGCAAATTCCAAAATAGACCATATGTACCATATGGTTCCAAAATGCACCATAAATGGTGGCATTTGCAATATTTCAGTGAAAATTTATGTCTGCTACCAAGTGACTGCAATATATGGATATATGGATGGATGACTTAAATGTTGGTAGGGCATGTGGTGCAGGTTAAAGCATTGCCTGTGATATTCTAAGGACACACATTGCGCAGAAGTCTTCTGCAATTACCATATGTTCTTCTGACTATTAGAACATGTCTGTGCTGTATAGTATTGTTCAGAGCAAAATTACTACCAAAAAGCAAACTCTGGAGCCAGAAAAAGGGTAGGCACCTTCACACAGTTACAAGAGAAACACTGCTCTCAGGCTTCAAGCATGTATCTCCTCAGAAGACTCCAGTGTACTATGATAACAAATCTACTCAGAGCTTACTTGAGCTTCATTTTACCATATGGTAGCAACACATTTTAAGTCTTCTCATATATATGTAAAAACACCAAGGCAAAGAACATGGTCGAGATCACATCAAGATCTTATTTAAACAGATATATATAATATATGCCATAACAAATGGAGGTCTTGACTGCTTGTTTTTTTTAAATTAAAGTCTTTTTGTTGTTTAATAGGGATTGAATCCATACATTTATATTTCCAAATATCTTAATTAAAAATTATTTATATTTTACACATGCGATAAGAAATATGGTGGATCAAGGTCATATAATATGATGGATTATTTTCTCAGAATTATTAGAACCTTGGCAGCAGGAAATTTTCTTGCTTTTACACAACTGTTGTACTTTGTCGCAGTGGGTGTTTACTGGACCAACAATTGGAATTATTCAGTTTTGAACTAAAGGCAGTGTATATCCCCTGATATTTGTGATTTAAGAATTTAATGAAAAATTCACCAAAGTCTGTCAGCTTAACAGACAGTCTAGGTGATAGGTCTAATATATAACTTATGAATGATAAAATGCCGATTTGAGGGCATTATGAAGCATTTTATATCATCCTTTGTAGTGGAACAAAACAATCAGACGCCTCTGATTACCGAGAAGTGGGTGTGAGCCGGTATCAAATCCACCTGTGCTCAATCAGGGCAGGCCCCCTGTTGAGCATGTGCAAGACCAGGGGGCCAATAAAAAGGTGAAACTCACAGCCACAGACTAGCTCAGTCCTGAACACTGTATTACCTTTATTGTGCCACTAGTGCTCATCACCTCCATGGTGAGGCTCTCGTGGCGCAGCTGGTTAAGACCCAGTACTGCAATGCCAAAAGCCCCAGGTTCGATACTCCACAGAGAGCCTCACCTTGGAGGCGATGAGTGCTAAGTGGCGCAATAAAGGTAATACAGTGCTTGAGAGTGAGCTTGTCTGTGGCTGTGAGTTTCACCTTTTATTGGCCCCCTGGTCTTGCACATGCTCAACGGGGGGCCTGCCCTGATTGGGCACAGGTGGATTTGATACCGGCTCACACCCACTTCTCGGTAATCAGAGGCGTCTGATTGTTTTGTTCCACTACAATCCTTGGTATAACACATTTTTCTGTCTGCTTTAATTTAGAATGCTTCACCTTTAACAAAAGGCCAGATACATGTAGAGAACAGTAAACTAATGATCTTGTCCAGATTGGTTCATGATTAGTTTCGTTGGGTTTTTTTGTTTTGGTTTGGTTTGGTTTTTTTATGAATACAGCTGTTGTAACTTGTTTAGCATAAAAAGAGTGATTATCTTAAATAATGCCTTTATTAAAAATCCTGAGCTGTTATATGGTTTCCATTTTAGTCAAGACAAACTGAGCTACTCCAAGTTATTTTGCTGTTCGTTGGAAAGCATTCTGTGAATTTTTTAAAATAATATTTTTATTTTTGGTATTGTTTCTGCTCTGAGAACAAACGAAAGCAGAAAATTTGTTCAAAGATGAGGAATAACAGTGTCAATAACTTATTTTCAAAATACAGAAAGTATAAAATGGAGGGAGAACTAGACAAAACACAAAAATAAAAAAAGGTATGGGAGGGATTATGGACCAGAATGTGCTGTCAGGAAGATCAAGCGGTGAGGTTAGGAATGAAAGAAGTAGAAAGGCCTACTGAGGCTTTTAAATAAAGATGTTTGGTTTCAGGTAGAAACATTAATAACTCTAGACTCACTCCTAAGAGGATTTGAGTGGTATCATGAGTACATACAAAGTGTTATCCTGGATTAACAGGGATCTTGTTAATCAAGACCTTCCCTCAGTAACATCCAGATGCCCGAAAGACTGAAGGTTTTGGAATACCAGTCCCCAGAGTAACCTCCTACCAACTCACTGTTAGTGAGGAATTGATTAGTACTTGTATTTTGTGTTGCTTTTCTGCCTTTAGCTGATGTAACTGAGAATTTCAGCAATTCACATGAGTGGATGGTTCTTTTCTAATTCCTTGAAGTTCTTTGGTTGGAGGTCAATCATAAGTTTCTGTAAGTTTTTAGGCTTTTTTGCAACCATATGATGATACAAACACTTTAAAAGGGTAAAGTTGTGCTGTGTGAGTGGTCTTTTACTGTATCCATGTTGGGAGTTGTATATCTTCTGTTTGTTGTTGGTGGGGGAGTTGTACAGAATTGTTCTACACCTTTTATGTGATTATGAGAAAAGAATGATTATACTGTTTGTATACTACTCTCACTATTCTCATTGTGGGATATCAATTGAATTTTATACAAGGAATTTTAAAGTGCTATCCAGTAAAGGGAGAAACATCTCTCTTCTAGAGAGAGAAAATGAAAATTTAATATGAAAATTTAATCTGTTGTTCACATTTTAAAAAAGAACACACTGACCTTTATAAAAGAGGATTTAGTTTAACTGCTCACTTTAGGTATTTTGTCTTTGGTGACTAACATTATCTTTTTCTCCTTAAAATGTTTTAGAATTTTCCTTTTGCATTTATATGAGGACTGCAGTGCTGGACAAGCAGCCAGACATCTATTTAACTTTTCCCATTCGGATTCTGTCTTTTCTCCTCCAGGGATTTTTGGAGATATCTATGTCACTTTCTCCTCCACTAAGCCAACCTTTTTCCATGAAACAAAATGCACACATGTAAACGTGCATCCACAGCTTTACCAAGCACTAAGGTTCTTGTTCATGCATGCATGAACATGCACAGACTCCTTTCCAGCTGCCATGGTTTATGTCCAAGTTTTCTTCCCCAGCACATAGCTCAGCATACTATATTCAGTCATTATGAGTGGTTTTTTCCTTTGCCTCTCACTTTTGAAGCTTTTTTCATGATCCACTTCACAGAAGTCTATTTCCTGTTTGCACACTCCAGCCTCTAACTCAACAGCCTAAGTCAGATCCATTGCAGCCCTGGGCTGTCTGTGCCTTCAGAATGTGATTCAGATCCTAAGCGGGTTAAATTACATTTTGGAAGCTCCTGTACCTTCTTCTGACAGAAAAGGTGCCTTGGGTAACACTGTTCCTAATTTGAGACATGTCTGAAATTAGGTGGAACTGAAACAAGTTCCACAGGTTACAAATAGGATGCAGGAAGACAGACAGCTTTCCAGCAGAACCAGCAGTTTCAATTGTAATTCAAATAGATGGAAAAGGAGGGGGGGGGGGAGGGGGGGAGGGGAAATTTAATTTTCATGGAGCTCTGTTCAGAACACATGGCAGAGTACAGGCTGATGTTCTTGTAATGATCATTCAGTGGGCATATTATTCAGCATAATTTTAAAGAAATACCTCTTCTGTACTAGTGAACTGAAATAATTATTTGCCAGTTGAAAAGCACAAAAAACAGAGTGGAAGGTCCCTGATCATTATCTGTATAAGAGCGAGATCTCTTACAAGAAATTTGTGTGTTTAATATACAAAGTGAGAAAGAACAAGCCTTTCAGGAAACTGAGACTATGTTAAAAAAAATAATCTTAGATTACCAGTGCAGAAAGCCAAGGATGCGTTATCATGTATCCTGATTTGAAATTTGACTATAATACTCCTTTCTTTTGTGATGGTTACAGTAACTTTCCTTGCATTAAGTATTGATCTGTCTTTGGTGTTTCCAGTTCCATAGGAGTATGTAGTTTAGATTTTTCTCATCTAAATACCTAAGTGCATTAAATCTTATCAGAGGTCTTACTGACTTTGAGTTCAAATTTGTTGCAATGAACTGGTGTTGTGTCACTGCTCATTCTTTAGAATAGGCTGGAGAAATCAGGACAAACAGGAATGAGGTCTTTGGTACACACCCATTGCAAAGGCAGGCATATTAAACCTTGCAACATGGCAAAACGCTTCATGTCAATGTTCATAATGCCTTTGGCTTACACTTAATATAGAAAGTGATCAAAATACATTGAGGTTTATGTTAGTTGTTGTTTTGGGGTCTGGGCTTTTTTTGCCACTGTCTCAAAGAAATATATTTTCTAGTCTTTATGGAACCCCCAGTCAATAACTATATGCTGCTTATTCTAGCTTCTCCACTGCCATGTTAGTCTCACAATGTATACAGCATTCACATTTTTTTCCCTGCTGCACACTTTCAAACAGCAGTTGTTTCATGCTGCTTTCCACTGTGACTGTCCCCAGGCTTTATAGGCTCACCCTTTAGCATTTCCCTTCAGCTCAGTGTCTTGATACAAATGCTTAAAGACCTGATTCCAAATGTACTTTTGTAGGAAATGTAGATAACTACTTCCTTAGTCCTGGCTTCTGTAGTACTGGGGTGATGAGGATCATAAAATACAGTAACACTTTGCATTTCAGCTGAAGAATGAGTGAATCAGTCAAGCAAATGAAATTCCTAGCAACTGAATATCACACAACTGACTCTCATGCAATTCAGACAAGAGCTATACATGCTGCAGAGCTGAATAATTATGACACATAATTTACTGCATGCATGATGCCTGCCATATCATATACATTTCAGTTATGCAATGTATAGCCATTATATTTCCATCATGACTAATTGGTAGTCAAATCTGCCAGCTTCCATACAGAATCAGAGTTTATGAGCCGGGAGGTAAGCCAACAAAGTTATGCCTGGGGTGCCTAAATCCATCCACTTAGGAGCAGACACAGGGAAGCTGTATAGTTGGTGAGCACCTGTGTAGAGGACATTGGACACTTCTGATCATGTAAAGAATAATTTGAATGAGTATAGGTATAGAAAATACTATTAGAGAAATGAGGACTGTAATTTTTTAAGGGGAAATTAGAGTTTGACTTGTTTAGTCTAGTAAAATGAAAGGTAAAAAGAGGCATGGGAATGAAACAGCTACACTAGGTATGCTGGGAAGACACCCAAAATATTTAAAGAAAATTTGTTGCTCCATCATAGACAATTGTTCATGCTGGTTGATGTGGGATGCTGTTTTCCTTTGCCTCAGAATTCTCTAGTTTCCTTAGCTGTGATATTTAGAGGTTAAACATTTCCCTTACCACCTATTTACACCCTATGTTTATAGTCACTGATTTACACCCATGAGATATCCAAGGCCTCAAAAAAACCTGAATTGTTTCAGCAGTCTAACATTTTTCAGGACTGAAGACCATTTCCTCTGGGAACTGCAGTGAATCCTGCTTTTGATTTGTAAGAGAAACCCAGCTTGTCTGTGTACCTTCTGGATTAAGTTCCTTGTACAACAGAACCAATGTCAACCCTCCTAACCCTATATGTTCTCACTCTTTCAATGACATTTTTACTACGGGAAGCTATCCTGGATTGCCCTCTCCAACTCTCCTCTCTCATATAAAGATTTTGTCTTCATCTCTTGCAGAACTAAAAATCAGACACAGCTGTTCCCTTTGTTATGGTTTAGAATCTGGAAAAGGATTTGGCTTATATATACATCCATGACAAGGATTTATCAGATGAAATCACCCTTAACTTACACCATCTAACTGTATAACCACATTTATAGCCTTTTCAATGCTTTAAAGTATTAAAAAATATGTTATTTAACAGGTTCCAGGTTCCTAAGCAAATTACAGGGCAAAGGAAACATTTAACATTAGATTTTTCAAAGACCACTTGCATAAATAATTAAAAATAATACTTACCCTTAAGCAAAAGAATGAGTTTGAGTCCCCAGTGAATTCAGTAGCAAAATTTTTGTGGGGTTTTTTTGTTGTTTTTTTTAATTTAATTTCAGAGCAGAATATATCAGGATCAAGCAGTTCCTAGATGCTACTGATTACCTTTAGTCTGTGTGAATGAGGCAGAACAGTAAAAAAGCCTGTCATATTAGGAAAAAAAATTTAAAAGGCCTCAGAAATATTCCCACCAGTATTAAATATAACCTACTATATATATAATAGGTTATATATATATAATCAAAAATTACATATAGACTCAAAAACCTAACAGTCAATTACCAGTGGACAGTAAAACTATCTATAAATATAGTTGCTGGAAAAAATGCAGTGTCATACTGAAGAAGCTGCAAGAAGCAAAGGCAAATAGTCTCCATTGGCTCTTAGTCATGGAATCACAGGATCGTTTGGGTTGGAAGGGGCCTTAAAGATCATCTAATTGCAATCCCCATGCCATAGCCAGGGACATCTCATGCTAGTCCCAGCTGCTTCAAACCCCATCTAACCTGGCCTTGAATAATTCCAGAGAGGGGGCATCCACAACTTCTCTGAGTAACCTATTCCAGTGTTTCACACTAAAGAATTTCTGCCTAATGTCTTATCTAAGTCTACCTTCTTCCAGCTTAAAACTGTTATTCCTTGTCCCATCAAAACATGTTCTTGTAAAAAATTCCCTCACCAGATTTCCTGTAGGACACCTTCAAGTACTGGAAGGCTTAAATAACATCTTCCCAGAACCTTCACCAAGCTGAACAACCTCAACTCTCTCGGCCTGTCCTCAAAGGAGAGGTGCTCCAGCCTTCTGATCATCTGTGTCCTTTTCTGGACTTGATCCAAGAGTTCCACATCCTTGTTATGTTGAGGGCTCCAGAAATGGGCACAGTAATCCAGATGGGGTCTCATGACAGATGAGTAGAGGGGACAATCACCTCTCTTGACCTGCTTGCTGGCCATGCTTGTTTTGATGCAGTCCAGTATACCATTACTTTTATAGGCTGCAAGTGCACACTGAATCATTTTGAGCTTCTCATCAACCTACACCCCCAAGTCCTTTTCCTAAGAGCTGCTCTCAATATACTCTGCCATTTAGAAATTAGATATTTGGCAAAGGAAAATATTCTGGGTATCATATATCAGCAACTATCAGTTCAGTTACTTACAGTTACTTACTGTTTGATAGCATAGTTCTTATGCAAATAACAAATGGTCAAGATCAATGGAAACATTCTATTTTAAATCAGGTTTGAAAATTAAAAGATATGTCTGTACAAGATGAAAATTAGAAAAAATATGCTATATGAATTTATTAGATGTGTCTTGGAGTTATTTAAATAAAAATATACGGTGGGAAGACAGCAAGTTTATTCCAAAATAAAAAGTTATTTTCGCATTGAAAACTTAAACACTGCTTTATTTCCAAGGAGTGTTTTCTATTATGATCAATCAGTATTTGCTAAATAGAGACATGTTATGCAAAAAAATTCAGGGTTTTTTTTCATCTTCTAGCCAAACAGCTTTTTAATACAATTATGTTAAAATTGAAGTACCTGAATATATAAATAACTTTCAAAGAAATATCTAAAGAACAATTTAAGGAATTTATTTGTAGAATATTAATATTTTATTATAGAAGTTCTCAATGGATTCAAGTCAGATAGTAGCAGCCAATGAACTAAAGCACACATGGATTCTTCCCAAGCACTCATCATATTTAATCAAACCAAGAAAACATATTCCATTTCTGCTAAATGTATAGATTTAATTTCTCTAATAAATGTTACTTAGTTTGATACCCAGAGCCTTTTTATTCCCTTAAGACCTTAGAGCATGAAAACATATCTAAAATAACTTTGAGGTACATCACTAATATTGGGGGGTTTTGTACCAGTTACATGGTAGATGATCAAAAGTATTTCTCATTTCAGTATAAAGCATTTTGTTCCTCCTTTTGTTCTCTATTTTCTTGTTGCTATGTGTTGTTTGCTTTGTTTTTCAGAGAGAAGTTGTATTTCCTGAGACTAGGAAATGAAAAAATCTTTGTCTTTTGTTTGTGATCCCAAATATCTCTCAAGCTTAGGTTAAGGTATTGATAATACAGCATAAGTGTAAGACTTTTGCTTTATTTATTAAAAAGAAATTGGAAAAAGAAAACAAAACAGAACAAAACAAAACCTATGTGTTATAACCTCCCCCCCCTTTTTGATTTTTTTTTTATTTTTGAGATGGTGATGGAAACCAAGGACATGATTTTTCTCAAGTTTTTTTGTTTGAAGTAACTCCATCGTATAGAAAACATTTACTTTAGTTGTTGGCTTCTAGACTAGAGGTTGTAAAGAAACAGCAATATGCAGCAGTATCTGGGAATGCTTTGAAAATTTCTGGAAGACTCCATCGGCCAGTGTTGCTAACATGAACGGCGTGTACTGTGAAGGAGCTTTTTCTGATAATTACTTTTTCTAATATGAGGAATAATCTGACTCTCAGTATATGAACCAAGGGAAGTCTACTGCCTAGCAGGTCTGTCTTACAAAGCAAGCAACCCATAAATCCCTACCAGTCTCATAATTTTCCATTAATAAGCCATTTTCTCTCGTGTTAGCAGGTACTTGAGGACATTACTGCAAGGAATTGACTCCCTTGATTTTTACTAAGCTTAAGTCCTAGTTCTTTGAACTTGCTTCTGGCCTTTGAAAAGATTTCTTATTACACCCTGTAGCTGTGGGTGACAGCTCATGCAACTTGAAGAAAATGATGCACAACAGAGAGGAGCCTAAATATTTGGAAAAAATTAATGTACTCAGGAAGTCACACTGGCTGTTGTCATGGCATATATGCAGGAGTTTACAGCTCAGAGAGTTTTCCAAGCTTTATTTTTCCTTTTCCAGTCCTAAGATTCACCACATCTGTATGACAGTAAAGTTCTGAGATCCATAGAGTTCTGAAAATAGTGTTTCTTGCTTGGTGTGAGGCAGTGTTTTTTAATGCATCAGTGAACTCAGGATGTAGATGCTGTGATTTTTATGAAGATATATAGGACCTGACAATGCCTTTATTTCAATATATTTAATAGCACGGAAATTCTTCATATGTAAGAGAATAATCTGAGAACCATGAGTCACTGAGAATCTCACAGGAAACTTTTCATTCCACAGAGTTAAGAAACCTTCAAGAGTAACAGTAGTAATAATCATAGATGTTGTTGTAGTTTAGTCATAATCATAGTAGTAGCAGTAAAGCAGTAGTAGTAATAATAATAATAACGATAAAAATAATAATAATGAAGAAACTAGACACTCCTTCCCTAAGCACTTAAAAGGTTCATTTTGCAGTGTCCACATAATCTACCCAAATTACAACAAATATTGTAGGGACTGTGTAAGAAAAGAGAAATATAGCTTAAAAAAACCCACATTTAAAAAAAAAAGTAAAATAGTTAATATGTATAAAGAGTTTATTTATGCTACAATCGTGGCATCTGGCAATCAATCATAATTCATATTTTGCAGACAAAGCAGGTATCCATGAATGAGTTCCATTACTCCATAGTTGATCCAGCAACATCCTGAAGCACAAGCATAGCAGAAAGCATGTACTAATATTTTATTAATTTTCTGAGTATTAAGGTATGTGTTTAGTTTGCTGAATCCAGGCCATAATCTAGAGATTGAAAGTGTGTCCAGAGAGAACTCTGAAGGCTTCAGTGAGGTAGGCCCTTACCCATATGGAAACAAATTTTGTCATGACTACTGTCTGAATGATGAATTAATAGAAAGGCAACCAGAGTAACTTAAAATTTTAGCAAATCACTGCTGAAAATTGATAACATTTTTTTGCTATATACCAGAATCAAGGAAATAGGAATTAATAGACAAAAGGATGGAGATATAATTTTTTCCAGCTTACGCTAAATTAATGTTATTGGATATAACCCTGGGAAGACAATTTCCTTTAAAATTCCTTGGGGTTAAAAGGTTAGATTTGATGAAAATTGCTTCCAATATAATTCCATGGATCACTTTTTTTTTTTTTTTTTTTTCAAGTTTAAAGAGCTATTTAAAATGTATTGAAAGTTATTTTATTTATATTTTGCAGAAATGTATCTCAATCAAATTTTCAGTAGAATAAATTAAGGAATCATCTTTCAAATCCTTGCACTCTACTTCTTAATGTCCTATGGGACTCAATAATTTTCTGAATAACCAGCAGCAGAGAAGGAAAACAACCTAACTGAAAATACTTGTATTTAATCATCTTATATTGAAATAGAAAAAAAAATAACATTCATACTTCACACAAGCTTGGGTTTTACCTGAAATGCACCAGCTTTAGTAAAAGCAGCAAGTTCAAAGTAGAGTAAACAGAACATTTTTTCTAATGTTTAATGAATACATGAACATGTAAACCAGACATTTTCTTGGTTGGCTTGACACTGCATTATCTCAGGATGTTTGGTTCACATTCTTTAAAGAATGTCTAATAGCCCTTTTTTTTTTTTTTTTTTTTTTTTTTCTTACAAGACATATGCCTCCTACCATGCCATTTGTGCTCTGCTTCAAACAGAAAGAGGGTGGAATAAACACTCAGATTTCACCCATAGGAATGCAGATGTTTATTGGCTATATTTCAATAAAATTTGATTTTCATATTTCAATAAAATCATAAAGACTAAAAGGTTTAGGTGGAAAGAAAAACAAAACAAAAAAACCACCCAATAAGCCCAAACCTCAAACTCCATAGTTCTTCATGGAAGGAAATGACATTTCAGAATATACTTCTTTTTGTAATTGGATAGATCTTAACTGACATAGAATAAGAAAAGCCTTACAAAATGTTTTATTTTTAAAGAAGCTGTATACACCGTGATTAAGGTAACCAATAACTTGGTGCTTATGCTCCATATTCATTTATCAGAACCCAAAACACTGCATGCCTTTCTTACATCTACAGAAGCATTTTACTTCCTTAACTGAAATCAATTAAATTTGAAATACATTCCCCATTCCAGTTCATTGTTATTTTTTCTGATTAACAAAATGTCATTCAGTCATCTGTATATGTAAGGCACTGCAATTAGAGCCTGAGATTGATAACACTTCAGCATGAATTATGAAACAAAAGAGCTTGTTTAGGCAAGGATTTTGTTGGACTTCGCTGCAACAGAAAATAACATCCTACATGATACCTTGCTGTATGGATTGGGTGTTCACTTTGAGGGCACATCTTTAACTGAATGGACCTCTACTATGGTACAGAAAAAGAGTAAAGAAAAAAAAAGCTAATGAATGCAGGAAGATTCTCTTTTCTCCTCAGTCTCCATTTTCAGAGAGACATGACAGCCTATTTCTCTAGCTACAATGAATGACATTTTCATCTTCCATAGAAGTTTTCTGCTTTTTGGGGGGGTTTTTTTGCAATGAAGCATATAATGGGCTAACAATATTTTCAGTTGCTTCTAGAATATCCAGAAGAGTCTTCCCTTTTGTAGAAACAAATAAGAAATCAGAGGTGAACTATCACTGTTAAATCATACTTTAAGATTAAGAATGAGGAAATAGGAAGGCAACTAGGTATTAGCATTCATATATATGAAGTTCAAATTTCCTGCAATGTGAAGTACTATTTGAGCAAAAAATTTCATTATCTGCATAAGTTGAATGATATGAATTTTCTTTTTGAAGTTCAGAGGATGTTTTTTCTATGCTAAATTTAGCAGTCAAAGAAAACAAAATTTATTGCACAGAAAAACATGATGCAAACAACAAGCATGAATCAGTAAATCATAAATGTATAATGTTAGAATAACTGAATTAACTTTGATACTTCGAGAAAAAATAACAAAACCACAACCGGTTTGAATCATGTTTTTTCTCACCCACCCTTCCTATTTGTGTCTGTCATAAAGACGACTCGAAAAGAGTTCCCTTACAACACTGACAGTAGTAGTAGCCTTCTCCTGAAATTGTTCCTTCAGCACATACCATTGTCTTCCATTTACTTTCAGTTGTTTTTTGTGTTCTTTTGTTGAGCAACTAAATTCAAGTCTTTAACTGTGTTCTTTGCAATTCTTCTCCTAATCACAATCTTTTCCAGTATCATTAGCATTTTTCCCTGTATCATTGTGTTGAGAAGAGTTAGATTTACTAATTTTTTTCCTAGAAAAATTGGGATTTTTTATCAAACAATGATCATAGCAAAAGTATTATCTACTTGTAATAATCATGTGTTGTATTTAAAACCATTTTATATGCTTATCCATGATCTTTATTCTTTCCTTTAATACTATATGGAGGTCACACTACTGGCTCAGTAACTGCTGAGATAAATTTCTCCAGTCTTAATTACTGGCAGACCATTAGAAAATACTACTCCAAAATAAATATATTTATTGTGTAGGCTTAGTACAGGTCTGTTTTCATGAGTTATTTCTTTGAGAAGTAGGATAGATAGTATCTTGTTTTCACGATTTAACCACACCAATCTGTTAGAGGTTTTGTTCCTTCTGTGCATAAGTTTCTAAATCTTCCTTTCCATTAATTAATCTGCCTTTTTTTTCACAATCAACATTATAATGTTAATGAAAAGATTTTTAATCAAGTTTATTGTGCTTAGATCCTCAACACAAAACTCTTCATTGTCACTGAAAAATCAGCTTCTTGCATCTCCAAAAGACCTGCATCTTGCTTAAATTCTAAACCATCAAATCCTGAAAATATCTGCAATTATATTGTGTATGTAATCCATCAAGTACAGTCATAACTAAAATGTCCAAAACAATAGCTATCTTGTTTTCGTATTTTTCAGCTAGTCTCAAGTCTTAATTTTATAGGTTTTAGATCCTATAAAAATTAATAGGTTATACAGTACTACAACACTTTTGGTCTCATAATTTCTTTGACCCTGCTGCAGCAGTGCATTAGCAAATGGAGACAGGGTGAATGACAGGCTCTCTGCTGTAAGTGTCAGGACTGCAAATTATTTAATAAATGCATTTTAGCTCTCTCTATGTCTGAAATGTTTCATAGTAACAAAAAAGAGATGGGAAAACTGTATTTAATTAAAAGAAAAAAAAAATTGGTGGGCTATTTTCATATATATCCATTTAAAGTGTACCTACCAGCTACCAGCCCTAATAGCTGTTGCCACTTGGATCAGATATGGATCCAGTCATGATACACAGATTTGTGTTCAGAACCAGAATGTCTCTGAAGTTAATATGAAATCCATGCAAATCATAACGAAACAGGATAATAAGGCAGTTTGATGGCTCTAATTAATTTTAGAGTACCTTGGGTGTGGGGGACGTCATGTTCAATTGGTTATATCATAGCTCAGACCTGACTTCAGTACATGGTCTGGTCAAATGTCACCCTAATTAAAACCATGTAGAGAGAAGAAAGAATTCTTCAGTCCTGAAATATGTACATATATACCCTCACAAAATGTCAGAAGTAGAAGCAGCTTCTAGTGAGCTTATACTAACATAGTTCCTGCCATTGGTGCTGGCTTCTTCATAGCTAATTTCTCTGAAAATATTACTGGCCAGTGAGGAAGAGTTCCTGCTTAATAATGTTCTAAAAGGATTCATCTTTCTTATGCAAGCAGCTCTTTTTGCTTTACTTATGTGTTTATTTTCTTATGTGGGTTGCTGGTTGTTATTCTCCCTCTTTCAGAGAGACTGTGAAACATTCAGCCTCAACAACCTTCTGCTTCCAAGCCACTATGGCAACCTTCCCCCCAGCACATAAGGAAGTCTCCTCAGAACTTGGAAACTGTGCCTCAAGCAGGATAAGAGCAGAAGTTTATGATGTGTCTTCTGCATTTCCAAAGCTTTCAATATCCACACATTTCTATGTGAATTAAGTATTCCAACTTCTTGGCAGCCCATTTATCTGAACTTCTTGAAAACTAAATAGTCTCCCCTTTCCATTTCCCCTATTTTGCTTTGGCATGTGTACATCATGATTATACTTCCAAGCATTTCTTTAACTTGTCTGTAAAACATGATACTTATTGCATTTTATAAGGACATAACACTATTTCCATATTAGACAATCAATATAGATTATCATCATTATGTTCAGTAGATGGCAATAAAACTACCACCTGCTATTGGGCTTTTGCAAACCACTTGGCTTATTTTCCTTGTATAAACAAAATGGTTGTATAAATACCAGTATCCACCATTACACAAAGAAAATAAATGAATCCCAGTTATTTTACACTTTGCTTATGCTCATACAATATCTGTGCATGCCACAAATGCAGCTATTAAGCAGGTTCTCAAAACAGAGTGTTCCCAGTGAGGTTGTACCCTTTTAAGAAAAGAAGGGTCTCTATAGTATCTCACAGTATTACTTGGTTACTGCAGCTGTTATTGGTGGCAAGAAAGAGCAGAATGGTTTAATACCTGTCTAAATAATATAGTTAACATATCAATATTTTTCCTTCCCAGAAATTGGTCTTGCTCAGTTTTGCTTTTCATACTTATTTTTCCCTTCTTGGTAAAAAGTCCCCAAAGACTGCATAAAGCAGAATCCATTACCCTGAAATAGCTTCATTCCCTACTGCCTGGTTTCTTGCTTTTCAGTGTTTTCCAAGCCCAGACAGTAACCTCCTTTGCAGAACATCTCACAAAATGAAACTTCGTACTGCTGTGAAATTTGATCTTCCAGGTGCTCTTATAACTGCAGACAAGATTTGGTCCTATAATGAGGCATTGGCAGCAGCTATCTTTCTATCAAAATAGTACTCAAACGTTTTCATTCCACATTGGTAGGAAAAATGCTTCTTAAAATTACAGCACAACTTTAACACTTTTGGAAAATCTCTTAAGTTTTTTCTTTGTTTAAGAGTTCGTGATACCAAATTTATGAACAGTGGGAATAAACTCTATGAATTCCATTACATGAAATTTCTGTTTCTTCAGAATTTTCCAGTTAATCCAATGGTAAAGTTTAATGGAAAGAAGTTGTGATAAAATTCAAACAAAGAAATCTGAACAGGAGCCTTATAAAACCTGCCTGGCAGGTTTTCCTTCTTTCTTGGCAAACCTGTCTGCCAGACTGTCTGGGATTTGAAATACCAGGGCTTCTGTGATCTCTGCTGGGGGCAGCCCACTACACAGACTGCGCTAGAGTAAGGGTGCTATGCCTTTTCATCAGAGCATCAAAGCTTCAATTTTTTTCCCAAAGTTGAATGCAACTATACTTCAAAATTCTTCCTCCAAACCACACTAACTTTCTCTACTCCATTCTCAAAATATGGGTGGACAAGTGTGTTGGATATCTAGTGAAGATCACAAAAAAAATGTTCCTAAAATGCATGCATAATATTTGCAGTGACAAATATCAGATAACTGAAAAATTCACATCTGGTTAAAGAAACATTATTAATAACATAAAACAAAAGCTTAGCTGCTGACTGAAGAGCGATATCAAATAATGGGCATATGCATGAAATAGATAATTGCTCAACATGTTCTGTTTTAGAGAAACACATGAGGACGTGTTTGCCATTTGATACTGCAGAAGAGAGATACTGTCTATTATTAGACATATTGGAGAAGCTTATGTTTTTTTTCTTTTTTTGTTAGGGGGAGGGGAGCCCAGTTTGGTTGCCAGAATCTCCACTTTTTCCCATATTATTTTTGTATGCAAACCTGAAGCCTATTCTTCCATCATCATTAGCTCTAACTTTATATTGAAATAGAAACACTTGAAAGTCTCAGAGTAAGGAATACCCTACCATCAGAAATGTCTAACCAGCCAGATACTCTGGAAATAATAGGTATTTTTCTCTCAAGCACCTTGCTTGGATGAGCAGACATGAATCAGCTAATGATTGCCTGGGAGATAAATTTCTCTCAGTACAAAGGAGATGAAGAAGATTCATGTGACCTTTATATATATATATATCCTTTTAATAATGGAATAATTTCAGGCTTATTTTCAGATGGTGAGCTGTTTTGAAGTAACAAATGTTTTGGTCTTGCACAAATAACACCTGAACCAATTCAAAGGTGAATGTTCTTCTTGACTTCATTAAGTCTTGAACCAGTTCTCTTCTTGGTAAGGACTGTCCTTTCAAACTCATTTCACTAGTTGGGTAGATGTGCAACTCCTATTGACTTTCAGCGGATTTTAAGAACTCTAGTAAGTAGGTATGAAAACAGGGATGTGTGTAGGTACTTTCAGTTGGGTCCTTAGAAACCTTAGTACGTAACACCACAAAAACACACAAAAGAAGAAATACAGATATTTTTAATTTGGAGGCACTGAATGCTTCAAAACATTAGCATCTCATAAGCCAGAATTGGTCTTTGTAATTAGCATAGTACAGAGTTCATCTGAAGTAATTATAAGAAGAGCTAGATTTGCAAATGTAAAACTTTGGTATATACCCTATTATTCTGTCTATCAATAAATTATAGACATAATTCTACATATTTATCAACAAAGTATCTGATTTCTCCAGTTGTTATAGCCTTAGTTTTCTTAGAAATAAATAACTAACTGATATCTGGTGTAAAGTGGTAAGGTGTGGCCTTGTTGTGAGGTGGCTTCTGTATTTTGTATTTCTGTCAGCTTTCCTGAGGTAAGGTATTGGTAACTCATTGCTAGCAGACTGATTTGAAATTTCTGAATTAAATAATTATGCATAGTAAGCTACCAAGCTAGTACATGAACAAGTTTTTCCTTTACTAATACCTTTCAATGTTGCATTTTGTTGACAAATGGAACTTTCATATTTACGTAAAAAGAAAAGAAAAAGAAGAAAAACAATGCAGAGAAAAATGTTGTTTATTCTTGCTTCTAAAATGAGCTCAGTCATAATTATTCTAAATATAATAGGATCACATAGCTCTAAGTTACTGTTAAAACTGTAAAATTTCACATGCAAAAATGTAAAAAAGTTGGCTGTAAGAAAAAGTCTTTATATTGTAAGCAGTATAACTTCAGTGTGTTTCATTAAAGGAAAATAAAGAATATTAACCCACTAAGAGGAACTGCTTTATATATCAGGAGTAATTTAATCACATTTCATGATCAGTACCAGTGTAAAGTTGTTGCAAGTGGGAGATGAATCAGGTCTCCACATGTTTTTCCCTTACGCTGAGACACAGTGTACTAGAGGTATATAAAGGACTCATGAAACCAGGAAGCAACCCAAAGCTATTTCTATGGAAACAAGCTCTGGCTGCAGGAAAAACAGTAAATCAACCTCTTTTGTGTTGTGTTTGAGACATGTTTGGATGTTTCCAACACTTGGCTGCCAGGTTACCTAACCAGCTAGTGTCTCAAGCTAATGATTGAGTCTGATTCTGAGTTCCTTGCACACCTAACATAAAACTGTTAGGTTCTCACTGGCTGAGAAAAGAAGACATAAGTCTATTCAAATTTTTTTTTTCATTTTTACTTGCAGAATTGTATTGGCTTTTGAAATGTTGCTGCAAATTCTGTACCATTTTCCTTAAAAGCATGAACCCTTGGTAAAACCAACCAACCAACAACAACAACAACAAAAAATCATCACAATAGAATGAAACTTCTCTTTTGGTCAAATAGAGCTAGTGTAACCAAAGTAAAGCTAAGCTTTTCTGTACTCCAGGCCCTAGAGTGAGGTCAATACTGAATTGCTGTTTACAAGCACAGGCTGTAGAGGGCAATATTCCTCAAAGGACTGTACTTCCCAAAGAAAATCAAAGTGAACCTTTTGGGTTATTTGGAGAATGTGTATATTACTTTTTTTTCTGGGTTACCAGCTGTTAATGGTGCAAAGAATCAAAAGTCTGAACTCTTAATGCCAACAATTAAGAACAACGTATAGAAATTTAAGGAACACTAGATAAGTATTCTACACATTTTGTGTAAAGCAAACAGAATTAAAAACTGGTTTGTTATTCTACAATGTAACCAATAAAATGCAAACCAGGTATTTTGCTTTGCTTTTAACTGAAGAGCAGGAAAGCCAGGATATCATTCCCCCTTTGTCTTTTAAGTTGCTGAATCAGAATGCAGAAATGAGTAAGGATAGAGACTCTCTTCTTCTTTGGTGAAAAAAAAGAAAATGTTAACCAAACTCAGTTTTTCCACGAAAATACCCGCCAGCTGTATTTGAGAGCAGTGTCAAAGATCAGAGGAATACAAAGACTGCTTTTGTCATCAGTCCCTCTACAGATGACCAAGACTGGAGAAACTCCATGCAATATTGCCAACCACAAGCCTTTAGAAAATATGAAGACAGTCTCTCCACATTATAAGACCAGCTTTAAACCAAACAGTCTTCAAATACTAATAAATAATATAATTTCCTTTGGGGTTAATTTTTTTGGCCCTCATTCACCATCTTCAGAACAAGAAGTTCTGTGTTAAATAATGAAAGCTAAGATTCTCTCATAGTCACTGGACTGTAGGACTGGCAAGGAAGAAGAGTTGAATGAGAATGAGTGATATAAAAGGACAGGAAATGAGGATGCAAACTGACAACAAAGTTCATTACGAGGGAAAGTTAAGATGCAAAAAAGACTTCAGTTGTATGCTGTGTAACATGATGTTTTGCCTACATTGCTTTAAGTCATAGAGATGATCAAAAACTTCTTGTAAGTCATTCTGGTCAACTGAAATAGCCAAATGAAAAAAAAAATTTTGGACATTGAGTGGTGAAGTCAACTATATACACAGAAGACACATAAGCATAGATTGCCTAATTTGTGCAGCAGAGTTTATTGGACAAGATACTACCTAACACTATTCTGAGGACACAGCACTTTCAGGGAAGTACATGATATTATAACTAACAAGATAGAGTCCTGCAAATGTCTAATATCTGCTGCAAAGATACATGTGACTGAAAAAAAAGCACATGGAATGAAAGGAAAACACATCATAGGTTTATCATGACCTTTGGGTAATAGCAGTCGGAAAATTCTCAAATGGGGGAAAAAATAACGAGAAACATCTTCAAGATATTTCATGTAGTATGAAGTATTCATCTATTTTTAAAAAAATGTCTAACTATATTCTTAGATAGTAGTACAGTATTTATATCCAAAATAATCTGGGGGTTTTTTGGTATTTAGGATAACATAAATACACTGACTTAAATTTTCCCTTCTCTTCCACCTATCCCTCCTCCCCCAATGCTTTTAACACACACTGAATATTATTTTTTCCATTGAGCTCCCTCCTCAACACTTTTTCTCTCTCTTCTCAGACATAAATGAGGTGCTGGGCAATGTTCTGACGTCAATGTGGTAATTGTCCCAGGGGGGAAAACAGCAGTCTAAAATAGAAATGGAGCCACAGGCAGACATATTCATATAGACACCTGGGGGTGCCAACAGCACTGATAGACTCAGATTTCTGGGAACTCTCTTTACTCTCTCTGTTTACTCTCTGAGCCATTTCTGACATTGTTCTTTCTGCAACGTGGCAAGGACTGAGCCACAAATTTCAAAATTGGCACTGGACTTGGAAGTCCTCTAAAGATGACCAAGATGCAGTGGGTATGGATGAGGTCTGTCTGTAATTACAACTTTTTTTTTTTTCTTTTTTTTTTTGAGTGTTTTTTGTTTGAGCATATTGAACATATACTCTTGTTTTCATATATTATAAAACCAAAGCTGTTTACAGATCTCTGGGTAAATAACAATCCAGTGTTTAATTTCTTCTACACTGATAGTAGAAAATCTTCTAATATAAGAGTGGTACCATCAGCAGCTGCACAGAGCATGCTAGCATATCACAGTTAAAAGAAATATAAAGGAATGACATCTAGAAAAGAGACTCTTTAGAGGTAGGAGACAAAAGTGGATTTATTTCTCTTATCTTTCTCTGTTTTAATCCCCAATAAGACTAGAAAGGATGCAGGGTAGAGAGTTAAAGAAATTTTAAAATGGTTTGAAAGCTAGAAAGTTTGTCTTGTTTTGTCTAGCAAAATGATATCTTACACGGGACATACCTTTCTGAAATAATCAAAATATTAACTGTCAGATAATGAGTACAAAACAAATGTGAATGAATTGGCCATGAATGCATTTAGAATAGAATACTTTTTAATCTTGCAAGAGAAGTTTTGGCACGGCTTCTACTAAAGAAAGAATTTATTACTATCTTTTTAAGATAACTCAATAATATTATGCCTGAATTTCAAAACAAACAAGAGGTCATTCTTTGGGCAATACAGAGAAAATAGCTGGGGCTCTTCACCAAAAAATGTTAAAGATCAAAACCATAAGTGAGTTCAAGAGAAAACCACTAAAGTACTTGGAAGAGTAATCCACAGAAGATTTCGAAGTAGATGAATACGATGAAGCTAAAGAACAGAAAGCACACTAGGGAAATATCGTATATGCTTGCTGTGTTTTTACTCTTCTCTCATAGCCTGAAGATTATTTACAACAGATATATCAGTTTCTGAGAAAACTTTGTACTTCAGACACTTTCTAAAAAAGTCACACCTCTAATTTTAGGTTAATCCTAGTGGAATTAAAGATCAAAGTACATGTAAGTTTTTCTGTACTCCAAGAAAGAAGTAGAAGGCCAATAGACCTGCAATAGAATTATCTGTGTGTAATTCCACAATGTGTTGGAGCTTGTGTACCTAATTTTCCCACTAAAATAGTGTGAAAACTTTTAAGAAAGGGAAAAGCACTGCCAGGCACTGAGAAGTGAGGGAAAAAAGGTATGAGAAACACTTCTGCAAAGATCAAGGTGAAAGTTGAAGGATATTCCCCCTGCAGTCTGGGAAGGACCACATGCTGCAGCAAGTAGTTATGCCCTGAAGGGACAGCAGCCCATGGAAGACCCACTCTGAAGCAGAGGAATAATATGAGGAAGAGGCAGAGACAGAGATGAGCTGTTAGGAATACAATACCCATTCCCCATCCATCCTCCTACTGCCTCTCATGATGGGGTGGAGATGAAGCAGGTAGGAACAAAGGAACAAACGGGGAGAAAAATGATGTGGAGGAGGTGTTGGTTTAATTTGTCTTAGTTTATTACTAACCAGCTCTATTTTAAGTGGCAATGAACTAGATTAATTTTCCTCAAGTTGAGTCTGCTTTGCCCCTGACAGTAACTGGTAAGCAATCTCCTTCTTTTTACCTTGATGCACAAGTTTTTAATCTTTTCTTCTCCTGACCTGCTGAAGAGGCCAAATGAGAGAGCAACTGGGTAGAAGTGTGACAGTCAGCCAAGGTCAAACACAGAATTGCAGAGTCACAGAATGTTAGGTGTTGGAAGGGACCTTGAAAGATCAAGTCCAAAACCCATGCCAGAGCATAATCAGGTCAACCCACTCAACCATCCCAAACTGTTATTGCCAAAAGGTATTGGAAAAATTACTCCGAAGAACCTGAGACCAAAATCTGGGGACCAAGAGTGATTATAAAATTTTTATATATATTTGGAAAAAGTCTTTAAAGTTACCACACTTTTTTTTTTTAAAGCCATACTGAACTTAAAAAAAAAAAAAAAAAAAAAAAAAGAAGAAGAAAAAAACAAAGCAAACATTTTTTATGTAAGAGCCCCATTTTTAAGCCACTCTAGTTCTTGAAGTTTTATTTGCATTTTTAGTGCCTGATTTCTTTTTCCAAGATTTTAGGAAGTATTTCTTTTGCATGTAGGACCCAAAACCAAGTTCTTTGGGGCAGTCTGGGTATTTCATTATAATTAGTTAACACCATGTCTCCGTTAAGTCCAGAAATCCTTGGAGTACAAATTTGAACTTTTAAACCCCATACTGAGCATCAGCTGCTGACACTGCTGTCAGAGGCACTAGACATGCACTGCAGGAATTGGTGTCTGTCAAAAGAACAAATACAAGAAAAATATTATTAGCTGCTGCAGAATCAGAGGACTGTGAAGCAGCAGTCTAAAGTAGCATGGAAGATGAAGGAATAACAGTCAGGTTCCTTTGCAATTTTCTTCTTTGCCCTTGTAGTTTAAGTATTAGACACAACCAGAGTAATCTTTCTTCCTCAGTACAGGCTAAAGGATGAAAAGCCTTTCTGTTATGAAACCTAGAAATAGCCATAGTTTTATGTCACAGAAATAGCAGAAGACCTTTAAACACCTAATACAATTAATTATTACAGTTTAAACTACATAGCTTTTAATACATTGAAGACTGGGATTTGCTTAGTGGATGGATTAATGTAAAAGGTATTGTCAGTGTTTCCTAAGCCTTTGCAAAGCCAGTCTCTTCCTCTCACTTACCCTCTATCACCTTACTGTAGTTTCCAAAGTTCAAGCACATCACACTTGAGAAAAAGACCTTTTTTCTGTCAGAAGCCTTGCTACGTGGCAGTGTTAGGAGGCTCCCATCTGCTCTCATCTTGCCAACTTGCCATCTTCCTCACCCTCTTCCTGCCTCACCCCAAAGCCCAGGCACTGCCTTACCTCAGCATTCCTTGCCCACTAGTTGGGGATGCAGAAACCTCCCTTTCCCACCATAGGATTTTCCTCACAGTTCAGTTTTATTTAACTCATGTCCAAGGCAAACGGACAGCTTTCATCTCCATTGCCCACAAACATCTTTCAAACAGAATGTAACATGCAGCAAGACAGATGGAGTAGCAATACCATCCATCATGCCATTACACCTTATTTGTTTAAAAAGACCAAACAGAATAATCCCAGAAGAGGCTAATTTTTTTGCATATGTGCACACAGAGGTCTACCCTCAGCTTCAGCAATCACTGAAATTCTCCCTAGTACAAATTTCTTCTGCATTTTGGTGCAAGTCACTAGAAACATCTGCAAGTCTGAAAGGGGTGGCATAGGACCCCTTATGCACCTTTTCTTGTCTTAACTGGTAACATTTCAGTGCTGTGTATAAAAGCATTAATTGGCATCAATGTCTGAACATGGTATTGATCCCTCAGTTTGCAGCTCAGTCTCCTTTTTCTCAATTCAGTGGTCTAGCAACACTACTTCAGAGTATGTGATTGAGTTCCTTTTAGTAATATCAAGACTCCTATAAATACTGTCATCCCCCACTCTACTTCCTTTTATCTTCAATGTGTGTGTACAAAAGCTGTGGACTCTTGGGAACATAGCTAGTATGCATGGCATGGGAAAATCATAGTTTAATTGCTGTGACCACAGATAAATATGAAAAAATAAGCTTTTCAGATTTAAGTTTACTTATATACCTGTCTGTATTTAGTTATTTATATGGAGCACTAAGAGTTAATACGAAATAAATCCACAATTTATAATAAAAAGAAGTAAGAGCTTTGATTTATTACATGTATAGTTTCAACTTCCTTGGGTATTTTATCTTTATTCAGTTAGAATTTTTTTGTTTTGTTTTGTTTCAGAAGACTAGAAATTGTATTTAAGGTTGAATAATTAAAGAAAATATAATTTACTGATGTTTTAGCTCAACTACCCAAGGAAATAATAATGCATTCCCTCATTTCCTTTAGCAGACAAAATTCAGGACAGTCAAATGAAGGAATACACTTACTATAGTGGAGAAGATTTTGAATGTACTGGACAATACACGTATGTGAGCACAGACAGAGAGATTCTTCCAATGTTAAAATGCTGTAATTACAAAGCATTATTATCTGAACCAAGATTCAATAGATGAACACATTCCGTAATGAGATAGTGTTAGTCAATGTGCTAGAAAATCATCTTAGAAGCATCATTATCATCAGTAAGGATTTTAAGGTGGACACCATTGAAAAATAAAGTCTTAATGATAATTTTCAGTGGTACTTTTGGATTTATTTCTATTCATCTGATATAAATCTACTAGACCTTACATAACTGTCTATACAAAACATTTCCTAATCCTATAAGGAAATGAAATATGAACGTATGAATGAATGAATGAATAAATTTATTCTCATTATTCTCATTTATTCTCATTAGCTAAGTTATTCTCATTAGCAAGAGGAAACACATAAAACACACAAAGTGCCACAAATGTTTGTAGCAGTGGTAAAGCTCAGAGTTGTTCCATTGTGCCATTTGCTAGTAGTGAAATGGATGAAGCTGCATTTTCTTATTCGCTGTTATATGCCATAGAAAAATTGATTTTGTGACACAAAAGTATTATTCAACATGCAGGCTCAAAGCCACACAAATTCTTCATAAAATTCTGTAAATTCTTTGTAAAATGTGTGCAATGTGTAGCATGCACTGGATATCTCAATGCTTTCTTAACATTGTCTGAAAATACTCCACTTATCTACTTCATGGAGTTTGTTATTGCATTTGTCCTTCCCTGGGGTTTCAGCCAATAAGTTATTCTTGCACACAGCTTATGCTTATCTTTAGCCTATTACAAGTGTCTTTGTTTTATTTCTTTCCATATGCTTGATACAATAGCAGCTTTGTTGGCTCCAGTCTTATTTTGTTCATTGAAAGTAGATGCTGCATTACATGTTTTCTGCCAGTTACCAGGATCAGTGCTTCCATTTCCCTACAAGACCTCATGAAAACATTTTCTATTTTCAGAACTGTTGATGAAAGACCCTCCCATGGTGGCCTTTCTTACCAGTTGGTCTAAGTCAAAACACTTCCACTATTTTTAAGAGACGACAGATTTCAGCCTATCACACAGCAGATGATTTGGTTAGCTATTTCTTTGCCATGAAAAGTCATCATCTGTTATGTGTGAAATAATAGACATTAGATTATGAGCTAGTTAACCAGACTTCTATAATAATAAATATTCACTTTCTTCCTGTTACAAATTCTTGAACACCTTTGGTGAAATGATTTTGACAACAGTTACAATAAGCCTGTTAAGATTAGATACCAAGCAATATATAGCATAAGGTTGCCCACCACTCCCAGAATTAAAACATATGTACTTAAGCATCCACTTTCTACGGCACAAGCTGACAGCTTTTTAATCATATAATATAAAAGTATAGAATATGTAAGTAATTCCAGAGACAAACACAGTACTATCTGTTGTGGTAAAATCACACTTCTTCCTTCACCTTTGTTGACCCAGAGACCCAAGCAAGAAAGACAATATTTCCAGGAGTTTCATCTGCTCGTGCAGTCATGCAGTCAGGAAAGTTGTGACAGCAAAAAAGACCACCTGTGTTTCTGCTGACCTCTGTTTTTTCTGGATGGTAAGTATGGATGTAGAACATCTGGGACCCAAGCTAAAATCTTATAACACTTCTTTTTGCTTCTTGCATTCAAGAGTTTACCACCTTTCCTGAGGCAAGCACTGATTGGCCAAGACAAGTTTAATGTTAGATCAAAGCTAGAGCATTCCTTGACATTAACATCTCTATTCACATATGTGCATGTTATCTGTGCCCATCAATCAAGCCATCTCATGACAACTATTTTCTTGCTGAAAAATTAGGGGATGACTGATGCATCTGAAAAAAAATTTCAGAGAACATGGGGTCTACATAACGACACCCACTCATACAAAATATACAGATTCAGAAGGAATTGCAAAATATATTTATGTATTTCAGACTTCTTAAATAGCATTTTCTCATCCATATGATAGCATCTTTTAAAGGGTCTTTTTGGGACTCTCTCCCTAGACAGGACAAATATCTTTAATCTAGATTGTGACATCAAATTGGAGGCATTCTGATACTATACTCCTAGGGGCCAGACAAATTAAGCTATTACATAAGTGCAGCAGATAAATGAACCAGTAGGAAAATGTGTGATTGTATCTGTGCTGCCACTAATTTGATGTCAACCTATGAAATTCTTGTATCAGTCTGACAGCTATTTTCAAACTATACTGTGCTCTGGAGCTTTTGAGTTTTAAGAGATTAAGGTTGGGTTTTTAAGGCTTCTGCCTAAACCTCAAGTTCAAAAATGTATCATTTCCATCCAAAATAATTTCAAATTTGTTGATTAATTTTTAGAGCAAATCACATAACCATATTTTTAAATGGTATATTCACAGATTTCATATTTTGCACAGTTTAAACCAGCTGGTGTATAATTTTTTCATTAAAATGGCAGTGGTTTTTATAATATGCTCCTCTTTCCATCATTATAACAACAAAAAAAAAATTAAAAAGTAAAAAAAGCATTATAACCAATCCCAAAGGAAGATGCATCAGATCAGTGAAATTATACAGTAGGGTTTATGTGACAGGAATGCTGAGCAGCAAACTCAGTGAGAGATGGAAAGGATTTTTATAACTTTTAGAAAATTTATGGAATTCATTAATCAGACTGCACCTTGCCTTCTTTCTGAGAAATTCAAGCTGCAGTCTGAGTGTTAATTTTCCTTTCCATTTAGATATGAGGTGTTGCCCTGAAGTAAACAATTCTGTACTACCCTTAGATTGTAATGATCTGTGTCCATCAGTGAACAAGAAGAATATCAGGTAAAATTATGCATTCAGCCTTTTAAATAGAATTGATAACCTCCAGCAGCAAAAGCATGGACTTTTACCTGATAAATCAAAGTAACTTAGAAAGTAAAAAAATTAATTTCAGTGACTTACACACAAAGCTTTATTCAGAACCAAATCACAGCATAACCTAAAAGACAGGCAGAGAAAAGAGAATGTGCAGCTGAAGTTAGCAGTCTTCCAATACTGTTGGGGGCCTACAGGAAGCTCAAGAGGGACTTTTTACAAAACCATGTAGTGATAGGAGGATGGGGAATGGTTTCAAACTGAAAGAGAGTAGATTGAGATTGGATATTAGGATGAAATACCTCATTGTAAGGGTAGTGAGATGCTGTAATGGGTTGCCCAGGGAGGTTGTGGATGATCCTCCCTGGAAGTGTTCAAATGCACGTTGGATGGGACTTTGAGCAACCTGGTCTAATGGGAGTTGTCCCTGTCCCTGTTTTTAACCAGGTTATCCTTAAGATCCTTTCCATCCTAAGCAATTCTATGATTCTTACCACATCAAAAATAGCAACTCTCTGTAGTCCTCACCCAGAACTCATTGGAACCTATTAAATCCTTCTGATAACCTTTTGATTTTTTGCTTTCCCACTTCTCAGATTGTGATCTTGCACAGTTAATGCAGTAAGGTCTTATAGCCACACATACCAGGGTAACAAGAGAACATTAGTTCAATATTCAGTTTTTCGTAGAATAAGAGTTCAATACTCTACTTTTCCTTGGAAGTTAACTGGAAAAAAAAGGTTTCTTTTTCATTGTTCCCTTCCTCAGGCTTCAATCCTTAGTCATGCATGCATCTTTTTTTTCCTCTCACAAGAGACTCTTCTAGCCTACAGGGACCATGCACTTCAAAGCAGCTGGGAGCTTCAGTTTATGTATGGCACAGTCAACTATTAAGAGAGACTGCATAGTGACTCAGATGAATTCTGGAGACCTAATGTTAATCCACATTTTTCTAGAGACATTTTGGCAAAATATTTCTGTGTGCCTCAGTTTGCTCCTCAGTTAAATGAAATAATAAGTGCTTACTGTATAGGTGCATAGTGCAAATAAGTTAGAGTGTGAAAACCACAATACTGCCAGAAACTCAAAGTGAAGATTTTTACAGTGACATGGGCACAAAATTCCTTTTTACATGCACTGCAATGGCCAGTGCTAGGTCAGATTGATGCTGAGAAAATTCTTTCTGTGCTCTTGAACATGAACATATAATTAAGGACAGAACAATTGAAATACACCAAAGTAGAACACAAAGCTCTGTGTTAAAAATCAAGCCAAACATTTCTACTCATATCCAGTGTATCTTTTTTTAAAAAAAATGTAAAATAGAAAACCAAGTTGCATGATTTTATATGAAAAACATAGCAATCACTAGCAACATGGAAAAGAAGTTGGGAAATAAATCAGTATGTCATCATCAGCCTTTAGTGAGTTTTCCTGAGGCCAAAGTTGCATATGACTTAGAGAAACCCATTCTGATCATAACTCAGCCTGCGAAGCAGAACTGCAGTCCAAGTATCAACAAGGTCATCAAAAGCTGTTTTTCACTCTCCCGTAATGAACTGTTCAAATTTTTCTGCATGCATATGCAATGTCAGTGCAGATGTCAGTCTTACAGATCACAGTTTGATATAAATGACAGTCTCACCTGAGCTGAAATGCATTGGCCACCTGTACACCTTTTTCACTAGGATAGAACTGGCATATGCTTATTCATCTCTTCACCAGCTAGATCTTTTCAGTGGGGAAACGCTGTCACTCCACACCTCATCAATGTACATGGAAGTAATTCTGAATTCTCTCTTCAACCCCAAAAACCCAAAATACATTCTCTAAAACAATCAAGTACATCTATAATGAAAGTATCTTTTAAAATGTCAGTATTTCATCTTAAACATTTAAGGAAACAAATTAGTGACATCAACTTCAAAATGACATGTGTACACACAGATGAGCAAGCTCCTGATAACTAGTATGTTAAGTCATGTTTAACTGGGCTTCAGATTGGAAAGTGGCCATTTAGATTTAAGAAATGTCAAAATTAAAGTTGCCCAGAAAATGTCAGTTCTCCTCTTAGTATATTTACATACTAATAAATAGTTAACTACCTAATTGTATGTGATTTTTTCCCCATTAGCCCTTAAACTCATTCCTCAAAGAGCTGAACATTTCCGTTTGTCTTCTTCCATTTATGTGTGATTCCAGAATTATTTTTTATTTACACTCATTATTTATTTCTTTTTATTTACACTCATTGGACAAAGGAACAGTGAGATTAAAACAAAAGTAGTAACTCTTTTATTGTCAAGGTAAAAACTCTGGGTTTTTTTCAGAATAATTAAAATTCTATTATAATTTTGTTTTAATACAGTCTCTGTTAACCTTTTCTAGAGCATTGAATATTCAGGGCTTCTGCAAATAATGAACCAGGTGGTTCTGGCTGAAATTCCTAACAATGAAGAGCTGGAACCACAAAACCAACCCGAATAGATTGATTCTCAAAACAAAAGATTAAGGTTCCCAATTGTGATTCTGGCCACTTATATCTCCCATTTGAAAGTGACCAGCTAAGGTACTGCTTCGTTTTGTTGTGCTCACATGAAAAAAAGTAACTTTGCAGTCAAATTAGTCACAGCTTTTTTTAGACTTCTAAACTCTTGTGGAAATGATAAAGTTTTCATATTCAGGAAGATCATCTATAAGAGGATAATCAACCAACGGATTCCTGACAGATCTTGAAAACAGGGTCCCCTGTTTCTTCTGAAATTCTCTAGCAAAACAATAAAAACATACAGCTCTCAAGGAAAAGAAACAGAGTGAAAAAGTGAAAAAAAGTGATTAAAAATTGTGAGGAATTGATTCTTTTCTTGATTTTTTATGGAAAAAGAGTTGTACTTTTCAGTGAAATGGAATTAATGACTTGTTTAATAATTTTTTGTCACTTGAATATCTTCTTCTACTGTGTGCTTCTTTCTTTACTTTTCCCTTCTCCTGACCATAGTTCTTAGCTGAATGCAAACATAGGGAACAGCTGTCTCTTCTGTAAGTCTGAAAGATATGCAGTTATAAGAAAAAATAATTTATACTAAATTATTCCTAAATTACTCTTGATTGCAAAATATAACTAGACCATCTCTTGGAATAAAAAAGCCCTGCAAGACTGAGATAACCCTTATATCATACAGATTTGCTTCAAAATTCAAAGCAGCAGGGGCACTGAAGGTATTCTCACAGGGCATGTTCGGCATCTGGCTTAAGAGGCCAAGCACCTCTGGCTTTGCATACATCTGGAGAATGTAATGAACAGACTCTTCCAGCAGCCACATCTCTGTGCCTCAGGCTCCTGCTCTGCATCATCTAACTGATAATCTTTTTAATTTTGAGGATAAAGCCTAAGAATATGTGTCTCCTAACATAAATGCCCTAATTTCATGCAAAAACCTCATATTCTTCCCTCACTTACAACTGCTGAGATAGAGGACTATCAGAGAGGTGGAACCTCACATTGGCCAAGTTTTTTTGTTGTTGTTTTTGTGGGTTTTTTTGGCAAAGAAATAATCTCCTTCTGTACATGCACTTTTCTCCTCAATGAAAGTATATTTTCCATTCCACTTAAAACCTACAATCAGTGCCCAGTCTTTAGTGGACTGAATCTGTCAGGGAGAATTATTTCTAAAACTAAGTAGATGGAATTAGTGCCATTTACTTAGGATCAAGCAAAGTCATGCAAAGCCTAAGCATGGCTGAAAATCTTCAGAAACTGGTACAAATGTGAGAATGGATGAGCTAAAACAAGATGTGATCATAGAATAATTGTTCACTGTATGGGGTTTTTATAAGCTGTACATGGGTATTTAAGGATGTTATCCAGGTGAGCAACACATGAACTTTCAAAATATTTCATGATCATTCTTCCACCTTTAGTACTAGAATTACTTGAATTATCATACACGTTGATGGGATCAGGGAATCATAGAATAGTTTGAGTTGGAAGGGTTCTTTAAAGGTCCTCTAGTCCAACACCCCATTCAGTGAGTGGGAGGGAACCTAGTCAACTTGATCATCTTGCTCAGAACCCCATCCAGCCTGACTGAATTTTTCCAGGCATTAGATATCTACCTTGCTGGGACAACTGTACCAATGTTTCACTGGATTGCAGACAGCCTTGAGGAGAAGGACTTCAGGGTGCTGGTGGACTAGAAGATCAACATGAGCCATTAACATATGCTTACAGCTCAGAAAGGCAACCATGTCCTGGGCTGTACCAAAAGAAACAGACACAGCCAGTCAAGGGAGGTGATTCTCCCCCTCTGCTCTTGTAAGACCCCACCTTGAGTACGGTCTGAAGTCACCAACATAAGAAGGAGAAAGAGCTCCTTGAACATGTCCAAAGGAGAGCCACTAAAATGATCAGATCTGGAGCACCTCCCCTGTGAAGACAGGCTAAAGAGGTTGGGATTGTTCAGCCTGGAGAAAAGGAGGCTCTGAGGTGACCATACAGTAACCTGCCAATATCTGAAGGTGGCCTAAAAAAAAGCTGGAATAGGGCTTTTTACATTGGTGCGTAGTGAGAGAACAAGGGGAAACAGTTTCAAACCTGAAGAGGGGAGATTTAGGTGAAACATTAGGAAGAAATGTTTTCCTGTGAGGGTGGTGAGACACTGGCACAGGTTGCCCAAGGAAGTTGCCCAAGGAGGCTGCCTCCTCCCTGGAAGTGTTCAAGGCCAGGTTAGATGAGGTTTTGAGCAACCTGGTCTAGTGGAAGTTTTACCATGCAGAGGGGTTGGAACAAGATGATCTTTAAGGTCCCTTCCAGCCCCAGTCATTCAATGATTCTATGATTCCATGGTTCTTTGATTCTATGATTCTATGAGTGATTCTTTGCTTTTATTATCTCAGCACCCATGAATCCTACTGTATATAAAAGATGTTGACAGGCCTGATGATCAAAGCGCTAGAAAGCCTGCAGTATGAGGGAAGTCTTAGAGAGCTGGGTTTGTTCCAACTTGAGAGAAGAAGTCTTGGGGAAAACTTCTTCACCATATCCTAGTAGTTGGAGGGTGGAGAAGACTCCCTTTTTACATGGAGTCATATGGAGAAGATGAGGGGTAGTGGGTGCAAGCTACTCCCCCCTGAAGATCCCAACTGGACACCGGAAGACAATTTTTCACAATGAGAACAGACATAGGAATAATCTCCATAGGGAGTAGTGGATTCTCCAACACTGAACACTTTTAAGAATCAGCTTGGCAGGGTGCTGTTCCAAGCTGTAATTGTGCTTGGGTCTGCCTCAACCCATGTGAAGGACCTCTCATGTGGCCTTGTTGAACATGAGATTGGCATGGGTCATCAAGGCCCCTGTGGATGGCAGCTTCAGCAGGCTGAGGGCACTATACAGCTTGGTGTTGTCAGCAAACTTGTTGAGTGTGCACTCAGTTCCACTGTTCATGTTTCTGACTGTGATGTTAAACAACACCACTTCCAAAGCCAGTCCCTGAGGAATGTCCCTCATCACTGATCTCTGCTTGGACATCAAAAAGTTGACTACAACACTTTGAGTGTGCCCTTCCAACTAAGTCCTTATACACCTAGTGGTCCATCCACCAAAACCATGTCTCTCCAATTTAGAGACCAGGATGTTGTGCAGGACAGTGTCAAATGCTTTGCATGAGTCCAGGTGGATGAAATCAGTTGCTTTTCTCTTATACAACAGCCCTGCAGCTCCATCACAGGCCACCAAATCTGTCAGGAATGATTTTCCCTTAGTGAAGTCATGTTGGCTATTTTCCATGTGCCTTAGAAGAGCTCTCAGTATGATTTGCTACATGATCTTTCCAGGCACAGAAGTGAAACTGTCCTGTAGTTCTCTGGATTTTTTTTTTTTTCCTTTTGTGAAAATGGAGGTTATGTTTCCCTTTTCCAATTAGTGGAAACTTCACCATACTGTCATGAATGAATTCCCTCAGGATCTGTGAATGCATTTACTAGACAAAATACACTGATATCAATGAAAGTTAATACTTGTTTATATGCAGTACGTTTTATTTATTTTCTGTTGAAGACAGAAAGTTTATGAAGATATGTTTTAATGAAAATTTTAAAAAGCAATTTATTATCTTAGAGAATTTCATCTGAAGAGTAAGGGATTTTAGAGGATTTAATCTGGAGTCTGATTCGCGGGTATAATTCTTTCCTCTTGATCACTGAGTAACGGTTGCATCTGTTCCTAATGGGTATAACAGGAGACCATGTTAAATTGGTTTTAGTTAGGTCATCTGAGGCCAAACAGGCCTTATTCTTGAAATAAATAATGTAATTACTAGCTGGCTGTAAAAAAGTGAGTACCTTGAAGCCCTTAGTTAGGCCCCTAATCTGCCTCTAGGGGCAGAATTAGTTGCCCAAAACAGTTTCATGGAAACCAGGCTGCTTAATGGGACATTCTCGTGCAAAGTTTTAAGAACTACCACTCAAAGTGAATTAGGCAGCAATCTCTGGCTGAAAGAAAGCTATTCCTTCCACTTTCCATTCACAGTTATGAAAACTCTCAACTGTGTGTTGTAAAATATGCCAGCAGCTCTTGATGGTGTTCCTTCTTTATTCATCAGCTTTTATGCAGCAGGTGGAATGAAATCGTTCTTCTGCTTTCAGAGAATTTGCCTGTAAGTCTCAGCCTTCTGGTAAGTGCTTCAGTGACTGGTTGTAGAGCATTTCTTGGTATAACTCCATCACTCCCTCTTGTTCAGTCACTCCATTTTTTGCACATGTAATTGAAGATACAGCATGCTAAGGAAGAGGGAGAGTGCCCAGGAGCTAAGGCACTCACTTATCCACTCACACTATGCTTTAATCAGTGTTCTCATAGAGCACATTTTCCAATGCAGATCCCATAATGAAACTGTCAACAAAATGTCAAATTCATAACTCTATAGGTTTCAACCACAAACAAGACACCCAATGAGCACCACAGCCTACATGTAGACAGTTCGTGGAGTGTCCAAAAGCAGACATATAAGTATTTAGACAAGTATCAAGAAACTTTTATTCTTAGAAAAAGGAGGGAGCTCTGAAGTTAGGCATCAAGAAACTGAACTGGAGTTTGGACATTGATGCTACTTTAGGTGCCAAAGTATTTTTGTGGGGCCAACTCAGAGCATTCAGCTATGCTGAGTTTACACTTGTCACAGCTGAGAGGAAAAGGTAGCTTCCAAACCAACTTTATGCCTCCTTGTTCCTGGGAGCAGTAAAGTGCCAAACCACCCACTGGCACAAATAAATCAAAAGCTGGCAGGTGGAATTCTGGGTAAATTGCATGCAAATAAGACTGGGCAGAACTGGCTTTTCTTCTTTTCCTTAGTAAGAAAAGCAGAGTATTCTATCCTCAAGGCTTTCTGGCCAAGAATCATACAAAAGATAGTCAAGTAAATGTCTATAATAGTTTACTATTAACTGGACTAGACTGTACAAATCTTGCTTCTGTGGATGAATACTTATTCACTGTAGTCACTGAGTTTTTTGTTGGGCTTTTCTGTGGTTGTTGTTGTTGGTTTTTTTGGTTTTTGGTTTTCTCCTATTGTAACTGGTAAAACAGCTTTCTTCAGTAAGTTTTTATTAATATGAATAAAGACTGTTTAAAAGCCATACTTCAGCTACTAAGAAGTACAGCCTTGTATTTTCCCCTTGTTTATGTTTTTTATAGTGGGTTTGAGATTAATCTCATCCCAGGCCCCCAGCCATAGTCTGAGTTGATAGAAGTTAGCCTAAAAAATATCAAACAAGATGTAAATATAGGAAATAACATTTGCTTATGAACCATTCCTTCAGGTCCAGATTTCACTCACTCTGCATCTTCTAGTTCAAGAGTCTGAACCAGAAGGGAAAACTAAGTATCATAAAACAGTATCTTCTAGATTTTAGCCATCTTTGCTGGGAAGGTGGTAATATAGAAAACATTTCTTAGCATGCCCAGATCTTTTATAGGGTTTGAGTCTTTATTTGTCAAATCATGCACAGTGGATACATTATTATTATTTGGCTTAAAATGAGTAAACTCAAAAATAGTGGTGAGTAATAAAAAAAAATTAAAAAGTTAAAAAAAGAATTTTAAATTTGAAAAGTATCAGGCCTTAGTTCTGACAGAAACATGGCATCAAGCTCTGCATTCTTTTGCTTTGATTGAAGAAATTCAGCCTTGCCTACAGAGCTTCGTGTCTACTCCAACAGTAAAAGGTTTTTTTTCACCTTTCTTTGCCCAAGGGATCATACTGAATCCTCTTAGAAAAATAAAACACTTCCTGGAGAAACATTTTCAGCTTTCTAGATGGAAGAAGACTTCATTTCTGTATCTTACCTAGTTTTAGTTAACCAATAAATAGCTCTAATGTTCTCTGCATTCATGTGTTTTTATTTGATCTACATTTTTTTCAAATTATTCAAATTTAAACTCTCCATCATACAGGATGCAGGACATCCTGTTATGCAGGACATTATCATGACAAAGACTGAGGAAGGATATATTCCTTGTTAAAATTAAAAAAAAAATAAATTGCTTTTTAGCCTTCCACATGGTAAACAAAGATTTCTATTTGCTCTCCCTCTCTATACCAGGACTCATAGATAAAAGCTGAGTTGGAAACCATAGCAGTGATAAGAGGTGGTTTTACTGTCTGGATTTGGTTTTGATTGTTGTTTTGTATTTTGGTTGGTTTTGATGTATATGCCTGGATGTTTGTTATTAACTTCATCATAAAACAGACAGGTATATTAATTATCTGAATGCAGTCAGCTTGCAGTTTTTAGTACATCCTGATTATGGTGATACGTTAATCATTAATTCAGGCAATGAGAGGTTCTAACAGGAACACAGCCATCTTGAGTATCTTGCTGTGTTCTCTGTCTTTAGGAAGAGAAGATGAGATCATGATGGCATGCTTGAATATAAAAATCAAGTGCTGGAAACCATCCAAATCAGTAACTTTACCTAAGCAAAAGAAATAAATTTTTTTGAGAAAGTAGTGAGACTCTTCAGCCAGAATTCAGTACTTCATTCCTTGGTTGGATGGAACTGTCATTTTCTGGTCGCATCAGTTTTTTAAAAATTCTCAGAGATGGCATACATTACCAGAAAGAAAAGTCAGAATAGATAAAAACTGTCAAAAATCTAGGGCTTAGGTAAGATTTAGAAACAGAAGTTTGTTTTTCTAAATCCTTTGAAAGAACTGATTAATTTTTGAAAGGGCATATTTTCTTTAAGGGATTCTTGCATTAGAATATTGGATTGACTGAAGTTACGGTGCAATGTCATTGTTGGTTAATTTCCTTCAAAAGCTTCCAAGACTATGACAATCTACAATAACAATAGAAACATAAACTCATGCCTCCTAAAACCCATTGCATTTCTCTTCTCACAAAATTTTCCTGTATTCTTTTTTGAATTCTATATGTCAATTAACTTCATCTTGCTTCAAAATGTATGTGCTATTTTTTGATAAATATCAGAATTTAATAGTAGCTTGTCAACAATAATTGCCAAAAATTGGGAGACAATACTAATGTTTATCCCATTCTTCTTTAGTACCAAAATACACACAAAAAAGCAAGACCAACTGGGTAGATGAAAAGCTAGAAAACCTTCTGAAAGTGATGGGAGGCAGCAGGATTCCAAAATTCTCTTGGTTTCAGCCAAGATTTTTTTTTTTTTCAGAAAGAAATCTGGTAACAAAGCTGAGTACAATGAAACAAACTGGGTAATGGTGCAACAGACCACCCAAGTGGATCACAATGAAAAGCCTAAACAGAAAATGACAACTGTGACCATAATTAGAACAACTAACATGAAAAGAGCTGTATCCATCCACTAAGTGATATCCATTCCGTGATTACTTTAGGCAACTCTAAAATGAGCCATCATCCTTGTTAATTTGAAAAATAGAGACAGAATTTAAACATAGGAGTATCTAATTTGGAAACATTTTTATGATCAGCAGTTTCAAAATTTTTTCACTCTGTATATTGAGCAAGATGTGATCATATTCCCTGAATACTTCCTCCAATAAAGCTCCAGAGTCAGCTTTGCCTTCTTGTTTAATGAAGTTTTAATACCTACATCAACGAGAGGCCAGTATGGGCCACCAGGCACAAGATAGCTTGACTTCAGTTACAAAAATTTCCTATCACTGTACATGGGAAGGACAACCTGACACAGTGAATTAAAAACTTTCATCTCACTACTGAGATCAAGGTTCAAGGCTCTGGATGACCTTCATAAAATGAATTTAACTCAACCTCTTCATCAGCCATGATTAGGAATATATCACCATGCAGAACCAACATGACAACTTAAATTAAACAAGACATAAGCCTATGAAGAAATGAATAATGAACACATTCTCAACACATTCAGAAGCTATTCCTTCCAGGTAGGAGATGAGGTCAGTGTTAGGTCAGTGTTCTTCTGAACTCTGTCTGTGATAGCTTTGGTGGTATTAACTGGTATCAATTTTGCAATCTTTAAAAGTATAAATATTACGAGTGAATAAATAAAAATAATGAGAGCCACTCAAACACATGTTTACAGCATGCAAAAGACCAGAACAGCTCTGACAGAGCATCTATCAGGTAAATAAGACAGGTTTTATCTATAAGTATTAACCTATCATACCAGAATATTTATCAATAGTCTTTCTAGTCCCGTGTATGATGTATTTTAAAAACAGGATGGGATAACATATTTACCTGAGGGACTGGACTACATATAGAAGATAAGTAATTTTATATCTTTTTATATTATTTTATAACAGGAGAAAAAATATTTAAATGAAAGGTGGGTATTGTTTTAAAAATTGTTCAAAACTGGAGGAGACATCATTAGGCAAAGCTACACTGCTGTGCTAGATCTCACCTAATTTCCACCCAAGTGGGAATGCTCTAGGCTGGAATAACTCACCTACATGCACCAGAACGCTCCAGAGATTTCTATGTGGTGCAGGATGAGCTTTTTTTTGCTTTTTTTTTTTTTTCTTTGGGATTAGAGTATTTTTGGTGAGTGCCTAGCAGTTCTTTAATTATCTGTTCTAGTGTCTGTTAAAGCATAAATGTTTTCACGTAGATTGAGACTACAGATGTGTCTGGGAATCCAGGACTAGGCCAGTACATAGAGGTATATGGCACAGCAGAGTGCTAGCTGGGAGACTGAAAGCAGATCTTTTTGAGTGCAGGAGGAATGGTATATGAGATCTTTTTCCTGTGTCGGCTAGCCAAAGGACAAGGTACACTTTAATTACTTTATACCTGTTAACTTTTGACTTTAACACATAACATTAAATTGTTCTCTGCCCTACTGTCTTCAGACAAGACCTCAGATAACAGGAATGCCTGTAGTTCAGTGCTCTGTTGTCAGATGCCACAAAAAGCTCCCCATGGTAACTCTGAAAGTCATAGGGGAATGAAGTTTAACCTAGGCTTCCTGTGAAGACGATCCACAAGCGGTAGGCAGTGTCAAGAGAAGTTTCTTTCAGGAATTCAAGCAGTTTGTGTAGATAGAGAAGCATAATCTATGCTATACAAAACCAAGAATGCACAAAATGCATCCAAACCCACCTTAGGTTATGTTGGCTTTCCCCAGCATATTAGATTCATAGTTCTTGTGTTAGACTTTTCCAGACCTTTTCTGTATTTGGCCCTGGAGATGAAGATTCAAGATGAAGATGAAGATGAAGATGAAGATGAAGATGAAGATGAAGGAAGGAAGGAAGGAAGGAAGGAAGGAAGGAAGGAAGGAAGGAAGGAAGGAAGGAAGGAAGGAAGGAAGGAAGATTCACTAATAAGCCAGAGGAATGAGTTTACTTGCCAGATGCCCATGGCCAGTGATGCTATCTGGGTCGGCCTCAGAGCATCCCAGATTTGCCAACACACTAGTCAATGGTTTTAAAAAAAAAAACTGATTTCTTTTATCTCTCACTTCCAAACCACAGGATCTAACAGGGTATTTTTTTCTTCCTAGCTACCTATTAATCAAGAAAAGAGAAGATTATATTGATGTTGAAAAGTTACATTTATTCTCCCATCCAAAACACCTGGAGTTACTTGCCTCAGAAGTTTCATGCCTTGAAAGGCAAACATTCAGGCGAGACCAAACTTGGAATATTTTACCCCCAAAGAAGGATTGTTCTAAAATACATCTGCACATAAATTCAGGAGACTGTAATGAAAGCCTCAAAATAACCTGTAATTATAGTTTGCACTATCTCTCAAGTAATAATATTCCATATTGCTAATGAAGCAGCAAATAATGTGGCACTCAGTAGATGGAGAAAACCTTCTGTAGTTATGTGTAATTATATATAATTTTTGGCCATGACTTAAAATTAATTCTAAAACTGAGTGGAATTTTTGGCCCAGCTATTTGTCCTTGCATGATTTTAAATTACAGTACTCTATTTAAGAAGTCAACAAATTTACTGTGTTTTGCAGTTTATATTAAAGCATGATATATGTCTTAAAATTATAAAAGTAATTTTGCTACTGTTCTTTGCATTACTTTTTTGTGCAAAGCAGAAGAATTTGAGCTGCTGCTAATAACGAATATGTTGCAACACATATCTAGCTGTAATTCATTATAAATGTAAACTTCTGAAAATTTGAAATGAAAATAAGGGAACTGTAGTTCTTGAGATTATTTTCAAGGCAATTGGACAGTATTTTTAATCTGTACCATAAAACACACTGTAATACTTGAAGTCAATGCTGGAAGAAAAGGAAGATTTCTGCTTCACAGAAGTATGCTTTCTATTGCTTTTTCTTTTGTCTTTTTGTTATTTTTCTTTTGATTTCAGCTCATGTCAGTACCAAGTACTCTCTCTGCCCTTCTCTGAATGCAGGAGGATGGTAGAGGGTGGTACAAGCTCATAAAAAAAAAAAAAAAAAAAAATTCCAGCAAAAAAACCTACCATTCCTGCTTGTGCCTAGTCTTTGCCTCCTTCTTTCTGGAAGGAGAAGACAGGTCCTTCTATCCTGGGGTGTCCTGGGCCTTGCAAACTGGTTCAAATATGTTGATAATTTTCAGAGGCAAATTTTTGCATAAGTAGAATTATAATCTGCCTAAGATGGTAACTTGTTTCACATAGATATGATTTCTCATCTTCTTATGCCCATAGATACAGAATTAGCCCAAATAACAGTGCTTTGGAAGAATGAAGAAGGCAGAGGGAGGTGACAAAGATAAGTACTAAGTCTCTGATACAAGTAATTAACTTTTTCTGTACCACCAGATATAACCAAAGATCAAAGAGGGACTGTGGGGAAGAATTAGAAGAGATGATGCATTCTCAGGGTGGGTGCACAAAGGCCTATGGATGTGGGAGTGAACTAGAGAAAAGAAAAGGGTTGGTTTTTTAGGAAGAATGTGGGGGCCGCTCCTTTTCTTCCTATCTCCACTGATGTATGTCTCAGCCTCCCTCACTTTTGAATCAGACTTTCACTAAGCATTTTCCCTTCTTCTAGCAAGGGAAAGTTCTCAAGAAGTTCATTGACAATATAACTCTTTTTCTTGCATCTCAAGAAGCTCTTCCACTGTCCCTGACAGTCCCATTTACAGACAGATGAAGACTTCTCTATATTGTGAAAAAAAAGTTTTGCTTTTCTCAAAACAGAGACAAGTATCTTTTGTATAGTCTAATTGCTACTGTGGTAGAAAAGGAAGAGGTTTCATAGGAGCATGGTAGAGCCCTTTTTATGTATTACTGGGAAGTTCACTTGGTCTCTATAGCATGGCCCATTCATTAGGTGAATGTGGTGCTTGTGGAAAGCAACTTCTCAAGAAGTACATCTTGAGTTGCAGCTCATCTGAGAGCTTAGGAAAAACTCTTCTACTTGAAACTGTGATGTCATTGCTCTCCTAAGCCTACTGTCATAGGCCACAAGATATGCCAAAAATGAGAACTTTAATTAGAGTTTACATTTTGAAGTGGGATCCATCTGAACAAATGTAAGCACTCGTGTATTATCTCTTTACAGAGAGAATTAGGAATTTCTAGCAAGTGATTTGTCTGATTCTGAAGTCAACATCTGACACAGATGAGATGAAAAAATCCCTGAGCATGCCTTAAACACCTTTTCTCGCAGAGGTCTGCCTCAAGGTTGCCTAACTCATATACAGACAACTGTCCACTGCATCAAAATCACAGAATCACAGAATGATGGAATGCTAGGGGTTGAAAGGGACCTCAAGAGATCATTGAGTCTAACACCTCTGCCAGGGCAGGGTGACCTAAAGGAAGGTCCCACAAGAACAAGTTGAGATGGGTTTTAAACGTCCGCAAAGGAGACTTGACAGCCTCACTGAGCAGCCTGTTCCAGTGCTCTGTCACTCTTAGAGTGAAAAAGTTTTTCCTTATATTTACACAGAACTTTCTATGCTCCAACTTGTACCCATTGCCCCTAATCCTATCAATGAACATCACTGAGAAGAGCCTGGCCATCCTCCTGAGCCATCCTCCTCACACTCATCCTTTACATATTTATAAACCTTAATGAGGTTGCCTCCCTCAGTCTCCTCCAAGTTGCAGAGACCCAGGCCCCATAGCCTTTCCTTGTAAGGGAGATTTTCCACTCCCTTAATCATATCTGTGGCTCTGTGCTGGACTCTTTCAAGAAGTTCCCTGTCCTTTTTGAACTGAGAGGCCCAGCTGAACACAATATTCCAGATGCAGCCTCACCAGGGCAGAGTAGAGAAGGAGAACATCTCTTGACCTACTGACTACTCCCCTTCTAATACATTCCAGGATGTCATTGGTCTTCTTGGCCACAAGGACATATTGCTGGCTCATGGTCATCCTTTAGGACCCCCAGGACTCTTTCCTCTGTCCTGGTCTCTAATAGGTCAGTTCCCAACCTATACTGCTACATGGGGTTGTTCTTTCCCAGATGCAAGACACTTCTCCTTGTTGCATTTCATTGAATTTCTCCCCTAAAGAAGAATCTTTATTAAATTTCTCTTTCTAGAGAGTTGTGAAGGAATGAAAGAAAAGCATAATCCCCCCCCAAAAAGAGAACATTTTAAAAATAAAAAATATAATTTTAATAGTAACAGGTGACTATGCATTTAATTATAATAATAGATAACAGAAAATATAATAATTTACAGCATCTAAATGTTCTTCTCTGTGGCAAAGTTAATGCCAAATGCTTTGTGAAGAGATAGTAAGCATAATAGACCAGAGTTTTAGAAAGCAACAGCATTTAGAAGAAGCTTTGCAAAATACTTTTCTTTCCATGTACTGAAAAAGATTTCAAAAAAACTCACTCTCTAGAAGTTCTGCAAATCTAATCTGTGTTATAATAATGATGAGTACAAAGAAGCTTTTCAAATTCAATCTTTAGCTAGGTATTTAAAAACAAAAAAAGCAAAACAAACAAACAAACAAACAAAAGAACCAAAAAAAACCCTCAAAGCTTAATACTGAAAAGAATGGTTTAATGACTTAACAGTTCCAATGCTTATGCAGACCCAGATAAAATTTATTCTTTTTCTCAATTGGGAAAATGTGAGATAAATCTTCTCGTTGCACCTCCAGTGTATTAGTTACAATGTTCTGCTTAATGCAATTGCCTTTGCATATAACCCTTCAAATGCCCACATAGCTTTTCAATAACTTACACCAAGTATATGATTTATAACATACAAATTCTCTTCTTTACTGAAAAAAAAAATCATTGTCAAGACATACCAGAAGTAAGAAATTAAAATTATTATGCTTCTTTTCTCTAGATAAATCATTTACTTTGGTCATTTTTACATTTTTTGTTAGTTTCCTGTGTTGGAATCTTAAATTGCCCTTTTCTGAAGGGATAATTTTTCCCTAAGGAAGAAAAATTTACTTTTATCAGGCTCAATAATAAATTTATTTATGCTAGATTGCACAAATAGAGTTGAGCCCAATTACAGCTTTAGCTTCCTAACAATCCACAGGGCAGTTCCATTCCCTAAAAGGAGATTCTTATGTGTTGAAGAAAAAACATAATTATTTTTCTTTCTTCTTTTCAGCACTGTTTTATCTCCTCTCCTTACTTGATACCCTGGATGTATTTTCTTCCCACTTAAACATATATTCTTTCCCCAGTTACACTGCTGCCTTAAGATTCTGCTTTAGAAGAGATTCATGTTCATCAGGTGAGAAAGGTGATTTTTTTTTTTTTTTTTGGGGGTTGAGAGTCTGTCCATCTAAATATCTACTATCTTTACTGACTTTAATTGATACAATATGATACCAATCACTAATCCTGAAATCCCAGTGCTCAAGTCAGAATCATTCTTCATCCTTCATTTTCTTTCCTTTACACCTGGCTGGAACAATTAGATTCTGTATAATTGGTCAAAGGAAAAGCTTACTGATTCCATAAGAATAAGGTTTAAAAACTCAGGAAAGATTCTAAATGCCATTTTCTGCATCATTACTACTCAGCTATTGTGCAGAGCATTTTAGTCAGTAATTAAAGAGATGTCTTGTCCTGTTTCTTCAGTGATAGCACTAACAGAGAATAATATGGGTTTAATCAAAGGCAGAGGCCTCGTTTGAAATAGTAATAGTAGACCTCCACACACAGATTTTTTGCTAGTGGCTCATTTCCATGATCTATATGATAACTGTATATATAATTTCTAAATGAGCAACAAACTCATTATTTTTTTAATTAATTGAAACACTTTTATTGTTATGGGCTCAGTCCTCAGGGCCCAGTTTTGAGATCAGCCCTGTTCAGTATCTTCATCTATGATCTAGATGAGGGGATTGAGGGCATCCTCAGTAAGTTTGGAGTTGGGCAGGAATGTTGATCTGCTTGAGGAAGTCTCTGCAGAGGGATGTGGACAAGGCTGGATTGATGAGATTCCACAAGGCTAAGTGATGGGTCCTTCACTATGGTGTCAACAACCCCATGCAATGCTACAGATTTGAGGAAGAGTGGCTGAAAAGGTGTCTGACAGAAAAGGACCTGGAGGTGTTGGCCAGCATCTGGCTGAATACGAGCCAGCAGTGTGCCCGTGTGGCCAAGAAGACCAACAGCATCCTGGCTTATATCAGGAATAATGTGGCCAGCAGGAGTGGTGAAGTGATGTTCACCTTGTACTCAGCACTGGTGAGGCTGCACCTCAAGTACTGTGTTCACTTTTAGGCTCATCACTGCAAGAAGGACATTGAAGTGCTGGAGCTAGTCCAGAGAAGGGCAACAAAGCTTTACAAGGGTCTAATGCACAGGTCTTATGAGGGGGATCTGAGGGAAATGGGATTGATTAGCCTGCAGAAAAAAGGAAGCTGAGAGAAGACCTTACTGCTCTTTACAGCTACTTGAAAAAATGTTGTTGAAACGTGGGTGTTGGTCTCTTTTCCTGTGTAAGAAGTAATAGGATGAGAGGAAACAGCTTTAATTTGTTCCAAGGGCAGTTTAGATTGTATATTTGGAGAAATGTCTTTACTGAAAGGGTTGCCAGGGACTGGAAGAAGCTGCCATGGGAATTGGTTAAGACACCGTTACTGAAGGTTTTAAAAAGACCTGTAGATATGGTGCTCAGGTAAATGGGTTAGTGGTGGACTTGTCAGTGTGTAAGGTTAATGATTGGACTTGATGACGGCGAAGGTCTTTTCCAACCAAACCAATTCTATGATCTTTCCTATCTTTTGTCTCTGTTATTCTTGGATTTGAACTTCTGAGAGGGTATTAAAGCTGAGAGAGACAAAGCACAGTCTGCATCTAATCACTCCAGCTGATGATTGCAGCAATAACCAGGTCACAACAGAGTCACTGATCCATTTAACATAGCTTTATCAGAAAGTCTATAAAGTTACATAAACAGATGTATATAGTTCTAAGCTTAACATTAGCAGTACACCTAAAGATTTATACTTAAAGCCATCATCTTTCACTTCCTCATATATTGTGAAGATGGATTTTAAATGTTTCTTTGGCAGTAAAATGAGTAATATTTCAAATTTGGATATCTTCCCAAACTGCAGATACTCTGGCCAATGCTGCACTTGTGTTTCAAGCTTTAGAAAAGTGGAAAAGTCCAGTTTGGTTATTAATGATTAACTTGTTATCTTCTGAGATGTCAAACTGTTTTACATTTACAAATATATATTCATACTACAGATCACCTGTGACATTTTATGTGTATTATACCAATTACTGTGTAAGCATATACAGTAGTATGTATAAGTATATACTGTTCGCATCAGTCCAAATGTACTTTATGTTGTTTGGGTTTGGCTTTTCTTTTTTTTCATTTTTAGGCATTTATTTGATTTCTTCTGTTTTTGATACTGAGTGTACTCCCATCACAAAACAATTAATTAAACACCCCTCTTCTCTGCTGAAACTTACCAACCCCCTTCTTAAACTGTCCTTGGATCAGCCTAATAGAGTTTTTCATGTCTAGTCTTTCAAGATTAAAATCTCTATCTGTTTTTTGAACACATAACTGTCTTTGGCTGGTACATAAACACTTTAGTTTGTGGACCACTGAGTAAAAACTACCATGTGCTACCATTCCCTATAATCTACAGTATTTGAGATAGTAAAAAATTAAATATTTCTGTGCAGCTGTTTTAAGATGTTAATAACCAACTTCTATTTCAAATAAAAAATATCTGTCCACTTGACATATGGACCTGAGAATACCAGAATACATTGAACAGTCCTGTGGACTGGAGATTTTTCTGTTTTGTTCATGCCATGAAAAGGATTAACATGTTGGCATAGAGCAATAAGGGTGGAGAGACAGCAGTTCGTGAGGAACATGGTGTGTCTCTGATCAGGGATTAGTAAAAATTTTTCAGTTTTAACTGTCTTCTGGCTGGATGTGTAATAAATAATTTCAATTTTTTTTTAAACAAAGGTCTTATTTGTGAAGGTAAAGTTATAGCAAAAATAAAAAAAAATAAGAAGAAAGAAAAAAGAAAACACCTATCTAAAAGCATTTGGGTGAACACAATGTGGCTGCAAAATAAAGCCCTCTGAGAAGCATTTCAAAATGTGTTCAATTTACCAAGCAATAAATAAGCTTCACACCTGAAGTGTTTTAAATTAACAAAGTCTACGGTAGCTACCAGTTAGGAGTAAAATGAAACTGTTTCCCTACACAGTTGGGGTATCATAGATTTTAACAAAATGAGCCATTCAGATCATTTTCACAGCAGTGAACTGAGTGATTTAATGAGGCTGAAGAAAGGTAAGATTGATTGAAAAACTCTGGAGTATATGGCATCTCTTTCTCAGATGGCAGTATGTATATTGAAGACAGAAAGGAAGGCAAATGATGAAATAAGAGACCATCAATCAGTCATTTATCATCCCCCTTTACTGCTGCTAGGTCTTTGTCTAACATGCCATTGTGTTGACTGTATTAGGAAGGGAAGAGGACTTAATTCTTGTCAATAAATATCTACAAAGCCCCTGAGCTGGTAAGAGGCCAGTCAGCTATAAACTCTTACAGGTCTCATTTTATCTCCATGTGAATGCTTTTTTTCAGCACAATTAATATATTATATCATCACAAATAATGACTTTTCATGTTGTATGTGGCCTGCATCCGTATTTTCTTGATTGTAGTAGATATTTTAGTGATGAAAACATTTTCCTTTACATCTATAAGAAGATAATATGACTTTAAAAAAAAAAAAACAACAAAAACACAAAAAAACCAAATCTCGAAATGTCCCATATAATAATCGGAAGACTGTATGGGCATTAATTGTTTTACAAAGAAAGAAGCTGAAAATATAGTGAATTATTTTAGATTTTTTTTGCTGTAGAACATTATCAGAGAAGTAAGAGGATAACTGAAACAAGTTAAACCACAGTGGAATTATTCCCGTAGTTAATTTTGGGCCAAGATGGGCTTAAAACATATTGTTCTACAAATTAATTCTTAATCACCATGTGGTCCAAATGAAGTACTTATTGTGTGCATCCATCTGTCTGAAGAATGGTCTCACTGAAAGGAGGTCCCAAATTTATCTTTCCTAGTCTTCTTTCTTCAACAATAATCAGTAGGTTCTTGGAAAATACATATGAAATCGTAAATGATGGAACACAGTAGAATCCAGCTTCTTGACTTCTCAAACCAAAGGTGACTTCTGGACTACTGGGTGGATTAATTTTTCTTCACAATAGCCTATGTGGTGCTGGACTTCCAAACTGGTGACCAAAATATTGACCACACTTCAATCTTTTAGCTGTTGTTGTGGAGTTCTTGCACAACCTCAGGGCTTTCTGTTTTTCACTCTGTCATGCCAGTGAATAGGCTGAGACACAGCCAATACAGCTGATCCAAAACAGCCAAGAAATATTTTATGCTGTATAGCATCATGCTGAACAATAAAAATTGCATGGTAGTTTTCCCAAAGTTGCCATTGCTTGAGGATTGGCTGCATGTGGATCTGCTGGTTGTGAGCAACTGTTTTTGTGTAACTTGGTGTGGGTTTTGCAGGTTTGTTTTTTTTTGTTTGGCTGTTTTTTGGGGGGGTTTCTCGTTCATTTATGAACTTTTGGGTTTTTTGTCTTTACCCAAGACTTTTCTCTCTTTTGCCATTACAGGTCTTCCCCCCATTCCCGTTGGCAGGGACTGAGTGAGTGACTGAGTGGTGCTTAGCTGTCTAATGAGGTTAAGACAACAAGACTATTTTATAGGTTAAAAAGAGACTGGATGTGGCACTCAGTGCCATAGTCTAGCAACCGTAACAGTGGTTCAAGGGTTGGACTCGATGATCTCTGAGGTCCCTTCCAACCCAGCCGATTCTATGATTCTATGATAGGTTTAACATCAGTTTATTTCAGAACCATATTAAAATACAAAATAAAAGAGGAAGTATGGTAGAAATATTAGCAAATATAGGAAAATTACAAATAAAGCTGAAATCTGTGTGATTTAGAGATTTCACCACTGTTACATAGGCTCCCCATGCTCTAGTATCTACCATCTCATGGATCTCTCACCTCTTCTCTTCTGCTCTCCAAATGAATGGTTATTTTTCTGTCCATGAAAGAAAGAATGATTATACCACAGAAGAATGTTTTGTCTTTAAAAAAAAAGGTGACTCCCACAGTCTTTCAAAATTAACACAACAGTTATTCGATAATTTATTCTGTTGTTCCTTTCTGATTTTTTTTTTTAAACTAAAATATCCAGAGATAACTTATTAGTCAGTTAAGTAGAAGTTGAATAGAAGACCCATTGTTAAGCATGATTGGTATCAACAACACAAAACCTCAAGGCTCAGTGCCTGAGGTGCATTCCCTTTTTCATATGGTTAGCCAGATATCTCTCCATTTAGTTGTTTTCTATAATTTCTTCTTCAGATGCAAATAAATATCTGTACCTCATATTTCTTACAGAAGAAACTAATCAAACCTGGCTGTTTTGACATCTATAATTTTGGATTTGATAAATTTAGATTTCCAAAAGGAAAACATTTTATTCAATGTTTTTAAGTAATCTCTTTGTTTTAGAAGGAGCATCATAATTCACATAGTAATTCAAAGTCAAGCTGCAGCAAAACAGTACGAGGGACAGTCTGCATTTAGATCCAGTGTCCCATCATAGACTGCATGCAGCCTGTTTCCTTAGATGCAGGAGAAGTACAACAAAGATTTCATAATATAAATATAAATATATTTAATAATAATAATAATATAAAATTAATATTAATTAATTAATTAATTAATAATAATAATATAAAATTAATAGGGTGGCTTAGGTTACTTTTTGTTTTCTCTTTTTTGTTTTTCTTTTTTTTCTTTTTTCTTTTTTCTCTCTTTGTTTCTTTCTTTAAATTCGTGACAGATTAACATTACAAATATATGGGTGATTAGATTTCAGTTGCAGGGTATCATCATATAAATGAATCTCAAAAAGAACAATGGTTCTTTTTAGTAGTTATAAGAATGATTCTTATTGCAGGTATTACCAGCTCTTTCACTGTGGTGAAACGAATATGTTTTGACCTTACTCTACATTTTTAGCTCAGGTTTGCATTAATTGGATGGATCTCCTCCCAGTTTCTGTTGCAGGAGCTTTACAGCAGTACCGTTCTGCTAGCCAAATTATGTTCTCATTCACACCACTTAGAATCCAGAATAACTACAACTACTTCAGTAAAATTCTGTTGGCCCCAAACCAATGCAAATTACAACAGAATTCAGTCTGGTTAGTTTAGTGGACCACTCTGGACATTCTCTTCTTCAGGCTCATGAAATGAAATAAATCATTTGAGATTGATAACACTATAATATCAAGACACATATTTTGCAAGCACAGCAATCAATATCAGACCTATTACATTATTTATGTTAAATATGCTTCTTGTTTAAAAACATTTCCTGTATGCCATTCTGTGTTGAAAATACTAGGCAATAATTCAGTTGAGAGGCTTTATTCTGCTTTTCAAAAGGGAAAAAATACGTTTTAAGAACAGTTTTGTTGTACCCTGCATGCTCATCAGAAACCATCTGTCTCTGTGACATTGATGAAAAATCTTGGCTTGGGAGCTGCAAAGATGAGGCAAGCGAGAAGAGGCATTTATGAGAATGCAGGAGAAAGACAAGACTTACTTCACCCTGTAGGTGCACAGAGTAAAGATATGGCTGAGCACAATCAGTCAAACTGAAATGAGATGAAATGCATGCTGGAAAAGCATTAAAGAACATGACAGAGGAAACCCTGCCAGTAAAAAAAAAGGAAGGACTGAGGCAGGCCTGGAAGAAAACTGGCTGGAGAGTTTGCACTCAGTTAAACATTGTCTTTTTCAGTCCTTAAAACAGAACCAAATCACTTCAGGTCTCACTAGTTCTTGGTTTTCTGCCTCTACCTGTGTCACCTGCTGCTTTGTGTGCCTACTGAGAGGCTGACAGCATATTATTGTTATCAGTTGCCCTGGTAGCATCAGAAGTAAAGATTTGTGTAGCTGGTATAAATGCTGACTTCACAAAAATATTTAACAGATTAGATGTTTGCTTTTGAAATAAATCTCCCAAATCTCCCAATAATCCCCAGGTTTTGTAATTCTATTATTTTTGGGGAGTGGATAATGTGGTCATTTTGGGTACAAGTAAACAAATTCATCCACCCTGGGTCTGTTCCTTTTGTTAACACTACTGAATCCATAGGATCAGATCTCCACAAAATCACTACAGTGGACATCAATTCTTTAGTTTCTCTCTGCAAAGTGGACCCATACTCGTTTCCTGATAAGGCAGCTTTGAAATCCACTACTGCTAATTGCTAGTGTGATATCCTATTGATATATGTTCCCTTTAAAAAAAAAAAAAAGACACAGGTTAGAAGAAAATTAGCATTAGAAGGGCAAATGAAAAAAAAATTAGAAGCTATAATTAAGAATACACAGGAAAACTTAATTAGCACATTCACAGTGCATAAAAATGTATACATACCTGCCATGTTTAGATATTAAGATTGCCTTTAAGAATTGAACTTCCCTTTTTTTCTCTCCATAAGATCCCTTCTTCCAAAATTAATACCTCCCTTTTCCCATTCGTGTTTTATTTTCTTCTGAGTGTAAAACATGACCCAACCTGACCTTCTCTGCACATTAGTCAGACCTAGAGTGAGAACTGAATTATTAGTTTACCTTCTCTGGTGTTCATTGCTGTAAGATGAAGCTGTTCAGTAGACATTAGCAGTTCTGCACATCTACACTATGAAGTGCTGGATGATACTATCTGGTTCTTGGATCTTGGGACATGGCATTCACAGATCAGCAGCAAGAGAACAATTTGGGGAGCCAATGAAAAACTTGGGTTTGTGGTGTGTTTCGAATTACATAATTACATTTAGAATTATGTATTTCCTGATTTGGAACCACCTTTCTGAGTGCTTATCATTTTGAAAAGACTGATCAAGTAGACAACTGTGAAGGTTACATTTTAAGCTTTGTTGACCATAAACATGAACTACATCTATGGAAGGAAAAGAATCAGAATTGTTGTCTCCTTGACAGATTAAATCTGTAATATTTTTTTCTAACAAATTAATTTTTTACTATTATCTAGTCAAAGTTGTACAGACAGCTGTAAGTCCAGACATTACTTCATTTTGTGACCCTAATATTAGTGGGTTTTTTATAGAACAAATAATATTAATAAATGCTATATTAGTCACAGCTGCAAGTGTAGAACACCTCAGGTGTACACTCACTTCAGGTATATTTAAGGCAAAAAAAAAAGTCTTGCTGTATAGCACAGCACAATGCAATACTCCCTCTTCATGATTTATGGAAAGTTTTTGTTTTCTTTTAAAAATCTTTAGAGTAGGCAGCAAAACATTTGTTTTCTTTTTCTTTTTAGCAAAAAGGAGAAGTTTAAAATTACATTTAATACAGTCTCATCTTTAACTCTTGAAGCAATATTTTTATGTCTCATGTGTAACAAACCCTAGTAGAAAGTCAGGATCCAAAGGGAATAATTTTAAGATTTATTTAACAGTAGCAGTATTTCTCTTAACAACTGTTTGTTTGCAATTTAAATGACAATTCAAAATCACCATGCAAAATTTATGTGATCTTCCTATGATACTTTTCTTGGATCAGAGATAGGGAATTGCCTCTATAGGTATCAGTGAATTAATTGGATCTATTATAATATGTTAGGTACTTGTATCAACAGCAGATTTCATGAATATCATAAAAGAAATTATTATTCAGAAGCAATTAAGAAAGACAGTAGCAAATAAATTTTATTACTTGCAAACAATATCCTATTTTACATTCCGAAACTTCAGTGCTCAGTGTTTTTAGAATGATGCAGGACTAGACACTGGTGACAAGCAGATATATATTACACAGACAGTACAGTAACACCTAATCATTAGAACATGTACTTTTAAAATTAATTTCATTGTTAATTAAATCAGAAGTATCCATTAGTTTAAAACAATAGCTAGAAAGACTCCTTCACAAAGAATAAAACTCATAAAGGTTTCAGAGCAAGGGTAATGTCTGCTTTGGTATGAGGCAGTTATGATAATAACAGCCATCAAAATGATTGCCCTTTTAAAAATCCTTTTCCTCCTGAAGTACCTACCTATGATATTCCAAACAACTATACCTGCCTCTTGGCACCTATTTAAGATACACCTGGCAAATGAAAACTGAATTAACAATAATACTTTAAAAATCCCTAAAGCAATATTGAAACTCGATATGCTTAGAGATGAAAACAATTTTCCAAATGGCTGGCAGCACCATATCCAGGCCATATAGTAACAGATGCCAGATGAAGATGATTGCATATTTCTTCTCACTAGATAAAATTCAGGCATAATTATTTAAGTGTCTCTGATTTTCTAGATCACTTTCCATACATATTATATGCAATAGCCACAACACCAAAAATTTCATGTAATTCTCATAGATAATAGTTGAAAAAATATCCAAGGTTTAATTTATTGCTCTGGGTTAATGTATTCCATGGTGTAAATGCTACATCATTCTCTGGAACTGAGGTTACAGCAAAAGCTGCACCTGGTCCTTTGCAGAGATGTTCACTGAAATACAGAAAAGTCCATTGAATTGTACACTATAACTCTCCTTCCTGCACCAGCATATTTTGTGCAGCTTTTGGCTATATCTTTAACTCTACATTTGGATAGGCCCAGGGAGTTCCCTACTGCTTCAGTGTTCTTTCATCCCTTTTCTTTGAGTTGACAAAGCAATTTTGCCTTAAAGTTGGAATGGAGGAATGTTGCAATCACAGTCATGAATCTGCAAACTGTATTTAAGTTCCTGATACTACTCTGCTTATTTTGGTGTTTTATATTTTTTCTTATTTAACATTATTTTTTGATCTATAGCCATGTTCAGAAATATTTATGGTATACATGAGGAAATAACATCTATATTTTATAGCTTATAAAAATCTAGTGTCCATAGGGGATAATAGAGTGTTTCTTTTATGCCTTTAATATTCTAATACATAGGGGTATTGTTGCTGTACTTATCCCAGTCTAAATTCTTATTATAGAATATGTTTAGACAGAACATATTAAAGTATCGTGATTATTTTCCAAAGTGATACTATTTTCTCATTTCTACAAAGAATTATGTGATATTTTATTAATTTTACTCTACTGCATCTACAGTGATAAGCATTATTATCTTCAAATCACCTAGTAGCTCAAAATCCATCCCTTCTTTCCTGACTACTAGGCAGAAAGACAATTGCTACCACTGAAGTTTTATCTCAATTCTATTACACCAATCCACAAGATTAGCTACATCTATTTGTGTGATAAACTGATTCTTTCCTATATTAACAATAATTTACATAGCCTGCAAGTACAGTAAATATATATACATTATTTCAAATAAACCCAAAATACTGATTAAAAAAACTGATCCTAAAACCATTTCCTGAACCATTCATTCAATTGCTTTTGATTCTAATCCTAATAACCATGATTCTCTGTAGACTCTTTTTATCTACCTTTCAATTCTAGTATGTATCTCCTTCTCACTATCTTAAATCAGAATTTGTCTTTGCTTAAAACCCAATTGTGTAAGTGCATTGTATTGCATTCATCTATGAAAAGTTATCAAAACTGTATATTAGTTTAGACTAGCATCTTTTACCCAACTTACATGGACTATCTAATAGCAGTTAATAGTAAGTATATCACTGCTACCATAGTTCACAAATAATCTAATATTAGGTGAAAGAAATTAACTATGTTTTATAGTCTTCTCTGATTGCATCAAATGCTTCAGTAGAATTACTTGCACATAATGAAGCAGATTGTCAAATATTTAGTGATTTGTTGAAATCCTTTTCTTACGTTTATGATCCAAACCTTTGAAAAGGATGTAGTTAGCTGATGATGATTCTATGGAGATGATTATGTTAGATGTGTGTGAGAATAGGTCTGGTTTTTCATAGACCTTTATATTGAAGATAATTTATGTTGAAAACAACATGCAGTTAGTCCTACTGTTTTTCAAATCTTCTAGTATCCCAGAACTGGTATTTTCTGGTTGTTATTTCCATATCTTATGTCATTATGGCTTTGGATGAATTGTCCTTCTTAAATTATATGAAAATGTTCACACATCTGTTTCATCTTTTTAGACATTTCACTCTTAAATACGCAATTTCAGCTCATTTCTTGGCCTGTGGAATGAAGATAATTTTTTTTCCATATAATCAGTCTTTAGGGAATTTTATGCTGAAGCAGTGGAAAAATGTTTTTAATTAATATTTACTTACTTATTTTTTTGTTTCTTCTGTGTTTGGGCAACAGTAAGATATAACATGATAGGTGGTAATAAAGCCATTGTAACAGATCTAAAGCAGCAATCCTGATGTTAACCACATGATGAAAAACTTTTCTGAGGTTATGCTGCGATCAAAATGTGGCATTGAATTCACTAATGTAGTTAACAGGATAGTTTGAATTTATTTCAAAGTACTCTAGATTCTAACACAATTTGGAACTCTGACTATACTTCATATCATTCCTTCAGAGCTGGAAAATGTTCACCTCTGCAGTTACAATGTAGAACATTACAGGAACCTCTTCAAAGTGTAGGATTACAATACTGCATCAGATTCACAACTTGATAAGGAACTTCTTATTCACAGCTTGACTGAATGTTACAATCCTAACCTCCAAAACCTTTCCCCTCTACAGTGAGAAATTTCTGTTTCAGTAAATAGTTCCGGTTTACCATCTGTGAGATGATAAAGATAGGGAAAGATAGGGATGCAAAGATAGGGAAAAGCCAGAAAACCACACAAGTACAAATTTTAGGAGATATTTAGCTGTCTTAAGATTTTTTTTACAAACATCTAAAATGGATAGACAGCCATAAAGCCAAACATCTTCCCTTCCTCCTTCTTTCCTTCAGTTTTTATTGCTGAGCAAGACATCTTATGTCAGACAATATCCCTTTGGTCATTTGGGGTCATCTGTCCCAGATGTGCACTGCCAGTAGACCCACTGGCAGAGCAGCATGAGAAGGCCTTGGTGCTGTGTAAGCACCCTTCAGTGATAACTAAAACATCAGTGTGTTAGCAACACACTAGTTGTTTTGGTCACACATCCAAAACACAGCACCATACAAGCTAATATGAAGAATATTACATCTGTCCTGGCCAAAACCAGGACATAGAGAAATGAATCCCTCTCTATTGTTAAACGAATCTGTAGCAAATAACCACTGAAAGATCAGCTTTCCAGAATTTTTAACAGGAAGGCAATAAATTACAAAGGATTAAAGAATTTATTAAGTAGGTCAAAAGCCTTCAAAAGATTCTAAATGTTAAAAAATCATGTGGGAAAGGGGTTTTTTAAGCATTTTTTTTTCCAGATGGAAATTAAAGAGACAATAACATGTTTTTCTAATGGCAACAGTATTCATTTGGAGTCTTTCATGACATGAAGTAAGAAACTGAATAAAATGGGGAAAAATGTGAGTCATGCCTTATTTGTTTAGATGCCTCTCCTGAAGCTAGAACCATCTGCAAAGTTTATTTGCTACATTAGACAAACGAGCTATTTTTCTTTCCCAGGGCTAAACCCATTCACTTCGTTTAATTCAAGAGCATGTAGAGTTTGTCCTCTATAATGACTTCTCCAACTTTTCCACTTTTACTCTGACTTTGCCTGAGGCACATGTATATTCAAGCTGCAAAATAAAAACAGGTATCCATTATCTAATCACAGTAGAAACCAAGTTCCAAAAATTGAATATGTATTTCATTAAAACATCCAGAAGATACAAAGGGAAAAATCTCAGCACTCAGTACAATCCACTGTATGTGTAATGGTGAACTATGACAGGAAGAACCTCCCCTAACATTGCAAAAATTTTGCTTGCGTTTAAAAGATACACTGCAGAAAATTGCATTAGAGGCCTTGAAATACAAGGGACTCTACCGTGTGACTCAGTGAGCTGCAAGGCCACAGTTAACCAGACTAGACTAGCTAGAAGACAATTTAGGGGATGTAGCTGTATGTATTTATTTTATGCTCACATTCTTGTCTCTTAATATAGAGAAAAGTGAGAAAAGACACATATTTTATGGTGTCAGAATCTATTTGCTCTATACTTATATCTTTATATTTCTCTTGAATATTTTATTAGTCATTTTTGTAGATAGGGTGCAAGCCTAGACAGGTCTTTATTCTGATGCAATTTGGAGTCATTGTCCTATGTCTTATATTCTTGGCCTTATTTACCTTCAGGGGAAACATCTGCATCAGTGCTGCAGGGCATCCATGATCTTTTGAAGAAAAGCTGATCCAGGTAATTTTAGAATGTTATTCATTTGACTTTTGAATAAAGTCTTTCTATCCAGAAAATGTAGGACATATAACCTACAAATTCCATCCAATAGTATGAATTATCTTTTATGTTTGTGCTCAATGATTACTTCTGTATCAAACTTTTTATCCTCACTTGTGTTGTGTGGCCAACCAAAGTACAACAGGCAGCTGGAATACATTTTTGTGTGATTCAGTTGTTTCAATAAGTTTCTCTGCTGACTGACTTATCACAAATATAGTAGGAAGTGAGACATTTATGCCCTATCACCAAACAAATTGACTGAATTTGATTAAACTTTTCATAGAAAATTTATGGATGGAACCTAATGCTCTCAGAATTCCCAGCATCATTAACCAGCCTGTGATTAGCTCTGTTCAAAAGACCTTTCTTGTGTCCTATGATTTCAGTGTGGTTTGGCTTCTAAAATAGCAAGGTAGGAAGAGTTATACTTCTGCTGAATCTCATAGTAGATTTATTCTATGTTAATGAGTAGAGCTGGATCATGACTATGCATAGTACGATGCATGGTTTATATGAGAATACTGGTCAAAATTGAATTGCTATAAATTTCATTCAGAAAGATATATAATAGCTACTTTTTACAGATGTATCAAGCACTACATTTGCAAGTATCTTCTTTCCAGCCATGCTAAACTCTGAGTAATTTGCATGTGGAATTTCACAATATGATTAGGTTTTCTCATCAAAAATATACTGGCAAGACAAAAAAAACCCCATATAGTAATGCCAAAATTTATAACAATGACAGAATAATGACCTGATTTTTCCTCTTCTACAAAATATAATTTAAAAATCTGTTTCAAGAAATTCAAGAAAATAAAAAAATACTTTTTTTTTGACAAGACAGAGAAATACCTAAGCCTCCTACCGAAGTTCGAAGTATTGGAAGTATCTCAAAATGGCTGTCCAATAAATACTAATGAGGGCAACTGATGACATTAAGTTGTAAAACCAGTAACACAGAGCCCATAACAAGACAGTACACAATTCAAGTCATTAGGTATTAATTACATAATTATACCTAAAATATAATATGATGTTTGATATGAATGGGTATTAAAATTGAGTATTAGGTCATAATCTATGTTCAAAGCTGTTGATAAGTGGGGGGTTTTTTACATTTTGAGAAGGAAATAAATGTAGAAAGTGAGATATAATTAGCCAACACCATATGGGCAGTAACTTCCATGGTATTCCATAACATCTTTTAATCTCTATGTTCTGGCAAAACCTGCTGTTTAGAGGTAATATGGGCCATAATTATCTACCCCTTCCAGAAGAAATGAAATTCACTGGACACAATGTTCCAGTTATGTTCACCCAAGTGTTGATCATATTGTCCAGAAGGTTGTTACCTTTTTGTTAATAAAAAACCCCACATCTTTTCCTGCAAAACTAGTTTCTGTGGATTCGGACTGGAGACTGTAATGGTACATGGGTTTTTTCTTCCCAAAAGGTGGGATTTGGCATTTTGCTTTATTAAATTTCTTGAGGATTCAGTCAGATCATTTCTCCATTCTGCTAAGGTCTCTGTGAATAGTAGCCCTTCCTTCCACTTTATTGACTGCTCCCTTAATTTTGTGTCATCTGCAAATTGGCTGTGAGTGCTTTCCATCCCATCTACCAGGTCATTAATAAACATGTTAAATTGGTATTGGCTCCAATTGGCTCTTCACTGACTAATGACAGGCAGCCAGCCCTGTTTCATTGTTGGTGATCACAAGCCATTGAGCCTGGTGGTCCAGCCAAGTTTCCACCTACCTTATAATCCACAGATCCAAATTATGATAAATACTACTGGAAAAGTTCCATTTAAGTAGAACAGCTAGCCCTGGAGCAGTATAGCCAAAATTCATTTTAGTTGGGAAGCAGTTATGAAAAAGTAAAGATATGATGTGTTTTTTTTTCTCAGTCAGAAGCCTTATTTACAAGGACTAAACAGAGATTCTAGACAACTAGCTTAGGTTATAGATATTTTAAATGGAAAAGCAAAAGCAAGATGAAATTGTCGTCATTTAAGAAGCTTCCATTTTAAGACTACAGAGAGTGACTGAACTTACAGTCCTCCAGAAAAAGATGTAAATGCATTCTTACAGTCCTCCAGAAAAAGATGTAAATACATTAAAAGAATTGCAGAAAAAATGGGATATAAAGATGAAATCATTCTTATATTTCTGCATTGATCAGGTGTCATCTTGTTGAGAAACTGCAAGACAAGAGGGATATAGAGAACCAAACAGATCTAAAGGACAGTCAGAATGCTCAGGAGAGTTGAAACTGTACCATGCAAGTAAATATTGAGAAAACTTGAGTTGTTTTGCATATGAAGTTCTCTCCAAGTCTTGGGTGGAGGTGGCAACAAGTAATGAGCTTAAACTCCAGCAAGAAAGGAACAAGTCAAATGATAGGAAAGGCAAGAAAAGAAAGCACTTGAGCAAACTGCCTGACATAGCTGTGGTATACTTCAGTCTTTTAAGATGAAACTAGAGAAACCTCTAACATGTATCTCAGTCCCATCAGTCTCAGGATCTCTCCCAGTCTTATGCTTTGTAATTGGCAGTTCTGTGGTTGTTGCATTAATAACCTCAACAACTTCAAGATAAACATACACCTCTTTGGAAGTTAGCAGGTGGGAAACCTTTCTTCCTCTCTCATCAAGCGTGCAGCAAATGTGTACCAAACTATTTGATCAGTCTGGACAAAAAGATAAAATCTGGCCCTCAAGACTTCTTGCCTTGGCAGCAGGCAGCATCATAGAATTTCCATTTTTTTTTCTGAAAATAAACAAGATCTTAATTCTTTTATAAGCTGTATGTAGTTCTAGAAATGAGTAATTGATTTATTTTTTCAGATAGAGTTATTTTCAAGCATAGGATAGTTTAACATAAACTACTCATTTTAGAAATCTTTAAGCACTGATGTAAGAAGAACATGAAAAGAGGAACATTAAGTTCTACAACAGCTCTAATGATTTAAATAATTTTTAGTATTTGTTCTGTTATCAGTCACAACATGTGCTGACCAGGGAAGCAAAAGTAATAATTTAATGAATTTGTCATTTCCCAAAGACTAGAAATCTAAGCTTGTCTTGGGAATATATGAGTAACAAATATGATGAGTAGGCTATTCATTGTGAATAAAGATATAAATATGGATAACAGTCCATCCCAAATATTCCTGCAGACATATGTTAAATACACACATCAAATAATATAAGAAAGAATGGTACAGTAATATTGAATCCCTAATAATTTCTCAGTACACTTAAGAATAAATGGATTATAGCTAAATTTGGAAGGAAGTTTCCAAAATTTGTTTAATTTCTATGTTAAGTTTATGTTCCATTATATTGTATTGATTTAATTTCCCTCAGTTTGAACTTGAGGAAATAGTCCACACCAGTAGAACCATAACCACTAGATCACCTTTAATCTCATAATTTGTGTCCACAAAAAAATCTGAAAATGCAAAACACCAAGCTAATGTAAAGACATTTCACCTAACCACTAATCAGCATGACTATGAACATCACAACTGTCCGATCATTAAGACATCAACACATACCCTGTGATATCTGGAATTCTCAAGGAAGAGATCATTCCTTCAGTACATGCATGGACTAGCTGTGTACATGTGATTCCTGCTACCAGCAAAATGATGAAGACAGGTTTCTACAAATTAGCAAACAAAACATTCATTTTGGAAAAAATTAGCAAAGGATCTATCATAATAAAAATATCAGGGATACACTATCACAATATGGAAACAACAAGTTTTATATGTATATATATTTATATATATGCTTTTTTTCAGCTCATCTTCCCAGTCTGAAGAAGCCAGACCCAAAGTCAGCTTGTATGGGAATAGAATAGAATAGAATGGAAATATGAAACCAGAGTATGAGAGTCATTATATATGAATAAACTGTCACGGTCTTCCCAATAAATTGTAAGACCATCCTGTGAGACACTGAGACTTATGTTCTCTATGTAGAACAAGGCGTGGACAAACCACAAGGCGTTTTCTTACTCTCACAAATTGCTGCAAAGCAATGCATCAAAAATCAAAGAATTCCCTTGATAGCTTTGCAGCTAATATGCTCCAAGTACTCATCATTCCAAGATAATGCAAATATAAATATGATGAATTTAAGAACATAAGGGTCCATTCATATGCATAATGTAAATATGAGCTTTCTACAAATATAGTTTACTGCTTGTGCTCTTCCTTAGCAGCTATCTTGTTAAACATCCCTTCTGTAAAGGTGATTTGCATTTATATCAGGTAAATTTCACTGGTATTAAAGACCTGAGAAATAAAATAGCTGTATAAGCAGAAAGCTTTTTTTACTAGTGCGTTAAAATGTGGAGGTCATGTATAGTTTGAGGTTGGAAGGTAAGGGAAGAAGAAAGTGAGGCCCCTTTGACAGCTGAATTCCAACAGCACTTCGAAGAGAGAGATAAGATTAAAACCTCCACCATTCGTAAAATGTTCCATTTAGCTGTAATAGTCTTATCTTTTGGCTTTACAAGATAAACCTCGCTAACACAAACTGTAATTATAGGAAGTATTTCAGGAAATTGTTACATTACAAAGGAATGTTTTGTAATAATATTCATAAAAATACTGTAGAGATTAGCGGGTTTAATTCTTCTGAGGAGTCCATACTTGCCCTGGTGGTTGGCTGATATCCAAGGAGAGAAAAAAAATTAAAGGTGATTGATTATTTTTGATAATACTTTGTCAATACTTACTTAGTTAATCTTTTATAGTATATTTTTTCCTCCTCCATCGCAAAAGTTGCTCTTCAGCTTTTTCTCATGTTCCATCTTCTACATTAATAATCTTCAGTTATTCTTACTGAAGGCCTCTTTATGTCAACTTGCACTGTTTGAAATTAACTGCTAGCAGTGACAAGGAATAAGTCACCTAGTCAGTGTTCATTTGGTCATTTACACTTGCTAATGAATCTATTAAGAGTCAAATATTTTTCATTTTATTCAAAAACAGTGGAACTTTTTTAAGAAATAGAATAGATAAATTTAATCTTACCAACATATGCCACTTAGTTAATTCAGTATCAAAGTACTACATTTTGCATGTTAATAATTAAATTACTGCTCTTTTATTTCTCATGACCCATTGAACCTCAATGAACTAGGATGCAGTTAACATTTGCTGCACTAAGAATTATATTTGCTGCACTAAGATTCATAATCTATAATATAGAAGAACATACCACATAGAAGGTATGTTCTATGAGACACATACCTTGTTCTTTGCTTAGTGTAGTAAGCCACTCACTTCAATGAGTGCAGATTTCTCCTTGTGCTCCAGCCAGTAATGGCTTGTTTTTATTTTTATAAGACTATTTCTAGCCATCCATGTTTTTTATTAGATGCAAAATTAAATAGATCTTTGTTATCAAATCAGAATACATGGAGTGAAATGATTTCTTAATGCTGATCATATGTGGATCAGGAGTAAGCAGACCTTCATACAAAAAAGTCAAAATGCATAGTTAGATGGGAAAATGTTAATCATTCCCCTTCCTTTCTCTTTTCAAGCCTTCTTTGTACTCTAAAAATCAAATGAACTGCAGAAACCCAAACCAGCACAACTGCCAAAGTTACTCAGAATTTTTTTTAATTAAGTGTTGCTTCTTAATCTCCTTTGAGTTTCATTGCTGACTGATTCATTTTCACTACAGGCATTCTGTTGTCTCCAGCTGCTTTACAGGGCAGTTTTCACAGACTTATTTTACATTGCTGAGGTTTCCTTACCTTGTGCTGACAAGGACTTTAGAGGGCTGTGGCTGAAGGCTGGTGTTCAACATTGACCACAAGCTTGTACAACAGTCTGATCAGCAGTACAGTTAGAATTGCTTAGAATTTCCTCACCCTAAAAAATAAATGACCCTTTCAGAAGAACAGCTATGGACAATGTGAATCTCTTTATTCTTAGTGGGTAAGAAGTGGCTTTGGCTTTTAAAAGGTTTTAAAGGTTTAAAACCTTTAAAGGTTTTAAAACCTTTTGGGGTTTTTGTTTGCAAAAAAAATTAAAATAGTTATAATACTTCAATTCTCTGAAAAAATGACAAGCATCTCCAATCTAAGTTCATAGCCTTGTAATGGAGGCACTCATGTTTCAATAAGATTTTAAGCAACTTAATCAGATTTGTTCCACATATTCTATTTAAGAGAAAAAGTTTTTTCTTCTCCAGTACTTAAAAAAGATACTTCTTAGCACCAGAAGAAATATGAGTAAAAACTAACTGTATGTTCAAGTCCCAGCTTTTTATTCCAAACAGTTGAATATACACACATCTGAATAGCTTTTGATGAACTGCTGTGAGGTCTACACATGCAAAAAGCTGTCCTGGGTCCATGTGTTGACGCAGCTACCCACTATTTATGCATACAGCTACTTACTAAAAGAGAAAATTGAGAATTTGTTCTAAACACAGCCACAAGCTAAAACCTCCATCAGTCCATAATCCAAGTAGCTATGAAGCGAAGAACATGCCCAATGGAGACATTAAATACAGAAAGGATATTTATATAGCAATAGGCAGTGATTGCTTTTGCTTGTGTTTAATGTATACAAAGGGGTTTATGACTTGTTTTTGCAATGAATTGTAACTGTGTACTTTGTGAAGTCTCTGCCATAAAAGTATCCTACCAGCTCTCTTCTAGATGATGTTACGAAGCATTTATGATACATTTGATGTTTGAAATTAGATATAAAATTCTTTTTCTTGAAATTCAACTATAGGTATAGTGCACAATACAGTCTATTTCAATTTACTTTACAACCCTTTTTTGACTCTTCTGATATCTATGCATGACAGAGAGAGAGGTAATTAATCTCATGTTATGAGCTGAGAAGTAAAAGCTGTTGATGGCTAAGATATGGTGACTGGGTGGGAGGATGCACAATGCACTACTCTGGGACCAGGGAGTTTGCTGATGATCCTCTTTAACTGTGTTGTTTCTGAACAGATTGTGGTGTCATGACCAGGCTAGAGGATAATTTTGAAGCAGCTGAGAAAATCCCATAAGAAAATTATACCCTGAAAGCTTCTTTTTTTTTTTTTTTTTTTTTTTTTAACATGGGAATATCACCAGAATGTGACCTGCTACTCAGTAATTTCACTTTTTACAGTAAATTAATGAAAACACTGAGTAAGTTTTGTATTTCCACATATACTTCAGCACAGGCAGATGTCACAACTACAAAAATATTCAGGCTGTTCCCTCAGAGGAGGAAAGCTCAGTGTGATAGAAAATTATTGCACGTGACTTTATTGTTTACTGATACCTCAGAGTAATTTCATATTAGTCCTTAGTATCTTCCAGTAACAAATACTTCTTTTGAGACTTACTCTGTACTGATTTTTAATTTAATCTTCCCCTGACTAACACTTTCCTTCAGATCATGTAACTGTTTCTCCTTTTCCATAGGGACAGTGAATTACGATTTCCAACCCATTTTTCGTCTCCTTTGGCTCAGTCACCCTGTTTTGATTTACTTGTTAATCCCAGTGCTACCACTTTCCTATTTCATTCCTATTCCTATCATTTTCCTATTTCATATCAACCAAGGTGTAGGAGCTTCACTTACACTGATCACATATGGCTCAGTAGCCACATACTGGGCACAGGAGGATTAGGGAACAGAAAGTGCTGCTGTCTTTTTGAGATGGGATATTATGGGGTGCATAGAGCTGTCACACCTTAAATTAAGCATATAAAATTTCACCCTTCAATTTAGTGCCAGTTTTTGTTATATTCATGGTATAGCATATCTTGCACAACTTTCTTGCTAGTGATTACACAGCTTAAAATAAAAATTAGAAAGAATAAAATAGATAAAACAGCCAAACAATGTATTTGGTCCATTAAATGTGGTATGATTAATATGTGGTAGGTTCTCATTTGAGAAGAAATCACAAAGAAGTGTTCTCAAGACCAAAAGGATGTTTTAACTACATATGTGTGAATGATTTATGAAAACAATCCAAAAAGGAAATGTTTACATTCTAAGTTCTTTGCTCATAGTGCCACATATCTAATCCCTTTATTTTTATTTTCTTCTCCCAGACTGTAAGAAACTGCTGTATCTATTGTAATAATTTACAGTTCCTGTTCGGTAAATTCAGATGAATCCAAAGTGGTCAGAGAGCTTCATTAACTTCTGTCCTTCTGGAGACTATCAAGGTTATAGGAATATTTCCAGTAAGAATAAAATTATTAATTAGGACAGTATACACCTTTAGTGTGGCCATATCCCTAACAATATTACCACTGAATCCAACCTGCATTTTAAACTATTTCAAGCTTCACTGCCACTGCCTGTACTATCATCATTCTTATTTCAAAGTCCTCCTATACTTCAGAATATGCACTGCAGACAGACTAATAACAGAATTATCAGATGTCTTGATAGCAAATCAGATTTCTTAAACAATCTGTCCCACGCCTCTTTGAATTCAGCTTAGAATTTGATTAGATTTTCAATTTTTTTTAATCAGATTTGATTAGATTTGATCAGATGCCACATGGTTCACAGCAGAATCTCAGTATAGTTGCTGGAAGCAACACATAGTACATACACTGACACTAAGAACTTACAGTCTTTAGTGATTCTCAAATTCACTTAAACAGACATAATGTTTATGTAGAAAACCATCTGCAGTTTACCAACATCTCAAACTACCCTACTTCTTAACACAATATCTCTATCCTTCAGGGTCAAGAAAATCTCTCATTGTCAGATCCTGATCTTCTTATAGGCTCCTGAGTGAAATGAAAAGCAGAACTCGTGTCCCTCTGAAAAATTACAAGCTCGTTATTGTGGTAATAAGGACTTTGGATAATATTCTGGGTTTAGCTTTAGGGTGTGGCAAGGAATTTTACAGCTTATATTAACAGACATTCTTGAAGTCATAGGGAACTTGAATGTTTTTTGACTCTGTATTAGCAAATTAGCAAATTTCACACCTAATATTCACTGTTAGAAAACTATTGAGAGATGAAAAAATAAAAATAATTTATTTAATATAATTAGTTTTTGAAGCTATTTATTTAGAAGTAGGTTGTTTTCCTTGTATGTGAATGTTGGGAGAAACATCAGCTCAGAAACAAGGTCTATATACTTACTAGAGAAATCTGCTCTCTTAGACTTAAAGGTGAAAATATCTACGTATCTGGCTCTTTCTTGATCATGTAACACAGATAGCACTGGATCAAATAGTGTATTAAAAAGAAAAGCTAATAAAATATCATGCAAAGTCTCATTACATCCCAAATCTGCCGATTATTCTGCTTTTTCTACATAGTTCATCACTATAAAATAAACTTTGATTTAGTACACTGTATACCAAGAAAAGGTTCTCTCAAGAAAGCCATCTGAGAAGGAAGATGAAATATGTCATCCAGAGAGTTTTATCTCAAATTTGTGACTTTTTTATATTCTGCCTCTTACTGAACTTTACTAGAAGTCACTTTTTCCAAAAACATATTACAGCCAGAAACTCTCCGTAACTCAAAGGGGAGAAAAAAGTGCTTTAAAAGGACCACAATTCCTGGAGTTGAATCCAAGATTTTCCTGCCTCCTAAATACTTTATTAAGATTTTTTTTTTTTTTTTTCACTAATCCTCGACTTTTGTTTATGCACAATGGATGTCTCAGCAGATGGGCTTGTGAATGCTTCCATCTCAATACAACCTATACACTCATTTCTCAAGCACTAAGCTCAGAGCATTTTATGCAACAGGAAATGTGCACTTCATTATCTTGACACAAAGGAAACTGAATTTTGGACTCCAGCAAATAACAGACTAAACATTGAATACAGATGGAAGATGATACAGATAAAGCCTACTACTTCAGTCGTATTTTAAAAGAAAACATGACTGGAAATCTTACAAAGTATAAGGTAGACATCTAAAAATAAGTCTATGATTGATTATAGGTTGATACAGATTATATTGTTTGGACTGAGCTATACATTTTAAGTTTCCTTTCCAAATGTTATTATCTTCAGTAGAGATTTCAAATGGCAGGCACAGGACTTTTGAATTCAGTCAAAAGTTGGAGTGGTTGCCTGGGTACAAGTCAAAGGTGTGTTCTGTACCTGCTCAAACTACATCTCTCCTGCCTTCCCCTGACATTCTCTAGATCATAATCAGCTTGGATCTGCACTACAGACCTCCAGGTCCCTCTCTAGATGTCAGATTGTGTACAACTTTTTCATTTGTCATGTAATTGCGTTTTCTCTTTCTGGTTGCAAGCAAATACACTGTAGGTTATTGAACTCCATCAGCACTTTGGGAAATCAGGAGGTTGTTTGCACCTTTAATGTTCCAACCAATCAGTATTGCACTGGTTTAAAAACAGCCTCATTTCTAGGGAAGTGCTTTCAGAATAAGAATGTTATAGAGGCTTATGCATAAGTTAGCTTATTCATAATATATATAATTAGAATACAGTAAATGGCTGGAGAGCTGCCTAGCAGAGAGGGATTTGGGGGTGTTGATTGACAGGTGGCTGAGCATAGGCCAGCAGTGTGTCTAGGTGGCGAAGGTGGCCAATGGCCACCAGGAATGGTGTAAAGAGCAGAGCCAGGGAGGTGATCTTACCCCTGTACTTGTCCTTGGTAAGACTTCAACTTGAGTTCTGTGTGCAGTTTTATGAATCGTAGTACAGGAGGGGCACTGAGGTGCTGGAGAGGGTGCAGAGAAGGGCAACTACACTGACCAGGATCTGGAGAATAGGTCTTAGGAGGGGAGGCTGAGGGAGCTGCAGCTGTTCAGCCTGGAGAAAAGGAGGCTGAGGGGAGACCTTACTGCTATCTACAGCTACCTGGAAGGACATTTTTCCATTATTTCTTAATTTGCTTAAACCCTCTGGGCTACTTAAGCCCTCTGTTGCTGGGCCTTAAGGAAACTGTCTCTACTGTCAACTTCATAGAATCATAGAATCATAGAATCATAGAATCATAGAATCATAGAATTAGGCGGGTTGGAAGGGACCTCAGAGATCATCTAGTCCAACCCTTGACCCACCGGAGCAGTTGCTAGACCATGGCACTGAGTGCCACATCCAGTCTTTTTTTAAATGTCTCCAGGGACGGAGAATCTACCACCTCACCGGGCAGTCCATTCCATAGCCTGATCACCCGCTCCGTGAAGAAATTCTTTCTAATATCTAACCTAAACCTCCCCTGGCACAACTTAAGACCATGCCCTCTTGTCTTGTTGAAGGTCGTCTGTGAAAAGAGTCCAGTTCCCACCTCGCTACAGCCTCCTTTCAGGTAGTTGTAGACAGCAATGAGGTCTCCCCTGAGCCTCCTCTTCTTCAGGCTGAACAGCCCCAGCTCTCTCAGCCTCTCCTCATAGGGCCTGTGCTCGAGTCCCTTCACCAGCCTGGTTGCCCTCCTTTGGACCTGTTCCAGGACCTCTACATCCTTCTTAAACTGAGGGGCCCAGAACTGGACACAGTACTCGAGGTGTGGCCTAACCAGTGCTGAGTACAGGGGAAGAATCACCTCCCTGGACCTGCTGGTGACGCTGTTTTTGATACAGGCCAGGATGCCATTGGCCTTCTTGGCCACCTGGGCACACTGCTGGCTCATGTTCAGTTTCTTGTCAATGCAGACTCCCAGGTCCCTTTCTGCCTGGCTGCTCTCCAGCCACTCTGTCCCCAGCCTGTAGCGCTGCATGGGGTTGTTGTGGCCAAAGTGCAGGACCCGGCACTTGGCCTTGTTGAACCTCATCCCGTTGGAATCGGCCCAGCTCTCCAGTCTGTCCAGGTCCCTCTGCAGAGCCCTCCTGCCTTCGAGTTGGTCCACACTTCCTCCCAGCTTGGTGTCATCTGCGAATTTGCTGATGAAACTTCATGAAATTGCCTTTGCCACCAGACTTTCTGACATCCTGTGACCCTAAGCCAGTTTATTTTTTGTTTTTGTCTCCTCCAGTGTTTTTCCTGCCCACTTTATTTAAGAGCAATGGGGGATGCCAAGGTCACAGCAAACAGCCCAGTGTCATGCCTGGTGCCAGCCATGAGGTAACCAGCTTAAGTATGTTACCTGAATTCAACCCCACTCCACCAGTATGGAGCTTCAGAGTCCATAAAGCTCCAGGTTTCAAATACCAATCATCAATGCTAATGGTGTTTTCAATACACTTTGAGGAATTACCATCAACTAGGTTGTTCCTTTCTGCTTGCCTAGTCAATGAAATGCAAATAATATCTAATTCAACTACAATACTAATCCATAAAAGTCATAGGTAAGGAATACATCAGGATGCAAATTATCTGTGTATTCTCTGGGAAAAAAAAAAAATATCAATAAAACCTAGAGAAAATCTACATACTAACCTGCAGTTTTACACTTTCTACTTTTGAGAAGCATGAGAACATTTAACTTTGATTACTGGAAAAACACATGAAGAGATTCACTGAATAAAATCCTTGCTCTTTACGTTTTCATTTAAGAAGTCTACTAACAGGTTAGCATCTGTTGTTAACAACTTAAGCTCCCTATAATCTTAAAATTACTTTGAAAATACACCATTTTTTTTCTTAAATAAGAGTGTAATGGGTCATTACATAAAAAATAAGAGCTGTATTAAATAAAGTTTATGAGGTATTTTCCCTTTATTTTTTCTAAACTTTAGTACATTTAGGGAACATAAAATGTCCCAGATTTCTGAGCTTTTGTCACAATAATGTTGCTTGCTGCAAAAGTAAAAAAATTATGTAATATTTACACAAATTATGTGCAAATGTTATGCATACCCTGTGACTGCAAGATGAATTATTGAAGAATATTTTAACAAATATTTATCATTAAATGTTAATCTTGTTGTTTCTAAAAAACAAATAAATTTGAATCTAAGTCCATTACAGCAGTAGTACTTTTAGAGACAGACTTTAATACCCATATGGCTGTAAAGCAAATATTGGAATTCTGAAAAGAAATTAAGTAATAATTAAGTAATGATTAATATTAATAATTAGATTTTATAATTAATAATATTAATAGTAATAAAGGTCTGGTGAAACTGCAAAGGAGCTGTATTATATCTCCCATATGCTGCACATACTGGCCTTTTACTAATAATGGATATCTTACAAGCATTGCTTTCTGCTTTGAAGTGTAAATTTATTGTGAAATGCAGTTGCTTTGTATTATATTGATTACCAACAGTCATTCTAACATCAGGTGTCAGAGAATCACATCAGAGGTAAATTTAATCTGAATTGTAATGTACATCATAAAATAAAACAGTTTATTACACTTGGAGCATTTTATATCTATATAACTTTCATAAATATTTACAAAAGCAGAGTACCTAGAGACTAGAGTTTTAACCTGCTGAGTGTAATAGAAGGCTTTCCAAAGATGAAACAACTGAAACAAAACCAGAAAGAAATTAGGCAAAAATGGTCGATATAAAAATGACAAAATTATTGCGTACACATTCAGGCAGTGTAGTAGATTTCCTATCACTTTTTCCAGAGAGTCAAAGTAGGATCTGGGAAAAGATGTCTGTGGTTTTGACTTCCCTGCACAAAATAATGGACAACATGAGATGATCTGAGAAAGATGAGAGAATATGGCCTAAATTTTAATATTTTGTTCCATTTTTTCCTGAGACTTTGATTCAAAGTAATTTACTTGACACAGGAGGAAAGTTATATTTTCTTGTTTTGAAGGTTCATTTAGACAAAGGCCTCTGAAAAACAACAAAAAAACCCAAAAATAATTAAAAAATCATAAGCAAACAAAATAAAAACCATTAAAAAATAAGATTACTTAAAAATAGACAAGATGCAAAGTATGGTACATAAATAGTTATTGAATATACTTATTGCTTCAAGGCACTATTAACTCATGAAACTGTAAAATCTCTCAGAGAGATAGACCTTTCAGTAGCAGGCTTAGTTTTCTCACCTTTTTTTCTCCTTTTCCCAATTCTCTCACAGCTCACGATGCACAGAGATGGTTTGATTAGATAATCTAGAGGTAATTAAAACTTATTTGCAGTCCCTACATTAATGCTCTCCATCTCTCAAAGAGCTTTATCCTCCCCTTCTCCAAATGTAATATCTAAAATTCCTATAGTTTCATTCTGTAGTTCAGTGAATTAATTAAGTACTCTGAGCTCATGACTTTCCAATGAAAAGGTTTTTTCAGGGCTTCTCTAGACAAAAAGAGTTTATAATCTATATCACTTCAGCTGGAAAGAGCATTGAACTTCGTGCTTTCTACACAGTGGCCCAGTTTTCACAGGAGACCTGAGGATGTCTCCTTTCCTGCAAATAATAATAATTTAAAAAAAAAAAATCTTTCATTTTTTCATACTAATATGGGTGAACAAAGCTAGAGTTATTTCAGAGACAGAAAAGACATAAAGCTTTCATTAGAGTTCTGAAATAATTTTAACCATTCACTATTTAACAGAAGAGAACAAAGAATAGATATAAAGGATGATGACACTTTTGCTGATTGTATCTGTTTTTAAAACAGGATCTAAAACTGCATTTAGGATGAAACACATCAATGTGTAGAAGGTATGCTCTAAAAGCCTCTATTCAAATCAATAATAGAGCTCAGTAATGAATATAGTTGATGGATATGATTTGACACTTTTATAGTTTTGGACACAGGTCTAGTTCAGAATTTTAGAATCAGAAGTGGGTGTTGAGAGATAGTAGAGCTCCTGTTTCAGCAAGCTCAATGGTTTCTATGAGTAATAGTTTTTGAGAGGGGTACTTAAAAATTTCTAAACATATTTCAAACCACAAAATCTTTTTCTGGTCCCATGAAAACCTGACTTTTTTAATGAAAAAGAATTTTCAGAAATAAGCTCTGTACATGCCCTTTTCCTAGCACAGTCATTTATATATTTGTACTGCAGTCTTGATGCCAAATGCAAAGTCACAGTAAGGCAGTAACATTGGCAAGGAAGGGCAGTGCTTTCTGATGGTTAATTACAATATTGCTGATGTATCGTTTTTTCCATCACCCTATACTGGAATGAAGGATCATTTTATGAAATCTAATCCTGGAATATCCTGGCAGGATCTCCTCTCTTAAGCTACACTGCCCTGACTTTATCTTATTTGGCTGTTTGGTGGTTGGTGGTTTTTTTGTTTTTTTTTTTTTTGTTAATTGGGGTTTTTTTTTATTTTGTTTTTGTTTGTTTGTTTTTAATTAATACTATTCAGAGAACTTTTTAACTCATTCAGAACTGAGATCTGCTTTAAATATTGCAAAATATTCTTGCTGAATCAAAATTATCTGGCCTGTTTGATTCAATCAATTAAGATTATTAAGAGCATCATAACTCTGTACACAAAGAGACAACACTCATAAATCAGTAGACATTTTAAATTAATTTCCACAGGTAGTACCTTGCCAGTAGCACATATAATCACTTTTTTGTTGTACAGAGAAGAATATCAGAAAGTTGATGCTGGCATTAATGAGAGAAAGAAAAAACATGTATACTCAGTAAAATGGCTAGAATGCTTGTACTTATTCCAAAGCTGTATTTCACTTGTGAACCACACCTTTCTGGGTCTTCATTTTCTACCTATAGTCATCCGTCACAAGGCAACATTAGAAAAACCCAGATCTACATGTAGTTTACTTCATAATAGTAGCAGGCAGAACACATGAAGCTGGAAAAGACAGGCATAAGTCAAAAGTGAAGATATTGTTGCTAAAGGAAGAAAGATAAATAAAACTGAACAAGCTCAGTTTTATGGTCAGCTGAAATAAGCTATATTCTTTAAATCCTTTTACCAAAATATCAGCCAACATAGTATATGGATGTTCCATGTGTGGTCGTGGCTGTGTGGCCTTGCCATTCAAAGCAGGATTCTGCTCTGCTTTTCACTGCATAACACAAATCCTTTTGAAATAAATTTACAGATTTCTGTCAGCTTTATTATTGAATGGTCACGTGGAATCTTGACGCATGGGAAACAAACTCTAAAAGGTTCATAAAACTAAGATGTAAAAATCCAGCTTGAATAAAGAAAATTAATTAATTAAAATTAAGAGTTTATTTCAATGAGGTGGGGAAAAAAATCGTGCTATCTAGTTATTTCTGATTTTATGAATCTTGCCAAGGAAAACTCTAAAAGATAATCTCTGGTTGGAGGCAGAACTTAAATAAGGGCTCCCCTGAGCCTCCTTTTCTCCAGACTAAACAACTCCAGTTCCCTCAGACGCTTCTCATAAGACTTGTGCTCTAGCCCCTGCACCAGCTTTGTTGTCCTTTTGAAATGGTCCAAGGCTCTGGCACTTTGGTCACAACAACCTCATGCAATGCTACAGGCCCAGACCTGAACATAGTGCAGCCTCACCAGTGTCAAGTACAGGACAATCACTTCCCCAGTCCTGCTGGCCACACTATTTCTGTTACAGGGTGCTATTGGTCTCCTTGTTCACTTGGGCTCACTGCTGGCTTATATTCACCTGGTACTTGACCAACACCCCGAGGCTTTTTTCCACTGGGCAGCTTTCCAGCCTCTCTTTCCAAAGCCTGTAACATTGCATGAGGTTGTTGTGACCAAAGTGCAGGAACGACACTTGGCCTTTTTGAACCTCATACAATTGGACTTGGCCCATCCAGAGTCTCCCTAACCTCAAGCAGATCAACACTCCTCTCCAGCCTGGTGGTACATGCAATTTTGGTGCAGTAATGCACCTTAGGCTCTCTGATTGTCTCTGATGTTTGCTATGACCCTTAATATATACAGGATTAAAAAAAAATAAAAATGGAATAACTTATACTGAAAGTCATCTCAGAGTGATGTCCAAAGTCCAGCTCAGGGTTTACGGTAACTTTGACAGAATATGACCATGAATGGGTGCTCTGCAACCTCTACGGGTAAATTTATTAACCTTTTAGATGCAAACTATTGTTTTGAGAATTTAAAAAAATTTTAGAAGTGACAATGAATATTTGTCTTAACTTGTTATCTTGCTGGCAGTTCCTATTTCCGTGTCTTTTCCAACCTTAAAGTGAGACAAATGTTTCATTTGCAGGAAATGAGACACGCATATATGTTATATATATTCATATGCACCTTTTCCAGTTACCATTCAGTAAAGTGACTGTGCATGTGCTTTTTTTTTCACTTTCTTTAAAGTGCCTTACACTTGTGCTGTGTTGAACTGAAATTGATTAAAGAAGTGCTTTTATGTTTTAAGAAGAAGCTGATAGAAAAGGTTAGACCACAGACATGAACTCTGGTACCAGAAGGAGATTATTTGGATTAATGGAATGTTTTCATTAAAAGTAAGAAAAAGCTTTGCAAAATGGTGATTAGAGGTTACCAAATAATGGTAATACTTTTACAATCACTCTTTTTTCACCTTGGTGATGTACATATAAGCACTAACCAATGCAATGTCTTGGAGAAGTTGGTCCATATTTTTGCTTATCAGAATTATATATTGCAGCTAACTGAAAGCTGACCTGAAGTAGAAATGTAGCACTTAGAATTATTATTTTATCATTGATCACAATTATTATGACTATTTTGCCTAACTGTAAATAACAAACGTTGTGATTTTTTTTTCAAAATAAAATTTGTTATTAGTAAGAATTTCTTTACAGAGAGAGTGATCTGGCATTGGAATGGGCTGCCCAGGGAAGTAGTGGATTCTCCAGCCCTGGAGATATTTAAAAAGAGACTGGATGTGGCACTCAGTGCCATAGTCCAGCAACCGCAACGGTGGTTCAAGGGTTGGACTCGATGATCTCTGAGGTCCCTTCCAACCCAGCCAGTTCTATGATTCTATGATTCTATAATTCTATGATTAAACTCCACATTTTTACACAGCTGCATGGTTCTCGTTAAATTGCAGATGAGAGAAAGATAGTTTTTCTTACCTTAAAATAGTTGGTTAGAATATACAGTAATTTTTTCTTTACTTAAGCAGAACTTGGACATCCTCCTAAAAAAGACATTGCAAGTTTAGAATGACAAAAATTATTGACACGTGCAACTAGCGTTCAGGAAAAACTTCTGTATGAGAAATCATTGTGAAAACCAGAGGTGGTATTTTCAGAACTGTAAGGTCATACTTGTGTAAGCAATCGTTGCCCTTAAAAGTTATTAAATATTTATATTACAAGCACAGAAACTCTGAAACAAATCCCTAGGCAGATGATTCCAGAACTTTTTTTTTCTTATGTTTTAGAAATCTGCACAATATGTTGCAGATACTTGTACCTCATTCCTGCCTTCTCTAGTATCCTAGCTGTTGAAAACCTGGTACTCCATAAAGATAAATTGAGGAACTGCATGCAGATCTTCTGAAATAATAAATTTACTGTTAAATTGTAACCCAAAATAACCATCATCTCTGACTCCTTTTTAGATGGAAAATGTTAGTATTCTTCCTAAAAAATAAATGTAAATACTCCAAGGCATGAAAGACTCCCAGGTTGTGAATATACATCTGACAAAATTAAAAAAACCTGTTTCTAAAATGGACGTAAGTTTTAGTATTGAGTCAAAAAATGCATCCATTAGCTGCAAAAGTCTCAAGGAAAGCAAGATTTAAAATACTGATGCAGTGTTTCCTAGATGGGTGATGGACAGGAAGGACTTTGTTACCTACATTAATTTTAACTCTCTTTTTACACTCATTTGGTATTGTAGAACTTCTTACCTTACCACTAGAAAGATTTTACTCCCTGATAAAAACATGGAGAAAGACCTCTTGAAGGACATTTCGGACCCTGAAAGAGGTAGAAAATTATTTGGAGCAATATGTGTCTGAAGACATTAAAATGGCAACAGCATTCTGGGCAGGATTACCAGTAGCATAGTCAGTACAAGCAATTGCTCCATTTTTCAGACCACATTCAAAATTTCAAATCCAGTTTTGGGGCCCTGACAACAGGAAGATGTTGAAAAACTGGGGCAGATATTGAACAGAGGGCTACAGAAATAGTTGGAGCTGGAGCACTTTTACCCTCTGAGAAGCAGCTGAGGGAGCTGAGCTTGTTCATCCTGGAAAAGGATCACTGAAGCTCCCAGCAGGAGTTCCCCAGTGCCTGTAAGGTGTTTACTGAGAAGGTGAAGCTAGATTCTTTACTAAGGTGTACAGCAAAAGAATGAGATGATGGTCATAAATTGGGAGAGGTTCTGAATTAATATAAGAACAAAAATTATGAGAGTAATAACTGAAAGCATATGCCCTAGAGGCTCTGGGTTCTCTGTCTTCGGAGGGTTCCATATAAATCTATATAAAAAAATCTTGAAACATCTAGCTTGAATTCAGTGTTGACCCTGCTTAAAGCATGACTTTGGATGAGACATTCCAAAATCCTTTCCAACTTGAGTGATCCAGCAATTCAATAACTTTAATAGTAGCAGGCAGTAGAAGAGTCCAGAAACTATTAGATTAAATATTTAGGGGCCTCACAGCTTCTAAGGAGTCATACAGTGCACATGGATAGCCCAGTGATGTTCAAGTTTTGGCTTCCTTCTCCAAGAGAAAGATGTTCCTCTAGCAAAGAGCATTCAATTAATCCCATGATAGGATTTGACGTTTTCCCAGCTAAGTCAGAATGCAAAGCATGTCCATTTTGAGTGTCATTTGTTGCAGAGCTAGTGCATTAAAGCTGCCTGTCCTGCTGTACTCTTAAATCTCATTGTTGTGTTTTTTCTAAAAATATGCCAAATTGATAAAAATCTGACTTTTCAGCACAGCTGTTCCAATTGGATCATTGCTGCAACCACATTAGGAAACAAAGAGAAGTAAAATGGCTGGAAAATGTTTTCTTTCCTTCTTAATATCCAGATTGTTGGTGTGAAGGTCTCTAGTCTTTGTCTTGGCTTCCACTTGCAAACTGGGCATTGACATCTGCTAATCGCTAGCTTCTAAGGGAATTGAGTTTAAAACATATGGTACATACAGTGCCAAATTCACTATGTGTCACAAAGGCGAGATTGTTTTCTTCCTCCTGTTTTGTATTTACAGCTAAAGCAAATTGGAAAGAAATGGGTGACTATCATGAACTGGAGCATAAGAAAAACAATAGATATAATAAAAAAAACAATCCACTAATGGATCCAGTTGCAAAAAAATGCTTTAGCAGCTGTTGTCTCATAGCATGTCCATAAGACTTTTAATACACAACTTTGGACTGTATATGGAGTAAGAAAGCTATAAAAAACAAACTTTATTAAAACTGTACTACATCCAGAACACTTCAGCCAAAGGCACACAGAAAGTACACCAGGGGTGGCTTGAATGTGAGTATCCTGGAGATACTCATGGTGTACTGAAAAATTGTACATCAGGGTGCAATGGAGTCCTGAGGAGTTACATGAAAGATAAACTGAAAAGGATCCTTTACCTGCCAAGACCTAAGTTCAGCTTCCTGAGTTTTTTCTTCCAACAGCACAGCTGATGGTATCATTAGACCCCAAGGTAGAGCAGTGTGATTTTTCCTAGAGTCTGGCCTCACTGTGGGAGAATGAGGGAAAGAGGCAGAAACTCCTGACTCCTAGTCACTGCATTCTGCCCTTTGTGAATTCAGATTTTGTTCCTGCTTCTGTCTTTAAATCAGAGGAAAAGGCAAGAGCTTAACCCACAGAGGTGCACATATGGTTAGTTAAAAATGGGGCAAAAGCAAAGTAGCTTTGTGAATGCCAAAAATATGATTATACTGCCCCCCTGATGAGTGTTAATCTGAAGTCACTGGAGTCTCTGGCGTCAAACTTTTTTAAGCAATAGAAGGACCAAACAGTTGTTACTGGCTTTAGTATCTCGGAGGTTACAGACAGCTGCAATGGAGGCGTTTGCTTACTGCAATTTTTATTTTTACTCATTCTAATATATTTTTCACCAGTGTGTTGTGCCAAATGGAACAGAGTCCCTCAATGTTCTTTCAGTCTAAAGCTAGTGCACTGCAAAAGGAGATTTTTGAAGATAGCGTACCCACGTCTTTATCTTCCTGAGTCCTCCTCCTTACTCAAGTCAGCCAACACTGCTTCTCATGTGGTTAAACAAAGGTTGTGTTTGCCAAGGAATTGGCTCTGTGAGCATAGAGAGTAGAATAAATCCCATCTAGCTAGAAGGCTAATTTAGACACTACCAAAATTTTGGGCACCTTCCTCCAGTGAGAGACAGTGCCATCAAGCCAGTGCAATCCAACATCAACACAAAAAAAAATTCTGTACAAAGTACAGAAAGTAAAACTCCACTATGAGCAGGAAAATGTGTATTACTGAGCTTTCCTTTCTCCACTGACATATTGAGAATATAGACACACAACAGGGAAAACTTCTTGTTCCATTTTTCTGTCAGTTACTCATCCACTCCAAAGTATGGCAGAATGATGAGGCACTTCGATTTGCTTTGAAACTCTTAAGAAACAGGTTAAACTGCCTTTCCCTTCCCCAGGGCCAGAATAATTAGCAGAATAAGAAAAGTAGATTCATATAGCTGTTTCTAGAAAAAAATTAGGTTTTGTGTTGCCTGTTTCTTAAACTCTAGATAAATGTTTTATCAGACCATTGGACAGAGTTAAGTACTCTTTACAAAGACAGCACACTCATCAATTGAATTTACTCCAGAATGTGAAGCTTTGCCAATGGTTAGGAGTCTCTTTTAAATAACAAACTCATGTGCCTGTTTTTATTAGGGCATTCCCTTCTGCCCCAGCTATATTTTTCATGCTGAAGAGGTGGTACAGCAGGTGAACAGGATAGAAACCTCAGTGTGAGGGCACCAATAGGCTTTTCTGGCCCTGACCAGCCTATCCTGAGACCCCCATTCATCCACTGGCCACAGGCCAAGGAACTGCATGTCAGCTCAGTTCAAGGATAGCAGCCCTGGCCTGGGTTGTCACCAGTGTGCCCATCTTAATCCTCATTTCTCATTTGGTTTCCTGGGTGAACCTTGGAGCTGTGTAATATGTCCCTGATATCATGACCAGATGGACTTCAGACTACACTGTATCTTGCCCATACAGCCTGTCCCTGGCCCCATCTATTTTTGACCCCAGATGGGCTTATAGAGGGGTTCAGGATCTGCTGCTGTCAGAGCCTGTCAGTGAACCTTGTTACAAGTTCCTGTTTCACTCCCCTCCATATTCAGCCCCCATATTACTTTGCCCTCACATATTACTAGTGAGGCACAGACTATGTCAGGTCACGGGTCAAGTTCTGCCTTGTCCCCATAATGGTGCATCCACTCCCTGACACACCATGACACTCAATATGGAATGAAATCTTTCTTTTCTAAATGCAATTCCATATCCCGACTTTAATTTAAACAAATTTTAGAATAATGTTAGGTTGAGAAGACTTGTTTATTTCCCTCAATTGTCACTTTTTTTCTGTCATTATAGCTTATTCAGTTTAGGTTCTTTCTTGGTTAATGAGCTATTTCAGAGAAGAAAAGTGGTTCTGCTCAGGCAAAAGCTTGATATAATACTGTAACTATGATGTTGTTTTATATTGGTTTCTATTTTTGTCTCTCAAAAGGAAGAGGAAAAAAAAAAGATAGTGAAGTCATCACTTCCAGTGTTTCAGTTCATCAGCACTGCATACATCACTGCCATCATTTAACCCTGATTTAGAATCATGAGGCTTCCCTTTACAAGAATGCCCTCAGATCTGATCCTATGCTATGGCCAGGCACGTTTTATCTCTTAAATAAATCTATCCTCTATAGACAGTTAAAAAGAAACTACAAGGAATGGAAGAGAGGACAGCTAGAATGGGGGGCATATAAGGAATCTGTCCAATCAGCAAGAGATCTAGTTAGAAAAGCCAAAGCTCAGTTAGAACTAAATCTAGCCAGGGAGATCAAGGGGAAAATAAAAAATTTCTATAGGTATATTAACAGCAAAAGGATGACTAGGGAAGGTATGGGTCCTCTCAGAAAGGAAACAGGTGAACTAGGGACAAGTGACATGGAAAAGGCTGAGGTTCTCAATGACTTCTTTACTTCAGTCTTCACTGTCAAGAGCTCCAGCCACACTCCTGAAGTCACAGATGACACTAGCAAAGGTTGGAAGGAAGATTGTAATTGTAACTGCCAATTGTAAGTGAAGATCAGGTTTGTGACCAACTAAAGAACCTGAAAGTGTACAAGTCCATGGGATCTGATGGGATACCCCCACGGGTACTGAGGGAACTGACAGATGTGGTTTCTAAACTGCTGTCTATTATATTCCAAAAGTCATGGCAGTCAGGTGAAGTCCCCAGTGACTAGAAAAGGGGAAACATAATCTCCATTTTCAAAAAGGGAAAAAAGGAAGATCCAGAGAACTACAGGCCAGTCAGTCTCACCTCTGTGCTCAATAAGATCGTGGAGCAGATCCTCCTCGAGGCACTGCTGGAGCAGAAGAATAGTAAAGAGGTGACTGGGCATAATCAACAAGGCTTCAGCAAGGGCAAATCATGGATGACAAACCTTGTGGCCTTCTATGAAGAGGTCACAACATCAATAGACAAGGGAAGAGCAAGAGACATCACTTACCTGATGTACCTGAGCAAAGCCTTCGACACTGTCCTGCACAACATGCTGGTCTCTAAACATAGTAAAACATGGGTTTGATGGATGGACCACTTGGTGTATTAAGAACTGGTTTGATGGCTGTACCCAAAGAGTGGCTGTCAATGGGTCCATGTCCAAATGGAGGCCAGTGACCAGTGAAGTCCCACAGGGATCAGGTTTTGGACCAGTCCTGTTCAAGATCTTTGTCAGTGACATGGATGGTGGTATTGAATGCACCCTCAGCAAATCTGCTGATGACACCAAGATGTGTGGTGCAGCTGGAGGGAAGGGATGCCATCCAGAGGGACCTTGAAGGATGGAGAGGTGGGTTCATGCCAGTCTCAAAGTTCAACAAGACCAAGTGCAAGGTCCTGAATCTGCTTCCAGGCAATCCCATGCACAGATATAGGCTGGGCAGTGACTGGCTTGAGAGAAGCCCTGAGGAAAAGGACTTGGGAATGCTGGTGGATGAGAAGCTCAACATGAGCTTTCAGTGTACACTTGCAGCCTAGAAAGCCAACTGGATCCTTGGCTACATCAAGAGAAGCATGGCCAGCAGGTCAAAGTAAGTGATGCTACCCCTCTATTCTGCTTTCATGCAACCCCCACCCAGAGTACTGCACCCAGTTCTGGAGCCCCCAATTACAAGAAAGACATAGATGTGCTGGAGCTTGTCCAGAGAAGGGCCACGAGGATGATCAGAGGGCTGAAGCACCTGTCCTATGAAGACAAACTGAGAGAGAATTGAGGTTATTCAGTCTGGAGAGGAGAATGCTCTGAGGAGATCTTTTTGTAGCCTTCCAATATCTGAATGTATGAATCAATGTAGATTATCATGTACCAAAAAAATATCCACTGGAAAGCAAGTATTGAGCAATCATTTTTCCAGTGAGTAGAGAAAACATTAATGGCAATAAAATACTGAGTTTGATATTGTTAATTCTGCTACTGGTAAAAGTAAACTTTGGAAAACCATGGCATTACTTTAATTACATGCTTATTGTCTTTGAGATTTCACATCACCCAAAATACCCTCTCATTTTACCAACATTCCACCAAAAAAGAAAAAGGAAAAAAATCACAGTTAAGTCAGGGTTCTTTATACATTTTTATTCTCAAATTTTACATACAGTGAAAATATTTTTATTGTCTCTATTTCCCGTGTTTAAGAAAACAAATAACTAAAGCATGAAAAATATTTAATCTTTTTGCATGTACCTTGGAGATATAACTCATTAAGTGTTGGGTAAATTTAGTCCAATCCATTTGTAAAAGAATTGACATATTAAGAAATTAAGCCTGGTAATGTTATGATTTATGGAAAAATCCTCTAAAATTTAATTAACAAAATAGATATTTTCTCCAGATTTTAACCATTTAATCAATGAGTACAGTATTATCCCAATTATCAAGGTCTCTAAGATATATGAAAAGTTGATCAGCTATAATTCTTTGTGAAAGTCTATGACCTTTTAAAACATTCTGAGATGCAGAATAGTGTTTCTGTTAGCAACAGAACAAGAACAGAGCAAGAATATATCCTGCCACTTCATTAAAATTCCATATAACCTACTGCTGCATTCATTCTATTGAATTTTGTAAGACTTCTTCAGAAAGGTTGCATCATATCTTGTTAGGATCCACTGCCTGATTAAAACCAGTCTGATGTTATTATTTGTTCAGGTAGGCCTGTTCAAGCTGAACTGATGGTCAATACTGGTATGATAATTTAGGGTAAATATTAAATATTATTCATTTCAACTTTGAAATTCAATTTTATCTGATGTACCAATTCTGCAGTTAATTTCATCTTTGAAATTTTTTTTTTGCAAGTAATATGAATGAATGGGATGGCTGGAAGAAATGCATACTTTGCATTACAAAACAAAGTATTATGCATCACCTAAAGTATTTCTCTCCATAGACAGGGAGGCCTATGTTGTTTATGCATTTCTCTCCATTGCTCCCAGTGGAGAGAACAAAGCTTTGTGTTTATTATAATAAACTTCTAAAAGGAAAAATGTGTGTCGGTATTGACAAACAATAAACAGAATTTTTTTGCAGGCTATATACATAAGCCAGTATTTTTGTTCTAAAAAAAATATAAAGGCTTTTAAAAAAAAAATCCTTTCCTTTTATACAGCATTAATTACTACACTTAGCATTAGTCTGGCTGAACAAATCAGATCTAATGGCTCAGCTGTTTCTAAGCCAAAAATAACTCTTTCCACCAGAAATATGCATTCATACATAATATGAAAATGTCTACATTTAATTTAGCACCTAGATGAGAAAATATATTTCAGCAAAAAGGTAGATGAGCACCATCTTTTAATTTATGTAGACTAACATTTTTCCTACACTACTAATGAGGGATTTAGGTTGTCTTAGATGGAGATTTGAACAACATGATTTAGTGGAAGGTCTCCCTGTCCATGAAGTGGAGTTGTACCTAGATGATCTTTAAGGTCTTTTCCAACCCAAACTACTCTATTATTCTATGATTTAATTTTTTTTTAATAATTTTATCTTTTCTTTAAGAATGATTATCCAAATGAGGGGCTTTAGCTTTTGAACTAGGATTCCTTTCTTATTGATCTCGAGCACTATCCAGGATGACATTCTGGATCTACTGACAGCAGATGGAGTTTTGCCAATAGCTATGCTGCTTCCAAGATTTCACTCATAAGTTATAACTAAACTACCTGTAATCTTCAGCCAAGGAGAAGATAATTCAATTTATGTGTCAACCATTTGCATACCTTCATTTAGCTTAGTTTATTTAGTGGGTTCATAGAAAGGCAACCATTTGCTTTCTTGATACAAAGTTTTCAGAGTAACTGTAAGAAATCTTTGATGTAACAAAATAACTCTACTAGTGGTCTACACTAAATATATTTCATAGAATAACATAATTGCTGTGGGTTTAGAATTTTAATTCTTCAAGCCTGTGGCAATGGCTGAAATTAATTTCTAAATTTTGATAATTAGAAATTAAATACATAACAGTCCATTATGAGATTTCAATGATTGTTTCCCTGCATCAGGTCATAATTTTGTTTTCCTCCTACTGAAAGAGAAAAATAAAATTTCAAATCTATGTATGAAAGCAACAGCAAAAAAAAGGACAGTGGTATGGAACTGGTATATCAGGGTTGCATGTTATGAAACTTGAATTGGAAATTATTATTGAATTTAAGAATAATTTGACTAGATCTGGCACTAGTTTGCAGGGGAGGAGGGTAGCCCTCTATCTTACAGTTGTGCTGCATTTCCTGATGGTGAAGGAGGGCTAAGTTTGCTTCCACATCTCCCGGTAAATACGCAGCAAGTGAGAACAATGTCCTAAGACTGTATCTTTCCTTGAGAAAATCTTCAGTCAATTACAGGCTGAGTATAAACCAGCAGTGTGCCCAGATGGCCAAGAAGGCCAAAAGAATCTTTGCTTGTATCAGAAACTGTGGTCAACAGAACTAGAGAAGGGATTGTCTCCCTGTGATTGTACTCAACACTGGTGAGGCCAGACCTTGAGTCTGTCTTCAGTTTTGGGTCCCTCACTACAGGAAAGACATTGAGGTGCTGAAGGGTATCCAGAGAAGGGCAGTGAAGATGGTGAGGAGTCTTGAGGACAAGCCTTAGGAGGATTATCTGAGGGAATGGGTGTGTTAATCTGGAGAAAATGAAGCTGACAGAAGACCTTATTGCTATCTACAGCTACCTGAAAGGTGGTCTTTTCTCCCAAGCAACAAGCAACAGGCCAAGAGGAAATAGCCTTAAGTTACAACATGGGAGGTTTAGATTGAATACTCAGAAAAATCTATTCACTGACAGAGCCATCAAGCATTGGAAGAGGCTGCCCAGGGAAGTTGTGGAGTCAATGTCCTTGGAAGTATTTAAAGGATGTGTAGACATGATGCTTAGGGACATAGTTTAGTACTGGAATTGGCAGTGATAGTTTAATGGTTGGGCCTTATAATCTAAAGGTCTTTTCCAACCAATATTCTTTTATTAACCTAACAAAAGCACATTGCCTGTGTAATTCTTATCCATATTGTCCTATATCTGGTTGCTTCATAACCCAGTGTGAGTTTTCCCTCTCATTTTTTATATTCCAGTGTTAGGTATACGTGAACTAGATCTTACTGGTATTAGGAAATAGTACATGTTTTCCAATGGATGTGCATGAGGCATTCAAACTACACCATACTGTTTTAATTTAGCTTCACAGAATCACAGAACCACAGAATGTCTTTGGTTGGAAGAAGCTGTCAAGGTCATACACTACAACCTCTGACCAAGACTGTGAACTCACCACTAAATCGTGTCCCTTAGGACCAGAACCACACATCAGATAAATACCTCCAAGGATGGTGATTCAACCACTGCCATGGGCAGACTATCCCAATGTTTGACAACCCTTTCAGTGAAAAAATATTTCCTAATATCCAGCCTAAACCTCCCCTGGCATAGATTCAAGAGATTATAGTCCCCAGAAGCTGAGACCTGTAAACTTGTAATTGTTCCTGGTGATTATGGTGATAAGAGAATAATATACAAAAGTTATTTAATTGAAACAGTATTGGGAAATGTTCACAAGCATTGATAATACACACTGTTAAATTGTTATAATAGTCCCTTCAGCCACTGTGAGCCAGGCCAAATAGTGGTCTCTGAAATAATTTCAAGGTACAGTGTTGAAGTTAGGATAGGCCAAGGACCATTCTTAATATGAATGCATCTGTTCTGTTCTGTTCTGTTCTGTTCTGTTCTGGAGCAAAAGTAAGTTTAACAGTTTTGCCATGAGCTGTTTGGTGCCAGCTAAGCTCAATGCCAGAAAGCAGTTCCAGGCACAATTATTAATATAGCTATAGCCATAATATTCCAGCATTACAATATATTTTGGCTACTTGTTCCCATTTTCTACCAGCCCTGCTCACAGTTTTAGTACCATGGAAAAAAGCAAAGAAGCTAGTATAAACTGGTTTCAAACCAGAAAGTCAAATATCAGCTTACACCTAAAATCAGAAAAAAATTTTCCTTTTAAAGCTACTAATATGGTGGACTAATAGTTTCAAATTAAAGCCCATCAAACTTAAGCATTTCAATGGAAGCATTTCTGGACTCCGGGGTCATCTAGATCCTCACTTGATTTTTTCTTGAGATCATCGGGACATTCCTGGGAATCCTTTAAGAGGACATTAGGGTGCCTATTGCTGACAGGAAAGTCAACCCCATGACTTTCATCAAGTTCTAGAAGCTTCTGACAAGCCCTCTCAGCCATTCTTCTTCAAAGAGTTCACTGAGACTTAGTTTCATCTTGCTCCAGAATAGGGAAAATCAAGCAATCTTTCAGTAGGTGCTAGGGAGAGGTTTAGAGAAGTTCTGGTTTAGGACACAGCTTCTAGAGGTGGAAACAGCTAAGAGAAATGGCAGTTTTTGCACAGGGGAAACAGGTGGACACCGGTGGGTGGTCTGTGTTTCCAAGGAAAGGATCTAATTTTTTCCTCACTGCGTTCACAAGAAGTGATTCCCAGTGTGGGGCCTTGACTTTTTGCTAGCTCTCAGGTCTCTCAAATTATTGAGGTGGCCCTCCACAAGAAAGTTTACAGAAAATGTTGACCCACTGCTGAATGGTACCCAGGACCAGACAAAAAAGGTATGGAAAAGGCAAAAATACTCTGTGCTGTCTTCTTAGTTTTTACTGGTAAGGCTCGTGGTTTCTGAAATCAGTAAACCAGTCTGGGGCAAGGAAGACTCCTTGGTGGAGGATAATCAGATTAAGTAACCTTTAAAAAAACCTGGATGACTATGGAGGAAGATGGCCTTGTGTCACTGCGAGGCCACTCTTGATGATCTTCCCACAGCATCCTCATAGAAACATTGATGAAATATGAGGTATGTAAGGAGACAGTGAGGTGGACTGATGCCAAACCAGACCCTTCTCAGTGGTGCCCAGTGACAGCAGAAGAGGCAATGGACACAAACTTAAACACAGAAAACCATTTTTCTGCTATTTTATGAAGTAATATCCATAGACAAGTAATTATTTCTTTCTTCATTATATTACTATTTGAAGAGGAAACACATCAATGGCAAGAATGGTGTCTGTTAATGTTAACTTATTGACATACTAATTTTTCTGCTCCTGAAAAGGTTATTCTAATGATGTGTGAACATCAAAAGAAGTTCAATATTGTAAGAAATACTGATAAATGTGTGGTAGTTTAGATAGATAATTCAACTTGGGTCAATTTTTTTTGTATCACTTCATCATTCCATGCAAGCAGTAGTTGTCTGTTTCATTTTTCTACTTTTTTTTTTTTTTTTCCTTAATGCATGCATTCACCATCCCAAAGCTCCACTATTTCTTTAAATATTTCCTGTCCACTTATTTGTAGTTTCTTATTACTGGACCAGCTTGGGAATCATTCCTCTGTCAAATACATTATGGTAAATAAACCAGAAGATCATGGTGGTTTCTCTTGTTCTGGAAGTTGTCATGGGACAATGGGAGTATTACAACATCAAGAGTTGGTCAGTGTGGGCCACTCACTCAATCTGCAAGTAGTTTTAGGTGCTTTTTTTATACAGAGATGTAATTTATGTCTCCATGCACAATTACATAATTTTCCTTAGATTTCCTTTACATATGTTCATTATTAATCACCAAAAATTTCATAGAGATATATTTATAGTAGTTACACTGTCTCAACAATTATATTACTTATTAATTTTCATAGAATCACTGAATGGTTAAAGTTGGAAGAGACCTTAAAGATCATCTAGTTCCAACCCCCTTGCATAGGCAGGGACACCTCCCACTAGACCAGTTGCTCAAAGTACATCCAACTTGGCTGTGGACACTTACAGGAATGGAACATCCACAACTTCTCTGGGCAACCTCTTCCAGCATCTCACCACCCTCATAGTGAAGAATTTACTCCTAAGGTCTAATCTATATTAGCCTCTCCCAGTTTTAAGGTATCACCCCTTGTCCTGTCCCCACACAACCTTGTGAAAAGTCCCTTCCCAGCTTTCCTGTAGATACCCTTCAGGTACTGAAAGGCTGCTATATGATCTCCCCAAAGCCTCCTCTTCTCCAAGCTGAACAACCCCAACTTCCCCTCTTCATAAGGAAGATGCTCCAGCCCTCTGATTATTTTTGTAGTCATCCTCTGGACTTGCTCCAAGAGTCCTCTGTCCTTCTTATGTTGGGGCCTACAGAACTGGAAACAGTACTGCAGGTGGGGTGTCATGAGAAAGAAGAGAGTGGGAAACTTACCTTTCTTGACCTGCTGGCCACACATCTTTAGATGCAGCTCAAGATACAGTTGGCTTTCTGGGATGCAAATCATATTGTTGGCTCATGTTGAGCTTCTCATCAACCAACACACCCAAGCCCTTCTCAAGACTGATCTCAATCAAATCTCTTCCCATCCTGAATTTGTGTTTGGGATTGCCTTTTGACTTCATTCACCCATTCCTTCAGGAGCTGCAGATGAATCCTGCCAGGTCCTATGGACCTGAGCACCTTCAAGTTCCTTAAACAGTCCAGAGACTGCTCTTCTACAGTGTAAGAGATCTTCCTGTGTCCATGCTTCCACACTTTGTAGGCCATTTTCATTTTATGTTTGCAAATACATAAACAAAATGCAGTAATGAAACATCATGTAATATAAAATCATGCACACTAGGAGAAGAAAAAAGGTTTACTTTTTTTCTGATACTGTAGAGAGAAGCTGAAGACTAATCTTTAAACACCAATGTCTCCATTAAATATTACAAAACCCCTGTCTATAGAGAAATCCATTATTATTAAACATAATATTCAAACTGAAGATACTGAAAATTAGATCCATTCATTAAATTCACAGAAGGAATAAAGTTTTATGTCTTCTTAGTATTAAACTAATCATAAATCGTTCTTTTTTTCCCCCTTCATATTTGATTACATCATTCTTTTTTCTTTACTATTCAGTTTTATAATATTTATAGTAAAATAAGTTTTTCCTTTAAATGTGCTTCTTATTACATCTTTTATTATTTTGTACCCGCACTTTTTAAAATAAGGCAGAATTACGCTTGTGTAGCAAATAATCTTTCCCATATTTGGATTATCAATTTAAAATTTGACAAATGACATAAAAGCATGGGAGTAATAACCAAAACCTTTACACATACGTTAGAGATCAGAAAACACATAAAGGCAAAGTAAGCCTTTATTATAATTAATGAATTCTACCTTATGCACTTTTCTTTATTCCTATTGACATGTAACATAGCAGAAAGCAGAAAAATACATTATTTCATCTCTCACTTATCCATCCAGTACCTACTGGTGAGGTGAAAAAGAGCAAAAAAAGAACCTTGGAGCCTATACAAGGGTTTGTCAAAATGTATTGGTCAAATACTAATACTAAAAACTCTTTTCCTTTTAAAGAGGAAAATAATAACTGGAATGTTAATGCCATTCTCCTGTTCAAACTGTCATAACCAGCCCACTCCTATTGTGCAAATCTAACATCTATGGGAATACATTTGTCAAATTAAAAAGTTTTTACAGAATACTCACATACAGAAAACTTGGAAAGGAAACTTTCTATGTATGAAACACAATTTAGAAGTTATCTATTTTATAAGCCATTCCTCATCGGCTCTGGTCAAGACAATTAATTCCTGATATAGACTGAAATTGTAACTCTAATACTTTGCTGAATGTGAATCACTCAGTGTGTAATGAAGTAAAGCTTCTCCAAGTTTCAATTTTTAAGTTATATTTCTAATATATTAGTTCATAAACCAAAAATTTTGCTTAAAGAGTTTCTGGCTGTTATGCTCTTTATTCAGGGAGAAAAATATTACCAGATTATATATATTTAGTGTCCCTCCAGTTAACTAAAGGATCCTGAAAGACATCTGCATACACAACCTAGTATGAAGAAGCCTGGAGTGTTTTAAAAGGCCTTTTTTCAAGAGATGAAAATGCCGAAGTTGGTTGCACTACACAGGTGCAACCACAAGCAGAAAGAAAAGTACCAAGTACATAGCCAGAACATCACACCAAACAGAGAGGCACATGCTGAATGATCTCCATAGTGTCACATACATCTCTTATGATGAAAGACTTTCTTTCAGTATGGAAATATAACCATAGACTCATAGTGTAATTTAGACTGAAAGTGATAGCTGGAAATCAGCTGTTCCAAGTCCCCACCTGCAGGTTCAACTTAGATAAGATTGCTCAGGGCTCGACCAGAAAAGTTTTGCATATTTCCAGCACTGGACTCTCCACATCTCTGGGTCCCTGTTCTAGTGTTCAACTCCACATCTCATGGAGAACTACTTTTTGTTTTGTTTCTTTATTTAAATGTTCTGTTTCAAGATGTGTTTGTTAACTCTCATCCTAGCCCTGTCCATCTTTGAGCAAAACCTGGCTCTGTCTTCTGTATACATTTCCATTAGGTAGTTTTAGACAGCAGTTAAATGCCCCTGAGATGCCTCTTCCTTAGGCTGAACAAAACCTGTTCTCTGAGCCTCTCCCTGTGTGCCATGTGCTCCACTTCCATGACCACCCTGGTGGCTAATGACTAAAACCAGTTTCTTGCCAGTCTTCTTTTTTTGTACCAGGGAGCCCAAATCTTGACACAGTGCTCCAGATGTGATTTCACAGCTGCTATCAGGGAAGACATTCCTTTGTGCTACATTAGTGCTTGTACAGCCCAGGATGTCATTGGCCTTCTTTGTTTTGGGGACACAGTGGTGACCCACATTCAACTCTTTTCCACCAAGAATCCCCTGGGTTTTTTGACAAAGCTGTTCCCTAACAAGCTGCTTCCCTGTCTGTATTGGTGAATGGGGTTTTGTTCAAAGTGCAAGACTTTGCATGTGCTCTTGTTGAACTTAATGAGTTTTTCATCAGATTACTTCTCTGACTAGGTTTCTCTAAACAGCACTACTGCCCTTCAGTGTATGAGCCACTCCTTCAGTTTGGTATCATCTGTGAACCTACTAAAGGTTTTAAAACCTATTCACTGTCTTACCATTCATGTTGTTACTAAAAGAGTTAAACAGTGTTAGCCTTAATATTTACCCATTAGAACACCACAGATGATGAGCTGCCAGGCAGAGTTCATACTGCTGATGAGCCTGATGGTCTATACATTTTCCATACCCATCTTGCTCTCCATATATACACTCCATATAGCAACCATTTGGCTAGCAGAAAACTATGACAGACCACATCAGAGGCATCACTAAAGTTCAGTGTATAAAATACGTATATAATACACCTACTGCTTTCCTCCTGATCTTTGGAAAGTAGAGATTTACTTCTGTCCTCTTGATGATAAATGGAGAGGAAGGAGAGTATATATATATATATTTTTTTGCTTGCTTCCTTTAAAAAAGGAAGCTTTTCTTAAAAAAACAAACAAACAAAAAAAAAAACAAAAACAGAAAACAAAAAAAAAACCAATTTGGAGGAAAAAAATGCTCTGTGTATAATGGTTTCGTGGTTAGAATATTCACTCATACAGCTGAAGAACTGGATTTTAAGCTCTTTTCTGACTGATGATGTTGAAGTTCACAGAAAAATGTCTGCTGAGACAGTGTCCCAAACATCTGATTATCATCTGTTCTGGATGACAAGGTGAAGAACACATTCCACCTCTCTTCCTGAAGCTGAAGTAAAAAAAAATATTGGATAAGAGAAAGCATGTGATAAAGACTGGCTCTGTAAAATAATACCTAGGACTTTGCTCAGCAAAGGATTTATGTCTCCAATGAGTTTCTCCATCTTGCATTAAATAGATATTAAATAATCTGTACTGAATATAGTGCCTAGAGTTGAAACCAGAATACAGTATTTTTTCTCCCAGAATGAACACTGTAACCACATTGGATACAATTTCTATTATTCTATGTTACTTTGAAAGCAGACCATTGTTTTCCATGCTGTTTCTGGAGACCATCAAAACAAATAATTTAAAAATTCTGAAGTTAATTATTTTGAACCATGAAATACCCAAGCTGAGCTGGACAAACAGTTCAAAGTATACACGAGTCCACCTTCATTTCAAAAGATTTGTAAATAGAAGAACATTTCTCTAATAATTTCTTATAACTGACATTTAATTTACAAGGAACCTTGAGGAGGTTCAAGATACAAATATATGGAAGTTACCCATCTTACAAACTGCAATCAGTATTTAGGGTATTATCCAAAGGAAAAAAAAAAAAATCTGGGTTTTCTCCGGTTGACTTTCCAAGCAGAAGTGATAGGTGAGCTGTGAAACCTGTGGAAATCTCATTTATTGACCTATGAAATAAGTAAGAAAAAAATTAGTCCAGAAAGCTGCTTCTAAGGAGAGTAAATAATGAATTCAGAAAGTTTTCTGAAAATATTTACCATTAATTACAGCAGATATTGTGTGAAGCCAACACTTCATAATCAACATATATACAAATGTTATAGATTTACACGTATATTTTAAATCTCAATAGTGAGCAGACACTTAAGGAAAAACCTTATTCAGACATCAGGTGTGAAGTCATGGATCAGGATACTTACTGTGTTTGCTGCTGAAAATATCACTATAAGCAAGAGTGGAACTTCCAAAGAACACTGACAAAAGAGCCCTTTCTCATGATCCAATCTCCAATGTGAAATTTCATGTGCAGGAATGTAACTTATGGATGTTCTTAATTTGTAGCAGTATTTCTGGACAGATAAGATCCAATTTGCATGTAATTTTCTTCCTCCACTTTGAGGTGGACCACCCCATCTTCTAACTTGTAGTGAAATTGATTCTGTGTGACTAAAATAGAAAGTTCATTTGCTTGAAATACTTTTATCACTTCTTTTGATTCTTCTTCCCTGAATCTCTTCATGTAACTCAGACCAGATGTTTTAATTCTAAAAGCATAATTTATAAAGCAAAAAGCTTCTATTGCTTTAAATAATTCAGAGATCTTCAGAAGTTCCTAAACATCCCCTGTAGCTTGCTTTTGATACACTTCCTACTTGTTCTCTGTGGTAAGAACAGTCCTCTTGTTTGTATTTGTACACTCTGATGGAAACAGGGATATGGACCACCACATGGCGACCTAAACAGTAATTAAAAGATCTAAAACTCACCAAATATTTAAATTCCTAAAATAAACACACAATGTGTCTCCAAATATATTCTCCTAAAACCACCCTCCAAAGACATTCAGCTTAGAGAATTTTTTGGAGAATCACAAACATTGAAGAAAGTAATGAATCCATCTTTTGTGGCATTTTCCTACTCTGTGACAGTACTGAAACCAAAAGGGTAAAAGAACAAGAACATTATTCAGATATATATACTTCAGAATAGTCATCTCTATGCTATTCTGAGCCAAGTTCCTCACCCCAGTTGGTTTCTGTTCAGCTGCAGCTGTAGTGGCCAAAAAAATTGGAACTCTGTGTCTCAATCTTTCCTTGTATTCTGGAGTGAGTCCTCCACACTGGAGAAGACTGGAGAATAGGCTACAATAGACCACAGCTTTAATTTCTTTTTTCAGCACCAGGCAATAAGAACAAACATCTCTGACTGCAAGTAATCATGAGTGGAAATGTTCCTTCACATTACATTACTTCTAATGACATCATGCACTGAAAAAGAAGCCAGAGTGGGGTTTAATAACCTTGAGTTATACTTCCCTGTCTATCAGAAATTCACAATGTGTACTTAAATGAATAACCTCACTTGTGTTGGTTGTCTATGACCACTTCTACCTTTAGCTTTCCCTTCCTTTTAGTTACCAGATTTACATCCTGTTCCATGCCTGTCACATGGGACAACCCTCTTAGCTGAAGCCTGCCAGTGCAATTGCAATACATAGAGATAAGCATAGTTTTGTATAATGAATTTATCTTCAACTGAGTTAACGTACTGATAAAATATACCAAACTACTACTGTTCAGGTAGGTGTACTTTAAATATGCTGCAATTTCACTGATCAATTTCCATGAAGTCTTTTATTTATAAGCTTTGACAAATAACAGTTACTTAGATTGTCATCATCACTATGCCATCAGTATTTCTTTAATGTAATAGCTACCTAATAAATACTGCCTGTTGACATCCTGTTTAAAATTACTTACAGTAACAATGAAATCAGTGGCAATGGCAGGAAAGATGATCTTGGCAGAAGGAAAGACCTAATTATGATGAGACTTCTTGTGGCTGCGTTGGCCTTCATTAGTATATATTATTTTTATTAATTTCAAGGATTTTTCTGGAGTAAGACCACATATTATTCTTAAAGACAGTGGAGAAGCTTCCACTTCTAATGTTACCCAGAGGAGAGTTTCTAAATCACATTCTTATCCTTTAGTACAGTTCCTAGTATTGAGCGTCTTCTGGGCAGTTTACTACCTTCATTTCCACTCCATTCAATTTAACAAAAGGGGTGAAATTTTACTTAATTTCCTGAAGTTTTCTGTTCTAGTTTTACATTTAAATTTTCATGTTCACTTCAGTGAGGAATAGATTTTTCCTATAGTGAACAATAAAACCTTATTTCAAAAATCCATTTGGCATGAAATGTTGCAAGTTTACTTGGAGTTTACTAAATTTGGATATATTCCATTTTCTCTTTTCACTACTTGATATCCACAACAAAAACCTAACAAGAGTTTAAAATGTTAATGAGGTCAAGAATGCTAAAGACTTCTCCTTTCAGTGAGCTCAGACTGTTGGTGGCAAAATCTGCCAGAGGACAGGAAAGATCTTCACAACCTCATTGCTTTCTGTTTCAATTACTTTGTTATTTCTAATGGCATGTTAGATTTCAACAGATTAATCTTAGAATGATAAGAAAACTTAAAAGGAAGGAAATTACTATTACTCCTACTTCTTGTATAGGAACTGGCAAACTATATTGATAAGTAATAAGAATTTGAACATAGATATAATGTTCAAATATAATGTTAACCCCATGCAGCGCTACAGGCTGGGGACAGAGTGGCTGGAGAGCAGCCAGGCAGAAAAGGACCTGGGAGTCTGGATCGACAAGAAGCTGAACATGAGCCAGCAGTGTGCCCAGGTGGCCAAGAAAGCCAATGGCATCCTGGCCTGTATCCGGAACAGCATTGCCAGCAGGTCCAAGGAAGCGATTCTGCCCCTGTACTCAGCCCTCGTGAGGCCACACCTGGAGTACTGTGTCCAGTTCTGGGCCCCCCAGTTCAGGAAGGATATCGAGGTCCTGGAGCAGGTCCAAAGGAGGGCAACCAGGCTGGTGAAGGGACTCGAGCATAGACCCTACGAGGAGAGGCTGAGAGAACTGGGGTTGTTCAGCCTAAAGAAGAGGCGGCTCAGGGGAGACCTCATCGCTCTCTACAACTACCTGAAAGGAGGGTGTAGCCAGGTGGGGGTTGGGCTCTTTTACCAAACGACTTTCAACAAGACAAGAGGGCATGGACTTAAGTTGTGCCAGGGGAAGTTTAGGTTAGATATTAGAAAGAATTTCTTTACGGAAAGAGTGATCCGTCATTGGAATGGGTTGCCCACTGAAGTGGTGGATTCTCCGTCCCTGGAGATATTTAAAAAGAGACTGGATGTGGCACTCAGTGCCATGGTCTAGCAACCGCAACGGTGGTTCAAGGGTTGGACTCGATGATCTCTGAGGTCCCTTCCAACCCAGCCAATTCTATGATTCTATGATTCTATAATTGTATCCTATATAGACCTTTCAAATCCAGATAGTTTTTCCAGATATCTGTTATGACAGGCTTGATTTTACCTTAATCATATCTTTGATCAGCAGAATAGACATTGTGACATCTCTTTTGAACCTATAGCTCTTTTTATCACCCATTCTTCCTGCTTAACATAGAGTACTGGATTTTTATATCATTCATTCATTCGTGTTATTCACTATTATCATATACTACAAATGTGCACTAATTTTTCACACCAAATTATGCCTGACTAATTTGTGAGATTTTTTTCCCACTGTTGCTCATCACAAATTTCCATGTTTTAAGAAACTCACTCTAGCATAAACAGCTCCACCAAAAACTTATGCCAAAATCTATACATATTCCATCCACTCTAGGTCCTCTCTTAACAGGCAGGAAGACTTTAGCCAAATATTTGTTTTTTCCCTCTATGTTGTTTTTTTTCAACCTCAACACTGTGAGAAAAGATTCTCCATTTTGTCCCAATTGGAGAAAATTTAAAATAGGAAGGTGCATTGCATCAATTTAATGTGTCATACTGAAAACTTTCACACCATTTTAATACAAATTTAGGGAGCTATAGGGTTTCAGAACATTGCAATGACATTTAACCAAATCATAACTACTCTGGGGTGCCATCTTGTGGCACAGAGAGCTGGACACAGAACTACATAAATTTATCACACCATGCAGCTCTTGGCACTGGTGATTCTCTCATACCTATCCCTGTGTCCTGCGAATGTAGTGTGAAATCAGTATTAAGTTCAGGAACTTAAAAATAGGTTGTATGGAAAGCCATATCACAAAAATCACATAGAAGGAGAGGTGGGAAGGCAGCACTGGAGACTGGCTGGTGTAACGACACCTTTTCAAAGCAGTGCCACCCATACTAGGTTGCTCTATGCCATGTCCTATCAGGTTTTGAGTATCTTCAATAAAAGGAGACTCCACAAACTTTCTACACAACCTGATACAGTGTCTGATCACTGCTACAGTAAAAAAATACTTTCTTACGTTTAAGTGGTATTCCCTGAATTTCTGTTATTACTCATTTCTTCATCTTCACCTTGAACTACATTGTCTCATGGTCACTGTGACCAAGGCTGCCCTGAACTTGCAACCCCTAACTAGTTCTTCATTATTTATAAGTCCTACTTCCAGCAGAGCTTTTTCCCTCATGAGCTCCTCAATCATTTGTGTTAAGAAGTTTTGACAAATGTTGCTTGTGCTGTGTCATTCCTCTAGCAGATCTCAGGCAGGCTCAAGTGCCTGAGTATCAGGGACTATGAATATAAGGCTTCTCCCTGTTGTCTGAAGAAGACCTCATCTGTTTTTTTCTGATTAGGACGTCTGCAGTAGGTGCCCAACAGTGTCATCTCAGTTGGTGCCTCCCTATCCAGAACTAAATACTCTCATCTACTTTGTCATCCTTCCCCAGGAAGAGCTTCATGTATTCCCACCGTTCCCACACAAAGGCAATTTTCCTATCCTCACTGTCCCAGCCTATACTTCCTAAAGAGCCTCTATCCACCCATGGAAGCACTCCAGTCGTTTAAGCTACCTACCTAATCTCTGGGATCCCAATGATATCCCAGCCCCTCAATTGCACATTGACCTCTGATTACTCCTATTTGTTCCCTGTCAAGGAATCAGTGTACAGGCACTTCAGAGAGAGACACAATCATAATAACTTCACAGAAACTGAAAATTTTAAACAGATTCAGATCCAGCATTGACTCCTGGGGATACACTGGTAGTTACTAGTCTGCAAGTAGACTTCATGCCACTGACTGCCATCCTCTAGGCCTTCCTATTTAGATAGCTTTCAATACCCCTCACTGTCTGGTCATCCAGCCTAAGCTGCATCATCTTTTCTACGAGGATCTTATGGAAGACAGTGTCAAAAGATTTACTGAAATCAAGGTAGACAATAGACACTGCTCTCTTCACAGCCACCAAGACATTTATTTGACTGTGTTATCAGGTTGGTCAACCAGGACTTCACCTTTGGCAACACATGCTGACTACTCCATATTTCCTTCTTCTCTTTCATGTGCCTAAAAAACATGTGCAGGATTACTAAGAAGTCTGAAATAAAGATTATTAACATAAACTTAGAAACAGCTGTTAATGGATCTGGGGACTACTTCTCTTTTAACCAAATTCGAGAATAGTAAAACCTAGAAAGCAAAAGGACAGACTATTCTAAAACTCCATCTCATTGTGTATTGTGTGACCTGAGCAGTTCATTTATTTCCTCATGGCAGACTGAGAACAGTTACACAGCTGAGTCCAGCATGTCAGTCCCTGACTGCCAAAAGTACAAATTAAAACATACAAACCTAATCCAAAGTAAACAACAGAGATTCACTTCCAGAATGAAAATGAATATACAACACATATACAAAACCCAAGGCTGCTTGAGGCCTTCACACTCCCACCATCTGACTGTAGCCAGTGGAAATGTTTCCTGCAAGTCCAAAAAAAGGATCAATGGACCTATGCTGGATGGGGTCTCAATTAGGTTGCACTTCTTGGTTGTCTGTTGTCAATCAGTATTTAGGATTTGACCCCTACACAAATATCTCACTAACAACTGACCTGCCTTGGGGTGATTTTAGTCAGATAACTCATCCCATTTTAAACTTGAAAGTTTAGTTTGCTTTTAGAGACAGAACTTTCCATTGTCCAGCTGTTTGTGCTGTCAATGAAATGTGCTGATTGTGCTAATACAGGCATCCACAGGTCATGTCTGAGCTTTATGGACTGAGGAAAGAAGACTCTAGCCACTGATTAGGTGGCTCAATTAGGTATTGTGTCTGAACACTGAGGCAGTAACTGTACCAAAAATGAAACTTTTCCAGTGCTGACAACTTGATTCAGGCAGTAGAACACAGAGGCTCTCATCTCCATCTACCCTTACCTAAAGCAATTTTTACTAGACAGGCTCCTAATGTCCGACAATATTTACCCTCCAAAAGTTCCCACAAAATAAGCAAATGCTGATATTTCTAGAGGGTAAATGAGGAACAGAAGGGTTAAAAAATTTGTTCCAAGACACACAGAAAATCAGAATAGGAAATTAAATGCAGTGATCTGAAGTCCTAGCCCAGTGATTTTACTCACTTCCTTATAAAAATTATTTCTCAGTATTTCAACCAAAGTAGGTATAAATTAGAATTCCCATCTTTCTTCTAATCTGGGAAGCTCTTATACAGCTGCAGAGCACACATGCTTCTAGCTCATTGAGGATGATGAAAAGTTCTAGGATGGTAAATCCTTCATTGCAACCCTTGATAAAGTCCATTACATTAATTATTGGATTTTTCTTGCAAAATGCTGAAAAGCTGAATATACTTTTCTATTCCATTTACGACCCTGTATGGATTTTTTTGTTTAATCTTTGAAGCTTTTCTCTTTTTTTGGTAGATTTTCCCATGAAAGTGAAAAGTAAACAGACATTATGCCAAAAGGCAATATTTCAAAATTCCCTCATTAACACACTATTTGAAATAAAATTCATTTTGTACTTTAAATATCCACAGACTTCATGTGAAATTAATTTAATTCTGCTATTCTTTTCTTTCCAAATTTATCTGTATAATATAGTGGGAGTTAGATGGCTTTTTACAGTATTTGCCATCCAGCTCTTCAGTCTTTTTTTAAGGTTTTAGCATTTTCTTTCCATTTATATGTTTTCTACCGAGTCCAACATGTCACTCCAGACTTCTGTTGTGTGGGTTTCTGGTGCAGTCAGTGGACCTCTGGTTTTTATTCCTCAGAGCATTTAATCACCTACCCAAACAATTTAAAATGTTTAAGTCCCTTTAGGATTAAGTTAAACTGAAGCACACACACGAATGTTTTTGCTAGACCATGCTATGCCTTCATCTTTGTAGTCAACCGTGTACATTGATTTATGTCAAAGACTTGAAACGTGGCCTGATTTTTTATGTTCACTAGAGATCCATTGAACAAATAACATTTCACAAGAAAATGAGATGGGGTTTCAGATTTTTGAGTGTTTCAGTAAGACTAATATTTATGTTGAAATAACTAGATATTGACAATTTATTTATGTATTTATCAATTTAAAGAACAGACCAGACCATTGGCTTGGTATTAAACCAAAAGTAAATATTTCTGACCAAAAAAAATATGTTTTTGTAGCAGCAGCTGACAAGGTAGATTAGAATGAAAAAATAATTTCAGATTTCATCCTCTGATCAATACATTGATTTTATGAATTCTTTCTCATGAGATTGCTGAGATTTTAAATTTACATTTCAGATGTTGGATGTTTCCACTGTTATCCTAATTTGGAAACAGAGGCTGGAATTGTTGGAGAGCTTTTTGGAAAGCTGAACTTCTTTCTATTCCTAATATTAATGGAAATACTACAGAAATAACCTGTATAGTGTTTGTGACTGTTTTAATTACTTGCTTGCAGCAACATAAAGAAACATAGTTGCAAAAAGTGCTCCATAACACTGAGATAATAACAGACTTTTTTTTGTTTGTTTTTTTTTTACTCCTTGTAGAGAATGAGATATTTATAGAATTATTAACCAAAACACCCAAAAGAAAATTGAAAATAAAAAATACAAAGACTGTGAATTTTACTTTTACCAGTCATGAATCAGCACTATGGTACAAAACCCCACATGACTCTTAGGTAAATGTCTGAGAGGTATGCTATGCAACCTTTATGAGAAAAATTTTTACCTCACTAAACTAAAGAGTAAGTCCAAATCCCTACCTTTCAGATGAATATACTAACCTATTTTTACAAAAAGAAAAGCATCAATGGTATAGCAGCTTTTAAAATAAGATCTTATTCATCAAAGAGTAATTGTAGACATCTACCTTTATAAGAGAATTCTGTGCTCAAAATGTCTGCCAGAAGCAATGTAAAAGACTGAATATCCACGTACAGTCTTTCATTTAGCATTTAAAAGGTGCTTATCTCTAGGGATAATCTGTCCACTTTAACTTGATCTTTCACCTTTTACTGTCAAGGTTCCTTTAATATTTTTACTCATGCATCTAATTTTCTTGGTGCCCTGGGTAGTAATATTTACAGTTCCAGGATTTAAAGATCTAAGTGTCAGGAGCCTAAAATGTAGACAGTGCCCCACTAGACTTAAAAGCACTACATCCCTTTATTTGGTTGACTCCTAAGTGAATTACCTCAGATCAGCCAGGAAATCTATGGCAAAGCCAGAAACTATATTTCAGTGCCCAGAAACTTACTTCAGAGCCTTTGTTTCTGTAACTAGAAGTTAAGAATCTAGTCCAAGGTAGAAAAGGGAAGTAGGGAAAAAAATTACCTTTCTAAGCACTTTTAAAAAGTAGTCCAAGGGATCCCAAAAGCTTCATGATGCTCTTTAGTTTTTCACCCTTCCTTGGTTTTCCAGTATATATGAGAGACTCACAACTGGGAGCAATTACGGGCAAAAATTATTACATGATGTATGATTCAACATACAAATGATCTTTGGGAAAGGAGGTTCTTCAAAAGGACATTTTGCGTATGGAACAGTATCAAAAGCACTGCATAGTTTGATTGTTGGGGGAATTATATACTGGTACGTGACACCTTTGGGAAAAGTTCTGAAAAATAGGTCAGGTACCATGAGTCTTAGCAGACTGGTTACTTATTCATTGGAATCAGCTGTTCTGAGCTTCAGGAAGTTCAGCTGCTGTGTAATCAGAGCACAAAATGCTTTACAATGGCTGACTATAAAAAATTGGAATTGATTGAGAGGACCTGAGTTATTGTCCTCCTGTGATTGCAATATGCAACATATAGAAAATTCTGTCATGCTTAAGCCTTTCCTTTATATTTCTAGTGTTCATGAAATTAGTTTTAAACCACCAAGGGTTTCTCCCCTCCTCCCCATGTCCCCACGATAATTTCTGGTTCTAATTTGAAGGGATTTTTTTAATAAATATAGTTTAGATGAATTTAGTGCTCGTGAAACTTGACAGCCTGATTGATCCTGGTCTGGGGGGTGGGCAGACCATAAGCACTGGAAAAAACTAGGACCCCACACGAGGAAGAGGGCCAGAAAGTAACTTATCTTGGGGAAAAAAAAATAAAATAATAATAAAAAAATAATTAAAAAGAGCAGTGCAGAATAAGGTAAGCAACAAGATGATCAAAACAATGCTGAAAGTTCTTCATACCCCAAGAAGGATCCTAAGAAGTCAATGCATGTTCACTGTAAAACTCCCATCAGACTTCTCTAAAAGACCACTTGAATTGAAAACGCAGGTGAAAGACTATGCCTGCAAAACACTCCTTCTGTGATGACGAATAAGAGGTGTAGTCTAAAGCACAGGGGTAAGAATATGCCCCTGGTTTTGGATATGTCTGTTGTCAGTGTTCCCTAAATCCCAGTGAGAACTCACATCCAACACCCCTTTTCTTAGACCTGCTTATTTGATGCCCAGATTCCAAAGTCAGCTTAAATATATGAGAAAACAGACTGAGAGCCTCTGCTGAGGAAAGATGTTGATTCTTAATAAGGATATAGAATGGCCTTTTCCGTTGTGCATCTTTATGTCATAAAGACATCAAAGTCAAATGTAAACAAGGAAAAATATATTTGGCACTACTAATCATAGGAATCATCACGTGGGCATACATAACACCTCTTATACAATGATCACCATTATCTTTGAACAAGTAGTAAAAGAACAGTACAGTTTCCCATTGTCATGATTATGGAAGGGAGCTGTATAAAGCATTAGATTTGGCCCAGTTTATATATCCAGTTATTAGCAGCTCAAGAATAGCAAGCTGGGGTGAAATCCTAATACTACTGAATTTATTGGGAGATTTCCCATTTTCTTTGCAAGGGTCAAAATTTATATTCATATATTCTTTCCATGATTTAACCACAAAACTATTGCTTTTATTCAATTTCATCTCTAAGCACAATAACAGACAGCCTCATAAGAATCTTAAAATTGTTTCTTTAGTATATTAATCATAATTTACATTGACATCCTGGCTTGCTTATGCTTACACATCCAACTACTCATAGAGCATCCAATATCACTCTGTCTGATCACTTTCTGTTTTAATTTTGTCCAGGAATTAGAAAGGTTTACTCATCATCAGCAGCTATACATATACAATCCTAGAAGTCTTTGTCATGTCCTGTCCATAATTGCTTTCTTCCTCTGTGAATGAGACAAAACTGTGTAAGAGGAAGGGTAAATGCAAACCAATTTTTTCTCTGTTTCTGAAAAAAAAGTTTCTCAGTTTCTTCTTTGTCATATATTTGTTGCCTTACCCATAAAAAGAAAGAAAAGAGACTAGCAAGAGACATAAAGAGAATGTGCAAAGGAAAGGTGTATCAACCTGACCCTGATTTCTCCTGGTGTTACAAGGGGACATATGGTGGCCTCATGACAGGAGTTCAGTTAATGCATCCTGAGAGGGCCCTGTATTTCCTTTGTTGCATTAATGACATTCCCACAGAATCAAACAAGCCTTGCAGGTTTTTATCCTTGTGGTTTTTGAGGTTTTTTTAATCCTATTTCCTTTCTAAGTATGTTTTTCCTGTTTCAAATATGCATTACTAGTTGTAGACAAAACAGTGGTCTTGACACTTTTAATAGCTTATTGTTCTCCTTTTTGACTAGAAATTCCAAGATCAGCCAAAAAGTCAAATTCTGTACATATCTGGCTTCCAACATTTGATATAACTTATTTCCATGAGATTTCCTACTTCCTTCACATTAATTTTTCTAAGAGAAAGAAAGCACTTTAAAATATTTATTATATTTTCACCACTTCCCTCTTAACATTTTTCTGTTCTTTTGGTTTGTAAGGTGAGAAACTAATCAACAAACCTGGCAGTTAATGTACTTGTTACTGTCACATGGAATTTGCTTTTTGAGGCAGAGATCTAAAAGAGGGAGCTGAAGGAGACACAAGATATAAGAGATATAAGTAATAAATTGAGGCAATACCACTCCTGTATTGACAGGATCTATTTGTTTGTTTGTCTATTATTTGCCAGACATTTAATATCATACCTCAATAAGAGCTGCTGACTTTGATAATGAAATCTTAATTTAATTCTTAAATAGGAATTGTACAAGGTGTGTGAAAGTTGGCTGAAGACAAAATCTTGGCATTTCTAAAGTTAAAAAAAACAAAGTTGGACTCAGAATGAAATGAAAAATTGACTGAATGGTCTATTGCCTATTGCTGAGCATGAGGATTCCTATAAAGGTGGTTATTGTGACTCATACGTATCAGCACAATTCCCATGAGTTCTGATTAAAAGTAAATTTTTTTGCCACTTGGACAAGTAAATTTGGAGTATATCGATCAATATATATCCTCAAAGATTAAGTACATAAATATGCAGAAATACTGCCAGAAGTACCTTGAGTATCCACTCTGACATTGATTTTTGTATTCTTGAGGCCATTCCTAGAACATTCTGCTCACAAATGAACTATCCTCTCACAAATCCTTTATGGAAATTGATAACCAGAAGAAACTGGCAGTGGTTCTACTGTCTTTTGCCTAAGACGTGGTATTCTGATGGATCCTCCTGGCATGAAGCTAAATAATTTATGCTTATCTGATTTTACAGTCCAGGTTGAATTTAAAGAGGAGGATGAAGAAACTGAACAAGTACCATTTTATTGATAGATTTCCTTGCACTAGAGCACTTTTTTTCTGTTAATTGAACTGGTTGAACAAGTTTGCAAGGGGGGAAGAGTTTCTAGCCTGGTGTTATTCCATATAAGCACCTTCAATAGTATTTATAAATTCAAATATTAAAACAGCAGGCATCAAGGAAGCAAAAGCAAAAAATCTTATCCACCCTCTCTATTTCACTTCTTCCATATCTGGTAGAACAAACAGAGTTACAAAGTAAGAACATCTGTAGATAAAGCCTGAGAGGGACATATGTGTTCAACACCTAACCACAGCAGGGTGTCACAGTAACAGCTTGCTTACTGCTTATCACATCCAAGTCCATATGGTGCATTTCTGCCTTAATTGGGCATTTCCATGCTTCTGTAGATTTCTGTCATGATTTCTGTTAATGATATTTAAATATTCTTTTGTTGATACCAAGACTTTTTTATTTTAATGAATTTCAAGCAAAAATTAAATCCTGGAGTGGGTGTTCACAATATTTTTTAGTGACTTGAGAGATTCTTTAACAGCAGACAAAAATGCAGTGTTATTTCACCTACATTCATATTTTAATTTCTTTCCAGCATTCAGCCTAGACTGCTCCAAATCAAATAAACCACAGAGGCCCACACAGTGAGAGGGGGTTCATTATATATTGCGAACAGCTTAGGGTGAAGGTGCCAAAGTAAAAGAACAGATACCATTGATAGAGGACAAATAATATATTTACCACGTACTCTGCACGTGTTTAGTGAACTTTCTCAGAGAGCCTGCTCTATCTGTGCACTCTGACAAGTAAAGGAATGGAAAATAAGTGGAGTTACCTGGTTTTCTCAATGTAGAGTTAGTTTGACAGAAAGGTAGGCAAAATGAAGTCTGAAGGGGGTCCAGCATGTGCCAGAGCCTTGTGTACAGCTTCAGTAAGCCTAGTCATAAAAGGGTGAGTAACAAAATAGCACACTATATGCAGGCCTAGTAAAGATAGCTATTGAGTTGGAGCCAAGGACAAAAAGCAGAAGTGGTGACTGTTGACTGGAACTACTCGTTACCACAAAAATATAAGTGTTCTGGAGGAACTGTCCTGGATAAAATACAGTTTTCCAGTTTTCCTAGCTTTGCAGATAGCTTCTTTTCATTTGCTTATTTCCTTTTCTACTGGCCAGAGAAATAGGAAGGTGGAAATTTTATTTACTGCTTTATTAGTTGTGTGGTAATGTCCAGTTTTCAGAGCCCAAACAATCCCAGTATCTGCAGCTGAATAAAAGCAGCAGTCCTTCATAATATATAAATCTCAGTAAGATCTTTTGAGGTAATACCTAGCATAGATACTGACTATAGAACAATATAAGACTCTGTTTTTAAACTAATAACAGGAATAAAGACTTTAGTGATTTTTCCTAAGAGAGGATATTCTTCAGCACACTCAACAGCAAGCTTACTTCCACTTAGCTCCAGGTTTCTTCCAGCAACCACTCCTGGATAAACTTATCCAGTAAGTTATTTAACAAATGAAGAGGAAAAATGGCAAGGAGTTAAAGCTGGGTGGGTAAAAAAAGCAATATATGCTCTGCAGATGTCACATGACAGTGAGAGAGATGCAATGTGGCGCTGCCTTCTTTTTCAGAGCACAGTATCTAGCAGCAGGCACTTGCCCCCACACAGACCCAGCTTAGGATGTAAAGAATGATCTCTGCGGGGAATGTTTCATGAAAGCAGAACTTAGCCATGATCACATCTTTCACAGGCTGATTTCAAGCAGCTTTCTCCCTCCCCACAGTCTGGATATAAGCTGGTTTTAAAATGCAAGCATCCAATGCATAGTTTTTTCGTAAAAGAAGAAGGAACAGATTGCGGACTTGGTTTTAAAGTATCAGGCACACAGCATAGCTCGTGCTACAGAGTCCAGATGTGGCCAAGGAAAAGTGCTTATTTTTCTTTCTGTGTACAAGTTTCATAGCAAACACTGGTGAGCTTCACACTTCGCTGTTTATTCTAAGCTCTGTGTTCAAAAAGACTAAAGAACTCTCACAGTTTATCAGGGTTCAAAGATGAAGTTAGAATCTAATGAATCGTGATAAAATATCATAGATTATCCTTGGGGGAAACCATCAATTAATTCCAAGTCTTAATTCTTTTTTATAAAAACAAAGTTTTTTTAAAAAATGTTTGTAGTCCTTGACTCTACCCTATGGCTTCTTTTGATTCCACCTTCTAAACTTCTTAATCAAGATTTCAGTAGCTTAAATTACAGCTATTAAACAAATTGGAAAAAGGAGGAAGTATATTATTCTTTCTCCTTTTTATGAATAAAACAAAATGGACCCTAGGGAAATTGTGGTGATCTCACTGAACAAGCTACTGAGTAACTCAGGATGCATGAGTTGTAGCATATACCATATCACCCTGCAATAATTTCCTAACTTCATACAAGCTCTCTTTTTAATAAAAACAGTGTTTAAAAGATTTTAGATTTGTAAACAAATTTACTTGTCTTTGTTCACAATACTAGCCACAGACTATCATGACTCTCTTTCAAGTAATCAGACATCTGAGAGTCTATAGAGAAATGTATCTAACAAGAAAACTTCAATAACTCCAATTCTGCTCTGACATGGAAACAAAATTGTTTCCATCATAGCTCAGTTGAGTAGTTTGACACCTACCTTCTGTATGAATTACCTGGGATACCCAAAGAAGACAGGTGGCACTAACACCCATGACGACTGGAGCCAGTAAGCAATTTCTAAACCTACTTAATTTGTGCTAAACACTCTGAATGCAGCTGAGCATAGCATTCAGATTTGCTTGCCAGACAGGGTACTGCTACATCTTTCTGAATTCATAGTATTCTGCTTACAGGGCTTGCCCTGGAAATCAACACCATGATCAACCTGAGTGGATATTAATCCACAGCTTCCATGTCTCCAGACTGGCCTAGCCACATGGCTTTTGTTAAAGTTGTGGCATTTGATTCAGCCAGGAATGTGGAATTTGATTGTCCTGAAAGAAAAATTGCAGAAGAGTTGATTTCTGTAATCAAACAGGGAAAACACTGTGATGGAGAGGAGGAGAAACTAAGTTCTTTCCCGAGGGCATGCTCAGAATATATATTTCCCATGTAACAGTTTTAGGATTATATGTACTAGAAATATCCAAAGAAAAAATAAACAGAACATTCTCGTTTCTACAATGGATACATCTCACTGTCTCATGGTTGACCTCTTTGTCCTCCTTTTTCTTTCTGGTGCCAGTTCTTCCACCATTTCTTCTATGAGGGCTTTGTTCTAATGGACAGGTGCAAGGTTGGCATGGCATGACTATAGACAATAGGTGGTGGATGAGACATTCTTATGACAAGAAAGTGTCAGTCTGTGTTCAATATTCAGAACAACAGCTTGAATTCTGATGTCAGCCAGTGGATACACAAAGACACCTCACTCACAGCTGCAGAGAAGCCTAGGGAAACACAGGGTTTCAAACTTATTCAGCATTTCCTTGTAGCTGGCTCAGATATCTTCCTGACAAAGATATAAGTAGCCTCTTCTACATACTCTAAATATTATCTGAGTTCATAAATTTCACTCCTGAAATGCCTTTTTGAACTTCACCTACAAAGACACAACTCAGATGCTAACTTTGATCTTCCTTACAACTATGGGAAAGTAAAATAACCAAACTTAAATGGTCAAATCTGTTTCTGACAGAACTTCAAACTAAATGTTAAAAAATTGTAGACTCTATAAATGAAGGCAGGAATACCTGGTTAAGCATGGATTTCATGTTAGCATGAAATTTTGAAATGATGTTTTAAAAAAGCAGTTTGGTAACCCATTGAACAGGTAGATCCTTTATAGGATATTTAATCCTGTTTTCTTTGTTCTACAGTGGTGCCATAAGCTAGAAAATGCTATTACAAACGAAAGTTATAATCAAAAATTCAAAATCAGAGCTGCAGCCATGCTCTGTGAGTCCTCAGAGTATGTATAAAAAGTCCCATGAGGCTCACAAAGCCTCAGAATATTTTACATGAAAGAACTATTCCTCTCATAAAATATTTGTTGTGTCATCTATGAAGGAAACACCCTATTTGTCCCATTTTATAAATTGAAACTAACTTGACATCTTTTTCTCCATTACCTCTTCCTATATTACCTAGGCCATAAAAAACACAGTCTCATATTCACAAGGGACAACTTGCTCAATTTAAGTGGCAATGTAATATCTCCTTACAGTACTCTGTCCCAAAAAACTGAACTTCCCTGTTCTTCTCTAAGTGGCTCAATCCAGAGACATGTGACAGCAATGAGTTCCCAATACCACAAGCTCTGAAGCTCAGATACAATGATCTAATCTCCCCATCACAAATGAAATCAAACAGAAGGCTCTTCATATTGTTATTGGCTATCAATAAGGCAAGACTGGATAATACATAAAAAGAAATAGTTTGGCTCTAGCCTTGAAGATCAGGAAGTGGTATTAGAAATATCCTGCAGCTCTTTTGGTCATCTGGAGCCACTAAATTGAGTCTGGTTCTAGCTGTGACAATGGCACAAATCTATCCTCTCAAGGATCAGGAGTATTTAGGAGGAAGTAAGCTTCACCAATTATTATATGGTCGATTTGAGACTTTTCTACATGTTATACTTGCATAATACTTTTTATATAAGACATTTGCATCCTCCTTAGGTCACATGTTTAAAAAAAACAGGCTGTTTTATTTCTGTTTGGCATAAGGGAAGACATAAGAAGACAAGGAGGGGGAAAGATAAAGAGTGAGGGACAGAGACCAAGAGCAAGGAAGCTCAAGCAAAATTTGTAAGACAAGTATGTCTTTAGAGATTTCAACAATTTAATCTCATATTCAGGCTTTCCTTCAGTGTGTTTAGAGAACCGTAACATTGCACTTTTATGGTGTAAAAAGATATTAATTCCAGCATTGTTTAAGTGGGAGGGCAAAGATATTATTCTGGTTTCAATTAGGAAAGGCAGATAATATAAACAGGTTTCAATTGGAAAGTCTTGATAGGAACAAAAGAATGTGATATTGAATGGACACAAGGGATTCAGACCTGTTCTTGTTCAAACCATTGGAAAAATCTTCCATTGGCTTCAAGGATGCAGGATCAAGCACATCCTAAGGTCATGAAAAAGTTTAGCTGACATGTTAAAATGGCTTTGGTTTCTGAGTACTGATGGCTTCTTCCCCAGGAATCTGGATCTCACTGCCATTACCCACAGTCAATGGTAGCCAAAGGCCTGAATTTCTGCTTTAAGAAAGGTTGAAGCCTTGCCATAAATACTTTCCAGAGAATGGCAGTTATTATGGCAACAGTGATCCATTGCTCTAGTTTAAGGTTGTGTCAGCATTTAAATTCTAAACCTCTGTTTTCAGGGGTTTACATCTTAGCTATAAACATTTGCCAAGAGATGAAAATTGGCATTCACTGCCCTAAAGACATCTTTTTAATAACAAAGCTTGGAGAAAATCAGATGTTGTATTTTTTTATACTGCAAGAGGGAAAAGAATAGGAGGTTTATTGCGGGTGGTGTGGTGCATTTCTATGTACATACATGTGTGTATATATGGGGATCAAAGGGTGGGTATATTCCTAAAATGTAAAATCTGTAGGTTTTAATTAAAATTTTGCTGAAAATTAAGATATTTTTTATTTTATTTTAAATGCATTTTTGTAAGAATACTAAAACCAGAATGAGAAAACTGAAGCTAGCATATTTCTTATAGCTGCATGAGGTACATCAAAAATACATTGCCTCTAAAATGCTTGCATTTTTGCCCTTTCTAAAAAAGTTGCTGTATTATGCTTTATCTAGTTTTTCTTCATTCAGATAGTATTTTTTAAGCTGTACAAAAAAAACCCCATTTACCTGTAACTACTTTTTCTCAGGGTGTCTTAGATGACATTTCCACTTTGAGTGCTCACACATGAAAACTTCCCTACCCAAAGAATCCATCCTCCAGCAGCATCCAAAGCTGTGTGTTCCAGCCCTGCTCCTCCATGTGCTGACCTCTGGCTCACAGTGAAGTGGTGCACATCACTCTTCCCAAGCTTCTCTCATTGTAAAATCCTTTGAAATCCCTTTTACTCTGAGGACAGTGTTTTTGAATGTGTGTGCATTTTGTATGTTTCTATACACATAAGTGGACACATCTATGTAAAGCAACTGTGAAGAATTTGCTTGTGAATAACTTCTTTCTTGAAATGTTTTTTAATATGTATATTAATACTTGGTGTCTAAAAGAAACATCCCAGTGAAGCATAATTTTCTTCAAGGGGAGTTTTACATCTCTAATGATTCTTAGACTAGACTCACAAAAGCAGTATCATTAGGTATGCAACACTGTTGTCAGATGAAATTTCCTGCATATTGAAAAAGCATATTGAAAAAAAAAATACAAAAACCTTGGCAGGAGCAAGAATTTCTAGTGCTCATGCAAAGCCATGAAACAAAATTACTCCATCATTCCCAAGGCCAGGTGGATGATTATTTCCTTATATTATGGACACCAAGGGAAAGAACTGTTGAAAAGTACATCAGCCACCCTAACTAGAATTAGACATATGTTGAACAATCTATCTCAAGCACGCAGTTTCTTCAAGAAGACTGGTAGCTTCTGCTTCACTTTACAACAGAGTATGTCAATTTGAAGTCCTTCCCAGCTCGGGTGACCAGGATATCTTCTCATTCTTTCAAGTTGTAATCCACAATTTCAGTGTGGCATCCACCAGAAGAGTCAACACCTGTGATCCAAGACTGTGTCTGACATAATTTATGCCTATCCACAAATCTCCAAAGGAAAGGGATGCTGTGTCATCAAAGTTTCTGATATTGCACTGTGGTGGTGGACAAGTATGTGATTTATGTAGGTGTGTTGGCACTAACCATAGGAATAAAAAGCCTGAAATTATTTTTTCACCTCTTTCAGCTCAGCTGGTTGATGTGCAGCTTGATGGGAAGTCACGGGCTTTGAGCTGTCAGATTACTGAAGTGCGTTACCCATCTAAGCAACACAACAGTAGGGCAAGAAGGACAAGCAGTCTCCTGCAGACACTGCCTGGTGCCCACAAGCAGCAGAAGCCTTGGATCTGTCAACAGGACTGATCTAACTCAAGGTCTAACAAGGTCTGCAGCTTCTCAGAAAACCCTGGAAATGCCAGGTCTGCACAGACAGAAGCAAATAAGGGGAAGTTAAATTCCACAATTAACTTCAAATGAAGTGTAAAATAAAACAAAGAAATTGTTTTTTCATTAAAAGAAATATTTTATTTTTTTTTTTTTAACCAGAGTGTTAGCTCATAAATCTATTCTGTTACTCAATGCATTTAGCACTTAATGCACTACCTTTAGCTTTGGTCTTATAGGTCTCTGCGGAGGCGGGCTTGCGGAGCAAAGAGACGACTCACTATGAGGTTAGCAACAAAGCTCCGATTTTATTAAGCAAAGCATTACATTTATACGGTCTTGGCATCTTCGTGGCTCATGTGATTGGCTGCGTATTGCTGTCCACACACCTGTTGTCGCGTTGCGATAGGGTGCTGCTTATTGCCCTTGTCCTGCTTTGCTGACTGCAGGCATCCTGTTTACAACTTTTTATCTGCCATAACTTTCTCCTTCTCAGGGGCTCAGAACTGGTTAAATACAACTTTTTATGTGCTGTCTATGCGATGCTTTCCCATCCTGTTATTCTTCTTTTCTGCTGCCAACTCCCTTATCTTTTGCACATAGCTGATCTTTTAATAACCTTGCAGCTGGGCCTCAAGGCCTGTAGCTCACTCTGGCTAAAGCTAATTAGTCAGGATTGCTCACATGTCCATTTTCTTCCAAAAACTCCCAAAACGTCTCATTGGTCTTCCCGGTTACATCAGAACCATAAACAACACCCATTACTATTTTTCCTTGAAATGGATGACAATAGAGACCTTAATCCCACTTTTTGGAACAATATTTCTGGGAAAAAAAGGTTTTCTGAGATCTTATACCTCTCTTATCCTTAAAAATTTTCAGAGAGTACAGAAAGGTCAATAGGATATTCAGTGTCAGCTCATTATGAGATGTTATTTGCAAGCAAGATCACTGTTTGAGGTCTTCCATAGCATGACTATGTACTTCAGTGCATATACTAATGAATAAGCCATTATTTAAATGGCAAGTCATCTCTGACTATATAAGTAATAAGACTCTCAGTACATAAATCCAGATAAGAAGATATAATGTAATGTATAGCACATTATTTCATTTACTTAATGAAAGAACAAGTACCAGCTAACAAATGGAAAATGGTTTAGTGTTTTTTTGAATTTTTTTTCCCTGGGTCTGCGAAGATATATTTTTCATGTTTATTTTCCCTGTCAGCAAATGAAAGGCAAGTTGAAAAACAAAACTGAGCCTGTCTTGTACAATTCAGAAGCACTGAGATAATTAAAACTCTTATTTATTTGTACTGACGCTCTGCTACTGCAAGGAGAAGCTTCACTGAGCACCAAGGCCTTTTTCTGTTAGAAGCTTAAATAGGTTCATCAATCTCCTACCCTAAAGAGTGTCCAGTCTAGTTTCAGAGAACATAGAAAATGGGAATAATGACAAGGGAAATGAAAGTTACTTGGCACCATTGATTGGAAATTGATGCCCCGTCCAGTCATTCCAAATCATGTGTGAGGGTCATAGAGGAATCATGACTATGATAGAAGGAAGCAAGATAAGAAGACCATTATACTAGAAAAATGTAGCAATGAAGAGCACTAAAAAAAAAGGAAGGGGATAATGTAAAAAGGAAGATATGGACATGGAGGAAGGGTAAAGCTATGATGCTGTAAGAATTCCAAAACCTGAATATAATCAAGTGAAAAATGGAGAATTGCTGGGGACAATCAAAACCAAGGAAGACAGTAGAGAGACAGAATCTAAAAATGTATTTTTCCAGTCATGTCTTGTATAATATAGCAACAGGTGATAATCTGCAGACATGACTAAAAATGTGTATCTAGATGAGAAGTCAGGAAAAACAGAAAGAAAATGGAAACCATACGTACATAGAGCAGAAGGAATCAAGAAAGCATGACAAGGAAAAAGCGCAAGTATGAAACAGAAACTTAGAATAGTATGAGTTGGAAGGGACCTTTAAAGGTGTCCTAGTCCAACACCTTCTGTGGTGAACAGGGACGTCTTCAACTAGATCAGGCTGATCAGAGCCCTGTCCAACCTGACCTTGAATGTTTCTAGGGATGTAGTATCTACCTCCTCCCAGGGCAACACGTGCCAGCATTTCACCACCCTCATTGTAACAAATCTCTTATTCTAGTCTAAATCTATACATTTTTTTTTAGCTTAAAACCATTACCCCTTGTCCTATCTCAATAGGCTATGCTAAAATGTTTGTCCCCGTCTTTCTTATAAGCCCCCTTTAAGTATTGAAAAGCCACTACAGAATCCCTCTGGAGCCTCCTCTTCTCCAGACTGAACAAATCCAACTCTCTGAATTCATCTTCACAGGAAGGGTGTTTCCTTCTTCTGATTATTTCTGTGGCCCTCCTCTGGACCTACTCCAACAGGTCCATGTCTTTCTTAACACGATACAGGAATATGTGTCACATGGGACAATAATAATGGGAAAATGTGTTAAACCCTGATAAATCCATTTTCCTGCTCAAGAATGAAAGACATTAAAATGAGATTTGCAAGTCCAGAAAAGGAGATTTTGTGCAAGCAGTTACAGCACTGCAGGAGATGAATGAAAGGGTTAAGCTAAGAGGAATAGCTACCTCTTCCTGAATCCACCATAAGCATTTATCAAATGGCACAGTTTCTTCTGATCTGTGTTGATGAGAAGATATTATGAAGAACAGTGAAAGTAACCATAAATTACATGGCTAAGAGAACTTTGGTTATGACAGCAAATAAACCAGGAAACATATCACTACCTGACCACTAGACTATAGATAAGGATACTTAGAAATTTACACAGGACTTTTCCCCATGGTGGCTTTGCATGTCAAGCAAAGAGGAAGAGATGAGAAAAAAAACAAAAAAAATCTAATGATGAAAAAACCAAAGCAGGTCAATCACTCCCTTTACAGATTGAGGATGGAAGAAAAAGCAGGGCAGTTAATGCACTGTGAGGATACTATAGGAACAAAGAAAACTGTTTGCAAAGATATTAGACGGAAAATGAATGATAGGTAATAGAAGTGCAATGGTTGAGTTCTCTGCTGCAGACAATATGCAGCCACAGGAACTCCCAGGAAAACACAGCATTTTGTCAAGGCACAGTCAAACAAAAATACAATGTAGCAGCATGAACTTGTTCAGAAAAGAAGCAAACACCGTGCAGCTTCTGGAGGATTATTTTTAAAGTCTTTTATTTTAAAGCTCTGCAAAAATCTTGCTTAGCTTTGGGCAGCTAATTTCATCAGTTTACTAAACAAGTCCTTGGAATTTAGATGCATGGAACTTGGAAAAGTACCAGTGCAGGATTGTAGCAGGATGCATAGATCTAAATGCCAGCAGTATGTCCCAACTGCAAAGAATCAAGAAATAATTTGCTTACCTCTTTTATCTGTGTCACATCCCATAGGCAGGACCTGCTAATAGCTTGTACAACACAATGTTTTTCTGTCAACAATGCAATTTCAGGAGAGAACATAATATGAACTGAGATTGCATTTACAGATTCATAACATTAATTTAGCTAAATATTGCCTGGATTTCCAGCTAGGCACTTCATAAACAAGTATGACTTCTTGGGCAAGATTTGTTGGATGTGAGCTCCATGTCCTGAAGATTTGTTCTGTAAAAAAATACTAATGCGGCATTTAAGCCAAGCACAAACATCATGTTCCCTATAGTAAGCCTTTAGATTAAGTGACACAAGACTCTAGGTTTTAAGCTTTATAATGTTCACAGCATCTGGCTCAGCTGAAAGCATGCGACAAACAAGTTTTTTCAGAATCAGCTTCAATGAGAAAATACTGGAAGGTGAAATGCATTGATAATTTCAAACATACTTCCTCTGGCTCTTTCCTGGAAAGAGCTTGAATGTAATTCTACTATCTCTGGGGAAGGACTGTCAATCAGGACATTCCACCAGCAATGTTTACTGGGCTCATTCTTGGGAGCTGCAGGGTCTGAAAGAATTTCAATGTGTTTATACTAACATTTAAATAATGGATGAGTTAGGAAGATATGAATCATGGAATCAATTGTTCTAATCAATGCAGCCTGACTAAATCATTGGACAGTTGTTATTTATTTATGTATTTTGTAGTTGAAGCCAGCTACACAACATAGCAGCATATGACATATAGTGAGTATTATACTCCATGCCATGTCATTATTCTAAAAAAAATAAAAACCCAACAAAAACAGACAACAACAAACAACAAACCAAAACCAAAACAAAACCAAAAAAGTCCAACAAACCACCAGAAGGAATCAAGCTGAACATTTTATTTCTGAAGGTTCTTTCCAGAGTAAGGGGCACTCTCTAGCTATAGATGGAAGAGGAGAAGAAAAAAAGTACAGGAAAAAAATTTCAAAAAAATAATTAGTAACCTACCCAGACAGAACAAAGTATTGAGCAAAGAAGACACTGCCTGCGGCTTATCCTGTAACAAACCACCTGTTTTGAATGCAATTGGACATTTATAATTTCCGAGATACAGTACTTTACCTCTATTTGGACTTGATTTAGTAGTTGAAAGTTTAAAATATATAATCATTCTAGCAATGCATTAAATTAAATTAAGGGTAAGAGGTTTAAAAACATCCTTTAAGAGAAGAGATGAGTACCTGTCACTGCCGAATGCCTACTTGAAATGCAACAAATGGCAGGACATAGTAAAAGGCCAAAAATATAACAAAAAGAGGCACCAAATTAATTTTAAACAGGACACAATTCAGATGAATTATTGCCATTTTTCTGGGTTTTGGTACAACTTTAATACTATTTAGATGTATTTTTATTGTGTTAACAACAAAGAAAAAAGAACTATTTTACAACAAGCAGATGGTGGCTAGAGGTGGGCTGGTCTCCAAATGTTCCAAATTTTGTCCAATTTGTGATCAAGAGAAGGGATAAACTGTTGTGTATACCAATCTGTCATAATATTTGTCTCAAAGTTAACGCTTTACAGTGGTTTATCAGACGTAAATCATAGTTTATCACCTTCTATTTATTGCAGGAGACAGCAATTTATTATAAAGAGGAAATTTTAGAAAATTAATTACTTTGGATGGTGGTAGAGATAACAGTGATATCAGTGTGCCTATATGGAAACATGAATTTTGAAACACTCAAGACAAAAAGATCAAACCATCCACCTTCACCTTCAAAGAGAAAATTGCATCATGAAAATAAATTAATTTGGAAGTCCTTGTGTTAGTACAGTGATGACCTAATGCATTTTGTTTTCAAGAAAGCTAATAAAAGATTTTTGTGTTAAGCAAAGATTTTGAAGAAAGTGTTGGGAGCTATATTGAGCCCCAAGATGTCCTAGTTGAACCCTTCAGTTGCTTGGAGCTATGAATGTTGATCTTTGCACATATTATCTTATAGATTCTGTACCTATTTTTTAATTTTGGTTTCCTAAAAGCATAGCTCACTCTCATGATTTAGCCACATTTTTACTAGTCAGTAACAAAGGACTACGTGGACGCTCACACACAGCCCACCTCCCAATTTCGGGATGACGAGGAGCATATCTCCCAGAAACCTTGTAGGTCAAGACAAGGACTAGGAGCGTTTCACACACCAATTACCGTCACAGGCAAAACAGACTCAACTTAGGGAAAAATCAATTTAACTTATTGTTAATCAAACTGAAACAGGGCAAAGAAAAAAAAATTAAACATACACAAAAAATCAACAAACCAACCAACCAACCAAAGCAAAGCAAAACAAAACAAAACAAAAAAGCCACCAAAAAACCCAGAGCTTAAATACCTTATCCCACCTTTCCCTTCTTCCCAGGCCCAAATTATTTTATTCCTGATATCTCTACCACTCCCAGTGGCATAGGGTGACAGAGAGTGGGGTTTGCAGTCTGTTCATCACAGGTTGTTTTCCTCCTCAGGAAGGATTCTTTAAAGTCTTCCCCTACTCCAAAGTGGGGTCCGTATCATGGGAGAGGGTCCTTCACAAACTCCTCCATAGTGAGTCCATCCCACTATGTACAGTCAGTCCCTCAGGAACAGACTGCTTCAGTGTGGGTTGCCCACAGAGTCACAGTCTGCTTCAGGAACAGTCACCTCCCCTGGTGCGTGGACACTCCATGGCTGCAGGTCCACATCTGCTCCACTCTGCTCCATCACTGGCTGCTGCTCCATGCTCCTTCATGGGTTGCAGGGAACAACCTGCTGTCTCACTGCAGGATGTAGGGGAACCTCTGTTCAGGCACTCTCTCCCTCTTCTTCCTTACCAGCCATGGTATCTCTGTTCTGACACTGCTCTATCACAGGAGGTATTACTCTCTACACCTCCTCTCCTCTGCCCAGAGGTCTTATAGCCACTTGTTTCCCCTTCCTGAATATGTTAATTACAGAGGTGAATCCATTGTCACTGATGGGCTCAACATTAGCCAATGGTGAGGTCAAACTTTTTGGAGTTGGGGGAGCTGTCAACAGCTTCTCACAGGAGCCACCCCTGGGGCCACTCTCCTGCTACCAAAAACAGCACCACATCAACCCAGAGCACTCATATTCTTCCCTCTAGGTGAATTTGAGATTTTCAGTGGAAACATCACTGGGATTTGTTATAGTCAGCACTCCATTATTTATTTACACTAAGGGAACACATTTGCTATTAAAGGAGTTCCCAGAAACCAAGATCCTAGGTAGAACTTACAGTGCAAGATGTGGGTCAGACACCTTGGTTCTTTACTCAGTACACCATGAAACATATGACACAATACACTTGGGAAGCCACTCTTTTACAGTGTTCATCCTACCAAATAGCACAGCAAGTTCAGCCTGGCATTAAATATTAGCTTATGCAGTCAGGCATATTAATACAGCTCACTGGTACCCAAATTATTGACAACGTGAATAGTTTGTTTGGAAACATCAATTTAGATCAACATCACCTATCAAGTGAACTGGCCAAAACCAATATGGATGGATTACATACAGTCAGTAGACCAATAATCTTTAGTTAAAAAAAAAAAGAAAAAAAAAAAAAAAAAAAAAAAAAAAAAAGGAAAAATCCCTTAGAAACACTAACATCTGCTTCTCATCTGTCCAGGCAATCTAGAGTTATTACTTTTGCATCCAGGTGTGCATCATTTCTCATTACATTTTAGCATCTGATACTCGTATGTCACTCATTTCCAGGCATATCAGGAAGAAATGCTTTTTCAGAGGAGAAACTGACTCAGGATGATGACAAATATAGTATTAATAGTGATGGCAAAGTTCTTATTGAAAATAAATAATTTTCAACATTAAATACTTAAAAAATTAAATAGATGAATAACAAAGATATATTGCAGAAGCCATTTTGGACTGTCTGACAGTCCCATGAATCTATACATTTTCTTGTGCCTTTTACAATTACAGTCCAGGCAGCTCAAGGGGAAAGAAGGGATACTCCAACACACTGCAAAGGTAGTCTGATATTTGCAGTTTGACATTTTAAGTGTAGCAGCTGAGACCACAAGACATACCTTAAAAGAATATAAAACCTAGAAAGAACACCTGCAGCAGGAATACAGCTCTGGCTTCAAAATGAGGTTCAGATTTCTAATATGAAACATTTGTCTTCACTAGAATATCCTGGCTCATGCACGTCATAAAGACTAGTAAAAAATCCCTTAAAACTAAAGGGAGGGAGGTGAATAAGGCTGGGAGTTAAGAAACCATTATGAAATGCCAGTGTGTGTAACTCTGCAGTTTGAGTCTGATCCATGTTGGAGTCTTCCATTTCATCCTCTGAAGAGAAAATGACAGCAGGAAACTTAAAGTGTCAACCTTCATCTATTCTTCTGCATTTAGTAATGCTTTTTGACGGAACTTCTTTACTGATGCATTTTTTCCCACAAATTTTCTCATTTAATCTCATCTCCCTTCAACAGCTTGAACTAATCCGACTTCTCCTTAAGAAATTTCCAAGTGTGTTACTCAGTTTGTCACCAATTGCTCAAGTTAGTAATTAGAAGGACGTTCAGTACTTGCTATACACCTATTGCAAATGTGATGCACCATAAAGAATATGTCCAGACTGAGATTAGATATGAGGTTAGATTTAACAGACACAAGGAGAAAATGAAAAGATTCTTTGTTTTTTTGTGACCTCAGAAATCCCCTAGTGGGAGGTAATCTGAGTAGTGTTTTGCAGAGTCAGGTACTTGTTCCCAAATTACAAGATTGACATGGATTATTATAAGAGGATAAATACATGGTAACATCTATCCTGTTCCTTGCACAACCTGCACAAAAACAGTTTAGGGTTGTAAGCCCTATGAACTGGCCAGTTATTTTTTTTTCCATTCTGCAGACAAAGACAAAAATATCTACATGTGCATTGTACTATGTACCACATTTTGTCAAAGAGCATATAGAGAGCGTTCTACATATGTGTTCTCTTAGATCTGAAGTTAAATATATGATCTAACTCTGGGTTAGAAATAGGTAGAATTACAGAATGAAGCCTCTTTTTTTATTTTTATTTTTTTTAAACAGACATTTTATCCATTTATTATTAATCTTTCTGGAAAGAAAAAAAAAATTACTTGGCTTCCAGAGGAGGATAAGTATACAAGAAATAAAGGATTGGCTAATTAAAAAAATATCAGCAGGTTTACTGATTTCAGGAAAATCGTGATTGTGTATAAATATTGCCAGGATACTGCATTTTCACATGAATCTAATAAAACACCTCCAGAAAATGTTCTACAAAGGAATACTTCATATATTAAAAGGGCAATCCTCTTATGTTATTTAAGAAGAGTTTAGGGTTCTTCATCCATTTTGCAGGGACTGAGGGGAGCAATTACAATTATTTGGAATAAAAACACAAGGGAAATCAAAAGATGTACATTATGAGGTATACAGATACCAAAATCTTGAGTTTGAAAATAATGAGAGGAAAGCTGTTCTGAAAGCACAGTCTTAGAAGTTTGGGGTTTTTTACTTAATGGAAAAAATTCAGCAAAGCAACATGAACTTAAAAAATACTTGGGAGAAATCTGTGGGATTTTTAATTTTTTGGTCAAAAATTGAATCTATTTTCAGGTAATATATTTTGTTCCAAATATGTCAGTAAAGCCCTGAACAAATGAATTCAAAACCTTCCTTAAACTTGAGTCCGCCTTACCACAGAACTTCAATACAATACTTTACTCGTGGGTAATTATTACTTGTTTGAGTAAAAGAAACAGTCTTTTGTATTTCTAAGCTTTTGTAGTAACAGAGTACTCAGGAATATCTCTCTAAACAAATATGTATTAATATCAAGATGGGGTTATTCACAAGTGTTCTTTTAGCATCGGGCACATAGACAAGTCTTGTTTACTTTTCTGAAAGACAACGAAATGTCTTTCATGTATAGATTTTTTTTATATTTTCACTTACAGTTTAAAAATTATTTTAAAGACAGAGGACTATATCTTGTCTTAAGTGAATACCTTAAAACTGGTGAAATTGTTGATGTGTTGAAGAAGTTACTCATGCAAACAGGGACTCTGGATTGAATACCAACAAAAAGAAGTGTTGTAGGTTTAACGCATCTAATGAAGGAGTCAAGTGTTCATTATCCAAGTTTCCTCCTAGCTGTGAAATCTGTAGGATATAGTAGGACAAAACATGATACATGAAGCTTTTAACTTCAGCAAACAAGAGCTGTATGTTAAGATACACCAAAATATGGAGACACTAAACACTTTGAATTGCCTACATTTATGGTGGATCTTTCAGACCCTGTTCTTTGTGACCCCAGGGACACAGTGTAAATCTTACAAAAAAGACAAAAAGACCTGTCATAGATTTATTTTTTCCAAGTTTTGTTTTCAGAGGGTTCATCAGTGACTTTTTACCATCTATGTCACACTTATAAGAAAACAAATTCCATAAACAAATTAACTGCCATAGACAAATCTTGGATATTGATAAATAGATTAAGTAGTTTTATACATAGATAATGGGGGTTGGACTAGATGACCTTTAGAGGTCCTTTCCAACCCAAATTATTCTATGATTCTATGATAATGCCTTGAATAGATAAAATATAATATCCCATAATAATTCTTTTATTTTATCTTATTTTATTTTAAAGGCAGATTCTTTCCATTTTGCTGACACAACAGGTTAGCTAAAATAGAATACAATTTATTACAAAGATCTCAAACATGTCATTCATTTTATCCTTCATTTATATTCAAATTTGTCACAACTAATTGTTTCTAGCCCAACATTCAAGTAGAATAATTAGTAGAAAAATCAAGACGTTATCAATAGCCTTGTGTCAATGCAGACATCCTAAAAACTGAGAAGAGGAAGATCTTTCATCAGCAATGAAAATTTAGTGTTGGTGTTTCCAATTTTACCAGACAATTAGGCCAGTTACTTAAAGAAGTAATAAGCAAAGCCAAAAGTAGGAAGTGCAGTAGGAGAATAAGGAAGTAACAACTCAGTTTTCATTAATTTGAAAATGAGTCAAAGCCGTGACCGAGATTGCAAAAAAAGGTACAGAACTGGGCCTTTAAGGCACAAAAAAAACAGAAGATGAAGAAGATGACTGTGAAGAAGAAGATATAATGGGTAAGAACAAGCTAGGGCTTGAAGTTTGAAAATATAAAATTAGACTAAAAATTTAGAATCATTCAAATTGAAAGGGTGGTGGTGATTTACAGTATTTCATTCATTAGCAGTGTTAATTACAGTGAGGATGGTAGAACCTTCATGCCTGTCTACAGCAAAGTGCAAGCTGGTACAGGAGCATTCAAAGAACAAGAGTAAAAACTCTGAAATAACCATGTAAAATAAGTAGGTGGTGATGGTTCGGGGGATGTGTTTACCAATGGTAATAATTGAATATAAAATGGTGCAGCCCTTGCCGTCTTGCAGACAGCTCAGTCTCTGAAAAAGCATCCAACCTCACTCATGTGGTGCTGATGTTAATCTGCACCTCTCAGATTTCCTCAGGAGAAAATCTACAGCTTTGAGATCCCCCCTTTTTGTGACTACATTGAACTGTGCATTTATGTCTCCTTGCTTCTTAGGGAAAAATGGATACATTAAGTTGATGTTGTTACCATCATCATCAAACTTCTTGTCACACGTATAGTCCAGACAAACTGGAAGGAGCCAAAGAGTCAGGATTCACCAACAGTTTCCCCACAACCAGCCTTGACAAGAGCCATGCCTTTTCCTCCTCTGCTCATTACAACATAATTATTATGTCTAGGGATTGCATTGGTAAACTCAACCAGTGAGTTCCTCCTGGCAAGTAGACTTTGGCAGTGAGTTTCTGCTGGCAGGCCCCAGGAAACCCCTAGAAGCTTACACAGGCAGGCAGACATCCAGGTGTCAGGCAGGTTTCATTAACCTTCTAATATAAAAAGTAAGCATGCCTGTAGCAGGAGGCTTAAAAATATCCAACATTCCAAAATTTTTAACTCTTTACACTTCCTATTGTAAGAAATTATCAACAGAAGGTTTTTAAGACTGAAATCTGTTTTTATTAGGATTTCTATACTGAACCTCCTGACTGTCCACATGTTTATGCAAAGGCATAAATATCTAGATATTACCAGTTTAGACCAGGTTCCCAGAGAGCACAGAATACAGAAATCAGATACTAATTCCCTATGGTAACAAAACTGCAAAACTGCCTGTCTGCCAGGGTCACTGCATCAGTGTTTTGGAAGTCATGAAGGGCCAACCAAAGATTTGTAGGTAGTGTGCAGATAAAGGTATTTAGGCAATTGAGTGCCCATAAAAAGTTCTCAGGTTCTTAATCAATGAAAGGAAAGACACACTAAGAAAAAACCAAAACAAAACAACCCAAACAACAAAGTGAAAGATCATTATAAAAGATTATAAAGATTTTAATTGAAAATAATTCTGGATAATTTATTTTTGGCTTTCATGTAAGTTAACCTCAAACAATTTTTTCCACCCTATCTGTTTTACAGGTCCCAGTTTAGTATCCATTGTCACGCTGTTGAAGACCATTTTATCATGCATTTCTCACAGAAAGCAAAGTAATGTGGGCTGTGTTTTTCCCTCTTCCTCCCAGCTCATTTCATTCCTTAGTTTGTATGCAAGAACAATGATGTTGCTCTAAATTCACATCACTGCAAGAGAATTTTTTGAATGTAAAATGAATGAACTGAGTTTTCCCCTAAAGAAAGAAAACATTTGTATTCAGAGTTTCTGATTACCATCCCCTTTACTTCAATCAATTTTGTTTGGTTTTGGATTGTGGTTCTGCGTTTTGAGCTTTTTATTACAGAAAATTTGAATTCTATTCCAAGACTAGGTCAACATTGACCTTTCAACTTTTCTTCTGCGAAAAAAACAAGGAGTTTAGGTGTTCAATTATCATAAATTATAGTAATAGTTATTGCTGGTTGGTACACCATTTAGAAACATTTAATAATTAATCTTCTCAATAGCCTTGTGACAGAGGAAATAAATGCAATGCAGCTTTCCAGAATCAAATCAAAAGTGATGCTCAGAAAGAGTATAAATAAGACATAGGCTTTCCGATAATTCCCTCTGGTTGTATGTAAGAAAGTTTCACACTGATATTAATTTTGACATGTTTACATACTGCTTTTTTTTTTTCCTTTTTCATAAATAATCCCATAAGTTAACTACAGTGATGTAGGATTTTGATGTCGTATCAAGGCATGATTCACTTGCAGGGTTCAGCTCTGAAACTTTTGTTGACTCATGTTGCATGGATAGACTACCAGTCTGACAAGCAAGATTGGTTTCTTCCATTAAAATGGGTAACTCAAAAATACTGAGAAACAGTGATTTCCTGCCAATATACTTTGAGTGATGCTTAGAGTAACAAAGACAATTGCATTGTTTTTCTTTGAGCATCCAGTTTCATTCTGGGATGATAACGTCAGCATTACTGAGGGGATGGGGATTCCCTGGATCTGGGAGTATTTTCGACTCCCTCAGATTTGCTAAATACTTGAGACAGTGTTTCCCATGAGTCAACACTTCTTTATAAAGGGTCTCTCTTGTTTATGACACAAAGTTCATTGTACTTTTGCAATAAAATTATAACATTTTACTTTTAATTAACAATCTTCAGCATGAGAGTAAATTTCAGGAAAAAAATACAGTAAGGGAGAGAAAGAGACAAATGGTAGGCAAGGAAGAAAGTAGAAAAGTCCTTCCTACCTACCAAATATATGCTAATCGAACTTTAAGTGAAATCATTCAACTCTGCTAAATTATTCTGAAAACAGAAAATTTGGGGGTTTTTGACTGATGTTCTGTGCTTGCTGTACCTGGCTTTTGGGGGTAGGATGCACAGATTTTTCTCATCTGAAAGAGTAGACTTAAATTTAAATAATTCCATTACTGGTTTTGAAGTTCTAATAAGCTTTCCACATTTTTGTGTTCATCCAAATAATGACTAGCTGTGGGGAATGGTGAAACAAGAACTGTAGCTTTTTTAAAAACACTTTTTGTTGCTTAGTTTCCAGAGTTGACCTATTCTGGAGCTCATGGGAATTATAACATTTAGCAGAGTTGGGGTTCTCTCAAAGCCTTTCTGCCCCTGAACCACCTACACCATTGCGGTCACTGCAGAGCTGATTTGGTAAGGTTGCTTGTCTGACTCAGGTTATAATATTTTCCAGTGACTAACACTACTTAAAGTAGAAATCTTCATTTACGAAAGGACATATTCACAGAGAATTCATCTTATGAAAAGAAAAAGAAGTTTTCTACCTCCCTGTTTCAAACATACATGCATATCTTATTTTTCAAATGCTTTGCAATTCCTTCAAAATATTTCCCTATCTAAATTCCCTATCTAAAGTCAAAATACTATGAAATTACAAAATTTTCTAACAAGTAGTAAAGACAAAAGCATAACACTGCATTTTCCTGATCCACTAAGTGAACTGTGAGAGTGGATACTTAACTCCAAATGTTCAATACTGGTGATGCTGAAGTTATCAGAGGTGGGGGAGCCATATCCTGACAGAATGGGTGTCAATATTAGTTTCTCAAGCAACTAAACAAAAGCCCAAACTTTTAGACTGCAGCTTTGTTACATTGTTATTATTTTAAAACAAGGGGGGGTGTAGGGGAAAGGAAAACAAGATTTTTTTCAGGGCCATCAATCAGACCCTACTCAGACAACTTGGTTTGTGCTTTTCTCCAATAAGTGAACTAAACATTAGGCTGCAAATAACCATGGAAATTGCACTCCCAAAGTAATTTGTTCAACAAAGCTCCAAGTCAACTTAAAAAGAAAATCAAATGGAAGGTGAACTTACCTTTTAGGAAGTTGGAATTAACTTGAAATGCTTGGTCACAGCAAGAATAGAATACATTTTTAACTGTAATTAATTTTCATCCTGTGAAAGCACTACTACTACTACTGCTGCTGTTATAGTACTGCTCTCCATTTCTATATTATCAAATTAAGCAGTATGTATCTGTACAAGATGAGCTGCAGCCAAACAAAGTTTACAGAGCCCATTGTAAAGGGAACAGATGTGGTTATATAGTCTGCATTATTCAAATCAAACAAGTTGATGTAACAGTTCCTTCTGGACTTGAGGTAATCTATGTATCTATGAAAATTTCTAGTTAAACATAATAATATGCTGCTTAAATATTTCATTTCTAAGGAGCTCTTAACAGTTCACTCACTGAAAGGCTGGATGTATAAAGATGCTAGAGAGAAATAATGATCATTAAGGGGATGATTCTTGCACCTGCCTCACGGAAATATTGGCTATAAATCAAGAACACTTAAATAGCAGATGCATGCCATAATCTGGAGTGGATGTAACCTTTGTCCGGCCTTTACTACATTCTTCTGGATGTGGTGATCCCAAAATTGTTAAGAGAGATCTTTTATTTCTCATGACTGCTGGAGAAAAGCTACAATATAGTGCAGCTTCTGAGCCATGAAGGAAACAGAAGGCATTTGCTGATTTGACAAAATTGAGGAAACATTTACTTCCACTGAACAGTGCCACAGGTTTACCACATATGAAGATCAGAGACCCACATCGAGAGCAGCCACACTTTGGCTGTGAAGGACACAAGTCACCCAGCTGATAAGGTGTATCTGGAGATGATTCATTACTTCCTGTTGGGTAGGCATCCACAGCAGACTATTATTTTGATTTTTTAAAAAGTGCATTAGTGCATTGTTTAATTTTGGACATACTGTCTTTTTAGAAAGCTATGTGGATAAACAAATGTTAATATTGATGCACTGCATAAATGCTTTAAAAAACTAATTAAGTAGCACCATGTAAAACATTCACTGTATGAAGTTCCATCTCACCTACTCCTGGAAATATCTTAAATTGTCAGGAGAAATTACCCATTATGCAAAAACACAGGCAGTAAATAGATGTTGACCTTAGATGAGATAAATCACACATTTAGAGTGGTATTTTCCCCAGCTGTTTACAGAAGGGCCAGATAGCAAGTCCTGTAGAGAAACAAGATAAACCACGTGCCTCGAGTTGCCAAAGAGTGGGTGTGAGTCCACCTGTGCCTGGTTAGGGCAGCCCCCTATTACCAGGGGGCCAATAAAGGTGGGACACACACCCCCAGAGGGTAGCTCAGCTCACTCTGGTGTGAGGCATGGAGGGGCTAGCAGCTCAGTGAGCCTCAGAAGCAAGAAAGGCTCTTCCCGCTACATTTGGTGGAGAATGTGGGCCCCTTGTGAAGAGCTGGCAACAGGAACATTCTCCCTGATTTGAAAAAGTGCCTGGGCTAACACTCTTCCTGAAAGGTATGACCAGCAAGCTCTTTGGATTGGAAACCCCTGAGCAGAGGGAAGCCAAGATAAGGATTCTCTCTTTGGAAACCCTTGAGCAGAGGGAAGCCAAGAGAAGAGCAGATACAGGAGGGAGAAGAACAACTCAAGTAGGAAAGGTAGAGACTTTGTGAAAAGTACCTGGGCTGACATTGAACGGTTTGCCTAGGCTGCAGCAGTGTATGATTGTAAGCTAGGGTTAAATCCCGTAAGCTATAAGTGTATCCTGTAATCAGTGTTAAAATGTTTGTAAGCTAGGGCAAACCGGGAAAGCTTTGCTCTAAAAAAAAAAAAAAAAAAAAAAAAAGGGGGGGGGGGGGGAAATGTAGAGAAACAAGATAAACCAGATGCCTCGAGTTGCCAAAGAGTGGGTGTGAGTCCACGTGTGCCTGGTTAGGGCAGGCCCCCTATTACCAGGGGGCCAATAAAGGTGGGACACACACCCACAGAGAGAAGCTCACTCTTGTGCGAGGCAATGGAGAGGCCAGCAGCTTGTCGAGCCTCAGGAGCAAGAAAGGCCCTGCCAGCTACAAAGTCCAGTTAAATCGTTATGCCTAAAACCATATTCAGAATCAGAGGAATTTTTAAGATATCCTTTTCTGTGTATTTCAAAACATCAAACACTGTGAGGAATGAATGTCCGGCTATGGTTTAAAAATAGAAAACAAACTTGATTTACCATAGTTATGGGATACCAGTAGGTTTTTTTCCATTTTAGTTGCTCCTTTAGGTGATAATTCACATATAATATGATGTGTCAGATTTAAATAGAACATAGCCTGAAGTGAAAGACAGAAAGAAGGACCTACATATACTGAAACTGTTAATATTTGTGTCTATGTGTACACATATACATACTCAAATACATACACACATATTTAGAAATGTTTCATTCTAATAAATATCAATTCAAACACAGTTTATGATTGTAGAATTGGGGCTTATTCATGCTTTCTAAACATAGTCACGTATGTCAAATGCCTTTTCAACTTATAATATTTAGACTAAAAAAGAAACAGAATTAAATACAAAGAAGGTACTAATAACATTCTTTGATGCATTTTCACGTTTTTCTGATGGCTGTATAACTAAAAGTTAAAAATATCTGATATATTCATGCATTACAATAAACTAATTACTTATAATAAAATTAACTCCATTGTTCATGCTTACTAAAAAAACAAAACAATGATTCTCAGTCAAACATTTTTCTCTAATTTTTGTTGGAAATACTTAAAAATGACCAATTGAGCATGAGGTCCCACAATAGCTGATAGGAGTGAGTGATTTTATATAGCTAGATAATCTTTGCATGTTTTTAAAAATAAGGGAGGAAAATGCTATCTGTTAAAGATTGTTTTTACTGTCAAATCTTTCATAATTTCAATGAATGTTGTTTAATCAGTAGTTCCTCAAGAAAATAAGGCACCAAGATTTGAGTAGCATATTGCTATATTGTGAAGGAACACAGCTGCCACATCTGTCTGCTGGCAGTCATATGAAAGGTTCTGCAAGGCCCTGCAGGCGAGGACAGGGAAAGGTTTGGACAGACAGACATAGCCACCATGGTGCCAAGCCAACCCACACTCTGCAAGAGGGCTCCTCTTGTGCTTATGAAAGGAGGTATTCCCAGTGTAGGTTACCTGCCTACCTGCCTGGAAATCTGCCAAAGATGAAACTTGGCACTGGCTTGCATAAGTAAGGATGTCTGCTGAGTATGAAAGTGTTTGCTGGCGTGGGGCCACGTTCAAAAGGCGAACTCAGCCACAGAAAACCTGTGGCTCTAAAGAGCCTTCATTCCTCTGAAAGCTGAGACATTACGATTTAAAGTGCTTAGTGTAGTTTTCAGGATAATACTGTATATACTGTACCTAACAAAATCAAAAATAAAGAACAGATCAGAAGGAAAAAAACGAGAGTCTTTCCTCTAAACAGATGAGAATTCAAGTTCTGGAGAGGAAACATGGTTAAATAAGAACATACAGAAATCCTAGTGACAGATTTGAAAATTGAAATAAAATTTTCTTGACTTTCAATCCTTGGTCTCAACTATAAAAGAATCTTTTCACTATTGATTGATTTTTTGTTATTTATCCTTTTATATTCTGAAGCATCTGGTCAACTACAAAATAAAATGATTCATGTTTTAATGCAATTTTCATTGCTTACATACATGCTGAAGATGTTTCAAATAAGGCATCTACTGTATGCATTCACTGAATAGGTACAACGATTACTTTAAAAAGATGTAATAATAAAATATTTTTTCCTCAATTTGCATATAATTTATCAATTTTCAATTGAATCTATCTTTATTTTACACAAAAATTAACCTGAAGCATTTCAAATAGTGTCTTTGCATATGCACTACATTATCTGTAATTTACATGCTATGTCATGCACTACTTTTCCTCATAGAACAGAATCACATAATAAACAAGCAGAATTTTGATGTCTTTTACAGAAGAATTAAAAGAATAAATAGAGAAATGATACACAATGAAATTGCCTCTTTTCCCTCTGCTGCTCAAGATGAAGCTTCCATCCTCACTTCCACTATCACTCTAGTGGCACCTCAAGGATAAATAACAACATGTTAAGATTAATCACAGGCTCATCACGTGCCTTGCAAAGGGAAATTAGAATTAAGGCAGAAAAATGCAAGCTCAGGTCAACAAAGGCCTGCAAATGTCTGCTATTAATTGTCTAAAAATGACAGGCACTAACTCAAACTGTGTGAAAATTATTTTTATGAATCACAGATCTTAGTCCTAATAAATGTCATTGTTTACTGTGTTATATCTCAGTGAAGAGATGAAGCTAAGAGTGAACTAAAAAAATTTATCTTCCATATGTCCTGGTTTAGGCCAGGAGAAAGGTAATTTTCTGTCTTGTACTTTTGCTTTCAGCTAAGTCTCTTGTAAGTAGCTGTACTTGCTGAAATTAACAGCAAGTTTCTCAGACAGTGTCTGTTTCTAGGACTGATAACACTCGATGTTTATAGTTACAGCTAGAGACTGATATACAGAGCCAAGGCCACTGCTCAGTTCTGAGGAACATTTTGCCATCCATAAGGAGAAAAAGAGTAAAGAGGTCAGACCTGCAAGCCCTCCCTTAAGGAGGAACAGACAAGATAAATGACCAAAATTGACCAAACAGAGTCTTCCATCCCATATACATCATACTCAGTATAAATTTGAGGGATCACAAGGGTCAAACCCATTCCTTCTTCGCCTGTCCCTGTTTTCTTCAATACCCTGGGAGGATTCCATCCGTTCATCTGCCTGTGGTCCTGATCCATGCTAGCCTGAATCTGTGTGTTCCTGCCTCCAGCTCCCAAATGCTGCTAACTCCAAGAGTCCAGCCTGGACTTTCCCAGGCCTGCCCTGCAGCCTCGGTTGTGACTTGAGAGTTATTGGGGGAGAGGTGGGAGGAAAGTGGTACCCAATCTCCTGTATATTTGTATATATTTAGTAATTTCTTCCTTTTTATGATTACTGTTTCAGTAAAGCTGTGTAGTTCAGTTTCCAACCCACAAGTGTCTCTCCATTATTCTCTCTCCTTTCTTTATGAGGGAGGGGAAGGGGATTAATAGACAGCATCTGTTATTCAGTTTAATTGCCAGGCCAGCATTAAACCATGACACCATACTACATTCCCAAAAACTTCTATGATGAAATATGAAGATTCCTAAGGAGGAACAAAATTAGAAAATGGCTTGTCTTTGGAATTTCTTCTATAACCATTTTTTCCGCCTAAAGAACCGCTGATGTATGTTTTATTTAAGTTGTTCCAGACAAGAAGCAAACCATTTATTTGAATCATTTAGAGATTCATCATAATACAGGGAGACTATAAAACCCACCAACTTACGTATGTTTCTTGAATGAGAAGCACCCAAGAATTTCTAATACGAAATGTTCCATAGTTATATCCAGAAATAAGTTGTTATTGAATTGTCTGAAAGTGTTGGTTTGTTTGCTGGTTTGCTTTGATTTGGTTTTATGTTTTATTATGCATAATATGAGCAACATAACCAATGGGAATCTTGATCAGTCTGGACAAATGTCTGAGCAACCTGATATAGTTGAAGATATTCCTGCTAATTGCAAGGGGCAGTTGTACTACATTGCCTTTAAAGGTCACTTCCAACCTAAACCATGCTATGAGTCTATGAGTCTATGAATGTATGATATGTGTAAAAAACATTTACTGATCTAACAGAAAGGGTAGAATAATTCCTTGCTTCTTAGAGCATTAATAGTGCTTTTTTTTATCCTTTAAACCTACAGGGATTCTGTTGCAACTTCCGGAGGAAAAAGGAAGCTGCTTGTCTTGAATAGCTTGTCTGGAGTAGAAGACAACTTTTACCACTTCCAGAATTCGCACTAAGTACAAAAGGATTAGAGGAGCTACAATATCTTCAGCTTATAGAGGATAAAGCATATTTATGGGGAAATACAGGACCTACTCCACAGGGCAGAGAAATCAGTAAAGGCTGAAAGCGTCATCTCAACAGTGTGACAAGATGAATAAAAGATTAATGAATGTAATCTACATATTTTCTTTCAGTCATAATGAAATCAGATATTTTCAACCTGAAGGCAACATCTGCAGATAAATGGATTTTTTTTTTCTTGTAGAAATAGAAGGATAGTAAAAACATGTACTACACTGAAATTTTCTGCTTATGGTGGTGTTACTGCTTTTTGTGCATCTCCATACTATGTGTGAGAGACCAAGCATCCTAAAGATTGTTTTATAAAGATAAAGGTCAGATCTTTTAGTAAAGTGATAGAAATCACGACTGTCTGTTGAACATTCACAGAGACCAAATTCATAACATAGAAGCGTGTTTCAAACAAATTTTTGAAAATCCACAGGTCTTATTCAACTCATAAAAGCTATTTGTTAAAGAATGAAAATAATGAAAAAAAGCAGAGAAATCAGCACGTCATAAAAATACTGAAGAGTCAATTGATAGAGTCAAGGTAGGTGTTATTAATTATAAAATGAAAAAAACATCTGTCTTTGTGGTTACATTAGGGAAGAAAGTGACACAGAAGAACAGATCCTTGTACAGAAAAATATTAAAATAGTTCATTAAAATTAATCTTGATTGCCAACTATTTTTCTGTTTTTTGAAGTCAATATCCAGAGTAATAGGCTGAGACTGATATAAGGAAAATAAGCTGTACATTTGGCTCTCTGCTAAATGAGCAGGTAAATAATGGAGTACTGACTTATTCTGCTTAGATACACAGAATACCTCACTGCTAGAAAGAAGATGTAAAAGCAGCTGTAAATTGCCTGCTGTTAGTATGCACTGGTGAACTTTGTTAGAGCTTAGATTTTATGGATTTTTTTGTTAATTGATCTAGTAGAGTTAGTGGAAACTTCATTTTAGAGCATATCAATACATATACCAGATAATAATGATTGTATTGTTCTTCCCTGTTGAAGGCCCAGCAGATGTACCTAATGGCAAGAGGATAGCACATACTACCTACAAAAACTGAAATGTATGGATGAGGATGGTGAAGACTGTTCAACTTTAAGTTTAAAATACATTTCAAAAAAGTTGAGGATTTTAGTGGTGGGGAAATCCTTTAGTTTTGCACAATAATATACAACACTGGTGAAAAAGTAAGACAGGAAATTATATTCCCGAGTTTCACTCCTGTTTATAGCTAGGTAAGATATGTGCTTGCAGAAAAGTATGAAAAAAAACAGACCATAAAAAGAAGGGTATCTTTTCTGTTATGATTCATTTTAAAGTAGCTGCTTGACTAATGAATTTGTACACATTCCACCTCCAACCTTCTCCATCCCTCACTTTGCATATGCTAGCATTACCCAGGAGTAATTATAATGAAAAACACAAACCTCAGGTGAAAACAAGATGGGAAGTGACAGCTGAAAAATAAAAAAAGATACACCAGACAGCTCATCATCTTCACATTTCATCTGACGTTTCAGCAGCCACCAGACCAACTGAGTAGCAGGATAAGGTCAACAGGTAAAAATAGTGACAGCAGGAATTGTTTCATTAATGGATCTTGAAGGTTAGTCAACTTGTTCTCTATGGTTCATCAATATATATATGTAAAATATCCATTCCTAAATCCAGAAGTTTGAATTTATTTGATAGTGTACAATTTTAAGGGCAAAGACTGGATCAAAACTACTGCTTATTCTTTAACCAAGAGCATAAAAAATGTACAGAAATCTGTTTCTTTCTAGGAAAAGAAATTAAGGAGATCTTTGCAACACTTTTTCTCAAGTACTTATACTACACATTATTCTTCCTAAACTCTTCCTATAATCAGTGGAGAGAAGCACTGCTGCAGACAGCAAGTTTAAAGCATCTTTTTTAGATTTCTGCTCTGAACTTCTTCCAGGTCACTTTAATGCTATTCAATATGAATTTCATCCCAAAAGCCTAATAACAGATAGTTGCATCATTGTACTAAATCAAGTAGGTGAATAAGTTTTCCTAACTACTTTCCTGACTTTAAGCTTCCTCAGGCCCATAGAATAAAATAGCTACCAAAGTATGATTAGAAAGATAACATTTATTTAAGTTTCTAAGACAATCTGGAAGGCTGTGCTCTGTAAAGACACTTTAAGAAAAATAGCTGGAATGAATCTCCAAGAAAGGGAAGAAAGAAATAAAGACTTCAGTATACTGCTATACAACAATTGAAAAAAGTTCATATTTCTTTAGAAACAGGATTTAAGATCAGAAAAAGAGTCACAGAAAGGTCAACTGGCTTGCCCCAAACAACTCACCCAGCTTGTGCCACAGTCACTACCAGAAAAAATTCACTTCAATCTAATTCATCTACAATGTCATCCTTCTTCTTAGGGGTCCAGATTTAGAGTATGCATTTGGCATTTCAGTTAAGAATTCAAATCTGTTGATTCAGTCATTTTTAATGAATTCTTTTTATATCACATTTTATTAAATCCTAATTAGTAAAATCAGACTGCATTCACACTGAAATCCTCAGTCAGCTGGAGAAAATGTTTACATCTGCACATAAATCCCTGAAAATAACAAGTTTTAATGGAAATACTATACAGCCTTTAAAGCATAGCTCTAAATAATTGGATATTTCTGGTTGGCTCGTGATTTTATTGCCATTAAATAAACCATATTTAAATGGTTTTATCTAAAAAATTTTTGTTACATTCATTAGTGGAACATCATATAACAGAAATTTGCATATATAAAGAATGTCGTCCCAGAAGGATTTTGGGACAAGGGAATACTTTTATATTAGGCAGTTTTGGTAAGAGCTCATTTCCTAATCTAAACTAGTTGTTAACTTCACAATTAAATGAACTCTCTTTCTTCAGGTTTTTAACCAAATGTCCTATTCTTTGGCTTTGAGTCTTGGCTTAGAGTAAGTCTTAAGTAAAAATAAAAGCACAAAATCCCACCCTCCAAGTTTCTGATTGCTTTTTTTAATAGTTCAGCCCCGAGGGACTCAACTTATTATTGAAATTGTTTTCTTTAATGGGCATTTTGTGCTTTTCCCCTGGATTATTTTACTTACTTGCAGTGATGAATGCACGCCAGTTCAAAAATCAAACACTGGGGCAAATGCTACAAACACATTGCCCAACATGTGGTCAGCATTTAGACAAGTATATAAAGCAGGGAATTATTCTGAGTACTGGGGAAAACACTTTTCTTTCAGAGTTACAGCAGATAAATTCTCTATCTCATAATTTAGATTATGCTGACAGTTTCATTATGTATTTTCACTGTCCAAAGATACTAATATGTGTTGTAGGTTTGTCCTGGTTCAGCGTACAAACTAAATTTTTCCTTCAGATGAATGCTGAACAGACACAATGAAGGGCAGATGTGTTCTATAGGATTTTGGCGCTGTCAGCTCACAACATTTGAACTTTGAATTAATTTCAAAAGCCTGAAAGCTTATTTAGCTTACACTTGGGAGGGAGGGAATGGGAGAGGATCTGATTCTCATCTCACACATGGCTTAGGCCAGTGCTGGATTGCTGATTTCGTTAGAGTTACTTCTGATTTACACAGCTGTCAGTGACAGGATCCAGTCTATACAAAACTGAATTAGAAATCTAAGGAAAATTCTGCCAGATTTCTGATGTTACACCCAGCAGGAAACTATTGAAGTTATAAGCTGAGAAAATAACTTGCTAAAGGAAGACATCAAGAAACAATCTAAAGCTGTGTTGGTTGCTGAATTCCTTCAGGATCAGCTTTGGGGCTGTATTTGCTTAATTTTTTCCAAGTTTGCTGCCTAAGTTCAGTGATATACTGAATTCCAGATCCTTTAGAACTTCACAGTTTCTCTATGCTCCATTATCCAAACAAGTGCTGATATTAAATTTGACTGCCTCAGTCAGTCTTCTGTAAATTCATACTGCAATTTCAATTTTCCGTCTATCATAATGCCCTAAACAAATTACCTCAATGTGATAAAAAGTAATCCATTCTATTGAGATGAATCAATCAGAGCTGAAGTTTCCAGGTTATTTCTTCTCTTGAGGATATTTACTCCATCCAGCTTTCAGCATTTGGCCATCTAGGAGCCCTGATTTCCCACTACAGGCAGTGGAGAATAGACTCCACCTAAAACTGATTCAAAATTATAAATAAGATTCCCAGTTTAAATAACCTTTTCAAAACTTCTTTCTCTCTTCATTAACTGAATAGGTTCATTTGCCTATAGAATTAGGCATCTGAACTAGGATTTTCTGACCGAGTGTTGCCACCTTTAGTATGGTGTTACAATTCCTTTTTACAGGACTTCTAATTTCCTGCACAAATTCTTTCATTAAGTTGCATGTAATTGGAGTCATGTGTATCACTTTCTTCAAGTAATCTTCAGAAGAATACATCTTCCTATTTACATTCCCTTAAATTCAATCAGATTTGCCGTATTTACAATAAAGTCAATGGGCTTATTGGCTGAATAAATTCAGTTTTATCTTTCCAATGCCTAGGACATCTCAATTCCACCTGCATTAAAATATTAGGGATCATTGTGATAGTGTTCTTCAAGCCCACTTGACAGTGTTGGGTGAGGACCCACAGGTTCTGATTCTGTGAGAAAAACTAAGGGACAACCAGCCTGAGGAGAGGATGTGTATCCCTTACAAATGCAACTTACAAATGACCTTTCAGTATTGATGACTTCTCTATTACTCCAGCATGTAGCTGAAAAGTGAAGACCACACCCATTAATACCTCAGAGGGAGAAAAGTGAACTTAAATTAGTTGTGGTTTTATGAGTATTCTCTCAAAAATCTTAGGTGTATGATGCAGGGACCTAAAATTCTAACAGACTTTAATTCTTATTGACCAATCTGTTTTTCTATTTAATTTTGCAGTTATGAATGACTGAGTACCTGGTTCAGCTCCTACTGATATTTTTGAAAAAGTTACAGGATTTCCATGGAAAAAAGATCAGAATTATCAAAACTGGCATGCTGTGCTTCACTTTCAATTTCATTCTCAACTGTGTCATTATTTAAAAAGAATTAACTGACAAGATACACAGGTAGATCCCTAAATAAGATGTGATCATTCTGAGTACATTCTATAAGAGCTTCACACTGAAAGCATGAAAGAGTTACAGCCTCTGTTGAGCAATCACAGTTAGTCATAATTAGATTGTACAGTATTTTTGTAAAAAATGTCTTAACTCTAGTTGGGTCCACTGAGGTACTGTACAATTTTCTATAGGTTTTTAGTCAGGCTACTCAATTTTCATATTACTCATCAGAAAACCCAAACCACCACTGCACAAAATTCCTGATGCCTGGCAACAATCTCAAGTCCTACTTTCTGATTAATTAAGAATGGTTTGGATTGGAAGGGATTATAGAATCATAGAATGGCTAGGGTTGGAAGATCATCTTGTTCCAACACCCCTGCATAGACAGGGACACCTTCCACTAGATCAGGTTGTTTAAGGCCCCATCCAACCTGGCCTTGAACATGTCCATGGAGAGGGTAGCCACAACTTCCCTTGGCAATCTGTTCCAGTGTCTCACCACCCTCACAGGAAAAAATTTCTTCCTAATGTCTAACATAAATCTCCCCTCTTCAAGTTTTAAAACATTTCCCCTTGTTCTCTCACTACACACCAATGTAAAAAGCCCTACCCCAGCTTTCTTGTTGGTCCTCTTCAGATATTGGATGGTTGCAATAAGGTTACCTTGGAGCCTCTTTCTTCTCCAGGCTGAACAGCCCCAACTTCTTTAGCTTGTCTTCATAGGGGAGGTGGTCCAGTCCACTGATCATTTTAGTGTCTGTCCTCCGGACATATTCAAGGAGCTCTTTGTTCTTCTTATGTTGGGGACTGCAGAACTGGAAACAGTAGTATAGGTGGGGTCTCACAAGAGCAGAGGGCAGAACCACCTCCCTCATCCAACTGTCTGTGCTTTTTTTGGTGCAGCTCAGGACACGGCTGTCTGGGATGCAAGCACATATTGATGGCTCATGTTAAGTTTCAGGTCCACCCCCAAGTCCTTCTCCTCAGGGCTGTCCACAATCCTTTCTCCTCCCAACCTGTGTTCGTTCATGGGATTGCCTTGACCCAGGAGCAGAACCTTGAACTTGGCCTTGTTGAACTTCATGCAATTTGCAGGAGCCCATTTCTTGATCCTGTCAAGGTCCCTCTGAATGGCATTGCTCCCTTCCAGTGTGTTGACTTCACCACACAGTTTGGTGTCAGCAAACTTGCTGTCCATGTCCATGTCACCAACAAAGATATTAAACAGCACTGGTCCAAGTACTGACACTTGAGAAACACCACTCATCACACATCTCCATTTGGACACTGAGCCACTGATCACAGCTCTAAGATGTCATAGATTGTCTAGTTACTACTCTCCTGCATGGGCAGGGACACCTCCCTCTAAACCAGGTTGTTCAAAGCAAAGAATACTATTTTCTCCTTGTAATTTTCAAAAAACCGTATCAAGTTTGAATTATATTTATGCAATCATTTCAAAACTCATTTTGGATATAACATATTAGGGAAGGATTCTCACTTTTACACTTCTGCTTCTACAGATAGACTAAAGAAAACAAAAACAGCTTGGAAGAGTATCCAGCGGGAAACAAATTTAGATTGTTGGCTCCTGTTCCCCCCTTAGCGCAAAGAGTACAAAAGTTAAGAATGAAACAACACCCTCTAGCCTAAAAAAATCTAAAAATTCCCAAAGAGGAGGTTCATAGTATGTTTGTAGATATGTTCACCTGATGTTCTGGGAGTTATCATAAGCAGGTAAATTAGAGTTTCCTGGATTTTTAGAGGATTAGAGATTTTTTTTTAGAGAATTAGAGGATTTTTCTAATCGGTTCCATACAGGGAAGGTAATTCCTGGGAAGCATCTCTGCTCCATTTTCTCCCCCCCCCTCCTTGTTAATGCAATTTCAGAAAAGCAAAGGCTCCTACTGTATTGTGAAAAAAACAAAGCCACTTGGAGAAAAATTAACCCCATTGCTCTAAATCTAATCTAGAGAAATAAACAAGAGAGCTTCAAAAGAAACACATTTTCTGCAAATGGTGTTAACTGGTTTTATTGCCTGTAGAGGAAATGACAGCTCATCAGGCTGGATGTGATTAAAGAATCACAATGGATTTTTTAACTTTGCACTTTTTCATGCAAATTATTGCAAAACTCTGTTATGAAAATTAACTTAAAATCTCTTTTCCCTGCTTTTTAATTCCATACACATTTTAAAGAATAACAAAAAATAAATATGCAATACAATATTTTTCATCTGAATCTCTCTATATAAAAGATATTAATATTGTTGTTCATATGTATTTAGCTACCTGTAATTTCCATAAATAAAAGCCAGTACTTCAAGTAGCTTGCAACATAAACCACTGATTCATCTCCCTTTGAAATCAATGGATTGTACAATAAATCTGACAAGTAATACAGAAAATATTATAATGTACATAATAACCAATAAGTGTAGGCCATCTACTGTTTATAATTTAAAATTGACCTCAAGAGAATAGCAAATAGATATGGATTTTGAATCTATACGATTTAAATTCTAATTTAGAGTCTAGATTAATATAAAAACTGGAAAATTATCTGGTCCGCATGGATTTTTACTATTGTATAATTCATGAATGCAGTCATATAATCTGTGTTGCACAGGACATGCCAGTCAGAAAAAAATTAAATATCCCTTATTTCCATATTGTACATTTTTCTACAATGTTTATGTTCCAAAATTTGTTTTTCAAAGACATAGGGGAAATTGTGGAATATATAGTTTTATATGTAGGACACACTGTTAAAAAGAATTGATTTTGTACTTTATAAAGCTATATGAACCCCTGGTGTAGAGCAGACATAGAAAGATGCTGCAAACATGAATCAATACCAATTATTCTGTTTCTGTTTGGTAAATTGGAAGATATTAAAATTTCCTTCTTGTCTGAAAGACAAGAAAGTAGGATGAATAAACAGTAAGTTGGGCAACAGCTAGTAAACTGGAAAAAAGAAAACCACTACAGGTAGTGTAAACACATGGAATTGATGATGGGAAGAGAGTAGAATATTTGTAAATCAGTATGGTAAATTTGATAACAACTTTAACTGAGAAAATACTAAAAGATGTATTTTACCTTAGCAGCTGAGAGATGAGAGAAACTAAAGAAATATGTCATTCCTTTAGGTTCACTAAAAATGAAATTAGGAGAAAAGCAATTTTTGCAGTCTTTGAATTGAAATATTTTTTTTCATCAGCATTTTTCCTGATGACTGAATCTAATATGGATTCTGGTGGGTTTAAATTTTTTTTTAAATTTATTCTACACATTCCACATGAAAGGCCCATAGCCAGACCTTATAACCAGCACAGAGTGCAAAAAGCACTGAAAATTAATATGGTTATTGGGTTTGGGGTTTTTTTGTGAAGTAGAGTCACATGCATACTCTCAAAACCCAAAATAAGGGCTCACTTGCAAACCTGTATTTCGAGATTTTGTAAGACTCTCAGAAGCTTTTTCAAGGAGCATTCTCCAGGGTAAGTAAGGGTAAGTAAGAAAGACAGTCTTTCCCACAGATAGCCTACAATCCCAGTGCCAAAGGGAATGAATGGAAGGCAGAGGCAGGCAGGTTTTTCTACAATGTCATTAATAAAGTTTAGAGTATTAGTTTTTCAACCAATTCTGTAGCCAGTGCTAGATGGAGAAAATTTGCAGACACAGTATAGAAAAGCTTCAGGAAGGGATTTTGTGCCTGAGGAAGGCACAGATAAGCAGGCAATTATGGCTGCCACTGCTGATAGAGTGAAGATAGAACCTTGATAAATTAGCAAATGTAATAGTGTGAGACTAAATGCTTAGGGCTTGAAAAAGAGAAGAGGGCTGCTGATGATGTGGTGGAGAAGGGACAGTTACAGAGAGGCAGGAAACAGAGATGGTGTTTGGTATGGTTAGATTAATGAACAAGAAGCTGGTTCTAGCAACAGCATGTTGAATGGAAATTGGTCTGGATGTTTTACTCAAAATATGTTTTCTGTGATAGCTCCTACATTATGCATACCTCACTCTTGCTAGGACAGGCTGCTTGTATGACAAGGGTATCTGATAGTTCCGGGGTTTATAAGGGTTCCTTGTTAACTTCAAAAGCTTCTGCATCTTTTCCTTTGGGGAATTGGGTTTTTTTCACCCTTTCTTTTAAATTCCAGACTCATAGAATCATAGAATTGTCTGGGTTGGAAGGGACCTCAGAGGTCATCAAGTCCAACCCTTGATCCACTGCTGCTGCAGTTACTAGACCACGGCACTGAGTGCCACATCCAGTCTCTTTTTAAATATCTCCAGGGCTGGAGAATCCACCACTTCCCAGGGCAGCCCATTCCAATGCCTGACCACCCTCTTGGTAAAGAAATTCTTTCTAATGTCCAAACTAAACCTCCCCTGGCACAACTTGAGACCGTGCCACTCGTACACAGACTGAAAAAATCCAAGCCATCTATTCTGTTATTACTTCATTCCCACCAAGTGAGAAAAAATCTCCAGGTATTTTCTTTTTTTATTTACTGTTAACACTGAGGAAGTTGTTCTACCATTTTTAGAAGCTACCTTTGCAAGTGGAAATGTACCAAGCAGGGAGAAATTGCATTTACTGTCTACTGTTCCCTCTGCTATTTAGAATACCAGCTAGGGCAGATTACATGTGAATTTTGAATTTTTCCCCAAAATGTTCATTAATATCAGCTTGTAGATTTCTTTTTTGTTTGACTAAAAGTGACTTAATCCTTGAGAGTTAAAAGTTTCAATTTTACAAACTTTATGTATTTTACACATTTCTCTTTGTGCACTGCACAAAGGCCAGGTTTCCTCAAATAGGCCAGGTTTCCTCAAAACTGATAAATGACATAAAAACCTGTTGGTTACATAACAAAAATACATATTTAGTAAGTTCATTTTCATATTGTACAGTTTGAATTAATAATGACTAAGGTTTTTAAACTGAGTATTATGAAATTTGAGCAGTCAGTCCTGGGTTGCAGTACACTAGTCTACACTTATAAGCTCATATCTTTTATGGGTTTTTTTCCAAGGAAAAGAACAAAGTAAAACAAAACAAATAAAAAAATGAACTAACCAAAAAAAGCAACAAAACCAAACACAACAAAAAACCAATATTTAGTTTTAACTCAAACTATCATGAGAAGAGAAGAAAAAAAATGACATTAAGAAACCTCCCCAACTTGGAAAATAATGATGTGAACAAACATGCTTCATGGAAATCTTCCTGAACTGAATACCAGAAGGAAGTTCATCATAATGGTTTTTACTTACTGCTTCTCCCTGTGGCTTCTGCTAACTTGCTGTAGGCAGAAGATGTAAAGTCATCCTCTGTTCCTGGAGATGGGAAATTTGACCTGCCCAAACACTGTTGCTCTGTCTTCTGGTTCAAGCATGTAAGAAGCATCAATTACTCAATGGTCTGACCAGGAGGTCCCATCAACCTGTACATCTGGGCGCTTCTTAGCTCCCAGCACTCTGTGTGGTTTTTCTCACCAAGAAAAGTAGGCTTAGCACAAGCTCCCTGTGAAGCCTCTCTGCTTTTGCAGTTGTTTTAGGAAGTATTCCAGGCTGTCCTCCCTGCCCAGTTTCGGTCATAACTGCATTCAGGATGTACTCCTTGGTGTACCACCTGAGCTCCTGTAAACTCTGTCCCCCAAGGGACGCCAGGAAATTTGGCACCTGACTTGGGATCAGTGCCACACTTGTGAGGTATCAGAGAACAAATCAGTGACCATCTTAAGTGCTATACTCACCAGAAACTTGCCAGCTACTCTTTTTGATTTCTTCCATATTTTTAAACTATCACATGAAAACAGTATATACTAAATAAAGGTAAAGTGGGTTTTTGTTGTTTGTTTGTTTTTTTTTTTAAAAAAGTCAATTCCCATTTCCTTTTTAATTCCTGGGCTCAGACTTAAAAAAAACAGCTTTTTCTCTTAAAGTTTTGGTATTCTGAATAAACTTATACCAATTCCACTAAAAAAAAAAAAAATCATCAAATGTCCTATGGACTTTTTGCTTACTGTGTAGCCATGGAAGCAGGGGACAAAATATATTTTCAATATTCATTTTTAAAGAAATTACTTATATGTGGGATTGCAACACTTTATAATGCTGCAAAATCTACTCCCTTCCAAGGTCTATGTTGAGGATGTTGCACATAATAAAATACAGTATTAAAAAAAAAAAAAAAAAGGAGAAATAAAACTAAATAAATCCTCCAACCTTTCATAAATTTGAGTACAAAAAAGGTTGAAAAAGTCCCCAAATTAGGATATGTTGGAATATGATTAAAATTATAGTGTTTCCTTTATATCAGTAGAGGTGCAGGATTCTTGGCAGCAGCAGATGGAGGTAGGAAGAGCCTTTCAGTACAGCTGAAAAAAAGGCATGTACAGGAGAGTGCGGGGAGAACAACTGGAAGCTTAAGAAGAAACAGGGACACCATGAATCACCCTTCTTTCCTAGGCTGCTTTTGGAGCAGCAGGGCTCTTTATTATGAGTTTAGAGTAAGCTCCTACTCACCCACTGCTTTTTTTTAATACAATATCTCAGTCTCAAGGACTCAGTGGGAAAACAGCCAAATCTGGAGGAAGAGAATATGATCAAGGCATGAAAATTGCCTTCAGATATGCAAAGAAGGGAGTAGTCTCCACAGAGGTGTGGGCTAGGATGGGAAAAAAAAAAAAAAAATTATTAAACTGCAGAAAAGACAATTTCCTTTTGATACTAGGCAGGAATTTTTAACAGTGAGAGCAGTGAAGCTCAGCAATGGATTACTTGAGAAGGTTTGTAGACTGGCAGGCTTTAAGAGCCATTTAGACAATCATCTGACAGCAAGGACATGAGTAGTGCTTAGGCAGCTTTAGCACAAGAAGATGGACTGCATGATCCTTCCAGGTTCTTTCCAGCTCTCTGAGTCTGTGCATAGAGCAATAGCCACAGCTAATCTGCATTCACAGGCTTGCTTCTGCCAAAAATAAAGTCTAGAATAAGGTGAATCTGAAAATGTGACTCTTAATCTATCTTCCTGCATGGTTCCTACTAGTGGGGTTTCTCTCCAAGTCAAGCAGAGAGAACCTTTATTTACAAGGTCTCATACAGGTCACATAGAGGAAAATTATTAGAATTCAGTTTCTCTGCACTGCAAGATCAAGAACTGAGTCAATCCTCTGGGATTCAACCCACACTTCAGGGAGTCTAAGTTTATCATATCTGCTGCTTAAACTTCTAACCAAATAAAATCTCTGTTGGGAGATATACCAGATTACGGTCATTGTGTTTCTGTTTTAAATTCACTCAGACCTTTGAGAAATTCCTATGTTTTTTACTAGCACAGATCATCTGTTATTGTTGATCTATTAATCTATTCTTCCCAAAGCATGCAAGTGACCAGGGTTTCAGTGTTTTTCAAAGTTATTTTATCCTCAACATGATTACATTGAGATCTGCAAGTGCTTTAGATTTATTCCTGCTCAGCATCTGATGCTCAATTATTAATTCATTAATGTCTGTAAAGTGTTTTGAAGATGAAAAACGCTGTAAAACTGCTAACTGGTGCTTGGATGCTACTATTACTGCTGCTGAAGCTGATAGGAAATAAACTTGGAACACGTCCCCAAAGTACATGATAAGGAAAGGTCATCTAGTTCAGCAGTTAATGAAGAAAGGAGTAAACGAGACTGAGATTCCAGAACTACACTGTTTTTTTTTAATGCAGAGTCCAAAAGTCATTATAGTTATGAGACCAGATTTGTTTTTCTTTAAACAAAGCATGTCTAACTATTAAATAGATCTAAAGGGGGGGAAAATGAATGCAAGGAATAGTTTAAAATAATAAGGTAAAAAGCATTTTCCACTCGCTTCTGGGAAGGCAGGGCATTTTGGTTTCTGTCCTTCATTCCAATTAATTTTTACTTTGTAGCTGAGCTTGAACATTAAAGAGCATTTGGATGGAACAGCCTTTTGGCAGCTGTAAAGAATAGAGAGAGGTCTGTGATGGCATTCAGTCTCTGTGACTTTCAGAACAGTATCAGTAGAATTTTGCTATTGCACTGCTCTGTTTCTGCTCCAGGAAGATACCTTTTAAACAAATCAGGGCTTTTTGTTGGGATGAGGCCAGAACCCTAAATAAACATCCAAGAAGATCTCAGCAGGTAGGGCTTTGCTTTCAGGCTCTGGCATCTAGGTGCTTGCCATAAGGTCAGTAATGCCTTTATAGTACCCTCTTTGGTTCCGTTCAGACCCACCATCCTGCTGGATGACATCTGAGAGTTGCTCTTCCCTCTGCCTGAGAGATGTACAGAAAAAAGAACAGACTTGTATTGATTTTTCACACACTATCCACCTACCCACACAGACACAGTCCTGATCATCAGATACTTGGGGAGTTTTTCTAAGTTTCACATGTATGTTGCTGTATAAAACACTGTTCTCTACTACAGGACTGCAAATGTTGATGACCCAATTCCTACCACCTCTATACAAACCACCTTTAAGAAAAATTCTGAGCAGAGGCCAGCTGAAGTGATCAGACAGAGCTTTGACCCCAAGTGTCAGACTCCTTTGTTTGAACTGCAATCATTGCATGAGCCACTCTGCCCTCAGCAGAAGAACTGAGCACATAAAACCCCTCAGGGCTGAAACTCTTTAGAAATGTGGAAGACAACCAGAGAAGTTTAAACTCAGTGCTTCAATTTGTATCTGCAAGCAATAGAAACCAAAATGGACAGACACAGACACACACAAAAGAAAACAAAAAGTGAAGAGGAAGCTTTATGTATGATGAAAGCTTAAGCTTGAGGTTTTTAATAGTTTTAGTCAACTCAATCAGGCAATGATAATGCTAAATATGTAATGCAGGCATTTGAGAACTGCACTACACATAAAAGTAGAATGAGTAATCTGATTTTAAACAGGGGATAATGGAAGTTGAAAAAGTAGAGAAGAAGCCAAGCCTCAGTTTTATGGGTGGAGTCTTTGATAAGAGACAAAACACTGAATAGGATTGGAACAGAACACTCAGATTGAGGCTATAAAAAGATACAAAATTAAGTTCGTAAAAATACAATAAATTCAAATTTGAAGGGCAGGGGAGCCAATCAGTTCAAGCTGACACCCACAGGCTATTGTTCAGACATGATGAATATAATAGGTAATTCAAAATAGAAGAAATTAGATAATATATGGTAGAAAGGCAGGAGGCAGAGTTCAGTGCTGGGAGCCTTAGAAATATAGCTCATGAAACAATATATGTAACTATGTACACATTCACATCTAAGCAGAACAAGAAAGGGTAATGTTGACATTTGAAGAAGGATGCAGAAAATTAAACATGTTTTCCAAATTTTTCATGAGCCCCCTGAATAGGATCTAAATGGCCAAACAAGTTTCTCCTTAAATGTAAAATACATTACCAAAGGAGAACAACTTATTGCTAATGTGTATGTGGGGAGAAAATATTATCAGGTGTGATGAACATCATTTCACATACCACAGAAATCAGTGAGGTTAACTCTATCTTTAGTTAAATAGAACTGATGACATAATGTATTATGGCACCTGGTGGACACATAGCACAGTAAGAAAGGTCTGCTGGCAGGAGCAGTAAGAGCAATCTGTTCAGCAAGGACAGGGGAGTTGGCAGCCTGCAGCCACAGCAGGCAGAGTGGATGGGCAGTGCTCTCTCCTGCAGAGTAGCTCCATTGACAGTAATGGTCAGACACAGTCCAGATCATACCCATGACCACAGGGACCAGATAGATTCCAGGTCCAGACAGAAAATCAAGTAAGGGTCAGAAGCAAAGGGGGACATGCATCCCTGCAGCCCAGGCAAAGATCAGGAGCAAATATCTGAGCTCAAGTACAGTTCTTGATTAAAGTGTGGAGGCCTCAAAACAGTATCTCATACTTCTGTCATGCATAGACAGTATAGCTGAACCATGTCAGATCTGAGGTTGAGCACAGGAAACCAAACCCCTGGTAGAGGGGATGGAAGCTGCAAAGCCTGTACACAAAGGGCCTTGACAGTAATTTAGGAGCTGGTACTGGGACCAGTACTGTTTAACATCTTTGTAGCAGATACAGGCAGCAGAACTGAGTGCACTCTCAGCAGATTTGGTGACAACACCAAGCTGTGAGGTGTGGTTGACATGCTGGAGAAGAGAGATGACATGCAGAGGGACACTGACAGGCTTCAGAGATGATCAGAGGGCTGGAGCACCTCTCCTATGGAAATAGGCTGAACAAGTTGGGGTTGTTCAGCCTGGAGAAGAGAAAGTTCTGGGGAAACTTAATAGCAGCCTTTGGGGCCTCCAAGAAAGCAGGAGAGAGACTTTTTAAAGAATCTTTAACAATAAGACAAGGGGTGGTGGCTTAAAACTGGAAGAGGGATTTAGGTTCGACGTTAGGAAGAAATTTTTCCCTGTGAGTGTGGTGAAACAGCGGAACAGGGAACCAGGGAAGTTGTGGCTGCCCCCTTCCTGGGAGAGTGCAAGGCCAAGTTGTACGTGGCCTTGAGAAATGTGGTGTAGTGTGAGGTGTGTCTGCTCACGGCGGGATGATTGGAACTAGATGATCTTTAAGGTCACTTCCAACCCAAAGCATTTTTTTTTTCCTAGGAAAGCAGGTGGGGGCAATACCCCTTTCAAGAACATGTTCAAGGATCATAGCCTAAATCTAACATGCTACAGTTTACACTAATCTGTGACATTTTCTTGCTCTGGAAATACAACAGTGTTAGTGGCGGAAACAATTGCTAGAGAAATTTCTTGAGCATTCCAGAGTTGTCACACATCCATATCACACATCTTCAGCTCCATATAAGGTCCATTGTCATACAAAAAAGCAGATGAGGCCTCCTGTATAGACTCCATCCTCTCTATTAGTATAGGAATAGCCAAACAGAAACTATATCCTATGGTCACTCTGTGAATGATGCAATCTACAGGTCCTGAAGGCAAATCTACATGACTTGGTTAGTGAGCTAGAACCCTTATTACTCAAACTTGTATCCTATTATTTTGCCTTCTAGCATGTACTAGAAACCATGGGTTGTAGGTCCAGTTTCTCAAAGACTTTGTTCTACCAAATGAAAGAACCAAGTAGTTGGTCACTGTGCAGCTATTTTATCTTACAGAAAGATCTGGAATATTATTTCCACTTTGCCTTGGTCTTTTTTTTCCTGTTCCAGGACTTGCATGATACCTGTCCATCTTCTGACAAATTGATGACCTTTGTCTGAAAAGATGAATACTAAAATATTGTTATCTTTGGGACCATCTCTCAGTTCATGGAAAAAGAAATTAACTGGAAGAACATAATTTTTTTTATTCTTTACTCTCAAAATGAAAAGTTAGGTTCTGATACAGGAATGTACTTATTTAGACTGGAGGTCAATCCAATCCAGAGCCCTATCTCTGACCATAGCAGTTATTCCCCAGAGATGAAAGACCAGTGACAGGAAAAGTGTGTTCACCCAGTTTTTCACCTGCAAAGCTATAAAAGTCATGCACCAAAATTCAGTCAGATTATTTCTAAGAAGTCTGGTAGGTTACTTTCCATCAACCAACCTGAAGCTGAACATAGGTAAACACAGGTTGATCCAGAGTTTAAACATATTCAAAGATAGATTATTAGTGGAAAGTCATCTCTCATATTCCTAAAAACTAGAATATCTGACTGATGAGATGCCAGGTAAGCCTCTGGATATTTTGCTTCATGTTCCTAAAATATGTCACTTATTTAGAGTAAGATTACACAATCAAATGTTTTATCCTATTGAAAGGTGCTTTGACTCTGGTCCCATGACAGTCAAAACTGTAGTTTGCCCAGTTGGTGTTGCTTGAGGTAGTTCCACTTTTCATAACATCTTTAAATAGTAATTGGAGCTGGGACTATCTCTGACCTTCCCAAATCACACTAAAATACAATGAATGAGGGCAGCTGGTACGTCAAGCTGGTACTTCTGCTCTGAATTTTATATTTCAAGTTAGTCTTTTGCCTTGAAATTACTAGGAATCTACTGTTTTGCTATGTAATGTGCCTGCAGTTATCATATCCATTAGTCAAAAGCTAAGTAGGAATTTATAACAGTGTATTAGGACGCTGAGAACTCCAGGGAGAAAATGAAGTTAATGTTACAGCAAATGACTTTCAAAATATTCTGTTCTGTGTCTTTAAATTTCAGGCCCTGAAAAGAAAGCAAAAGAAAAAAGAAAAAGAAGCACATGAAAGGAGGAGATCTGCCTGTGACTGAAAGTCCAGCTGTGTAAACAAGTTTAGTGACTTCTTTTATCTTTAATTGGTCTTATAGACTGATCTTTCTGGTGCCAAAATCACACATTTCACATTAATTCTTCAGTAATATAGCTTTATTTCCAGATGAAATTGGTCTAAAATGTCAAACTGATATGTGTCACTTGCAATCTACTAATATATCAAGCTTTTTCCAGGGAACATCAACAACTGTCTTCTGTTATATTGCTTTAAACGTCTGAGAAGGAAACAGATTTATACTGCTGAAAATGTGAATATAGGCACTAAAATTGTGCCAATAGTTCTATTCACTTCATGAGATGTAGAAGATACTCAGCTGGCATAAATTTTTTGGCCAAATTACATTACCTTCAGAGATGTCATTCCCCTTAATATGGTCAAATAATTGGCCTATAGACTTCAGAAGATAAATGTCTCACAAATGCAGAACAGGCTGTTGTCTTTCCTGAGAGTTTAGGACCTTTGAGTAACAAGATATTCACATAACTATATAGATTAGTCTGGAGTACACACTGAAGTAGACTCTGAAAACTCCTGTGAAACAAAGAAGTCGTGTACAGGCAAATGAAAATCAATACTGATAAATGCAAGGTGATGCACACTGGCCATAAAAATAAGTTAATGAGACAACAAGCAAATGAACTGTCTGTCCATCTGACATGGGTCAAAGTGACCCATATGTGAGAAATGGGCATCAAAGCAAAATCACAGTCTGTGTGCAGTTGTGCTCAGAAAAACAAATATTTTGGGTTACATGGTATATATGGCATAATGAAGTATGTAAAGAAGATTGTGTCAATACAATGATGTAGTATTGCCTGCACAGTTGAAAGGGATTTGATAACATTACACATAGAAATGAAAAAAGGTGTATGATGAAAAATAAATTTCTTTTCTTTAGTCCTTCCATTTCTTCTGCATGATTATTACATAAAATTAGAAGAAGCAAATTCAGAAATAAACACTGAAGTACTTTTTCCTGCTACAGATGGGATTATGTTGCTGTATATATATGTGTGTGTGTGTAATTATATATAAAACAGCTATAACGTAGGTTAATAACCTGACTGATGGTAAGACAGTCATAACTATTATCAAATTTGGCATTAACTGATAAAAAACATAATTTCAAAACCAACCATTCAAATGTAATTCATGACTTAAGAAAGCCTCTAATATTTACAGATTTGCCATATGGTAAATAGAGTTTTTGCATTTAGTGAGTCCTTCCAAGCAGCAAATAACCATGCGAAATAGGACACTAGACTAGAATAATCTTAGTTTGATGTAATTTAGAAATTCCTTTTCTGCCAAGAATTACTGTTTTCCACCAATAGATGGACAGACGAGAACCTGAGTGACTGGCTGTGGCCATTACTATTTTGAGCAGGAGGGTTGGACTGAAGACTTCCAGAGATGGTTTCAAGTCTCAAAAATTCTTTGATTCTCTGATTCAATGACAGCATACAAGTAATTTTGTAGGCCTGTAACTGGAAGGAATATTTCTATTCTAAAAGGTAAATGTGGTTGAATGTGTTAGAAAAAAATTAACACCAGAAAAAAAAGTTACAATTTTGGCTTTTATTTCACTTAATCCACTCATGGTGGCATGTAAGGTAATTCCCCTAGTGCTGCATTACTCTGTGAGAGACAATTTCTTTTGACCCCAAATTATATTTAAACAAATTGTAACAGGCACCCCTTGTCATTCCCATATTAGCAGCCTTGGAGATTACTACAGTAGGAAAATACTTCTCTGCTCCAGTACTAACTTTTTTTCTCTCCATTTGTTACCCTCCACACGCAGCTTTTAGTTTTACTTCTGAGTTTACATCCATTTGTAGACATCAGTAACACCACCTCTTTCTCATGAAAGACATCTTAAGGAGACTGAGAGTTCATATCTAATAAATCAAATGAAAACTGCTATGAAAAACTAAATGCAAGACAATCATAACTCTTGGAATATTGAACAAAATTATGCCCCTCTTTAGGAAGTAACTTGGTTTAGGAGTGTCTAGCTATTGAGTATGTAAACATTGTTGTCACCATCAAACATACACATTGTTCAGGTTTAGGTCAGTACCTGTTTCTCTTCCCTTTAGGATGGAAAATGTGGTTTGACTCTTCACTCAAGTAACCTGCTTTTTCCAGTTGTAAAAAATTAAAAAGAAATACACCCCAGTAAACAAAATTTGTGAACCATTTTACAATAGGTCTGTGGAACACCAGGATAATGATTTAACCAGAATGATTTATTTAGAAGTCTTCTATTTGGGTTACTGTTAAAGAATATCCATAGTTCAGTAACTTTAGATTTTAAGTATAAATCATTATGATTAACAAGGCATGTCCTTTAATTTATTGGGATAAAATAGTGCATGTTTCTAGTCTTAACTTTTTCACTCAAGTCTGTGGCTATACTAGGACAGAAACCTGCTCAGGAACACTTCTATGCACAAAATGGTCTGTCTATTGACAAAGACAATAATTTTTTGAGGTTCTGATCTAAAAACTGAAAAGTAGAGATAAACGAGGTTCAGTGGACAGAAGCTTTCTTTGTCATAATTTAATTTACATATTTAGATAGAATTTCACTGTTTTTATTGACTGTTCATATCAGAGTTGGTTCTCCTAAGAATATGCTGTCGCTGGCCAAGTTAAATGCCATCTGCCATCTTCCCTAACTGGCAGAAGATGTTTTTATGCCTGCTCCTATTACTTGTCTTTGATTTCTGTGCTGAAGTAGATTTGCCCAGTGGTTTGCAACCACTGAAAACAGATGTTCTATCTTGCTAAAGTAAAAATAAAAAAATTAGACTGTCAGAAAATATTAGCACTTAAGAAGAATGGAACGTCGAGGTGAACTCCACTGATTCATTGAGTTACAAGTGTGAACTAGTACACAATGGAAGAACCTCTTTCTCCAAACCGAATGCAAAGCGAAGGAAAAGACCATTTGCAGACTTCACTTGGGGACTGACCTCTAGAGGGCAACACAATCATATATAATGGCAATTCAATGGCAGGATCAGAATAGCACACTAATCAATATACCTCATCCATCCTCTACATCATAAACCTTCATTTATAAGAAAGCTAATTTGAAGGACCTGTTTTACAGAATTACATGCCATGTGATGACCAGATGCCACCTGTATGGTTACTCTGACTATATTGTACTTTCCATTGACACAGGTCATGGCCATAAAATACATGACCTTCCACTCTAAAAATACAACCTTTAAACTTGAAAATACCACAAATATCTATAAGCTTTCAAGTCTTTTATTCTCTGGAAACAAAAACACTCTTAAGAAGATGAGAATGTCACACTCAAACCTCCAAGATATAAGCCTACAGTAGTTCCAGACTGCTAATCCTCAATCCATTTTTTCAAAGCATTCCTAAAACCCCTTTCTCTGTGTGACTCATTATGATAAATTTTAAATACATACATACGTGTAAATTAAACTAAAATCTTCCTATGGATGTTCTTTAAGTATCCTAAGTATCCCAGAAACTTTGCCTACTACCTCTCTGTATTGCTTAGATGATAGTCTGTTCATGGGAAGGTAATCCTCATTTTATCTTGGAAAGATAAAAGATATACAACATATTCTCTGTGCTTCATTTTTAAATAATGGGAGTCCTATTAAATAAATAAAGATTAGCCCTCACATTTTTTTCCTAAATATATTACTCATACAATAGGTACTGTGTTAGAAGTAATATTAGCACAGAAATGGGTAAATGATTCTTTCTCTTAGTGCACTCTGAAAAGCATTTAATCATTATCTACTGCAGCCATTCACCATGGAATCAAAACTAACACTTTCATTTTCAAATGTCAATTTCTGCTCTTAAATTAAATGAAAATGTGACTCAGTGTGATACATCATCATCTAAAGTAACTCCTGAGGAAATCACTAGAGTAATGCCAGTAGTGTTGCCTGCCATTTTCTGAAGTGTTTTAGTATAAAAAACAGGCTGTGTGGGGATTTTTTCTAATGGCTGCCTGATGCAATCTTTCTTTGGTCAAGGCTGCAAACATTTCACTCAGGGCAGCTCTTCAAGACAGTACTTAGAACTGACAAGAGGATGAAATGTGGCCTGGGCCTTCACATAAGGCAAAGAATAGGCTGAGTTGTAATCTCTGCAGTAATGGGCTTTGATTGCCCCATTTTTCTGCCTTCCTGAGAAAGTTAATTGATATTTGTACAGCTGTACTGGGTGTCTATGGCAAGGTGTTGATGGTGGAAAACTGCGGGGCTGGTGTCTGTGGGAAGTGTCCAGGGGCTGCCTTGTACTGGACACAGACGTATCCAGCTGGTTCCAGACAGCTCTCACTGGACCCACTGTAGAAAATTGCTGAGCCACTTAGCCAAGATGGTGGCACCTCTGGATAAATGGATTTCAGAAAGGACAAAAATGCTTCATGACAGTATGAGGAGTAAGGAAATAAGTGTTGAAAAAGAGCTCTGCAGACACCAAGGACAGAGAAAAAGGATGGGTAAAAGGTGCTGCAGGCACCAGAACAGATATTCCTCTGCAGCCTGTGGAGAAGGCCAGGGTGAAGGCAGGCTGCTACCCTGCAGCCCATGGGTTTTAGCTGTGGAGAATATCCCCACGCTTCAGCAGGCAGTTATTCCCCGAAGGAGCTGCAGCAGATGGAGGCTCTACATTGGATCAGGGAAAAAGTGTGAGGAAGGAGAAGCAGAGAAGGACTAGTATGGATCAAAAGAAAAAAATTATTTCCATCCCCCCTGCATTGCTTAGGTTGGAGTGGAGTCATGAATGAAGAAGTGAAGTTGAGCCTGAGAAGAAGTGAGGTGGGAGGTGGAGGGAAGGTGTTGTGCTGATTTCTTTTTCCTTTCTATGCTAATCTATTTTAATTGACAATAAATTAAATTAATTTTCCCTATCTGCTTTGCTCATAGTAGCAAACAGTAAGTGATCTCCCTGTCTTTGTCTCAGCCCATGAGATCTTATTTTCTCCCCTCACACACCTAAGAAAGAATGGCTGGGGGCAAAGGTCTGGCAACCAAACAAGTTCAACCCACCACCAAAGCATTGAGAATAAACATGATTTGTCTATGGCAGATCAATATGTTTTCTCCACAAAAGATTTTTGCTGTGTATGAAGAGCCAGGAACTAAAGGCCTCAGAGAGAAAATTCTCAAAAGTTTCTCTCCTGGACACTCATCTGAATTCTGTAGACAAGTTGGGATAGGTGTATCTCACAAAAATGTGCAGTTTGAACTCAGAATTCATCTAGATTTTGAGGACATGAATGAAAATTTCCAATCTCTCCCCCTCCTTCATATTTCATTAAGACCATAACCAGTAATTTAGAGCTGCTAGACACTCCCTTCTCTTCAGTTTATCCTGGAATTATAATGAGGAGAGGTAATTGGAATACAAAACAATTTTGTAACTGTTGCAATACTGAATCTTCTAAATATTGCCCATGATATCAGTAGGGAAGAAACACAAGCCTTACACAATTCTTTCTGTTGAATTGAGAAATCCACATACTCGATATCAAGCATGGACTTTACAAAGAGTCCTGAGCTATTCATGTAATAGGATTGTAACTGCAACCTAAGTAGAACATCCCATTCACATTTTGCAGCTGCAGATCAATTAAAGGGTTGCTTTAAAACCACTTCAAAGACTTCCAATCTACGTCAGTATCATTGGGCTGAAAATTAACTTGAGAAATTAAGGAGAGATTTTTCTCCTAGTTGCATATACAACTGACTAGACACCATCTCTCAGGAATGTATCCGTAGAAACTCTCCCACTGAACTTCACAATGTCATTCACATATTGAAGTTTTTGGTCCCCATTGTCTCCAAGACAAACTGCAACTTCAGGATGGATAAACTCATCCATCCTGTACCAAAATGCCAAGCACTAGCAGCTGAAGGAAGTCTCCTCTACTCTTACAAAGATGCTGAGCCACTTCCAGGACATGTGCAGCAATTTGCAGATCAAGTTTTACAGAAACCTCTCCAGGGACTTAACAAGTAAATGGGAAGTCAAACAGGTGTGAAACTGAACCCAGTAGAGGGCAATAGACCTGAGTGTACAGTAGCAATACAGCAGCCCTAGGTAAAACAGCTGTTTTTGACCTGAACCTTATGGTCTGCAGATAGAGGATAATTTGATGGGGGTGGAAGAAGAACAGGAGAAGACTTACACTTCTCATAGTGCCTCTGATAACTCTGCCTGGCCTTCAGAAGAATGTTGTTCTGATTTGGTTGGTCTGATTCCCTTTGTTCTTCAGCATACTAGCAAAATTGGTTTCAAATGAAAGAATGTAAGAATAATTGTATTATTTAATTTGCTTAGAAATACTGGTATTGAGCTGCATTACCTAGAAATTGACCAGCGACAGGAACTGAAAGAAACATCTTTTGATTAAGAGAAAAGCTTTACCACTGTAAAAATGTAAGGCTATGTTGGGATGTATTTGTTTTGAAAATAGTAAGTTTTCTTGTTGTTTGTTTTTTTTTTTAGTTTAAAATGTCATTGTAGTAGAGGTCGGAATGTGTATTTTATTTATAAAACACAATCCCTAAATTGTGGAAAGGTAAAGTCAAAGAAGCAAAAACTGCCATTCAGGGAATAGAAACACAATGTCCTTTCAACCTGCTTCTCAGTTAAGAGGATAGAAACACAGGAAAAAAAAATATTCAATGGACAATAATTTTTTGAAATCCATGATAGAGCATGTGAAAAGGTCAACAGAAAATCCTAGAACTTGTTTGAAAGACAGAGTCTTTCTGACTAACTTTTTAGAAATGCTGGTATTTGTTGTGAACATTCTGGTGCTGAAGACTGGATTGTAACTGTCAGTAAAGTGACACTTGTGCTAAAATGTGACAGATCCCTCCTGGATCCACCTCAGAACTGCAGAACTACTGAGCTGACACCTGGTGCTTTGGAATAGTTATACAGCAAGCAAAACCCAGGGAAAAGACTCTGAAAGAAAGTCAATTGCCAGTAGACCAAGGAAAACAAAGGCTAAATAACAGAAGTGGCAGTGAAAGCTTTTAAGCAGGGGGAAAAAAAATCACAGAAGAAAGTGTCAGAGATAATGTCATTAGCAGTGGCAAATGGAAGTCATTTATTAAGAAAGGAGTGAAAGCAAGGGAGGAAGAAAATGTTTTTGAGCTTTTATTCTGTGGTTTCAAATCTTTTAAAGATTCCTAAAACTATTTCTTTCAAATGCAGAAACTACTTAAGGCACAATAAAAGCACTGATTAAATGCTTGTCAGCCTATAAAATGAGTTAGATCTTTCAGGAGAATTGACTGCCTATTGTGATACAAGCCTAATATCTGAATATCAATGATTAATTCATTGTTTTGGCTAGATTACATGACTTGGAAAATGTGATTAGAATTTGCTGTGGAGGCAGAAAGTATTTCATATATGTGTGCAGATCAAAGGGCCTGCCTTAGCTACTGCTCTGTATCCATGCTTACTCAACAGCATCTTATATTTCAAAACATGATGAACTTAATCCTGACCCATTTTCTGAGAAGTCTCAGATATTCTAGTCGCTCCAATACTATTTTTCCCTCTGAGTCCCTTAAATTGTACAGCAGAAAGAGCTATAACAAATTCAGTTAAAGTTTTCTTTTGACTAACAACAGGGCCAAGATTTTTTCATTTTTTGACAATGCTCACAATTACAATTTAAAAGCTAAATCCTAGACCCCATTCCTGCTGCTCACACTTACCTTCTCAAGGAATCTCCTTATCCAGAAGCCAACCTTACTTCTGCAGTTACCAGTGCATCCCTTTTCTGCATGCCTGGCATTTAGAGTTGAAATACTTCAGAAAATCTACTGTCTTTTTTTATATTATTTGCCAGACTTGAACATGTTGTACATACTAAACAAATATTAGGCATATTGGGCAAAGAATACCTGTAATAATCAGGTAGCCAGTTTTGTACTGAAACATGCTGATATCAGGAATTCCTTGCCAAAAAATAGAAATGTGATATTGCTGATAAATAGACATAACACATTTCTGAGAAGCAAGCCAATGATAGCTATTTTGAAAAGACAGGGGAAAATACCCACAATTAGAGTAATGCAGTATAGCCACTTATAATTGATGTTCTAGGGAAATACAGCAAGCTTTTTTTTTTACTGTGCACAGGAGTTTCATATCTACGTATCTGTACAACAGGCTCAGTGACCTTAGAAAAAAAATGAGATTGAGATTTTCAATTCAAACCAGTTTGACAACTTCCAGCTGAGCCAGAGTGATCTAATTTATCTTTTTTCTTCTTTTTTGTTTCAAAATAACTAAGAAAACAATCAAATGTCTCAAATGAGAAGGTGAGTGCAGACAGTCTTTGCTAGTTTCATCCATTAATGAAGTGAATAGTAGCAATATTTGACATTTCTATTGCCTCTTTCATCCCAAAACACCTTAATCAAGTTCATATCCATTTAGAAAAAACTTTTAGCCTCACATGTGACTGAAATCAAGCCACAGAAACAAAGCAAAAAATGAGTTGTACTTTTAAATTCAACAAGTAAAGGATTTTTTTAATCACTTGAGACTATATGGGAAGATGTTCAAGACATTAAAAAAGTAATCAAGGTATAGTATACACTTGTAGCAGTCACAGTAAAATGTAGTTTCTTAAGTGGATTAAGTATTTGAGTCATTATGATCAATCCCTACACAGGTGAAGAAGAAGTATATCCTACAACAGCAGATCATGTTATGCAGCCTTTTTGAACCAGTCATTGGTATATGTGAAGATATTTCCATTTACTCTTCTTTTTAGCAAGAAAATAAGCATTTGCTGAATAGTGATAATGTACTGATGTATCAGTTACTTAATCTCACAGGCTTTAAACTCTGAGTGTCTGAGTTCTAATGTGCTTAACATGTCTAATTCCACTGAAAAATAAATAAAATTCAGTTCAATTCATTGCATGGACAGTACCACAGATAATGTTAAATTTAAGGTAATTACATGAACTTTAAGCTAAAGGTAAAAAATTATCACCAGGAAAATGTCTGGAAAATCAAAATTTATATAGAACACATTGGGACCTTATGGAAAAGGTTAGGAAATCTCTATTCCTCAGTGTCAGGTTTGTATTAATATTAGTTAAAACAAAACCCAAATGTTTTCTGATGAACCTAAATAGAAAGAATGTTTTTCAGACTAAGTTTGTACCTTTTAGGGAATATGGACTCCATGACTTTTGATTCAAACCTCTAGTAATCAACCAGATAGTTTCTTTTTCCAGCATTATTCCATTCTTAGCCTCATTAAGTAATTTATAGTTTTACATTATTAAGGCATTTTTTTTCCAGGAAACATTAAATCCTTGCCTGAACCAGCACACAAGGACTGGAGAATGTGTGCACTGAGAAACCCAGTAAAGTGTGTGTTTACAGAAACATTTCTCTTTACATCTTGGCAAAAACAAGATTTAAAAAAAAAAAATTAAAATAAAAAAAAAAAGTGGTACTGTTTCATGATCCATCAAATGAAGATCTGCATTTACTCAAATTCGCAGAGCCTGCTGCTTCACTCTTTTGTATATGAGACAGACATACAAGATAAATTAGGTGATATATCATATGTACTTTTTCTTGAATATTCATCTGACTCAGATAATTATATTTGCCATCTGGAAAATACTCTGTATGACGTGGTTAGATCAAAGTCATCTGATGGAACTGGAAGATGAGACCAGAGGTTGCTGCTCAGGCTGATCTGTCCAAGATTGCAGCTCTGAAACGCAGGCAATAAAGAAGGTCAAGTTGACTCATTTAAAACATTGATCAAAAAAGTCAGGAAGTTGCATATAGGTTTTATCATGTTACTATTTTACATAATTTCAGGTTATAGTGAAATGTGCTTAAAAGTTTTAGAGAACTGTAAAACTTAGTGACAAGTAATATATTACTAATGCAATGCATGGGAAATTTTGAGTGCTTTTATCAATACCTAATTCTCTTAGCTAGCAAATCTATGATAAGAAAAAGATACAACTAAAGCAAAGTTATTTAGATTGGAAGATTACTGTATTCAGTCTTAAGTAATCTTCAAATACTAGAGACACCAAGCCTAGAGAATATTTTAAATTTACTGCAGAGAGTGGGGAGAAATAATAAAAGGGAAATTTCAGTTTTCAGCAGAGTACAGAAACAAGACTCAAGATATAAAGGTTCAGAACATTATCCAGATTTAGAGAAGGATCATTTTCCTTTAGCAGATAAAATGGATATGCCTTAATAAATTCATGTATGTGAACAAACACATGTACATCTAAGCAGTATATTCCCTTTACCTCTGAATTCAGTGTTTAGCTGAAAAAGCTTACTTAGATTAAATCTAGAGTAATGGAACATCATATGAAAAGCAAACTCTTTCTACTGCTCTAAATAATTTTAAATATCTTTCTATCTTCCCTCCACAGTATTCATTTCACTTACCTTACAAGAAAATAAGATGGTTTCGTAACTATATATTAATATAATAAGTTTAAACAGTATTATTACAACTGATGTTCAGATCCTGTCTTTTTTAAGGTAGGAGTTCTTTAGTAGGGCTAGGAAATAACTACCTCTGTCTACAAATTAGCAAGAGAGAAGGTATGTATATAAAGGAGAAACAAGATGGAAAATTGCAAATTCCAGAGGGAACGACAAGGTAAAATGAAGAAAGGGAGGGGTGTTAATTTCTGTCTGCTCTTTGGCAAAGTTTCATAGCCTGGAAAACTTCTTTTCTTTGTCCATTATTGGTAGATCTGCTTCCCTTGTGCTGTGCTCTGGCCAAGTTTTATGAATTAAAGAGAGTTGAGAATAATCAATACATTACACAAGAAATCTCTAAGGAAACTCATAATCTACAGGAAATTATCTTGAGTCACTATATGACATCAGTTCTTTGGGTTAATAAAGTAAGTGTAGCCTCTAGCAGATACGCTGTCAATGGAAATAGGAAGGTTTAGAAGAGATTTAAAAAATCAAGGTGTTAAATATACATTTCCATTATCTCAGGGGTACAATGGGAAAGAAGGATATTCTTTAGATCAGTGCATACAGTGTTTGCCATTGCATATATCTCATATTTCTATAAGCTCATCTATGCATCCAGAAAATAGTGCCCACATCCTCAAGTTCTACAGGTAGGTTCATTTAACTGGCTCATTTAACTCAGTGCTGGTGAAGCAATAGTGCTGTAAATATGAGACCAGGTCAGCTTACTTCGCATTTTATGAGCATAAAAGAATTATAGATTTTCCAGGTGCTGGCTAAAGGACTGATACTTTTAAAGCCTAAATTTCATGCACTTTTCTAATTGACTGATTTTTTTCAGTTCTGCTAAAACTGATATTAGCTGTCCCACCCAGAATTGTTCATGGCAAGCTGCATTTCAAGGGGTTTAGAAGACCTCCCAGTGCAAAAGCTCTGCAATCCCTTCAGAAATTTTAGCTTTTTAAATAACACACAAAATTGCTGTTCTCCAAACTGAGAAGAAGCAATCAGCATGCTGGCCTTGTGGTTTCTCTCACTGTAAGAAGATGGACAGATAAACCTGTCTTACACACTCCTTAAGATTCATTTTTTCTGAACTCACAGACACATGATGCATGTTGATTGTTTCCTGTATCTCTGATTCACCTTCTTCATCCAGTCCCAAAAACCTCATTATATTAGTTATGGACCTTATTTAAAATACTCTAAGCCAAGATATGTTTCATTCATACAACCTTAAATACGTTGGGAAGAGGTCCAATTTACAGGAAAAGCTAGCCAGTTAGCTGTTGAAAAAGGAGGTTCTATTATTTATTTTAAAGTAGAGCCCCAAAATATATTCATCTTTAAAAACTATTTGCCTCAAGTTTATATGGAGTAGTGCTGCAGATCTGTAACATTTGGTTGTAGCTCTGTCTTTTCTCTCCTTTAGGTTTCTCTGCTTTCAGTGACACCTCAGGGACTCTTGCAGTTTTAGAATTTGCTAAGTGGCGGGTCTTTTGGTATTCAGGATCTGAAGTTCTTAGTTTTTCCTACATCCTCATTGTTGCATAGATTCCTTCTGTCCTCTGTACTCAATGAAAACAGTTCACTGGTGTCACCTGTGTCACTGATTCCCTCTCCCCCCTTGTTATCTCACCTTTAGTGGTTTGTTTGATGAGAAGTCTGCATTGCTCAGCTTTACAAATACAAGGGCAGTATAGGAATAAAAATGTGATTTAGGGTGAAGAGCAAGAACTAGGTAAACTTTCCATTGCCCATATTAGAAATGCATAAAATCAATTTGCCTGGGTTTTCTACCGGCATGGGCAAAGCAAATGTTCATCATAAAGAAGGGAATGGATCTGCCCACACTTGCTGTGTAAGGAAAAGTTGACTGAATCTGTTAGTGCCACTGAAGGGAAGGTAAGACATGGCCACTGAGGGACAAGTGGGTAGCTGTGTAGATTCTGCTAGAACAGTGAAAGGAGGGTCTTCAGGGTGTTGAAGCTGAAGTTTTGCACCTCATCTCCACGCTGCAATATAAACCTTGAACAACAAAATTCATTATTGATGCACAGCTGAGCATCTGGTCTAAACCAGGCCCAATACATTCCCCCAGACTATAGCTTTGTAAACACTTCATACTGACATTAGCTGCCAAGAAAAACCCCATAACACGTTTTTCCACATAACCAACTGCTCGTTTTACCACCACTGACACAAGTGTTTTTGTCACTGTGTTGGGAACTGGATTGGGGAATTAATGGGGGTTAAAAGTCACCTTTTTGGGGCAAGTTGTAAAAAATTGGTTCCCTGATCTCATCCATCTCATGGAAACACAAATACTTGTGCCAGTAGAAAGAAGAGGACACAGGGCAGGCAGGTAGAGGTAGGACTGCTTCTTCTGGCAGCATCTCCAGCTTGAAGTGTTCCTCAGATTGTGGACTCAGGAAATTGACAGAGAATGAGAAGAGACCCTGTCTTTTCCAAGGCCTCCACATCTTATACCTTCATACTCTGAAATCTATTTCCTGCTTTATCATTCTGTAAGAAGGAAAATACTCTACCTTGATTAAAAAGGGAAGGAAATATTCTCATTTTGCTTTGCAATTATCTTTCTTTATAAAAATAAGTGGTAAGAAAATATCTAGTTCCCTTCCTTGAAATGATAATTTAGTACAACTTCCTAATCCATTTTTACATTCCTTTATTATCTGTTTTCTTAAAAGAATGCCACAGTGAGAAAAGATCTAGCTTTAACCTGGGGCTTATTTTTTTGTTTTACTACTAATCATAAAAGAAATTATTCCACTCAGAAATAAGGCCACAACAGCTGTATTGTCTTTGCAAAACAAAATGTTACCCTGAAGTCTTCTTGTGGCTGATTAAAGCACTTTCTTTACACAGTATTGCAAAAGAAGTTTTGGGAGGTTTAAAATTTCTTTCTTTTTTGTTCTCTTAAATGGACATAAGCCTTCCCTGGTCAACTCTACTGACATTGCATCGGTACAGAGGGAGCTGCCTGGAGGTAGGTGACAGATCTGTAACTGTGTCAATCTCACCATTAAGCTGTCAATTTCACAGCAGTACTTGGAAGTGAAGGAGACACTTTCACTGACATGTAGCCACAAGGTGTGAAAGACACTTCTATTCCTCTGGATGTACAGGAGACACTTTAATTTAAAGAAAGGACTCACTGATACTCTTTCTGTAGTGCACACAAGGATTAGTCAGACTCTTCAGGGAAATCAAGGGAAGCTGGTGTCACTACAACCTCTACCTCCATCAGGTTTCAGCTGTCCCAGCTGTCTAGTGTAATAGCCCATCATGGTTAAACTTCCAGAATGGACACTTAAACTGAGCACTTCCACTGATATTCTGCTGTTGCGCTGGTTTTATATCCCCACCCACTGTCAAAAGAATTTTATAAAGACAGTGTGAAAGCAAAATTTACTTTTCCATGATTCATAAATAAATAAGGTTGCAAGACAACTATCCTGTTTCTTCTACTAAGAGTATAAAACCACTCTTGCTTCCTCTTCCTTCATACTGCTTATTCTCCATTCTTCTCTTATTCTTATGCTCCATTTTCCTCTGCATTAACACCTAACACCTATTGCTAAACTCTTTTTTTTTTTATATATGCACTTATAAATCTTCCTTCATTAGCATCAGGACCTGCTATTAGCAGATTAATTATCTTTCCTATGCTGAGCCTGGCTGTACCTGAGACCACAGAGATCTATGGCAGTAGTAAAATCTAACTAAGTAGGCAATAATCAAGGATACCACTGCTAGAACAAGAACTCCCCAGATCCTCAGTACAAACTTAAACCTTGTAATAGCATATTAAGACCTGATAACAATGTCAGTGTGCACTTATATGAGCTGCTTACATGTGGAGCTGCTGCTATAAGAGGAAGGCATTAACACTGAAAAAAGGTTACACAAATAGTAGAAGCACAAATTAAAAATTGAGGTCATCAGCTCGTACAGTTATGAGCTCATATAAGGAGAGAAACGTGAAATATTAAGCACTGTTTTAAATTCTGATTAACGAAAGATTGCATTGGTCAGGGATAGTTTTTTAACAAGTATGTAAAGTTGGATTAAATCTTGTTAACCTCAAGATGTTCTTAAAAGAAGTAAAAAAAATTATTATTTAATGCCCTTTCTCTGTACATACATATTTGACTCTTTACATATATATGTTTATATGAATATATGAGGTTTAATAAGGCCAAATGCCAGGCCCTGCACTTAGGCCATAACAACCCCATGGTCAGCTACAGACTTGGGGAAGTGTGTCTAGAGAGCTGCAAGTTGGTGGTTAGAAAGCTGAAAATTAGAAAGGGACCTGGGAGTATTGGTTGATAGTCGACAAAATAGGAGTCTGCAGGTGACCAAGGAGTCCAATGGCATCCTGGGGTGTATTAACAACATTGTGTCTAGCAGGAATAGGGAGGTGATCCCATCCCTGTACTCGGCACTGGTGAGGCCACACCTTGAATATTATGTTCAGTCCTGGGCAGCTCACTATAAAAAAGGAGCCAGAAGTACTGGAGTGTGCCCAGAAAAAGGCAATGAGGCTCTTTAAGAGCCTAGAGCACAAGTCCTATGAGGAGTGGCTGAGGGAGTTGGGGTTGTTTAGTCTGGAGGAGGCTGAGAGGAGACCTTATTGCTCTCTTAACTACCTCAAGGGAGGTTGGAGCAAGGAGGAAGACAGCCCCTTCTCCTTGGTGGTTTGTGACAGGACCTGAGGAAATGGATGCAAGCTACCCCAGGGGAGGCTTAGGCTGGATATTAGGAAACATTTTTTCACCGAAAGGGTTATCAAACACTGGAATAGTCTGCCCATGGCAGTGGTGGAGTGACCATCCCTGAAGGTATTTAAACATTTAGACAGTGTGTGGACCTGGTCCTTAGGGACATGGTTTAGCGGTGACCTTACAAGTGTTGGTCAAAGGTTGGACTGGATGACCTTGAAGGCCTCTTCCAACCAAAGACATTCTAATTTGGTAATATGTGTATATCTCTGTATATGTATAGACATATATTTACAGTGCATATATATGTATATACATCAACTAGATTTTATATATAATAGTTTACAAAAAGATTAAGCATAAAGTTGGTATCTTCTAAACTTTGAAAGCTTTCCTTTTCTCTTTCTCTTTCCCTTTTCTTTCCCTTTCATTTTTCCTTCCCTTCCCTTTCCCTTTCCTATTATTTTTATTAATCTCAGGAAATTAAAAATAAACTGAAAACGCATAGGGTTTGCATCTTAATTCATTGGAAGAACAAACTGCAGGGGGAAGTTATTTCTGGCAAAGTGCTTTTAAAATTAAGCTCTAGAACATTTCATACTCTAACATTATGAACAGATTTTACCATTTTGTTTTACTTTAAAAGAGTATTTTTGTCTGACAGCGAGCAGTATCTCAAAAGTGGAGAGGCAACAAACCTATGGAGAAAGGAAATGACAGCATAATGGAAATGATGGCCCAGAGCCATACCACCATGGGCTGTGAGCTCATCTGAACAAAAATGCCAGACTGAGCTGATTTGGTCAGTGCTTCAATTCAGGATATCTGAGAAAACCTCCGAGGCTGCAGTGGTGGCAACATGGTAGGTGGTACTCTCTGTTCTTGAGTCACCAGTGTGTCAATAACCTGAACAATGGGGGCGAGCAGGATTTCTTGGAAGCGTTGTGGGCATGATGTGAAACCACATTCCTGAATATCAGGGTTTATTTTAAGACCACCATGGACTTTGTGTGAAAGGTAGACTTCTTAACCCTGGAGTACCAACCAGATTTCAGTATCAGCCTTTCTCAAGGTACTCTCTTAAAGTCATTCCAGTGTTTGCTAGTCCTTGAGGCAGCAGAATAAAACCACTAATGTAACGCCAGGCTGCTGGAGTATGAAAAAAAAGTTCAAACCCCACTGAGGCAGATTTTCAGTCTAAATCCTATTGTTACCTTGAATGAATTTTGGATCATGTCTGGAGTCCTTAATGTAGAAGGACTGCAATTGGGCTAATCTATTTTTGAAGGAGCTCCTCTCCTTTTCATGCATTTATCATTTGGACAAGGCTGCCTTTACCTTTCAGCAGTAATCACCAGCTGCCACTCAGAGACACTGTCAGCCTCTGTCATGCTCTCAGAGCAGCTGGACTTCTGATTGTTTTCCTCCCCAGCACCGCTATGGTGTAGTGACATGATGTATGTATGACCTTCTACCCAGAAACAATGACATGAATCTGATTTATAACTGGTGGTAAAACTTTATTATTCAAGTTTAGATGTAACAGACATCTTTGCTGCCTGAAGATTGTTTGCATAAGAAATACACCAAGAACATGTTTGTGAGTAGAAATGAACATGCACTATGAAAACCAAAAAAAAAACCAAACCAAAACAAAAAACCCAAAACAAAAAACACATCCATGTGTTGTAAGGACAAAACATTAAGAGCCAACATTCTAGAGTCAAACCAGGGCTACAAGTTTAATGATGGTTTTTAGCAACATGAAGTCATTCTTTATGAAGTACTTTTTTTTTCTTTTTTTTTTTTTTTCTTTTCTTTTTTTTTTTAATTTTTTAAAAATTTTTTTCTTGCTGGTGAATTTTCTATAAGCTAAATTTACAATGGCATTTTGAGATGTTTCCTTTTCTTCTGTTCTCCTTCTACATCAAGCTCAGAGGCCAAAATGATAGGAAAACTGTTGGTTGTTGTTACCGTGTTTATTCTAACAATTACTAAGTGTACTCAGAAAAACAAATGAATATGGTGCTTATCTGTCTGGCAGCCATTAAATCATTGTCTTTTATCCTCTTTAAGAGAGGTAAAATTGAGTATACATGATTTACTATATAGGTAGCATCTCACCAACTGCCAGCTTTCCAGAGCTGGCTGAATGAAATGAAATTGTGAGGAAGAAGGTAGCGAGGAATCCTATTCTGTGGTGAAGAAATTATGCAAATCATTCTACTTGGCCCATCTTAACTTAATAGAAAAGTTTAGAAGGGATTTCTCACTTATCTATCACATTAAGGATACGCTGACAAATTGCTTGCTATTCTTTGCCAAGCATAACTGTCTCCATAGAAGCAGAAGGAAATATATCTAACCTTCTGGCTGAACAGAAGTGAACTTCTAATCTCTTTGGCTTTTTCTGACCAATATAAGGAACTAGAATGTTAAGTCAGCCAAGAAAAATCAATACAGGAGCAAGAACAGGAATATATTTAGACACTGTGGGCAAAAAGCAGATGGTAGACAAAACCAGTAGCACATAAAGCAAGTGGTTATGACTACAAAGCAACACTATGAAGTCCAAAGATGGACTTCAAAGTCCATCTGTGAACTGAGTACTAATCCATGGTTGCCCAATCAGGTCTCTATGCTGCACAACCACTACATTTCAGCACTGTATGCTATTTGCATCGGACACTTCTGTCCTGCTGCCTAACTGCAGAAATAATCTCTCACTCACAATGTGTCTCAACTATGTCTCTACACTCTCATGTTTTAGACATAACTGGGGTACAAATTTCCAGTGTACCTTCCACTTTTTGAATGGTCCACAAAAAATTAAGAGGGGAGTTTCTTCAGCACAGTGGCAATTAGGTGTAGAACTTCTTTTGGAAAGCACTCTGAGTTTAGCACCTGAATGCAAACTGTGCTCTGGACAGTCATTATCTTCTGCTGCGTTCATCTAGGGAGCAGCAGCTGTTAGGTGATTAATAGCTTGGAGACAGTCTAGTTCGCAGAAGATGCTGTGTGACAGTTCCCACCACAGTGTTAATGGAGATACAGTTCCTGTACTGCAATCTGATTAACAACAGGCACCACAAATCCTCTGGTTTTGAACCATCTACTTATTTGTGGTCCAACATTTTAAGATCACAAAGTACCATTCCTCAGTAAGAGAAGTGTAACACCTTGACGACACTGTCAAGTTGAGAAGAAAGAATTGTCCTTTAAAAGTTTAATTTTTAGTGCTGTAAGCTGATCAAAATGCAGTGGTGAAGTAATTACTTGTGTGGGCTAACACTGGTTTCTACCTGAGAGTTTTTAAGTATTATTATTATTTTTCAGTGTCAGAATTTATTTCTCTTTTGAGTAATATATGGAAGAGGGACACAGTCACCTCTGCTATGAAACAAAACTTTGCTTCCCCGACCTAGCCCCCACAACCTCAATCTAAGAGAACAGAGAACAGGCTATGGCAAAATCCCATTTCTTACAAAGCAGAAATCTTTGAACATCTCAATATGTCATAGCAAGAACAATGAATTTTTTTCAAATTTTACTTGCACCATCTAGGTGTGCAATATTAATATTCATAAGTCTATCTTGTTCTTTGCACTCATAAGTTTTCATTTCTCCTCATCCCCAAATCCTGATATGTGTATTTCCTGTTACTGCCTCTGCTTCTGAGTTTAGCAAGAGGTGTTATGAAGTACAGGGTGGTGCTCAAGTCTTTCAAAGAGCAGATCTCCTCTAAAATATTTTGCCATGAAGATGTAGCTTCCATCGATGGAGAAGCCACAGAAACTGGCAGGTCTTAGATGAAGTAAGTCAAACCATTAACTACTGAAAACCGGCAGGCAGCTACTTCTGAAGCCGATAAAAATCACTGCTTAGTGAGTCTAACATGTTTATTGGAAAAGCTGAAAAAGGACACACACTGGACCCTGACATAACAAAACAAGGGTAATATATCTCAGTCCCCACAGAGAAAAAAAGAAACAAAAACATACCCAACAGAAATAAATCCACAAAAACCAAGTCACAACTTATTATTGGAGAACAATAGTAAAAACATAACCAGACTTTGTCCGGCACTGATATCAAGCAGGAGATTAATCTAAAAAACATGAAGAAGAATGTGGCCCAATATCCTTTGCTAACCTAGAACACTATTGAAGGGCTATAGAACTCAACCATGAACAGATTGAGTGGGACTGTCCATATGCTGCTCACCAGTATAGAAGCAATGAGTGGAGCAGGAAGGAGTGAAAGCCTAATGCTGAACAATAGTCTGCCTGTCTGTGCCTAACAAGTCAGAGAAACTGTGCAATAACATTTCACCTGTGTGAAAGTGTAAAACCTAAAGGTCAGCGAGACCTTTGGTGCTCATCTGTGTGTTTCTCATGCATGGTGATGTCTGCCACTGGCTGCTTTAGGCACATTATTTTTCAAAAGACTATCAAAGTGCTGAACGGTTAGGCCAGTTCCTCCCTGATTTTCCTTTTGCCAACCCCTATAAGACATTTCCTATCACCTCTCCTTTTATCTTCCACTTCCCTGTCTATCTGGTTAAGTATCTTACAAGTGCACCAAATTCTAGAAGGGAGAGCGGTAAGATTCAGTTAAGTTAAATACAGAAACTTGTTTTTTTATGATGCTTTAGTTTCAATTACATGAAAATCTGAGAAAGGCGGCAGGTAAGTGAGATCAGAATAGGACCCTTTACATATAATCTCAAGTGAGGACTTAGTCCAGAGATATTTTTATATAACATTTTAAAAAATAAAATGCATGAATGGAGAAATAAAAGACAACATAATATCAGAAAGACATTTTAAACTTCATTCGCTGCAACGTTCATGAACCATTGAGCTACACCTGCCATCCAACCATAAGGAACCAAGACCCTGCACTGCGAAAAAGAAACAAACCCAAACAACAAAAAAGCAACTGCGTAATATTGTAAAAATGGAGTGCAATGCTACTACAGAATGCAATAAAACATCAGTGCTGCGTCGTCAAACAGCACTTATCAAAATAATTTCTGAAATGTTTCTTCTGAAACACAGACAAAGCAATAAAAAGAGGATATATGTTTATCATTTTAAGCATAACAATGTGAGTTAAGAGCTTAAGAATACAAAAGTACTTGGAATGAATAGTGCTACCCTTTTTTTCCTAAGTAGGCATAAAAATATTTTCATTTCCTTCTTGTTTTTCCATACCATTAATATCAACAAATTTCATTCATTTCATGTTATCGTTTACAACTTTAATGCACACACACAGAAAAAAAAAGATACCTACTGCAATAGAAATAGTTGCTTCATTACCTTGTTTGCTACATTTGCAAATGTAAACAGCGAGGCAGAGCCAGAACTGACTCTAATGCATGATGGAATATCTTTGTTGCATACGTACACTGTAGAAAATAATTATTCAATATGTCAGGCACCATTATTTGAAATGTAATACATTAATATTTACTAGAAAAATAAGGTTTTTTCTATTTGTTCTCCCAACTTCTTTAATGAAATAAGTTAATCTGACAGTGCATCCAGTAGCTTGTAATATCTTCTACATCCCTGTGGCAAAATAATAAACTACTGGTTGGGACACTATAATGAAAATGATTAAAGTCAGTTCTTGTACACCCTTGTAGCAAGCATGGAGGCTCGTCTAACAGCACCTTTTACCAATTATTTAATATTTAGTTATTTAGCCCTATTTCCCTGAGCAGTTATGCTGAGGAGCTTTCCCTTCATGGACAGTTTTTACAAAGCTTTAAGTATTAAAAAGTACTATGAAGACATTTAATGCTACTTAGCAAAAGCTGGTATAAGTCTACTGAAGGGATTGACTGGTATGTATAGCAATGTTAAGCCTGTGGAGAAGTAACCTTAGACTTCAAGATTTAGAAAAGTAATATATTAAAAATATATTAAAATAAAATACAGCAGGTTACCTTGTTCTATGCAAATTAAACCCGGAGTGTGGCTTCTGTATTAAGAGACTTCACTTGCACATAATGGTTTTCCTAAAGTGTGCCAGAGAGAATGTAGTGATAATATGGTAACTAAAAATCAGCTGAGTCTGAGAAAAATCTACATGAAATCGCTGCCAAAGCTTTGAGGACAAAGTGATCCCAAGGCATGCTGTAGGGCATACATAAGCCCAAACTAAAGAAAAGCAAATGACCTTTTAACATCTGTGTATTTAACAAGCCTAGTTCTTATATACAATGTGCATATGTTCACTATACCCCTGCAGCAGTATATACATATACACATCTTTGCATTCTTGCCAGTTATGTCTCTTACACAATAGCAAAAATTAATTGTCCGGTACAATTGTCTCATAAGGTTATTCGCCATGATTCACTGCATTCTGGCTAGCTTTGGTGGGCCGTGTCCCATATCATTATCTTCTGTCCCTTCTGGCCACCCATCCAACTGTTCTTTTTTTCTTGGTAACCCACTCATTTGAAAGGGAAAAAAAACAAAAAGGAAAAAAATAAAGACAAAAGGAAAATAATAAAAAAAAAAGAACACGGGGTTTAATATTGGATAAGGCATGCTCTCTATATGAAGTGCTTTATAGGTCTTCACAAGACATTACAAGCTATTGAATTCCCATCAAGGAAACCTATTTCTGTTTAATTGTGCTAAGTGCTAAGGTTTACTCTTTAGGTTTTCCACTCTTTTCAGCTTGTGCATTGTTCCTGTGTAGGCCCCTCTGGATGTGAGTTGTGAAGTCATACTTGTCCGTGCAAAGATGCTGGCATATGCTGCACTGGAAAGGTCCACTGTCACCATGGCAACTCATATGCAAAGCATACATCACTTCATCCAGAAAGACAATGCCACAGTGCACACACTTGGTAGAAAGTTCATCTTGAGTACTTCTATCAACTTTCTCTGTTTTTACTACATTCAAGGGACCTTCATTTTTTACATTTGGTGGTGCCTTACTCTTTTCCTTGGAGGCACCATTTGCAGTTGGCCCAGGTCTGGAATGCTTTATCGCCAAATCTAGAGGAATGTCATTGTCTGATCCAACAGCTGAAAAATGAGGAGGCAGATTAAAGGTGGGATAAGGCACATAGTTTTGGCAAGGATTTGGTAGGCCAGGCACATGACTCAAGTAGTGTGGATTCCCAGGAACAGACAGCTTATATTTACTCCAGAATCTCAGCCAGTCAGCTTCACTCTGAAAGTCATTGTGTACAAATGGAAGTCCAAAAAGTGGGTACTGGTATTTTTCAATAGGGCTTCCAGGTGGTGAATAGTTTGGGTGTTTCGCAGGTCTCATGTATTTCTCTATTGGGCTGCCCCTCTCTGAGCTTCCTTTCCCTTCTGATATCGATGAACTGTTTCCTGGGTCTCCAGTACTTTCCTGAGGACTTTTTATCTGAATGTGCAAAGGTTGCATCCTTTTATGAATATCCAGAGTTTGGCTGACCAATATTGGCTGCTGAGCAGAATGGCTTTTAGTCAATGAACCTGGGGCCTCGTATTTACTGAGGCTGGGAAGCTGAATTTCTCTCTGATGACCTTCAGGTAAATGATCCTCTGACCTCCTCTCTAAGGGGCTTCCATTGACTTGTTCCTCACTGCTACCCCTCTGCTGTTTGTTTAGCTGCTCAGCCTGAAGTGCCTCCGGGTTAAGGCGCTTTCTTGTTCGTCTCCTAATGATCTGCTCACCATTGTTCTGCTTAATGATGTTTAAAGGCCTGGGAGTCTGCATGGAACACACACATAATGAACAAAAGGAAAAAAGAAAGAGACATTAAACAAATCTGTGACACCATGCTCATACAAATTTATCTTTTTTTTTTTTTTTTTCCACAAAGAGCTATATTATGAAGGTCCCTTCCAACCCAAACCATTCTACGATTACAAAGGTTTTATGGGAATGACAGAATTTCAGCCAAAATGCTGGATTCTTGCCCCTGATGTTAAACAGTAAACAATGATTTTAATCTTTTTTTTATCTGTCAATTTTCTTATACACCCTATGCCTGCTAAGTTGAAAACAGCATGAATCACCCAAGCTATCAAAGCATTTATAACCCCTTATTCCTGAAATATTATAGGGAAGACATGCTGAAAAAAGCTGCTGAGAACTGTGGATGAGGTGGGAGATACATGGCCCTATGCACTATGTCATCTAGCAAAAAGGGCTGCATGTTCACTGTGGTGGTAAGTGGGATGATAGTGGCTGGAAAGGGACTAAGAAAGATGGAGAAGAAAGTCCAGGAAAAATGTTTTCCCAAGTACTGTTGGGAAACTGTCTGGAAGAAAACAGACATGTGAGCAATCCTGACTATTTAGCTTTAGCTAGAGTAAGCTAAGGGCCTTGAGGCCCAGTTGCAAGGTTACTGAAAGATGAGCTATGGGAAAAAGATAAGGGAGCTGGCAGCAGAAAAGAAGAATAACAGGATAATGATATAGCCAGCAGAAGTTCTGTGAGAACGGGATTTATGGCCAAGACATAGCCACCTGCAAGATATCATTATATAAACAAGGGTTCTATATAAAGCGAGTGTAAATTGTTAATAAACGACTTCACTTTAACCATATTGGTGACTACGTATCGTCCTTAAGCCCCTGCGGATTTTCCACAAAGTACCACTGTAGATCTTTCTAAATGCTACTGATGTTGTGCTAGTAAGTTCTGATGAAGAGAAGTGTACCCTGAAGGAGTAAAAAAAAAGGTCTTTAAAGAAAAAAGCATTGAGGAAAAGGCAAAGGAAAGAACAAAATGAGGTTCCATTTGCTACTTCCCCACACCACTTCAGGGTAGGTGGCCTATTTAGATGGGAACCAAAAATACTTAGGGATGTGGTTTAGCAGTAGGCTTGGCAGTGATACGTTAATGGTTGGATTTCATGATCTGAAAGGTCTTTTCCAACCAAAATGATTCTACCATTACAATTTCATGTTAAGCAAAAACAAAAAAAAATAGAATGAGGAAGGCAGGGCAGCAGCCAGGCCACTCTGAAAGGCTCAAAATGGGAAGAACATGGTATGTGAATGAAACATGGTGCTGTAATGTTGCTATGTGTTGCTCTACTAGGTAGATATTAAAAGAAAAAAAATGTAGTAAAAAGTAATTCAGTTTTGTGTGCTGGCAGTTGCTGTTTCTCTCATCCAAATGCACACATAATCCTATTTTGGTGGGAGGCCAGAAAAGCACCCCACATAGTATTCCACTTCGATGTTTATTTGGAAATTTTCTTTTTTAACATGGTTTAAAAGTGCAGATTAAATTTTGGCATACACTCAATACCCTAAACAATTTTTACTTTGAATGTAACTTAATTTATATATATTCATAGCTTTGAATTAATAAAAAAATATCAAGAGTTGGAAAAGCTCTCACTCTATTATGGGGACCTAGTTTCTTTCTTGACTTGCCTCTCCTCTTTCACCTATTTATTTCCCTGAGGTCGGCTCCTTCTTAACGGTTAACTACATTTTAGGCAGTGCAGATACTTGTTAAGATTTTACTTTCAATTAAATATCTAAATCAGAAGAAATACACACTTTCATTTAGATTTTTAATAAGCAAAATCTATACCTAGCAGAAAAACAGCATCTTGAACCAGTCCCCTCAAACAGATCAAAATTGAGGCAAAATCATGTTTAGATAAAACTGTAATATTTTCTCTGTAAATTCTATGCAAATAAAGTTTATGGTTTGCTGAATCAATAGCCAATTAATATGCTGACATGCTGTGAGATCTTACAGTGTCGTTGACATTGCTCTCATTAAACTTTTACTTATAAAATACGGAGTATTTTCATGTGGCCTTGAGATAACCTTTCCATAATGTGGATATACTTTCTTCATGCTACAGGTATGAAGTCTGACCCATGAAACTGTTAAAAGAAACATTTTCACACCTGTGATTAGGGACCTTCACACACTTCTTTGCAGCTCAGGCTCTTCTGAGTTACATGTCACTAGGAGTTAAGGGCTATAGGTCCGACTTAAAAATTCTTCAGCATGCAGATGACTGCACACATCTGTCCAGTCTTAAGCTAAGTAAAACAGACTACACAGTGCAGTAAGCTATCCACATTTTTCTTACTCAGAGTAGCAAGGTGCAGACAGAAATACTCTGTATTAGCTTGCAGTTGAGGCAGAGAGAAAAATTTAAGCTCTTTTCTTCGTTTTCAAAGTAGCATTACATTTAGAAAATAGGGGAAACATTACTCAATTTTTACTTTTAATATACCCTATGTCAGATCCTTAATTATATATTATACTTAATATATTGAGTGTTGCAAAAATTTTTTTTGCCATCTCTGTATCTATTGGTAATCTTCCTACTCCTATTATATGAGTAACGTTTAAAAAAAATTCAAAAGTCAACAAATCATTCAGTAAGCTATTATACTTTCTAGATCCCATGGGAAATTGAGGTGAGCTCTCTACTAGAAGATCATATATGTTTAATCCCAGAACAACGTATTTTAACTCCTCACTGAAGCAGTTCAAGGATGTGGCCAAGGAATCTCTATGGAGAAAAATCAAGTTTTCCATGACCAAGTTAGAGCTCTTAAAGAATGAGAAACACTACTACAATATTAATGGTCAGATTCATGATTCTGGGGAGATATGGGCTATATCTTTCTTTGCAAGAACAAGGAAATATTGCATATATGGTTGCAGTGAACTGAAAGCATTTTATTCACTAAAACCTTTTTAATAATTGGCCGTCAGAAGGTAACTTCACATTTCTTCATATAGTTGTATGATTATAAGAAGAGATGTGTGAAAAATCTGGCAAGTTAGGTGTAAATAACCCTACATAGACAGAACATTTTTTAAAATATGGTGAAAAATTATCCAAGGGTATTATAGAAATGGAAATGTGACATAGCTATCTATCACTATCATGTGAATTTTTGTCAGTCACTACCATTTAGTAGTATCTGACAGACAATAGATGTTTTAAATTATTAAATACAAGTCAAAGAGGGACCTTAAGAGATAAGGGTATTATACACACATTAGGTAATGGGGACAGTAGTTCTCAATAGTTATAATCCAATCAAAACAGAGCTGTGAAATGGCTCTGTGTAAGAGAATTCTACTGAGCTGTGTAACATAAGTTAGTTTAACCGGGTGGCCTACAGAGGGGAACTCTACTATTCCCTCGAATTTATATAGTTTCAGACCTTGAAGTAATAAGTGCATCATCCTAGACTTCTTAATTCAAAAACATACATGAGATAGTTACTGTAATTTTTCATAAAGATAGAGAACTAGACAGGCAGACAGATAAAAGAAACTTCCATCTTTCCGGTGCCAGTCTAAAGAGCTTCCCTTTGCACAGGGCGGTCTCAAAAGGTGTCCCAAAGGAGAGATGTTTGATTATTTCAGACTCTGACTTACAATTGAGTTGCTATCATACCATAGAAGAGTGGAGGCTTAATTAAATTCTTTGCATTTGTTTGGACAAATTAAATTGAAAATATTAATGTCAAATGCCAATTGAATGACAGCCTATTGACATGCTTGAACAGCAGAGCTAAAAGATAGTGTCAGCTTCTCATTTTCTATATACATAAATTTTGACATTTTATTGCTAATTATTACTGTTGGAAGCCCACTAGTTTGTTCCTACTTGTTCATGAAAATTATCAGAGCAATGTGCTTGAATTCAAAACTGGTTTTTGTAGCTTTTATCAATTCAGTAAGCTATGCCAGTAATCATGGCAAGGTCCAACACAATGATTTAGAAAAGTATATTAAAAAAAAAAAAGAGAAAATGCAGGCTGTGAATAAAGTTCTACAAATAACTGGACTCAAAGGCCAAATTAACATTACGAAGCCAAACTGCCTTTAAAATCTTGGTGGATGCTTGCCACTGATCAATTCCCTTAAAATACATGGTATATCTAGAACTTTAAAGAGATCTCCAGGAAGCTACTTTCAGCACAACTTGGCCAAGATGCTGGCCAGAGATCTTGCATTAGTCCATCTTCTCTTACTCAGATGTTATCTGACAGTCTGGATTGTTCTGGAGCTTAAAAACAGTAATTAAAAACACCTGAGAAAGCTCACAGAAGAGCTTTCAGGCTGGTGATGATCTTGCTCCTTTTGAAAATGGGAATCTCTTTGTTATTAAATGGGCTGGCTAGACAGGATCTTAAGTTACATGGCATGTTTATAAGACCAATAGTAAAAGTCACACAAACTACTAATTGATTTAAAAGATTATGCCTCAAATTTAAAGAGAAGTAGGCATTGGCACATAGGTAATTAAGGGATTTGAAATACTGAAATATAATTTCCTAAGTGGCTTTAGTTTTTTTCCTTGAAAAGAAAATTTCTGAGAAAAAGTGAGCAAAGAGACACACTCTCAAGCACAACATAGAGTGCTGATTTGGGGTCTAAGCCTAAACTGTTATGTTGAGTTGGCAGACTCCCAAAGGCTGCCTCAATTTCTATTTCGGAAAAATAAGAACACTTTTTATCTTCATGGGCAGATTGTAAAAACTAATTAATTAGAGTCAAATCTTTGTCACCTGACGCTCCCACATGCTTCCATTGAAGATAGCAGGGATATTATTTAACTAGTGGGTCTTAACCTAAAAGATTTGGATCTTTTTGGCACCAATCCAAGGACACACTTAAGCATGGCTTTCCTGGACTTGGACCAGATCATTCAACATCTTCCAGCATCAAGCAAAGTGTCAATAATATGAAAACAAATACAGACACTCCATGATTATTACTTATTCACTGCTTGATCCTGACAGATGGTGAATGGTGAGTCTTTCCCTCAACAAGTGATGAATGCCACCAAGTGAGTAGCTTCCTTGTTGAGTTACTTCATAATCTTCAAGAAGACTGTAAGAACTGTACAAAAAAGAAGGAAAAAACCCCTACCACCCCATATCTCCAGGAAATACCTTTTTAAATTGTTTTTTGTGGGGGTTTTTTTGTTGTTTTTTTTTTTATTACAAACATGAGGGCTCTTGAATTTAGAGAGCTTTCATCATATTGTAGGCCTCTAAATGGAATTCCCAGAATAGAAATAATTTTCCCTTTATTTTGTATCAAAATAATTAAATGCATCACTGATGATCTCAAACACGTCTACCCACAGCATCCCAGCCTGTTTCATAATGAATTACATCTGATCCCAAAGTGACCATACTGCAAAACCCTGTTAGGAAATTAACTGCAGGCCAGGGAGTGGTACTAATCACACAACCAGAAAAGACCACAGCTGCCCAGCTTAGCTGCATAACCCCTTTTTTTCTGAACAAACCAGTAAGTTCTTCCTACCGAGTGAAGCTTCTGGTAGAGGCCACACGCGTTGCATACATATCCACCATTTGCATTCTTTCGCCAGAGAGAGGTCTTTGTGGTCAGGCAATTGGCACAAAAAACACCCGAGCCTCTACGTCTCTGAAATAGGGAAGACAAAAAAAAACAAAACACACAGAAAAAAAACAGGTCAGAGGTGAGTCACATGAGCTGCGGAGTTAGGACAAATCAACACAGGAGTTTTGTCTCTAGACTGGCAACAATGACAGTATAAAACCACACGGCCCATAATGAGGTCAGGTTCAATTGTGCTTAATAGGCACCACTGATTTTCATTATAATTAACCCTACGGTGATGGATGAGGTGTGTGAAACACCAAAGTCTTTTCAGAATAACAGCTTTAACTTTTTGAACTTCAGGTTTTGTGCATTTAATGATGGCTTCTAAACGGCATATTCTGAAAAACCCCTCTGGAAGCTGACAGAGAACATTCTGTAACACTCCTTTGCTTTGCTCATTGCATTTTACAACCAGCGATTTCTTTTCAGTTTGCTCAGTTTTGAAGAGTAGTAACAAGAATTCTGAAACACCTATACTTCAATTATTTATAGTTTGTATCTGTGTCATAATAATTCCTTTAACAGGGATTATAATTCATAATTGAATATATGATATTCTGTTCCAGTCTTTCTCACTTAATTCTGAAAGCAGCTATGATATATTTCCCACAGCCCAGTAAGAAAGAGGAGTGACCTCTGTCAAACAAATAAAAGTACAGTATTCTTAATGAGACCTCCTTTGAAATTCACCAGAAACCAGTCTCACCAATTGACAGGAAAGTTGTACAGTGACTTTCTTTGCTTGATTAAAAGAAAATTCTAAAAATCTAAGTACAGATTAATTTTTAACCAGACTGAGCTGGTTCATCAGCTTTCATAATAATCCAGGAACATTAAAAGTAGACATATTTATGAATATTGCTCATTAAATTCTTTCTATGGAATAATTATTTCATTAAACTTCTCATTTAAACAAAAGTTAGGCTGTGTTTGTGGCTACAAATACTAGGAAGCAGGAAATGTAATTCATTTGCTGAAAAGAAAATCTGAATTTCAACTCTTTTCCTTTTTTGCAAAGGAAAAAAAATCAACAAGAAACCTTCAGTATCTACGATAAGAATAGGCATGTACCAGGAAAAACAGCCGGCATGAAAACTTATTTTATTATAAATTAAGAATTACTAACACTATAAGTCACAATTTCAGGGTTTCATAAAATTTAAGCAATTTATTTAACTTTAGTCCATACTGTAGAAGACTGGCGTTCATGCCAAAAAAATACAATGGTTATAATTGTACTCTGATACATTTCAAATGGAAAGCTTTCTGCAGACATAATTTTGGCTTCAAGACTGGAACACTTTCTTGGCATTGAAAGGGCATTTGATTCATCGGGTGTTTCACAATGTATCACTAAAAAGACCTGGTGAGCAGCCAGTTCCCTATAGGGTAATTTTTCCATCCAGATGCAAGTGCTATCAGAGGCCCTCGTCAGCTAAACTAATTATGATCTTGCATTTGCTGATGCCTGCTCACTCTAACGTTCGACATCCTCCATTAATCATCAATACAAGGAAAATGAATGAAACGTAAAGAAATGAAGGCTAGTAAGCTGCACAGCCATAAAAATCTGAAAGGAGTGTAATAATTTAACAAGATTGGAGAAATATTTTTAGTGAACACGAAGTCAGACTAACAATTGCCCTTTTAAACCAAGAACACAATTTCATTAGTACAGTAGGTTGTGCTACTTTAAGGTGATACAATAAAATTGAGATTGTTGTCAAGATAATCTCTCTCTCACACCTCCTTACATCATCTCTACTTTGTCTCTTAAATCAGAAGCAGTAATACACTATGTTTTTCTCAATTTAACTGGGGGGAGAACTTAATGGTAGCTGCTGTTCTTCAGTTGTGTATCAGGGATACAGCTCACTGTGATGGTTGGACTAGGTGATCTTAGAGGTCTTTTCCAACAGTGACAATTCTGTGATTCTAATTCTGTGAAGGCACACTCGCCTACAAGTGAATTGAAACTTCCAGTTCTTTTTGTGGTTGCATATCCTGCAACTTTACCTGGCTGCTGAAAATCTTCCTTAAGAATACAATAAAGCTTTATTAATAAAGTGACCCCAATTTGGTCCACTTGAAGGGAGAGAATGTTCCAAGTGGAAATGACTGTATATGGACGGGATTTGGATACAAATGCAGAACTGTTCCTTTTTGTCTGATACTTTTCCTCTGCTGGCCTACGGCTTCTTGGTGTGGTGTATTAACAGAGTGAAGTTTTAATCAGAGTCAGTAATTCCACCCTTTTATTTCTGTTCCTTGAGTTTGGGAAACACCCTCTACGAAGTCATAGAAGACTTAAAGTATAGAGACTGTTCTAGTGTATACTCTACATTTATACACACCTGAGTGGTTACAGGTAAAAGGTATAGTCATGCTAAAATCTTCAATTGAATGCTAGAATTGAACTAGTATTTCTCTAAATTGTTGATCAAGCTATTTTTTTTTTATTATTAAAGAAATACCTGATTCAACCTGAACATTAGTTACAATGAAATAATACAGTAACTAGAGATGACAACATTTACAAAATACCTAGTAGTAACTATATGCATCAAAATTAAATAGCTGTTTGCATTATTTAGCAGAAAATGTGTAACTTCATTTTACATGCTGGTCTAACCATTCCATCTTTCCTTTCTTCACTTGATTTCTGTATTACCTGAGGATCTTACAGGATAATCAACAATTATTCCTCTGAGAGTTTCACATACATTACCAATTACATATACCAATTAAACCACCTCTGAAAAAATTTAAATGCTATTACTTTGTTAAATTTTTTGGTTACAAAACAAATTCTTACAGTAGGGACACACAGCTTTAGAATGGATTTCCTGGGGTGAAACAGGATAGTGGCAGAACTGGACTAAATGCTCTTGACTCTCAGATCCCACTAACCACATAATGGACCTACTTTCCAAGATACATTTGAGAAGTGTTGGTGATGTGGGCAAGAAATTATCTTTTTGTGTGTGTGTGTGTGTTATCTGTGTGTGTGTGTGCTAAATTTTGAATAGCCACGATATCTCTAACTTCTGCTGTTAGGGATTATACTTCTGCATGAGTGTACTTGGCTTCCTGCGTGTACTTGTCAATAATGATGGATAATATTTCTAGTTTTCCAGGTACTCTTGCAAAGGAATAGGCAACTGAGCACCAATCCAGGGAAGTCTACACAAAAGCTATGGATCACGGCTTCCACAAAATGCACTCGTGTTTGAGTGCTCTGCTAAGCACCACCCTAACCAGCATTTTCAAGAAACATGTCATTGAACATTTTGCTCTTTTTTTAAAATGTGAACCAATACTTATCATAGTAAATTAATCTCTGAAGATAAGCCCAGAAAAGGTAAATGGACATAACTAACCATAGGAGGGTTCGAGCCACAGATAAAAAGGTTTCAGCCTGCGATCAGTATCACTAGCACTAAGTGGAACTATCCAAGAAAATTTCCTCTGCAGCCTTGAAAGAATAAGCCAAAACATTCTAAATAACTAAAACATTCATCTATTAAGTCAAGTTTTAATCATCTGGAGCTTTATAACAACTGCATTACAATCTCAAATCCTGAAGGGGCCAGTGCAGTGAAGTGCCTGTCTCTATTTCCATTCCAGTTTCTAAGTCTGGGCGTTTAATACCATGGCTGTCTCAAATCATATTGGGCTGAAACTTGGCACAGGTTTTTGTCAGCCCAGATGTAACTTTATTTTTTTCCTTTTCTGTTTTGGTACTGAAAACTTCATTTACATCAGTTCAGCTGTTTACAATTTGGAAATTGGCCAAAAGTTGGGGGGGAGAGTAACGGGCAGAGGGGATTTCAAGTTTTTCAGATAACTCTTTAACAAATCTACAGTCATAGTGACTTTGCTCTGGGGTAAAAAAGTATGCACACATTTTAGTGTTTTAGTAGTAGCAAAGCTAAAAGTGGATTATTATTATTTTTACGTAGCTAAACTATGAAAGTTTGCAATTATTCACTGAACATGTATTGCAGATCTCTCTACTGTTTTCCCTCAGTAAGAACCATGCTGAAAGCATGTAATTGCATAACAACCCTTGATATGCAGAGTATTTACTCACATTTTTTATGGTTTCATATCTTGACCATTTCAAATTGAACAAGTCTGAAACTTGGTATACAGACTGTAAAGCCCAAATGCCTATTTTTTTTATTTTTTTTTTTTAACTCCTTAAATGATTTTCGCTAGTTACCAAAATTTCATTGAAAAGAGGAAATTATTAGCAGGTCTTTCTGCTAAGCAATGAAACTTCAGACAGTATTGTAACAAGTAACTAACTCAGGCATCTTAAGAGGATCAGGCCCTCATTTTTCATAAAAAAATGCTTTAGACTTAAAAAAAAATAACTCCACAGTTTATACAATGTCAAACTTTGCAGCCATGTAGAAGTGTCATTACACTACCTAGTTATACAAAAATATTTTAAAATGTTCTGAGCTTTCAGCTATTATTTCAATGGAATTTCATGTAGCAAAATCTATATTGTAAAAACACAGCCAAAGCACTGCTCAGGAACTGTGGCTTTTTAGCTAGCTAGACTAAGCAACAGTGCCTGACACTCTGCTAGTGCCAAACACATCCTGTTTTTAAAATTTCTGCCAAAAGATGCTTTTAGAAACTCAAATAGGCTCCACAAGCATCTGCCAAGTATTTTTCTTACATCACCCTCTAGGTTTGGACTAAACAAAGCAACTTTTTGCTGATTACTTTCACTTCCCCATCACAAAACAATACGATGAAACCTGAGTGGATTTTTTTACTGTCTTTCCTACCATGCCAGTCACAGAGCACGTGACTGCAGCCCCAGAACACGAGGTACAAAGGATTCATGAAATATTACTCAAGAATAAGCATATACCTAACCAAATTCCAGTGACAAACATGGGAGCTAAAACCACATATGCCTCACCAAAATGCTGACACTGGATACTCTCTGGCAACACAGGAGGTTCAAAAAGGAGGTGCTAGGAAACCTGCACATGCTCAGTTGAGCATAAACTAGGTGACTTGCCACTGTGGAGAGGATCAGCAGCTGGTCTCATACCTGTAATTGTCAAGCTGCTGCATCATAGTTCTGAACAACAGTGTGATGCACTCATGGCTACATCTGTAGATGTTGTGTTTGCACTGCTGCAAGTATTTAGGACTTTCTTGTTCCACACCCACTAGGTCTTTCCAGGTATTGTCCTCTGAGTTTGGGTGAGGTTCAGATTAACTGAAGTTTAAAACATGGGTAGCAAGGCAGGATCTGGAGTCTGCGCTACTTTTTGCTGTTTAGGACGAATAAATAATCTTTCAACCCTCATTTGTTTTGGCTGCAGAGGCACGCAGACCTTTCCGAATGTGTTTAATCAAAACTGCTTTTTCTCTCAACTATGAAAACAGCCACAACTATGTCCCTGTAAAGTTTCACATTTTAAAATTTTAGTTGCTTTTGCTGTAACAGCTATGTTTAAATTAAAATGAAAGTCGTTGGGTTTTCTTCCCTTTATAACTTGGACAGCTTTCAGGAATAGACCAGGCACAGCAAATTTTCAGCCCCAAAGCATAAGTTGTCAGAAAAAGCAAAACACATAAACCAGAGTGTTAAAGTAGAAGTTGTTTTCAACCTTAACTATGAGTTAACAGATGCCTCTTGAAGTCAATTTATTGTGCCAAATCCAAACTCTTCATCTAAGACATTTTCAAGAGCAATTACATTAAAGAGCTGTATTTGAAAGATACATAAGAAAGAAGTTAGAAAAGGCAAGGTGGGAACAAAGTAAAAATACCATGAGGAAAATTAAAATTACACATCTAATTCATATAAAAAGTTTAGTGGGATTTTTAATGCTGTATTGTGACAGCACCTTTTTATGATATATGCTGTACTACAAACTTTTAATGAGAGGAATCAGGGGGCTTTTAGAGAGAGGGGAAATAAAGACAGTAAATTAAACATTACTAACTAGCACACACTTCCAGGATACTACACCTGAAATATTTTAATGTGCATGGAAATTGCAACTATTTTTTTATCAGCAGCAAAACTGCAGATGAGCAGATTTTGTCCAAGCATTTGCAGCATTTCCCTGCATTCTGTAAAGCTGCATTATAGGCAGTGGTATTCACTACTCAAAAAAACCCCACACCCTCAAAAAAGGCGGTTAGGGTACAATGTCTTTGTGCCTTGCTGAGCAAGAAGAATTTAGTAAGGTATTAGTTTATGTTCTCATGATTGCTACTGAAGCATAAAAATGGCTGATCAAAATAAATTACTGAAGTATGAAAAACAAAGCTGTGCAAAGAAGCCACTAACTCACTTGCTGCCATCATCTCTTCACTGCCATCATCTCTTCACCTTATTTCCTCCCCCAAGCTACAGACGACCCAACCTTTGCCACTGTGCCAGAAGGAAACCAGCTTCAGACACCCACCTTCAGCAAGAGACTGAGCTCCACAGGCAGGAATTTACCATCACTTTAATCATCTGTTATAGGCCATGGAGAAACTATGGGATCATGTAATTAATCATAATACTGTTTACAATGATATATTGATTTTCATTCATTTGAGCATTTATTGGTGAAACTTATGTAGTTCATAGTTTATCTCCCTGTTAATCCAAACAGGAATGAAAGGTGATTTCACAGTTTCCCCCTCAACATCTGCAGCAGCACAAGTATGAAACAATATTTTTCTGCAGGTTAGACTTCCTTGCCACAGTTACTGGAAGCTGGTTTTAAACACTGTGTTATAATATTTGTGATTTCTATTGGGCCAAATAAGTATATAGAGACTAAATAAATATACATCCAATTTTTATGGTATGAGATATTTCTAATGAACGCTGAGAATCTTTTCTGGTGGAACTATATGTTAATCTGGTTTTCAAGGAGTTAAATATTTACTGAATCATTCTACAGAAAGCATGATTTTATAGAAAGCAGTTTCCTCCTTTCAAGCATCATTTACTAGCTATAAAATAACATAAACTGTTCATCCTTTAATCTCTTCCACTGCTTTAAACAGCAGCTACCACACTATGATATGATCTTTTTGTATTTGTATTTGTATTTTGCCATTGAATACCGGAAGTATAACAGTGATCTCCATGGAGGCAACCCAAAAAATTAATTTATAAAGTTTTATTAACACCAATAGCAACAACAACAACAACAAAAGTAACCTGGAAACCTGCATTCCCCACACAATAATGATGTCATTTTTTCAGCAACTGAAACCTATTCAAGAGGAACAGAAATACTGCCTCCAATAACTCACAGAGTCAATTACACAGGAAAGTACTGTAATGGGCTGTCCCCCGTCAAACAGCTCACGGACACGACTTCCTTCTCAATTACCAACTTGTCTGCATTGCCATCTGTAAAAACGAATGCATACCTTGTGCTGCCAGTTTCTGCTCTTGCACTTCCATTAGTGGGACTGGCTGCAGCTGCTCAAGAAGAAAGCCCTGATTGTCTTTGTTTTCCCCCAAATGTAACACCATTTTTCTCCCTTCCTCCTGTACATCAACTCATGGCAACACGTTATCTCTCCTGAGGCGTATCCATGAGCATTTGAGCTGCAATCTATCCGAGTCCTGTTTTCTGAGTTTAATACAGTAAAAAGCTGCCAGCAGCATCTCTCAGAGTCTTCGCTAACATTGTTTGTATCATAACGGGTTTTATCAGCCCTTTTTAGTAAATGCCATAAAAATTGCTAAGTTTATGGATAAAGTTCTCTCCACTTTTCTATATCAATTTGACCAGTCAACTATAAAAAAAAAATACTTGTACAAAGCAGCCAAATATAAGATCAATAAAAGAAGCCAAATTTAGTAATAGCACTATCCCCCTCACAATAAATTGTTAGGTAGATGCGTTAGTGAGCATAAGCAGGACAAATGAAGCCTGGTTTATGAACTGAGATCCTTGCCCCTAAATAATATAAACCTTTCTCCATGAGCACTCTGCTGAAACAGATTCACACAGCAGCTCTGATGCTAAACGGCTGCCTGAAAACTCAGTGCTTGTGCACACAGATCACTGCCTCTTTCCGAATGCAATGTGCTTCCAGCGAGCTCAGCCATCATTACAGAACAAATCTATGTTATTATGAGCCTGTTGCATTTTTTTCAAATTAAAAACACAACATAAACAGTATAAAATGTACAAAACTAGGCTCCTCTTTTTCTGGTGAGAAATTGGATGAAAGTATTGCCCTTAGAACTAAGCACACTGAAAGAGACATCGTGAAAAGTGGAAATGCTTCTGACTCTTTAATCTCATCATATGGCAAAAATATCCAAGCCTCGCTGTCTCAAATGGGGAATCTAAATCAATAGATACACTTTGCTATAAACTGAATCACTTTCTAAGATAAAGAGCCAGTTATGAAGGTGCCTAAACATGGAATTAGGTGTTTAGGCCTCAATATCAGAGGATTTATGTTCAAGGAGGCACCCTTCTTTCATGAAGTAATCTCACTCATCAAAGGCACAGATAAAAACGGAGCAAAGATACACCCATATTTCCTTGAACGCCCCTAACTTTGACATGGTAGACTAACCAGAGTGCATTTGCAGATCTCAGCTGAGAGCTGATATGTAACTGTACATGTGATAGTAATTGAGGGTCCCAATCCCAAAAGTGCTCTGCTGTTAGAGTGAGCACAAAGCTGCTAGAACTCTCAGCTTCTGGCATCTGTTCCCACTTCCACAGAAATCAGATGGGCAAAATTAAGTTTTGAGAGGGAAAAAAAAAATCACAGACATTTAAAAAACATTCCCTGACCTTATTAAAGTCCACGCGATCTCTATTTATATAGAAAATGGCTCAGAAAGCCAGCAGCTGAGAAGAGGAACTCTCATTTGTAGATTTTTGCTGAGGGCTGCCAAAATCAGCAGGGGAAAGGCTCCTCAGAGGTAAAAATTTCAAAAGCCATTAAGTGTCGTAGAAGCCTCAGTCTCACTGCCTTTTGATCACCTACATCCTCCCAAATTTGCACCCCGAATCTGGAAACTATATTGGAAGAATAATTTCTATTTCAGAGTTACAAAATGAGGATCTAAAGTTTTCATAGAAGTCTTCATGACTCAGAGAGGAAATGTCAATTAGGTGTCTACTTCTTTGTGAAAACCAGTGAGGTAACATTTACCTGTTACTTTTACTTTAAAAAATTCCCCTTAGAACCATTAATTTTAATTAAAGAAAAAATGTAACAAAACCCCCTTTCTTATGGGCAGCAATAGCTTATATGCTTGTTCAGGAACTGAAGTAAGTATAATTTGAGTCTCACGCAGTTCTCTTGAGAAAACTGCTACTAGGGTGGGATCCAAAGCAGACCATGTCCCCCTTTTATATGCAATATGCTTAGGACTTCAGTCTCACTGCAGAAATTGTTATGTGCTGTCAATGGAAAGGCTTCCATTCAGAAAAATCAACATTTGCCAACCCATACCACACAATTACCGTAGTTATTTCCTATTGTGAGCTTAGGGAGAAACTGTGGTCTCCCAGTTACCACGGTGTGGTAAATATTGAAAATTAGTGGCCTATTTAAAATGGACATTTTTATCTAATCCAACCCATTCCAAACATTACCAGATAACAAGACAATAAATAAGAGTCTGTATCTAAGTGGTTGTTTCTACTATAATCATCTTTTTCGGTCCTGTGATCACAATTTTAGCAAAAATATTCAGCAAAAAGTAAAAAGCTTTTTGATAGCTTTTTTTTTTGATAGCTAGGAAGTAAGAATGTGATCAACCCTTACAGCTATCTAGGGAGGCATCTCTCAGAAAAAGGAAAGAGGTAAAATGGAAAAAAAAAAGAAAAAGAAATGCCCCTCCATGTTTGCATTTTTAAAGCTATCTCATCTAAAAAGTGCCAAAAGCTGGGACCGTGCAGCCTGGAGAAGAGAAGGCTGAGGGGGATCCTGTCAATATGTATCTTACTGGGGGATTGAAGTAGACAGAACCAGGCTCTTGTCAGTGGTGCCCAGCGAGAGGAGAAGAGGCAAAGACACAAAATGCAATACAGTAAATTCTGTGTAAACATTAGGGAAAAGCTTTTTTACTGTGAAGACGGCTGAACAGAGCAATGACTTGCCCAAAGAGGCTGTGAAGTGTCTGTCCTTGGAGACATTACAGACCTGATGAGACACAGCCCTGAGCACCCTGCTCTGGCTGACTTTGCACTGAGAAGCAGGGTTGGACTGGATGAACTCCAGAGCAGCCTTCCAGACTCAATGATTCTGTGAGGCTTTATTCAGGGAGAGGCTACTGATTGCCTGTCACTTTTTTATTAATTCCTATCAATTTTAGCCTTAATTCCTATTATTTTGCCTTGAAAAATAAAATATTTTAAATTTTATGGCTATGAAAGCATTGATTAAAAGAGATTAACATCCAGGCTGAACTATCTGCCAGCCAGAACACTGTACAGCATTAAAAATGGAGAAATCTACATCTAAATTTGACTGTAAATAATTTTAGAAAGTTTATGAGGAATGTGTGAGGTATCTAACACAGGCTTTACAATAATGACTCTTGTTTGCTCGTTGCTATCAAGATTCTAATGCCTACTTGTAAATGAGACTCAGTATAGGGTGTTGTATAGCTTTCCTTAAAAATACCGTTAAGATGAGAAGGAGAAGAGAACAACCGTTCTGTATTTTAGAGACATTTCTCCTTAAATAGTGTTTATGTACTGCAAGCATCTCTTCCATAAACAAACCAGGTCTTTGGAACAAGTGAACACAATCTCTGAAGAATCTTTACCAGCTTCTATTTTTGGTACATGATGCACTGAGAATTTTAGGCCAACATGGGCATATGGTCTCCTAGTTTGATAGGAAACATTTCATGGAATTCAAGGCAGAGCCACAGCATAGCAACTGAAGACCTTAACACAAGGTTGATATAACACAAGGTTGGGGAGAAACGATTAAGGAAATAAAAAAGGGTTTCCTGATACAATGCTAGAAGCAGTAGGAGCATGTAAAAGCACACACACACAAAAAATAAAGTCATGGCAACTGGTGTACCAAAGGAATACTCTGAATCCCTTATTAATCCAGCTTAACCTTATTAACTAAACTGTCTTAATTTTTTCTTCTTTTTTAGGAGAAACACCTAGTAGGGAACTAATGAAAAAAACCCAACCCAACACAAACCAACCAACCAACCAAAGAAAAGCAAAGCAAAAAACCAACCAAACAAAAATAACACATAATATCTATTTTAATAACATTCATGCAGAATTTGTAACTTTTCTGCCTTTGCAGCTGGTATACACTCTATACTTTCCATGCTCATTTACATAGGCACAGAGAACACTGTACAGTTGTGCTTCCAGTGTCCCTAATCTATTTTTCCTCTTACCTTACAGAAAGTGTTTTTTAAATTATTTAAGACAGCAGTTTCAAAATCTGCATTGTCAGAATCGCTCCTGCAGATTACATTTCACCAAAGAAATTGTTTCGAATGCATGTGGCAGGGTGAGCCTGCTGCCAGGGGCAGTCATTCTCTTCAACAGCACGAGCCTGACAGGAGCAGTATGAGAGAAACACTTAACTTTGCAAGGTTTTCCATCATGCATTCTGCACAGTGAGGAAGAAATGTACCCATTCTGCCACATACTCAGGCTCTGGTTCATAGCCAGTGTTAAGAACTGGAAAACAACATTCAAGAAATCAAGCACCAGGCTGGAAGGAGAGGCACAGCTAAAACTCTCCTGCAAGCCTACAGTTAACTTGTTTTTCATATCCTTCAGAGGCATCTTAAATGAAGCTGACTGAGCAGGAATGCCTTGTAAAACAAGAGCTCTGCTTCCTTTTGAAAGTGGTGTCAGCGAAACAGCTCCACAGCCTCACCCATAGGCAGCTGTGGCTGCTTCCATCTTGTAACCAACGAGGCAACCACTGGGTTGCCTGGAAGCGTTCCTGTGTTTCTGTAGACCTAAGGCATGGGCTCCAAAAGGAACTGACTGATCTCGGTCTACAGATCAATACATCAGACTTGGCTATTTAGGCAAAAAATGCCAGGAAACTGGTATCATAATTAATCTAATCAGATTAATTGCTAATCATGAAACAAGCCTCCGGAAGACCCACGTACACACCTCTGAAGTAAAAAGAAACTTTACACTTAGACATAGTGTACAAAATCACCGCTGCTACTAGCTCACAGGATGTATTCAAAATCTTCAGGAGTGAGAAGAAAAAAGACATGCCAGAAAGGAGCACATCTATAATGACATCCCTTTTTTCTAGGAGGAAAAAAAAAAACAACAAATCTTCCATTTTATTGGCATCTTTGCCAAAAGCCCTCTCTCAGGAACTGAAAACAGAAGGCCTTTATTTCCTACACATATTTTATAGGAAAGATTTTTTGGTTCTGTATCATGGACTAAGATTTCACACTTTATTGGCTAGTCACATGAAAATGGACATGGCTGTGGAAACTTCATGGCTGTGAAATCCTGATAGTAAAATAAGCAGGAAGATGAGGAAGGTGTGGGGAACATTGAATGACTCATCTAGTAACAACCTCTGGACCCTTTGAGGAGATTTTGGGATAGCTGCCAACGCTACCTGTCTATGAACAGCATGCTGGACCCTCTAAAAGAGGCTTTAAATCTGGGCATGATGCAGAGGGAGTATTGCCCAATAATGCCCAAATATGTAAGTGGATGTGACCCGCATGGATTTTTAAAAGAAAGATTTTTCCAAAATCAGGTTGCAATTACCAGTGAGTTATACCTCCCAGAAATTATTTCCAAAATATAAATATCAGGCCCTGTGTCCTTAATTAATAACATTCTGAGTTAATGAAGGAACAGATTTCAGAAGTTCTTGCAGAAAAGAGCAAAGCTAAGCATTCTACCTAAGACATTCAACAAATCAGTGTTTTGCAACTAACTCTTAATTTGCCAAATCAAGGAACAAATAATTTCCTTTTTCATACACAGGTTAACTCCACATATAGCACAAAGTAAAAGGAGAGGAGATGATGGAGATGGTAGAAAAAATACAGGGCTAGCAGTGATTTGGTGTCATCTGTTTTATGCATGAAAAGAAGAAAAGAAAAAAGATAAGAAAGATAAAAAACTGACTGCAGATTGCACATCTTTGTATGGTAAGAATAATTCTTGTCTGAATTTAATCTGGCCTTGGCATATGTGTGGCACAACCACTGCAGACATGCTAAACTCTTCTTCAAGATGGCTTATACAGTTTCACATTTCAGGAGCGACAGCCCTAGCACTGTAGCACTGCGTGCCCAGCCAAGGCTGTGATTTCTACTACATCTCAGTGATTAATGGCCTGGTTATGAAGTTTCCTAGAGAATGTTGCAACCTCCCTACAAATTTGGCCTTGTCTGCTATTTACTGGCAGGTTGTAGGGGCAATGTAAGATCAGCTCTGCTTAAAGCCCTGGGTGCAGTCCCAGGTACAGGGCTGGGCTGTAACAGTTCGCTGCGGTCACTAGAGGGTACTGCAAGGGCACCTCAAGGGTGCTGCTCCCACGGCAGGGGATAAAGGAAGAAAACACTGGGAAACCCCACCACGCTCAGCAATTGGAATGAGCTGTTCTAATGACAGATCTGCCTTAAAAAAATGCTTCATCTCAATTCCGATTTTGAAGAGTTCTGTGGGAAGTATTTGTGCACACACACACGCGCACACACGTGCCACCAAAAAGCCAAGCAGCTCACGCCTTTATGGCTCATTTTTAAATCCAGTGCAGCCTCTGGATGATGAGTCACATAGTCCCTTCTTATGCAAAAGGCCAAACAGCTACAGAGAAGAGCAAGAATGGAATTCCTATGGTTTTAACAACAGTTACTCATAGAAGGCAAGATGGGGATCCCTTTGTTTATGCCCACAGTCACATGATGCTACAAGGCTGTTTAAGCACTATGATAGTACCAAAAAGAGAGAAAGTATCTCTGCATTTGACCTTAGTAGACATAACAATGCTCATTAGTGAAGCAAATGAAACAAACAGCAACCATCTACCATCTAGTGAAAGAATCTTAGCCACTACTTATTCTGAGTTTATCCATTAAATACTGTTATCCTGTGCAGAGTAAATAACTGCCAGGAAGTCTACTGCACATACTTTAATATTTAGGTATTTTTAAAACACACAACCCTTTTCATGCAGGAACACTCTTTAATGTGCCTGTTGAAGTTCTATGCTTTATGGACTAGCAAGAAAGGGATGTTGGATGATGCTTGCGTTATGCTCTTAAGTTCTACCAGATTTCAGTAATAATTCTGATCAACCAGCGCATTCCAGACTTTATTGCACATCTTTCTTTTTCCATGTCTTCCATCAACCAACCAGTTAATAAGAAAATAGGAAGAAAATGTGTGTTCAGTGGATAGCACAGCATTCCAATGAGACGCAGAGGTGGACAAATGGAATAGTTAGGAATATCAAACAAAAACGTTAACATTAATTAGGTTTACTTTTCAATACATTTAAAAACAAAAATTTAAAGTAAGAAGTTTCTGTATTTTAGTCTCAGCCAATTTGGGCCACACTGAATGTTAAATAAACTATTATTTAATCAAAAACAGGCATATTAGTCTCACTCCTGCTGACAACTTCAATTAGAATATTTTTGCTTCACAAAAAAAAAAAAAAAAAGAAAAAAGAAAAAGCTCATGATCTTTAAACTACTATGGCTTCTGCGCAACATCTGGTTACAATTTTTTATATATTCAACCATCAAACTTCTATCTCCACAAAACAGTTTACTCAAGGTTTGTTTTAATTATCCTGCATTGCAAGCTTCATATGGCTTTGAAAAGGGGGTGAAAGGATCGCTCATGATGCAGACAGATGCAAACTGAAAAGGACTATACATTGAAAGATGCTTTTTGGAAAAAAAAAAAAATTAAAAAATGCTGGTTTTTTTCAGTGTCAGGAAACAAGTGCTACTTTAACTGTTTCATTACACAATGCCTCTTGGCTTCTTCATTAACAATTTTAATGAGCTTTTTTGGTTGGATTCTAGGATTAAGGCAATCTTTATTAGCACTTTCCTTGGAGCCATACAAGTTGCAAATACATATTTTCTGTTTTTCTCGCCAGCACCACAGTGGGAACACTGTATTTCTAAAAGTGCTGGTTTAAAACAAAACATAGCAGAGAACGCATCTGAATGTGATAAAGTAGAAATAAAAATAAATTTTATAGCAGCACAGAAAAGCCTTGCTCATACAAAAAAGTACATTGTACTGAATTTTAAGCATGGGACAGATCTAATTTATTTTCATAAGCCTATTCACCTGTGTAAAGTTAAGCACATCCATAAGCTTTTGCAAGATTGGACCTAAGACAAAAATTAAGAAAATGCCTGGGGTTCTGGTTTTATTAAATGTTAGAGCCTCAGTCAGCCAAAGGGACACATAACAGTATTTTTCTTAAGAGTCTTGGGGTGCTGCACCAAATCAATGAGTCATCACTACAGATAGAAACTGTTAGTCTTGACGTGGTGGACTCCTTGTAAACTTTGGAGCATATGAAACTTCTTTTTTGTTTTTTTACATTACATATATGGATTAATGGAAAAGCATTATGGAAAGTTATTCTTTAATTTATGAGGTAACCGCTTTCAAATCCAGTAAATGAAACTCTTTCTTTCCTGTTTTTCAGTCAGTCAGCAACAGCCATTCCAAGATAGGGTTTTTAGGGTTTTCAAGGAAACTTCAGGCTTTTTTTCTGGAGCTTTCTCTGACAGAAAGTGTGGATTAGCTTAGGTATGGATTTTGATCTTTTTTTTTGACCTTTTTTTTTTTTTTCCCTGTTTAAAGATGGTCCAAAGAAGCCAGCAGAAAACATAGCTACAAAACCACAACTTTAAACTATAATTGACTTAAAAATGGAAAAGTGTCAGTGGCTTCAATTTCTAGATCGAACTCTCTTGAGTTTTTATTTTTATTTTTATCTTTATTTTTATTTTACTTTTTCTTTCCTTAATTTTTAAATGACATTTCATTTGTAAACTACAGAAGCCTGAAGATATTATTTTATTTTGGTTCTGCCTGTGAGATATTCTAGTATTAAACCCATGATACTGTCATGTCTAAAAATCACCACCCACTAGCAATGGCTCAACACACGATGAAAAAACCCAGCACCACTCTTCAGTCCAGGGCCAACCATACCAAAATAAGTCTAACACTTGGAGCCTACTGAATTAGGAAAACCTCTGAGCAGGCTCTCACTAAACTCTGGGCATTGCCTCCACTGGCACTGCCAGAACTGCTGAAACTGTATCCTTCCATTACAGCAATATTTGACTCCTTGCTTGCAACAAAGAACAGGAAAATACAGAAAAATGGGAAACTCTTAGCAACACACAAATTGCTGATAAAAAGTCACTGCTTTTCAGAAAGCCTTGGCTAGCACTGAGGATGATGATGGAGACCAAGCTTTATTTTAGCTGAAGCAGTCTTTCATCCTCAGGTTCAAAATCTCATGGTTACACCAAAGATGTGACTGTTCCCCTAGATCAGAGTTAACACCTCAGTGTATCAGCAAAAAGGACTTGTTGGGTTTATTTGATTAAAGTGGGGAAGATACCAAGTGCCACTGTCCTCACTGGCACAGCCTGCAAACAAAGGGCTTCAGTATTCACTGCCATCTTTTATTTCAGGTATGAAGAGAATGAGTGAGACACAAAGCAAAGAGAAGCCGTCAGTGAAGCCTTCTTTATATGCTCACAACCCGCCCCCAATCCCTGCTAATAATCCCAAGGTACATTTGTCGCGTGGTGGGAATTCAGACACACGATTTTGATTAATGTTAATGGAAGTCATGCAGCCAAATCCCTGTACACTACTTTGGGAGTTTATTCTAAAATTGAAATATAATTAAGATCATAACACAAACCAAATAAGGCAAGGAAATGACACTTCATTAGTAACCTTTTCATTATGAGTACTACAGGTAACGTGTTTCAACAGCGTGGTACTATAATCGAAGTGTTTATACGGTTAGGAAACTACGGTCAAGACATTCAAACACTAAAAAAAAAAAATAAAAAATTACTTCTTTAGGTTATTTAGTTGTGGTAGTTTAGTTTCTATTTAGCCAAAGTGATAGATAATAGATAAATGATCCAAAGACTGCTCTCAGTTGTCCCTCTTGAAGAAAGCAATATTCCAGAACTTCGTAATGGTGAATACTGAACATGTGAAGTCTACAGTGAGTAAGGGTATCATGCATGGGAAGAGGTCCTGTATCCCTGGCACCGCTTTTGCTCATGACTGAAAGTGGTATCTCTGTGATCATTGCCTTATTCTCATACTGCAGAAAACTTCCAGGCCAGTTTTGTTTGATTTTGTTTTATTTTATTTTTATTTATTTTATTTTTACTTATTTTAAAATTATTATTACTCTTGTGAACTGTAGGGTAAGGTTTTTCATCTTCTACTCCATCAGACAAAAGCCATGGCATTCTCTAAACACTCTCATGGAGGCAACAGTAGCCCCTATACTGAAGACAAGTAGAAGCTATTTGATAAACTAATTGCTGTGTTCTGTAATCTGTTATAAACTAATTCTGCCACCTTTGTAATGTAGAAAGAATAGAGTGTGCTTGTGTCTGTACCTGTGTGTGTGAAGGACAGAGGGAAAAGAGGAATTAGATACTGGTAACAGCAAGTCAGCTGTGCTTTACAGAACAAGGAGAACTTACACTAGCAAGGTGGGCAATGTGCCTATCTGAGGTCGAGCAACTTTCCACTTCGTTGCTAAAAGCAAATGAGATTAATGACAAAAAATATAATTCAGTCTCTCATGTAAGATTTACATATATTACTGTAGACCTCAGGCATTCTGGACATGTGGAATGTTGTTGTTAGCAGTAAATTCAAAGCTCTGAACTTACGTTAGGAACCTACGTACTGCAAAGCCAAATCTAAAAAGAGTTGATGCTTAACAGAAAAATATCTGGGCAGTAAGTGTTGGTCATTCCTATGCATCTATTCACTATACTTCTTGCCATATTTCTAGCAAGTTCAGAAGAGAGGATTTCATATTGCTAAAATAAATTCAACTTGCAGTACGTAATTTGACTTTATAAGCCCATTTGGTAAGCTAATATGAAATGTATGAGTTCACTAAAAAGACCTAAATTATGAAGTAGATTTTTTCTTTTAACACTTTTAAAAATTCACTGATCATGTCTTTCATAGATAGATAGGTTTTTCTCTAGCATTCTATGCTCTTTAAAAATGGGTTAGAGGTATACTGTGTTTTAGTGCAAGAAACAGGAGTGTGCTGAGAGCTCAGAGGATGTAAGTTTTTCCCCCTAACATAAAAAGATGTGTGAAGTTACAATGGCTCTTCAAAATAGTCTAGTAATTGAGTCTGGTTATGGTCTCATTAATGTGCAAGTTTCATTTGCCACCTTCTCTCTTTGTGGATTATGTGCATTGATTCATCAAGACTTGTGACACCTGGTTTTCATTTTCTCTGCTCAGTGCTTCTTTTCTAATCAGTTTGTACTGGATTCGTGTAAGAAACAGTCTGTAAGTAAATCTCAGTAGCCTCCTGAAAAGAAGGAAAAATTTGGCTTTTTTGTTAATTTTCAAAAATGCCTTTTCATTCTTTTCATGCTCTTCGCATCCTTTTCTTTCAGGTACATTTAGTAACACACTTGCAGAGCTTCTCATAGCATAAAAGCCACAACCAAAACAATGAACACTTAACAGAGGAGATGAAGGTGTCTACTAAGTTCATCATTACAAAAAATAATTGATTTTAATTGATGTAAATGTGACAAGAATAATACAGGTGAGATTTATTCTTGCTGAACAATATCCTGGTTAAGATGTACAGTTTAATAATGAGATGTTCTCATATAAATTTGTTTCTGCCTTCCTTCTTTACTTTTGCTTTTCTAAAATATGTATCACTTCAAATATTTCCATTCTGTGTGTCACTGGCAAATGCCAGAAATAGAGAAGGAGAGATCTGATAAAGATAAAGCATGACAAAAGTTTCACGGATAATTGCCTTCACATATCCAGTTCAGCTCTCATCTCTCCTAATTAGCCTCATTACCATACCTTAAGACAGACCAGCAGTCACTCAAACTCCCTGTTTTTTCTGTCGAAACTATTGCTGACAGGCAAATGGACAACACATGCCATGTGTCTATTCTAGACTATTCTTACACAAGAGTAGACTCCAGCAGAAAGCACAAAACAATAGATCTCCTATAAATGTATAATGAAAGTATATATACAGGGTGTGAATACTCAGTAAATTATAGTTCTATTCATTGCTCTGCCATCACTTAAAATAAGAACAATAAAAAAAAATAATTCTCATACACTGTCATTCTCCAGAATATCAAAGCAATCAAAACCAACACAGCCTTTCACTGTGACTGATGCATTAAAACAATTTCACCACAGTCGCTGAAAAAAACAAGAGATCAGTACAGTAAAATTTGACTATGTTGGTGCATTACTCCTTTCAGCATACTCACCCTATCTCAGGAAGCTTTTTGTTTTTACAAACCATGTTCAAATGAAAAAGCTTCATCCCATTGCTCATATTCATTTAAAATTAGCTCATAAAAAGAATCCACAGAATAGTTCACTGGGGCACTAAAAATATTTTAATATTAAACTCCACTGGCTATCAAAACATTAAACTGTATAATGGGAAGCCATTGAAACCTCTCACAATGTCTATTTCTTTTTTGTTGTTGTTTTAGTCACACATTACATTCTGTATAGAGTTCAGATACATAGTACTTTGTTTTCTTTTCCTCTATAAATTTCATTCTGTCTAACATCTAACAATTTGGATGTGTTTTTCTATTTTAACCTCTTGTCAAAACACACAGATTTTTAGCGATGCATTGTATTTTCACGTTCAGAGTACCACCAGTAAAATAAAAAAAAACCCTGTTTCATAATTTTCCTAACAAAAAGTTAACGCTCACAATGACCCTACTAAAGAACCAGACATTACACAGTTACTGGTCTCTTTTCTACCCAACTCCTTAGACACAGTCTTTCTAGTGATGTTATTTTTCTTTTATACAGCATAAGTTCTGATACAATCTCTACAGCACAAAAAAAAAAAAAAAAAAAAAAAAAAAAAAAAAAAAAAAATCAGCAAAATGGATTTTCTGCAGTTTGGAGAAACTAACAGTCCATTCAGCGTGACTGAAAAATACCCTGAAGGCCAATATTTACTAAGCATGGCGCACACACAGGAGCCTTGTTAAAAATCCACAACAAATCTCTCATTGCAAACAAATCCTGAGCCCTGAGAGCTGCTGCAACTGTCAGGGTAATGCTGATCCTGACAGTGGAAAGCTGCTTTTTTACCAGGCTAGCAGCTAGCTAGATGTCTGCTGGCATCTCACCAAGATTTCACTATTTCAATTTCTTCTCTTCAGGATTTATTAGGTGATAAATATACAGCAATCTATCAGAGGGATAAACAGCATCAAAATGAAGGTAAGGCTGACACATCTGGAAACCCCGTACTCGAAGAACGTCGGGAACCAACCACTCTTAACTACTTCATGCAAACAGGCAGATAAATTCACAAAAAGTTAGACTCTAGGCTAAAGTCAGACACTGTAAGGGAAAGAAATGGGTCAAAGAAGGGCTTCCAAATAACAGGAAATAGTTTCAGTTTCACACATAACCCTTCAAAATGCATTTTTTTTCTTTTATTTCAGAGCTCTCAGTGTAAAAAAGATGAAAACACCATCTACTGGAAGAGCAAAAAAATTAAAATGAAATACAGGAACATTAACGTGTGAAGAGAAATGTTATGTAGGAATGCAACGCAAGTAGGGTAAACTAGTACGTTATGTACACATACCACACAGTTTCAAGTGTATGAGTGGGCATGTTTGAGAAGGGTATTTCCAGCAGCGGTGTAAAAAAAGGGACTGGGAAGTAGTAAACTGCTGCTGAAGTCTACTTCTTGCAGCCACCTATTCAGCCCAACTAACACACGCTGTCTTTGCGCTGCAGAGCCAGGAATAAAATTCCATCCCAGCGAGATTAGCAGGCACACATCCACCAGCTCCGTTAGAGCTGGACAAACTTCCTTAGTGATTTTCAATGCTTCAAATAGTAAAGCTATTTAATTTTAAAGTGCTGCACATTCCCTTCCCTATTATGGATGAACGTACAATTAAACTCCTGTGCTTTGACAATTACGAAGCTGTTAAAATACGTATAAATAGCCTACCCTTTAAATACTACAGGCCTTTTACAGATACTGCTTATTAGCTTAT